>NC_082661.1:219361124-220611124 GCF_025265405.1 Mesoplodon densirostris | reverse complement strand
ACATTGTAAATCAACTATACTTCAAAAAGTAAATAAATTTAAAAATAAAGTAAATATGGCTAGTCACAGTTTTACTATGTAACATTTGCTACCTTTATAAATGAGCAAATCATTGACTTCATGTGTTATAACTACTTAAACATGTTCTATCCCTTGGGGGGAGAAAAAACTCTTACCCTACATACGAGTCGCATCCCTTCTATATCTTCAGATGAGAGTAACTTAATTTGAGAAGTACCTTTAAGAGCCTGCTCAGATTCAGACATTCCTGGTAAAGAAAATCAGTAAGTAAAACCAAAATGAACAAAAAGATGTAGTATGTATTAGCATAATTATTCCCTTGATGATATAATAATAGTCAGGTCTCACTATTTCACACAATGGTATTTCATAATATGGGAGGGTCCAGGTCAGGTTTTCTGAAAAAATACTTTCAACATGAAATTTGCTACACAAACTGAAAGAACAATTTTAAAGAACAAATTTCCAAATCTATGAGAAATCATTCAAGATGGAGTACTTATTATTTGACAGGGAGTGTGTTAATAAGGTCAGTAAATGATTCACATTTGAAGAGCACCATACAATTTCTAACTGTTTTCATGATCACCATCTCATGAAGCAAGTATATTATCAACAACTGATAAATTAATTACATTCATTTATTTTTTGAAACTGGAACCTAAGTCAGTGTTTTTTAAACAGCAGCTTGTGACCCTTTAGCGGCTATTAGTGGGCTATGACTAATATTTTTTTATAGTAAATAAATGGAATAGAAAATAATAGACTATATCATACAGGGTAAGTAAGTAAGCAAGTAAGTGCTGTTGTAAAATGTTTGACTGTTAATTTATACACACACACATATACACAGATCATGTTATAAAATACAGTTCTCTGGGTCACAGTCAAAAAAGTTTGAAAAATACTGCCCTAAGAATTTTCCCTAATAAAATTAGCTTAATTGAAGTTATTCATACATTTAAAAGCATTAAAGCCAGTATAATAATTATTTCAAAATCTGACAAAAAGAATATAACCATAAACTACTCTTTTTATAAATGCTGATATAACAATACCAAATAAAATATTATCAAACAGAATCCAAAAAACATAGTACACCATGACTTCAGTGAGATCCATATTGGAAAGGCAAGGATAGTTCAATATTAAACTATTAATATAACTCATCATAGCCACAGATTAAGTAATGAAAAATAAATGATCATCTAGAAAGATAATTCTGATGACATAGCCAGCTACCACTTTTACATGATAAATATAAATCTCAAGCCAAGAACCAACATCATGGAATGCCCACTATCAGCACTAGTATTTTTAGCACTGTTCTGACAATACTAGCAGATGTATTAAATGAGAGAAAGAAACAAGACATATAAAATTAGAAAGAAAAGGAAAAAGTCCTTATCAATTTCAGAGATTATATATTCCTATAACAAGGGAATACCTGGTAAATGACTAGAAATAAGAATTCGGCAAGTTGGCAGATAAGAAAAATACATAAAAATCAATAACTTTCCCATATACAAACAAGCAAAAAATATAGAAGATACTATATGCACAAGAATAACTTAAAAAGATAAAGTATCCAGGAATAACTTAACATTAAAAGGCCTAATGAAGGAAAGAAAAACATACCCTGTTCTTGGATAGGAAGACTCAATATTGTAAAGGTGTCAATTCTTCCAAAATTAGTCTATAAATTTAATACTATCCCAATAAAAAATGGCAACAGGACATTTTGGGAGCCAGACAAGCTGATTCTAAATTTCACATGGAAAAACAAACATACAAGAATAGCCAGGAAAATTCTGAAAAAGAGGAAAGGCGGGGGCAACAAGGCCTATCAAGTATTAAACATGATATAGCTGTAATAATTGAGAGTTTGGCAATGGCATATGATTAGACAGATGGGTTAATGAAATAGAACAGAATCCAAAAACCTAAAGACGTGAAGATTTAATATAGTGATACAGGTTGCATTTTAAATCAGTAAGAAAAAGACTAATTTTTAAAAATAACTCGTGATGCGACAACCAGATATTCTGCTGGGAAAAAAATTAAGTTGCATCCCTACTTAACTCCTAAAGATAAATAAGTTTCAGATGGACCAAAAATTTTATCACACACACAAGAAGAGTAAAACCATAGAAATAGAAAAAAACATGGGAAAATATTTTTTATAATCTCTGAACCCAAAAGGTCTTTCTAGGTCATAAAGCCATAGGCACCTTATAAGAAAACACTGATAAATTTTACTACAGAAGAATGTTGAAAGTTTGTCATAAACGTAATGTTACAAAGACAAAAATATAACTGCTTGGTTGGGAGAAAACATTTTATAGTACATACATCAAGAGATTATTTTCCTTAATATAGAAAAAGCATTTATAAGTCAGTATGGAAAAAACTAAGTTATCTAACTGGGGGGGAAAAATGTCTAAGGATATGAATAGACAGTTCAAAAGGAAAAAAAATACAAATGATTTTTAAAAATATAGAGATGCTCAACCTTACTCGTAACTTAAAAATGCAAATTAAAAAAACTGCAAAATACCATCTTTCATCTTTCAAATTAGCACAGATCGCAAAACTTGATAACATTCTAAGCCACTTCCCAGGTGGCTCAGTGGTTAAAAATCCGCCTGCCAATGCAGGGGACATGGGTTTGAGCCCTGGTCTGTGAAGATCCACATGCCAGGGAGCAACTAAGCCCATGTGCCACAACTACTGAAGCTGCGCTCTAAAGCCCGCGAGCCACAACTACTGAGCCCGCGTGCCACAACTACTGAAACCCACGTGCCTAGAGCCTGTGCTCCGCAACAGAAGCCACCGCAATGAGAAGCCCACGCACTGCAATGAAGAGTAGCCCCTGCTCACAGCAACTAGAGAAAGCCCGTGTGCAGCAACGAAGACCCAATGTAGCCAAAAATAAATAAATTTACTTAAAAAAGAAAAAAAGATACAGGGAAAGCAACTCTCATATGTTTTTATCTGGCAAAAAAAATCTCTGAGATTTGTAATACCTCTCAAAATTTTTAAAAATGCATGTATCCTGTGATTTAGCTATTTCACTTTAGGCAATTAACCTACAGAAATACTCTCAACATGTGCACAAATATGTAATTATAAGAACAGTTCCTGCAGTCAAATTGTTAGAGGTAAAAACCTGGAAATAATCTAAACATACATTAGTAGGAGTCTGATTTAATAAATTATAACATGTCCACATAATGGAATACTTCAGTCATTAAAAAGAAAGAAACGGTTTTATATCGGATTATATGGAATATTTACAACATAAAATATAACAGAGCAAGGTGAAAAGGTGTATATAGTTTGTTCGTTTTGTGTATAATTGGGTGGGGGGGTGTTAATGTGTGTACACACAACAAATATCTCTGAAAAGTTCTACAAGAAATCATTAATAGTGATTACTTCCGGGGAAAAGTACTCACTTTTCACTGTGCAACATTTTATCCTATTAAAATTTACCTTATCTATGTACTCTTTAAAAATACAATTTAAAACTATGTTCAAGAATATTAAATACAGTGTAATTAAATTATACATCCTCAACAGTATTCTATCATTCAGACTCTTTTCCTTCAATTTATCTGAAATAGTGGAGTTTAACTAAATTTTCAAATTACATTCGTAAGGACTTAATACAGTTACCTATTTTTCTTCAAGAAAAAAGCAAAGGTAGCTTAGCTCAGTAGATTAAACCACATTCAACCATTTTTGACAAGCAAACTCAGTAATTTCACATAATCCAACTTTAGCCTATGCTGTAAAGTACCTATCTTCTCTGCATGTCTCACTATCATTAACCATAAAGGGAAAAGACAATAGAACCCACCTCAGGAGTGTTGAAAGTATTAAATGGAGTAATACATGTAAAGAGGTTGGCACAGTGCCTGACACACAGTTATGAAAAAATATCAGTTATAGAATCATCAGCATCACCATTACTACTATTATCATCACCATTACTACTATTTCTATTACCGCTACAGTCCAGTCTTTAGTTAGGCATGCATTCAAGGCCTCCACCATCTGTTTTTCCCTAAATGGATATTATTTAATTAAGGTTGGAGAACATGCTAAAATCAAAACTTTTTTTAAAATCTAGAATTTGATATAACAACACAAAATACAATATTATGTTGAATGTAGCCTTTAACAGCCACATAAACAATGTTTTCAGAACTGATTAGATTTCTAATGAGAGGAAAGAATCTTTAATTCTCTCAAATGTTCTAGTGTGCCTTGAAAAAACATATTTACATTTATTAGAAATCCAGCACTGAAACTTTTCTACTAAAAAAGCACTCTTTTCCTCTGTAGTAGTCATCAAGCCCACAAATTGAAATATGAAGAAACAGCATAGCAGAATTTACCTAAAGGGTGATCAGCATAATCTGGTCTTTGAATATAACTTGGCACTGGCCTTGTTGGCATCTGAAAAAAACAAAGAGGTTAGATGGATCCGATTCAAACAAGAAAGTAACTATCATTATTAAAATCTACTAACAAAGAAAATAAAAGTGGGGGAATAAACACCAAATTCAAAAGTTCATTCATTTCATTTAAATCAGGGGTCCCCAACACCTGGCCACAGACCCGTACTGCACAGCAGGAGGTGAGCGGTGAAGCTTCACCTGCCGCTCCCCATCACTCACAGAAGCGCCTGAACCACCCCCAGACCCCGTACCATGGAAAAACTGTCTTCCATGAAACCAGTCCCTGGTGCCAAAAAGGCTGGGGACCGCTGACTTAAATGAAAAGTTTTAAATGACATCTTAAATATCACAACATATCTGTTTTGTGAAGATCGAGCCTAGTGCTAATGCCACCCCCTTTCCCAGGATATGTAAGGAATGGGGAGAGTGACAGAAGCCATTAAAGATTTAAGATTACACGCAGACAAGGAAGGTGCCCGTGTTGTCCCAAACAAATTGGTGAACCACGATCAGTAACAAAATGATGTCTCAAAGTAAATGTACACCAATATGTTCCTGGACATTATCTCTGGGAGCTACAATTAAACTTTCTTATATTTTTGATATTTTGCCAAATTTTAAAAATTAAAGATGTATCTCTTTTATAAAAAGAAAACAACAGTCAAAAGAATTTAAGTATTTGAGAATGACAAATAAATTTCAACTTAAGTCAATTCCTAGGTTAAGACTCTGAAGTCAGTCTGCCAAGAACGCAGGAAGGAACAGGAGTGGCAGAAAAGCCATATCAAACTTAAGGTAGGACTTCCCTGGTGGCGCAGTGGTTGGGAATCTGCCTGCCGATGCAGGGGACACGGGTTCGTGCCCCGGTTGAGGAAGATCCCACATGCCGCGGAGCGGCTGGACCCGTGAGCCATGGCCGCTGAGCCTGCGCGTCTGGAGCCTGTGCTCCACAACGGGAGAGGCCACAACAGTGAGAGGCCCGCGTACCGCAAAAAAAAAAACAAAAAAACTTAAGGTAGAAGAATATCACACTGAAAAAATTTTGGAGAAGTAGTAATATACACTACCATTATGTTGGCCTAAAAATATCTATTCTACCTCATTCTTTTTTAAATATTAAAGAATCCTTCATCTAAAATTTTTCTACTTCATCCATGATTGCCAATTATCCCGACTAACTTCTAAATAATGTACCATAAAAGTTAAAAAGCTAGAATGTAAACTTAATCCTGATCACATGATTCATAATTGGAATTCATTTTTAGGAAAGTGAAAATTATGAAAATTGGTTTAAAAGAACGTTAAATTTTTATTACCTTATTTACTCACCAGTGGATAATGTGGTCTGAGTTTACCAGTATATCGATAACCTGCCCATGGGTCAGTGTTGATATCACCTTCCACAGTCCAGGGAGACACAGATTCTCGCTTGGCCTTTTCATCTTCTGGAAGATGGACAGATGAACGAGAGAAAGAAACGCCTCAGTGATCAAGCTACTGAGCAGCAGCATACTTTAACTATCACTATTTGAAAGCCAAACCAAAGAGCCCAGGCACAAAATCCAGCAAACTTCTACCCTAAGCTAAGTCACCAAAGCTACCGCTTTCTTGCCATGTCCACAGCCCTTTGACTCCTCAAAGATCTAAGTGTCTTGGGAGAAAAAGCCCAAACTAAACACATTCTCATTTTTTACACAATGTTGAATAGGAACAGCTCATAGCTGAACTCCTTTTCTCAGGTAAATACTAAATGTATTCTCTCTACAATGTCAATTTATAGGAAGCCTGTTTTTTGAAATACAAAATTTGAGCCTGGGGAAAACTTCCCAACTGAGAGCAGATATTACAAATGGATTCTGTGCTTTTACTAAAAGAACATATTCTAAATAATCCCAAAGCAAATTTAAAGTAAAAAACAAAAACTTCTCACTTAGCTGATGAATGACTTTCAAGTCAACATTTTAAGTTGCTTAGAAAAGTTTATGAGTATCATTTGCCTTTTTTCAGGAAGGAGGTAACAGAAAGAAGTAGATAATAGAAGGAAGTAGGAAAAGGCAAAGATAAGGGGAGGGAACAATCAATTGAAAGTTACTGAAAATTCATTAGAAAAATTAAGAATCAAACACACACCTTACTACCAGGTTAGTTAATAATATATAATGTTGTATTTACTGAAATACACCTAAAAATCTTCACACAGAACCTACCCTTGATGGTATCTGAGCACATTAACTGCAGTTCTTATCCAAAAACCAAAATAAAACTACTAACCTAAGACTTTAAATAGCAGGAATTCAAATCCCTCCTACACCAAGTAGCAGCCTATACACCTCCCAATGCACACCAGCGTTTTCCTGATTATTGTAATGCTATCACAGGTTTTAAAAGGCAAGCTTCAAATAATTTTAGAAGTGTACAAGGAAAAAACTCCCCCCTTTAAGCAATCTATTTAAAATTGATTTTGGACAGATGGAATTATATCATCTTAAGCTAAAGAGGAATGGTGAAATGGGTGAAGGTGATCAAAAGGTACAAAATTCCAGTCATATGATAAATAAGTCCAGGGGATATAAAGTACAGCATGGTGACTAAAGTTATCAACAACAAGAAAAAGACAATCTAATCTCATTTTCTCATTTTACACATGAGGAAACTGAGGCAATGTGGTTCACATGGGCACAGAAATGTGGAAATGCTGCTTCCCAGTCCAGTACTCTCTCCAAAGAGCATGTGGTCAACTTGGGATTGAAAGGCCCTTGAGGGGCAATTGAAAAGAATGCAAAAATACAACCAATCCATTCACATTATTTTGGAAGAAAATACAATTATAATATTACATATCAAGTAAAGGAATATAGGGGACTTCCCTGGTGGTCCAGTGGTTAAGACTCTGAACTCCCAATCAGGGGGCATGGGTTCAAACCCTGGTCGGGGAACTAATAAGATTCCCTCATGCCACATGGCGCAGCCAAAAGAAAAAAAAGTAAAGGAATAGAAAAAGAGAAAGGAAAGCTCTACTACACTGCTAAATTTTAGATATCTTTCTCCCCTATGAAATTCAGGAAAGTTTTCCTATTGACATTAACATTCACACGAAGCTGTTTCTCATTCCATGACAGAAATGGACTCCATTCACCGCCACTAGGGTCAAACATGATAGAAAATAGTTTAAAATGCAGGCCAACTTACACCTGCTTTAGCTGTGATTGCATCAAGTGCTTCTGTCTGAATCATGAACTTCAAGAATAATGTTCACCAGAAACAGGACAGAACAGCAATCAAGATACAGGCTTTTTGCTTTAACATAATCCAAGGGAGGGCGCAGGGAAAACGAAGGATGTAAAATCTTTCAGAGCTTCCTACTGCTCTGGATTCTGAACCTTCCACAATCGAGTTTCAAGAGAATTGAAAGCAGACCTCCAACAAATAATATAACCCAAAAGATATCTAAATAAGAATGAAATATGGCAAGCTCTTTTCTAGTATCTAGGTATCATTTACTTAGGGAAAGTTTCTCTTCCGAAGTAAGTTTTACTTAATGTAAACTATTTACGGATCAATTGATCTAAGCCCCTAAGTCCCAGACACATACGTAATAGAAACCTAATAAATATGAATTGGACTGGGGGTCGGTAACAAAATTGCATACTAACAGGTCTTTTTCAAATGACCGTGAAAGCATAGGACAGCATAAACAAACATTTGTAAGCTGTCTTTCAAACATCACAATGTAACAGGGCCAGGTAAGCTGCAGGTGGTGTCAAAGAGTACCTGATATGTGCAAGATCAGGTACCAAGTACAGCACACCTTTCTTTCTTTCCTCTTTAAAAGGTTTTGTGCAGGTAGCCTCAGCTGCCACAAAAGAACTGCCCATATCTAAGCTTTGCCTGGAACAGAATTTTCTGATCACAATCTTGACTCAGTTCTCCCTGAGGTGATTATTAAATGGCTACTGAGCACTTACTATGCACTGTACACACGCCAAGCACTTTACATAGATTTGTTTATTTAACACTCACAATAAATGCATGATTTCGGCCGTTTGGAAGTGAGGCTTAAAGTAATCCGTGCTCACAAAGCTTGGTGGAACCAGTTCTGAAATATTATCTAGTACCTTCCCTCCGCAATCCAAAACTCAAGCACACTAATTTGTAAGGGTAGAAGAGTAGAATAAAAAGTATTATTTAGAGTTGTGGTGGTTTTTTTTTTTTGGCCACGCTGCGCGGCTTGTAGGATCTTATTTCCCTGACCAGGGATTGAATCCGGTCCACGGCAGTGAAAGCGCCAAGTCCTAACCACTGGACTGCCAGGAAATCCCACAAAGGTTTTTCTTTCGTGTGGTTTTTTTTTTAATGAGTTTTTATATCATATCTTTGGCTATTCAAAAGATACTTGTCAACCATGTCCACCTTTTACTTTAGGAAAATGGGAGGCAAAGAAACACACTGAGTATATCAGTGGTGAGTGTAAAAAGTGTAGAATAATATAGTATTGAGATGTGAAGTGCTACAACTTTTACAGATCAAAGGCAATGGTACTGTGTAAACTCTGGCAGTAGATATGTGTAAGAAATATGCACCCAAGCATCAGCATTACATGCATTTAAGGGCTTGACAATCTAACTGGTCTTCTTTACTATGACACATAAAACGTAAATTCTGCTCTTGAGTCATTTAACTCACACTTGAAATATTCCTAAGGCCTGATTAGCTTCTGCAACCAAGAAAACTCCAGGTCCAAATGATTTCACTGGTGAATTCTACCAAACATTTACAGAAGAAAAAATACCAATTCTACACAACCTCTTCCAGAAAATAGAAGCGGAGGAAATGTTTCCCATTCTGTGAGTCCAGGATTACTCTAATGCCAGATCCAGTCAAAGACATTAAAAGCAAATTACAGACCAATATCCCTCATGAACATAAATATAAATCAGTCATCTTTAATTAGAGATCAGTTCACATGAACTGTGTGCTACATTAGTTCACTATTATTTCTTGGAATGAGGTGCTATCTTTTAAGATGCCCTGGTTCCTTCCCAGCCCAACATTCTTTTCCCCTAATCCCTTTCTCAATACTCTTCTTAGCCCTGGAGATCACCTTTCCCCACACCATTCCCTCCTCTAGGACTGTCATCCACAATGGGAGTTGGGGTCAATTTATTAGGGCATGAAAGACACAGGGCTGGCAGCTGAGGGCTGACTCTACCTAACACAGCCCAAAGTGATCAAGAATATTAAGCTCACCCACTGAAGAAATCATCCCCTAAGATCCAAGAGGGCACAATCTGAAACATGGCACCATACTAAACTCTAGAGGTATAAGTAAAACACAAACCGTCTTAGTCCAATGCAGTAACAACTACTTAGGAAACACGAGCTGTTTAATTCTCTTGCAGTGTAAGTCATAATGAAATAGCTCTATCCTTAGAAACCCAATATTGAAGAAACAAGCACACTTCAATGAGTTGGCAAACACTTGCAGTAGAGACCCATTCTTTCTTTCTTTCTTTCTTTATGGCTGCATTGGGTCTTCGTTGCTACACGTGGGCTTTCTCTAGTTGCCTCAAGTGGGAGCTACTCTTCATTGCGGTGCATGGGCTTCTCATTGCAGTGGCTTCTCTTGTTGCGGAGCACAGGCTCTAGGCACACAGGCTTCAGTAGTGTGGTACGTGGGCTCAGCAGTTGTGGCTTGCGGGCTCTAGAGCACAGGCTCAGTAGTTGTGGCACACGGGCTTAGCTGCTCTGTGGCACGTGGGATGTTCCCAGACCAGGGCTCGAACCCGTGTCCCCTGCATTGGCAGGCAGATTCTTAACCACTGCACCACCAGGGAAGCCCCAAGTTCTTTTAGTAACATACTCTTTCACCTCAATTCTTCAGTTCCCTGTGCTTTAAGTTCCTGAATATAAAATGTTAATAACTGGCTCAAAGAGCTCTAAAAATACCTAGCACATTTGATATACAGTATTTAAAGTATAAGTGACTAAAATAAAATGGCATATTTAAACCTATCTCTATACTTTGGAGGTAGCAAATCCTGTCATTTATGCTTTTTAAACTCATTTATTCACATCATTTTTCCTCATCTCTAACCACATTTCCTCCCACAATAGCCTAGCATTTCCATTAAATGTAGACTTCGCTATATACAACCACAGAATATATGTCTTTTTAAATTTTTATTTCCTTTTCCTTGAAATGGTAGTTAAACTGACCTCAATGAGATTTTTAAGGTATATACACATATAAAACAATCTACCAAACTTTATTAAATCAGCAAATTCCTTAAAAATATATAAAGTAGATGAACTAAAAATACCAAGATCAGTAAGTTGAAAGAAAACCTTATACCAAGAACCATGTACTATCTGCCAATCCACCCATAAGGATGGCAATGCTATAAGAAAAAAAGCCCTTTTCAATTTTCAAGTAATTGTGACGAGTTGTCGTGAGCTAGCCACACTAACGGCTTGAATTTATAGGATGAGTCGCGAAAGCAGGAAAGACCATTCGAATCAGCAATAGATCAGTGTGGTTGACAGCAATAGCTAAAAAGCAGCCAATAGTTTCACTTTGTGGTGTCTCAAAAAGGAAAATTAAACATTAGACTGTAAGTAATAACATTAAAACACCCAAAAAACAAAGCGATATAATTTTGAGTTAGACAAAGCAACTGAAATTGAAACTAAACAAGAACAAAAGCGATTTGATTAAATGAAGCCAGATAGCTCGTGCGCCCTTGCCTACAACACAGAAACGCTTCTAGCAAAGGAAAGAGGGTGCCAGATGCCAAAAGTTTAGGACGTCCTCTGGTACTGCTCAAGCCAGATCCCACTCGTGGCAGCCATCTCATGTTTTCATGTTACATATGTGAAACAAGATTAACAGAGATATTAGCCACGTTTTATTTAAATGATTACATACCACAAAGAACAAAAAATGTCCTAATTCTAGCTTTTGGGATTATACTGTCAGAACACTCAAATATACGCTTTCAGAGCTGGAAGAATTCTTGTCTTCTACACAAAGCCACTTCTAAGAAAAATGGTATAGAGATGTGTGACTTTACTTACTTGCTTTCTTATGTAGTAACTTGTGAGTAGCCCAGCTTCCTTTAAAACATTCCTAAGAGGAAAAACATGAAAATTAGTGTCAGGCTTTCCTTTTTTTTTTTTTTTTTTAAATAAATTTATTATTTTATTTATTTATTTTTGGCTGTGCTGGGTCTTCGTTGCTGAACACGGGCTTTCTCTAGTTGCGGTGAGCGAGGGCTACACTTCATTGCGGGCTTCACATTGCGGTGGCTTCTCTCGTTGTGGAGCACGGGCTTCAGTAGTTGCGGCACGCGGGCTCAGCAGTTGTAGCTCACGGGCTCTAGAGCACAGGCTCAGTAGTTGTGGCGCACGGGCTTACTTGCTCCACGGCATGTGGTATCTTCCCGGACTAGGGATCGAACCCGTGTCCCCTGCATTAGAAGGCAGATTCTCAACCACTGCATCACCAGGGAAGCCCCCAGGCTTTCCTTAATTAGAAATATTTTAAAGAACGTTATATATAAGAAATAGTTATTGGAAACTTTATTTGCAAAAATCAACATCTGTAACTTCACTACATTAAATATTTGGAAAAGCTTAAAAATGATAATGCCTATTTTAAAACTCATCTCATAAAGCAGCCTAATGGATTAGAGACCTAAATGTAAGACCAGACACTATAAAACTCTTAGAGGAAAACACAGGAAGAACACTCTTTGACATAAATCACAGCAAGATCTTTTTTGATCCACCTCCTAGAGTAATGGATATAAAAACAAAAATAAACAAATGGGACCTAAAGAAACTTAAAAGCTTTTGCAAAGTAAAGGAAACTGCAAACAAGCTGAAAAGATAACCCTCAGAATGGGAGAACATATTTACAAATGAATCAACGGACAAAGGATTAATCTCCAAAATTTACAAGCAGCTCATGCAGCTCAATAACAAAAAAACAAACAACCCAATCCAAAAATGGGCAGAAGACCTAAATAGACATTTCTCCAAAGAAGACATACAGATGGCTAAGAAGTACATGAAAAGCTGCTCAACATCACTAATTATTAGAGAAATGCAAATCAAAATGACAATGAGGTATCACCTCACAACAGTTAGAAAAGGCATCATCAGAAAATCTATAAACAACAAATGCTGGAGAGGGTGTGGAGAAAAGGGAACCCTCTTGCACTGTTGGTGGGAATGTAAACTGATACAGCCACTATGGAGAACAGTATGGAGGTTCCTTAAAAAACTAAAAATAGAATTACCACATGATCCAGCAATCCCACTACTGGGCATATACCTTAAGAAAAACCATAATTCAAAAAGACACATGCACCCCAATGTTCATTGCAGCACTATTTACAATAGCCAGGTCATGGAAGCAACCTAAATGCCCATCGACAGATGAATGGATAAAGAAGATGTGGTACATATATACAATGGAATATTACTCAGCCATAAAAAGGAACAAAATTGGATCATTTGTAGAGATGTGGATGGATCTAGAGACTGTCCTACAGAGTGAAGTAAGTCAGAAAGAGAAAAACAAGTATTGTATATTAACACATATATGTGGAACCTAGAAAAATGGTACAGGTGTACGAGTTTGCAGGCCGGAAATTGAGACACAGATGTAGAGAACAAATGTATGGACACCAAAGGGGGTAAGTGGTGGGTGTTGGTGGGTGGTGGTGTGATGAATTGGGAGACTGGGATTGACATATATATACTAATATGTATAAAATAGATAACTAATAAGAACCTGCTGTATAAAGAAATAAATAAAATAAAATTCAAAAAAAAAATAAATTAAATAAAGCAACCTAAACTTCAGATTACATACTTCAAACAAGCCAAAAAACATTAGTCAATATTGTAAATAGTAGCCAAGGTTATATTTCAATTTTATGTCATCAAATCATTTTGAAGTAGTTGAAAAGAACTCTGAACCAATGAAGTAATCATACACTGGGGGAAATAAAAATAAGGAAAATTTTGCAGATTCTTCCATGATTTATAGCAGTTTGACTCCCAGTTAGTCATATCCACTTTGTTTACTATGTGCTGACAGCCCTACTAGACTAGACTGTAAGCTCCGTGAGGGAAGGGACTATGTCAAGTTTACCACTATATCTCCAGAGCCAAGCAGAGCGCCTGGCACATGGAGGAGTTTCAGTGAACACCTGCATATTGATCAGAATGGATAAATAAATAACTAGAAAGACTAGACTTTTCAGTTGGGAAAATACGTTCGTGTGACATAATTCAGACACCAGTAAGTAGTACTGAATTGGGAAAATGAATTCAAGTAATGAACTCAAGTAATAAATTAGAAAAATGAATTCAACCATAGATTTTATTTATAGAAACTGAAAAGAGCAAATAACAGATTCTCCTAGAGTCTCCAGAAAGGAATGCCAACCTGCCAACACCTGCTTTTAGCCCTGAGACCTGTGTCAGACATACTGAACTGCAAGATAACAAATCTGTTGTTTTAAGCCACCAAGTTTGTTGTAATTTGTTTTGGCAGCTATAGAAAACTAATCCAGGAAGGAAACTAGAGTTACCCCTATCTGTTGTCACTGCAAAAACCACTCACAACTGGCACAAAAATCAATTCCTCCCCACCATGGAGTTATAGGAAATTGGTAGAAAAACAAATATTTTTCTATGATTTTACCACAAAAGAGGATTATTAAGATTAATCAAAAAGTCCCAAGAACTAAAAAGGAATAAATTATTTCTTCAGTATTAACCTATTACATCAGGGGTCGCCAAGCCCCGAGCCACGGACCAGTACTGGTCTGTGGCCTGTTAGGAACCAGGCTGCACAGCAGGAGGTGAGCAGGGGGCGGGTGAGCGAATGAAGCTTCATCTGTATTTACAGCCGCTCCCCATCGCTCGCATTACCGCCTGAGCTCCACCTCCTGTCAGATCAGTAGCATTAGACTCTCACATGAGCGCGAACGCTACTGTGAACTGCGCATGCAAGGGATCTAGGTTGTGCGCTCATGAGAATCTGATGCCTGATGATCTGAGGTAGAGCTGAAGAGACGAGGCTAGGCTAGCGCTGGGGAGCGGCTGCTAATACAGATTGTCATTAGCAGAGAGGTTTGACTGCACAGAGACCGTAATCAATCAATTGCTTGCAGACTCACATCAAAACCCTATCAGTGAGTGGCAAGTGAAAATGAGCTCAGGGCTCCCACTGATTCTGCATTATGGGGAGTTGTATAATTACTTCATTATATATTACAATGTAATAATAATAGAAATAAAGTGCACAATAGACGTAACATGCTTGAATCATCCCAAAACCATACCCCCCACCCCCCCCGTCCATGGAAAAATTGTCTTCCACGAAAGCAATCCCTGGTGCCAACAAGGTTGGAGACCGCTGCATTCCATAAGAAAGGAGAAGTCAATGTTGAATTATAATAGGAAGACAACCATAGTAAAAACTGTAAATTATCATTTACTAAATATATGTGCACTATACACCTATATCTCATTTCATCCTCACAAAAACCCTGCGAGGAAGACGGCACTGTCCCCATTTTACAAATGATAAAACTGAAGCACAGATAAACTAGATAATTTGTCTATCACATAACAGAACCGTACCTGGCCAAAGGAGGACTCAAAACCAGGATTACCTGACTACAGGTCATGCTTTCTCACTGGTTTACAGTGTGTGAATGGGCTGGGCGGGGCGGGGGGAGGGGTGTTTTGCGCATACTCAATGCAAAGCACTGATTTAGCACCAAACCTGGAACTAGAAAACACAGGTGTGATTAAGCTATACCATGTATTAGCTATACCATTATAAGCTCTAAAATTTTACCTTTAAATCTAGGAAATGATGATACTTACTACCAGTTTAATGGATCCTCAGTTGCTCCACCTATAAAGTGGGTTGATTTTCTCCAGGAGAAGATCACATAGCGGATTAAAGGAGATAATGCAACTAACATATATAAAAGTAGTTAAAGTGTCTAGCACATAGCAAGTATCAACATATGACATCTTAATGCTTACCAACATACCCAGCATTAAGCAGGTTTTCTCCACAACCGTTAGGGAAGAAACAAAGATAATGTGATCATATACACAAAAGCCTTCTAGGGGATTCCCTGGCGGCCCAGTGGTTAGGTCTCCACGCCCTTTCACTGCCGAGGGCCTGGGTTCAATCCCTGGTTAGGGAACTAAGATCCCTCATGCTGCACAGTGCAGCCAAAAAAAAAAAAAAAAAAAGCCTTGTAGCTGTAGAAGGAAATGTGAACTGGTTTCATCACTTTCCAGGACAGACTGCAAGCTGCCTGCTTCATAGCCATCCTCCCCTTTCCCCAACAGCCAAAGAACCCTGCTAGAGTGGAGTTGTGGGAACACTGCTAAAAACATTCCCAGCCTCCTTGAAGCTGCAGGTGGACACGTGACCCAGTCTGGCCAACCAAGTGTAAGCCCAGTTGTTGGGTGGGGCTTCTGCAAAGCTTCTGAGAAAAGAAACACCTATCTGTTACTCTTTGCCCTTTCCCCTCTTCAAACCCGGAGATGTTGCCTGAAGTGAAGTAGCAGTGCTGTGCCTGCAAAACGACAAGCACACCTCAAGAAGCCTGGGTCCCTAATGACTTTGTGGAGCTGCTGTTCCAAGTCTCAACACATCCACCTCCAGACTCCTCATCATAGTAGAAAAACAATAACAGAGATGTCAGTAAAAAAACTCCACAACTTTAGTTTTGGTGGATATACTGGTTAGAAATTGCATTGGATTATGAGGTACGAAAACTCAAAGAACACTGGGATAAACAATCACTCACCTGTTTAATAAAAGACAAAAAGGAGGCTGGAGGAGTGATGGGTGAAAGCAGCAATAATAAAATCCCTGGAACCTGTAAAATGTTACCTTATTCGGGAAAGGGGCTGCTGCATATGTGATTAAATTAAGGATTTCATGAAAGGGAAATTATCCTGGATTATGCAGGTTGGCCCTAAATGCCATCATCACGAGTGTCCTTGTAAGAAGGAGGAAGGGGGGGGCGGTCCACACACAGAGAAAAGGAAAAAGGAATGTGCCTAGGAGGGCAGAGATCAGAGTGATGTGGTAGAGCCCCTGGAGGGAGCGCAGCCCTGCCAGCACCTTGATTTAGGTTCAGTGAAACTGATTTTGGACTTCTGGCCTCCAGAACTAAAAGAGGATAAATGTCTGTTGTTTTAAGCCACTCAGTTTGGGGGATTTGTTACAGTGGCCACAGGAAACTAATACAGTGACTTAACAAGACATCAGGGCACACACTAAAACAGGGTGAGGGACTTACTCCAGTCTTTCTGAAGCTTTTTCCACTTACATGTACTTATTTATGGACTCAACTCCCAATCATCCACGGTAATTTTTAAATGGGGCAAGCAAAGGCACATGACGGTACTTTAAGAAACCTAACTTCAGTCAGCAATTTCAACCTCTTCTCTTCCTTCCCTGCAAACTATTCCTCCTCACAGACATGATTGGCGAGAGTGACGAGACAGACCGGAGCTTCTTGTTTTCCTTCCTCCAGTCTAGCCTACGGCAGAGATGTTTACGGTAGTGAGACTGTCAGCAAGGAAAAGGTCAGGGATGGAAGGAAGGGAGTGAGGGGAGAAGTTCAGGGCAGGTCCTAGGACCGCAGTCTGAGTCCACCAAGCCCAGAGGCGAAAACCCCACCATGGCAGCATGGCAGGCATGCTACGGCCACCCTTCACTTCCAGGCCTTAACTCCAATGTCTCCTTAACACCAGGCCAACCATCTGCATACCAACTGTGCTTTGTACAATGTTCAATTCATTTTAATTACGGCAGCTCAGAATAAAGCAACTGAATGTCTGCCCAATGAGAACTAAGTATGGCTAAAGTGGCTTACATGTCTCCTAGGTACTGATATAGCCAATACTACAGCAATACTGTGAATAGTCTTCCCTGAAAAAAATCAAAGATTCCAGCTAAATAAACCCCTTTAAAGAACCTTAAGATATAACTGAATCAGGATCCAAAAAAAAAAAAAAATCAACAGGTAATTTGAAAAGGAAAACAGTTTGAAAACTAGAAGAAGTTTACAATTTTCTAGAAGATGAAATCTGCCAAGCAGCCGATTTCCCACCCAATAGCAACTCTACTCTGTCTTATATCTTATGTAAAATTGATAGAGATTTTTAAAATGCTATTATATTAATATATCCCAACACAAATAACCATTTTTAAAATGAATTTTGTCTTCTACAATGTAATAATTTTAAATGCTTGCTCAGGGCCATATATAATATCTTGTATGTCCAAATATTCAAATGCAGATTGGAAAGTGAACATCTTTAATGTTTAATGATACCATCTAGGCTTGAGTATACATTTCACTGTATCAATTCCTATAGTACAATACTTAACATTTTCAGACCACTGAAGCCTTTGAGAATCTTGGGAAAGCAATCATTCCCCTCCACAGAAAAAAAAATATATCCATGCACATATAAAATACAGAGTGCCATGTGGTTGTAACGTGCACTCTGTACTTGTATGTATGAATGAATGAATGAACAGACTTGTATGCACATGTTTACATGCGTATAGGTGCTGGGCATTCAGCAGTGAACAATATAGGCCTATTCTAGACAAATATTACATGGCTAATCACACAATTTACTACATAGTTTAAGTCATAAGGGCTAAACAGAAAAAATACACAGTGCTGTGAGAAGAGGTGGAAGACAAGAGCTAAAGACAGAGGCAGAGATCAGAGCCTGTTAAAAATTCTGGTCTATTCTAATGACAACAGAAAAAGCCATTAAAGGGTTTTAAATGAAGAAACAACCTGATGGAGACTTGAGTTTATAGCATCCCTGATCTCCATCCACAAACCCCAAATTAAAACTTTAATACACAGAATGGTCCTGAAGAACTCCATAAAACTGATTTTTAATACAGGCAGTCCTTGCTTTGCATAGTAGTAAACAACCATACAAGCTGTAACCGTAAAAAGCAATCCTCATAATCAACAGGGAAAATCACAATTGTTCCATGACCTTTAAAACTTTTTATCAAAATATTAAAAATTCTCTTGGGCTTCCCTGGTCGTGCAGTGGTTAAGAATCCGCCTGCTAATGCAGGGAACATGGGTTCAATCCCTGGTCCGGGAAGATCCCACATGCCGTAGAGCAATTAAGCCCATGTGCCACAACTACTGAGCCTGCAGTCTAGAGCTCACGAGCCACAACTACTGAGCCCACGTGCCACAACTACTGAAGCCCGCGTGCGTAGAGCCCGTGCTCTGCAACAAGAGAAGCCACTGCAGTGAGAAGCCCACGCACCGCAACGAAGAGCAGCCCCGACTCGCTGCAACTAGAGGAGCCTGTGCACAGCAACGAAGACCCGACACAGTCAAAAATAAATAAATAATTAAACAAGATGTTTAAAAAAAATTCTCATACTATAGGTTATAAATGTACAGGAAACTGAAAAAGTAAAACTAATATTTGTTTAGTATACTGTAATTTAAAACATTAGATGTATTGAAAATTAGAGTATTTTATTTCTTCATTTAAAAACTTATCAAGACTAATTTGAACACGTGTGCCTTCTTCCCACTGTATAACTCAGTAAACAGAGTGAATATCTTTGTTAGGCTTGGCAGATTGTCATACTCCTTTTTAGGTTTAAAACAGCTTCCAAATTTTATCCTTGGCACTCTCAATACCTCTGAGAGTTCTTTTAATGTAAAGTTTTTTGTTGGTGTCACTTCCCCTGAGACACCATCAATCTTTTCATCACAACCATTTTCCTCATCTATGTCAACAAGTCTGTCCGACTTCCTCTGGCTGCACATCTATAGAGTCTCTAGAAAGGTGGGCAATGTCAACATTCCCCTGGGTCAGCTGTCTCTTCCACAACTCCAGTTATGTTCCATTTAGATTTCACTTCCAGCATTAACACTTAGCACTTCTTTGTTGCACTTCCATCTGTTAGCCAATTCCTTCTTTCAATGATCCATTTTTGTAAAATGTCACATAAGTTTATCATTGGGAAACAAGAAAGCTAGACAACTACAGGCTCTGCTGTCTGCAAGAGAACCGAGTGACAGATGCACAGGCACCAGTCACTGACAGGCTTTGAAAGAAGCGGAGGGACTGGTCACTCACTGATCAAGACGCACAGCTGTGATTTACGCAGTGATCTGAGGACTGAAGAGCTAGCAGTGAAGTCTTATGAACTTCATGTCATTACTCATGTTGTTGGGAGACTGGTTTAACTACTCTGTGGTAACTAGATTCATGCATATCAAAATTGCAAAATAAGATCTGCCTTTATATAGTTGGCAACCCGACACAACCTATTTATAAAACTTTTCTAAATAGGTTATGTGAACACAATACTTTTGCCTCACCCAGCATCTCTTTTTACCCTCACAGAAGCTGACACATATTTCCTTAAACAAAATAACATCTCTATCCCAACTGATTCATTTAGAGAACGCGGAAGTTCACACACCAATTTAAATCAAGAAGGGGAAGGGGAAGAACGAACCATCAGCGAGGAGAGATAAAAGGAGCATTTAAAATGTTAAAGAAGGGCTTCCCTGGTGGCGCAGTGGTTGAGAGTCCGCCTGCCGATGCAGGGGACACGGGTTCGTGCCCCGGTCTGGGAAGATCCCACATGCCATGGAGCGGCTGGGCCCGTGAGCCATGGCCGCTGAGCCTGAGCGTCCGAAGCCTGTGCTCCGCAACGGGAGAGGCCACAACAGTGAGAGGCCCGCGTACCGCAAAAAATAAATAAATAAATAAAATAAAATAAAAATGTTAAAGAAAATTAATATTTTCACCTAATTTTTTAACACTACAAAAAAATCCATTGCCTACTTACTACTAAGGATAATTCATAATTCATAAAGGGTTTATAGGTAGGGACAACTCAAAACTCACATGATTTTCTAAATTAAGTTTAGGACAGCAGCTAAAATCATGGACTTTGAAGTCAGACAGACTTGTCCCATAGCTTGATCATTTATTAGCTGTAAGGGGAAAAAAATCTTAATATCTCTACGTTCCACTTTCCTCAACTGCAATGTAGGGAAAACTGTAAAAATGTGTGGCCAATAACAGTTTTATCAATTTTATTATTTTTTTAATAAATTTATTTATTTTTGGCTGTGTTGGGTCTTCATTGCTGCGCGCGGGGCTTTCTCTAGTTGCGGCGAGCGGGGGCTACTCTTCGTTGAGGCGTGCGGGCTTCTCATTGCGGTGGCTTCTCTTGTTGCGGAGCACAGGCTCTACGTGCACGGGCTTCAGTAGTTGTGGCTCGCAGGCTCAGTAGTTGTGGCTCACGGGCTCTAGAGCGCAGGCTCAGTAGTTGTGGCGCACGGGCTTAGCTGCTCCGCGGCATGTGGGATCCTCCCAGACCAGGGATTGAACCCATGTTCCCTGCACTGGCAGGCGGATTCTTAACAACTGCACCACCAGGAAAGTCCCTCAATCTTATTATTTTTAAAAGCAATTTAAACTTGAAATTTGAAAAGATGATGCACCTGTATATTTTTAACATGTCTGTGTCAACCCTGCCCTGAATTCTTAGCTTATGAAAGCTTATGGCAGTTAGGCAGCTAGTGTTGACTGTGGCCTTTGTAGCTGACTAGTATCACTGTCCACAGAACCTGCGCATTGGGGAAGGGGATGCAAGAGGCGGGAAGAGGGACTTCCCTGGTGGCACTGTGGTTAAGCATCTGCCTGCCAGTGCAGGGGACACGGGTTCGATCCCTGGTCCGGGAAGATCCCACACATGCCTCAGAGTAACTAAGCCCATGCACACTGCAACTACTGAGCCCGCATGCTGCAACTACTGAAGCCCACTCACCTAGAGCCCATGCCCCTCAACAAGAGAAGCCACCGCAATGAGAAGCCCATGCACCGCAACGAAGAGTAGCCCCCGCTTGCCGCAACTAGAGAAAGCCCACGCACAGCAACGAAGACCCAAGGCAGCCAAAAATAAATAAAATTAAAAAAAAAAAAAGAGTCGGGAAGAACCTTAGGTTTGAACAGGCTCTCCAGCCAACACAGAGACCATCACAGAGAACAGCGTGCCAGCTCAAGGTGTGTGATCACAACCTGTGACTAACCTTTGGCAGAATTCTAAGCTATTCAGACAAAAAAGCAAACCTTAGGAAGCCAGGTTTTAGGGTTGTTTTTTTTTTAATTTTTTAAATTAAAGAAACATTGAGCAGAGACATCAGTAGCCACTGTAAAGGGGACAAAAATCAGAGGTTCACTGATTTAGTCCAACTACAAAACCCAAACAGAATGTATGGCACAGCTATTTGAGGAACCACTGAACTGGTGATGAGTCTACCATCCTCCCCCACCAAAATCACCAGGGGCAACATGGAAGTGACCACCAGGGCACAAACACAGAGCAGTCCAGAAGCCCTCTAATTCTGGCTCAAGGAACAGGAAAGGGAACTCCTAGTGCTCAGAATACAGTCCACCTTCTTTTCTCGTTTCTCTCTTCTCACACCGCAAACCCCAAGTGATCCTGAGGCGACCCACAACGTGAGCTCATAGGAGTCAAAGTTCTGAGGAAGAGGCATCTCCTCTCTCATCAGTGAAGCTGTGGTTCAGCGAGGGGGGGGCCAAACCCCCTTACTTTCTTCTCTCTGTGTCCTCCTGTCATTTGGCCCAGACAAAGGCACCGTCATGAAGTATGCAGCAAAGCAGGTAACTAAACCCCAGCTTTCTGGCCAGAGGACCAAAAATGAGGATTCCCAAGGAACCGTAAAGTACCAGGAAGGAGCTCCAGAAAGTGACCCCATAAAGTTGCTCATAATACAATACTGATGTGTGTGAGAACAGAATAGAGAGACCATCGTCCAGGTCTCAGGGACAGATCTGAATGGCACTGCTAGGTTTTGAAAACTGAACTGACACTGGACCCAAAGAAGGCATGTTAGAACTTGCAGGCTGAACCTAACCAGATTAGTAGCCAGCGAAAATTTAAAATATCAACATTCTTCACAAGATTTAAACAAGACTCAAGATCTCATAATATTCAAAATCTCTAGGATACAATCTAAAATTATTCAGCATATAAAGAACCTAGACAATTTCAATTTACAAGGGAAGTGAGTCAACAGACACCAATGCTAAGATGACAGCAATGCTGGCATTAACTGACAAAGACTTTAAAGCAGCTATTATTAAAACATTCCAACAATCAAAACACTCTTCAATCAATGGAAAAAAACAAAATCTTCACAAAGAAGATGTAAAGAAAAACCAAATGAAAATTTTAAAATTGAAAAATACAATGCCAAACTAAAAAAGTAATTGGATGTACTCAATAGCATAATGAAGATGTCAAAGGAAAGATGCAGTGAACTAAAAGACTGAAAGAAATTATCCCATTTGAACGCAGAAATTTAAAAAAAAATGAACAGAGCCTCAGGACCTATATGACATAACAAAGAAAATTATTAAGGGCAAAGAGGAAAATTACAGAATTTTTTTTAAAGGTCAATTAACTAAGATGATGTAACAGTCTAAATTGTATATATCAAACAACAGAGCTTCAAAATACATGAAGCAGAAAGTAACAGAAGTGCAAGAAGAAAAAGAAGAATCCACAATATAGTTGGAAACAAAAATCAACAACCATTCATGATAAAAACTCTCAGTAAACTAGAAGAGAATTTCCTCAACTTGATAACGATCATCTACAAAAAGTCTACAGATTATATCATATTTAATGTGAAAGACACAGTGCTTTCTCCCTAAGATCAGAACCAGACAAGGATGTCCACTTTCAACATGCATATTTCAACATCACACTGGAAGTCTTACAATGCAACAAGGTAAGAAAAATATAAAATGCATACAGACCGGAAAGGAAGAAATTAAACTGTCCCCATTCAAAGCTGACATAATTACCTATATAAAAATACCAAGGGAGGGCTTCCCTGGTGGCGCAGTGGTTGAGAGTCCGCCTGCCGATGCAGGGGACACGGGTTCGTGCCCCGGTCCGGGAAGATCCCACATGCCGCGGAGCAGCTGGGCCCGTGAGCCATGGCCGCTGAGCCTGAGTGTCCGCTCCGCAACGGGAGAGGCCACAACAGTGAGAGGCCCGCATACCGCAAAAAAAAAAAAAAAAAATACCAAAGGAAAAAAATCTCCCAGAACTAAAATATCAGTTTAGCAAGGCCACAAACACAAGATCAACACACAAAAACTCACCATATTTCTATATACTGGCCATGTGTAATTGGAAATACACAATGTAACACCATTTACAATCACTCCTCCCAATATTAAATAAATAGTATAAATATAACAAAAGATGTACAGGAGCTGTATGCTGAAAACTAAGAAACAATGATAAAAGAAATCAAGTAAGAATTAAATAGACATCCTGTGCTCTTGAAGTAGAAGACTAAATACAGGAAAGATGTTAATTCTCCCCAAATTCATTTATAAGTTTCAAGCAATTCCAATCAAAATCCCAACAGGAGGGGACTTCCCTGGCGGTCCAGTGGTTAAGACTCCACACTCCCCATGCAGGGGGCTCAGGTTCAATCCCTGGTCAGGGAACAAGATCCCACATGCCGCAACTAAAAATCCCGCATGCCACAAGGAAGATCCTGCGTGCTGCAACTAAGACCCGGCACAGCCAAATAAATAAATAATAAATAAATAATTTTTTTTTTAAATCCCAACAGGATTTTTTTAACATAGAAAGGCATGATTCTAAAGTTTATATGCAAAGGCAAACTAGAATAGCTAAAACAATTTTGAAAAAGAATAAAACTGGGGCCTCCCTGGTGGCGCAAGTGGTTGGGAGTCCGTCTGCCAATGCAGGGGATACGGGTTCGTGCCCCGGTCTGGGAGGATCCCATATGCCGCGGAGCGGCTGGGCCCGTGAGCCGTGGCCGCTGGGCCTGCGCGTCCGGAGCCTGCGCGTCCGGAGCCTGTGCTCCGCAGCAGGGGAGGCCACAACAGTGAGAGGCCCGCATACCGCAAAAAAAAAAAAAAAAAAAAAGAATAAAACTGGAGGTATCTTATACTTTTTCTTATATTAAGGACATAATTTTTTCTATTTCTACTCTTAAAATAATGTTATTAGGAACTGGTATTGAATCCTATCAAATTCATTTTAAGCATCTTCATAAGCAATTTTTTGTATCTGATGTAATGATTTGATGTATTATATTAATAGCTTCACTTATTATTTAATGATTTCTACCTCCCTGAAATAAACTAGCTGACTATGGTGGATTATTCCTTTACATACTGCATAATGCAACTTAGTAATATTTGTTATACAAAGTTGTAGGCATTTTATGTCTCTCGATATATACTGCTGGATATTTTAATCCAGGGTTTTCTTGCTGCTCTTTCTTCCCTTTCCTGTCTACCTGCCATTTCACTATTACTACCAACCCTTATTATTACTGGCCAACAGATAATAGGGAAGGATAATACTCTGCTTCAAAATCTTGTCTCAAAAATAAAAATAGCTCTGTCATCATCTTAATGAGTAAAAAGGACCAAGTGGTGAGTATCTATAAAGGAAGGTTCCCATCAAGCTGGGTTAGCACGACATCACCTTCCATTATAGATAAAATCCTGTCCAGCCTTGACATTTGCTAATGGAAACTACCATTTGGCGAGGACCTTTTTCATGCCAGCACCTTACATGTACTATATCACTAAAACTTCACACTAATCCTAGGAACTGCATATTAATATTCCCATTTTACAGATGGGGAAACTAAAGCAGGAAAGGGGTAAATAATATGAGCCAGTTCAAACAGCTGTTGGGTGGCAGAGCTGGAACTGCAACACAGGGCTCTCTGGCTCCAAAGTCTACTACTCTCTATCTAGCTACGAGGCTCACAGGACAGTGCTCTGAAGAAGCAACGGCTCAGTAAAAGGGATAAGATACAGCTCTGCACCACAATCTCCCACCCCAACCCCTTGCCCTATGCATCTCCTCCATCTGGCTGTCCCTGAGTTGTATCCTCTATAATAAACTGGTAAACATAAATAAAAGCAAAAACAATCTAGCAGCGTATAGAGGAGAGAGGAAGAAGCAGGTGAGATCTGGGTAAAAGGAAACAGATTAAAGAAAAAAGGTTAAATGAAAATTTTTAACTTAAAAAATTTTTTTATACAAATATGAAAAATACATCAACATTTCTTAGTGTATACTAAGAATTGGCAAAGGACAAAGACAAAGAAGAAATGAAAGACTGGTCTCAAACAGAATCATACTTACCACTTATTAAACATTCTATAATGAAATGTTTTCATCCACAGAGCTTATATTACTGTATGTTAATTCTCTTACCGTTAGTAATTATTTTCCTACTAGACAGTATAATAAACCATGTTATCAAGAAAGTTTCTTATTGAATTCTGTTGACCAATATGCTGATTAAGAGATGCACCACGTTCTTTGAAAACACCTTGGGATACATAGCAAACTGTTAAGATTTAATAGAGATCCTGGGGATTTAGAGATAAATTTGGGGAGAAGGCACCCATCACTTTAAATTCTCTACAACTACCATGTATTATCATTTTTAATAAACAAAATATAATATTACTATAATAAAATAATTTCTGAGATTTTCATGGAATTAAAATCATCAAAGCTTCTTGAATTCTAAATAAAGATCTTCGATTCTATTTGTTAATGCTTGCCATCTGGAGTGTATCAGAGTAGATGCCAAGTTTTTCTTTTTACCATTACTGATCACAGAACTCTTGTAAAAAGAAATCTAGAGCAACCTTTAGTATTTAAAACAGAACAAAGAGCTGCTCTGAGACAGGAGCAGCGAGGGGGAGCCACTCTCACCTGTGCCCCATTTCATATCTTCTCTTTCAAAGCAATTAAGCTTAAATAATCAGATGCCCTCCTCTCCTCCATCCAAAACTTACCTTCCTGCAAGAGTTCAGAAGATAACAAATGATTTTAAATACCACCTTCTCTGTAAAACTCCTCCTGTCCCCCAGTGACAAATGACACTTCTTCTAAACCCTTTAGCAACTATTGCCTCTACAATTGAATTAATAATCTATTTCATTGTAATCTCTGTTGATTTGATCTCGGGTAAACTTTGAACAAACTAAAAGCAGTATAAGTTTTTTAAAGGAACTATATTTCACAACGCTTCTCCTCTACTGTCACTTCAAAGTAAAAAGCCCAAGATAACGTGTAAAGACCAACATTTGAGTATTGGTACACACCTTAAGTTAAGGTACACACCATAAGAATTCATGGTAAACTATTTTTTTCATATCTATTCTAAAAAGTCATAAGCTATGGAGCAATTACCAAGATTTTAAAATAATCCTCCTTGATTCTATTTCAGCAAAAAAAAAAAACACTTTCAACAAGATTATGAACATACTCTTAGAAAAGCAGAACATGCTTCACATTTTTCAGACTACTTGGTATTCTGAAGAAGTTTACAATACACTGGGAATCAACGCTATACCACATCGATTTTTCTCCCAACTATATTTTCAATGTAGCTATCATCACTAACCTTTTGAAATTCATCACATTCATTGAAAAGTAGCTATCCAAATAAATAGCCTTGTACTTCCCTCAGAGGATTTCATAGTGTTTTATACTTGGTTCATGAAACTTACATCAAATCCCAGCTTTAATAAGAGGACTAATAGGATTATTCTCATTAAATAAACTGAGGAACTGTCTCACAAAACAGCTTACTTAGCTAAAGGCTTGTATTTCAAAATACATGAAGATTTGAGTAAATGAAGAAACCAAAGTATTCATAATAAATATCTCTCACCTGTATAAAGACACCCACCTTCCTCTTACTTGCTGAGGCCATGAAGCAATCAGGTCATGGTCTTCAAAATCCCTGATGGCATCAAGAACATTCCTGGATCTCCTGATAACTCTTGAAGACTGAACAGTGCTCCTTCCTTACACCACAATCTCATTCTTTTTCTTCCCCATTCATTACCTGATGAGCACCACTCAAAAACCTGAGTGACTTATTCTCCACACCCTGCAGAATCAACCCCTGACTCTTAGCTGGGCAATCTTTCTTTCCCTAACCCTGAAAAATGTACCAACGACCTAACTAAACTAGGGCTGGAGTTTCCCAGAGAACACCGTGCTCTCCTTTCCCTTGCACATCCTGGTCTACCTGCTCCGGACACTCACACCGTTACCTCTTGTCCTCAGAAGCTTTACCTATCCCTTCAGGTCTGCTACAAACGCCACCTTCTCCATAAAGCATCCACACCATGCCCCAACCCACTTGAAGCTGAATAGGACACATGTACTTACTCAGTACTCCTTTGAGAGCACTTTGTCTCATTGCCCTACTTTCCACCTATTTTGCTGCACCAAAGCACTGTCTATTGATAACCTACTATAACTAGTAGGTAAAGCTTGAGTTTTCAGCCCAAGAGAACACACTTTTTCTTTAGCACCAACGTATGTCTACCAGTTTTAGGGGCTGATATGGGGTAGTATGGTTCTCATTCCCGAACAGGTTTTAGAATCACCTGGAAAGCTTTGCTTTAAAAATACTCATGCTATTCCCCACCTCAAATTAAGTAGAATGGTGGTTATCAGGGCTGGATGGAGTTGTTTAATAAGTTGTTTCAGGGGCTTCCCTGGTGACGTAGTGGTTGAGCATCGACCTGCCAATGCAGGGGACACGGGTTCGAGCCCTGGTCCAGGAAGATCCCATATGCCGTGGAGCAACTAGGCCCGTGCGCCACAACTACTGACCCTGCGCTCTGGAGCCTTCGAGCCACAACTACTGAGGCCGACACACCTAGAGGCCGTGCTCCGCAACAAGAGCAGCCAACACAATGAGAGGCCCATGCACTGCAGCGAAGAGTGGCCCCCACTTGCCACAACTAGAGAAAAGCCCGCATGCAGCAACGAAGACCCAATGCAGCCAAAAGTAGAAATAAAATAATTAATTAATTTAAAAAAAAATAAGTTCTTTCACTTCTGCAAGATTAAAAAAGTTCTGGAGATTTGTTCCACAACAATGTAAAAATAATAAACACCACTGAACTGTACCTTAAAAATGCTTAAGATGGGGCTTCCCTAGTGGCGCAGTGGTTGAGAGCCCACCTGCTGATGCAGGGGACATGGGTTCGCACCCCAGTCCGGGAAGATCCCACATGCCACGGAGCAGCTAGGCCTGTGAGCCATGGCTGCTGAGCTTGTGCATCCAGAGCCTGTGCTCCACGACAGGAGAGGCCACAACAGTGAGAGGCCCGTGTACCACAAAAAAAAAAAAAAAAAAAAAAAAAGCTTAAGGTGGTAACGCCTCTCTGTCTTTTTTAACCACAGTAAGAAAGAAATTCATTTTTTTAAAAATTACAAAACTGTATACCTGTATATAATAAAGAACAATGATCCTGTTTTTGTTTTCAAAAGATAAAAACAACAGGTAACATTTAAATGTGTACTACATGCCAAGCACTGATTTAGTGATTTACTATGCATTAACTGTTAATCCTTACAACTCTAAAGGGTAGGTACTATTATTTCCCATTCTACAGATGAGGAAACTGAAGCACAGAGATTAGTTAACATGTAAAAGAACCACACAGCTAATTAATCACAAAGCCAGGATTTAAATGCAGGCCCTCTGGACACAGTATCCGTGCTCTAACCTCTATGTAATATATACATAAAAGTCTGAAAAGACAATAAACTAAACTGTTAACACTCTTAGTATATAATCATGACACAGTTTTCACTTTATACACTTCTGTTTTAAATTTATGCAAAGATCATGTACTGCTTTTTATACTGAAAATACAAATGAAGGTATTTACATTTTGAAAAAATACACTCAATGGAACAGCAAGGTCTCTACCCTGCTAACAATCATTTTATTTCCTTATATTTCTGTACTGAGACTCTTTACCACCGTAAAGCTAATCTACCTGCCATAACACACGTCTCGGCTTGCTCCTGCTTCCATAAACAAATCCTTCCCCTGGAGAGAATGTCCTCTCCTTTGCAGTGATACACACCTTTTCACTTACCTTTTTTTTTTTTTCTTTCAATTTATCCAAAGCCAGTTTTTTTTTCTTTTACATTTTTATTGGAGTATAATTGCTTTACAATGCCGTGTTACTTTCTGCTGTAGAACAAAGTGAATCAGCTATACATATACATATATCCCCATATCCCCTCCCTCTTGAGACTCCCTCCCACCCTCCCTATCTTCCACCTCTAGGTGGTCACAAAGCACCGAGCTGATTTCCCTGTGCTATGCAGCTACTTCTCACTAGCTATTTTACATGTGGTAGTGTATATGTCAATACTACCCTCTTGCTTCATCCCAGCTTCCCATTCCCCACACCATCTCAAGTCCATTCTCTAATGTCTGCGTCTTTATTCCTGTCCTGCCCCTAGGTTCATCAGAACCATTTTATTTTGAATTCCATATATATGTATTAGCACACGGTAATTGTTTTTCTCTGACTTACTTCCCTCTGCATGACTGACAGACTCTAGGTTCATCTACCTCAGTTCAAATAACACAATTCCGTTTCATTTTATGGCTGAGTAATATTCCACTGTATGTATGTGCCACATCTTCTTTATCCATTCATCTGTCGATGCATACTTAGGTTACTTCCATGTCCTGGCTATGGTAAACAGTGCTGCAATGAACATTGTGGTACATGTCACTTTTTGAATTTCTTAGGGTATATGCCCAGTAGTGGGATTGCTGAGTCATATGGTACTACTATTTTTAGTTCGTTAAGGAACCTCCATACTGTTCTCCATAGTGGCTGTATCAATTTACATTCCCACCAACAGTGCAAGAGAGTTCTCTTATCTCCACACGCTCTTCAGCATTTATTGTTTCTAGATTTTTTTATGATGACCATTCTGACCAGGGTGAGGTGATACCTCATCGTGGTTTTGACTTGCATTTCTCTAATGATTACTGATGTTGAGCATCCTTTCATGTGTTTGTTGGCAATCTGTATATCTTCGTTGGAGAAAAGTCTATCTAGGTCTTCCACCCATTTTTGGACTGTTTTTTTGATATTGAGCTGCCTGAGCTGCTTATAAATTTTGGAGATTAATCCTTTGTCAGTTGCTTCATTTGCAAATATTTTCTCTCATTCTGAGGGTTATCTTTTCGTCTTGTTTGTGGTCTCTTTGCTGTGCAAAAGCTTTTAAGTTTTATTAGGTCCCATTTGTTTATTTTTGATCTTATTTCCATTTCTCTAGGAGATGGGTCAAAGAGGATCTTGCTGTGATTTATGTCATAGAATGTTCTGCCTATGTTTTCCTCTAAGAGTTTTATAGTGTCTGGCCTTAAGTTTAGGTCTTTAATCCATTTTGAGTTTATTTTTGTGTATGGTGTTAGGAAGTGTTCTAATTTCATTCTTTTATATATAGCTGTCCAGTTTTACCAGCACCACTTATAGAAGAGGCTGTCTTTTCACCATCATATATTCTTGCCTCCTTTGTCAAAGATAAGGCAACCATATGTGAGTGGGTTTATCTCTAGGCTTTCTATCCTGTTTCATTGATCTACATTTCTGTTTTTGTGCCAGTACCATACTGTCTTGATTACTGTAGCTCTGCAGTATAGTCTAAAGTCAGTGAGCCTGGTTCCTCCAGCTCCATTTTTCATTCTCAAGATTGCTTTGACTATCAGGGTCTTTTCTGTTTCCACACAAACTGTACAATTTTTTGTTCTAGTTCTGTGAAAAATGCCAGTGGTAGTTTGATAGGGATTGCACTGAATCTGTAGATTGCTTTGGGTAGTAGAGTCATTTTCACAATGTTGATTCTTCCAATCCAAGAACATGCTATATCTCTACATCTGTTTGTATCATCTTTGATTTCTTTCATCAGTGTCTTATAGTTTTCTGCATACAGGTTTTTGTCTCCTTAGGTTGGTTTATTCATAGGTTGGTTTATTTTATTCTATTTGTTGCAATGGTAAATGGGAGCTTCCTTAATTTCTATTTCAGCTTTTTGTTGTTAGTAATAGGAATGCAAGGGATTTCTGTGTGTTAGTACTGTATCCTGCTACTTTACCAAATTCATTGATTAGCTCTAGTAGTTTTCTGGTAGCATCTTTAGGATTCTCTATGTATAGTATCATGTCATCTGCAAACAGTGACAGTTTTACTTCTTCTTTTCCGATTTGTATTCCTTTTATTTCTTTTTCTTCTCTGATTGCTGTGGCTAAAACTTCCAAAACTATGTTGAGTAATAGTGGTGAGAGAGTGGGCAACCTTGTCTTGTTCCTGATCTTACAGAAAACGGTTTCAGTTTTTCACCACTGAAAATGATGTTGGCTGTGGGGTTTTCTTATATGGCCTTTATTATGTTGAGGTAGGTTTCCTCTATGCCCACTTTCTGGAGAGTTTTTATCATAAATGGGTGTTGAATTTTATCAAAAGCTTTTTCTGCATCTATTGAAATTATCACATGGTTTTTATCCTTCAATTTGTTAATATGGTTTTTCACATTGATTGATTTGTGTATATTGAAGAATCCTTGCATTCCTGGGATAAACCCCACTTGATCGTGGTGTATGATCCTTTTAATGTGTTGTTGGATTCTGTTTGCTAGTGTTTGGTTGAGGATTTCTGTATATTTATCAGTGATTGGCCTGTAGTTTTCTTTTTTGTAACATCTTTGTCTGGTTTTGGTATCAGGGTGATGGTGGCCTCGTAGAATGAGTTTGGGAGTGTTCCTCCCTCTGCTATATTTTGGAAGAGTTTGAGAAGGACAGGGGTTAACTCTTCTCTAAATGTTGATAGAATTCACTTGTGAAGCCATCCAGTCCTGGGCTTTTGTTTGTTGGAAGATTTTTAATCAAGTTTCAATTTCAGTGCTTGTAACTGGTCTGTTCACATTTCCTATTTCTTCCTGGTTCAGTCTTGGAAGGTTGTGCTTTTCTAAGAATTTGTCCATTTCTTCCAGGTTGTCCATTTTATTGGCATACAGTTGCTTGTAGTAGTCTCTCATGATCCTTTGTATTTCTGCAGTGTCAGTTGTTACTTCTCCTTTTTCATTTCTAATTCTGTAGATTTAAGTCTTCTCCCTTTTTTTCTTGATGAGTCTAATGGTTTATCAATTTTGTTTAACTCACAAGAAACTAGCTTTTGGTTTTATTGATCTTTGCCACTGTTTCCTTCATTTCTTTTTCATTTATTTCTGATCTGATCTTTATGATTTCTTCCCTTCTGCCAACTTTGGGTTTTTCTTGTTCTTCTTTCTCTAATTGCTTCAGGTGTAAGGTTAGGTTGTTTATTTGAGATTTTTCTTGTTTCTTGAGGTAGGATTGTATTGCTATAAACTTCCATCTTAAAACTGCTTTTGCTGCATGCCATAAGCTTTCAGTCATTGTGTTTTCATTGTCATCTGTTTCTAGGTATTTTTTTATTTCCTCTTTGGTTTCTTCAATAATCTCTTGGTTATTTAGTAGTGTATTGTTTAGCTTCCATATGTTTGTATTTTTTACAGATTTTTTCCTGTAATTGATATCTAGTCTCATAGCGTTGCGGTCAGAAAAGATACTTGATACGATTTCAATTTTCTTAAATTTACCAAGGCTGATTTGTGACCCAAGATATGATCTATCCTGGAGTATGTTCCACGTACACTTAAGAAAGTGTATTCTGTTGTTTTTGGATGGAATGTCCTATAAATATCAATTAAGCCCATCTACTCTAATGTGTCATTTAAAGCTGGTGTTTCCACATTTATTTTCATTTTGGATGATCTCTGTCCATTGGTGAAAGTGGGGTGTTAAAGTCCCCTACTATTATTGTGATCCTGTGACTGTCCCCTTTTATGGCTGTTAGTATTTGCCTTATGTATTGAGGTGCTCCTATGTTGGGGGCATGAATATTTACAATTGTTGTATTCTCTTCTTGGATTGATCCCTTGATCATTATGTAGTGTCCTTGTTTGTCTCTTGTAATAGTCTTTATTTTAAAGTCTATTTTATCTGATATGATTATTTCTACTCAGCTTTTTTTTGATTTCCATTTGCAAGGAATATCTTTTTCCATCCCCTCACTTTCAGTCTGTATGTGTCCCTAGGTCTGAAGTGGGTCTCTTGTAGACAGCATATATACGGGTCTTGTTTTTGTATCCATTCAGTCAGTCTGTGTCTTTTGGTTGGAGCTTTTAATCCATTCACATTTAAGGTAATTATCGATATGTGTGTTCCTATTACCATTTTCTTAATTGTTTTTGTTTTGGTTTTGTAGGCCTTTTCCTTCTTTTGTGTTTCCTGCCTAGAGAAGTTCCTTTAGCATTTTTTGTAAAGCTGGTTTGGTGGTGCTGAATTCTCTTAGCTTTTGCTTGTCTGAAAAGCTTTTGATTTCTCCGTCGAATCTGAGTGAGATCCTTGCTGGGTACAGTAATCTTGGTTGTAGGTTTTTCTCTTTCATCACTTTAAGTATATCCTGCCACTCCCTTCTGGCCTACAGAGTTTCTGCTGAAAACTGAGCTGATAACTTTGTGGGGACTCCTTTGTATATTATTTGTTACTTTTCCCTTGCTGCTTTTAATACTTTTTCTTTGAATTTAATTTTTGTTAGTTTGATTAATATGTGTCTTGATGTGTTTCTCCTATGGTTTATCCTGTATGGGATTCTCTGTGCTTACTAGACTTGGGTGACTATTTCCTTTCCCATGTTAGGGAAGTTTCTGACTATAATCTCTTCAAATATTTTCTCAGACCCTTTCTTTTTCTCTTCTTCTTCTGGGACTCCTGTAATTTGAATGTTGGTGCATTTAGTGTTGTCCCAGAGGTCTCTGAGATTGTCTTCAAGTTTTTTCATTCTTTTTTCTTTATTCTGCTCCTCGGCTGTTATTTCCACCATTTTGTCTTCCAGCTCATTTATTTGTTCTTCTGCCTCAGTTATTCTGTTATTGATTCCTTCTAGTGTATTTTTCATTTCAGTTATTGTTGTTCATCTCTGTTTGTTTGCTCTTTAGTTCTTCTAGGTCCTTGTTAAACGTTTCTTGTATTTTCTCCATTCTTTTTCCAAGATTTTGGATCATCTTTACTATCATTACTCTGAATTCTTTTTCAGGAAGACTATTTCCTCTTCATTTGTTTGGTCTGTTGGGTTTTTACCTTGCTCCATCACCTGCTGCGTATTTCTCTGTCTTCTCATTTTTTTAAATTTACTGTGCTTGGGGTCTCCTTTTCGTAGGCTGCATGTTCATAGTTCCTATTATTTCTGGTGTCTGCCCCCAGTGGGTGAAGTTGGTTCAGTGGCTTGTGTAGGCTTCCTGGTTAGGGGGACTGGTGCCTGTGTTCTGGTAGATGGGGCTGGATTTTGTCCCTCTGGTGGGCAGGGCCACGTCAGGTGGTGTGTTTTGGGGTGTCTGTAAACTAAGTATGACTTTAGGCAGCCTCTCTGCTAATGGGTGGGGTTGTGTTCCCGTCTTGCTAGTTGTTTGGCATGGGTCATCCAGCACTAGAGCTTGCTGGCCGTTGGGTGGAGGTGGGTCTTAGTGTTGAGACGGAGATCTTTGGGAGAGCTCTTGCTGATTAATACTACATGGGGCTGGGAGGCCTCTGGTCGTCCAACATCCTGGACTCGGCTCTCCCACCTTGGAAGGTCAGGCCCGAATCCCAGCCTGAGCACCAAGACCCTGCCAGCCACACGGCTCGGAAGAAAAGGAGAAAAAGTAAATAAATAAATAAATAAACGAACAGGGCTTCCGTGGTGGCACAGTGGTTAAGAATCCACCTGACAATGCAGGGGACATGGGTTCAAGCCCTTGTCCAGGAAGCTACCACATGCCACGGAGCAACTAAGCCCGTGAGCCACAACTACTGAGCCTGAGCTCTAGAGCCCACGAGCCACAACTACTGAAGCCTGCGTGCCGAGAGCCCGTGCTCTGCAATGAGAAGCCATCACAGTGAGAAGCCACGCACCACAACGAAGAGTAGCCCCCACTCGCTGCAACTAGAGAAAGCCCATGAGCAGCAATGAAGACCCAATGCAGCCAAAAGTAAATAAATAAATAAATTTATTTATTTAAAAAAAAATGGACAGAGCCTCAAAACAAATGGTAAAAGCAGATGAAATCACACAAAGAAAGATACACACACGCACACTCACAAAAAGAGGAGAAAGAAAAAAAAAGGAAGAGAGCAACCAAATATATAAACAAATCCACCAATGATAACAAGCACTTAAAACTAAACTAAAATAAAACCAAAAAGCAAAATAGACATAAAACCAAAAACAAATTTGACACAGAAAGCAAACTCCAAGTCTACAGCTGCTCCCCAAAGTCCGCCTTTTTTGGGGAGCATTCATTGTCTATTCAGGTATTCCACATATACAGGGTTTACCAAGCCAATTGCAGGCATTTAGTCCGCTGCTCCTGAGGCTACACAGAGAAATTTCCCTTTCTATTCTTTGTTTGCACAGCTCCTGGGGTTCAGCTTTAGTTTTGGTCCCACCTCTGCGTGTAGGCCGCCCTCAGGCATCTGTTTCCTGCCCAGATAGGAGGGGGTTAAAGCAGTGGCTGATTAGAGCTCTCTTGCTCACTCAGGCCGAGGAGAGGGAGGAGGAGAGGGAGGGGTACGGCAGTCACAGATGGAATGCGGGGCGTGTCTGTGGCAGCAAAGGCCAGAGTGACACTGCAACAGCCTGAGGTGCACCATGTGTTCTCCTGGGGAAGTTGTCCCTGAATCACAGGACCCTGGCAGTGGCGAGCTGCACAGGCTCCCAGGAGGGTGTGGGTAGTGACCTGCGCTTGCAAACAGGATCCTTGGTGGCAGCAGCAGCCCGTGCCTGCCTCTGGGGTCCGAGGTGATAGCCGCAGCTCGTGCCCATCTCTGGAGCTCACTTAGGTGGTGCTCTGTCACCTGTGGGAACACAGAGCAGGAAGCCCCTCTCCTCGCGCACTCCAAGACAATGGTCTTTTGCCTCTTCAGCAGGTCCAGACTTTTTCCCAGACTCCCTCCCTGCTAGCTGTGGTGCACTAGCCCCCTTCAGGCTGTGTTCACGCAGCCAACCCCAGTCCTCTCCCTGGGGTCTGACCACCAAAGCCTGAGCCTCAGCTCCCAGCCCCCCCACTATGTTGCACTCCTAGGTGCAAGACAGGAGCACCTCAATACATAAAGCAAGTTTTAGAAGAATACTTGCAGTGATTTCATTTATAAAAATCTCAAAAACATCAAAACTAAACAATGTATTATCTAAGGAATCAAACATGGAAAAGCAAATGAATGATAAACACAAAATTCAGAATAGGGAGTTCCACTTGGGTGAGAGACACATAAGAGCCTTCTGGTTTTACTTGCTTTACTAATAATGTTCTTTTTAATAACTTAGGTGGTTAAGTGTAGAGGCATTTACTGTATCATGTTTCTTTAGATCCTACGGATGACTTACTGTTAGTTTTTTATTCTATTCAACATCTAATAAAAACAAATGAGTAAAAAAAAAAAAAACAACTTATAAATCCTGACTTTAAGGTACTTAAAAACCTCAATTCAAAAGCAATACTAAATCACATAACTGCATTTATATTTTTCTCTACATATTAGTAGTGAAAAAGGCAGAGTTATCAGTATTCAAATAGTTAAACCCATTACTAGCACCAATTAGTGAAATAATCAGTAAGAAAATAAATCCCCATTCAGAGGAGGGAAAAAAAAAAAGCCATGCCATGTCTAAAACCTAATGGCACTTACATTTACCTATTTTACTGAATGATTTGAGCTCATAGCTTGATCGATAAAGCAGGATAACCTTCAGAATCTGATGCAAAGGGCTGCCCTTTTGTTCCTTTTATCAAGGCAGAACAAATAAATACAAGTTCAAAATATGGAAAAGTCTCTGTTGCCTCCTACTATATGATGATAAGGAAACTGTTAAAGTCACAAAATTTCACTTATACCCAAACCACTCTTTAGAGGCCTGAGCCTATGACCCAGATAAATGTCACACTAGCCAACTCCAGCTGACAGGGATTTTAGGAATGCTTTCCAACAGACATGGCACAGCCCTGGTGTATCAGGAAGAAGTCCCCACTGAACTTAACTATAAAACAGATAGGTTACTAGAGACAAAAACAGGAAAGAACTTTTTTTTTTTTAATGGTAAGAAGACTTTAACATGAGATCTACCCTCTTAACAATTGTTAAGTGTCAATAATAATTTACATTGGGACTTCCCTGGCAGTCCAGTGGTTAAGGCTCCACACTTCCAATGCAGGGGGCACGGGTTCAAGCCATGGTTGGGGAACTAAGATCCCACATGCCAGAGGGCACAGCGAAAAAATTTATATATATATATATATATAATTTACATTGTTGTGGGTACAATGGTAAAGAGCAGATCTCTAGAGCTTATCCATCTTACTTGACTGAAATTTTATGCCTACTGATTAGTAACTCCCCATTTCCCCCTTCACCCAACCCCTGGCAACCACCCTTTGAGTGTCTGATTTTGACTATTTCAGGTACCTTTTGTAAGTGGAATCACACAGTACTTGTCTTTCCGTGACTGACTTATTTCACTCTGCACAATGTCCTCCAGATGCATCCATGTTGTGGCACATTGCAAAATTCCCTTCTTTGTTAACATTGAATAGTATTCTGTTATATATTTATACCACATTTTGTTTATTCATTCATCCATCCATGGATATGTAGGTTGTTTCCACAACTTAGCTATTGTGAATGGTGCACAAAGAGAAAACTCATTTGCAATGAATAATTGAGGGGAATTTTCAGAGGGCCCCCTTTCCTAGGTTCAACTATAGCTGCTAAATACACACATTGAGAAAGGCAGGCCTAGCTTACAGGGTGTGTTGAATTGTTCTTTATTCAAAGCCAGATCCGAGACTGATATCAATCAAAGAAAAAAAAGATTTATAATTGTTGAGCTGCCCAAGCATGAATAAGCAAATGCTTCATGTTAAAACTGTGAGGTCAAGAGAAGTTCAGGATCAAGCAGAAAGGATAATTATATTTATATTTGGTTACATTAAAACTTTAATATGGAGAGAATCCCAATGGTTGCTCTATAGAGTATTCCTGCCTATATTACATCAACTAAATGGATTTGCTATTAATACCAAAGACAATTCTTCATTTATAGAGAAGGAGCTACCATGCTAAAGCTCCTCCCTCCTGGCTAGAGCTGAGTATGTGTTTAGCAATGGGCTTATGTGTCTGTCATCCCCACCAAATTACTAAGACCAAACTAAAAATGTTGTAAGTATGCCAAATCTGAAACAGACTCACCCCCCCCCAAAAAAAGTGACTAAAACTTCTACCACAAGCTATATGAATAGTATAAGATCACATATACTTCCAATAGTCCTTCAATCTCTAAAACAGTAATTCAGAGTTAAAGATTTGTTCAACTTTTGATTATCTACCAACCAAATGTTGCTTGCTTTTCACAAGTTCTACTGGAATAAAAGTATAATTCATGACAAGCACTCATAATACAAACATGTCAATAAAAGGAGATCTCCATTCACCACCAGAAGTTTCTCAAACTAGTAACAATCCATTGACTACACTGTGAGAACTACTAGCAGCTTGGGGTGGTTCAATCCTTGGTTCCTGGGTTCCTGTACTAGTCTTACTATTATCCTATACTCCCGAGTAAATCAAAATGATTTAAATTTCACAAGAACATTTATTGAAGAGCAGTTAAACAGTAGCTAAAAAAATTGAAAAGAAAGTAAATTCAACCATAAGTGAGTAAATAAAGGACGGTACACCTATCACGTTGTATATGAGTCCAGCCACTACAAAGGATAATGTAAATGTAGCTATTACGGACATTCCCAATGTATTAGTTGAGACATAAAAGTAAGCAAATCCCCTAAGATTATGTATATTATGGTACCATTCTGACAAAAACACATACAAGTATATGCACATAAATGTATATAAGAAAATATAAATGTGTTTGTAAGAATACCCATCAAAAACCTCACAGAAATAATCACTGGGTAACTTTTCACCTGCATTTTCTAATTTTTTCTACAGCGAAAGTTATTTTTCCTTAAAAAAAATCACAACCTCTCTAGACCTTCATCCTATTCATTTTTTAATAAGAAGCTAAGACAGTTGTACCCAAACACCTATCTTACAGCAATATCTAGGCATAGTGTGAGGTAATGTGAGGAATTTAAAGAAAATCCCTAGAAATAAAAAGTATAATATGGTAATACCTCCAAGGAGGATGAAGATGAGTTCCAGAAACACTCTGCATTCTCAGGAACTTAGTTACCAAAGGAGAAAGCGTTTTAGAGGGCAGGTCTGCATTTCAAAGATGCTACATGTTGGAAGGGCAATTCCTTCCTCACTTTCCAACTCCAACATACAAGATGCCCACCCACTCACTTTCTTACTGAAGACCCAATCAGTCACCTTACATCACCACTGCTTCCTTGAAAGAAGCTATTGCAAGAATTTGTTCAAAATGTTCATAACAAACGATGCTTCTCCTTAAACACTTTTTCTGTATTTCATAGAATATGTTTATTTACTGCTTATATTTTTATTTTTTTAAATACATCTTTATTGGAGTATAATTGCTTCACAATGCTGGGTTAGTTTCTGTTGTACAACAAAGTGAATCAGCCATATGCATACATATATCCCCATATCCCCTCCCTCTTGAGCCTCCCTCCCACCCTCCCTATCCCACCCCTCTAGGTGGTGCAAAGCAAAGAGCTGATCTCCCTGTGCTATGCTGCTGCTTCCCACTAGCTAGCTATTTTACATTTGGTAGTGTATATATGTCAATGCTACTCTCACTTTCTCCCAGCTTCCCCCTCTCCCCACACCATGTCAAATCCATTCTCTATATCTACGTCTTTATTCCTGCCCTGCCACTAGGTTCATCAGTACCATTTCTATTTTTTTTTAGATTCCATATATATGCGTTAGCACATGGTATTTGTTTTTCTTTCTGACTTACTTCCCTCTGCATGACAGACTCTAGGTCCATCCACCTCACTACAAATAACTCAATTTCATTTCTTTTTATGGCTGAGTAATTGCGTTAGCACATGGTATTTGTTTTTCTTTCTGACTTACTTCCCTCTGCATGACAGACTCTAGGTCCATCCACCTCACTACAAATAACTCAATTTCATTTCTTTTTATGGCTGAGTAATATTACATTGTATATTTGTGCCACATCTTTATCCATTCATCTGTTGATGGACATTTAGGTTGCTTCCATGTCCTGGCTATTGTAAATAGTGCTGCAATGAACATTGTGGTACATGTCTCTTTTTGAATTATGGTTTTCTCAGGGTATATGCCCAGTAGTGGGATTGCTGGGTCATATGGCACTTCTGTTTTTGGTTTTTTAAGGAACCTCCATACTGTTCTCCATAGTGGTTGTATCAATTCACATTCCCACCAAGAGTGCAGCATTCCACCACACCCTTTCCAGCATTTATTGTTTCTAGATTTTTTGATAATGGCCATTCTGACCAGTGTGAGCTGATACCTCACTGTAGTTTTGATTTGCATTTCTCTAATGATTAGTAATGTTGAGCACCTTTTCATGTGCCTCTTGGCCATCTGTATGTCTTCTTTGGTGAAATGTCTATTTAGGTCTTCTACCCATTTTTTGATTGGGTTGCTTATTTTTTTTGATATTGAGCTCCATGAGCAGTTTGTATATTTTGGAGATTAATCCTTTATCCGATGTTTCATTTGCAAATATTATCTCCCATTCTGAGGGTTGTCTTTTCATCTTGTTTATGGTTTCTTTTGCTATGCAAAAGCTTTTAAGTTTAATTAGGGCCCATTTGTTTATTTTTATTTTCATCACTCTAGGAGTCCTTAAAACCTTTTAAACCTTCCTTATATCTGACTGTAATAGTATTAGACATAAGGTTATATGTGTAATAAAACTATTTACTGAACACTGTGTGAGGAACTTCACATGCTCTTATTCACCTTCACCTCAGCTCCATAAAGAGGGTGTACCATTAGCCCTCTCATAAAATAGGAGATGGCTTACCCAAGGACATGGTCACAAAAATTTTAAACGCAGGTCAGACTCCAAACCCAGGCAGGCTCCTTCCACTTATACTATACTACCTTTTAAGTTCTTATGCCTTATAAAGGGCTGCAAATCACTCAGGTCCTTCTCAGCAGATCCTTCAACTAAGGACAAGATAGCATCTGCCCTGGGGTGTTCACTAAGGGCTTGATTGCTCTTTGCTTTTCCTTCTCAGGCCCAATGACCTTTCTTCTTTCATTTAATGAACTGAGTGCCTGTGTACAAGGCACCTAAAAGAAATACAAAAATGAGTACAGCACAGCCTCCATCCTCAAAAAACTCTTACGAACTGTTAGGGACTACAAGTAAACTCCTGAACTACTATTAAAATTGGTCAACTAGGGTTTCCCTGGTGGCGCAGTGGTTGAGAGTCCGCCTGCCGATGCAGGGGACACAGGTTCGTGTCCCGGTCCGGGAGGATCCCACATGCCGCAGAGCGGCTGGGCCCGTGAGCCATGGCTGCTGAGCCTGCGCGTCTGAAGCCTGTGCTCCGCAACGGGAGAGGCCACAACAGTGAGAGGCCCGTGTACCACAAAAAAAGGAAAAAAAAAAAAAATTGGTCAACTACTATTGAATAAGATGGATATATCTATAAAGAAATACCATCAAACATCAAGAACTCCTGAAAAGCTCGATTTCAAGTAAAACGGGTTTTACTCATTAAAGGACCAAAATTTTTCTTAAAATTAAGCATCCTAAATAAAAATATTTCTATCTTCTTAAGCATAAACTCAGTATAACAATTAAAAGAGCTAACACTGATGAAATGCACTGCTATGCTAAGTGTTTTACATACACTTAGTATTTAGTCTTTAGTATTTAGTACCAACCCTGAGGTTGGTACTATTCATAGACCCATTTTAAAAGGCTATAACAAAAAACAAAGGTTATCTACCTAAAGCACACAGCTAGTAAGTAATGGAGCTGTGATTCAAATGCAGTAGTCTACCTCTTTATTCTGCCTTTTGATACAATGACTCAAGCATTTATCAACCACCTATTGCATAGAGCATTGTGTTGAGAAATGAGCATAGGGAAGTGAACAAGAGAGCTTCTTCATGACCTCACCTTCTGATTAAAAGATAAACAAGAACAAAAATGAAATAATTACAGATTGTATAAAATATTATAAAGGGAATAAGGTGGTGTGACAGGGTAACCGGGAAAGGCTTACTTCTGTTACGGCTCTTGTAGTTTTGTTCGGTTTGTTCCCAAAGACAAGCTGGCCAGATAGGCAGGCTGGGGACCAGAGGAGCAAGGAGAAGAGAAAAGACAGACCACTGCTAGTGAAGATGATCAGAGAAGTGGCACGAAGCCCTAGTTTCATCACAAATGTGGAAACTGGCTTAGGAGGAGTTAATGATTGATCAAGGTCTCAAGCTGGGACTGAAAGAATAGCTGTGATTTCAGAAGACAGGTGACATTCTGGGTAAAGGAAAGAGTATAAATACAGCCTCTGGTTAGAGCAAGAGAATAAAGGTGGACTCAGAAGAGGTGCCCTGACTATGGGGCTAGAATCCTGCAAGTAATGGTAACTCCATTTGTTATAGGTGGTGGTAAGCATAGTCAGACTGTGCTATGCTAGGGGAGAAATAACTTCTGTACAAAAGGTTTTCTTCCTTTGATTTTTTTTTGTGTGGGTGTGGGTGTTTATTTGCAAGGTGGGAAACTACAGCAGGGAAATGAACTAAGAGAAACTGGTGAGAAATTTTTTAAACTGACTAAAGGAGGTAGTAACAGAAATGAAGAAAGAGACAGCTTCGAGTACCAGTCAGGATATGTTTGACTACAGGTATAACAATGGGACTAGAAATATACCTGCAGAACCCAACATGAAATACCTACCGTACTGAATAAACCCTGCGTGTTTTCACAAATGTGTTGTCATTTTTCCATAAACCCCAATGAGCCAATGTTCTTTCTACTGAATAATACCATGCCTAAGAGAATATCACCCATCCCTGATGAATATGGCTTCATAGTATCTTTTAAAAATCCCAGCAGGTAAGTCTGTGTACATATTAATTCACTTAACATTACCAAATGCCAACTAAATTTAAGCACAACATAAACCACATTAGTCTACTCATGCGGTACACAATTTCCAAAGATAAACTACTGTTTTTTTGTTTTAAGTCCAGGTCCCACACAGGCCTCAACAAATTATAGAATTTGAAAATTATTTTAAAGAAACAAAAGGACTCAGACCAGTTTTAGCATGTTGAGTAGTCCCAATGCTATTTTTAAAATGAGCAACACTTCTCCATATGCAACTTTTTCCAAATAATACTAACAAGGCCAAGGATCATATCCTATCTGAAAACAGCACCTGTACAACATAGCTAGGATCTCTTCCAACAGCTTATCTACAAGTGCCAGACCTTAAGGGTTTTATTTATACGTTAATTTTACATACATCTTTATGTTTACACAGTTTATATTTGAAATATTTATATTATTGCTCTTATATATTTGTGTTCCTTCTATTCGTTTATATTTTTATATATAACAGTGCTACAGTGTACTGACGGCCTTTAAAAAGAACCTCCTTAGGTTTTACCAAGATTTCACATTCATTGGATAATTTGGGCCTCAGAACAACCTTGTGAAATATGCAAGTAAAAGTATCATCTTCCCCTCTGCACAGAGGTGCTCAAAAAGATTAAGTAACTTGACTACTTCAAGATCTCACAGTCGGCGGCAAGGGCAGGGCCCTGACCGTGCCTTCAGACTCTTTGTTCATGCTCTCCTCCCCGCGGGACACTACCGATTTAGTACCTGAATATTCACGTGCCTCTCTTCAACAAATCCGGACTGTAACTAAAAGCCGTACCAATGCCGCCGGGCCAATACTCCGGGCGTCTAAATGCAGCCGGAACACTAGTGCTCTTCAGTAAACATAAACACCAGCACACGTTGCAGTCCGGACCCCATTCAGTGCTGGCTTTGCTCCACCGCACAAAACTTGTTAAAATACACTACGGCTTTAAAGCATAACTCTTAATGGAACTGTCTTTTTCACTCAGTGGTAAATTCAGTAAATCAGAGGTGACTCATACTGTTAACTTATGGTTTTGTAAATTAATAATTTTGGATGCCAAAGGAAAAGAATGAATTACACAGATCCCTCTCCATCCCCAACCCCAAAGTTGCCGAAGTGTCAATGCGCAGCAGTAAAAGCTACGGACAGAGGTGGGTGGGGCTGGAGCTAGTATACCTCCTCTCTGCGACCCCCACCGTCCCAGGTAACTCACTCTTCAAAGGCCAACGGGTCTCTTCCGACCCCCAATTCCGTAGGGACCAGAGTGACTACCCGGCCCCGCAGCCCCCAGCGACCAAGACCAGAGCCCTGCCGGGAGCTGCAGCTGTGACGACTCGCACAGCTGGGGCTGCCCCCTTCCCCCGGCGTCCCCACCTGTCCCGGGTAGCCCGCACACCTGGCAGCCCCAGCCCAGGCAGAGGATGCGCGGTGAGAACCGGCCCCTCAACGCGGGGCCCCAGCGCGGCCGAGCGACCCAGGGCAAGTCCGCTTCCGCCCCCAGCCCACATGGCCGCGGCCGCCCGCGCCCGTACCCAGCGTGCGCCCCGCGCGGCCGTCCCCCGGAGGAGAGAGGGGGCGGCGGCGCTTCAGACTGTGGAGAGGAGGAAGCGCGGCCGGCGCGACCGCGGGGGGAAGAGGAGGAGCGTGTCCCGACCGGCCGCGAGGTCAGGCGGAGAGGGGAGGGGGGCGGCGGCGGCGCCGCTGGGAAGCGGGAGTCTACCTGCGAGCAGAAGTACGAGCCCTGTATCCCCAGCTTGATGCAGGTGGGACACTGGAGCTTGGCCTCACTGCTGCAACCGTCCGTCTCACACACACGCGTCTCCACGGCCGCCATGCTGGCTGGCTGATGGAGGAGCACCTCACCGAGGAAGAGGGGGAGGAGGGAAGGAGGAACTGCTGGGCAGAAGGAGGGCAGGGGTGGGGAGAGAGGCCGAGCCAGGGGAGGAGCTCGGCCCGCCAGGCCTGGGCGCGGGAGGAGGAGGAGCGCCGGACCTGCCCAGACCACGCTGCGCGCCCCGCCCCCGCCCCGCGCGCGCAGCTGGAGCCCCGCCCCACGGCCTTGGCCCCGCCCCCGCCCGAGGCCCCAGCCTTTTCGCGGCCCGCGTGCACGTGGGGGCCGTAAGGGTACCAGGCAGAGCGTTCGGCTCCTCCGTGCTGTCCTGCTTGTAGCCGCGGCCAGCGCGACCTCTCGGCGCCCGGCGGAGAAGGCCCGGTGCGGCCAACTGGGAGAGGCCCTCTCAGTGCCTAGAGAGCTCCCCAGTCGTCCCTTACTGACTGGATCCCAGGGTCTTGAACGTCTCCCATACTCTCAGGCGGTTGGAAAGGGCGCTCCATTCCTCTGTGTTGGTCCACCTGGCAACTCCTTGGAAAAGGAAAGTAATTCCCTTTTTAAAGTTCTGTTTCTCGCGGATAGTGTCTGATCTGAGGCCTGAGGACCACCGCTCATTCACAAAAAAAGGAAGCCAGGGAACTGTCAATGGAGAGGTGGGCTGGGACTTGCGTCTGGCTTCCCTCGTGCCGGATTTTTTTTCACGCCACCGCCCCTCCATTCACAATGTACAGTGCTACTGTTGGTAACACAACTACTAGGTAGTCAATACAAACCGTAGTTTTTTGTATTATCCCAGTTGATAGTTTAAGAGGTAAATAGGGGAAAATTGTGTTTATCATGAAATATCAGAGTTGAAGGGAGCTTTAGAGTTCATCTAATGCTAACCTCTTGCCTAAATCTCTTCAACTACATCCCGGATCTGCCATTTTCTAATTTGTGCTTGAATACCTCCTGTCACCAGGGAAGAGAGAGGAACTAGTATTTTTTTTCTGATAAATTTTTGTAATAATTTTTATTGAAGTTTAGTTGCTTTACGATGTTTTGTTAGTTTCAGCTGTACCGTAAAATGAATCAGTTATATGTATACATATATCCACTCTTTTTTAGATTTTCTTCCCATTTAGGAAGTATTTATTGATTATCAACTTGTTAGGGCAAGTTCGTGTACCCAACGCACAGTGAGGAGGAACAAACCAAAACGTGGGCGTTTGGAGCAGAGAAAGGTTTATTGCAGGGCCACTAAGGAGACAGGTGACTCATTGCTCTAAAAAAAAAACCCAGGGCTTCCCTGGTGGCGCAGTGGTTGAGAGTCCGCCTGCCGATGCAGGGGACACGGGTTCGTGCCCCGGTCTGGGAAGCTCCCACATGCCGCGGAGTGGCTGGGCCCGTGAGCCATGGCCGCTGAGCCTGCGCGTCCGGAGCCTGTGCTCCGCAACGGGAGAGGCCACAACAGTGAGAGGCCCGCGTACCGGAAAAAAAAAAACAACAAAAAAAACCCCAAACTCCTTGAAGGGTTTCAGCAAAGCATTTTTTTAAAAGCCAGGTGGGGGGGGGGCTGGGGGAGGAGTTGCAAGGTATGTGATCAGCTCATGCACAATTCTCTGATTGGCTGAAGGTGCAGGCAACAGGGAGGTGTCACAGGGATTAACATTATCAGTCCTTAGGCTATGGGGAGGCCTGGGGCTATGTGCTCATGGTCATCAAGTAGTTAATACCTTCCTTTCAGTGGGGGGTTTTCACATCTGTAAAACAACTCCGAAAATGTGCATGAAATGCTGTTATCTAGGTACTTCAGAGAGGAACTAAAGAAGAGGATATGAGAAAAGGCCTGTCCCAGGAAGGCCCCATAGGGTCCTGCTCCATTACAAACTAAGTGCTGTGAACTTTGTGTTATCTAATCCATATTTTTAAAAAACTTTCCATATGTGATAGATGAGAAAAGCTCTTTTTTTTGTTTGTTTTGGGTTTTTTTTGGCTGTGTTGGGTCTTCGTTGCTGTGCGCAAGCTTTCTCTAGTTGCGGTGAGCAGGAGCTACTCTTCATTGCGGTGCGTGGGCTTCTCATTGTCGTGGCTTCTCTTGTTGCAGAGCACAGGCTCTAGGCGCGTAGGCTTCAGTAGTTGTGGCACGTGGGCTCAGTAGTTGTAGCTTGTGGGCTGTAGAGTGCAGGCTCAGTAGTTGTGGCGCACGGGCTTAGTTGCTCCGCGGCATGTGGGATCTTCCCGGACCAGGGCTCGAACCCGTGTCCCCTGCATTGGCAGGCAGATTCTTAACCAGTGCATCACCAGGGGAGCCCTCATATTTTATTTTTAATTGCTTTGTTTTGTTATATAAGCAATAAAATAATGTAATAAAATCAAATAATAAATTTTAAAATGTTATATACACATAAGCAAAAAAGAAATCAAGCACCAAATATATGTATATATGTATATGTATGTGTATATGCTATGTGTATATGCACATATAGTACATATATATAGAATATTTTTAAACAAAAACTGGACCGTACTATGCAGAGTATTTAGTTACCTGTTTGTTCAAGTTGTGAACTTCCTTTATTGCCATCAGATATACATTTTTCCAGGGAATTCCCTGGTGGTCCAGTGGTTAGGACTCCACACTTCCACTGCAGGGGTCATGGTTTGATCCCTGGTTGGGGAACTAAGACCCCATATGCTGCGCAGTGCTACCAAATATATATATATATGTACTTTCTGCACATAATTTTAATTTCTGCATAATAGTCTATTGTATAATTTACTGAGCCAGATTAACTAATAATAGACATTTAGGTTATTTTTATTTGTTATGGATTATAAACAAGGCCTCTGTGAGTACCTTTTTAGTTCGAACTTTACATAAATCTTTACTTACTTAGGATATAGTCTTAAAAGTGGAATTGCTGCATCAAAAGATTGTCACTGTTGTTTATTCTTTTTTATATAGTTTGCCAAATTTTTCCTCAGAAAGTGTGTACAAATTTACACTCTGGTCAGAACTGTATTAGAGATCTTATTTCCTGAGACCTTACTAGTGCTAGGTATTATCTATTTTTAATGTTTTTCATTTTGATAAATATGTAAATCTATTTGTTTTTAGATTATAGTAAGGCTGAACATTTTTCTATGATTATAGCACTTCCATTTCTTCTTTTATGTGTTTGCTTTTATTTGTTAAAATTTCTTTTTTGCAGAACAATACTAAAAAAAGAGTCGACACAAATTGACCACAGTACCATCACCTAAACACATCAATGTTTCATCTGTCCTAGTTACCTTCAATCCTTATTCACTTGCATATTAAATGTTTACATATTTGCAGTCATTGATGGAATATTTTGCTCTGCATTTTCACATAGCACTATGCCATGGATTACTCTTAGATTTAGAGAAACAGTAAGTCCCATTCCTTTTCTATACGATAGCTCTTTATGTATTTGGTACATCATGTCTTATGGTTTGTTAGTTCTTACAATATTCCCTTGTATTTTATAGTATGTTTAGATCCCTTGTAATCTTTGTCCATCTACTCTGGAGGAATTCCAGTTTGTTGACCTCTGATGGGTTGTGTCCAGGACTGAGCTAATCAAATAGAGGAACAGGAATTTCTGAAAATTCTAGTTCAAAAGACCCTCAGGGTTCTTCGCAGGCACAGAGAGACTAGAAACTCTCCTGTTCTTGCTGGCCATCTCCTCTGGAGGCTGCTGCTTCCTTGCATCTTTAGGAAAGCAGTGTTTGGGGCAGTTAAGAGCCCAGATGTTGTATTAAGATAGGCACATCTGGGTTGAAACCTCTACCTACATACCCCCATCCTTAGTCATGTTTCCATGGGCCACTTGTTTAACCTCGTTTTCCATATCAGAAAAATACAGATTAGAGTACCTACCTCATAGAGTTTTGTCATAATTAATTTGGAAAGACTTTCTGAAGTGCTTAAGAGACCAATAAGTTATAATTATTATCAATACTAGTTAGCCTTGCCATCAGCTCCTCTTTCTTTGGTCCCCTTCACCCCCACAAGACAAGCTATTGAGTGTTATAAACTTCTTAAGACCACCTTTATGGCTGGTTTTGGTTTTGGGTTGGGTTTTTTTTTTTGAGTTTTTTTGGCTGTGTTGGGTCTCTTTGCTGTGCGCGGGCTTTCTCTAGTTGCGTTGAGCGGGGGCTACTCTTTGTTGCAGTGCGCGAGCTTCTCATTTCGGTGGCTTCTCTTGTTGCAGAGCACGGGCTCTAGGCACACGGCTTCAGTAGTTGTGTCACATGGGCTCAGTAGTTGTGGCTCGTGGGCTCTAGAGCACAGGCTCAGTAGTTACGGCACACGGGCTTAGTTGCTCCACGGCATGTGGGATCTTCCCAGACCAGGGCTTGAACCCGTTGTCCCCTGCATTGGCAGGTGGATTCTTAACCACTGTGCCTCCAGGGAAGTCCCTGGCTGTTCTTAAGATCAGCAATTTTATGCTTTTGTTTAAGCCTGAAAAAGTGACAAAACATAGATTTTTATAAAATCATGTCAGACATGGTCCTATTTTATTCTTCTCTTCCTCCTTCTTCTGAGATTTTTAAGTCAAAATCCCCATGGACATCGGTTTCTGTTTTAATTTCCTTGGGCAAAGTTCAGCAAACCCACTTACAGGCAGCAGAATGGACTTCAGAGTCTCAGATGGGAATTTGGCATTTCTGAGAGTCCTTTGGCCCTGGAGGCACTTGTTTCCCTGGACTTTTGTGCAGAGAAAAAGCATTTTTCAGGTAGTATCTAAGCACATGCCCAAAGCCATCTGCCCAATTTGCTATTCTGCTTCAAGTGTCCACGGACAGTTCACGTTCAACCTGGTCAAAAATAAACAATTGTCCTCTATTTGGCGCTTTTGCCACCCCCTTTAAATCTGCTTTTTCTCCTGAATTTCCTATTTTGTTCAGTGACATCCTTTCTACTGTTATCTCCCAAGTTAAAAATTAGGCTCTCTCAGGAGTTCCCTGGTGGTCTAGTGGTTAGGATTTGGTACTTTCACTGCCATGGCCTGGGTTCAATCCCGGGTCGGGGAACTGAGATCCTGCAAGCCATGCAGTGTGGCCAAAATAAAAAATTAGGCTCTCTCTCCTTCCGTATGCCCCTACATCAAATTAATTACTCAATCCTATAGGTTTTATCTTCTAAAGATTTGTTTTATGTGTTCTCTCTATACTTTGGCTTTAGTTTTAGTTGAGGCCGTTTTAAGCCTAAGCTTTACAGTAGCCTCTTAACTACCTCTAATTCCATTGAATCTGATCCCTGCCATCAAACTGATTGTTCTGAGACACATCTGATCATGCCTTTCCCCTGCTTAACATCTTTCACTAATATGGGGCCTATGGAGCTGGAGCCAGGGTCAGAGAGGTGACCAGAGCTTGCAGAATTGGGGCCAATGAAACAGTCAGAGCTAAGGGGATCTGTGGGACCACCAAGGCCAAAGCTAAGGAGATAATCAAGGATCAGAGGCTTGGTACATAAAGGGGAAATAAGAAAATAAGTAATTAAATTAAAGATACTGAGAGTCAAATTTTTCACTGTCTAAGGAGGGAGTTCAAAATATGGAATGGCTGAAGGTTAGAATGAATCATGTAGTGTTGTACTGGAATTAGAAGTATCAGTGTGAACTCAAATTTTGATAGATAGATAATATAGACGTGTGTGTGTGTGTGTGTGTGTGTGTGTGTGTGTGTGTGTGTGTTTGTAAGTAACGCTTTACCCACTGAGAGGGCCTAATGGTAATGAGCACATCTGATTTCCAGATCTTGGTTTCTAAATACCATTCCCCACTAAAAGTAATCAGAGCTCCTTGGACAACTGGCTCATTCCAGGAGCAGGGGAAGTACAAGATAAGTCTGTAAAGTCTCATTGTACCAGAACATAAACTAAAGCTCAAAAATTATGGAGACCCCTGCAACTAAGACCCAATGCAGCCAAAAATGTAAATTAACAAATAAATATTTTTTTAATAAATAAAAATAAATAAATGATGGAAAGTATAAAAAAGACATAGTAGCCAATTTGAAGGAGCTCCCACTGGCCAAACTGGAGACAATCTGAGCATCAGAATAAATAATGATAGTATCAGATTATAACCCATTTAAAAAATGGTCATCCATGAGCCCATACTGATAAAAACATGTAAATAAACACATAAATGAGGGGCAAAAGTAAGCACTTCTTTATAATAGAATGTCAGATAATAAGTGTGGAAGAAATGAAGTCATTTGAAAATCACTGTTTGGCAACCATTATAGTAATACTTTTTTTAGGCAGGAGCCATCAATGGGTGCTAAAACGATTGGGGGGGAATTTGTTAAGGAACAGGATATTTACATAGCCTCAGTGTAACTCCCTACAAAATATTTATCATTTAAGAAGGCAAAATGGTAACTTCACAGCTGAGAAACATTGCAGGTGCTTTCTTAACTATGTTATCAAAGTTAAAATCACCAGGAAGAGGACAAATCAACTTTGTGCACATCCTAATATGAAACACTGAGAACATGGTATATCTTTTGTGGTGTTCTTGCCAGAAATGCATAATTGATTCTAATCATGAGGAAACATAAGACAAATCCAAACAGAAGACAATCAACAGTATAATTGACCTGTACTCTTCAAAATGCCAATGACCCAACAGGGAAAGATTTGAGGAACTATTCCAGATCAAAAGAGACTAAAGAGACATAACAATTAAATGTAACACTTGAAACTGGGTTGGATCTTGGACCAAAAGAAAAAAAAAATGTTTTTGCTGTAAAGGAAATGGGTTATGTTTGATCCCTATTTGATCTCTTGGTGAAATTATGATTCTGTTTCTTCGAGATCCAGCTCAGATATCACTTTACCCATTAAATTTTTGCCGACCTCCACAGCTCTAGTTAATCAGTGGCTTCCACTGTGCTACCTCTAAACCAGGTACAAGGTGCTATTGTTGCCATTAAGGATAATTTTAAGTAACATTTATTAAGAACTTACTATATGCTAAGCATATGCTCATATGCTTATAAGAAAATACAGATACTAATGGGTTTACTTTTAACCCACATAAGGACCCTATGAGGAAGGTACTAGTCCTAATCCCATTTTTATCTCTCTAGCGCAAGTTCACATAACCAGTAGGTGGCTGAGCCTGGACTTGAGTTCAAGTCTGTCTGACTACAAATCCCATGCTCTTAACCACTGTACTCATTACCTTTAATCTTTCACCTGTCTCTCCTACTAGACTGTAACTTTCTGTGACAAGAGGGTTATATCTTATTTTTCTCTCTATTCCCAACCATTAACCCTATCACAATTCTTGACATATAAGTGCTCAGTAAATGTTTTTCCTTCTTAAGTTTTTTGCAAATATGAATTATGTCAAATGTTCAAAAAAGAAGAAAGATATGTGTACATGTTGATTGAAAGAGAGAGAGAGTTGGGGGTGATGGGGAGAATACCTGTTCTATCAGAATGCAGAAAGAAGTAGAAGACACTCTCAAGCTGGGTAATTTGAGAAGAGTGAAGAATTTAATAAAGGAACTAGGGACTTCCCTGGTGGTCCAGTGGTTAAGACTCCGAGCTTCCACTGCAGGAGACACAGGTTCAGTCCCTGGTCAGGGAAGTTTCACAAGCCACAGGCGCTGCCCAAAAAAGAGACAGACTGTATACTAAGGCATGGACAGTGTCTTGGAAAACCAAAAGAAATACTACAATAACTGAGAGTTAACAATGAGGCAATATTTACATTTCTTGGTCTGAAGGAATAAAGGGAATGGACAGTAAGTTGCAACTGCCCTCGAAAATCAAAGCCACAAGTTTCTGTATTCAGATTCAGTGGAAAATGGAGCAACTATATTTCCTCTTTCTGTAGTAGCATTTTCACTGATGGATGCTAAAGAATGCTTTGTGCCTGCTGAAGAAATATTTCTAGCCAAAATTGAGAAGTTTATTAACATTCAGCAAGATAGTTTTTTGGTTCTGTCTGCTACCCTACATGGGGCCCGAGGAATGGAAACTGATGTTCAGGATTCAGCGGAGACTTCTGGGTGGTAACTTATTGGATACTTCCAGTACACTACACAATAAATGCAAATAAATGCAAAACCCGGAGTCAGCTGAGAGGAGAGGGCCTCCTAGCAGGAGCTGTGGCTTTTGGTTAAGAGACCTAGCCAACCCAAAGCCACCCCAAAATCAGGAATCTGGGACCTCATTCTCCTCCTCCCTTTCAATCCTCTAAAAGCTACAAGGATAAGGAGCCCATTGATCTACAGTGAAGCATACAAGTCAGCCTCAAAGGGCAGAGGGCCAGATTGAGAAGGGTGGAAAATGGATCCAGAGGGGCAAATAGAAGATCACCCAGAATAATGCTGTACCCACCACCTCTCTTAAGAAATGGAATACGGCCAATACGGTTGAAGTCCTCAGTGTACCCCTCCCCAGTCACATCCCTCTACTTCCTCTCCTCCAGTGCTGCCATAAAGATTCTTAGACTTTTGCATAATATGTTATTTTTAAAATAAAATTGAAAAAAAGAATTTTCTGAAAAGGACTAACACCTTCCTTGCTCTGTCATATTTTTATACTTGAGAAGCATCATGGTATTATCAATGGGCTGGGAGTCAGAAAACTCTGATCCATGTGTCTAGTTCCAAACCCTTTGTCTTGTGCAAAGCAATTAAAATCTTTCAGCTTTTGTTTCCTCATCTATAGAACATTGTTATGAAAATCAAATGAATTGGTGCCTATGAAATCATTTCGTAAACTGGAAAGCACCAATGAAAGTAAACGATCGCTGTGTATGTCTGCCCCCCTTCTATATATAACATATCCTGTAAGAGCAAGAACCTTGTCTCTCTTGTTTGTTTGCTGTTGTGTCCCTAGTACCCAGAATGGGGGCTGGCACAGTATAGGCATTGCATTAGTATTAACCAGGGAAGGCTGACTGCTGTAACAGACAATCCCAAAACACTCAGTGGCTTAAGAAAATCAGAATTTATATCTCCCTATGTCAGCATCAGTTGTAGGTCAGTCAGGGAAGCCTTGCTCTCTTAGTCAATCAGAGATTCCGGATCAATCATTTATCTCTACCACATCCTAGGTCCTTGAAATCCTTACCCAAGGATAGGCTGGCACAGGAGCTTTCCTGTGCATGAGATTTAACAGGCCACTGCTGGGAGTGGTGTAGTTCACTTTAGCCCATCCCATCGGCCAGAAGTCAGTCACTGGCCACATCCAAGGGATCCTAAAAAAACATAGTTTACCTGTAGCTTCAAAATAAGAGAAAATGAGTTTGATCAGCATCTAGCCAGTCATTGCTATGGCTTTCACTAAATATCTGTAGAATAAATACATGAAAAATTAATGAAATATATACAAATGAATGTAGCCTAAGATCCACTTTTGTTTTTTAGCTTCTCAGTAATGGCTTAATTTTTTTAAATTGAGATATAGTTGATTAACAATGTTGTGTTAGTTCAGGTATACAGCAAAGTGATTCATATATGTGTGTGTGTGTGTGTATATATACACACACACATGTATATACACATATATATATTCTTTTTCAGATTCTTTTCCATTATAGGTTATTACAAGGTATTGAATATAGTTCCCTGTGCTATACAGTAGGTCCTTGTTTTTTATCTATTTTATCTATAATAGTGTATATCTGTTAATCCCAAACTCCTAATTTATCCCTCCCCCAACCCCTTTCCCCTTTGGTAACCATAAATTTGTTTTCTATGTCTGTGAGTCTGTTTCTGTTTTGGAAATAAGTTCACTTGTATCATTTTTTTAGATTCCACATATGTGATATCATATGTTTGTCTTTCTCTGTCTGACTTACTTCAGCTAGAATGATGATCTCTAGGTCCATCCATGTTGCAGCAAATGGCATTATTTCATTCTTTTATGGTTGAGTAGTATTCCATTGTATATGTCTTCTTTATCCATTCACCTGTCGGTGGATATTTAGGTTGCTTCTGTGTCTTGGCAATTGTAAATAGTGCTGCTATTGAACATTGGGGTGCATGTATCTTTTCAAATTAGAGTTTTCATCTTTTTCAGATCTATGCCCAGGAGTGGGATTGCTGGATCATATGGTAGTTCTATTTTTAGTTTATTAAGAAACCTCCATACTGTTCTCCATAGTGGCTGCACCAATTTACATCCCCACCAGCAATGTAGGAGGGTTCCCTTTTCTCCACACCCTCTCCAGCATTTGTTATTTGTAGAATTTTTATGATGGCCATTCTGACAGGTGTGAGGTGAAATGTCATTGTAGTTTTGATTTGCATTTCCCTGATGATTAGAGATGTTGAGCATCTTTTCATGTGCCTGTTGCCCATCTCAATTTCCTTTTTGGAAAAGTACCTGTTTGGGTCTGCTGTCCATTTTTTGATTGGGTTGTTTGGTTTTGTTTGTTTCTTTTAATACTGAGCTCTATGAGCTGTTTGTATATTTTGGAAATTATGCCCTTGTTGGTCGCATTGTTGGCAAATAATTTCTCCCAGTCCCTAAGTTGTCTTTTTGTTTTGTTTACAGTTTCCTTTGCTGTGCAAAAGCTTTGAAGTTTAGTTAGGTCCCATTTGTTTATTTTTGTTTTTACTTCCATTATTCTAGGAGATGGATCTAAAAAAGTATTGCTTCTATTTATATCAAAGAGTGTTCTGCCTATGTTTTCCTCTAGGTTTTATAGTATACGGTCTTACATTTAGGTCTTTAATCCATTTTGAGTTTATTTTTGTATATAGTGTTAGAAAATGTTCTAATTTCATTCTTTTACATGTAGCTGCCCAGTTTTCCCAGCACCACCTTTTTTTTTTTTTTGCCGCACAGCATGCAGGATCTTAGTTCCCTGACCAGAGATCAAACCCGTGCCCCATGCAGTGGAAGCGCAGATTCTTAACCACTGAACCACCAGGACAGTCACCAGCACCACTTATTGAAGAGACTGTCTTTTCTCCACTGTGTGTTCTTCCCTTCTTTGCTGTAGATTGACCATAAGCGTGTGGGTTTTTTTCTGGGCTTTGATCTATGTGTTCATAGATCTGTTCCATTGATCTATGTGTCTGTTTTTGTGCCAGTACCATGCTGTTTTGATTACTGTAGCTTTGCTAGTTAATTTTTCTAATGCATAGTATGATAAATTTTTTTTTTAGTTATAGGCAGAGCCACTGCTTGACCTACAGGTATTTTAAAAATTGCCTGACCTATTTTGAGGAGACAGCTTGACCTTTATTACAATGCTTTAATTTTAGCATGTACACATTTTAATTCTACTAGAAAGTGCTTTCTACAATTAATATTAATATTGTACACACTTGTGTGTGTTTTTATGTGTATATGTACACAGAGTAGCAAAATAACAGAAGGACGAGGTTACACAAATTCACATTTCAGCCAAGAATGACGTAAAACATATCCCTGGGGCTTCCCTGGTGGTGCAGTGGTTGAGAGTCCACCTGCCGATGCAGGGGGCATGGGTTCGTGCCCCGGTCCGAGAAGATCCCACATGCCACGGAGCGGCTGGGCCCGTGAGGCATGGCCGCTGGGCCCGCACGTCCAGAGCCTGTGCTCCACAACAGGAGGGGCCACAACAGTGAGAGGCCCACGTACTGCAAAAAAAAGAAAAAGAAACCTATCCCTGTGTGCTTCTATACAATATGTATGTGTTCATCAGATGATATTGTAAATTATATCTCCAATAATGATTTTTATTCATGAAATGAAATAGAATTAGCATGTTTTGCTAAAAACCTCTCTAAAAGTCAGTATATTCTTTACTGTGTTGCTGTAGATAGCTTTTCTGCAATATTCTTTTTCAATTTATAAATAACCAGATTATAACAGGCTGTTTACAATTCTAAGCAATGACATCTTTTCCTTCTTATTAAATTATAAACCACCCAATGCATTTTAATAGTTGCTTCGATTAAGTTATGAGTATGAATAACAAAATTTCTGTTAGTCCTGGTTTGCAACCAATCAGGATGGGGGAAAAATTCCCACACCTACCTTGTACGTAAATACAGAGGCTCTTAAAATATTAAAAATGAGACATTTGTATTTAAAACCGTATTTTAAATAGACACAATAAATATTATTTGATAAATATTTGTTAATACTTTTAAGAGGGTGTTTTTCTCACTTTATCAATAAACCTACTAGAGATAAACTAGAAAATATAATTAAAATATTTCTTTTATAAACCCAGTTTTAAAACTACCAGCAAGTAGCTTACTGAGAAAAGTGTTAATATCAACAGGAAGAAATTTAGAAAATTTTATTGAGAGACATAAATAAATATAAAGACAATATTTATATATAGGAAGACAAACTTGTTTTTAATTGACATATAGTTGATTTACGATTTGTGTTAGTTTCAAGTGTACAAACTTTTTTTTTAAATGTCAGTTTATCCCAAGTTAATATATAAGTTAGTTATCATTACAGTTAAAATCAGTGAGATGTTATTATTGTTTTGTTAATTGTTGAAATGATTTTTAATTTTATTTATTTATTTTAAAACAGTCAAGGATAGGCACAAGATTATGGAAGAGAAATAATAAATTAAAAGGGAAGCCTAATTTTACCATATATAAAACAACATATGGTACCAGTATAATAATATAGTCCCATGGGACAAAATAGTCTAGAGAGTAGAATGATAGAGTCCAAAAAATAAGAATAACTGAGTTCAAATTCTGATTAATCACTTTTCTAGTTAGTTTCTCCTTGCCTGCCTTTTACATAAGAGAATTTATTCACATATGATGGATGAAAGTATTACAAATCAATATAAAGGGGAAGAATATTTGACTAAATAATCTAAGGAAAATTAGGTGGCAATTTGGAAAAAAAATTTTTAATGATAAATCAAGAACAAAAGTAAAGGGCTTGCCTGGTGGCACAGTGGTTAAGAATCCACCTGCCAATTTAGGGGACATGGGTTCGAGCCATGGTCCAAGAAGATCCCACATGCCATGGGGCAACTAAGCCCGTGTGCCACAACTACTGAAGCCCACACACCTAGAGCCCGTGCTCCACAACAAGAGAAGCCACCACAATGAGAAGCCCAAGCACTGCAACGAAGAGTAGCCCCCACTCACCACAACTAGAGAAAATCCCGCACGCAGAAACAAAGACCCAACTCAACCAAAAATAAAATTATAAAATAATAATAAAATAAATTAAACAACAAAAGTAAAAAATTAAAGGTAATAAAATTAGCCAAAGAATAACTGAAAGAAACAAAATTGGATATTTAGAAAACCTCTGAGAGATTTTCTATGTCTATGTTTAGAAATTATTTAAAAAAGAAGACTAAGTCCATATTCAACTCTATCATGTACTTATTGAGCACCTACCATATCCTAAGCATTATTATAGAATCTCAGGCTAGATCAGTAAGCAGCAGACAACACAGAGTTTGTATTCTTGAAGATTCCAGCAAGAATCAAATAAATATCAAGGATAAACAACTTCTTTCAAGAAAAATAAAGAACTGTGTGGTTACTGGCTACAGACAGATGTATAAATCAGTGGAATAGAATTGAGAGTCCAGAAAAAAACCCATACATTTATCTTCCAAAAAGTTGGAAACCACACAAATGTCCACCTACTGCTGAAGGAATTTTTTAATGTGTTGTATCTGTATAATGGGATAGTATTCAGCCATAAAAAGAGTGAAGTACATGCTACAACATGGGTGAGCCTCAAAAGCATTATGCTAAGTGAAAGAAGACAAACACAAAAAGCCACATATTGTATGATTTCATTTATATGAAATGTCCAGAATAGGCAAAACCATAGAGATAGAAATTAAGTTAGTGGTTTCCAGGGGACAGGGACAAGAGAGAATGGGGAGTGACTGAGTGTTTCTTTTCAGGTGATGAAAATGTTCTGGAATTAGTGGTGATAGTCTTATTGTTGTTCTTTTGAAAGTGATTTTTTTTTCCCTGTGAATGCTTTTAAGATTTCCCTCTTTGTCTTTGGTGTTCATTGGCTTTGCTATGATGTGCCAGACATGATTTTCTTTCTGTTTGCTAGAGTCTAGAGTTTATTGACTGTATGCCTTGATATCTCTTGTTGGATTTTGAAAATTCTTAGTATCTCATTACACATATGTTAAAAGTAAATTTCAGTTACACATATATTCAGTTCCTTATCAGTGTCCCATATGATTCTTACGCTCATTTTAATATTTTCTATTCTTCCTCTTCTCTAACTTTCTGTCTGAATACAAGCCAACCCTTGTGCTAGGAACCCAAAATGTTATTATTTGGTGGTTTTTTTCTCCTGATCTTAAATCATTCAAGAAAATTGTCCTCCTATCTCCTGCCAAAGAGGTGTGTATATCTGACTGCCTCAATGCCCAGGAAAGAGTCGTCATATTTTCAATTTTTTTAACATCTTTACTGGAGTATAATTGCTTTACAATGTTGTATTACTTTCTACTGTATATGCATATTTTCACTTTTTTCTCCCAGTCAGCTCCTCGAGGCACAGCTTCCTCTTGTGCAAATCTCATGTTTTCTTTCCCATTTTCTTTGATCTTGTGGGTTTTGATATATATTTTATGCTTTTACTGCCCCTTTAATGAAGCTTTGAGTAAAAGAAAAAATAAGGGGTCACTCTGCCATGTTGAACAGGAAGTCATATGTACAGTACTATTCATTGCTGGCGAGAGTGTCATAAAACAAAGCATTCTAATAGATTTCTGATGCTAGTGTCCTTTTCAAAAAAGGTCTTTAAATCTGATCTCTCTTCTGAGAAGAAAACCTAAATAAATCGCCTAAAATTCAAAATTAAGAATATTTTCTATGCAGAAGGATATTCACAGTAGCATACTTACTGAAAGATAAAATCTAGATTAACCTAAATATCTAATGATCTGGTAAATAGATAGATAAATTAAAAAACTAGATAAATAAATCATGGAGTCTACATTTAATAGGAAATTGTACAGCCCTTTAAAATTGTTTATAAAGATACATGTTAACATAGATAAATGCTATTACATTATGTTAACTGAAAAGGACAGAATTTTTTAAAACTTTACAGAAACAAGCACAACTCAAAACAGAAGCATAGGGACTTCCCTAGTGGCACAGTAGTTAAGAATCCACCTACCAAAGCAGGGAACATGGGTTCGAGTCCTGAGCCATGAAGATACCACATGCCACGGAGCAACTAAGCCCGTGCACCACAACTACTGAGCCTGCACTCTAGAGCCCGCAAGCCACAACTGCTGAAGCCCATGTGCCACAACTACGGAAGCCTGTGTGCTTAGAGCCCGTGCTCCACAACAAGAGAAGCCACCTCAATGAGAAGCCCGTGCACCTCAACGAAGAGTAGCCCCCACTCACTGCAACTAGAGAGAGCCCGCACTCAGCAACGAAGACCCAAAGCAGCCAAAAATAAATAAATAAATAGATAGATAAATAAACAAATAAATTTTTTTAAAAACAACTACAGTTCTGCAGCCTGTAGAAGGAAAACCACATTCAAAGAAAGATAGACAAAATGTAAAGGCAGAAGACTTTGTACCAGATGAAGGAACACGATAAGAAGAACAACTAAATGAAGTGGAGATAGGCAACCTTCCAGAAAAAGAATTCAGAATAATGATAGTGAAGATGGTCCAGGACCTTGGAAAAAGAATGGAGGCAAAGATCGAGAAGATGCAAAAAATATTTGACAAAGACCCAGAAGAATTAAAGAACAAACACCTAGAAAAATTAAACAACAAACACCTGGAAGAATTAAAGAACAAACAAAGAGAGATGAACAATACAATAACTGAAATGAAAAATACACTAGAAGGAATCAATAGCAGAATAACTGAGGCAGAAGAACAGATAAGTGACATAGAAGACAATGATGGAATTCACTGCCACGAAACAGAATAAAGAAAAAAGAATGAAAAGAAATGAAGGCAGCCTAAGACACCTCTGGGACAACAATAAGCACAGCAACATTTGCATTATAGGGGTCCCAGAAGGAGAAGAGAGAAAGAAAGGACCTGAGAAAATGTTTGAAGAGATTATTGTCGAAAACTTCCCTAACATGGGAAAGGAAATAGCCACCCAAGTCCAGGAAGTGTAGACAGTCCCAGGCAGAATAAACCCAAGGAGAAACACACCAAGACACATAGTAATCAAACTGACAAACATTAAAAACAAAGAAAAAATATTGAAAGCAGCAAGGGAAAAATGACAAATAACATACAAAGGAATGCCCATAAGGTTAACAGCTGATTTCTCAACAGAAACTCTACAAGCCAGAAGGGAGTGGCACGATATACTTAAAGTGATGAAACGGAAGAACCTACAACCAAGATTACTCTACCCTGCAAGGATCTCATTCAGATTCGATGGAGAAATCGAAAATTTTATAGACAAGCAAAAGCTAAGAGAATTCAGCACCCCCAAACCAGCTCTACAACAAATGCTAAAGGAACTTCTCTAAATGGGAAACACAAGAGAAGAATAGGACCTACAAAAACAAACCCATAACAATTAAGACAATGGTAATAGGAACATACATATCAATAATTACCTTAAATGTGAATGGATTAAATGCTCCAACCAAAGGACACAGGCTCGCTGAATGTATACAGAAACAAGACCCATATATATGCTGTCTACAAGAGACTGACTTCAGACTTAGGGACACATACAGACTGAAAATGAGAGGGTGGAAAAAGATATTCCATGCAAATCTAAATCAAAAGCAAGCTTGGAGTAGCAATATTCATATCAGATAAAATAGACTTTAAAATAAAGAATGTTACAAGAGACAAGGAAGGACACTACATAATGATCAAGGGATCAATCCAAGAAGAAGATATAACAATTATAAATATATACGCTCCCAACATAGGAGCACCTTAATACATAAGGCAACTGCTAACAGCTAAAAAAGAGGAAATCAACAGTAACACAATAATAGTGGGGGACTTTAACACCTCACTTACACCAATGGGCTGATCATCCAGACAGAAAACTAGTAAGGAAACACAAACTTTAAATGACACAATAGACCAGATAGATTTAATTGATATTTATAGGACATTCCATCCAAAAACAGCAGATTACACTTCCTTCTCAAGTGCTCACAGAACATTCTCCAGGATAGTTCACATCCTGGGTCACAAATCAAGCCTCAGTAAATTTAAGGAAATTGAAATCATATCAAGCATCTTTTTTGACCACAGCACTATGAGACTAGAAATGAATTACCGGGAAAAAATGTAAAAAACACAAACACATGTAGGCTAAACAATATGTTACTAAATAACCAAGAGATCACTGAAGAAATCAAAAAGGAAATAAAAAAATACCTAGAGACAAATTGCAATGAAAACACAACCATCCAAAACCTATGGGATGCATCAAAAGCAGTTCTAAGAGGGAAGTTTATAGCAATACAAGCCTACCTCAAGAAACAAGAAAAATCTCAAATAAATAATCTAACCTTACACCTAAAGGAACTAGAGAAAGAAGAACAAACAAAACCCAAAGTTAGCAGAAGGAAAGAAATCATAAAGATCAGAGCTGGAATAAATGAAATAGAAACAAAGAACACAATAGCAAAGATCAATAAAACTAAAAGCTGATTCTTTGAGAAGATAAACAAAATTGATAAACCTTTAGCCAGACTCATCAAGAAGAGGGAGAGGACTCAAATCAATGAAATTAGAAACAAAAAAGGAAAAGTTTCAACAGACACTGCAGAAATGCAAAGCATCATAATAGACTACTACAAGCAACTCTATGCCGATAAAATGGACAATCTGGAAGAAATGGACAAATTCTTAGAAAAGAACGTTACAAGACTCAACCAGGAAGAAATAGAAAAAATGAACAGAGCTATCACAAGTAATGAAATTGAAACTGTGTTTTAAAATTTTCCAACGGGGCCTCCCTGGTGGCACAGTGGTTGAGAGTCCGCCTGCCGATGCAGGGGACACGGGTTCGTGCCCTGGTCCGGGAAGATCCCACATGCCGCGGAGCGGCTGGGCCCGTGAGCCATGGCCACTGAGCCTGCACGTCCGTCCGGAGCCTGTGCTCCACAACGGGAGAGGCCACGGCAGTGAGAGGCCTGCGTACCGCAAAAAAAAAAAAAAAAAAAAAAAAAAATTTCCAACGAACAAAAGCACAGGACCATATGGCTTCACAGTTGAATTCTATCAAACATTTAGAGAAGAGCTAACACCCATCCTTCTCAAACTCTTCCAAAAAATTGCAGAGGAAGAAACTCTCCCAAACTCATTCTATGAGGCCACCATCACCCTGACACCAAAACCAGACAAAGGTACTACAAAAAAAGAAAATTACAGACCAATGTCACTGATGAATATAGATGCAAAAATCCTCAACAAAATACTAGCAAACAGAATCCAACAACACATTAAAAGAATCATACACCATGATGAAGTGGGATTTATCCCAGGGATGCAAGTATTCTTCAATATACACAAATCAATCAATGTGATACACCATATTAACAAATTGAAGAATGAAAACCATATGATCATCTGAATAGATTCAGAAAAAGCTTTTGACAAAATTCAACTCCCATTTATGATAAAATCTCTACAGAAAGTGGGAATAGAGGGAACCTACCTCAACATAATAAAGGCCATATATAACAAACCCACAGCAAACATCATTCTCAATGGTGAAAAACTGAAATCATTTCCTCTAAGATCAGGAACAAGATAAGGATGTCCACTCTCACTATTATTATTCAACCTAATTTTGGCCATGGCAATCAGAGAAGAAAAAGAAATAAAAGGAATACAGGTTGAAAAGAAGAAATAATACTGTCATTGTTTGCAGATGACATGATACTATACATAGAGAATCCTAAAGATGCCACCAGAAAACTCCTAGAGCTAATCAATGAATTTGGTAAAGTTGCAGGATACAAAATTAATGCACAGAAATCTCTTGCATTCCTATACACTAACAACAAAAGATCAGAAAGAGAAATTAAGGAAATGATTTCATTCACCATTGCAACAAAAAGAATAAAATACCTGCAAATAAACCTACCTAAGGAGGTAAAAGCCCTGTACTCAGAAAACTATAAGACACTGATGAAAGAAAGCAAAGATGACACAAACAGATGGAGAGATCTACCATGTTCTTAGATTGGAAGGAACAATATTGTGAAAATGACTATACTACCCAAAACAATCTACCGATTCAATGCAATCCCTATCAAATTACCAGTGGCATTTTTTACATAACTGGAACAAAAAAGTTTAAAATTTGTATGGAGACACAAAAGAACCCATATAGCCAAAGCAGTCTTGAGGGGAAAAAAATGGAGCTGGGGGAATCAGACTCCCTGACTTCAGACTTATTACAAAGCTACAGTAATCAAGACAACATGGTACTGGCACAAAAACAGAAATATAGATCAATGGAACAGGATAGAAAGCCCAGAGATAAATCCATGCACCTATGGTCAACTAATCTATGGTCAACTAATCTAAAGGAGGCAAAGATATACAATGGAGAAAAGACAGTCTCTTCAATAAGTGGTGCTGGGAAAACTGGACAGCTACATGTAAAAGAATGAAATTAGAACACTCTCTAACACCATACACAAAAATAAACTCAAAATGGATTAGAGACCTATATGTAAGCCTGGACGCTATAAAACTCTTAGAGGAAAACATAGGAAGAACACTCTTTGACATAAATCACAGCAAGATCTTTTTTGATCCACCTCCTAGAGTAATGGAAATAAAAACAAAAATAAGCAGATGGGACCTAATGAAACTTAAAACTTTTGCAAAGGAAAGGAAACTACAAACAAGACGAAAAGACAACCCTCAGAATGGGAGAAAATATTTGCAAATGAATCAACAGAAAAAGGATTAATCTCCAAAATATATAAACAACTCATGCAGCTCAATACTAAAAAAAACAAACAACCTAATCAAAAACTCGGGGGAAGATCTAAATAGACGTTTCCAAAGAAGACATACAGATGGCCAAGAAGCACATGAAGAGCTGCTCAACATCACTAATTATTAGAGAAATGCAAATGAAAACTACAATGAGGTATCACCTCACACCAGTTAGAATGGGCATCATCAGAAAATCTACAAACAACAAATGCTGGAGAGGGTGTGGAGAAAAGGGAACCTCTTGCCCTGTTGGTGGAAATGTAAATTGATACAGCCACTATGGAGAACTGTATGGAGATTCCTTAAAAAACTAAAAATAGAACTACCATATGACCCAGCAATCCAACTATTCGGCATATACCCATAGAAAACCGTAATTCAAAAAGACACATGCACCCCTATGTTCATTGCAGCACTATTTACAATAGCCAGGTTGGAAGCAACCTAAGTGCCCATTGACAGACAAATGGATAAAGAAGATGTGGTACATATATACAATGGAATATTACTCAGCCATTAAAAGGAACAAAACTGGGTCATTTGTAGCAACGTGGGTGGATCTAGAGACTGTCATCCAGGGTGAAGTCCGAAAGAGAAAAACAAATATCATATTTTAACGCATATATGTGGAACCTAGAAAAATGGTACAGATGTACTGGTTTGCAGGGCAGAAATAGAGACACCGATGTAGAGAACAAACGTATGGACACCAAGGGGGAAAGCAGCGGGGGATGGGGGTGGGGTTGTGATGAATTGGGTGATTGGGATTAACATGTATACACTGATGTGTGTAAAATTGATGACTAATAAGGACCTGCTGTATAAAAAATAAATAAAATAAAATTCAGAAAAAAAGAAAAGTATAGAAGAAACATATCCAAATATGGACAATACTTACCTTAGGATGGTGGAATAATGACAAATAGATTTTTTTTCTATATACTTTTATATTTTTCCCAGTATGCCTAATGAATGTGTGCTTTCTTAGAATAAGGAAAATGGGGAAACAGTATTTTAAAATGAAGAAACATTATTTCTTTAACTTACATACTATACTATTTATAATAATATGAAACCCACATTATTTGTCCAAAATCTCCTATTTCCTTTTAATTCATTATAAGTTCTGGACTTCAGTTCAGTTATAATGATGGGAAGTTTTCAACATGAATTTCTTAAAAATAGTGTTTAAGAAAGAATTCTGGACTCACAAGCCTAAGAAACCCCTGGACCATCTTCTGTACATTTCATAGAAAACACGTTTCATTTACAGTTCAGCCTCAGAATTAATTGAGTTAAATTCTGTGCTAATACAACTTTAAAATTCAGTGCCTCAGGGCCTCCCTGGTGGCGCAAGTGGTTGAGAGTCCGCCTGCCGATGCAGGGGATGCGGGTTCGTGCCCCGGTCTGGGAGGATCCCATGTGCCGCGGGGCGGCTGGGCCCGTGAGCCATGGCCGCTGAGCCTGCGCGTCCGGAGCCTGTGCTCCGCGACGGGGGAGGCCACAACAGTGAGAGGCCCGCATACCGCAAAAAAAAAAAAAAAAAAAAAATTCAGTGCCTCAGATAAATATCAACCAAGCACTACAAAGTTTAATTTGAAATATGTGTTCCACATTACAATCTGATCTCCCTCCTTACTGTTTAACAAATTAAAATGGCAAGTGGAATCATCCGTTTTGAGGCAGCAAGAGATATTGAAGAGTTGCTTGAATTTATCTCTGCTGAAATATTCTACAATGTGTTACAAGACTGTTCTAAGATTGATTACACATACAAGTTGAAGTAAAAGTTAAAAAAATTTTTTTAGTGGATATAGAGATGTGGTGTAAAATAAGCACCATTCTGGTTTTCTGTTTTGAGTGCTTATGATAAATTTAAAAGAAGTGAAATATTTGAGTAATTAGAATTAGGCAACTATCCATAAATTGTGGAACATTTGACATATACATTAACACCAAAGCCACATTGCAGATTCTGAACTTTATTTCTCATACGAACTGTGAAAATAATGCACAGGCTAGCAAGATCTAAAAGATGAAAACTTGATTACCAAGGAACATAACATTTATATGCAGGAAAATAGCCTTTCACATTCTGTTTATGTTCACAGCAACCCTTTTAGCAAAGAGAGAGCCCCAGGAAAGAAGCAAAGTGAAGTACAATTCTTTCATATCTTTCCCTTTGGGCTCAAATTACACAGAATGGTTTGTTTGCTTTCCAATAGTTGGCGGGAAAGACAACTGTAGTCCACCAAACCAGTTTAGAAATGAAAGACAAGCATCTGTTTGTTTTACAAATTTATCAGCTTCTTTTCTGGTAGCTCAGCCAAGCTTCTTAGGAGGCCCTCTACAGCTGCCATTTTGCACCACTTGGTGGTCACTCACAAGAAATGAGCTTACTGATTCCTATGGCTTCCTTTCTTAGCAAAATGGTCCTTTTCTATCAGTGCTTTCCAAGTTACTCTATTTGCATAGCTTTGTGACTCTCAAAGGAACACATACCATGTAGCATATAAATTAGGAAATTTATAGCATCCATTCATGGATCTTGATTTATGGCAGGACTCCCATTTCAGCTCTATCCTGGGCATATCTGAAAGCAGTGCAAGAAGTGAGATCTACAGGGGCTAGCAGGAAAGGCTCAAAGGAGAGGTCAGACATGCTACCAAGGTCAATGTTTTTGTGGGAAAGCTACTTCATCTAGCTGTGAGTATAGCTGCTGTTGTGAGAATAACCAGTGTAACTGTGTGATGCTACTTAATTATCTCTTGATAATTCAAAAGTATCAATATACAACCTGGGATTGCATAATCTATCTACTTTGCTTCATTCCAATGTCATCAGCATCAAAATGAATAATGCAACTGAATGATGCAATTCACTCTTTCCCTATCTTACAGTTAAACCATTATTTCTTCTCAAGTACTTGGTACATTTAGGCAAGTTTTTTGTTTCAATAATAGTATTTACAGGGACTTCCCTGGTGGTCCACTGGATAAGACTCTGTGCTCCCAATGCAGGGGGCCTGGGTTCTATCCCTGGTCAGGGAACTGGATCCCACATGCATGCTTCAACTAAGAGTTCACATGCCACAATTAAGGAGCCTGCATGCCGCAACCAAGGAGCCAGTGAGCCGCAACTAAGGAAGCCCACAAGCCTCAACTAAGGAGCCTGCCTGCCGCAACTAAGACCCAGTTCAACTAAATAAATAAATAATAAATAAATAAATAAATAAATATAAAGAAAGTATGCCTTACCATCTTGGCTATACAAATATAATAATAACAAGAATATTAGTAATGCATCTCTAAGGAATCTCAAGTAATTTTATAATCATTACCGTTTTACCCATGTATTCTGATATATTTTACAAAGATGAAGAAGATATGTTTTCAATGCCTTATGTCATTTCATCTTATTTAAAGCATTGATATTATCTGTAAGTACTTGATTCTATAATTTATAAAAACTGAATAAGACATGACCATAAAATACTTTTGGAGGGTTCTCTGAAGTCTGATATTAGTGAGCCTGCATTTTTAAGGCTTCCATCCTCTTTTAAAATAAAAATAGAGGTCCCCAACAAAATCATGTTATGTTCCTGAGAGTCTCAAATATTGAAGGAAAACATATTTGCCATAAGATCTCTCTCTTCGGGACTTCCCTGGTGGTCCAGTAGGTAAGACTCCATGCTGCCAATGCAGGGGGGCCCGGGTTCGATCCCTGGTCAGGGAACTAGATCCTGCATGCATGCCGCAACTAAGTCCACATACCACAATTAAAGATCCCACATGCGCAACTAAGACCCGACGCAGCCTAAATAAATAAATATTTTTTTTACAAAAAGATCTCTCTCTTCTATTTCACTTAGGATGAAAGATTTTGATGAACTTATGAAATTGTTGAAAGAATCTAACACTTAGTGATATTCAAAGATTGAAATGCAGTCAGCAGCTTAGTGGGGATATTTCTACTTATCTGAAGAGCTGGATTATTTGTCTCAACTCAGAAAATAAAGGATCAGCTTCTAATATACAGAGGTTTCATCGGATGCAAGAAGAGAACTCTTGCCTATGGAATTAGCGAAGTAAAAACTTTGTTTTACAAATTTAAAGATTGGCTCATGTATAAAGAATCCTGCCCACACTGTATAAGATTACACTTGTGATGACTTAGGAGATTTCAAGAAGCAGAATGCTGATTCTGAGGTCGTAGGGCCTTTTGGGATGTATTAGTTTGCTAGGGCCACCATAACAAAATACCATGGACTGGGTGGCTTAAACAACAGCTTATTTTCTCAGAGTTCTGGAGGCTAGAAGCCCGAGATCAAGTTGTCGACACATTTGTTTCCTTCTGAGGCCACTCTCCTTGGCTTGTACATGTCCACCTTCTTGCCGTGTCCACATGTGGTCATCCCTTGTGTTGTCTCTGTCCTAATATAAGAATACCAGTCATACTAGATTAGGGCCTATCCACATGGTCTCATTTTACCTTAATTACCTCTTTAAAGGCCCTATCTCCAAACAGTCACATTCTGAGGTGCTGGGGGTTAGAATTTCAATAAATGAATTTGAGGGGGCACAATTCAGCCGATGACATTGGGAAATATGCTACCCTGGATGTGTCAGAATCTAGATCTAGGAAATGTGGAAGCAGTTCACAGTATTTCCCAATGTATGATCTTGATTATTCACATGATAATGCTAGAAGACCCAGGAGAAGATGCCTCAGCATACAACAATATTTGCATACCTGGTCACACATTCAGAATAGAAGAGGAGTCAGTTACTGCTGTTATGTTTTAATTTTTCATAAAGATCAGTAAAGAGTTACAACATTTTCTTCCCAGAACCTTTGTCAAAATTGTTTACATCATCTCACTTAATATCAGTGTCCAAAACATCTGTTTGGTTAGAACATCTCAACCATGTATTTATCAACAAATTTATAAGTTTTATCCAAGAAGTGGGTGTTTATATGATGTATTTGTCAGAATAGGCTAACTGCTGTAACAAACAACCCTCACATCTCAGCACATTAAAGTTTATTTCTCCTTCATACAAAGTCTAGTCGGTATTCCTGATTGTGCAGCTCTCCTAGGCAATTTTTCTCCAAGTGGTTACTCAGAGGACTGGGCACATTCCATCTTATAGCACTACCATCTTAAATAGATGGGTTCCAAGGTTTCCATGGGAGGGGAATAGAACATGCAGAAGGCACTCCAGATACTTCCTTCCTTGACCTGAATGTGAAAGTACATCACTTCTGTTCACGTTGGCTAGAACCAGTCATATGCTCCTACTTAGATTCAGAGAGACTGGGAAATATAGTCTTTGGCTGGACAGCTGCTTCCCAATAACAGCTCTCCACTACGAACACAGAATTTGAATATTTAGTTGTCACTAGCCCCCTCTGCTATGCACAGCAACTCCAATGTAGGTTTCTTCAAATTCAGTTACATTGCAAATGTGGCTAAAAGCCAGACTACCCAGCTAGAATCCTGGCTCTGCTGCTTATTGGCTGTGTGACCTTAGAAATACTGCTCACCTCTAACCACCTCAGCTTTCTCATCTGTAAAATGGGGATTTTATTCAGAGGTTTGACCTAACTGTAAAGCACTTGGAATAATGCCTGGCCCATAGCACTCTATAAATGTTACCTATTATTATTATTTACATGTCTGTTCCCACCACACTCCTTGTGAGATAGGCTCAGAAAGTTTCAAGAACCCATAGCCCTAAGTGCAGCAGAGATGGCCCAGGTGGCCAACAGAGGTGGCCATGACTGAATGAATGGACCAATATTCTCTCTTGCAAAGGCTGAGCGTTTAACACACAGAGTAAGTCAGCAGTTTATTACAGGAGTGGAATTCAAAAAATGAAAAGAACAAAACCAAACACCCAGAGAAAAGGCAATGATCAGAAGCCATGAGACAATAAAAGCCAAGAGCTGTCACACACCATGAACGGGAAAAGCTAGGAAAGACAATGGAGAGAATGGAGTAGCGGGAATAGCGGCTGCAGAGAGTAGCTGTGTCACCAGAATGGTATAGGACTGCAGCAGGGACCCGTGGCATCATGAGAGCACAATGGCATGAACTGCTAATATCCCAAACGACCTTCCAGATTCATTCCAGTGGGACAAGGGTCTGACTGTAAGACAGACATTTGTCTTCCTTGTTTTACAGCCCCATCACTTAAGATTTCCTAGCATGTCATTTTGGCTTGGGATTTGAAAAAGCCTAACTGTCGGCATAGCCACTGTGATTAATTTGAAACTTAGAAGTGATCTTGGTACTCCTTTCTGATAATACAAGTATTAGTGGCTGTGAATCTCAGTTCACAGATACAGATGTACAAAAAATGTTCTACAGCAAGATGCTTCCTGATTCTGAGCCCCACCACCCCCTTCCACTGGTGTGTGGAAATTTAACCTTGTTCATTGTTAGAGCTTGACCCCAGCTTACCCAGGATTGTTCACAGTTCTGGAGTCTAATGCGGTGCCAAGGCATCCAGCAGGTCGGTCATCTCTTCACAGCCCTTGACCACGGTCTGTCCACATCATCCCTTCAGGTCCAGCAGCTCTGAGCTGCTTCTGCTCCAAGTTTGCAGCACGGATATTTTTACCAAGGCTGAGAATTCCATGCCTGGGGACTCATGTACCCTGCAGTTGTTCCTTTCTAGGGTCCGTCTTGCTCCCTCCCTAGCAGTACTACCCGAAAGTATGATCCAGATTCCCATGTCCAAAACCCAAGTCCTCTGGCCATTATTGACCCTAAGGAATCTTTTTTCCTTTTCTTTTCTTTTTTAAAAATATTTATTTATTTATTTGGCTGCGCCGGGTCTTAGTTGCAGCACGTGGGATCTTCGTTGTGGCATGAGAGATCTTTTAGTTGCGGCATGCAGGCTCTTACTTGCGGCATGTGGGATCTAGTTCCCTGACCAGGGATGGAACCCGGGCCCCCTGCATTGGGAGCACAGAGTCTTAACCACTGGACCACCAGGGAGATCCCAAGAATCTTTTTCTTAACAGAGAGAAGTTCTTTTACTTCAACTTTCTCCAAGCCATTTTGTCCCTACCTGCACTTTCTCTCTTCTACAGAGAATTAGCCTTTTGAAATAAAAGCCAGAAAGTTTTCCAGGCGACTTCCATTTCCATCCTTACTACACGCACTTCATCTTGATGAAGAAAGCACAGACCTGGCCACCTACTTATATGAGAGGACAGGGAAGGGGGAAAAAAAGAGGTAAAAGTTAAATATCTCCAAATATTTTGTGTTCTTCCTTTATTTCTTTTTGCCATAGATACCTGGAAGCTCAGGTTCAAATTTTATGGTTAGTACATGTAACAATTATAGACCCTTGGAATGAGGATATTTACTAGTTTATTTTTCTTATATTCTGATTTCTGGTTGTTCGTTCTCATTTTATTATTTGGTATACCTTGTAAACAAATACATTTACCTACCTATTTAAATCCGCATATTGATTTTTTTTAACTAATAAAATTCATTGCAGCAGTGTGGAGTGTAGCTACAGTCTAGCAGGTTACAGTAATAGAGACATACTCAAGCTACCAGAACTCAAGAAGACAGAATATGGCCTGGGAAGAATATGGCAAGGTCCATCATGATGTCCAGCAGTTCTAGTGACTCAGTAAGCTTCCAATGGCCTCCATTGTCTGCTCGACCATAACAGAGACTCAGTTACTCTCTGTGTCTGATTGTCCTGCTCCAGATGCCACCAATTAACTGACCATCTTCTTTCTCTCAGCATAATGGCATTTATTTATTTTAGCTTCTCCTTATTGTTGACTTCTCCTACTTAAAGACTTCTACTAGTTACCTTTTCTCAGTCTTGATCTTTCAGTTTTTGCCTTTGCTACCATTTGAACACCTCCCAAAGAAAGGTGATGTTTATCAGACTAATTAACTGCAATTATTCCCAATCGAGTTTTCGTGATACATGAACTCATAATTTTTTTTCTCACTAGGTTACTAATTTATTATAAAAGGATATTAAAGGATACTAATCAACAGCCAGATGAAGAAATACGTAGGGCAAGATCCCAAACAAATGAGCATCTGTCCTTGGGGAGCTTGGGGCCCAGCATGGTGGCCTGAGGAACCCATGTGGAAACCAGTTTCCCCACATGGAAACTCTGTCCATTGGTGAAAGTGGGGTGTTAAAGTCCCCTACTATGATTGTGTTACTGTCAATTTCCCCTTTTATGGCTGTTAGTATTTGCCTTATGTATTGAGGTGCTCCTATGTTGCGTGCATAGATATTTACAATTGTTATATCTTCTTCTTGGATCGATCCCTTGATCATTATGTAGTGTCCTTCTTTGTCTCTTGTAATTTTCTTTATTTTAAAGTCTATTTTGTCAAGTTTATACACATCAGTGTATACATGGCAATCCCAATTGCCCAATTCAGCACACCACCATCACCACCCCACCGTGGCTTTCCCCGCTTGGTGTCCATACGTTTGTTCTCTACATCTGTGTCTCAATTTCTGCCCTGCAATCCGGTTCATCTGTACCATTTTTCTAGGGTCCACATATATGTGTTAATAAACAATATTTGTTTTTCTCTTTCTGACTTACTTCACTCTGTATGACAGACTCTAGATCCATCCACGTCTCAACAAATGACCCAATTTCGTTCCTTTTTATGGCTGAGTAATATTCCATTCTATATATGTACCACAACTTCTTTATCCATTCATCTGTCAATGGGCATTTAGGTTGCTTCCATGACCTGGTTATTGTAAATAGTGCTGAAATGAATATTGGGGTGCATGCATGTGTCTTTTTGAATTATGGTTTTCTCTGGGTATATGCCCAGTAGTGGGATTGCTGGGTCATATGGTAATGCTATTTTTAGTTTTTTAAGGAACCTCCATACTGTTCTCCATAGTGGCTGTGTCAGTTTACATACCCACCAACAGGGCAGGAGAGTTCCCTTTTCTCCACACCTTCTCCAGCATTTGTTGTTTGTAGATTTTCCGATGATGCCCATTCTAACTGGTGTGACGTCATACCTCATTGTAGTTTTAATTTGCGTTTCTCTAATAATTAGTGATGTTGAGCAGCTTTTCATGTGCTTCTTGGCCATCTGTATGTCTTCTTTGGAGAAGTGTCTATTTAGGTCTTCTGCCCATTTTTGGATTGGGTTGTTTATTCTTTTAATATTGAGCTGCATGAGCTGTTTCTATATTTTGGTGATTAATCCTTTGTCCGTTGATTCGTTTGCAAATATTTTCTCCCATTCTGAGGGTTGTCTTTTCGTCTTTTTTATTGTTTCCTTTGCTGTGCAAAAGCTTTGAAGTTTCATTAGGTCCCATTTGTTTCTTTTTGTTTTTATTTCCGTTACTCTAGGAGGTGGATCAAAAAAGATCTTCCTGTGATGTTGCAGTTGTTCAGTCAGGGATGAAAATGAGTCCAACACACAAGATGTATGCGTTAAAGCACAGTGGTAGAGGGCTGTTGCTCGCTCAGGCAAAACAGCAAAGCCCTCAGTCCACTATGGCGTATTTATTTAAGCTTTATCTAATACAAAAAGGTTCTTTTTAGCACAGGCTGTGTCGTCCTTGAACAACTAAGCAATGCACCTCCTTATTTTCTTATGTTCCCAATTATACCAAGGACATGCGTGGATCAGTGCCCAGAACAATCAGTACTGCTTGCAGTCCTGAAACATTCACATGCACCCAGCTTGCTAGGTGAGCCGATTCTTGGGTCACGTCTCTTCCCTTGTCCTCAGTTACCCTTCTACACTGTGATTTATGTCAAAGAGTATTCTTCCTATGTTTTCCTCTAAGAGTTTTATTGTGTCTGGTCTTCCATTTAGGTCTCTAATCCATTTTGAGTTTATTTTTGTGTATGGTGTTAGGGAGTATTCTAATTTCATTTTTTTACATGTAGCTGTCCAGTTTTCCCAGCACCACTTATTGAAGAGGCTCTTTTTTCTCCACTGTATATCCTTAACCCCTTTGTCATAGATTAGTTGACCATAGGTGCATGGGTGTACCTCTGGGCTTTCTATCTTGTTCCATTGATCTATGTTTCTGTTTTTGTGCCAGTACCATACTCTCTTGATTACTTTAGCTTTGTAGTGTAGTCTGAAGTCAGGGAGCCTGATTCCTCCAGCTCCACTTTTCTCTCTCAAGATTGGTTTGGCTATTCAGAGTCTTTTGTGTTTCCTTGCAAATTGTGAAATGTTTTGTTCTGGTTCTGTGAAAAATGCCAGTGGTAGTTTGATAGGGATTGCATTGAATCTATAGATTCCTTTGGGTAGTATAGTCATTTTCACAATGTTGATTCTTCCAATCCAAGAACATGGTATATCTCTCCATCTGTTTGTATCACCTTTAATTTCTTTCATCAGTGTCTTACAGTTTTCTTCATACAGGTCTTTTGTCTCCTTAGGTAGGTTTATGCCTGGGTATTTTATTCTTTTTGTTGCAAAGGTAAATGGGGGTGTTTCCTGAATTTCACTTTCAGATTTTTCATCATTAGTGTATAGGAAAGCAAGAGATTTCTGTGCATTAATTTTGTATCCTGCAACTTTACCAAATTCATTGATTGGCTCTGGTAGTTTTGTGGTAGCATCTTTAGGATTCTCTATGTATAATATCATGTCATCTGCAAACTGTGACAGCTTTACTTCCTCTTTTCCGATTTGGATTCCTTTAATTTCTTTTTCTTCTGTGATTGCTGTGCCTAAAACTTCCCAACCAATGTTGAATAATAGTGGTGAGCGTGGGCAACCTTTTCTTGTTCCTGATCTTAGTGGAAACGGTTTCAGTTTTTCACCATTGAGGACCATGTTGGCTGTGGGCTTCTCATATATGGCCTTTATTATGTTGAGGAAAGTTCCCTGTATGCCTACTTTCTGGAGGGTTTTTATCATAAATGGGTGTTGAATTTTGTCGAAAGCTTTTTCTGCATCTATTGAGATGATCATATGGTTTTTATTCTTCAGTTTTTTAATATGGTGTATCACGTTGATTGATTTGCGTATATTGAAGAATCCTTGCATTCCTGGGATAAACCCCACTTGATCATGGTGTATGATCCTTTTAATGTGCTGTTGGATTCTGTTTGCTAGTATTTGGTTGAGGATTTTTGCATCTATGTTCATCAGTGATATTGGCCTGTAGTTTTCTTTCTTTGTGACATCTTTGTCTGGTTTTAGTATCAGGGTGATGGTGGCCTCATAGAATGAGTTTGGGAGTGTTCCTCCCTCTGCTATATTTTGGAAGAGTTTGAGAAGGATAGGTGTTAGCTCTTCTCTCAATGTTTGATAGAATTCGCCTGTGAAGCCATCTGGTCCTGGGCTTTTGTTTGTTGGAAGATTTTTAATCACAGTTTCAATTACAGTGCTTGTGATTGGTCTGTTTATATTTTCTATTTCTTCCTGGTTCAGTCTCAGCAGGTTGTGCATTTCTAAGAATTTGTCCATTTCTTCCATGTTGTCCATTTTATTGGCATATAGTTGCTTGTAGTAATCTCTGATGATTCTTTGTATTTCTGCAGTGTCAGTTGTTACTTCTCCTTTTTCTTTTCTAATTCTATTGATTTGAGTCTTCTCCCTTTTTTTTCTTGATGAGTCTGGCTAATGGTTTATCAATTTTGTTTATCATCTCAAAGAACCAGCTTTTAGTTTTATCTTTGCTATTGTTTCCTTCATTTCTTTTTTTTTCCTTCATTTCTTTTTCATTTATTTCTGACCTGATCTTTATGATTTCTTTCCTTCTACTAACTTTGGGGGATTTTTGTTCTTCTTTCTCTATTTTCCCTAGGTGTAAATTTAGGTTGTTTATTTGAGACGTTCCTTGTTTCTTAAGGTAGGATTGTATTTCTGTAAACCTCCCTCTTAGAACTGCTTTTGCTTCATCCCATAGGTTTTGGGTCCTTGTGTTTTCATTTCATTTGTTTCTAGGTATTTTTTGATTTCTTCTTTGATTTCTTCAGTGATCTCTTGGTTATTAAATAGTGTATTGTTTAGCCTCCCTTTGTTTGTATTTTATACAGATTTTTTTCCTGTAGTTGATATGTAGTCTCATAGTGTTGTGGTCAGAAAAGATACTTGATATGATTTCAATTTTAACAATTATTCATTTAAAAAACTAAAACAGGACTTCCCTGGTGGCACCGTGGTTAAGAATCCGCCTGCCAGTGCAGGGGATATGGGTTCAAGCCCTGGTCCAGGAATTTCCCACATGCTGCAGAGTATCTAAGCCCATGCGCCACAACTACTGAGCCTGCGCTCTGGAGCCCGCAAGCCACAACTATTGAGCCTGCACGCCTAGAGCCCATGCTCCCAACAAGAGAAGCCAGCACAATGAGAAGCCTGCGCACCACAACAAACAGTAGCCCCTGTGCACCACAACTAGAGAAAGCCCGTGTGTAGCAACAAAGACCCAACGCAGCCAAAAATTAATTAATTAATTAATTAATTTTTTAAAAACTAAAACATCTGGCTAACTTTGGAAGAGACTGTTTGAGTAAAACTCTAAGTCTACCTTAAGCTGGTGAGTCCTAGATATTACTTTTGGATTGCTATTCTAGTGTCACTGTGATGATTAATTTTATGTGTCAACTTGTAAATCATACCAATGTTTTCTTAGGTCAAGACAATAGAAGTAAAAACAAAAATAAACAAATGGGACCTAATCAGACTTACAAGCTTTTGCACAGCAAAGGAAACCATAAGAAATATTTAATAAAAGAAGACCACCTACTGAATGGGAGAAAATATTTGCAAATGATGAGATTGACAAGGGCTTAATCACCAAAATATACAAACAGCTCATACAACTCAACAGCAAAAAAAACAACCAACCCAACTGAAAAATGGGCAGAAGTCCTTTTTTTTATAGTCTTTTTTTTTTTTTTTTTTCTGTGCTGGCTCTTCGTTGTGGCACACAGGCTTCTGTAGTTGCAGTGCATGGGCTCTCTCTAGTTGTGGCATGTGGGCTCTAAGCCTGGTGCACAGGCTTAGTTGCAGTATGTGGGATCTTAGTTCCCCGACCAGAGATTGAACCTGGGCCCCCTGCATTGGGAGTGCAGAGTGTTAACCAATGGACTGCCAGGGAAGTCCCTGGGAAGAAGACCTTAATAGACATTTCCCCAAAGGAAACATACAGATCACCAGTAGGCACATGAAAAGATGCTCAACAGCACTAATTATTAGAGAAATGCAAATCAAAACTACAATGAGATACCACCTCATACTGGTCAGAATGGCCATCATTAAAAAGTCTACAAATAACAAATGCTGGAGAGGGTATGGAGGAAAAGGGAACCCACCTACACTGTTGGTGGGAATTTAAGTTGTTGTAGCCACTATGAAAAACAGTATGGAGGTTCCTCAGAAAAGTAAAAATAGAATTACCGTATGATCCAGCAATCCCACTACTGGACGTATACCTGGACAAAGCTATAATTCAAAAAGATAGATGCACCACTATGTTCATAACAGCACTATCACAATAATCAAAACATGGAAACAACCTAAATGTCCATCAAGATAAATGGACAAAGAAGATGTGGTACATATATACAATGGAATACTACTCAGCCATAAAAAAGAACAAAATAATGCCATTTGCAGCAACATGGATGCAACTAGAGATTATCATACTAAGTGAAATAAGTCAGAAAGAGAAAGATGAATACCGTATGATTTCACTTACATGTGGAATCTAAGATATTGTACAAATAAACCTATCTACAAAACAGAAACAGAGGGAGCAACTAAGCCTGTGCGCCACAACTACTGAGCCTGTGCTCCACAGCCCACGAACTACAACTACTGAAGCCCCCGCACCTAGAGCCTGTGCCCTGCAACAAGAGAAGCCACCACAATGAGAAGCCTGAGCAAAGCAATGAAGAGTAGCCCCTGCTCGCCACAACTAGAGAAAAGCCCGCATGCAGCAATGTAAACTCACTGCAGCCAAAAATTAATTAATTAATTAATTAATTATTTTAAAAAGAGAGAAACAGACTCACAGATGTAGAGAACAGACTTGTGGTTGCCAAGGGAGTAGGGGGAGGAAAAGGGATGGACTGGGAGTTTGGGATTAGTAGATGCAAACCATTATGTTTAGACTGGATAAACAAAAAAGTCCCACTGTATAGCACAGGGAACTATATCCAATCTCATGGGATAAACCATAATGGGAAAGAATATTTTTAAAAAACAAAAAAAAATGTATACATGTGTGTAAATTTTTTTTTTTTTTTGGCTGTGCCATGCAGCTTGCGAGGAATCTTCGTTCCCCAACTAGGGATCGAAACTGCTCCCTGCAGCAGAAGCGGGAGTCCTAACCACTGGACCACCAGGGACGTCCCTATAACTGAGTCACTTTGCTGCACAGCAGAGATTGGCACAACATTGTAAAACAACTAAACTTGAATTTAAAACAAAATTATGCGTCAACTTGACTAGGCTTAGGGATTCCCAGATAGCTGGTAAAGCATTATTTCTTGGAATTTCTGTGAGGGTGCTTCTGGAAGAGTTTAATGTTTGAATGGTACACGAAGTATGATAGCCCTCATCAATGTGCGTTGGCATCATTGTTCAGGGACTGAATAGAAGAAAAAGATGGAGAAAGGGTAAATTTGCTCTCTCCTTGGTTTGGGACATCCATCTTCTCCTGCTCTTGGACATTGGTGCTCCTGGTTCTCCAGCCTTTGGACCAAGACCCGGACTTACACCATCAGCTTCTCAATTCTTGGGCCTTTGGACACGGACTGGAACACCCAACATTTGCTCCTCTGGTTCTCAGGCCTTCAGACTCAGACTGAATTACACCAGTGGCTTTCCTAGTTTTTCAGCTTGCAGACCACAGATTGTGGGTCTTCTTGGCCTCCATAATTGTGTGAGCCAATTCCTACAAGCCATATATATATATATATATATATATATTATTATGTCTCCCGTTGATTCTATTTCTCTGGAGAACCCTGGCTGATACAATCACGTAACATCACTCAGTGGGAAGGTCTTGCCCTCACAACCAGGGGCTAGAATTTGGTATTGGAGATTGGAGACTATAAGTTCAGTTTGTTTGAATGCTGAATTTTTACCTATTCTCAATCCAAGCAAAAATAGCAGGGACATTAGACATAACATTTCAGGATTTTAGCATTTCTAAATATAGAAATGAGTAAGCTATCCATCTAAGTATAATAACATTCAGCCACATTCTCAAAGTGTATTATCCTAAATGGTGATAATAATCCTTTAGGTCATGACATATGAATTATTTACATAGCAATTTTTTAAAAATATGTAAATCACAGTTAAGTTGCCAGATGTGTCATATTGCAACTTAATATTTTTCATTCTTTGATTTACATATTCAGCTTAATATATGTACTCAGTTTTATGACAAGTTACACCATTATATGTTTTCTAATTTGTTCATAAATTATAAATTAAATCATAAGCTTCTCCAGGTCAGTTCAAATGCTAGTACATATTCTTTTAAATTTTTAAAAAATATACTAAATATAGGTGTTCTTCTATACCTATGTATTAAAATATGATTATTCAAAATTTTAAACTGTCATCTATGTATATTTATTGTTACTGGTTGGGTTCCCTGGGAAGCAGACTCTGACACAGAGCTTGCAGCAATAAGCCATTCATTAAAGATGAACCTTGGGGGCTTCCCTGGTGGTGCAGTGGTTAAGAATCCACCTGTCAATTCAGGGGACAAGGGTTCGAGTCCTGGTCCAGGAAGATCCCACATGCCACAGAGCAACTAAGCCTGTGCACCACAACTACTGAGCCTGAGCTCTAGGGCCCGCGAGCCACAACTACTGAAGCCTGCACGCCTAGAGCCCGTGCTCCACAACAAGAGAAGCCACTGCAATGAGAAGCCCGTGCACCGCAGCGAAGAGTAGCCCCTGCTTGCCGCAACTAGAGAAAGCCTGAGTGCAGCAACGAAGACCCAACATAGCCAAAAAATAAATAAATAAAATAAAAATTAAAAAAAAAAGAACCTTGCTGGCTCACCATTGTGTTGACAGCAATTTACCCCTTGTGCTGCTTAGATCCACTTTTAAAAAATATAAATTTATTTATTTTTTTCTGAGTTGGGTCTTTGCTGCTGCGTGCGGGCTTTCTCTAGTTGCAGAGACTGGAGACTACACTTCGTTTCAGTGCACAGGCTTCTCATCGCGGTGGCTTCTCTTGTTGCAGAGCACTGGCTCTAGGTGTGCGGGCTTCAGTAGTTGTGGCTCGTGAGCTCTAGAGCGCGGGCTCAGTAGTTGTGGCGCACGGGCTTAAGTGCTCCTCAGCATGTGGGATCTTCCCGGACCAGGGCTCGAACCCGTGTCCCCTGCATTGGCAGGCGGATTCTTAACTACTGCGCCACCAGGGAATCCCAGATCCACTTCTTCACGTACATTCCAGAACACCTCCTCCCAGATCCAGTACACCTGTTTTCTAGGGGAAATTTAGAAGTGGAAGATGAGTGAAAAGAATTACAGCCCTGGTACTTCCCTGGTGGTCCAGCGGTTAAGACTCCACTCCCAATGCAGGGGGCCCAGGTTTGATCTCTGGTCAGGGAACTAGAGCCTTCATGCCTCAACTAAGAGTCCACATGCTGCAATGAAGATCCCGCACGCAGCAATGAAGAACCCGCATGCCGCAACTAAGACCCGGCGCAACCTAAATAAATAAATAAATAAATATCAAAAAAAAAAAAAAAGAATTAGAGGGCTGTGGCTGAGTTCATCTTGTCCCCCCTCTACTATACACTCAAGATTCTTATCACCCTCAGAGAACACCTGTGCTGGTCTTGGTAGCTTGCCCCATGGTTTGGTCCAGGTCCTTAACCTACAGGTCTGAGTCACAGGGTACCATGCCCTTCTTTGGTACCTAATAGTTTATATACTTGTCCATTTGCCATCAAAATTGGGTAAGAAGTATCAAGAGGTACCCAAGTGGATCTTCTGGGCACCAAGCATATCCTCCCAGCAGGCTGGATATGAGGGTCAATTATTTCTGACAGAGTGATGATTCCTCTCTTTGTCTCCTAAGTTGCCAATGACAGTAGCTCGATCAGCCTTGGTAAGTGAAATTCATCTTTTGGGGCCCATGTGCAGTCACCATGGATATTCTATTCATGCACCCACTGGTCAAGCACTGAAGTGGCTGATAACACAGGCTGGGTACCATCAAGTGGCCAAGTCATTTTGTTTTCTTGGTTGTTTATATTTCTTCCAAGATCAGTGCTGTCTGGTGGACATTAACATGGGATACAAAGATCCTAATATTTTGTGTTCACTCTCATCTGTTTATCCACTCTACTCCAGACCTACCTGACTCGAATTTTGTAATCTTCCCTCAGGTCCCTGTCCAGATGGCCAAGCCACTCACCAGTGGCATGAGTTTATACATGTTCTAACCCTGAGCCACTTATCTTTCCACATAAAGTGGAGGACCCAGGGCACAGTGTACCCTTTGGGAGGAAATTCACTCACCAGCTTTTTTTTTTTTGGCTGCGCTGTGTCTTTGTTGCTGCGTGGGCTTTCTCTAGTTGCAGCGAGTAGGGGCTGCTCTTCGTTGTGGTGCGCGGGCTTCTCATTGTGGTGGCTTCTCTTGTTGCAGAGCATGGGCTCTAAGTGCGTGGGCTTCAGTACTTGCAGCACGTGGGCTCAGTAGTTGTGGCTCAAAGGCTCTAGAGTGCAGGTTCAGTAATTGTGGCACACGGGCTTAGTTGCCCAGTGGCATGTGGGATCTTCCCTGACCAGGGATCGAACCTGGGTCCCCTGCATTGGCAGGCGGATTCTTAAGCACTGTACCACCAGGGAAGTCCACTCACCAGCTTTTTTTTTTAAGGCCACATCTGTATGGGGCTGTAGTGACTCTTTTTAGCTTGCATCCACGTATTGAGGTAACCCAGCCATGATTCAAGCTTGAACTTTTCTTTTCCATCAGCTGTTCCTGAGAAATTTCCCATATAACCATAGTGCAAATTGAAGGAGAGGTGCTGATGCCACCTGCTTGTGCCCACTGGTCCTGCTTATGCTGAATCCCAAATGTACCACTTTCATCTCATAACGAATCATTGCTAGGCTGCCTAACCTTGTGACTTGGTGAAATAGGTCTGAGAGAACCCACCTCATCGGTGTAGTTACCAACATATGGTTACTTGGTGTCCAATGGTCACATACTTTTCTTCTACAGGGGTCTAATAGCATGCCAGAAATTATTTTTCAAGAGTAAAATTCTCTACTGCAAATGTTATGGCCTTGCTCTAGAACCCCAGAGACCTGCATTGTGATTATCCCACTGGGGTTTGACAAAAACTCCACATAGCATTTTTTACCACCATTGATACTTCTAACATCATAGATCTTCCAGGTAATACAGCCCAAGGGTCAGATTGCACCACAGTCTGATACTACTTCAAAGCCCTTTCTCCTCTGGGCCCTACTCAAAGCTAGCAGCCTTTCTTATCACTTGATCCCAGATGTAAAATATGCTGCCTTTATAACCTAAAGAGGCATATTTGATGTTGGGCCTCCTTTTTCACTGTGGGGTATGTGAGAGGCAATAGTTGGTCCTTTAGTTTGGATGGGATATCCTGACATGCTCTTGACTATTGGACCCCCCCAAAATTGTATTTTTGTGGCAGGCTCCTGAATCTTAGTAGGACTTCTCTTCCACCCTCTGGTGCACATATGTCCTGCCAAGGTCTCCAATGTTGTAGCCCTTTTCCAAAGTATGCAATTACCCAAAGAAATGACCAGAGATTGATTTGGAAAAGAATTGGGAAAATTATTTCCCCATTACTGGCCAGAGTTCCTTTCTCCTGGGCACCCAACTCCTTCAGCTTATGGATTTTGAGTCTGAAAACTGGCTCAGATCCAGGAACTGGGCAAAAGATTGTGATGTTTTATTGGCACAACTGCCTTCAGCTTCCTTATCATCCATCATTGATTTTTTGATGGTGTAAGTTGAATAGTACCCTTGTTGGCTACCCGTCTATTTTACACCTAAAGACTTTATGTCCTATTATCTATTCACGATTTTGAGGGACAGGTCCCATTGACTGCTATACACTTTTCAATTATCATGTATATTCTTATCAATCCTTACTGATTCAAAGATTAACAACTAGAGAATCTAGATGAAGGTTTACAGGTGTTTAGTGTACTGTTTCAACATTTTGTAGATTTAAAAATTTCCAAAATAAAAGTAGGGGAACAAAGGTAAAGACTCTGAATAAACAAATACAGAAACTAGTGACAAAAGTCATCAACTATATATATATATATATATATATTTTAGTTTTATGGGATTTTTCTTCCTTTACAATATTAGAATCTCTTTTTTTTTTGGCCATGCCGTGCAGCACACAGGATCCTAGTTCCCTGACCAGGGATCAAACACGTGCCCCCTGCAGTGGAAGTGCAGAGTCTTAACCACTGGACCACCAGAGAAGTCCCCAACAATATATTCGTATAATATAATTTTAAAAAATTTTAATTCCTTTAAGACCAAATGCTGATGCTTGTTAGGTTGATACAACATTTTTGGAGAGCAATATGAATTCCAATATGTATAAAAAGTGAAAGTTTTGTTGTATTCTATAAACCATTTAATTCCATTGCTGAAAATTTATCCTGAAGTAATTATCTAAAATATGAAAATAAATTTCTCATGAATGTATGCATTAGAGCATTATTCATAATAGAAGAAAACTGGAAATAAGCTGAATATGTAGCCATGGAGAATTAGGTATTGTAATATATCTACTTAGTGAAATATTCTGAGGCCACTAATGCTACCAATGTTGATGTGATGCTCTAGGATGGACACAATATTACATAGAATTTCTGCCAAAAATGTACAAGTTTAAAAGTGTTGTATCAACATAACAAGTCCACAATTATCCTAACAGCATCGAGTTTTAAACTGTCATAAGAAACAATCAGATAAACCAAATTAAGGGAGATTCTTCAAAACAACTGTCCTTTACTTTTGAGTGTCAGTGTCTCAAAAGACAAGTTGAGGAACCGTTTCAGATTAAACATGCAATGCATGATCCTAGATTGGAAAATAAAATTTTATAAAACTAATTATTTGAACAACTGGCAAAATTTGAATATTGATTCGATGATTATATTTTAGATAAAACTGTTGAATATTACATTTCCTGATTTAATTGTGTCATGGCTCTGTAAGAAAATATTTTCATACTTAGGAGGAACATGTTGAAGTATTTAGAGCTCATTATGTCTGCAACTTGCTCTCAAATGGCTCGGAAATAATGAAAGATTGAGAGACAAGGCAACATGTTAACGACTGCTTAGTTTAGAAGGGTTTGTGGAAGTTACTATTGCAACTATTCTGTAAGTTTGATAATTTTTCAAAATAAAATGTTTAAAAAGTATTATCCAGCCTACAATGTACAAAATATTCTCAATGAGAGATCATGTGAAAAATACAGTTCAGAACTGTATGTGACCTATAATTGTAAGAGCATAAAATGTTGGCATATTGATGTACTAGGGTAGTAGGGAAGATTTTCCTTTTTAAAAAAAAATTTCTTTAATGACGTTTGTTATATTGTGTTTAAAATGAAACCATTATATAAGATTAAATTCATTTTAAAAATCACTGAGGGGCTTCCCTGGTGGCACAGTGGTTGAGAGTCCGCCTGCCGATGCAGGGGACACGGGTTCGTGCCCCGGTCTGGGAAGATCCCACATGCCGCGGAGCGGCTGGGCCCGTGAGCCATGGCAGCTGAGCCTGCGCATCTGGAGCCTGTGCTCTGCAACGGGAGAGGCCACGACAGTGAGAGCCCGCAAGCCAGAACTACAGAAGCCTGTGCACATAGAGCCCGTGCTCTGCAAAAAAAAAAAAAAAAAAAAAAAATCACCAAGGGGCAAAAAAAAAAAAAGAAAAGAAAAAATTCACCAAGGGGAAGAACAGTATAAAAACAATAAGAATAATAAAATAATTTTTAAAATTCCAATTCTACTCCAGGGTTCCTTAAACATGTTTTGTTTGTTTGTTTGTTTTTTCGTGTTTTTTTTTTTTTTTTTTTTTGGCCACGCGGCTTGCAGGATCTTAGTTCCCCAACCAGGGATCCAACCCGGGCCCCTGGCAGTGAAAGTGTGGAGTCCTAATCACTGGAACGCCAGGGAATTCCCTCCTTACATTTTGAAAAACGAAAGTTTAATTTATAGATCCAAACCAATTTAAGCTGTTGTCCCATCCCCCAACATGAAATCTTTTGCTAAAGTCCAGCTCCAACTTAAAAAGCAAATAAATAACAAATTCCTCTCTGGGTGTGAGTGTGATTTCTTTTTTTTTTTTCTTTTGATGGAGCTGAACACAAAGCTTTTAAGTAATATTATCTTCTATCAGATATCTGGTTTAATCTCCCAAAATAAGAACATAGTTCCAAGTTTCTTTATGAGTACTTTAAATACTTTTACCCCCTAGGCAGTTTCAGAAAATAGCATGAATTTCCTATATTTAACATTCCCTTTTTTCAGCTCTTTGAAAAAAAAGTTTTATTGTGGTACAGTTGACATGCAATGTAACATTCCTTTTTTTTTTTTTTTTTTTGGCTGCGTTGGGTCTTTGTTGCTGCACGCGGGCTTTCTCTAGTTGCAGTGAGCGGGGGCTACTTCCTTGCGTTGCGTAGGCTTCTCATTGCGATGGCTTCTCTTGTTGAGGAGCACGGGCTCTATGCGCACAGGCTTCTGTAGTTCTGGCTTGCAGGCTCTAGAGCGCAGGCTCAGTAGTTGTAGCGCACGGGCTTAGTTGCTCCGTGGCATGTGGGATCTTCCCGGACCAGGGCTCGAACCCATGTCCCCTTCATTGGCAGGTGGATTCTCAACCACTGAGCCACCAGAGAAGCCCAACATTCCTTTTTAAGACAAAAAAATAGACAAAAGTTAATAAGTTAAAATATTTAAATATTTTCACTTAAATATTTTCAGTCAAGTATCGCTTTGCTCTTCAAGTATTAATTACATTTAGCTAATCCTTTTTGTAACTAACAAAACAATAATTTCCCTTTAGTTTTTAAATTTCAACAATGACTGCTGACATTTTCCTATATATTGCCAAAATCTCTTTCAGAATGTAAAAATTAAGCTCTAATAATGGGATAAGATCATGTTTACTTATCTTGCCATCTTATTTTACTGTAAAATAAAATAGGTATTTAACTCTCATGTGAACCTATTCTCTTACCTTTCAGGGAGGAAAAGCATATAAGCCTATATGGAAAAACTTTTAAGCAAGGTCAGGTTTTTTTTTTAAGGTTCTGTTTCCATAAATTGCCTGGCAATTAAACTAACAGTTTGTTTCATAAATCTGCCCAGCATAGTAAGTTTTTTTCATTTTCCAGAAGTCACTTTTTATAAGCTAAGTACATCCAGTCTGCTAATATGCATATCTAGATCAAACCCTTTTCCCCTTCTTAAAACCTGATAATCTCAGGCACTGATATGATAAAGTATGGACCCCTGTTTCCTAACTTTCCATTTCAGAGCTGTGAATGCTGTTGGTCAGTTTGTACTAAATGCATCCACAGACCTGACAAAAGCTCTCCCCAAATAATAAGTCTTTAATAGTGATTTGTCATTTTTTTCAAAAGATATAAATGGCTCTCTTGAGAGTATTATTACCATTATTTTATTGTTTATTTTTAACAAAACAATAATCGCGGTTTTCCATTAGCTACTTGAAACACATATGGTGATATCTGAGAATTTTTAGTACATCCCATGTTTCTAAGCAATGTCCTGAATGAGGATTGGTATCTCTCAAACTCTGAACTTAAAATAAGAGTTTAGAGGCAGGTGAATCAAAAATTTCGAATTCACAGGTCTCCAAAGATGCTGTTGGAGTAGAAAGGCACATGGCAAGTCCTGGGGAAGGTAGCCATCCAGGCCATTCCTGTAGATTGGTGTTTCCTCAGAGAATCATCACAATCTGAGGACACAGAGAAAATCCAGTCCACAGGGGTAGCTTTCTTTTAGCCAAGCTCATAGAGAGTAAGTAAAACAAACTAAAAAATTTAGTGCCAGTTAAGATGGACTCTGAGCAATATAACTAGTCTATAGACATTCATGTATCCATATCAGCCCTACATATATACAAATCAATACCAGAAGATATGTTCATCATATGGTTGCTTGGTAAACATGGAACCAAACAAGGAGAATTAGTTGTGGTGTCCTCAAGAAACCGTTCCCAATGAGGGCCAAATGGACCAGAGATCCATATTTTTGCACCAGGGCACTCTGTCCCCAGAACAAAACTAGATGGTCAAATATTGTCATTCTGGATTCCTCTTTTATAGTTGGTAAGCAGACCAGCTCCCACCCATTAACATATTTCTTTAGACAAGTTCAATGTAAGCACTTACTCATGTATGTAGCAATGAAAATTCAGTCATGCTTCCCTGAAGTTCCACCCAAATCTCTGAATTTTGGGTGTTTACAATCTTGTGGGTTATTTCTAAATAACCCACTGATCTCATCCCACTACATTTAAATTTTTTTCTAATTTCAATTTTAAAAGGTAAATTACATTTATTTATACTATCTTATTGTTGACCCAGCATACTCCTTACATGAATTTTTCACATACTTTGCAGATTATTTCTCAGTATTTCAGACAATTATCTTTCTATTAGGCAGTCCAATTACAATCTAGTCAATATTATATAGTGTTAAGAGCCCTGAAGACAGAACTGTGTTCTTGGGAAAGTTATTTAACCTCAGTTTCCTTATCTATCTCAGAATGTTGTTTTGAATATAAAATGAGGTATTATCAATGCACATAAACTGCTTAACATGATACCTGGTATATAGTAATTTTCCTATTACATTGTTAGTCCTAAGGCTAGAATTCTGTGAAGTTTTAAAAATTTTGGTTTTTCCCAAATATTTGTTAGCATTCTACCTACAAATCATCAAGGACCTAACATTTTGCTAGTGGAGGCAACCAATGATTAATTAAATAATATTTAATATAATACCGGGTTTAGAGCTAGAGTTATAAAGTGGCCTGAATAAAAATAAAGCAGGGTAAGGAGATAAAGAATAATGAGCATGATAATTTAGATAGGGTGGTCAAGGAAGCCTTCCCTCAGGAGATGGCATTGGAACAGAGATCTGAATGAAACAAGGGAAGAAATAAAGTCAATCGTTAGGTGAATGAGTGCTTGTTTTGGCTTGTTAGCTGCACCCTTTCTGTTCTTAGTCACACTTCTTTATATGGGTAGTGAACTATTTATATATCTATGACTTAGGATGCCAAACAGATTTAACAGTCCAGAAAGGAAGTGCCTGGGCTTCCCATGTCCTTTAAATATCCTTCAAATATTACACATTTCCCATTACTAACTTAGTACTCCTTGAATTGTCAGTTTTGTAAATGAACGTAGTATTAGAAGTCCTTCAAAGAGATACAGGCATTTTGGAAGACCCTATCAGAGGAAAGCAGCTCTGGTATGGAAGAAAGAATCTTGGAGTCAAGAGAACTGGGTTTGAATTCCAGCTCACCCATTGACTGTGTGGACTTGCCTGTGTCCCCTACTTTACTGAGTCTCTTTCTTTATCTATAAGATGGGGGTGATAATTTTTAATTCACATATTTGTTATAAAGGTCAAATGAATTAATTGATGTGAAAAATATGTGGTATGTTATAAGAAATCAATAGTTGACTCTGAAAGCTTGGAATATCCTTAAAGATAATGGGCGTGGGTTGGTTCTCTGCATAGAAGAATTCTTAAGCATATTACACTATACAAAAATAGAAATAATAAATTTATGTTAATATAATATTAATCATGGTAATTATAGTTAACATTGAGTGCTTACTATATTCTAAGAACTATTCTAAATAAGTTACATGGATTAACTCATTTCTCACACTAACCATGCAAGATAAGTACTGTTATTGTGCCTATCTAACTCATGACAAAATGAAGCACAAAGAGACTAAATAATCTGCATGTGGTCACAGTAAAGGGGAGAATTGGGATTATGAACCAAGAAAATTTGACATTGGAGCTCATGCTCTCAAATACTAAACTATATAATTGTAATATAAAGGATTATTTATCCTGTTTGAAGCCATCATTTTAGGTCTTTCCTAAAGTAACATCACTGTAGAAAATGACAATAACAATTTAAAAAATAGACTATAGTATAACCAAGTTTAAAAAGAGAGTGAAAAAGGTTTTTAAAAAAGTTAGTGTTAACTAGAGGTTGGTTTAGATTATATCTAAAGTTAATACCCAAAATTAAAATATTAAGGATCATTTACTTTATTATGCGATTTCATATCTTCAGTCTCAAAACCTATTCATTTTAAGAAAAAACGATTGCTTAGTACTAATCCAAGTCTAAGAAAGGCAACTAATTTAAACAGAATGTCTAAAATTCCAAGGCCTGTTTTTTTTTTAAATCCTAGACAGTGTAGCAGTAATATTTTTGAGGGATTGATCATAGCAGATGTGATCAGTTTGAACCATAGTTGAACAATGCCCAGCAAAACAATGACTTTGATTACCTAGAAAACCTAAATAAAATTCCAATGACAAAATACATGATAAAAATGATGTGCTGTTTTTATTATAATGTGTTCTATTAAATTATTTAAAGTCTCTTTTCCATGAGTTAGATCTATAAAGACTAGTAATATACCAGCTTCAGGATTATATTATGTAGAGAAAAGATCATGACTATTTACAGGTGCTAAATGATAACCAATCATTCCAGGCATTTATTTATTTATTTATTTATTTATTTTCCAGGATTTTAAATAATAGTTACCATGATACTATGCTGGGCCATTAATTACGTATTAACTAGATAACTCCAACAAGTAGAATAGTGTTTCAATACCATATCCCATTTCGAATATCTTTTTTATTACTCTTTCCTTTAAGTACAAGCACAAATATGGTAGTAATGTAACAAATGTACTTTTTTGTGCATTAATAGATTAATAAAGAATAAAATATTTCAGATTGGCAAAAGCAAAACAACCATATACACACATAGATAAAAACCTAATCACCAAGTCTTTGACATGGTAGAGTCTAATGGTAATATTAGGAAAAGACACATGAATGTGTCATAAAACACATGCAACAAAGCTCATAGAAAATGGAGAGAAATTAAGCTCCAAAGAAGAGGAGTATATATATATATACTTCTACTATACATGTATAGTAGAAGTACTAGGATGATTGACAAAAGTGAGGTGTGTTTTGATCAAGAGAAAAGTTTAAAAAATGGAAGCTATTATTAAAAGGAAGTTTTAAGAACATCACTGGTTTTCAGTCCCACTGAAATTTCTTTAAATTTTAAATCTCTTTTGTTCTATTTTCTAGCAGCATTGGGAAAATAATACATATATACTATCTCGTCAAAGAAGATAAGATACTACTTTTAAACAACAGAAAGTATCACTGAGATCGACTATAATTACTTTGGATAGGTTAACTAAGAGTAGATAGTCTAAATAGAAATCCATTTATCCATTTATTTTATGTTTTCAGAATTCTTTCTACTTTAAACCTACTAGAGCTAAGTTGACTGGTCAGATGCTTCTATTAATCCTGTCTGACATCCAGGTAAACCAAAGCATACGATCAGGCAATGGTTTTGAGTTATTACAGCCTCCATTATGTGTTAGCCAACTCAAGCGACCATTATGTAGTCAATAATAGGTTATGACACAGCTCTGGACATCAGCAACACTGTAAGCCGGCAGGCACAGGTAACCTGCTTATACTGATTTTTCTGGTGTTAACATTCTTAAGAAGCATGGAAAATAGTAATCATATGTCGTCCTCATTAAAACCTTACAGTAGCGCTCTACTAGATTTCTTTACCTCTGTTTTTTGTATTAATAACCGTGCAGAATAACACTGTCTTGAGAAATGACAGGGAAAGGAAATATAGGATGCCACTGTAGGGATAAATTTCTAATTACCAGTGATTATTGTGAATATAACACTATTTTCCTGAACATTAAAGTCTCCATGGAGGGTAGCTACAGTTAAAAAAAAAATTGTTTTGAAACTTTAAAATTGCATTGGTGTACACGATAATGTAACAAAGTGCACAGAAGAAAAAATTTAAACATTGCTTAAAAAAAAACGGGAAGCCGCTGATCCTTAGGAAGGCACGAGGTTGACTATTATGAAGCATTTAGGGAGTCCGATTCATTTTCAAAGCTGGTTACAATCATTGGCATAGCACACCCTTGTGAGGGAAGTGTATTATCATCTGTGGTTCATAAATGAAAAAGCTAGGGCACTGAATGATTAAGTCACTTGCCTAAGGAGAATGAGTCAACGTTAAGAGTCATAGTTGACCCGGCCTAACGACTCCCGACAGTCAGTCCAGGGCTTAGTCAGCGGGGGCCGGAGTGGCTTCCCTGGCTGGCACCCGGACTTGGGCTATTTCCGATCACGTTAAAGCAGAACAGTGGAAGCGAGAGGACCCACCTTGCAAATGATTTTTACTTCCACGCAAGCCTTAGCCCTGAGGTCTTAATCTCAGGAGTTGGAACAGCAAACGCTGTCGGGTGCACTCCCCCTCCCCCAACCTGTGGCAAGTGGGTACTGTGGGCGGCTCCGCCATCCCTTTTGGCAGTGGTGGCCATGAGTGACCACCAGCGTTAGCGGAGCCGGGGGACCGGGGTGGGTTGCCTGCTTAAACAACGATTCTCCATCGCCGCCTCTTTTTGAAACTAAGAGAAAATGGTGTGCAGTCAAAAGAAAATTAAATAAACACACAGGCAACTTGTCCTAGGACCTCAACTAAGCAAATGAAGCCTTATTGTGCGTGCTGAGCCTTCGGTTCTCAACCTTTCGGGAAAGATGGGAGGACAGGGCGACAAAGGGTACAGTAGGCATGCCTGGCAGTAAGTGCGACAGCAGCTATCCAGGCGGAAGAGCAGAGGACTGAAAACCACCCTCCAGAACGCGTGTGTCCGCCGCGCCGAGAACCGCGCACCGTACCCATCGACCACGTGACCAGTCCTTTTTTTTTTTTTTTAAACTTCTATGCCTGAAAGAAAAAAAAGAAAACGAGAGAAAGACAGAAGGAGAGAGACTCCACTTCCCAGAAGCCTCTCGTTAAACACGCCACCGCAGTCTTGCGCAGGCGCCACCAGGGCCAAACGGACACGTCCGTCACGTGAACAGAAGCCGGCCAATCCGGTTTGAATCTCATTTTTTTCCTCTCACCGCCCCCCCCTTCAGGAGCGGTTGTGCGATCAGATCGATCTAAGATGGCGACTGTGGAACCGGTGAGTATTGCTTTTGGCCCCCACCCCCACCGGCCCGCACGCTTCGTCTCCCTTCGGACTCTGGAACCCCGCGGGACGGCGTTCCCGGCGCGCACGCTATCCCTTGCCGCCCCCTCCCCCTCTTCGTGGGCCTGACCTCCCCGCGGACAACTGGGGGCGCCTCAGAGGTTGGCCGCGACGGCGTGTAGAGCCCACGTTCTGGTGGGGGCCCGAGAGCTCGCGGAGAGGTGTGGGGGAGGGGCGGCGCCTCAGGCGGAGCCGCGAGGGGGTTCGAGGGTGGAGGGTGACCTGGGCCCTGGGCTAGGTGTGTGGGAATTGTGTCTTCGGGATAGGAGGGCGCTGGGCCGTCTCCGAGCTGGCGCCCGGATCCGCAGGGAAGGTGGGCGGCGAGCCGGCCTGGAATGAGATGGAGGGAGCCCCGGGGCAGCCTTTCCGTGTCTCCCTCCCTCGCTCTAGCCCAGGGGCTCGGGTGCGGGGCGCGCGCCGGGACTCCTTAGACTGGTGGGCCAGGGAGCCGGTGGGCGCGCGTTGCCCTAGGGTGAGTTGGGCGGGGGTGGTGCCGCGGCGTGCGCGGAGAAGCTTCGACCTCGCCTAGGAGAGCCGAGAGCGGCCAGCGCATGTTACGCCGGCGCTTCCGAGAGTTGCCGGGGTGGGCTGCAGGGGAGGCGAGAAAGGTTTGGAGTGGGGAGGAGAACCCTCTGTCACGCGGGAAAGCTCTGCGAGTAGGATGAAGGGTGGTGGTGGTGGTTAGCAGGGGGATCACATTGTCCTCGCCCCTCCATGCTGGAGGCTGGGCTGTCATGGAGGAGGGAAGGGGGAGGAGCGAGGCCTACGGATAGCTGCTGCCGGTCTGGTTGCCGGCCGGACCTGCTGCATTTCACACGCGCCCGTCTCCCATTCATTCATCCTTTCCGCGCAGTGCGCACGCCTCAGAGAATGCGAGTGGGTGTAGATCCGTCTGTTCTTCCGAGTCTGTCTTTATCGTCTGGAAGGTTCCTCAGGCACAGTTTATTGGAAATAGGAACTTTTAAAGTTACTGTTCCATTTGATTTTCTCTTTATCCGTTCTACCGGTTTCCCTCCCAGTTTGGGCACCATCTTAAAACTTCTTTCAAGCAAGCTGATCACAGAGCACCAAGTTGATTGTTAACCGTCCAAAGGAGGGAGTATCTTTGTCATAGTTTGGGTTTGCCGGCAGTGGCTCACTGAAACTTCTAGGCCTGTGTTGCCGTTTCAGGAATGTCACATCTAAGTGATATTTTAGAGGCATAATACATTAACCAGAAAACCTTTGATACTCTGGAACCAGTTCCGGACCTTGGTTGCCAGATATTTTCATATATCTTTAATGGTAGTTTGTGATTTTGATAATGGCTTCCCAATTTGCTTTGACTTTTTAAAGACTTTTATAACTATTAAAAATTAGTTATGAAAAGGTCTATAGAATACAAAAATGCTTATTTTTCATTACATTGACGTAAACTATCCTTACTTTGTTGCCAGAACTTAAGGCAGATTTTCTGCTTGGTTACTTATTCTTTTATTGGTACCAGTGTTTATTTATATTCCTGGAAATTAGATTGACTACAGAACTTTCTTAAGTTGCTGATACAGTTAAATGATTTTTAGAACATTAATGTTAAATAGATAAAAGATAATATGTAAAACTTGAACTTAAAACCCTTTGATGGGCTCTGATATTACTTCTGACTGGATCAGCTCTCCTACCAGCATCAGTAAAAGCATTACAGCTGGTAATAAGGGCAAGGTAAAACCTCTAAACAATAAAACAATAATGTAGTCTGAAGTTTCAGTAACTAGGGCCTTTGGGTTTTGCGGGCTGTGCTGTTTTGTTTCAATAACAGGGAACAAAACTACAAAGTGTTGAAGGACTGTTTTGAGTCAGTAAATATTTATAGCTCCTGATACGTTTAGGTCCTTGTACCAAGTGTTCTATAGGATACAGAGTTATACAAAATGTGATTTTATACCTTGTTCAGTGTAAATTTTAGGAGCTTAATTTCCAGTGATCTGGTTAATGATGCAGTATAGCATTCCTTCTAGTGGTGACCCCAGGGAGATTTCAATACTGCATTTAAATTTGGGGAGTAGGGAACCTAAAAACTTAGTGTGTGAAAGTCAAAAGCTAGATTGAAACTATAATAGATTGAGGATGCATGTAAAATAATTTTAAGTGTTTATTTTTAGTGAAAAATGCAACTTTAAAGTACTTTTAATGCACCTTTGTCCCCAGGTTAGTCATTTAGAATTCTTTTTGACAATTTTAAATAGTGGTTTTTTTTTTTTAAGCAGCTGATTAGTATTTGCTGCAATTGAGGTATCCCTGTAAAAGCCTACAAAAAGCATATTTGTTCATTGCTATTTCAGCTAGCTTGTGAGTTTCCTTATTTTTTGCTGGGCATAATCAGAAGCATTTAGAGTCAAGGGTTTTTTCTGCTTGTCCCACCTTTGTAGGCATTCAGGGAATTTTTATCTATGGAAATTAAGTAAAATATAAGTCATTTTCAGTTTGATATTGTGTGCTTCTCAAGTGTGTGTGTATGAGATCATTTAGATTAAGAAGTGGCTTACATGGAATCTAAAAAAATGATACAAATGAACTTATTTACAAAACAGGAATAGATTCACAGACATAGAAAACAAATTTATGGTTACCAAAGGGGAAAGGAAGGAGGAAGGGATAAATTAGGAGTTTGGGATTAACAGATACACACTGTATAAAATAGATAAACAACAGGGACCTACTATAGAGCACAGGGGACTATATTAAGTATCTTGTAATAACCTATAATGGAAAAGAATCTGAAAAAGAATATACATACATATATACACACGTGTGTGTGTGTGTATATATATATATATATAATTGAATTACTTTGCTAATACACCTGAAACTAACACAACATTGTAAATCAACTATACTTCCAAAAAAAAACCAAAAAAACCCACAACAGAACACACACAGACACATAAAAGCAGTGGCTTACAGATATTAAACTTGTTGACAAGCTTGATAGGTATATTAAAGGAAGCATTTTACCTCTTAACAGGTAATATGGCAAAGTTTTGAACATTGGGATAAACAATACTCTCCTGTTATTCTGTTGGCATTTGAATTGTGGTTAGGTCAAAATTAGACTTCGTGGGTAGATCAAAGTTAGACTTAATATTAGTTGGCGAAGGTGGCAGGCCATCTTGCCTCCAGTGGGTCGTGGTTTTTGGCAGCTTTTATCTTCATTCTGCATTCTTCATTATTGGGGATTTTTTGACTTGTAGTTCTTTTAAAGGTAAGAGATTTTGGTTTCTTTAGTTAAACTGAAGGTATATAATTTTACTTGTTTTTACATTGTATCTCTTGAATTTTTTAAACTGTACATTAGTTTCATAAACAGAATCAACTTGGACGGCCAGCTGATCTAATGTTTCCTTTTTTATCATTTAGAAACATATTTTGTATTGCAAAGAGTTTATTAAAAGTAAATAAGTCTTAAATACGTGTTGAGAAATATGTTGTTATATAATGCCATGTATTTTTGCTAACCAAAGACTATTGATTAACAAGCAGACCTTGCAAATTAATATGCATATTTTTGCTTTAAGAAAGAACCCAGTATATCAAAGTTCATTCATAAACCAAACAAATTTAGTTCTGGTGTTTATATTTTAGATTTCACTTTGTTTTTTACTCTGAATTAAAATTATGCCTAATTATTTGACTTAGAGAAGTCCAGTTTAGAAATAGACATAGTTTTACACACCAAAGTTGCAGAGAATAAAATGTTTAAAATGTTTAATGAATTATGTAACCGTAATCCAATTTGGGCAGAAAATTCAATGCAAAAATTTTTGTAAAGTATTCTATTTAATTTATATAAGGTTAAGAATATAGGAGAAGTACCAGCAGTCCTGGATGTAACAAGGAACCTGTGAAGTAGTTGTTCTAGTAATGGTAATTTCTTCTTTTCCTTCTCTGCTACTATTAGAAATTTCCTTGCTCTTCTGGTACCTCTGAGTTGCTCCATTTTTGTCATAGAGAATTTTTTGAAAAGTGGAAATGAGCCTGAATTATAGTCTAATTTTAATATCTGTGAGACCTTGAAGACTGAAATTTCTAGGTCTAGCTGAAAAATGGGAATAAGATATAGTGGTTTTGATTTTCAAATGCACTATTCAGGGGTGAAAATTTGTCAGTTATGAAGAACTAGATAGGGGACTTCCCTGGTGGCACAGTGGTTAAGAATCTGCCTGCCAATGCAGGGGACATGGGTTCGAGCCCTGGTCTGGGAAGATTCTACATGTTGCGGAGCAACTAAGCCTGTGTGCCACAACTACTGAGCCTGCACTCTAGAGCCTGTGAGCCACAACTACTGAAGCCCACGTGCCACGACTACTGAAGCCCACGTGCCACGACTACTAAAGCCCATGTGCCACGACTACTGAAGCCTGCGTGCCACTACTACTGAAGCCCGTGTGCCACAACTACTTAAGCCCGTGTGCCACAACTGCTGAAGCCTGCGTGCCACAACTACTGAAGCTCACGTGCCATAGCTACTGAAGGCCGTGCGCCTAGAGACCATGCTTTTCAACAAGAGAAGCCACCTCAATGAGAAGCCAGTGCACTGCAATGAAGAGTAGCCCCGCTCACAGCAGTGAAGACCCAACACAGCCAAAAATAAATAAATAAATAAATAAATTTATTTTTTAAAAAAGAACTAGATAAAGTTAATATTCCGTAGGTGTGCTGCATGTAGGTGTATCCATGCAAAGTTGTACTCACCTTTTCCTCTCTTTGCTAGGAGATTTACATAGCCGACTTTATCATTTCTTTGCCATTGTTAAGAAATACAAGCATTATGACCCATAACCCACAGGTACTCTTCCCACTTCTTACTGTAAAAATCACTAGTGTTTCTTTAAAAGTTCCTATATGTGCCTAGAGAAAAAAGAAAGGATGGCTTTTGTCTCTTAAGTACTAAGTAGTCCCTTCTAGAACCTGAGAACGTGGTCAGAAAAATAAGATTGTTTTTCCCAGTTGGAACTTTTGATACATTTTCCATAGAAACAATAGGAAGATGTAGTTTTGGCTCACTGTGTTCAGTAAGTTTCTATGGAATTACGACAAGTCTACCCAGCATTGAATTTCCAGGGCTGTAGATTTAGAGTTCTAAACAACTGAATGAAAATGATCTTTTAAACACAGTCTGTAACAGTGATTTTTAATGTAGGTGATCTTTATATCTTAATAATAACTAACACAAAGCACTTACTGTATGTCAGGCACCTTACTAAGTGTTTTACATATATTTATTCATTTAATTTTTAACAGCAAACCGATGAGGTAGGTATTATTCTTATTTCACAGTTGAGGAAACCAAGGCACGGAGAGATTAAGTAACTTTGTGTGACTAACTTGCCCAAGATCACAGAGCTAATAAGTGGCGGGGTGGAGTTCAAGCTAAAGCAACCAAGTTCCAGAGTGTGTGTTCTTAACCATGACACTGTCTTTCCCATAGGCATTTAACGTGTGTTCCTTGTGTGACTTGGAAAGATTAATTTGATAAACTTAATAGATATTTTGCTACAGCTCTAAAAGAAAATATGTGGACATTTATTTTTAGTTTCTGTTGTACTACAGTGTTTGCTAACTGATATCCAAAGTATAGAATCTTAAGAAAATATCACCAAGAAGAAAATATCACCTTGGTGTCTAAATTTGAGGACTAAACAAGTAGTTATACTGGCAGTACTGGTCCAGAACTTTGTGCGTTGATTTCTAAAGAAAGTGAATGGTCACTCTTCTCCCCCTTTTCATTTGATTTCTGGACCTGTCAATTCATATGATTTGCCAGTTAAATTATTTTGCTAGTGAAAACAGTGTAGTGAAATTGAAAAAAAATTTGCAAACGTGGAATTTACTCTCATCTACCTTTGTACTTTTTTTTTTTTTTGCTGTATGCGGGCCTCTCACTGCTGTGGCCTCTCCCGTTGCAGAGCACAGGCTCCGGACGCGCAGGCTCAGCGGCCATGGCTCACGGGCCCAGATGCTCCACGGCATGTGGGATCCTCCCAGACCGGGGCACGAACCCGCGTCCCCTGCATCGGCAGGCGGACTCTCAACCACTGCACCACCAGGGAAGCCCTACCTTTGTACTTCCAGTAATTTTGGTGAAAGGTCTGGCAAAGAGTTAAGCAGTTGTTTTGAAAAAGTTTCAGTTGTAGTATGTTGCTAGTCTTAAAAGCTAAATTATTTGGGGAAGGTAGAAGTAATAAGACCATAAGATTTCTCTGAAACCCATGTCTTTGCAGTAATCTTTACTTTTATTTATTTTTATAAATTTATTTAGTTTTGGCTGCGTTGGGTCTTCGTTGCTGTGTGCAGTTTTTCTCTATTTGCAGCGAGCGGGGCTACTCTTCGTTGTGGTTTGCAGACTTCTCATTGCGGTGGCTTCTCTAGTTGCAGAGCACGGGCTCTAGGTGCGCAGGCTCAGTAGTTGTGGCTCGTGGGCTCTAGAGCACAGGCTCAGTAGTTGTGGCGCATAAGCTAAGTTCAGTTGCTCCGCGTGTGGGATCTTCCAGGACCAGGGCTTGAACCTGTGTCCCCTGCATTGGTAGGCGGATTCTTAACCACTGCACCACCAGGGAAGCCCTGCAGTAATCTTTAAAGCTAAAATGTCTTTAGTTACATATTTTAAATGTGTTCATACAAAATGCTATACAGAAATTAGAAATTACAGAAATCTTTCTGTGCTTTGCTTATTACAGTGACAGTCAATAAGTTTTAGTATTTATGTGAACTAATATTAGTATTGCTATAAAAAATTCTTTCGGGGTTTTACATGGGTCATCTTAGGGCAACAGCTTATGTAACCACAGAGTCTGATAACTTAAGGTATTAACTAAGGTCAATATTTTAATGGAAAGATAAAATATCATAGTTTTTTAAAAATCTTAGTATTGTGGGATAAATACTTTTTATAGGTGAGAAATTCATATTTCAAGTGATTTTTTTTTTAATTTTAAAACTTTTTAAAATTTAAAATTAAATTTAAAAAAAGTTTCTACCAAGGTCACATAGTTCCTTAAGTGAGAGAGGTAGAACTCCAACCCAGGTCCTATCTTCAAGCTTTATTACTATACTTTAAAAAAACCTAAAATTCAACCAAAACTAAAATGTCCAACTCTTTGCCTTCAGCAAAACTCTTACCTTATGGATAAAATTGATGCATAGGTCATCATTATACACAAATAAACATAAAATCATATCTGAAAGGATGTATCAGATGGTTTACGGGTGGTGGCATGATGAGATTAGGAGCAATACATTTTATTTTTTCTTTTGAACTTGTGTGACGTATTTTTAAATAATATTTAGTAAAATCTCTTTTGGGTTTTGGTTTATAGATAATGGTGTTTTAGCTTTTCTGAATGGCTTTTTTCTTGAAGATGAGTAATAAATGCTCATGGTCCAAAATTCAGATGGATCCTTTTAGCAAACAGCCTGAGCCTGTGACCTCATTTTCAGAATAATGTTTTTAAATTAAATAAAATACATAGGATTACAAAGGAAGCTAATTATATTGAAGTACAGTAAGGATTAAGTGAGTTAACATGAAACATTAAGGGTGCTGCCTGGCACAGGCAGAGTCCTGTCTTATTGGTGTGAAAAACCTATCTCCTGTCTATTTTCTTCAGTCACCTAGTTCTCCTCTCCAAAGCATCCAATGTTAACTAGTTTTTTTGAGGATTCTTCTTAAAAAAGACTGTCCAAGAGAACTTTCTGTGATGATGGAAGTGTTCTATATTTGTGCTGACCAATACAGTAGCCACTTAGCGGCACTATTGAGCACTTGAAATAAGACTAATCCAACCCAGGAGATGAATTTTAAACTTGAATTAATTGTAATTTTTAATTAATTGAAATTTAATTCCATATGTATCTAGTGGATACCAAATTGGACAATGTGGCTCTAGAATCTAGACATATCCTGCTGTGTACAAACACATGTTGTATTATAACTTTGTAAGGTACAACTGAATATGACAAAGACCAGTTTGGTTGGACAAGTTATTTTTTAATTTTATTCTAGAAAATGTCTCTCTGTATTTTATTTTTAAATTTTTTTCTCTATATATTTTATTTTATTTTTTTTTCTTTTTGCGGTATGTGGGCCTCTCACTGTTGTGGCCTCTCCCGTTGCGGAGCACAGGCTCCGGATGCGCAGGCCCAGCGGCCATGGCTCACGGGCCCAGCCGCTCCGCGGCATATGGGATCCTCCCAGACCGGGGCACGAACCCGTATCCCCTGCATCGGCAGGCGGACTCTCAACCACTGCGCCACCAGGGAGGCCCTCTCTATATATTTTAAACTTTCAAAGATAATTATTTGGTCTTGTATGGACAATTAAAATTGTCCTTAAATTACAATTGTCCTGTGACCTTGTTTTGCTGTTTAAGAAAATGTGTGTGTGAATAGCCCATTGTATACGTGGTCCACAACTCAAATTTTGTACAAAAGAGTATACAATGAGGTCTTCTCAAGCTCATCCCATCCAGGTGCATCACTTATAGGGGCAACCACCATGGTCAGTTCATATCTTTCTCTAGAGATTTGTACTCAGTTGGCCCCCCCATCCACGGATATCCATCTGAGGATTCAACCAACTGTGGATCAAATTTTGGAGAGCTGTCTGTACTATGCCATGTTATATAAGGGACTTGAACATCTATAGATTTTGGTATCTGAGAGGATCCTAGAACCAGTCCCCCAGAGATGTCGAGGGACAACTATATATACAAGCAAATATGATTTGCAATTGACTCTTGAACAACATGGGTTTGAACTGCATGGCTCCACTTATACATACATGGATTTTTTTTCACTTAATACGTACTGAAGTACTACGTGATCTGTGGTTGTTTGAATCTGCAAATGTGGGACCTTGGATGAGGAGGGCTGGCTGTAAAGTTATGTGTGGATTTAAGACTGTATAGAGGGTCAGTGTTCCTAACCCCTACGTTGTTCAAGGGTCAACTGTATATTCTTTCAAAAAAATAAATGGTAGCCAACTCTGTACACTATTCTGGCACATTGTGTTTTTCACTTAGTAATATATTTTTTAGAGCATTACATATAAACACAAAGCTTTCACTTTTTTTCTGATGGTATGTATTGCATGGTTTGGTCTTAAAACATTTTTATTTCTATACTGATGAACATTTAGTAGGGTTCAATTAAGGCATATAAGTATATTGGAGTTTATAATATTCCTGTATAGATTGTAAAAGAGAATGTGATTGTTAATTTGGGGATGAATTATAGTACCGTTTGTGTTTATTGGTGTGGTTATGTGATCCATACCAGATGAGCCAAGGACTAGGTGATAAATTGAACAATTAGAAAGATTGGTAACTACTATTATTATTTGAGAAAAGCAATAGAAAATTTACAGGTATGGAAGATTGTTAGTTATGCCCCCTAAAGAATCTTACCTCCCTGTATCCGTACCTTTGAGTAGTCTACAGCCCCCCCACCCCGCCCCCACCGGGCTTAGCTATATAACTTGCTTTGGAACCATGTGCTATTTCAGTGCTGTGATGAATAACCCTTTACCTGTGTCATTCTACACATGGGGTAGTATATCTGTAAGGTGAATGTTTTGGCAACAAATTGAAAATTTAAAAAGTACTGGTCAAATAAAACACTTCTGTGACTGTCATTGTCCATCATGCTACAATTGTTTTTTTTTGTTGTTGTTGTTAGAGATCCTCTCTTTTCTAATAGCGAGATGCTTATATGTAGAAAAAATGTGAAATACATTTGTACATAAGTTTTAGAGTAATTAACTGAAGACCCATGTACCCATCACATAAGACAACATCAGTACCTCAATTTTTTTTCTTAATTGTTAAAAATTTTATTTATTTTTGGCTGTGTTGGGTCTTTGTTGCTGCGCACGGCCTTTCTCTAGTTGCGGGGAGCAGGGGCTACTCTTTGTTGCGGTGCGTGGGCTTCTCATTGCAGTGGCTTCTCTTGTTGCAGAGCACGGGCTCTAGAGCGCAGGCTCAGTAGTTGTGGCGACGGACTTAGTTGCTCCGCGGCATGTGGGATCTTCCCGGAACAGGGCTCGAACCCGTATCCCCTGCATTGGCAGGCAGATTCTTAACCACTGCACCACCAGGGAAACCCCAGTACCTTAATCTTATACTCTGTGGTGACATTTTCATTTCTTTGCCTCCTTTCCTACTTGCTATCCTGACTTTGATGTTAGTCATTCCCTTGAATTTTTTTCTTTTAAAGTATAATTATCTTTAGAGTTTAATCTCCAGTGTGTATATCTTTCAGCTGAGTATTTTAGTTTTGAAAAACTAAAAAACTTAGATGATGTGTAGGGAAAGCACAGTATTGCTACTGTTAGAGGTAGGTTCCTAAGATAAGCTGAACACCATTTCTGGGTTATAGTTTGGCTTCAGCTTCCTGGAATTTCTACTAGAGCCCATCTTGGGAAAACGAATGGGCAAGATCATGAACATGTTCTGGGAAACAAAAGACTCTACAGTTATCTGCTGGGGCTGTGGTGTGGGCCAGGCAGAGCCTTCAGTTAGGAGAGTGGTCTCTTCAAGTGAGCTGCTCTGTATCTTGTTTAAGAATAGGTTAATTCTGGTGTGAAATTCTGAGCTGTTCCAGGGAGCAGGGCACAAAAGAGGAAAAGGGAGCTTTGTTAACATATCTTTAAGCTGAGTTACCGGTACATAAATGTTCAGGCCAGGGACTTCCCTGGTAGTGCAGTAGTTAAGAATCCGCCTGCCAATGCAGGGGACACGGGTTCGATCCCTGGTCCGGGAAGATCCCACATGCTGCGGAGCAACTAAGCCTGTGTGCCACAACTACTGAGCCTGTGCTCTAGGGCTCCGCGAGCCACAGCTACCGAGGCCTGTGCGCCTAGAGCCCATTCTCCACAACAAGAGAAGCACCACAATGAGAAGCCCGAGCACCGCAACGAAGACTCAATGCAGCCATAGATAAATAAATAAATTTAAAAAATAATAAATTTACAATTTAAAAAATACCAAAAAAAAAATGTCCAGGCCAGACACACGGCAGTTGTTTTTTAATAAAAGGTACAATAGTAAGCCTCTTGGTCATAACAGCACATGAATGTAGCCTGAATCACATTGCTCCAGTCTAGACCGTTGGCTCTCTATATCTGGTGCACACCTGTCTTTTTTGGATCTCTTTTGACTGTGTTCCTTATTTGCTCTCATATGATTTCTGTGTTGCACCCCTCTGTTTGCTGTATCTCTTGTTTTTCTCTTATTTGGTTACTTGTTTCACTTTGGTGGATCACATCTTCCAGAACTTTTTTGAGAAAAGGTACATGAGGGTTATTAAAGATTTCTGAGACCATGCCTATTGAACAATATCATATCTGTAGTTTGGCTGGGTGTAGAATTCTTTTCTTCAGAATTTTGAAGTTTCATGGTCATCTTCTCTTGTAACTGTTGATAACTCAGGAATTATTCTGATGACTCTTATTTCTTTTTTTTTAATGTGACCAATTCCCTTCTACTCACCAGAAATTTAGAGTCTTTCCTTGTCCCCGTTTCACAATGACATGCTCTAGTATGAGTGTTGTCATCCATTGTTCTGGGTACTTGTTGGACTTTAATATAGCAACTCCTATCCATCATTTCTGAGAGATTTATTGGTGATTTTCCTCTCCCGTTTCTCTTTGAAACAGTTATTCAGATATTGGATCTAGTGCAGTGGTTCGTTAGTGTCTGCAAGCTCTGATGCACTCTCACTCTCATTTAAATTTTGCTCTCATTTTCCATCTCTTTTTGTTTGGTTTTCTGGGAAATTTATTTTCCAAACTTTTCTGTCTCATAATTTTAATTTCCAGATGTTCTCTCTCTCTGGTCTTCTGAATGTTCATTTTTATAGCTTCCTGTAATTGTGTGCACGCAAAATCTTAACTTATCCTTTTGAGGATATATAGGTACATATTTTTAAAGGCATTTTCTAGTCCCTGCCTGTCTGTTTCCTCCGAATTGCTTATTTTCTTTTTATTTTTGAACTCATGGCAGCAAGCCTAGGGACTTGGAGTAGGGGGAGGGGATGGAGGGATCTAGTTATCTCCCGAACAACTTTCACTGGATTCTTTTTAATTTACTCCCTTCCTTCACTCCCAGTTCTGAAAGGTGCTGCCAGGAGACTTTAAGGTGTATATTGATTACTTAGCCCTTTCCATCTACATTCCAGTTCTTCTTTTTTTTTCTGCTCTTCCCATGGTTGTGGGCTTTTTTTTTTTTTTTTTTTTTTTTTGGTAAATTACTATAGTTTTAGTGGGGTTTTGAGAGGGAACAGAATTAGAACCATTTATTTATTGAAACATTTGAGTGTCTATCATGTGCCACGCACTCTTGAGTGCTTAACCCACCTCTCTCTTAACCGAAGAGTTACTGGATTACTGAATAGAAAAGAAATAAAGAACTAACACTTATTACCACATTTAAAAAGTAACTTTTTGTTGCATTCTAGTGTTAGTTTTTTTTAGTTTTTCTTTAGGCAAAAAATGCCAGGAATAATAAACCTAGCAAGTTCTTTGCAGCATTCATATACCCAAATGCCAGAGCCTTCAAGTGCCCAGGAATTATAAACCCTAACAGTTAGTTTGCAGGCTTCATAAATAAAAGCAGTACAGCTCTGAGAACTACAGTGGAGGACTTTAATAAGTGAAGAATCACTTAATCACATAATTTGCATTTAAAAGAGTTAATGTTGGAAAGATGTTAATTTTTCCTGAATTTTATGTGTAAATTCAGTATAAACTGAGTCAAAATGCCAAAATCTTTGCCAGTGGGGTGGGAAGCTACGCTTTATTTTTATTTTTTTTGAATTTTTTAATTTAATTTATTTTTTTATACAGCAGGTTCTTTTTGGGAAGCTACACTTTATGCTGGGGTTCTCAAGCCGGCCTTAGGGCTGCTTTTGTGTGGCCTGCTAGCTAAGTTTTTTGGGTTTTTTTTTTGTTTGTTTGTTTTTGTTTTGTTTTGTTTTTTGTGCGGTACGCGGGCCTCTCACTGCCATGGCCTCTCCCGTTGCGGAGCACAGGCTCCGCGGCCATGGCTCACGGGCCCAGCCGCTCCACGGCACGTGGGATCTTCCTGGACCGGGGCACGAACCCATGCCCCTTGCATCGGTAGGCGAGCCCCCAACCACTGCGCCATCAGGGAAGCCCTTTTTTTTTTTTTTAATTTATTTTGGTTGCATTGGGTCATGGGCTTTCTCTAGTTGCGGCAGGCGGGGGCTACTCTTCGTTGCGGTACAGGGACTTATTGCGGTGGCTTCTCTTGTTTCGGAGCACAGGCTCTAGGCGCGTGGGCTTCAGTCATTGTGGCACGCGGGTTCAGTAGTTGTGGCTCTAGAGCGCAGGCTCAGTAGTTGTGGCGACGAGCTTAGTTGTTCCGTGGCATGTGGGATCTTCCCGGAGCAGGGCTCAAACCTGTGTCCCCTGCATCAGCAGGTGGATTCTTAACCACTGCGCCACCACGGAAACCCAGTAGATAGCCTCTTAAGCCTCCTTTCATTTAGTAATATGTGTTTAAGATTCCTCCATGTCTTTTCACAGCTTGTTAGCTTCTTAGTGCAGAATAATATTCTATTGTCTGGATGTACCACGTTTATTTGGGTCTGGTTAAATTAAAAATAAAGTGCCCTCCCCCACAAAAGTAAAGTTCTCATTATTCAGTCCTGAAATCTTTTTTCTCTTTTATGTTAACATTTTATTATTTTTTAATTTTTTAATTTTTTTATTTTTTTTTGCGGTTCTCGGGCCTCTCACTGCTGTGGCCTCTCCCGTTGCGGAGCATAGGCTCCAGACGCGTAGGATCAGCGGCCATGGCTCACGGGCCCAGCCGCTCCGCGGCATGTGGGATCTTCCCAGTCCGGGGCACGAACCCCCGTCCCCTGCATCAGCAGGCGGACTCTCAACAACTGCGCCACCAGGGAAGCCCTTATGTTAACATTTTAAAATGATTTTTCCAAACATCACTTCTAGTGCCTATATCATAAACACCATGATTTATCTGTTGCCTTTTGTTTGTATCTTTTAATATATATATTGCCTCTAGTTTTGCTTCCTGATATAAAATATATAAAGCTTCTTTGTCCTGACAGTTCCTTTGGAGAAATCTCTTAAAAGTATAACTGGGTTAAAGAATATAGATGTTTTTATATTTGGAAGTTTCGATGGTTCATTAACTTAGGTGAAAGGATATAGTCATATTCTATAAACCTGGGGACATTTGAAACAGTGACTGTAGTACCTGGTTTTCTAATTTTTAAAGAAATATTGGTTGATTTCTTTTGAAAGATGGTTTAAATACGTGGAGAATAAAAGGATAAATCTAATTTTCTTATTAAACCATAGTTTACATTGAAATTTTAACTTTTAACATTACAGAACTTTGAAAAAACTAACACATAGAATTTAAAAAGAATTCAACTGCTTATTTGTTTAACTGACATGTTAAAATTAACTTTTAAAAATATTTATTTTTTTAATTGTTTGGTTGCGCCGGGTCTTAGTTGTGGCAGGCAGACTCCTTAGTTGTGGCATGCGAACTCTTAGTTGCGGCATGCACGTGGGATCTAGTTCCCTGACCAGGGATCGAACCTGGGTCCCCTGCATTGGGAGCGTGGAGTCTTAACCACTGTGCCACCAGGGAAGTCCCTAAAATTGATTTTTTTAAACTAATATTTAACCAGTATCATTAAATTTTAGTTATGCTTTTCAAAGTTTTAAAAGGAATAAATTTTAAAAGAAGCAGCAGTTAAAGTCTTTAAAATGTTTGTCTTTCAAATTGTAATTATAAATCTTTAAAGAATGAATGAAATAGAAATCATCATGTTACGGGAACCAATATAATTTTGTGCAATGTAAATGCTTGTCCTAACATCATTTTGATGTTATTTTGAAGCACTAATTTTTACTTTTGTATAATGTTCAACTTATATAAATTTCTCCTTAGTTATTTAAAAAATGAATCTTCTGGTAGCCTTTGGTTTAAGTAGTATTGATGTTTAAATTTTATTGTTAACCTCATCATTCTTGATCATACATGTTGGTTATTTCTTATGTCTCTGTCACATTTCCTGAATTTGTAGTCTTGCCCTAAGCTACATTAAGATGTGCAGAGTAATTTGGTTGACAGATATTAGTGTTCCTTTAGGAATTAGATTATTTTAAATGTAACAAGATGCCTACAAGTCTTTCTAGTTTTAAAATTACATTCTAGAAGATAAGAAATTCAAATGTGACCTATAGGAATTTTTTTATTAGTAGAATGTGGTTAAGTGTAATTTGCTGACTATCCAGAAGTACAAATTTTTAGCTATAGCATAGCAAATTTAACAATGTTCACTTAAAAGTCTAGGGCTAGTCACCAATTTTAGTCAGATAATTACATTATTATTACTTAAATAACAAATTGAACAGCTATTAAATTTTGTAGTAATTTTTAGACACAACACAATTTATGCAGATGGTCAAAGCTCTTCCCTCTGTACCTCAGCTTTCAGTATTATTGTTTAGGTGTCATATTATATTAGTAAAAAGGAATATTAAAAAGTACTGTCTTGAATCAGAATTGATACATGGGATCTCACAGTTCTTTACATGAAAAATAAATTCTCCATTTGAGCAGCGTTCTAAACTTAAAAGGTTTGTAGTTTGCTAAATCTACATATGTTGTTTATCTACTTTGGCTTTTTAGTTTATGGCACAAAGGTCACCAATTTGATCCTTTATTACAAGGAAGAAGACCTGCAAAGTCCACAGCTGCACTTTTCCTGATGAGTGATGCCAGATTAGCTGGTATTCCTTTACTATAAGTATATATTTGAAAACTGACACTGAAAACAGTTGCTTTAATTATTTGTGGTAATTTTCACTGTTTACACCAGATTTTTTTTTCATTCCTTACAAGGCAGGTGGTGAGGCTTTATTTGTTTTTGTGTACTAGTTAATTAATTATACTAATTTATATATGGGAGTGTGCTGGGGGAAATGTATCTCTACTAAAAAGACCTGGGAACTGAATGTTTGGATACTAAAAGGAAGAGTAAAGTATCCTGAAGTCTATTTACATATGTTGTATTAAAAAATAATCTTCTTAGAGTTAATTATTTATATCCATAAAAGATAGCTTTTATATATGCTTTCCTGTATTTCTAAGATATTTTGATCACATAGGCATTTAGTACACTGTCTTGCATAATATAAAATCAGTATAATCAATCATTGGTATTTATTTGCTTTTTCCCCTAGTAGTGGGATTGTGTGTGTGTGTGTTTGTGTGTGTTTGAAGAGTGAAGTGTACCATTCATGCCTTTCTTCTAATTTATTGGCAGTGGCATGCCCTTGGAAGATAGTGAAAATGTTAAGCCTGAGGCGGTGGTAGAAAGCATAGTACATAATGTAGGGTTATGCTGCCTGGAAAGAGTACCTTGGTAACAATATATAATTTATTATCCAATTTTGGGCACTTGTGAGAGTGAACCAGGGTTTTAGTAATAATAATTATGCTGAAACAACAAACAGGTAAAATTTGGACACATAGTATTTCTAGCTATGAATCTTGACAGTCTTGTAATAAAATGTAGGATATAGATAGGACTTGTTAACTTCCCAGGGCTTAAATTTGAAGAGCGGAGAGAGTAGTAGTTTCACAGTATTGTGAAGATTGAATATACTGAATAACGTATATAAAAACATGCAGCCCATTGCTTGTTAGTAACTGCTTAGTAAATGTTACGTATCAAGTAAAAACTCATAGTTTGATAGAAGTGTGAGGATTGGTGTTAACCACTTTAAAAATCATAAAACACTACCATCTTTTTCTCTTCTTACTTTTCTCACCCTTCTGTTCATTATCTCATATCTTTATTTAATGCCTTCAGTTTACTGAAATGTTGGGTTAGTAACTGGTAGAGATCATTATAGCTGCCTTGGCCATAATAGCATTTACATTTTTATTAAAGCCACAAATGGTCTTTGCCATTCAGCTAAAAAATATTGAAGCAAGGAAGGGGAAATATAAGGAAGTGCTACTGGAGATGGGTTACCAATAATATTGTTATCTGTTATTTGGTACTATGGTGTTTTGCCCCGTATCTGTGAATGGCAGAGTTGGGATTCCAACCTGGGTAACATGGCTCCAGAGTGTGTAATCTAAACCAGTGTCTCTCATACTCTGGTAGAAAACTAGTTTTTGTTTTTAAACAATTTCCAATCTAATGTTTTGTAAAATGATAACAATAGGATAAAGAGATAAAAAAAAAAGGCATACAAGATGTAAGCCTGAATTTTATATTATTAGTTTGAACAGACAAATATACTGTCAGATTACCATAAAATTTCTAAATGTTTACTTTCCATTTCTATACTTAACTTTGTTGTAGACTAGAACCTGCAGAAGGTCTGATTTTGAGTGCTTTAAACCATTTTTAGTGCCAGGGAACTATTGATATTTGTGTACTTTTTTGTTTTTGGCTGTGCCGTACAGCTTGCCAGATCTCAGTTCCCCAACCAGGGATTGAACCCGGGTCAAGGCAGTGAAAACCCAGAATCTTAACCACTAGGCCACCAGGGAACTCCCAATATTTGTGCATTTCAAATGAAGGCTTAGGTGATTGGTTGTCGTGAGGGGAAGGCTCCTTATATTTCTACAAGAGATAGTTTGTAAGTGTGTTAGGGCTGAGGGTTGCTAAGAAATCTTGAATGTTCATAGCCATGGAAAAAGTGCACCTTGGTTTTGGAATTTAAGCAGTGTAGATTTGAACATGGCTAGAAGGGATAATCTAAATTTTGTAGTCAGATTAGAGAAAACCCCACAGAACTGATGCTAGGTCCGGGAAATATCTAGCTTTATACTCTTAAGATTGTACCACATGGTTAATAATTGTGACTGATACATTTGCTGATTTTTGCAGAATGCAGTAAAACTACTTGAAATTTTTTGCAGCTAATTGTTAGACTTGTCCCACCCTTGCTCGACTTTATTTCTTCCCCTTCAACTTTACTTTCTTCTATTGGTGTGACAGCTACTTAGCCCTGGGACCACGAAATTATACTTTACATTAAAAAATTTTTTTTAATTGAGATTCACTTTATTTACAGCGTTGTGTTAGATTCTGGTGTATAGCACAGTGATTCAGTTTAATATATGTATGTATGTATGTACTTCTCCATACTCTTTTCCGTTATAGATTATTACAAGATATTAAATATAGTTCCCTGTGCTATACAGTAGGACCTTGTTGTTTATCTGTTTTATGTCTAGTAGTTTGTATTTGCTAATCGCAAGCTCTTAATTTATTCTCCCCCTCCATACATTTTTATTTGAATCTCATAAACTCAGCAAATCCAAAACCAGGTTTAATAACTTGTACTTAAACTGGTTGTCTCTTCTATTCCCTTACTTGTTATTTGTATTTAATCACTTTGACCTGTCAGTTAGTGGCTTCCATTGCTTACATGTGGAAAGGTACAGTTTTAGCCTGACCTTTGAGGCCTTTTACAGTCTTGCTCCAGCCTACCATTCTAGCTCTGTCTTTGGTTTCATGAACCCTCACTTTCAGACTCCCTGGTTCATTACTGCCGTCTAGGTAAACACTGTACCATCTCATGGCTTTACTTGCCATTCTACCCACTTGAAAAGCAGTGGTTTTTCACTTGCAGATTGTTTTTTAGGTTAAAATTGTATTTGATTACTTTGAGAGTAGTCATAGTCTTTTTTTAAATTAATCTTTTTCTCAATTCACTTTTTCAAAAAATATATTTATTTGTTTATTTTTGGCTGCATTGGGTCTGCTGTGCGCGGGCTTTCTCTAGTTGTGGCATGGGGGAGCCTATTCTTTGTTGCGGTGCGTGGGCTTCTCCTTGTGGTGGCTTGAGAGTAGCCATAGTCTTTTAAAGTAGCCTTTCCTGGTTTGGGTAATTTTCGAACCTAGAAGTATTGATAAAACATGGATATTTTAAATGTAACTTCCAAAGAAAATTGCTTATGGGGGAGACCACCAAGCTGAGAGAGTAGGTAGAGGGATGTGTGGGACTTTCCAGTAGAGAATTTTGTTTTTAAAGTGGGTGTAGGGAATTCCCTGGCGGTCCAGTGGTTAGGACTCTGCGATTTCACTGTGGAGGGCACTGGTTCAATCCCTGGTCGGGGACTGAAATCCCGCAAGTCGCCTGGCATGGCCAAAAACAAACAACAAAAAAACCCAAAAAAAAAAAACAATGTAAATTTAAAACTATTTTACTGTCTGCTCTGTAGGAAGCAACCATAAAAATGACAAGTTTATAAAAAGTTCCCATATAGATAATTTGATAATCTTGTTTATTGCTTCTTTGATGATCTCGTATAATTTAAAAATATCTAATTAAATCCATTTTAAACATATCCCGTGAAAACACCTGTTAAGGATTTTTAGGGAGAATTTTGTGAAGTTGGTGCTACAAGTATCCCATAGTACTCCTGTACCGACCTGTTTTTTGGTGATCCTAAGTCTTAGATACCTAACTAGTTAATAGCCTTACAAAGAATTTTAAGAGGAGATATAATTTCAAAATAATTTTATTTTTAAAGTCAATTTATATTAAAAATACTTAGCAGGGCTTCCCTCGTGGCACAGTAGTTAAGAATCCTGTCAGTACAGGGGACACTGGTTCGAGCCCTGGCCTGGTAAGATCTCACGTGCTGCGGAGCAACTAAGCCCTTGTGCCACAACTGCTGAGCCTGTGCTCTAGAGCCCACGAGCCACAACTACTGAGCCTGTTTGCTATAACTACTGAAGCCCGCACACCTAGAGCCCGTGCTCCGCAACAAGAGAAGCCCGCTCACCGCAACAAAGAGTAGCCCCCGCTCGCTGCAACTAGAGAAAGCCTGCGTGCAGCAACGAAGACTCAATGCACCCAAAAACAAATAAGTAAATAAATAAATACGTATTTAGCAAATTAAGACAAATAATGAATAATTTGAACATCTATTGTAGTTAATTGAGGTTTATGCTTAACTCGGGATTGACCTGAAAGTTTTGTTTTTGTTTTTTTGCCACACCGAGTGGCTTGCGGGACTTCAGCTCCCGGACCAGGGATTGAACCTAGGCCATAGCAATAAACACGCCAAGTCCTAACTACAAGACTGTCAGAGAATTCCTCTTTTTAGGGTTCTTTTAAAAATGTATTTCATCATTCTTATTTGGCATATGTCCATAATTATAAGTCATTTTTGATCAAAGAATTTCATTTATTTGTTTGGCTAAACCAGGTCTTAGTTGTGGCACACAGGATCTTCGATGTGGCGTGAGGGATCTTTCATTGTGGCATGCTGGATCTAGTTCCCTGACTAGGGATTGAACCTGGTCCCCCTGCATTGGGAGCGCGGAGTCTTAACCACTGGACCACCAGGGAAGTCCCTGATCGAAGAATTTAATATAGCACGGCCATCATTCTGGATATTACTTCTTATTGTATATACTACCATGGATTCAAAAGGTATAGGGGATTGGAATTTCCCCATAGAATAGACCACACCCATAGAATTAATCTGAAAGTTTAAAATAACATCCTACATGGCTATTACTTTTGTTTTGCTTTATCTAAGTTGAAAATAAGAAAAAAACCATCCTGATTATTTCAAAGTTAAGAGATTTTAAACAAAAAAATAAAACAAGTTGAAAGAAATGACATAAAATGATTTTATAATAAGGCGTGTTTGAGTAGTCTCAAACAAAAATAATGTTTTCCTTTTCAGTAATTTGCAACATAGTTGCAGACTCAAGAAGCTTACAGGGTGGCGGACTTCAGGTTGTGCAGTGGTTAAGAATCCAGTGGTTAAGAATCTGCCTGTCAATGCAGGGAACATGGGTTCAAGCCCTGGTCTGGGAAGATCCCACATGCTGCGGAACAACTAGGTCTGTGCACCACAATTACTGAGCCTGCACTTTAGAGCCCACAAGCCACAACTGCTGAGCCCATGTGCCACAACTACTGAAGCCCATGTGCCTAGAGCTCGTGCTCTGCAACAAGGGAAGCCACTGCAATGAGAAGCCTGCTCAGCGCAATGAAGAGTAGCCGCCCCCCAGCGCTCGCGGCAACTAGAGAAAAGTCCGTGCACAGCAACGAAGACCCAACACAGCCAAAAACAAAATTTTTTTAAAAAAGTTTACAGGGTGGGGACTTCTCTAGCAGTCCAGTGGTTAAGACTTCGCCTACCAATGCAGGGGGGTTCGATCCCTGGTCAGGGAGCTAAAATCCCACATGCTGCAGGGCAACTAAGCCCACATGCCACAGCTAGAGAGAAGCCCGCACAGTGCAACGAAAGATCCTGCATGCTGCAACTAAGACTCAATGCAGCCAAAAAATAAATATTAAAAAGTATATGCATTAAAAAAATTTCTATTGATTATAAATGGATTGTTGTGATAAGTACATGACTGTAGCAAAATACGACCTGAGAAAATTTGTATTGAGAAAATATGCCCTTTTAATACGTGATTTTTAATATTAATGTTTTCATAAGTAATCATGAAAATGATTTCTGAATCTTACTAGATTTGGTCTGTGCCATGTGAATGAGTATTTTTGTAGAGTATTTGAGTATTTTTTATTCTGTCATGAAAACAATTGGCTATTAATCACTTTTGCTTTATTAAGAGGAATTAAGAAATTCAAATAAGTTTAAAAATTTAAACATCTGTTAAACTCTAGATAATAATTTTAAAGGCCCCAAAAGATGGGAATTCCTGGCGGTCCAGTGGTTAGGACTCTGCGCATGCCACTGCAGGGGGCACAGGTTCAATTCCTGGTTAGGGAACTAAGATCCTGCGTGCCTCACGGTGTGGCCAAGGGAAAAAAAAAAGTCTAAAAAAGAAACATCAATACTACGCTTACATTAAAAAAGGGTTTCAAATACTGAAAAGATTGTTTATGGTTAATAAACATTTTTTTCAAAGTGTTTTAGAGCATTTGTCTTAATCTAGCACGTTTATATAATATTAAAAGCAAAGACTGAAAGTTTTTAAACTAGTATACTTATTCATACATCTACACAATCATTTAAAGATGAGTAGCTATATTTTAGTTACAGGAAAAGCCCAAAATTATATATTATTAATATAAAGGTTATTTCAGCTAATGTAGAATGTAAAATTCAAAGGAATGCTTTTTAAGGAAGTGAACATATTTTTTTCTGAGTTATTACCTGCTTTTAGTTCTTATATATCTAGAGACTTTTGATACCATCTAAGGTTTCCATCATTCTCCTAATGGTGAAGAGAGCAGAATAAGAGAAAAGAAAGTACTAAAGGAGTTAGGAAGTGACATTTTGTACTGTATGAAACTTGTAATTATACTGTGATTGCTTGTCTTTTACATGCTGCTGAGGTAAAAGGTGTAAATAAGTGCTGTGAAAGTATGATTTGTAATGAGGATTGTGAACTTATGAGTATGTTTTACTTACCATTTGTCTTTTTTTTTTTAAGATGGTAGCCAATTCTTTTAAATTTTATTTATTTACTTTTTGGCTGCGTTGGGTCTTCATTGCTGCGCGCGGGCTTTCTCTAGTTGTGGTGAGCGGGGGCTACTCTTCGTTGCAGTGCACGGGCTTCTCACTGCAGTGGCTTCTCTTGTTGCAGAGCATGGGCTCTAGGTGCGCAGGCTTCAGTAGTTGCGGCACATGGGCTCAGTAGTTGTCACGCACGGGCTCTAGAGCGCAGGCTCAGCAGTTGTGGCACACGGGCTTAGTTGCTTCGCGGCATGTGGGATCTTCCCGGACCAGGGCTCGAACCTGTGTCCCCTGCATTGGCAGGCAGATTCTTAACCACTGCGCCACCAGGGAAGCCCTGTCTTTTAATTTAGGTAAATAAGAGAATTTGCAGTATTTCTTAAGTTTGGAAGGAAGAGTATCTTTTTTCTTTTTTGACCACCCCACGAGGCATGTGGGATTCCAGTTCCCCGACCAGGGATCAAACCCATGTGCTCTGCAGTGGCAGCTCAGAGTCCCAACCACTGAACCGCCAGGGATGTCCCAGGAAGAGTATCTTTTATTCACACATCCAACCTCACAAATCCATATATACCTAGTCCTTTGGTAGGACCATCGTTACTATGTTAAACTCCACAAGGCATCATTATTATTATTCCTTTAAACTGTTAATAGTCTTTCATATGTTTACCCACGCATTTACCTTTTCCAGTGCTTTTCATTCTTTTTTGCACTTCCATTCTCTCGTCTGGGAACTTTTCCCTCTAGCCTGAAACTTTCCTTTGGTGTTCCTCTTACTTTGGACCTCGGGTGTGAGAGTGTGTTTCTGTATGTGTCTGTGTGAGTCTGACTTGAGTTCTCTATTTCTGAAGGATATTTTTCCTAGGCACTGAATTCTTTTTTCTTTTTTAAAATATTTATTTATTTATTTGGCTGTGCCAGGTCTTAGTTGTGGCATGTGGGGTCTTTGATGTGGCTGGTGGGATCCTTAGTTGCAGCATTCGAACTTTTTTTTTTTTTTTTTAGAGAAAGTGAACAGTTTTATTTACGACACTATTTATAGTCACATTTCAGCATCTCAATATTCTAAGATAGTATATAATGATTTACATAATTTCTCTCTATAACATCATAATTTGCTTCAAAAATCTTGCTTCCAGAAGAAAATTCTTATTACTTAACATGAATCCCTATAATATTTATTGTAAAAATGCCAAATCTACTATTAATAATAGAGTAATAAAGTCAGTAATATGTCTGTGTAATAATATGCAGTGAATAACAGTTTATCTTGTCATCAACTTAATAAAGTCCAAACATTCCCAAAGCAACAAGGATTTTGAGAATTACAGAGTCTGGACATCAATGCTTCCAATTACCCAGTTGTCCCCTAGACAGCTGGTACAACCTGGTACTAACATTTTTAAGTGACTTTAACATATAAAAAATTCAATTAAAAATATCACAGAAAAATATATGTGTTCCAAGTATTGTTCTTTATAATATTTCGACTTTTTGCATTGATTAAAATACAGTTGGAGACAGTAAAACTGTGTGCAACAATTTCCAGAAATACATATAGTATCCATACATATGAAAAGACCCACCTCAATAAAACAAGATAATATTTAATATTTCAAACATTCAGAAGCATATGAATGCATTAGAAAAGGTCTTTAAAAGCTACATAATAAACCAGTAGTTAAGTCAGGAGAGGGATCCTAGGTTTCAGTAAGGTCAGAGGTGAGTTTTTAATTTCTCTTGATTTCTTTTTTCAAAAATCAAATATATATATATTTTTTAGACAGTAAACATGATCTATTTTTGCTTTTTTCCAATAGTATACATTTGATCACTTTTTTTTTATAGAGCAGGTTCTTATTAGTCATCGGTTTTATACACATCCGTGTATACATGTCAATCCCAATCCCCCAATTCATCACACCACCACCACCCCCCCCATGGCTTTCCCCCCTTGCTGTCCATACATTTGTTCTCTACATCTGTGTCTCAATTTCTGCCCTGAAAACCAGTTCATCTGTACGATTTTTCTAGGTTCCACATATATGTGTTAATATACAATATTTGTTTTTCTCTTTCTGACTTACTTTACTTTGTATGACAGTCTCTAGATCCATCCACATCTCAAAAAATGACCCAGTTTCGTTCCTTTTTATGGCTGAGTAATATTCCATTGTATATATACCACATTTTCTTTATCCGTTCATCTGTCAGTGGGCATTTAGGTTGCTTCCACGACCTGACTATTGTAAATAGTGCTGCAGTGAACATTGGGGTGCATGTGTCTTTTTGAATTGTGGTTTTCTTTGGGTATATGCCCAGTAATGGGATTGCTAGATCATATGGTAATTCTATTTTTAATTTTTAAGGAACCTCCATACTGTTGTCCATAGTGGCTGTATCAGTTTACATTCCCACCAGCAGTGCAAGAGGGTTCCCTTTTCTCCACACCCTCTCCAGCATTTGTTGTTTGTAGATTTTCTGATGAAACCCATTCTAACTGGTGTGAGTTGATACCTCATTGTAGTTTTGATTTGCATTTCTCTAATAATTAGTGATGTTGAGCAGTTTTTCATGTGCTTCTTGGCCATCTATATGTCTTCTTTGGAGAAATGTCTACTTAAGTCTTCTGCCCATTTTTTGATTGGGTTGTTTGTTTCTTTAATATTGAGCTGCATGAGCTGTTTATATATTTTGGAGATTAATCCTTTGTCCGTTGATTCATTTGCAAATATTTTCTCCCATTCTGAGGGTTGTCTTTTCATTTTGTTTAAGGTTTCCTTTGCTGTGCAAAAGCTTTGAAGCTTCATTAGGTCCCATTTATTTCTTTTTGTTTTTATTTCCATTACTCTAGGAGGTGGATCAAAAAAGATCCTGCTGTGATTTATGTCAAAGAGTGTTCTTCCTATGTTTTCCTCTAAGAGTTTTATTTTTTATAGCGTCCGGTCTTCCATTTAGGTCTCTAATCCATTTTGAGTGTATTCTTGTGCATGGTGTTAGGGAGTGTTTTAACTTCATTCTTTTACATGTAGCTGTCCAGTTTTCCCAGCACCACTTATGGAAGAGACTGTCTTTTCTCCATTGTATATCATTGCCTTCCGTGTCATAGTTTAGTTGACCATAGGTGCGTGGGTTTACCTCTGGGCTTTCTATCTTGTTCCATTGATCTGTGTTTCTGCTTTTGTGCCAGTACCATATTGTCTTGATTACTGTAGCTTTTTAGTATAGTCTGAAGTCAGGGAGTCTGTTTCCTCAAGCTCCGTTTGTTTCCCTCAAGACTGCTTTGGCTATTGGGGTCTTTTGTGTCTCAATACAAATTTTAAGATTTTTTGTTCTAGTTCCATAAAAAGGACATTGGTAATCTGATAGGGATTGCATTGAATCTGTAGGTTGCTTTGGGTAATATAGTCATTTTCACAATATTGATTCTTCCAATCCCAAAACATGCTATATCTCTCCATCTCTTGGTATCAACTTTAATTTCTTTCATCAGTGTCTTATAGTTCTCTGCATACTGGTCTTTTGTCTCCCTAGGTAGGTTTATTCCTAGGTATTTTATTCTTTTTGTTGCAATGCTAAATGAGAGTGTTTCCTTAATTTCTCTTTCAGATGTTTCATCATTAGTGTTTAGGAATGCAAGAGATTTCTGTGCATTAATTTTGTATCCTGCAACTTTACCAAATGCATTGATTAGCTCTAGTAGTTTTCTTGTGGCATTTTTCGGATTCTCTGTATAGTATCATGTCATCTGCAGACAGTGACAGTTTTACTTCTTCTTTTCCAATTTGTATTCCTTTTATTTCTTTTTCTTTGATTGCCGAGGCTAGGACTTCCAAAACTATGTTGAATAATAGTGGTGAGAGTGGACATCCTTGTCTTGTTCCTGATCTTAGAGGAAATCCTTTCAGTTTTTCACCATGGAGAATGATGTTTGCTATGGGTTTGTCATATATGGCCTTTATTATGTTGAGATAGGTTCCCTCTATGTCCACTTTCTGGAGAGTTTTTATCATAAATGGGTGTTGAAAGAAAGGTTTTTCTGCATCTATTGAGATGATCATATGGTTTTCATTCTTCAATTTCTTAATATGGTGTATCACATTGTTGATTTGCGTATATTGAAGAATCCTTGCATCCCTGGGATAAATCCCACTTGACCATGGTGTATGATCCTTTTAATGTGGTGTTGGATTCTCTTTGCTAGTATTTTGTTGAGGATTTTTGCATCTGTATTCATCAGTGATATTGGTCTCTAATTTTCTTTTTTTTGTAGTATCTTTGTCTGGTTTCGGTATCAGGGTGATGGTGGCCTCAGAATGAGTTTGGGAGTGTTCCTTCCTCTGCTGTATTTTGGAAGAGTTTGAGAAGGATGGGTGTTAGCTCTTCTCTAAATGTTTGATAGAATTCACCTGTGAAGCCATCTGGTCCTGGGCTTTTGTTTGTTGGAGGATTTTGAATCACAGTTTTAATTTCATTACTTGTGATTGGTCTGTTCATATTTTCTATTTCTTCGTGGTTCAGTCTTGGAAGGTTATACCTTTCTAAGAATTTGTCCATTTCTTCCAGGTTGTCCATTTTATTGGCATAGATTTGCTTGTAGTAGTCTCTTAGGATGCTTTGTATTTCTGTGGTGTCTGTTGTAACTTCTCCTTTCTCATTTCTAATTTTATTGATTTGAGTCATCTCCATCTTTTTCTTGATGAGTCTGGCTAATGGTTTATCAATTTTGTGTATCTTCTCAAAGAACCAGCTTTTAGTTTTATTGATCTTTGCTATTGTTTTCTTTGTTTCTATTTCATTTATTTCTGCTCTGATCTTTATGATTTCTTTCCTTCTGCTAACTTTGGGTTTTGTTTCTTCTTCTTTCTCTAGTTCCTTTAGGTGTAAGGTTAGATTATTTATTTGAGATTTTTCCTGTTTTGAGGTAGGCTTGTATAGCTATAAACTTCCCACTTAGCACTGGTTTTGCTGCATCCCATAGGTTTTGGATTGTTGTGTTTTCATTGTCATTTGTCTCTAGGTATTTTTTGATTTCCTCTTTGATTTTTTCAGTGATCTCTTGGTTATTTAGTAATGTATTGTTTAGTCTCCATGTGTTTGTGTTTTTTACGTTTTTTTCCCTGTCATTCATTTCTAATCTCTTAGCTTTGTCATGTGGGATCTAGTTCCCTGACCCCAAGGACTTCAGGGATTTTTACATAGATTTTTGAGGCTCACTCCTCTGCAGCTCACTTTTCTCTGGTACCCTGTCCTCCAAACCCACCTGCCTTATCAGTCCCTAACTGTTGGCTGTTTTCTCTGTTCACTCAGACTGCCTGTGTCTGGAGACCATCATTAATTTTAAGCTAGTAGAGTAAGGAATGGCATTTGGTAATGATCATCTATTTGAAGATGTAAATTGATTGTGATGAGGAAATGCTGGTAAAAATGATTGGTGCTCTGGTGCTATTAAGGCATTGGCTACTCTGTGTAAATTTTAGGGCCTTAACTACTCTGTGTAAACATTTAAATTTATTCAGTTAAGTAATCAAGCCAGTAAGTTCCTATTGGTGTAGCGTTGTGATCATTAGCATTACAGTTGTGAGCAAAATCAAGATAAAGCCCTTGCTATGAGTGACTTCATAGGCTAGTAAAAAGTAGTTACTGGAGGTGTCTTGTTGATAAGAAAAATGTATTTTATTTTGTAAAATGTGTATCACTTCTCTGCTCCTGAAGTCTTTTTTTAGATCATACATCTCTGATTTACAGAATGTTGTTAATGTGAACATATATCTGTATTGTTTTGCTAGTTGGATTTAAATCTGATATTCAAACCCTTGTTGCAGTGCCCTCCTTTTTTGTATCAGCTTTTGTTTCAGCTTCTGGTCCCTTTTCTTAGCTATCGGTTGATACCAATTTTCAGTAGGGTGAAGAGTTATATGGATTAATGTGGAGAACACTTATTATTCCCAGCCTCCTTTTTTCCCTGACATTTTTAGATGACAATTATGTCTAGCCTAGAAGAATTTAAGTTCAAGCCAATGTCCAGCTTTTTTGCTTAGGGCCAATTGAAAATTACAGAAGTTGCTGAACTTTGTCACCATATATAATAACAGTGTAACATGAAAGCAAGGACCTGTGTAGTATTGCCTTGATCACTTTATAAAGATTTTTGTGTTTGTGTCATTGTGATATAGTTAATATACTCTCCAAACTTTAGTTGTATCTCCCCCACTCCCACTGTGCACCATGTTTGGTATGTTAAGAAAGGTACTTGATTTTCCCAACTTTTTTCCATGGTCTCTAACAATCTTATATTAAAATGTGTAAGTGGAAGATAACAGTATACAAAATCATTATTATTATGTTTTTAAATCTGAGAAACCTTTTGCTCATAATGAAGAGATGCTAGAATGAAGAGTCTGGTGCTTAGAGTTTGATCTGTGGTCTATTTTATCCAGTGCTTCTGCTGTTAATTCATTCTCCTTTAAAAAAATGTGGACAGGGCTTCCCTGGTGGCGCAGTGGTTGAGAGTCCGCCTGCCGATGCAGGGGACGCGGGTTCATGCCCCAGTCCGGGAGGATCCCACATGCCGCGGAGCGGCTGGGCCTGTGGGCCATGGCCGCTGAGCCTGTGCGTCCGGAGCCTGTGCTCCGCAACGGGAGAGGCCACAACAGGGAGAGGCCCGTGTACTGCAAAAAAAAAAAAAAGAAAAAAAAAATGTGGACAACATTGGTTCAAATTTATTTAGAGTATTGCTGTCATAGGAATTAATTTTTCACAGCCTTGTGAATTAACTATATTGCAATAAAATTTTAAAAATAAAGAAATTTCTTAATGTTATTTCTTCATGTTAAGAAGTTCATAATGTTTAATTATTTTCCACTAGGAAACCACCCCTACTCCTAATCCCCCACCTACAGAAGAAGAGAAAACAGAATCTAATCAGGAGGTTGCTAACCCAGAACACTATATTAAACATCCTTTACAGAACAGGTAAGCTTTCTGACACATAGGTGTTCTGACTTAGGCAGCAAGGTAAATGGTGAATGGGACAGGTTTGGAGCAAAAAGTTAGATGAGACTAGTTTTAGATAGGTGAAGGATTCCGTTTTCATTTGGATGACCCATGTCTACAAGCAGTTTTATGTGTGAATCTTGAGCTCAGATAGTAGAACTTTGAAAGAGTGGTTTGAAATTCATTGGTAATTGATGGTAATTGAAACCACAGTAGTAAATGAGTTCTCAAAACAGAGGCTTGGAATATTAGCACACGGGTGATTTTTTTGAGTAAGAATGCCTATGAAGAGAACAGTCTTGTGGTTGCCAAGTGGGAGGGGTGTGGGGGAGGGATGGGCTGGGAGTTTGGGATTAGCAGATGCAAACTGGTGCATCTAGAATGGATAAACAGCAAGGTCCTACTGTATAGCACAGGGAACTATGTTCAATATCCTGTGATAAACCATAATGGAAAAGAATATGAAAAAGAATATATGTATAACTGGGTCACTTTGCTGTATAGCAGAAATTAACATAACATTGTAAATCAACTGTACTTCAGTAAAATTTTTTAAAAAAAGAATACCTTTGAAGGGTATAGACATATAAACTGTATAAACTAGGAAAGAGTGCTTGGTCATGGAAACCAAGCAGATGGTTTATTTTAAGGACAAGATAAGCATATATGCCACAGAAAGGTCAGATGTTCATTGGATTGAACAATAAGTCCTTGCTAACATTGGAGAAAGTTTAGTAAAGCAGGTGATGGGAAAAGATTGGCATATTTTGAAGAGTGAATAGAAAGTATACAAATGTATAGAGCAGGAATAGGCAATTTGAAGTTGGTCTGTGAAGGAGAAAAGAGAGCTAAGGGATGTGGAGTCGAGATTGGTTGGTTGTATTTAAGAGAAGTTAGGTGAGGAAAAGAGGAGAGTTTAGGATGAGTTAAGTTTTCATAGTTACTGTGTAGTAGTTTAATAGTTCAGTATATGGTTTTTCCTATCTCTACCCTACCACTTCCCAGTATGTTTGTGTTTTTTACTTAATTGTCTTTCTGGCTTACATGATGAAAATTAACACAGATTCCCTGAGAGCTGATGGTGGGAAGAAAATGGCAACTCAGAAACATTGTAAGAATCTGGAGGAAAGTAAATTGGAATTAACTTTTGAGGGTCTTTAATTCCTTTCATTAAAGGAATTAACTTCTGAGGATCTTCAGTTCCTTTCATTCCCCCCACTCCCAGGCCTTTTACTCTCTTTATCTTAAAGATCCCACAAGACTGTCTATAATTTAGTTTCATTTATCTGAAAAATGTGTTGTCCCTTTATTTTTTAGCATTTTTTCGTTATCATGGTAGACCTATTGAAATAATAGTCCAAACACATTCAGTAGTTTTTTCGTAGGAGACCTGTGGTTCAGCAGTTCTCTAGACAATGGGAATTGTCAGCTCGTGAGTGAGATGTCAGAAGTCAGATAGTCCATAAAGGGTAAAAATTCTTCCTCAGGAAAGCATTGTGCCAAAGATAATAGTTGAACAGTTGATTAGTGGCAATTTCATTTAGCTAACCTAGCAGCAGTACCAAAACTTTTAAAGTATGTTTTTTCATCTTTTCAGTGGTGTATAAAAAGCTAGCTCTGTCTTCTGACTGTGAACACAGTTCTTAGTGTTGCTGTTTTGTGGGGAGAAGTAACCAAGGCATGTATCCCTCATAGCTTAAGTGAAATCTGCAAAGAGATTCCTGTCCTATCAGTGAACAAACTGATTAAATCCTAAAATGAAGTTTGTGAGGATTTCAATTTCTCTTATCAATTCTATTTCTTGTGTAAAATAGTATCCTATGGAAAACTATTTTAAGACATTTTTGGTTCCAATTTTGGTAGTTTCTTCATTATTTACTTCTTGTAAATATTGCAGAATTATGTTTTCTTTTTAAAAAAAAACACTATAATTATTATAAGAAAGATTAAATCATTGGGGTACAAAGTATATAAAGTAAAAGTTCTCTGCTGTTTTCTGATACCTTCTTCCCCATTTTGCTTTTCTCCATTCCCCAGAATAGTCAATGTTAAAAATTTGGTTTGTATTTTTCCGAAACCTTTCAATATGCATATATATACTTTTTTTATATAGATGGCCATACTGTTGAGTTTTTTTGTTTGTATATGCAGGTTTTGACTCATTATTTTAAACCACTGTCTTGTATTAAATGAATATATAGTCATGTATTTTATCAGGCTTACATTAATGTGTATATAGAATTTTTTTCTATTTACAAACAGTGCTATAACATATACGTCCTTATATATTTTTTTGCAGTTGTGTGAATATATCTAGGGTAAAATTTCAGAGTTCTTAGATTAAAGACTACCCTTTAACTACTTTTGTAGATATTGCCAAATTATCCTCCTTTATCAGCTTAGACTCTTAACAGTTTAAGAGTTACTGGTTTCTACATCCTTGCCAACACCATCAATCTTAAATTTAATTGCCTGTCAGATTGGTTCTAGTCTGATTTGTGAAAACAGTGTCTTATTGTTTTAAATTTGCATTTCTTTTATTGAAATTTCGAAACATTTTTGTTGAAAACAATCGCTTATTTATGTTTTTACCTGTGAGCAGTCTGTTCATTTCTTTTGTCTATTATTTTCTTTTGAGTTATCTTCTCAAGTTTATTTCCAAGCATTGTGTATTAGGGATGTTGACCCATTCAAGGGGGGGATTAGGTTGAAAATGCATTTCCAAATCATTTGTCTTTTAACATTGTCTAAGGAGTTATGTTATTTTAGAGGTTTTTGATTTTCATGTAATCAAATACCAGCTTTCTTCCATGGTTTCTGGGTTTCATGTCAGGCTTTGGAGAATTTTACTCACACAATTATCCTATTTAATAGCCACCTAGCAGTCTCTTGCATGTACTATATTATATTATATTATATTTAAATCTTACTTCTTTGGGCTCATGACCCCTTTACATTCTTAAAAATTATTGAGGATTCCACAGTGCTTTAGTTATATAGATTTTTATCTATTTTCATTTGTTATATTAGAAAATAAACGTTTAAAAATGTAAAATTATATATGTACTTAACCCATTGCATGTTAATTTAAATAATTTTTATGAAAAAAATTTATTCAAAATAAAAAATACGTTGTGGGAAGAATACATTAAAAATACATAATGGGAAGTATTTTTGTAAATCTTTTTAAGTGCCTGACTTAATAGAAGTCAGCTGGATTTTCATAGTTGCTTCTGCATTGTCTTTGGAGATAAGTTGTTTCAGAGAAAGTATGAGAATAAAATATAGCCTCAGACAGGTACATGGTTGGAAAAGGGAGGAGAAATTTTAACAGCCTTTTAAAATAATTATGACTATCTTCTTCCTTTGATGCTAGGTTTCCTATATGTTAGTTGCATTGTAGAATCTGAAACCATATCCAAGAACTTTTTCTTTTTTTACATTAAAATCCATTGGTCTATCTTACATTTGGAATGTATCCTTCACCCATGCACGCCACTGGTCATTTGGAAAATATTGGTTCAGTGAGTTTGCAAATCTTCCAGATATTGGCAGTTTTCATTATATGATATCAAAACAATAACATAAATTATTATCACTACCTAAACTCATCAGAAATATCGTCAAGTTTCATTAAGTTGTTAAGCTCACAGTGACACATGCAGGCTTTCCAAAATTCTGATTTTCTCCTGAAAGCTCAAATTTTAGCAGCTGGCTCAATCTGTTCATTTTTCAAGAAATAATCATGGTTGATCAGCCAATCTTCTTCCAAGTAAAAGTGGTGTTCTTTGAAAAAAGTAACTAGTTCACCTCACAACTCAATTGCCTAAGCATTGTATTGATATTTGGTATGCAGAAATATTTTTTGTGCAGAAAAAGACATGTACACAGATTCAAATTTAATGAAACCAGTAGTTTTTACTGCTGGTTTCCATTCAGTGGCATTCTTAACTGAAACTGACATTATTAGTGTGAGAGTTGATGATAATAAAGGATACAGTGACTACTAGTACAAATTGGTGCCACTGTATAATTCTTGCTGCGTACGGCACCAGTAGGTTTACCAACCATTGCTTTTGCATCATCAGTGCAAATATCAACACAGTGAAAAATAAAATCTTAGCATTTTTATGAAATAGTTTTTACTCATCAGCGCTCCTTGAAAGGACCTTAGGATCCCCTAGGGGGCTGTAAACCACATTTTGAGAACTGTTGGTAGGCACTCAAAATGTTTCCAAAATTTTCCAAAATTAAGAACATTCCTGTACAAACATTTTTGCTTAGTTATCCATTTATTTTCTTAGGGTGTACCTTTATATGTTTAATGGCTGAATGCAATTTTTTTTAAAGATGGAATTAAATTTTATTATTTATTTTATTATTTTTAATTGAGGTGTAACAGTTTCAGATGTACAACATGATTCAATATTTGTATGTATTGTGAAATGATCACAGTAAGTCAACATCTGTCACAATACATATTTATAAACTTTTTTTTTCTTGTGTTGAGAACTTTTAAGATTTAGTCCCTTAGCAACTTTCAAATTTGCAATGCAGTATTATCACCATGTTGTACTTTACATCCCCATGACTTATTTATTTTACAACTGGAAGTGTGTATCATTTGACCCCCTTCATGCATTCCCCCACCCTTGTGCCTCTGGGAACCACCAACCTGTTCTCTGTATCAGTGAGCTTGGGGTGGTTTTTTGGGGGGTAGTTTGTTTTTTTTAAGTTTTTTTTTAAGATTGCACATATCAGTGAGATCATACAGTATTTGTTTTTCCTGTCTAGTGTCTGATTTGTTTAACTTAGCACAAAGTCCTCAGGGTCCATCCATGTTGCAAACAGCAAGATTTCCTTCATTTTTATGATGGAATAATCCACTGAAAAAATATATATATATATACACCATATTTTCCTTATTCATGCCTTGATGGACACTTAAGTTGCTTCCATGTCTTTGTTTATCATGGGGGTGCACATATCTTTTTTAAGTTAGTGTTTTCATTTTCTTCTGATAAATGCCCAGAAGTGGAATTGCTGGATCCAGTGGTAGTTGTATTTTTAAATTTTTGAGGAAAGACTGAATTAATTTTAGAAATCCAGAGTACGATACTTGACACTGTGTGTGTATGTTTAATAGTTTTTCTGCCTTTGCTTTTAAAAAAAAATTTTTTTCCTTGAGAGTGGGTTGGCAAATACAAATTATCAAGTAGGTGCTGAAATGCATCTCATTTTTGTGTCTGAGATTATCAAGCATTAACCATAAAGTTATGAAATATATGTCCACTTGGAAACCTGTCTTCAGACAACATTTTTGTCAATGAGTAAGTGAAATTCCCTTAGAGATGGTATAGTAATTCAGAAAATACAATTTTACTAAAGATGAATCATATTGGGATGATAATATTCAAGCATAACTTTTATGTGACATGAGTTTGTCTTCAAAGTATTAGAATAAAACTTTTTTAGACAAAGTATATGCAGATATATAGAAACTAGTATGCATTATTTCAGAATATATCTGTGGTAACATTACTCAATGAATCCCTTTATTATATTCCCGTTTGTATGAGTTCCCCCCCTCGCCCCATTCCTAGTGCTCTCATCTCTCTCTTGTTTCTCTGTAAATTCAGCTTCCCTCTTCCCCACTTACCTTTCCATTTAAGTGCTCCTGGTCTGTTTTTCTTAAATAACTGTGCTTAATTATCTCTGTCATAGCACTTAGGACATTGTAATTGTCTCTGTACAACATTTCTGTGAATTCTCTGTGGGATGAGCCTCAGTGGATCTCTAAGTATAGCAGAGAATCTGTTACATAGTAGGTACAAAACACATACTTTTCATTTTATTTATATATTTATTTATTTATTAGCCGCACCACACGGCTTGCAGGATCTCAGTTCCCCAAAGCCCCAAATCCTAACCACTAGGCCACCAGGGAACTCCCAAAATAAATACTTTTTAAATGAAAGAAATAGAGAAAACTACTCATTTGCTACTCTAAATAAAATTTCTATTTATTTTATTTATTTTTAATTGTGGTAAAACACATATATAAAATTTACTATCTTAACCATTTTTAAATGTACAGTTCAATAGTGTTAATAAGTACACCCCCATTGTTGTGCAACCAATCTCCCAGAACTCTCTTTATCTTGCAGAAAAACTTAAACTCTCTACCCATTAAACAACTCCTCTCCATTCCCCTTCCCTTTTAGCCCCTGGCAACCACCGTTCTACTTTATTACTCTAGGTGCCTCATACAAGTGGATCATACAGTATTTGTCTTCTTTGATGGACTCTTTTCACTTTCCTTCCTTTTTAAGGCTTTCTAATATTCCACACTACATTTTGTTCATTTATCTGACAGTAGACACTTCCCCCTTTTGGCTGTTGTGAATAATGCTGCTTTGAACGTGGATGTAAAGCTACCTCTTTTTTTTTTTTTTTTTGACACTGACTTTCTGTTTTTAGATGGGCACTCTGGTTTTTTAAAAATGATAAAAGCAAAACTTGGCAAGCAAACCTTCGGCTGATCTCTAAGTTTGATACTGTTGAAGACTTTTGGGCGTAAGTAACCATTCATTTTAGGATGTTTGTTGTCTTATTAGTTGTGTAATTTTTCATTTTAAGTTGCATTCACAAAATGAAGGGTAAGGTGTGAACAGTTAATATTCACCTTTTTGTTTGTCCATCTTCTCCCAACTGTTTGAATTGGTGATTATTCCTCATCAGTTTTAGAAAGCTTCCGTCTTGTCGTCTTTTAGCTCTGCCTATTTTCTGTTCTTTGTCTTGAGATCTCTTTTGTTGAGAATCCTTTATTGTTCCTAGAATTTCCAACAACTTTTAGGAGCTTGTCCCCTTTCTTGGTTGCCTAGATACATTTGCCCTATTCTTAGGTATTCCAGAGCTTTCTTAGGCCCTCATTTCTGCACATTCCAGTATAATATCTGGATTTCCTATGATAGAGAGTCCAATATTTCAAAGGCTGAACTGCTCATAATTCAGGGTTTGTCAAAGAATGACAATATCTCTGATGATCGTTTATTAATTTCATTATACTTCGTGATCAACATCAAGAAGAATGTTGAAATATTTTTGAGATTTTGTTTCAGATTTAGCAAAAAGTTAAGATTTCGGGGTCTTAAATCTTTGCATGACTTCAAAATATAATTTAAAATTATAAAGTTCTTTTCAGGAAGTTTTGGAATATTGATTCTTTAAAAACAAAGTTGATTTAGCATATCTTATTTGCTTGAAAAATGTATGGGGAGAAACTACTTGAGAACATGAAAGATACAACTTGTTGAAAACATTTTTAAGAGCTGTAAATTACCTAGCAGTTATCTAAGTATTCTAATTTGTTCAGCTGGTGTATTTTGGATCATATCAGTGATGTGATTCTTAAGTTTTAATGTTAACTCCCTGAGTGTAGCACACAGACTAACAGATTGTGATTAGAAAACTTATGCATGTAATGTATACTTTCTCCAGGGCAGAAACAATTTTCTGTATATTTCTAGTGCTTTGCCCATATTACGCATTTAGTATGCATTTGAATCACTGAAAACAAAGCATAGAATAATTAGAGAAAACTGTATATTGAGACCCTTTTGAGTGGTCACTTTTAATTGAAAACATTCTTTAAGAAATTTTTTTAAATTTAATTTAGATATTTCACTAGCCTGAAGGTAGAAGCCTAGATCATTTGATCTCCTAAAGTCTGTCACGGCAAAATTATTATAAAACTGGCAACAGAGTAAGAATGCTTTGCCTGTCTCCAATATTTTATATAGAAGTGATGATCTTAGCTATGTGACTAGTGACCGTGGATGGTGTTATTACCCTTAGTTAGGTATTACTATTTGGGAAGTAGTTTAAAAATACAGATTCTATGGTTCCATCCTATATTTAAGGAATTAAAATCTCAAGAAGTAGGGTAAGGAACTGTTTTTAATTTTTTTTTTGGTTGCTATTTTAATAAATTTATTTATTTTTGGCTGCATTGGGTCTTGCTGTGCGTGGGCTTTCTCTAATTGCGGTGAGCGGGGCCTACTCTTAGTTGCGGTGCATGGGCTTCTCATTGCAGAGGCTTCTCTTGTTGCAGAGCATGGGCTCTAGACAGGCAGGCTTCAGTAATTGTGGCACACGGGCTCAGTAGTTGTGGTGCATGGGCTTAATTGCTCTGTGACATGTACGATATTCCCGGACCAGGGCTCAAACCTGTGTCCCCTGCATTGGCAGGCAGATTCTTAACCACTGCACCACCAGGGAAGTCCTGTTTTGTTTTTAAAAGCTCCCCAAAAGATTATTATGCTGACTTAAACTAGTAATGGTGTGTGGTGTTTGGGAACCATTGATCTGTTCCACTCTTGGATACTTTCAAGGATAATAATGTTGACTTATTTTAGTCGTGCAATCCTGATGGTCAGGGAGTTTGTCTTGCTTTCTCTTGATTTGTCTTTTTGTGTGTTTAAAACTGTTCATTCGTCTCACGGATTCTTTCATCTACTTAAAGCCACCTCATACCTCTATTTTCAGTTTCTTGTGTATACATATGTATGTATTAAGTTAACTAATACATCAAACTTGTCAGAATAAAATTATTAAAAATATTTTCTTGAAAATCATCAGATGTTGATTCTTAAGGCTGACTGTTACTAAGATCTGTTTGGTCCATTTCAGAAATTGACTTCATGGGGGCGGGAAGTAAACATGAGTTTTTATCTTATTTTTATCATATTCTCTGAATGTATATGTATGCACCTAAACTTTGCATTACATATGCTATGTTTATAATTGTTCTTTTCTTTTATCTAGTCTGTACAACCATATCCAGTTGTCTAGTAATTTAATGCCTGGCTGTGACTATTCACTTTTTAAGGTATGTTTAGTTGGTGATTTCATATATTTATTATAAGACTGGACCATTCAGGTATTCATTAAAAAATCTTGCCATGAACATAGGAATAGTTAATGTTGTGATGCTTGGAGAATAATTAAATTAGCTTTACCAGGTTTTAGCGTAAATATATTTTGCCCTATTTTAGTATAAACATTGGGTTGGCCAAATAGTGCCTTTTTGGTAAAAATAAAAGACATTTTTTAAAGTAAAAATAAAAGACACATTTAATTTAGTTAAAACATGTTTTAAAGTAATAGAACTACATTTGAAGCCCCGTAACTCATAGGTCTAGTTGTCTAATTAAATTAGCGTTGTTCTGTTTTGCCCTTCATCAAAACGTCTAGTGTTTTTCTTCTCTAATTGTTTTTGTTTTTCTTCTCTAATTGTATTTATTCAAGGCATGTTTTTCATTTTCTTCAAGAACTTTATTGAACAACGTATTCAGCCTTTGGTGTGGTTGATGGTGGTTCATTTAGCTTGCCCAGGATCTCCTGTTCCACATTATTGTACAGTATCCACTTTTCATCACCTGTCACAATTTGTTTTAAAAACGGAAAGTTTTCCTTACGTTTAAGTAGAGAATTGCATGCTTGAATACGTTCAAGAAGGTTTTTTTCACTTATGTGGAACCTAAACATAAAAGCAATTCATATAACCAAGCTGGTGCAAATGATGGTCAGCACTTGATTTTGGTATTTTGAGTATGCTGGCTCTCTCCTGTATGGTATTATGTTGATTGTTCTCAGTTAGTGTCTCGATTTGATTGCTATCGACTTCAGCTGGTCTGCCTGACTGTGGAGCATCGTCCAGCGAGAAATCTCCAGCACAAAACTTTGCAAACCATTTTAGACACGTTCAGTCAGTCACAGCACCTTCTCCATACACAGCACCTCTTTTTTTTGCATAAATGTTGCATTTTTACCTTTCTTGAAATAATAAAGCTGAAAATGTCGCTTTTTTTCTTCCATTTTCAATATTAAAATGGCTACATGAAAATTCACCAATTCTGATAAGTCTTTTTTTAAATGCACTCTGATATGACAGCTGTCACATACAATCTAACGAAATTGTTTTGAATGAAGTTAAAGACAGCTGAGTGCTACTAGATGCATCTTACAGAAAAAACCAAATGAACCTTTTGGCCAACCCAGTTATTGAAATTAAGTGAGAGTCAGACTGTATGGGCACATACTGTGATTGATTTTGAGGAGAGCTTTGATCATCCAAATGGATCATCCAGTCTGTTTCTTCTTTATATATTTGAGTAGACTGAAGTCCAGAGTTTGTCAGGAATTCTTAACCTGGAGTGTGTGGGTCCTTGAGATATTTATGAGTTTTGTCAGCTGGTAGTGGGTGGGACAGTCATTAGCTCTCTAAAATTGTGTAAGTTTTTTATATATTTTCTAGGTATAGAAATGTATATAGCTTCTCAAAGGTATCTGTTACTCAGAATGTTTTAGAGCCTCCAAATTAAGTGAAACCCAAGGTTTGATAGTTAATAAGTGCCCAAGTCAGGACTCTAATTTTGCTTTAAGTCTTGTGTGCTTTTTTCCCCACTACATCAATTAACAGTTTTTATGGGTATAAAGTAAATAGTTAATAGGGTTGTTGCTTGCTGTTTCTAATGGTGATCTCAAGTTAAAGTAACAGTATTGTCTCATATTGTTGTCTCCCTAACCTTGTAGGATGGTATTGAGCCTATGTGGGAAGATGAGAAAAACAAACGAGGAGGACGATGGCTAATTACATTGAACAAACAGCAGAGACGAAGTGACCTCGATCGCTTTTGGCTAGAGACAGTAAGGTTTTAAAATTATAAAGCTGTTTCAGAATACTAAAACTTAACTTATGTTACATTTTACATTGGTTACTTAATTCAAGACGAGATAAGGATTCCCACTTTAGCTAAGCCAGCACTTAATTTTGTTCTGTCCTGTGAATCTTGTATACTTCTTACATACTAACACAGTGAAACTCCCTACCACATATTACACATCCAGAAAGTGATTGGCCGTTGACTCACCTTCCAGAATAAGGTAATCCTGGTCATTTCATTAAATTCAAAATTATAGAACGTCTCACATTCTGTATGATGTAAGTTTTTTTACAATCCTCTTAAGTATTGCTCTATATACTAAACTTTTTAGATCAATGAAGGAAACAGTGAAATTGTAGCTTGATATTATTCAGCTTATATGTTGTGATGTAACTTGGAACTTTTGGCTTCATATGACATTTATTAAATATGAGATAATAGGCATTTTCTCTAGTGAAAGTTTTCAAACCCCAAGCTTTTAGGAGCAGGGATTATAGTCTCTTTTGTATCCCTATCACTTGACAGTGTCTGGTTTATGGTTAGCCCTTACTAAGTTGAGCAATAATAAACATTTCAGTGAATGGCTTTTTAAAGAAGAAACTTAATTTTGCGGGAATTCCCTGGCAGTGCAGTGGTTAAGACTCCCAGCTCCCAATGCAGGGGGCCCGGATTTGATACCTGGTCAGGGAACTAGTTCCCACATGCATGCCACAACTAAGAGTTCACATGCCGCAACTAAGGAGCTGGCAAGCTGCAACTAGGGAGCCCGAGAACTGCAACTAAGACCCGATGCAACCAAATAAATAAATAAATAAGTTTAAAAAAAAAAGAAAAAGAAAGAAAGAAACTGGGCTTCCCTGGTGGCACAGTGGCTGAGAGTCCGCCTGCCGATACAGGGGATACGGGTTCATGCCCAGGTCCGGGAGGATCCCACATGCCGCGGAGTGGCTGGGCCCGTGAGCCATGGCTGCCGAGCCTGCGCGTCCGGAGCCTGTGCTCTGCAACGGAAGAGGCCACAACAGTGAGAGGCCCGCGTACCGCAAAAAAAAAAAGAAAAGAAACTTAATTTTGCTTTTGGGAGAGATTATCAGTAATTACTATTTTAGAATTCTGCATTAAAAAGTCATTTCAGTTTTGCAGGATGACAAAAGTTCTGGAGATTGTTGGTGGTACAGTGTGAATATACTTAATGCCACTGAACCATACACTTAAAAATGGTTAATATGGTAAATTTATGTCATGTATTTACTACAGCTTTTTTTAAAGTTAGAAAATGTTCATGAAAAACAAGAACAAGAGGCAATTAAGCAGCTTTTTCAGTTATTCCATTAATATTTGCTGGCAAGTGTAAGCAGCAGCAGAGCAAAGTGAATATTAATAAAATAATTCACCTTTTATGTGCCTGGACATCAGTTGCCCAATTTGCTAAAAAAGTTAACAAAACTGATCATGTTCTTGGTATTAAAGAATCAAATTAACAAAATTTTTAAAGGCCAGGACAAAAAACTATATATAAATATAATTTAGGCATTCAGAAAGTCGACTCTCGGGCTTCCCTGGTGGCGCAGTGGTTGAGAGTCCGCCTGCCGATGCAGGGAACACGGGGTCGTGCTCTAGTCCGGGAAGATCCCACATGCCGTGGAGCGGCTGGGCCCATGAGCCATGGCCGCTGGGCCTGCTCATCCAGAGCCTGTGCTCTGCAACGGGAGAGGCCACAACAGTGAGAGGCCCGCGTTAAAAAAAAAAAAAAAAGTCGACTCTTGATTTAAAAACTTTTTCAGTTTTGTATATATACAGATATTTGAGACATTTGCAGCTTAATAAGCTGTTTATCATCTATTGAATGTAATTTGAGATTTGGGTTTTTTCTTTTAAGCTGCTGTGCCTTATTGGAGAGTCTTTTGATGACTACAGTGATGATGTATGTGGAGCTGTGGTTAATGTTAGAGCTAAAGGTGATAAAATAGCAATATGGACTACTGAATGTGAAAACAGAGAAGCAGTTACACATATAGGGTAAGTTTTGCTTTTTGTGTGCTTCTTTTAAAATAGATAACTAAAAGCAGAAGTACTTTTTAAATTAAAAGTATTTATGTAGATCATTATTTTCCTAGTTTTCATGAACACTTATAATCTTGAATCTGCTGTGTATTGGTATTCGGTGTCTTATTCATATTTTTTTCACTTCTGTAAAATTTCTTTTTCCTAGCAATGGGGTATATAATCACTGTTTTACCATGTAGCATTTTATTATTTAGCATATGAGAATGTCTTTTTTGCCCTACTTTAAAACCATAATGCTAATGTATAATACTCAATAATTTGGTGAATATTGGCATTTGCCATTGAAGTTTAAGTGACAGTAGCTTGAGTTTGTCCATATTTAAAACCAACGTGTGTAAATTTTAAAACTTTTTTTTTAAAACAAATTTAATCAGTTATACATATACATATGTTCCCATATCCCCTCCCTTTTGCGTCTCCCTCCCGCCATCCCTATCCCACCCCGCCAGGCGGTCACAAAGCACCGAGCTGATCCCCCTGTGCTATGCGGCTGCTTCTCACTAGCTATCTACCTTACATTTGGTAGTGTATATATGTCCATGCCGCTCTTTCGCTTTGTCACAGCTTACCCTTCGCCCTCCCCATATCCTCAAGTCCATTCTCTAGTAGATCTGTGTCTTTATTCCTGTCTTACCCCTATGTTCTTCATGACATTTTTTTTCTTAAATTCCATATATATGTGTCAGCATACAGTATTTGTCTTTCTCTTTCTGACTTACTTCGCTCTGTATGACAGACTCTAGGTCCATCCACCTCATTACAAATAGCTCAATTTCGTTTCTTTTTATGGCTGAGTAATATTCCCTTGTATATATGTGCCACATCTTCTTTATCCATTCATCCGATGATGGACACTTAGGTTGTTTCCATCTCCGGGCTATTGTAAATAGGGCTGCTATGAACATTTTGGTACATGACTCTTTTTGAATTATGGTTTTCTCAGGGTATATGCCCAGTAGTGGGATTGCTGGGTCATATGGTAGTTCTATTTGTAGTTTTTTAAGGAACCTCCATACTGTTCTCCATAGTGGCTGTACCAATTCACATTCCCACCAGCAGTGCAAGAGGGTTCCCTTTTCTCCACACCCTCTCCAGCATTTATTGTTTCTAGATTTTTTGATGATGGCCATTCTGACTGGTGTGAGATGATATCTCATTGTAGTTTTGATTTGCATTTCTCTAATAAGTAAAGATGTTGAGCATCCTTTCACGTGTTTGTTGGCAGTCTGTATATCTTCTGTGGAGAAATGTCTATTTAGGTCTTCTGCCCATTTTTGGATTGGGTTGTTTGTTTTTTTGTTATTGAGCTGCACGAGCTGCTTATAAATTTTGGAGATTAATCCTTTGTCTGTTGCTTCATTTGCAAATATTTTCTCCCATTCTGAGGGTTGTCTTTTGGTCTTGTTTATGGTTTCCTTTTCTGTGCAAAAGCTTTAAAGTTTCATTAGGTCCCATGTGTTTATTTTTGTCTTTATTTCCATTTCTCTAGGAGGTGGGTCAAAAAGGATCTTGCTGTGATTTATGTCATAGAGTGTTCTGCCTATGTTTTCCTCTAAGAGTTTGATAGTGTCTGGCCTTACATTTAGGTCTTTAATCCATTTTGAGCTTATTTTTGTGTATGGTGTTAGGGAGTGATCTAATCTCATACTTTTACATGTCCCTGTCCAGTTTTCCCAGCACCACTTATTGAAGAGACTGTCCTTTCTCCACTGTACATTCCTGCCTCCTTTATCAAAGATAAGGTGACCATATGTGCTTGGCTTTCTATCCTGTTCCATTGATCTATCTTTCTGTTTTTGTGCCAGTACCACACTGTCTTGATTACTGTAGCTTTGTAGTATAGTCTGAAGTCAGGGAGCCTGATTCCTCCAGCTCCGTTTTTCGTTCTCAAGATTGCTTTGGCTATTCGGGGTCTTTTGTTTTTCCAAACAAATTTTGAAATTTTTTGTTCTAGTTCTGTGAAAAATGCCAGTGGTAGTTTGATAGGGATTGCATTGAATCTGTAGATTGCTTTGGGTAGTAGAGTCATTTTCACAATATTGATTCTTCCAATCCAGGAGCATGGTATATCTCTCCATCTATTTGTATCATCTTTAATTTCTTTCATCAGTGTCTTATAATTTTCTGCATACAGGTCTTTTGTCTCCTTAGGTAGGTTTATTCCTAGATATTTTATTCTTTTTGTTGCAATGGTAAATGGGAGTGTTTTCTTGATTTCACTTTCAGATTTTTCATCATTAGTGTACAGGAATGCCAGAGATTTCTGTGCATTAATTTTGTATCCTGCTACTTTACCAAATTCATTGATTAGCTCTAGTAGTTTTCTGGTAGCATCTTTAGGATTCTCTATGTATAGTATCATGTCATCTGCAAACAGTGACAGCTTTACTTCTTCTTTTCCGATTTGGATTCCTTTTATTTCCTTTTATTTCCTTTTCTTCTCTGATTGCTGTGGCTAAAATTTCCAAAACTATGTTGAATAAGAGTGGTGAGAGTGGGCAACCTTGTCTTGTTCCTGATCTTAGTGGAAATGGTTTCAGTTTTTCACCATTGAGGACGATGCTGGCTGTGGGTTTGTCATATATGGCCTTTATTATGTTGAAGAAAGTTCCCTCTATGTCTACTTCCTGCAGGGTTTTTATCATAAATGGGTGTTGAATTTTGTCGAAAGCTTTCTCTGCATCTGTTGAGATGATCATATGGTTTTTCTTCAATTTGTTAATATGGTGTATCATGTTGATTGATTTGCGTATATTGAAGAATCCTTGCATTCCTGGAATAAACCCCACTTGATTGATCATGGTGTATGATCCTTTTAATGTGCTGTTGGATTCTGTTTGCTAGTATTTTGTTGAGGATTTTTGCATCTATGTTCATCAGTGATATTGGCCTGTAGTTTTCTTTCTTTGTGACATCCTTGTCTGGTTTTGGTATCAAGGTGATGGTGGCCTCATAGAATGAGTTTGGGAGTGTTCCTCCCTCTGCTATATTTTGGAAGAGTTTGAGAAGGATAGGTGTTAGCTCTTCTCTAAATGCTTGATAGAATTCGCCTGTGAAGCCATCTGGTCCTGGGCTTTTGTTTGTTGGAAGATTTTTTATCACAGTTTCAATTTCAGTGCTTGTGATTGGTCTGTTCATATTTTCTATTTCTTCCTGATTCAGTCTTGGCAGGTTGTGCATTTCTAAGAATTTGTCCATTTCTTCCAGGTTGTCCATTTTATTGGCATAGAGTTGCTTGTAATAATCTCTCATGATCTTTTGTATTTCTGCAGTGTCAGTTGTTACTTCTCCTTTTTCATTTCTAATTCTATTGATTTGAGTCTTCTCCCTTTTTTTCTTGATGAGTCTGGCTAATGATTTATCAATATTTGGGGCAAATATTACTATTTGCAAAAGTTGCCTGTCATCCCTGCCCCCGCTCCCCGCAAGTGTCAGTCAGTGTTGACTAGGATTTTCTTTTTACTATATTTAAATTAGTAAAATTGGACTTTAAATTTTGTGTTAAAAGTAAGTACCAGTCATAAGTCACAATATGTTTAGTTTGCCTCTTTGAATGTTGATTTTTCAAACATTATGAATTCTCCTATGAACATAATTCCCTTCTGGATTAACAGGTGTGGGGATTTTCCAGGTTTCATTCTCCATGGGGTTTCTTGTAAGAGAAGGTTGATTGTTGTTTCGTCACCATATTCCTGATCTTTCTGTCTGCCTTAAAACTTACTGACTGTGGGAGTCTCCTATTTCTTTGAAAATGTGTTAAAGAAACTAAGTATGAACTTCTTTCCTCGGAAAGTTTTTTATTTGTGTCAATATTAAACATTTTTGAAATCTCTATAAAACTTTTGGCCTCACTTTTTCAAGGAAAAATTTTTTTTCACCCTTTTAAGTTGCATGGCTCAGTGCTCTTTCTGGGATTTTTAGTGATTAAGTATAATTGAAGGTAATACATTATATCCTAATGTAAATCTGATAATAGTTTTAATTTTAGTTATCATAAAATTATTTTTAAATACCCTATTCGAAGGAAGGTAGTAAAGTCTTCTGAAGGGTAGAGTGTGAATAAAATTTCCTGGTATCATACTGCTGGAGTATTTAGCTCCATGAAAATGTATATCTCTTTATTTTTGTTTCATTTTGGTGCCTATTTTTAAAATTTTGCTATTTTTTCTCAGATACCAAATTCCTAACTTGACCTATGATGTTCTCATAAGATCGTATGATCTGTCCCCAATTTTACCTTGTCAGCCTTCTCTCTCATATTTACCTTTCTTGTGAGCTGTAGCCACACAGCCTTATTTTTGTTCCTTGGCCTTGAGATGTGCTTCATTCTCTTAGCATTATACTTTGACCTCATGAGTTTTTAAAAGGAGAGATTTCTCTGATTTCAAAGAGGAGATTAGATCCTCCTTGTTAATAATATCACAACCTCTGTGCTTACCCTCTTTGATACTCAGTCACATCTTATTTGAAAATTAGGTTGTAGATTTAATATATAAGGCAGAAATCATGTTATGTTCTAAATTATCCTTAAAATATCATAAATCGCCTTCACAGTGTTTAATTTTTGTGTGTGCATTCTTGTCGGTAATAGGTAAGGTAAATGTAATTGCAGTAACATACAATATTTATTAAGGTTTATATGTAAAATATAATTGAAGCATTTGAGATCAGAAAATTAAGACGTGCGTGTAATTGATTTTGAATACATTAATTAGGTATGTGATACACCTCCACCATATGTATTTGTGAGTTTGTAAATAATCAAATACTCTAAACTATAAACACCATGAGCCTAGAGACTGTCCTTGCTTTGCTTATTATTAATTTACTGATAATTATCACAGTACCTGATACATAGTAGACTCAAGTATTGGTTAAGTGATTAACCAAGATTGTTGTGAAAATGAAGAGTAAATTTTGCTAAAAGGAAAAAGGTGTGCAATTTCCTATTTCACTCTCTAGGTATTATTTTTTAATGTAAAGAATAATAATACTGGATTTGGGGTGTACGTTTGAATAAAAATTAATGGCTACTTTTCTTCTTTTTCATTTTCTAGGAGGGTATACAAGGAAAGGTTAGGACTTCCTCCAAAGATAGTGATTGGTTATCAGTCCCATGCAGACACAGCTACTAAGAGCGGCTCCACCACTAAAAATAGGTTTGTTGTTTAAGAAGACACCTTCTGAGTATTCTCATAGGAGACTGCGTCAAGCAATCGAGATTTGGGAGCTGAACCAAAGCCTCTTCAAAAGCAGAGTGGACTGCGTTTAAATTTGATTTCCATCTAAATGTTGCTAAGATATAAGAGAAGTCTCATTCGCCTTTGTCTTGTACTTCTGTGTTCATAGTTTTTTTTTTTTTTTTTTTTTTTTTAATTTTGGCTAGAGTGTCCACTATCCCAATCAAAGAATTATAGTACACATCGTCCCCAGAATCAATAAATGTGTTCCTGGCCCACTCTGTAATAGCTTAAAAGAATTAACGATTACAAACACATTTGACCCATCTACAATATTAAAGCAAAGAATTTGCATTTCTATACCTTACAAGAGAACAATTCTGTTTATGTTCCATTGTATGCAGGAGCATATTTTGCTGGTTTGAAAGAGTATGTTGCATACAGTTTTCTAACAATTTTCTTTGTTTCTTTTTACAGCATTGTCTGTGCTGTACTCTTGCTGATGGCTGCTAGATTTTAATTTATTTGTTTCCCTACTTGATAACATTAGTGATTCTGATTTCAGTTTTTCATTTGTTTTGCTTTTGTTTTTTTCCTCATGTAACATTGGTGAAGGATCCAGGAATATGACACAGAGGTGGAATAAACATTAATTTTGTGCATTCTTTGGTAATTTTTTTGTTTTTTTGTAACTACAAAGCTTTGCTACAAATTTATGCATTTCATTCAAATCAGTGATCTATGTTTGTGTGATTTCCTAAACATAATTGTGGATTATAAAAAATGTAACATCATAATTACATTCCTAATTAGAATTAGTATGTCTGTTTTTGTATCTTTATGCTGTATTTTAACACTTTGTTATACTTAGGTTATTTTGCTTTGGTTAAAAAATGGCTCAAGTAGAAAAGCGGTCCCATTCATATTAAGACAGTGTACAAAACTGTAAATAAAATGTGTACAGTGAATTGTCTTTTAGACAACTAGATTTGTCCTTCCTTTTATTTCTCCATCTCTATAGAAGGAATTTGTACTTCTTATTGCAAGGCAGTCTCTATGGTGTCTTCTCTTGTAGTGTCTTCCACGTGAATAGCGTAAGTTTGGAGCATTAGTTTGATTATTACGTTTATTTTAATTTTTAATTGAACAGGTAGCATCATATATATATGGAATTAAATTGATGTGGCTATCTTTTTTTTTTTTAATAAAGTAAGAGGCACAGCCCTTCAGTCTTAGGTAAATAATGTACTCTTAATATGTTAAAACTCATGAGAATTGTGACCTTGGTGCATCACCATCTGATTGGTAGGAATAGCAGTTGTAAAACTTGGTTGCTGAATTGAGATGTTATTTTTCAAGTGTCCAAATGACACCATAGGGAAAGAGTTACAGGTGGTGGGGGGCGTATGCATTAAGAATTTTGTTAGTGTTGCTGTCTAAATAGAATTAGAATAAATAGGTTATGAATGCTTGTATTTATAATGATGAATTGGTGTAGTATAGATTTATGTAAACTTAAAAACTTGATCTCTTTATAGGCATCATTTGAAAGCAAATTTGAAAACAGTTTGTTTATAATAATTGTATATTTCAGATCCCGTAAAATGAAATATGGCTATATTGTAGACAAAAGGGTAAGTTGAACTGTAGGTAGAATGAGAACCATTAATTGAGAGGAAATTTTGTCTTTAGATGGTGATTATGAATTACTCATTTTAAAGCTGCTAAGTTTGACAAAAATCCTATATAAAATAAACATGAAATTAATAGTATTGATTTTATTGAGGAATTAAAACAGTTTAAAGGGTACCACAAGCTACCACCTGAGTACCCGTAATACCACAAACACCCCTTGTTCAGTATTCTAGAAATAACTGAGTCTTTTGTGTTTATAATCTCAATATACTGTACCTAGTAATATCTGTTGTTTAAGGTTGGGTGATTGTTTAAGGTGATTTATTGTCTTTGTTGATAAACGAAGTTGTGAGCACTTCAAGAGCTTGCTTAAAAGTGACCGTGGAGGTGGTAGTGTGTGGGCAATGGGTGGCATTGGAAGAATATATCTATTAGAAATTAATGCTTAATTTCCTTAATTCTAGGATGCAGTCCGTTTTAAGAAGTATCAGCTTTGGCGGGTAGAGGAGGAATAATGCATTAAATGTACACAGTTCTAAATTTTTTTAAATCCTAATTTATAACATTTGATTGTCCTCATTATTACCATCTGAGCATCACATTCGGTTTTAAGTCTTTTTCCCAGTATGGGTGGGGAGGAATGATTCTGAGTCACTTTTGGCAAATGCCACTTAAGTACCACAATGACTTGCAAATTTCCTAACTTTATTAGCATCTTTTCTAAATATAAGATTAGATTGTACATGATTTTCTAAGTTACTTTTCCCTCTCTAACAAGATATTATAAATAAATATATTTTCATAGTAGATTATTAAAACAATCTTTAATGGGTAAATAGTAGTTCATTGTAGGATGTGCCATATTTCATTTAACCAATTTTGTTAATAATTCCAGTTCTACAGAAGGATTTGAGGCATACTATGTAAGAATCAAAAAGTTAAAATCCTTACTTAGTACTTATGTGCCAGGCAGTGTTCTAAGCACTTCACATGCACTTTAACCTGCACAGTAATCCTTTGATGTAGGTGCTGTTATCCCCCTTTTACAGATGAAGAATTGAGCAGTGAGGATTTAAGTCGCTTAGTATGGATTTGAATCATGGAAATTTGGTTTCGGAGATCCTGTAAAGCACATTATACAGTCTCAGTGGTATAGAGCCTACCTGATGGGCTGTAATAAATTGCACCAGATTGTAGTAAGTTTATAGGTCAGGACATTTTAAATTTTACTTCCTTTGGTAATGAAATGTATAATAGATGGAGCGTCCCCCGAGGCCACTCTGTTCGCAGTCAGCTAAACTAATCATTTGGGGGTGTTTTGAGAACAAGGAGACAAAGGTACAGGAGTTTAGAGGTGCATAGATTAAGTGAATATTTTCATATACAGTTTTAAGTGTCTATATCCTGTTATCTTCTAAGATAAATGACAAAATAAAGCAAAGTTTTCAAGTTGAGCTGAGATTCTTAAATGCTGAAGTTTGCATTCAAAAGTATAATTTTAATTTACTAAGGCAGTGTGATAATGTGATGTTTTACATTTTAAAATTAAAACAAGTTAATGACAAGTCTCTGTGCTACTTTTTATCTCTTAATTGTTATGGATTGTCTTCATTATCGAGTAGAGGAAAAAAAAGAGCTGAATTTTCTCACTCAGAGTTCGACCCTCTGGGCAAATGCAAAATTTCAGGTCAGATTGACGTTAAAAAACAAAACCGTAGGGCAGTGCTATCTGGTGTCTCTGGACCAGTATAGAAATTAAAGAATGTCTAGAAACTTCTACGGAAATTTGATATTGCTGTGACATTAAAGTATGTGATCATTTCTCTACTAACGGATTTTTAAAAATATTTTTGTGACAAGAGTGCAGTTTGGGGTTTAAAAGTGGTCCTTCATCACATATAATTTGAGAGACACTACTCTTAGGTTGTTTTCCTCAGTAGCCAAGACCAGCTCATTTGCCCATCAGTCTCTAAAAACAACCAGCTTACTATCTCTTCACTCCTCATCTCACAACTAATGGACTTGGTGTCAAAGTTTCCGCCCTAGTCTGTAGTGTCTTTCAATAATACTTTCTGGTATCTTGCTTATTGTGAATTTCAAAGTAGAAATTTCTAGCACCTCGGATAGTTTTAGACTTTAATAGTCTTGTGATTATTTCTTCCACTGCTAGAAACAAACAAAAAAAAAGAAATTGTGGGCGTGAGATCACATGTGCTATGTCTTTCCCAATTCAGAGGAACCAGTTTCCACATTTTAATCTTGCCCCCTTTTCTTTTACTTCAGAACTTACAAATTCCTCATAGTTTTGCACAGAAGTTATATACCTATGTTTCCTCCAAAAAAATACATATTGAGTACCTCCGTTTACTGTGCTCTAGGTGCTGGGGTATACAGCAGAAAACAAAAGACTGGTCCCTGCTGTAAAATTTTAAAAGCAGACATCTATTCAAAATAAATAAATCTTTCCACGGGGTTCTGCAAATAGTTTATGTTATTGAAATAGAAACTCCTAGGGTCTCTATTAGTGGGGATTAGTAGTCTAGAGGTAAATATAAAGTGAAGTTGTTTGCTCTGAACACCCTTCCAGCTCTAACATTGAGTCTAAACAGATCACACTCTATAGGAGGACTCGACCAAACCCTCACATGTAAATTACAGCTTTTGCAAGATTTAATTTCTACTTTATATTACTGAAATCTGTATGATTGTGCAAGTAAAGTTTTGTGGGCGTGGCTCTTTTTTGGTTATGAGATTGTACTTTTAAAAAATTTCGTCATTTATTTAACATACTTCTGAATTTGTTGAAGCATTTTAAATGATTGTGTCTGTATTGGTGTGGTTTTATACATAGCAGTTCCTCCTTTATTCACCTAAAATACTGATTTTTTTTTCTTTAATGTTTGACATAAAACACAAACATAACACATGCCTATTTTGTTTTGACTGTAGAAGGGTAGAAGGTGACAATTTCCTGCCTCCTTCAATCCTACCCTTCTTTTTCAAGGTACCACTCAAATTTCTTGTATGTCTAAATTTTCTGTGCATACACCAGATGTATGTGTGTGCACATGTGTGTAACTTTTTTCTTTGGACACATCATTTTATTGACAATATCAATAGCATTGTTCTCTCATTTAATAATCTTGGACAGTTTTACACATCATAACGCATATAGGACATTTTTAATTGCCTAGTGATCCATTATATGAACGTATGCCTTATTGGAGGACTGCCTGCCTGCCTTCTTTCCTCGTAATTTTTGCCTTTACAGTCTCCCAATGTAAGTTGTAGTGTTATCTTTGTATAGTGTAGTTTTTTGATATGTGTAAGTTTGCTTTTCTTTAGCAGTACTATATGGCCCTATTCTCTTCCCATTCCACACCCAGACTGTTCTAATCCACATGCAAGCATCATCATCAATTTTGTAATTGTGTTCTACAGAATGCTGCTTTGCAAGTTTTGCAGTTTTGGTCCTCATGATATTTTTCTGATTGATTTTTAATTGTTTTATTTTCTTCTAGTGAGCCAACATTGTTTTAAAATACAAATAGTTTATTTGCTAGATTGTACTTTTTCCAAAAAACAAGCATTACGCTAGCAATTCTATTTTAGACCTGTAAATATTAAAAAAGCTTGAATCAGGTAACACTGATATAGGACCTAGTTTTGTTTTCAAGCCTTGTAGTGAAGTTTAACTTCACAATTTTTGAACTGAGAGCATTTCCCAAACACATCTTTATATTGTCATAACAAGTTTCTTTTGACATTTGTTTTTAAGGGTTTTTTGTTTGGGGCTTTTTTTTTTTTTTTTTTTTTTTGTCTTCAACCTTTAACTCAATTTTGGGTAAGTGGTTTGTGCATGATGCTTGACATTTTGTTTTTGGTGTAAGATAATTTATAAGGTATGTGAGGCATAAGATTTTGTCCCAACTTGACCGTGCTTTGCATTGTCTTGTTATGTCAGTGTTAATTAGGTGTATTCCATATACATTTGGGGCTTTTTCTGTGTTCTAGCAGTGCCTTCTAGATAATAACCATAGTTAAATATTGCAGTGTTCTGTGCTTTTCCAAGCATACGGGATTTGTATTGAGCCAGAATGATATTTAAGGGAATCATAAGTTCCTATTTCATGCAACTTTTCTCCTTTTATTAATTATTAATTATTTACCATTAATTATTTACCTCCTCTTCATGTTTTTTTAAGTGTTGCTATTTTATAAGGGTTCTATCTTTAAATGTTCATATCTTCCATCTCTACTATTCTTAGGTTATCCATACTGTTAGTGGCTTTCAAATCTCTGTCCTTATCCATGACCACCTTCTTGTGCTTCAGATCATGTTTCTCCCTGCCTATTGGACTTCTCTGTCAGGGGTCAGCAAACTATAGCTCATAGGTCATATTTCACCTGCATTCTGTTTTATAAATAAATTTTTATTAAAACATGGACTTAATGTTTGTTCACATGTCTGTGATTTTTGTGTGTGTGTGTCCTATAATGGCAGAGTTGACTAGTTGTGACTGAGACAGCCCTGCAAAGTGTAAGATATTTATTACTCTGGGCCTTTGTAGAAGTTTGCTGATCCTTACTCTAAATGTTTTGTAGTGACAGTGTCAGCAAAACCAAATGTTTTTAGTGACAGTGTCAGCAAAACCAAATGTCTTATCCTATTTTCTTTTCCTTTTCACTTCCAGCAAGCCCCTAACCCCATTCCCACCTGATGGCTTTACCATTAATCCAGTCAACAGAGTGTGATTTGCATCATTATTTTCTTCTCTCTCCTCTACTTAGACAATGTCCTTGAGTCCACTGCAGTTTCTCCTGATTGTCCCTGGTACTATCTGGGTTCTTATGCTAAAAGACATCCCAGCTGACCTCCCTGCTTTTTTCCCCATGTCCTCAAATGCTCATTGTTTGTCTGCACGTTAAGATTTCTTCTTCTATTTAGAAAGCTGCCAAGGTAATCAAGTTCTCTAACTGGGAAATACTGGAGCTTATGTACTTACTCTCAAAGTGATAGTTGGTGTTTTTAACTACAAAAATGATTGCATGGTGGTTTATAAATGATCAAGCAAAGCTTGTACTCACTCTACAGGAGTGTCTTAATATATTTTTTGTATTACCTAAAGCAGCAAGTGGTATGCCTCTGTTTGTTTCTTGCTTTATTATAGGAAGTAAAAAAAAGCGGGGGGGGGGATGTGAGAAAAGATTAAGCCAGAAGTGAGGTTAGCATGCAAAATCCATTCCATAAAGCCCATTTTAGTAACCAAATAAAATGGAGAAGCAAGTTATTCAAAGATGCTAATGTCATGCTTGGGCAGTTGCCATTTCTGGGACACAATTTTTGTTTTTAAGTATACAGCTGGCTATGTCAAAGGAAGATGGGATTCAGTACATACTCCACAGTACGATTAAAGAATAAATAGCAACCTGCTCCAGAAAAACACACACGTGCTTTGGTGTCAGAGAGCCTCAGTTCAAATTCTAGTTCTGCCATCTATTCAATGTATGAACCTAGTCAAGTTAGTTGAGCTCTCTAAGCCAGTTTTGTCATCTGTGAAACAATGAGTGATACCTATGTCAGAGGGCAATGGTGAGACTTAAACGACATCATTGGTATAAAGTATAGTGCAGTACCAGGTGCAGAGCAAATGTGTAATGAATTTTAGCCTTCTTCCATGGGTCTTCATAAAAAAAACCTGTAGTATATGTAATGCAGTGGCTGACATTCTATAGTAATTCTAGCTTTTATGGGGTTGGGTTTTTTTTTAACATCTTTATTGGAGTATAATTGCTTTATAATGGTGTTAGTTTCTGCTGTATAGCAGTGAATCAGCTATACATATACATATATCCCCATATCTCCTCCCTCTTGCATCACTGTCCCTATCCCACCCCTTTAGGTGGTCACAAAGCACCCAGCTGATCTCCCTGCGCTATGCAGCCGCTTCCCACTAGCTATTTTGGTAGTGTATATATGTCAGTGCCACTCTCTCACTTCTTCCCAGCTTACCCTACCCCCTCCCCGTGTCCTCAATTCCGTTCTCTACGTATGCATCTTTATTCCTGCCCTGCCCCTAGGTTCTTCGTAACCTTTTTTTTTTTTAAGATTCCATATATATGTGTTAGCATACAGTATTCGTTTCTTTACGGCTGAGTAATATACCATTGTATATATGTCCCACATCTTCTTTATCCATTCATCTGTCGATGGACACTAAGGTTGCTTCCACGTCCTGGCTATTGTAAATAGAGCTGCAGTGAACATTGTGGTACATGACTCTTTTTGAATGCTGGTTTTCTCAGGGTATATGCCCAGTAGTGGGGATTGCTGGTTCACATGGTAGTTCTGTTTTTAGTTTTTTAAGGAACCTCCTTACTGTTCTCCATAGTGGCTGTATCAGTTTACATTCCCATCAACAGTGCAAGAGGATTCCCTTTTATCCACACCCTCTCCAGCATTTATTGTTTGTAGATTTTTTTGATGATGGCCATTCTGAGTGGTGTGAGGTGATACCTCATTATAGTTTTAATTTGCATTTCTCTAATGATTAGTGATGTTGAGCATTCTTTCATGTGTTTGTTGTCTATCTGTATATCTTCTTTGGAAAAATGTCTGTTTAGGTCTTCTCCCCATTTTTGGATTAGGTTGTTTGCTTTTTTGATATTGAGCTGCATGAGCTGCTTGTAAACTTTGGAGGTTAATCCTTTGTCAGGATTAATAGCCTAGTGTAGGCTGATGAAGTGATGAAATTGCAGTTCCATAAATGTAATTGGGTGTGGGGCTTGACCACATTTTGAGATCCAAGTTTATAATCTAGCCCAGCATATATAGTCTCAGGGTGTAATGTAATGGTACATAAGCTAATAGTTTTGGATGGAACAAAGTTATATTGTTAACCCCCCAAGGTTGCTATACATATATATCAAATTGTACGTATTATTTAGGATTTCCTTTGTTCTGAAGCCACTCCGTGGATTCCTTAGGCTGAGTGTCCTTGTATTCCCAAATGAAGGGCCCCTGATCTAGGGGGATGGTGACGGCCACATAAATCCTTAAACCAGTGATTTTTAAGGATCACTGTCAGACACAGCACCCCATATGTCAGACATAGCACCCCATATGTATAAACAAATGTATCAGTGCATGCTCTTATTATCCTGAAGTGAAATTGCTTACTGCTTGTTAAAAAATAAATTCCCTATCTAGAGAATAATAGATAATAAGAATAATCAGAGGGGAAATTAGAGGGAAGTTTTTAGTACAGTTATTTTAGCCCAAACAACTATATAATGAAAATAGTCTGGTAATTGAACACATACCTAGTGTCAGTGTGAATGTGACAACTCTAAATGCAAGTTGTTAAGTTACTCTGAAGTGAACAATGCTTAGTACTAAGTTCTGGACAAAACTATACATTTTTTTTAACTTAAGGTATTTCTGGAAAATTCAGAGTATATTAAAATTGTGCAAAAATTGCTTGGTGATAGATGTTAGGTAATATAGTTAGATTCAAATTTTCAGTATTAAAAGTAGATTTTTAGGGCTTCCCTGGTGGCGCAGTGGTTGAGAGTCCGCCTGCCGATGCAGGGGACACGGGTTCGTGCCCCAGTCCGGGAAGATCCCACATGCTGTGGAACGGCTAGGCCTGTGAGCCATAGCCGCTGAGCCTGCGCGTCTGGAGCCTGTGCTCCGCAACGGGAGAGGCCACAACAGTGAGAGGCCTGCATACAGCAAAAAAAAAAAAAGTAGATTTTAAAAAAATTTACATGAATGTCTGGCAGGATAGTTGAATGTCATTTGGGATACCAGCTCTTAGGTGTACATCTGTGTATTGCTCATCCCTAATAATGCCAGATGCACCTCACCTATACTTGTTATAATCAAAGTGTAACAAATTTCTACTGGTTATGGTAATAGTGGTACTGTGTCCCTTGAGAACCAGTCCTTTTCAAATTTCATTGTGCCTGATCCTAAGTGATTCTTGTGATCTTGTGATGATTATTGTGACCCAGGGACCATACTTTAAGGCATAATGATCTGTATCTGCAGTGTCCAGAACAGTAGCTCAGATATCGGACATTCTGTCATTGCAGAAAGTTCTAGTAGGCAGCTGTGCTGTATAAATAGTTTCTGAAATGAGCTTTTTAATTAGTTTCAAATAGCAGTGAGTTTTAGTTTTAGACCGGTATCGGAAGAACTAGTTATGTGTGCAGTCATATGCTTTAGAAGCAGTTTCACGTTCTTTTTGTGAAAGTTGAGCTTGATAAACACATGTGCCAGAATGGAATGTCACCAAATCTGCAGAGATGGGTCTAGGCTCTACTGAAAGAGTTCTAAAGCATAAAACAGCATTTTTCAGTATATTTCTTACTGCAGCCTGTAAGAAGAACATTTTATATTGTGGCTCTGTTTATATATGTATACACCAAAAGTTTCACTCAGCTGTGCTCAGCTACCATTGGTAACGAATGTATTAAGAGATTTTTCCATGCTAGTCTATTTCTTTTTTAAATTTTGGTATCTGCAGTTTGAAAAAATACCATGAAAAGTAACCCTGGTAATGTGAGCCTATTAAATTTATAAAGCAGTTTATATCAGTTGGCATTTTTAAAAAGTGTCTAAATCCTCCATTGTTTTTTTACACTTGGTTAATTTAACTTTAATTAGATACAGCATAAATACACACTGTATTCCTAGATAACTGAATGAATTATCTTGCCACATGGCATTGTTAACTCTTAATCAGTTAAATAGTTAAGACATTGTCCAAAATGGTAATGCTGGTTTTGTGCTTATAGGTACTCTGTGGAATATGAGGAGAGGGGGCGGTTTTGGGGGGGGAAGAAGGTAAGGCAATAATTATGTTACAAGACTAACCCATTTAAGATCACATGATTCATGATTGGTAAACCAGTCATCTGCAACAACATGAATACTTACCATATAGCCAAAGAGTGTATATTCATCTTACCCAAGTGTGGTATCAACTTCTTAAGTTACCAGTTAGAAAGAAGGTGGAGGGGATTTGCACATTAGTTTTTTATCTTACTGTAATTCTTTTTCAGCTGCTTAAAAATTTCTTTATTAAATGTACTCAACATATATCTTTTCTGCTCTAAAAGCTGAGCACTGTGCTGGATTCTTTTTTTTTATTATTCAAACAAAGTCACAAAATTTATAATCATCGTCATCAGTTCACTCAGTCCCATGTAATTAATTTTTTTATCTTAATCTTTTGTTAGCACTTTTATGAATTCATCAGTTTTCCATTAGAGTTCTGAAAATGCTTATTCATTCAGTTCAGCAGTATAGTCAGTTACCAGAAACCTGTACTTGTCAGTCTTTTCCATGACTTCTTGAAGATAAAACCCTTCATAGGAACATTTTTGCAAAAGCATCAGAGTACACCCAAAACTGTACATGACTTAAAAAATGACCACGGTTAAAGATTTGATGAAAGTTCATAATAATGCAATTGACAAGGAAATTTAGTTATTTCTGAGCTATACATCTTAAAGTAATAACTAGAATTATGACTATAACATTATTCAAGAACATATAAGATTTTTAGAAATTTCATGTAATGGCTGAAACACTTATATTAACATATTTCCATACAAATAACCCAAAGAAAGTTTAGTATGTTTTTATTTCTTTGTATTTTTATACTGCAGGTTCTTATTAGTCATCAATTTTATACACATCAGTGTATACATGGCAATCCCAATTGTCCAATTCAGCACACCACCATCCCCACCCCACCACGGTTTTCCCCCCTTGGTATCCATACGTTTGTTCTCTACATCTGTGTCTCAACTTCTGCCCTGCAAACCGGTTCATCATTTCTAGGTTCCACATACATGCGTTAATATACGATATTTGTTTTTCTCTTTCTGACTTACTTCACTCTGTATGACAGTCTCTAGATCCATCCGCGTCTCAACAAATGACTCAATTTCATTCCTTTTTATGGCTGAGTAATATTCCATTGTATATATTTACCACAACTTTTTTATCCATTTGTCTGTCGATGGGCATTTAGGTTGCTCCCATTTCCTGGCTATTGTAAATAGTGCTGCAGGGAACATTGGGGTGCATGTGTCTTTTTGCATTATGGTCTTCTCTGGGTATATGCCCTGTAGTGAGATTGCTGGATCATATGGTAATTCTATTTTTACTTTTATAAGGAGCCTCCATACTATTCTCCAAAGTGGCTGTATCAATTTACATTCCCACCAACAGTGCAAGAGGGTTCCCTTTTCTCCACACCCTCTCCAGCATTTGTTGTTTGTAGATTTTCTGATGATGCCCATTCTAACTGGTGTGAGGTGATACCTCATTGTAGTTTTAATTTGCATTTCTCTAATAATTAGTGATGTGGAGCAGCTTTTCATGTGCTTCTTGGCCATCTGTATATCTTCTTTGAAGGAACGTCTATTTAGGTCTTCTGCCCATTTTTGGATTGGGTTGTTTGTTTTTTTAATATTGAGCTGCATGAGCTGTTTCTGTATTTTGGAGATTAATCCTTTGTCCGTTGATTCGTTTGCAAATTTTTCTCCTGAGGGTTCTCTTTTTTTCTTGTTTATGGTTTCCTTTGCTGTGCAAAAGCTTTGATGTTTCATTAGGTCCCAATTGTTTATTTTTGTTTTTATTTCCATTACTCTAGGAGGTAGATCAAAAAAGATCTTGCTGTGATTTATGTCAAAGAGTGTTCTTCCTATGTCTTCCTCTAAGAGTTTTATAGTGTCCAGTCTTACATTTAGGTCTCAAATCCATTTTGAGTTTATTCTTGTGCATGGTGTTCGGGAATGTTCTAATTTCATTGTTTTACCTGTAGCTGTCCAGTTTTCCCAGCACCACTTATTGAAGAGACTGTCTTTTCTCCATTGTATATCTGCCTCCTTTGTCATAGTTGACCATAGGTTCGTGGGTTTATCTCTGGGCTTTCTATCTTGTTACATTGATCTATGTTTCTGTTTTTGTGCCAGTACCATATTGTCTTGATTACTGTAGCTTTGTAGTATAGTCTGAAGTCAGAGAGTCTGATTCCTCCAGCTCCATTTTTCTCCATCAAGACTGCTTTGGCTATTCGGGGTCTTTTGTGTCTCCATACAAAATTTTTTTTTTCATGGTACGCAGGCCTCTCACTGTTGTGGCGTCTCCTGTTGCGGAGCACAGGCTCCGGACGCGAAAGCTCAGCAGCCATGGCTCATGGGCCCAGCCGCTCTGCAGCATGTAGGATCTTCCCATACTGGGGCACGAACCCGTGTCCCCTGCATCAGCAGGCGGACTCTCAACCACTGTGCCACCAGGGAAGCCCCCATACAAATTTTAAGATGATTTGTCCTAGTTCCGTAAAACATGCCATTGGTAATTTGATAGGGATTGCATTGAATCTGTAGATTGCTTTGGGTAGTATAGTCATTTTTCACAATATTGATTCTTCCAATCCAAGAACATGGCATATCTCTCCATCTGTTGGTATCATCTTTAATTTCTTTCATCAGTGTCTTATAGTTTTCTGCATACAGGTCTTTTGTCTCCCTAGGTAGGTTTATTCCTAGGTATTTTATGCTTTTTGTTGCAGTGGTAAATGGGAGTGTTTCCTTGATTTCTCTTTCAGATTTTTCATCATTAGAGTATAGGAATGCAAGAGATTTCTGTGCATTAATTTTGTATCCTGCAACTTTACCAAATTCACTGATTAGCTCTAGTAGTTTTCTGGTGGCATCTTTAGGATTCTCTATGTATATTATCATGTCATCTGCAGACAGTGACAGTTTTACTTCTTCTTTTCCAATTTGTATTCCTTTTATTTCTTTTTCTTCTCTGATTGCTGAGGCTAGGACTTCCAAAACTATGTTGAATAATAGTGGTGAGAGTGGACATCCTTGTCTTCTTCCTGATCTTACAGGAAATGCATTCAGTTTTTCACCATTGAGAATGATGTTTGCTGTGGGTTTGTCATATATGGCCTTTATTATATTGAGGTAGGTTCCCTCTATGCCCACTTTCTGGAGAGTTTTTAACATAAATGGGTGTTGAATTTTGTCAAAAGGTTTTTCTGCATCTATTTGAGATGATCATATGGTTTTTATTCTTCGGTTTGTTAATATGGTATATCACATTGATTGATTTGTGTATATTGAAGAATCCTTGCATCCCTGGGATAAATCCCACTTGATAATGGTGTATGATCCTTTTAATGTGGTGTTGGATTCTCTTTGCTAGTATTTTGTTGAGGATTTTTGCGTTGAGATTCATCAGTGATATTGGTCTGTAATTTTCTTTTTTTATAGTATCTTTGTCAGGTTTCGGTATCAGGGTGATGGTGGCCTCATAGAATGAGTTTGGGAGTGTTCCTTCCTCTGCTGTATTTTGGAAGAGTTTGAGAAGGATGGGTGTTAGCTCTTCTCTAAATGTTTGATAGAATTCACCTGTGAAGCCATCTGGTCCTGGACTTTTGTTTGTTGGAAGATTTTTAATCACAGTTTCAATTTGATAACTTGTGATTGGTCTGTTCATATTTTCTATTTCTTCGTGATTCAGTCTTGCAAGGTTATACCTTTCTAAGAATTTGTCCATTTCTTCCAGGTTGTCCATTTTATTGGCATAGATTTGCTTGTAGTAGTCTCTTAGGATGCTTTGTACTTCTGTGGTGTCTGTTGTCACTTCTTTTTCATTTCTAATTTTATTGATTTGAGTCCTCTCTTTTTCTTGATGAGTCTGGCTAATGGTTTATCAGTTTTGTGTATCTTCTCAGAGAACCAGCTTTTAGTTTTATTGATCTTTGCTATTGTTTTCTTTGTTTCTATTTCATTTATTTGTATTCTGATCTTTATGATTTCTTTCCTTTTGCTAACTTTGGGTTTTGTTTGTTCTTTTTTCTCTAGTTCCTTTAGGTGTAAGGTTAGATTGTTTACTTGAGATTTTCTTGTTTCTTGAGGTAGGCTTGTATAGCTATGAACTTCCCTCTTAGAACTGCTTTTGCTGCATCCCATACGTTTTGGATTGTCGTGTTTTCATTGTCATTTGTCTCTAGGTATTTTTTGATTTCCTCTTTGATTTCTTCACTGGTATCTTGATTATTTAGTAACATAGTGTTTAACCTCCATGTGTTTGTGCTTTTTACGTTTTTTTCCCTGTCATTCATTTCTAATCTCATAGTGTTGTGGTCAGAAAAGATGCTTGATATGATTTCAGTTTTATTAAATTTACAGAGGCTTGATTTGTGACCCAAGATGTGTTCTATCCTGGAGAATGTTCCGTGCGCACTTGAGAAGAAAGTGTAATCTGCTGTTTTTGGATGGAATGTCCTATAAATATCAATTAAATCTATCTGGTCTATTGTGTCACTTAAAGCTTGTCCTTCCTTATTCATATTCTGTTTGGATGATCTGTTCATTGGTGTAAGTAAGGTGTTAAAGTCCCCCACTATTATTGTGTTACTGTCGATTTCCTCTTTTATAGCTGTTAGCAGTTGCCTTATGTATTGAGGTGTTCCTATGATGGGTGCATATGTATTTATAATTGTTATATGTTCTTCTTGGATTGATCCCTTGATCATTATGTAGTGTCCTTCCTTTTCTCTTGTAACATTCTTTATTATAATGTCTATTTTATCTGATATGAGTATAGTTACTTAGCTTTCTTTTAATTTCCATTTGCATGGAATATCTTTTTCCATCCCCTCACTTTCAGTCTGTATATGTCCCTAGGTCTGAAGTGGGTGTCTTGTAGACAGCATATATATGGGTCTTGTTTTTGTATCCATTCAGCAAGCCTTTGTCTTTTGGTTGGAGTATTTAATCCATTCACATTTAAGGTAAGTATCGATATGTATATTCCTATGACTGTTTTCTTAATTGTTTGGGGTTTTTTTTTTGTAGGTCCTTTTCTTCTCTTTTGTTTTCCACTTAGAGAAGTTCCTTTAGCATTTGTTTTAGAGCTGGTTTGATGGTGCTGAATTCTCTTAGCTTTTCCTTGTCTATAAAATTTTTGGTTTTTCCATCAAATCTGAATGAGATCCTTGCAGGGTAGAGTGATCTTGGTTGTAGGTTCTTCTCTTTCATCACTTTAAGTATATTATGCCACTCCCTTCTGGCTTGTAGAGTTTCTGTTGAGAAATCCGCTTTTAACCTCGGAATTCCCTTGTACGTTATTTTTCATTTTTCCCTTGCTGCTTTCAGTAATTTTTCTTTGTCTTAAATTTTTGCCTATTTGATTACTGTGTGTCTCAGCGTGTTTCTCCTTGGGTTTATCCGGTATGGGACTCTGTGCGCTTCATGGACTGTGTGGCTATTCCGTTTCCCACGTTAGGGAAGTTTTCGACTATAATCTCTTCAGATATTTTCTCTGGTCCTTTCTCTCTCTCTTCTCCTTCTGAGACCCCTATAATACGAATGTTGTTGCATTTAATGTTGTCCCAGAGGTCTCTTAAGCTGTCTTCATTTCTTTTCATTCTTTTTTCTTTATGCTGTTCTGCAGCAGTGAATTCCAACGTTCTGTCTTCCAAGTTACTTTTCCATTCTTCTGCCTCAGTTATTCTGCTATTGATTCCTTCTAGTGTAGTTTTCATTTCAGTTATTGTATTGTTCATCTCTGTTTCTTTGTTCTTTCATTCTTCTGGGTCTTTTTTAAACATTTCTTGCATCTTCTCGATCTTTGCCTCCATTCTTTTTCTGAGGTCCTGGATCATCTTCACTATCATTTTTCTGAATTCTTTTTCTGGATGTTTGCCTATCTCCACTTCATTTAGTTGTTTTTCTGGGGTTTTATCTTGTTCCTTCATCTGGTACATAGCCCTCTGCCTTTTCATCTTGTCTATCTTTCTGTGAATTTGGTTTTTGTTCCACAGGCTGCAGGATTGTAGTTCTTCTTGCTTCTGCTGTCTGCCCTCTGGTGGATGAGGCTATCTAAGAGGCTTGATGCGAAGGACTGTTGGTGGGTAGAGCTGACTGTTTCTTTGGTGGGCAGAGCTCAGTAAAACTTTAATCCGCTTGACTGTTGATGGGTGGGGCTGGGTTCCCTCCCTATTGCTTGTTTGGCCAGAGGCAACCCCACACCGGAGCCTACCTGGGCTCTTTGGTGGTGCTAATGACAGACTCAGGAAGGGCTCACGCCAAGGAGTATTTCCCAGAACTTCTGCTGCCAGTGTCCTTGTCCCCATCGCCTCTGCAGGAGACCCTCCAACACTAGCAGGTAGGTCTGGTTCAGTCTCCTATGGGGTCACTGCTCCTTCCCCTGGGTTCCGATGCACACACTAGTTGGTGTGTACCCTCCAAGAGTGGAGTCTCTGTTTCCCCCAGTCCTGTTGAAGTCCTGCAATGAAATCCCGCTAGCCTTCAAAGTCTGATTCTCTAGGATTTCCTCCTCCCGTTACCGGACGCTCAGGTTGGGAAGCCTGACGGGGGGCTCAGAACCTTCACTCCAGTGGGTGCACTTCTGTGGAATAAGTGTTCTCCAGTCTGTGAGTCACCCACCCAGCAGTTAAGGGATTTGATTTTACTGTGATTGCACCCCTCCTACTGTCTCATTGTGACTTCTTCTTTGTCTTTGGATGTGGGGTATCTTTTTTTGTGAGTTCCAGTGTCTTCCTGTTGATGATTGTCCTGCAGCTAGTTGTGATCTGTAATTCTAATCTATTAAAGATGTTTCTTATTACTCAATCTCCCACAAGTATTAAAGTGCAGATTCAGTGATTAGTCGTTAAACAAATATTCATTGAGTACCTATTATGTGCCAGCCATTGCTAAGTGTTGAATAGACCGAGGAGAACAAAATAGACATGATTCCACACTAATCATTATTATAATCTGTGAGTTTATATAATGTAAATGTGTGAAAATACACTTATTAAATGGTTCCTATGTGCCAGGCTAGTTTACACTAATAAAGCAGAACAGAAAATCACCTAACGAAGCTTTTGCTCCCATGGATTTGTAGATATGTTCGTTTTCTCCATGTATTTCTAACAGCTTTTGCTGTATACAATTCAATACAATGTTATTTGATGCTAGAAGATGACAATTTTCACTGTTAATTGAATGCTTTATCATATAGAGAAATGGCTATTTTTCCATTGCAGTAGACATCACTGGTGTTACCTGCCCTGAACCCTTTGCTTCTAGGAACTATTGCCTCTTTCTACTCCCTGAGGTCCATGTGGCTTTGTGTCTGACTCTTAAATGAATAGGTTTCATTTCAGACCAGTAAGAGTTATCTATGTGTGAACTCCAGATAGGCATTTTTAAAGTTTTAATTTTGACCTAATTTCAAAGTTACAGAAAATTTGTAAGAATAATACAAAGAATTTCCATATACCCTTCATCCAGACTCATCATATGTTAACGTTTTGCCCATTTTATTTTTATTTTGTTTTTTTGGCCGCACTGTGCGGCATGCGGTATCTTAGTTCCCCAACCAGAGTGCAAACCCGTGCCCCCTGCAGTGGAAATGCGCAATGTTAACCACCATGGAATTCCCGCCATTTGTTTTATTTTAAAATATGTTTCTAAAGTATCTGAGAATAGGCCAACGTTCCCCCTCTGACCTAAACACTTCAGTGTGTTTCCTAAAATTTTTGGTGTATATTTTCTAAAAGCAAGGACATACAATGATCAAATCAGACAATTAGCATTAATATAGTAATAGCGATAAATTTTATTCAGATTTTACCATCATTATTTTACTGGACAGTTTCCTTGATAGCAAATGAAAGCCTACATTTATACCTTGCTTACAGCTGTCTTATCCCTTTAGTCTCTAATTTGGAACAAGTCCTCAGTCTTCTGTGTTTATGGACATAACATTTTCGAAGAGTATATGCCAGTTATCTTGTAGAATATTTCTCAATTTGGGTTTGAATAATGTTTCCACGTGATTAGAATCAGGTTATGAACTTATGGCAAGTATACAACAGAAGTCATTTGTGTTTCTCAGGGCATTTTACCAGGGAATACATGATACAAATTTTTTCCATTACTGGTGATGTTAACTTTGATCGCTTGATTAAGGTGATCTCTGTGGGTGTCTCCATTATAAACTTGCTGATTTTTACTTTGTAGTAGTTAAGTATCATATAGCACAACTTCCTGTTTCTCCATAACTATTACCCACAGAGTTTTAGTACCTATTGATGGTCTCACTTTCAGTTATGATCAGTAAATGGTGATTTTTCTACTTCCAGTTGGCTTCCTATTGTAAGAAAGAGCTTTCCCTTGTTTAATTAATTAATTTCAGTGTAGACTCAGGTTTCTGTCTTATTCAGTTGATAATCCTTTACTGTCATTATTTTGATGTTCATATTGTCCCAGATTTGGCCAGTGGGAACCCCTTCAAGCTGGCTCTTTATCCTTTGACATGCTCACATCATTGTTTTCGATGCAAAAGGGTGTCTCAGGCTTATCTTGACTCATCTTGTACTTTCTCTACTTCAGCCCTGAAATTGATGATGTCCCCATGGAGCCCTGATTCTTTTAGTAGAGAATGGAATTTAGTAACCAAGATCTGGGCAGTTGATATACTCATTACTACCAGGGTGTCATTGCTTGTAAGTTCTCACAGCAGGGCTAGGAAATAGAAATTTGTTTGTATACATACCCACAAATACCTTTTTTTTCTATAATCATGTTAATACACACACACACACCCCTTAAATCCATGAGTTCACACTGATATCTCATTCCAACCCAATATCACAGGAGTCTTTTATTCTCTCTTTCCATATATGTTATTCTTTTCTGTGTACAATGAGGAAGCAGGATATCATCCCCAATATATTATTTGTGTAGCCCTAGAAACGACAAAAAATAATTTCATAATTGCTAGCCTATTCCTTTGCAAAAAGGAAACCTAAGAATTCAAGATATGTTTAGAGTTCATTTTTATCTTTAGATTTAGGGCATTTAGTTCAAACACTCTTCAGATCTTCAGTTTTCCCTCCCACCCGTCCCTTCCTTTGGTGTAGCTATGTTACCGTTCAAAATATTTCATGCATTCATTTCTGTTTGTATTCCATTTTAGGACCTCCTGTCCCCATCATTTCTTATTTCTCTCTTCTCCTCCCTTCCCCCTTCTTTCTTTTTCATTTCCTTTTCTTTTTTTCTCTTTTTCCTTACCTCCTTTCCTTTTCCCTTTCCCTTTTTTCCTCCCTCCCTTTACTCCTCCTCCTTTCTCTCTTTCCCCCTCCCCCGTCTTCCCTTTCTTCTTCCTTGCATGTATAAAACATTAACATGGTTCCAAAAGTCAGAATGGTTTATAAAGTTAAACTCACAAAAATTACATCCTTCCTTCCCCCCTAATTCCTTCTGTCCTTTCTACCCCATTCCACCCTTCCTCCTGTAGTTAACCAAATTCATACATCTCTGGGGTATCTTTATTTCTTTGGCACAAAGGAGTAGATGCATGTATATTTTCTTATTTCTACTTTCTTATACAATGAGTAACATATTGCAGATATCTTTTGCACTCTGCTTATTTCACCTGACAGTGTCTGCTGGAAATTGTTCTACATCAATCCACAGAGATCTTATTTACAGCTACAGTGTACTCCATTGTCTGTCCCATAGCTTATTCAACCACCCTCCTATATATGACCATATACTTTTCAGTATATGTAATTACAAACAATGCTGCAATGAACAATCTTGTAGTTAAATTTTCATGCATCTTCAGATTAAACTCCTAGAAATGGGATTGTTTGGTTAAAAGCTAAGTGTATATGTAGTTATGCTAGTCCCTTAAGGTTTTCATCAATGTGCATTGATACATGCAGTGTATGAGGGTGCCTGTTTCTCCACGGCCTCACCAACAGACTATGTTATTAATACTTTAGTGTCTGGGACTTCCCTGGTGGTCCAGTGGGTAAGACTCTGTGCTCCCAGTGGAGGGGGACTGGGTTCAATCCTTGGTCTGGGAACTAGACCCCGCATGCATGCTGCAACTAAGAGTCTGCATGCCGCAACTAAGAGTCTGAATGCCACAACTAAGGAGTCCCCATGCTGTAACAAAGAGCCCATGAGCTGCAACTAAGACCTGGTGCAGCCAAAATAAATAAATTTTAAAAAATACTTTAATATTTGCCAGTGGTAACAGGAGAAATGGTATAGTTTTAATGTTATTTTGAGTGATGTTGAATATATTTTACAGGCTGTGTGTATGTGTTTAAAGTTGTTCATATCTTCCACCCATTTTATTACCAAGTTTTTCCATTCTGACATTTTTGATAGCTCCTCAGGTAGTCACCGGGTAATTAAGTGTGCAGCCAGGATTGAAAATTGCTGCTCTGTTCTTATAAAACTTCTCTACTTTGGCCACATTTGTAGTTCTTTCCCAAGATATATGTGTGTGTGTGTGTGTGTGAATGTGTGTCTCTGTCTGTGTGTGTGCACGCGTGCACATGTGCATGTCCCGGAATCAATAAGGAGAGTCTTGAGAACTGGTGTTTTGGGGTTTCTGATTCCAGTTGTTACTGAAACCCATCTATTTCTCTACTCTTTCTACTTTTCATTTGATAATTTCTGCATTCTGTGAGCAAATAAATCTGCCACCCCTTTTTAAGTTAGTCTGATTTCACTTACTATCAGAATAGCCTAAAGAAAATAACCATTTAATTCTTTTTTACTATAATTTTTCATATTCTCTGGAGGAGTATTCTTCATCTGATGGTTAGTTTTGCTGTTTTTTCACTTTAGTTCTGATAGTATTTTTGATGTGATCATTTTAAAAAGTTAGTGAATTGCAATTTAAGAGTACTTTTCTGGCATTTCTTATATTTTTTTGTTGCTGGGCCTTCTTGATAGCATCTAAGCTTTCCATTCCCCTTTGTCTGTGACAACCCTCACTTCTTGCACTGGTTGTTGTAAAGAAGGAAATGCATCTATGACACAAGTGTATATTTCCTGGTGCTCTCTGAGATCTGCCATCACTGTGCCATCTCTATTCACTTCTGCACAATTGTATGTGCTTTTGGCAGTACTTATCTATGCTTTGGTGTCTGTGGATTACACTCTTCCTATGTTTCATTGAGGAAAGTCACGGTTTCCCTCCTCCTATATTCTTGTTGTTTTTGTTGAGTCTCCAAGAGGAGAAAGGGAAAGATGTTGATTTTGATTCGATCAGCTACTTCACATCAGAAGTCGTTATTCCTCTTCATTGTTATTTCATTATGATTTTGGGAAGGAAGGGAGATAAATTTACCCTCAATCTGTTATCTTCAATTTGAAAACAGATTTTGGTCATTTTTAACCCTTTCTGAGATCATCTGTCTACAGAAGATTAATTTATTGTTATAATTGATAGCTTTGGTGATAGTCATCTTTTTATTTTTTTTAAATGCTTGATTGCTCCTTTTTTCAGTGTTTTGCTTTAAACTATTTTCTTTGCTTTTGTCTTTCTAAAATGTGTATTTTATTTTTGATTCTTGCAGTGGTTAAAGTTTTCAAAGAATTCTTTAACTTGTGTTCTTTGTCAATGTTAACTATTACATCACAGGTAATATTTTTAGCCCTTATTTAAGAAAATGCTTAAACTTTTACAGTTTTCAGTCTTTTTTGGAGGATAGATTATTTTTATTACTTTTATTACACTGTCGATTTTCTCAATGAGTAGTAATTTTGACAATTTACACTGTTTTATAATCACATTTTCAGTATTTAATATTTATCTCTGATCCTGAGGTCATCACTTTTAAAATTAATGAAATCCGCTTCATTATTTTGTTTTTTGTTTGTCCGTTTGTTTGTTCTTTTTTGTGTGTGTGGTACGTGGGCCTCTCACTGTTGTGGCCTCTCCCGTTGCGGAGCACAGGCTCCGGATGCGCAGGCTCAGCGGCCATGGCTCACGGGCCCAGCCGCTCCACAGCATGTGGGATCTTCCCGGACCGGGGCACAAACCCGTGTACCCTGCATCGGCAGGCGGACTCTCAACCACTGCGCCACCAGGGAAGCCCAGCTTCATTATTTTGATCTGACTATATAAATGACAGTTGCTCAGTAAAAATTCAAACAATTTAAACAATTTATAAAAGTATGAGAACTATTGTTAATATTTTGTTGGTCACATTTTAATACATTCATAATACCCACATAAACACAGGGCTGTTTAAGATATTGGGCTATAGTTGACCCAGATATATTGCTAAAAATAATATCAACAGTAGAGGTTTATTAATTAAATATATAACATATAATACAAAAGCTAGAGGTTGACAGTTACAGAATTTATAGCAGTTTACCAAAGTCAGGACTTTGGATTGGCTTCTTTTGATTTTCTTGGCTTTCCTCTCATAGTCACAAGATGGCTCTCACAGCTCTAGCCATAACTTCCTCAGATAAATATGTTTAAAGGTAGGATATAAGGAAATAAGCTGCTTCTCCTTGTGTCTGTCTTTTCAAGGAGCAAAGAAATCTTTCCTAGGAGACCCTAGCAGATTTTTACTTTCCGTTGGTCAGATTACATGGCCATGCCTCAACTGCGAGGGAAGCTGGGAAAGAGTGCTTCTGGGATTTTCTGTTTCTATTGGATTGGCCATAAAGTTTGTTCAGGGTTTTCCATAAGCTGGCAAAACCAAAACGAACTTTTTGGCCAACCCAATATATTTAGAGGTAGACTTTGATAGCACGAAAGAATGGTGGGGAATGGCTGTTGGATAGATAGCCAACAGTATCTGTCACATTTATCATTGTACGTAAGGTGGCCATGTCTTGTGTTTATTTTGGTGTGGACATTTTTTCAAAAGAATTCTTGTTTTCCTTACCACACTCACACCCTACATATTCATTATTAAAAATCTAGGACTTCCTTGTGGCACAGTGGCTAAGAACCCACCTGCCAATGCAGGGGATGCAGGTTCGAGCCCTGATCCGGGAAGATCCCACATGCTGCGGAGCAACAAAGCCCATGAGCCACAACTACTGAGCCCGGGTGCTACAACTACTGAAGCCCGCATGCCTAGAGCCCATGCTCTGCAACAACAGAAGCCACCGCAATGAGAAGCCCACGCACTGCAATGAAGAGTAGCCCCCGCTCGCAACGAAGACCCAATGCAGCCAAAAATAAAATATAAATAAATTTTTAAAAAATCTGTTACCTCACGCTTTATTATGCTTATATATGCACACACATATAGAGTGAAAGGTTAGTCATTGTTTTATAAAATGGGCTCACATTATATACATTTATCTGAATCTTGCTTTTCTTGCTTACTAGTTAGTACAAATCCTCCTAATAGGCACAGATCTAATTTCAGTTATTTTAAAGCTTACATAATCTGTGCTGTGTATGTACTGTGTTATATCCAAACATATGCTTCTTGATAAGCATTCATTCTTATTTATTTATTATTTATTTATTTATTTTTGGCTGAGTTGGGTTTTCGTTGCTGTGCGGGCTCTCTCTAGTTGCAGCAAGCAAGGGCTACTCTGTTGTGGTGTGCTAGCTTCTCGTTGTGGTGGCTTCTCTTGTTGTGGAGCATGGGCTCTAAGCACGCAGGCTTCAGTAGTTGTGGCGCACGGGCTTAGTTGCTCCGCGGCATGTGGGATCTTCCTGGAACAGGGCTCGAACCAGTGTCCCCTGCATTAGCAGGCAGATTCTTAACCACTGTGCCACCAGGGAAGTCCTGAGCATTCATTCTTGGTTTTTTTCCTCTACAAGTAGTACTATTACAGACATTCTTCTTATGCATATGTCCTTATATTTTGGAGCTTTATTTAGATTATGGGGATGGTAACCCATTGCTGGGTTAAAAGGGATGTTGTCATACATGTGCATAATTATACATAAATTAAAAAATGCTATTGTAAATCCACATATCCCCATTTAGAAGAGTTCCATTTTCTTAGCACCTTTACTAGTGGTAGTTGTTTGCTCATTGTATTCTTGTTCATTCCATCAACAAATTCTGAGTATCTCTGCCATGTGTCTGGCACTATTCCAGACATTAGAGTCAAAAGAGTTTCTGCTCTCTTGGACTTTCGAGTCTACTGAGGGAGATAAGTAATAAGCAAATGCAGTACAACCACTAATACGATCTAATAAATATTGCACCAATACAATAAAACAATCAGTTACACTAGGTAACTGATAAGTGTTATAAGGAAGAATAGAGTAGGATAAGATGAGAGGGAGTATTGTGGGAGAAGGATTCTGTATTGGGTGATCAGAGCAAATTTCTGAGCATTGACTTTTGGGCAAAGACCTGATGTATGAAGGAGTAAGCCATGATAATACCTAAGGAGAGCATGTTTTAGGCAGAGGGGGTCGATGTTTCTTGCGTTTGAAGATGAGTTTGAAGCTGGACAGTGTGGTTGAGTGATAGGAGAAGAGTGAAAAGAAATGAGTTCAGAAGGGGTAGTCTAGGCTAGGTTAGGCCTCGTCAGCCATAGTAAGGACTTTGGTAAGGTATTAACTGAGGCTCTTGATTCTTGATGATCTGATAGATGTAAAGTAGTATGTCATTGATACTTTATATTTTTCTGTATAATAGTGTTTTTAAAATATTTTCATATGTGTCTTTGGATTGACTCTTCTGCCTATTAATATTTACTCTTCTGCATATTTATATCCATAGTCCATTTTCCTGTCAAGTTGCTTTTTACTATTGTTTTCTATGAGATTACTTAATTATTTGTTTTGTATTACAAATACTTTTACAAGTATATCATTTAATGACTTGAGTTATGGTATTTTTTCTCAACCACAAATTGTGCCCAGTGTCTCAATTTTAAATAAAATTTAAATAATTTTTTGAAACTTTAATGAAATGTTATTAAATGGTTTTATAAATAAAACTCCTTGCAAGTTTAATGTTCAACGTCCATCTTGTTGCTAAGGTAAAGAATCAGTAACACACTTCACATGTTACTTGTTATTTCTACAACTATTTATACACAACTGTAAGAGTAATAATAAGTTACTTAATATTGCAAAGTGTTTAACTTTATGTACCTGGTGTGAATACCTTACTATTTGTGAATCATTGTGTCATTTAAAAATTTAGTCTTATTTAGTTTCTTTAGAACAGCTCTGCCACTTTTCCCCTTTGACATTGCCATTAGAAGAAACCAGATCACTTGTCTAGTAATATGTCCCACATTCTTGATTTGTCTGATTGTTTAACTTGTTCTTTTAACTCCCATATTCCTATTAACTGGAGGTTTAGCCCAAAGTTTTGGCTGGAAACATGGTAAACATTTTTTGGCAAGAATGCTTCATGGTTAATGATGTATATTTAATATTGCATCCCATCAGTGAGCACAAAGTGTCAAGTTTGTCACTTGGCTAAGATGATAATGCCAGCTCAATCAGTTGTAAGATATCTTTTTCCTTTACAATAAGCAAGTAATCTGTGGGGTGATATTTGGTTCTGTGCCAATATCATCTTCAAAAACCTTTACCCAATGGTTTTAACATCCTGTCTGAATTAATTATTTCAATAAGAACTGCAAAAAGATTTTTCCAATTAAGTAATTCCTCCTACATTTATTAGTTGGCATTTTTCTATAAAGAAGAATTTTTCCTCATCAACAGGAGATAAATAATAGTTCTTCCCCAAAGGCAGAATAAATGTTTAATTCTTTACAGAGTGAAGAAATGTTTACCTAGAAGGGATGAAGAGGCCATGGGAACAAGGAGAAGGATGGGAGCAAGACTTCTCTGAGTATAATTTTTTTCTTTTTTTTAACCATTTAAAAAAATTAAAGTATAGTGCAATGTTGTGTTAGTTTCAGGTGTATAGCATAGTGATTGAATTATACATATGTATATATGAGTGTAATTCTTATAGTTTTGATTTTCTCTTACTAATGTGTTTTATATATTAAAAATTAAGTTTAGAAGGAATATAAAATGTAAATATCCAAATTTAACTCCAACAATCAAAAGGCCTGTTTTTATTTCATTTTGGTAGGATCTATATACAGAGAAAATAATTATTCCAATGAATGTTGAATATAATACTCCATTTATACTTCCTTAATAGGATACATTCTAAGGACGAAAAGAACTGCAAAGAAATCTTGAAACTTCCCTGGTAATTTTATTGCTGATACTAATAGAATTATGAGGACCCAAGACTTTCACTGCCAGAGAAAAGATACACAAATATAAACCCAGAAGTTCATAAAGATCTCTGTAATATCAAATATGTTTATAAATATTAATATGAACTCATTTAAGAATATTTAAGAATATTTCCTAGTTTTGTCCATGGAAAGAACATAGAACTAATGATGCCCCAACTGGTAAAAATAAGATTCCCAGGTATATATGATCTCACTCACAAAATTGGCACTCTATGGCAAAACTGCAAAGCTGGTTAAATCCAGTGCTGTACCCCTCAGGTGCCTGCACCTATGAAGATGGACTTACCTGGAGAAAAACACACCACACTAACTGAATTCATCGCCCTAACCTGAAGTGGGCCTCAATGATACCTCACGGTTGAAGTATAGATTCTTGGTCCATCCACTGTGCTACTCTCTTGATTATTTCACACTTCTCTTTTCCCCTATTTCCAAGTCACTTCCTCTGTCCTCACTCTGCCAGTTTTGCTTCCTAATTCTCTGAGAAGGTGGAAACAATCAGAAAAGAACTTCCTAGGCTCTCATGACATCTATACTATACAATCCGAACCATCACTCACATGTAGTCTAGCATCTTTCCTGCTGTTATAGAACCTCCCTTTCCTCCACATAGGGAGAACATCTCATCCTCTCCCACCTTGCATAGGGACATTACGCCAGCATTCTCCCTCCATCATCATTGTCCCTTGCTACTTAATTATTCCTGTCAGCATATACATATGTTATTTCCCCATCCTTTAGGAAACTTCTAACCCCACTTTCTCTGCCAGCTACTGCCTTGATTCTCTGCTTGGCAGAAAAAAGAGTTATCTGTATGTTCCATAGGGCCCATGAAACCACCGTCCATACAAATTTATGGAATATTTTATCTCTCCAGAAGGTTTCCTCATGCCCCTCCCTAGTCAACACACCCTCAAAAGGTAATCACGGGCTTCCCTGGTGGCGCAGTGGTTGAGAGTCTGCCTGCCGATGTAGGGGACACAGATTCGTGCCCCGGTCCGGGAAGATCCCACATGCCGCGGAGCGGCTGGGCCCGTGAGCCATGGCCGCTGAGCCTGCGCGTCCGGAGCCTGTGCTCTGCAACGGGAGAGGCCACAACAGTGAGAGGCCCGCGTACTGCTAAAAAAAAAAAAAAAAAAAAAAAAAAAAGGTAAACACTTCTGACTTTCATCATTATTTGTTTTGCCTAAACTTCATATAAATGCATCATCAGTATGTACCGTTGTGACTACTTTCACTTGATATATCGTCTGTAATATTCATCTGTTTTTTTGTTGCAAGTATCAATAGGTTTTTTTAAAAATTAAATTACTATGTAGTATTCCATTGAATAGCCTCTTTTGTGACAGACCTCTTCAGGACTTTCGCTCATTTTAAAAAGTTGGATTATTGTCATTTTCTTACTGATGTACAGATGTTGGATGTACGTGTAATGAAGATCTCTCAGTCTGTGATTTGCTTTTTTACTTGCTTAATTGTGTCTTTTGGTGGGTATGGTTCTGAATTTTAATGAAGTCAGTCTTTTATGGTTAGTATTTTTTGTGTTCTATTTAGGACTGTCTTGAGGAAATTTTCCTGTTTTACTGTAAAAACTTTATTGTTTTACACATTTAGAACTGTGATATATCTCAAATTAAATTTGGTATACCCTGTTTCATAGGGGTCAAGTTCCATTTTGTTCCATAAAATATCCACATTTTCCAATACCCCTTATTGCAAAGCTATTCATTCCCTTATAGACTTGCATTGATATCTGTCATAAACTGAGTCTTTTTCTGACTATTCTCTTCCATTGGTCTATTTGTGTATCCTGTGCCAATCCTACACTCTCTTAACTTCTGTAACTTTGTACTATGTCTTGAATTCAAATACGTTCTTCTCAAGCTTGACTGGGTTCTTTTGGTCCTGATTTGTTTTGATACCTCAAAGTAATACATATTTATGCACCCAATGCAAATAAGGCCAATTTTATGTTATCAGCAATCAGTTGATAGGAAAAAAAAATCTATATGGTGCTTGAAGAAATATTTTGAAAAGCCTCAGATGGCAATATCTCACGAATAGTATTTTAAGTGTCCATAGTTCACCTGTTCTCATTCCTTCATTCTCCCCAGTCCAATCATGTGTGGAAATGTACCAGTTTTTAAAGTGAGTGTGAAGTTATTGCTTTATACCAGGTCCATAATGTTCATTTTGAGAATAGTGGTAAGAAGTGGAGGGTTAACAATGATGATCTATGACAAAAGCATAGAATAAAGGTATAGGTAACAAACCCTTAGCTTTATCCCATGTTTTATCATTGACACCACCAGGATCTATTAATAATGTATTGAGAAATTTTACATCTATATCAGTGGTCCTCAACTGGGTGTTGGGGGGTGATTTTTACTTCCTGGGGGACATTTGACAATGTCTGGAACATTCTTTTGGTCACAGCTGGGGCAGGAAGTGGGATAGAGAGGAAGGTGCTTCTGACTTCTAGTGGGTTCAGGACTAGAATGCTGCTCAACACCCTACATTGCACCAGACAGCAAAGGATTATCCAGCCGAAAATGTCAGTCTGCAGAGATTAAGAAACCCTGATCTAGATGGTCACATCTTTCTCCAACAGAAAGATATTCAGGTAAGTAACTCACCCATTTAATTCTGCTATGGTATGTGCAAATAAAGAGAGCAAGCAGACAGCAGATGCCTTGATGGGTCAATATGTTACAGTGGGGTGGAGAGGTAGGATTTAAATGTTAAGATAAATCACATCAGTTTACCAGAGAAGAAAATCAAGAAGTGAAGGAGGTGGTAATGTGAACTAAGGGGTCACAGTACCCCCCCACACACCATGGAGATTAAAGTTAACAAACTATCTCTCACTTCTGTGGGAAACTATTCTCTCCTGACACATAATTTTTATGTGGAAGGGGATGGAGATATGCTACCCTACTCTCAGATGTTCAGAGGGAAATGGGTTTTTGGTAGCTACAATCTGAAGCTAGAGTCTACATGTCTATATATTGTTCTTTAATAGCCCCTTATATTTTTCCTGCCCTTCTGCTCTCTCTGTCAATGGTTCCTTGTCTCTCCTAGAGTTTCGAATCCCAGGTTTTGGAACCACCCATGTTTTTTTTCTATTGGGTCAGTTCCGTTAGTATACAAATATGACACTATTATGTCTACCATCTTAAAACATAAAACCTTTGCTTGAATCATTTCTCTGTTCCCCTTTTCAGCAAAGCTCGAAAAAGCTCTGTTTACTCATTGTATCCAATTTCTTTCTTCCAATTTTTCCTGAAGTCACTTCAATAAGGCTCAGCCTACCTTCTGCCTTGTCTCCCTAATTCCATCTGTGCTCGACATTCTATTCTCAACACAAACAGCCAGAACGAGCTTTTAAAAATGCAATGGCTTTCTTCAAAACACTGCAATAGCTCTTCATTTCTTAAAATAAAAGCCAAAGTTCTTTCGTATCTATACGACCATATGTGATCTGGCCCCATTTACTCCTCTGATTTTCTGTCTCCCAGTCCTCTTCTTACTCATTTTACTTCAGCCACTCTGGTCTTTTTGATATTTCTGGACTATCCCAGACTCAAGATCTTTGTACTGCTTTTTCGTTTGCCTGGAACCCTCTCCCTCCAGATGTTCATATGGTACACTCTGTTATATCCTCAAGTCATTTCTCAGTGAAGTCTATCCTACTATAACTCTTTAAATTATAAATATTCCATGTTGCATTCCCAGATCTATTTCTTCCCATACTGCTCATCAACTTTTACAATTGTTTATTCAACATTTATTGATTACCTACCGTGTGCCAGGCATAGTACTAGTTGCTGGGGATACATCAGTGAACAAAATAGACAAAAATATCTTCCTTCCTAGAGCTTATATTTCAGGGGGAGGAGACAGATAAACATAATAAGGAAATCATATGGTTTTAGTAAAAAAACAAATTAACAGTGGATAATCAACAGAATAATTTTGCAATTAAAAAACCCCACTGGTTCCTGGGTCTCGCTTCAGACATACTGAATCAGAGCCATTAGCGTGAGACCTAGGCGTAGGGCCTGTATTTTATAAAACTCTAGGTTATTCAGAAAGATTGAGATAAATGCTTTAGAGTATAATTATGTCTCAGGACCAAGGATAATGGCACATTTGCTCCTTTCTCTAACAATTTATTCACATTATACTTATATCTCGACAGAGAGGAAAAAAGAGATAACGACGGGGAAATAAGTATTCTAAGATTTAGGTTTCTGGATGATTGTTTTCTGGGCCAGGCTTTTCCCACTGTATGGACATTATTTGGGAAAATAGTCATTAGGGAAATGGTGAGGGCAGACCATCATTCAGAAAGAGGAACTCTCACTTTCACAGCCTGGGTGAGAGGCAATTATCTTTTTTAAAAAAAATTTATTTATTTGGCTGCACTGGGTCTTAGTTGCGGCATGTGGGATCTTTGTTGTGGCATGCGAACTCTTAGTTGCAGCATGTGGGATCTAGTTCCCTGACCAGGGATTGAACCCGGGCCCCTGCATTAGGAGCATGGAGTCTTAGCCACTGGACACCAGGGAAGTCCTGTGAGGCACTGATCTCCTGGTTAAAGTAATGAAAAAGATCCATTATGAGCAGAGAAAGGTTTTGGAGAGGTACCTTTCAGCAATTCTGCTGGGAGGAAACTATATGAAACTTGGTATTAGTTATCTATTGAGTAAAAAAATGACCCCAAAACTCAGTGACTTAAAAAACAAACATTTATTATTGTATAGTTTCTGTGGGTCAGAAATAAAGGCGTGACTTAATTGGATGGTTTAGCTTGGGATGTCTCATGAGGTTGCAGGCAAAACATTGGCTGTGGTTGTGGTCATCTGGAATCTCACTGGGATTTAAGGATCCATTGCCAAGATGGTTCATTCACATGGCTGTTGGTAGGAGACTTTAGCTCTTCATTATGTAAACCTCTCCATAGGGCTGCTTGCATGACCTTACAACATGGCACCTGCCTTCCCCCAGAGCAAGTGATTCGAGAGAGAACAATACAGAAGCTGCAACTGCAACACCTTTTATGACTTAGGCTTAGAAATCACGACCTATTATTTTTTGCAATATCCTATGGCTACCTAATATGGGAGGAGGCTACCCAAGGTCATGTATACCAGGAGGCAGTGATCATTGGGGGCCAGTTTGGAGGCTGGCTATTATACTTGGGGTATTGTCATTATGGATGGCCCCTGCTTGTTGATTACTTTACTTTTCCACATCTGTAATGAACACAGTATTATAACTTATTCTACAGTAGAAAAACAGAAAAAGTGATAAAATAACCTCAGCAGCTGCCTATGCCTTAAGAGAGTTCCTATAGGAGACTGAAGTGAAATTAACCTTCTCTTCTCCTTAAGATTACCCAGGTTGTCCCATAAAGGACAGTTAGAATCCAGTAGCAAATTAATGCAGTAACAGTCTATGCCCTCATTGGATTCATACCAGGAATACAAGGAAAATTACTAAGGCAACAATAATAACTAACCAGATTAATAGATAAAGGAGAGAAATGATAGGAGTATCTTTGCGGATGTGTACAGGCATTTTACAAAATTTGACATTCTTGACTTAAAAAAAAATCTTAATATCATAAGAATTGGTAGAGATTTCTTTAACATATTTTTAAAGAACTCATGTATAGGCTGGACTGGGCTCTTATCTTAGAGGTTCTGGAGAAGAATCCTCTTCCAGCCTTTTCAGGTTGTTGGCAGCATTCTGTTCCTTGTGGTTGTAGGACTGTCATTCCCATTTCCTTGCTGGCTGTCAGCTGGGGGCTGCTCTCAGCTCCCAGAAGCTGTTCATATTCTTTACCACATGGCCCACTCCATCTTCAAAGGCAGAAATGGCATGTCAAATCCTTCACATATTTGGAATCTCTCTGACTCCTACTTCTACTACCAGCTGGAGAAAACTCTATGCTTTTATTGGGCTCATGTGATTAGATTAAGCCCTCCTAGATCCTCTCTCTGGCTTAAGGTCTACGGATTAATACACTTAATTGCACCTGTCAAATCCTTTTGCTATGTAACTTATATAATGATGGGGTAATCATTAGAGGGCAGAGACCATGGAGGACATTAGAATTCTGCCTGCAACAGAAGTTTAGAAGAACAAGGACAGGATTCTGAAGGTGGAGTGTACAATAAACAGAGAAGTGACATGAGGCTATAAAGAAATTTTAACATGTTCTTCCTCTGTAATTTAAATATAGTCTCAGGACTACCCTGGTGGTCCAGTGGCTGAGACTCTGTGCTCCCAATTCGGGGGGGCCCGGGTTTCATCCCTGGTCAGGGAACTAGATCCCACATGCATGCTGCAACTAAGAAGTCTACATGCCATGGTGAGGATCCCGTGTGCCACAACTAAGACCTGGTGCAGACAAAATAAATAAATATTAATAAGTAAATATAGTCTCAGTGGGGGAAAAATTGTTCTCATATAGAAAATTAAAAGAAAAAAAAGGGCTGTAAGTTACGAATATTAAATTGCACATTTTTGAAACAAAGTGTCACTAACCACTTCTGTCATTATATGAATTATATGAAGACCATTCTGAAGTTCTATTCTCTGACCATTACAAGATTTTTATGTGGGTTAATTTGGAGATGTGGTTTGTTTTTTTGTTTTGTTTTGTTTTGTTTTTGCTGTACGTGGGCCTCACTGCCGTGGCCTCTCCCGTTGCGGAGCACAGGCTCCGAACGCGCAGGCTCAGCAGCCATGGCTCACGGGCCCAGCTGCTCCGCGGCACGTGGGATCTTCCCAGACCGGGGCATGAACCCGTGTCCCCTGCATCGGTAGGCGGACTGTCAACCACTGTGCCACCAGGGAAGCCCTGAAGATGTGTTTCTTAAAAACATTTACAACTGGTGAGAACTTACTGTGTAGCACAGGGAACCCTACTCAGTGCTCTGTGGTGACCTAAATGGGAAGGAAATCTAAAAAAGAGGGGATATAGGTGTATGTATAACTGATTCATTTTGCTGTACAGCAGAAACTAACACAACATTGTAAAGCAACTATATTCTAATAAAAGTTAATTAGAAAAAACATTTACAAATCTTTTTTTTGAGTATTTTCTTTTTGAAGTATAGTTGATGTACAATATTATGTAAGTATAGGTGTACGATGTAGTGATTCATAATTTTTAAAGGTTATACTCCATTTATAGTTATTATAGAATATTGGCTATATTCCCTGTGTTGTATACTATATCCTTGTACCTTATTTTATTTTATTTTTTTATTGAAGTATTGTTGATTTACAGTGTTTCAAGTGTATAGCAAAGTGATTCAGTTTTATATGTGTATATATATATATATATTTTCAGATTCTTTTCCATTATAGTTTATTACAAGATACTGAATATAGTTCCCTGTGCTATAGAGTAGGTCCTTGTTCCTTGTAGCTGATTTTATACATAATAGTTTTTATCTCCTAATCCCCTACCACTATACTACCCCTGCCCCCTTACAAATCTTTCTTAATGAATATCTCTTTTAAAAAGTGGTTTTTACACAGAAAAAAAGAACTATGAAACTGGAAGTATGTCTATTTTGCTTTTCTTAACCCACTGGTACAAAATGGATCACTGAGGCCTTTTTCAGGGGACTACTGGAAATCATTCAGGTACACTATAATTAACCATCTCACAATATTCCAAAGTAATAGAAAGTATGTGACTAATTCTATTCTGATAGGAGACAGTAATGCCACATGACAATTATTCAAACATTTAAAAAGTATTTTTTAATGGAGGTTTATTAAATTAAAGTTTAGAAATTTCTAAATGAAAAAAGGTATTAGGGATTACTAAATAAACATGAACAGGTTTTGTGGAGTGCTTGCACTGTATAGGAGGGGTCCTCAACCCCCAGGCCGTGGAAAGGTGCCTTGTCTGTTAGGAACTGGGCTGCACAGCAGGTGAGCAGCCAGTGAGCAAGCAAAGCTTCATCTGCCGCTCCGCATTGCTCCCCATCACTCGTATTACCTCCTGAACCATCCCCCCGCCAACCCCCCGCCAACTCCCGTCCGTGGAAAAATTGTCTTCCACGAAATCGATCTCTGATGCCAAAAAGGTTGGGGACTGCTGTTGTATAGTGTATTATTTTATGTTCTAAGGATCAGTTGTTAGATAAGTGTCCAAAATACATAATCTATGACACAGAGTATCCAAGTTCATACTATCTCAACCTATTATATCTTGATCCTTAGATACAGAGGGCTTCAGTGTGTTACTTAGAAGCTAACATCTTTGTCCTAAATTTTCATACATTCAAACATAATCTGAATAACAGTAGCCTGAAGAAAAAGCAATTTCTCTACACCATTCACCAATTACAAGCCTCCCATTTATGTACACACCTCCAAGTTTTAAAAAATGTTCTGATAACATCAACTGGAAAGGAATGGAAATTGATAAGAATGCACATTGTATCCACCTGGATTTTCTCTGTTTCACTTTCATAACTGGTTTTCCATAATAATTTCCAAAGTTTTTATGAGGCCGAACAAAGGCAGCATGTCATAATAGAATATTGGGGGAACCTGGGTTTCTGGTCCTGATGGCTATTACTTTCTTGGGCAATCCTGAACAAAGTCTCTTAACCTTTCTCTGGTCCTAGTTTTACAACCAATAAAATACCCTGAATTAGATCATTGTTTCTCAAAGTGTGTTCCATTCATGAATGTTAAATGCTAAAGAAAGTTTGGGAAAACTGTATTAAACCAAGCTGAAGAGGTTTTTTTTAGGGCAGGGATTCTTAGAACCCTTAATGTGCCAGTGTGTATTGTGAATTTCCAAGGGAGAAATACATTATTCTGGATCTTCTAAACTTGCATGACTATACAACTCTTTTATTGAAAGCGCTTAATAGAAACACTGTTGAAAAATGCTGAACCAAGAAATTTCTGAAAAATACCATGATTCTATAATGATATCCAGGCCATTGTTCTAATCCTTTAGGGACCATATTCACATCTCGGTATCAGACTTTAAGTCTACTGTCTCAGAAATTTGTCCAGGGAGTAAGAGATGCAGGTAAATGGGCTTACAAATTTTTAGTAATGTAGACTTGAATCCTAAAATATGTCAGAAAAGACACATGGAGACTTATGCCGTTACTGACATTATTACCATTTATGGGTAAAATACAATTTTTCTGACCATAGGAATGAACAATTTTAGACTTTACGTTAATATTTTGCTCTGACTTTACTGAAGTTGTTGAAATAAAAGTAAATTGTTTGGCAAACTTATGGTTACCAGGGGGTGAGGGAGGGATAGATAAATTGGGAGATTGGGATTGACATATATACACTACTATATATAAACTACATAAGTAATAAGGACCCACTATATAGCACAGAGGACTCAACTCAGTACTCTATAATGGCCTATATGAGAAAAGAATCTAAAAAAGAGTGGATATATGTATATATATAACTGATTCACTTTGCTGTACACAACATTGTAAATCAACTATACTCCCATAAGCATTTTTTTAAAAAGTAAATTATTTTTTTAAAATGATGATTGTTAAAACTATTAAAGCAAGAAAAAGATTTATGAGGCCAGCAGTCTTTAATAACAAATAGACTTTTTTTTTTTGGCTGCACCATGGCATGTGGGATCTTAGTTCCCCTACCAGGGATCAAACCCGTGCCCCCTTCATTGGAAGCATGGAGTCTTAACCACTGGACCGCCAGGGAGGTCTCCAGATAATAAATAGATTGTCCATTAACTCTTCCTGCCAAATTTTTTGAGGAGTGACATGTTTGCACATCATTTGCAATTTTAAAGGATTATTTTTATACCTGCTAAGCTGCTCCACTGTTACTTTTTGGTATTCATTTGAAGTACATTGTAACCATAATGATATCTGTTTTGAACACATTTTATTGACACTGGATTCAACTTCCTGTGGTGCTCCTTTGGCAGACATTTTTGATCAGTGTTTCTCAGGTTATTGTATTTAATGGGTCAGTAAGATATATAATTCTAAAATTGCAGAGGGGAGTTTCCCAACCTTTTGTGTGTGTGTGTGTGTGTGTGTGTGTGTGTGTGTGTGTGTGTGTGTGCTATGCGGGCCTCTCACTGTTGTGGCCTCTCCCGTTGCAGAGCACAGGCTCCGGACCTGCAGGCTCAGTGGCCATGGCTCACGGGCCCAGCCACTCCGCGGCATATGGGATCTTCCTGGACCGGGGCACGAACCCGTGTCCCCTGCATCGGCAGGCGGACTCTCAACCACTGCGCCACCAGGGAAGCCCTTCCCAACCTTTTAATTTTGCCAAATGGGGCAAAATGAAAGCAACTAACAAAGATAGTTAATAGAAAAATAGAAAAAAAAAAGTAAATGGAAAAATAGTTTCTATTAAGTGCTTTTCAGTGAAAGAGTTGTATAATCAGGCAAGTGTATAAGATCCTGAATAATGTATTTCCCCCTTGGAAGTTTAAAAGTGACTAGCAAGAAACCCCCCTAAAAACAAGCAAACAAAAAAAGAACTAGTATCTACTATCTCCATAAGGTGAAAAAAAGAACATTTTAACATCACAAATTTAAAAAGGGCATAACATCAGAATAAAAGAGTTATTTCAATTTCAGCTTCATGAAAAGTTAAGTGCGTTGCTCCCTTATTCCTCAGTTTCACATGGACAAGGAACAATTCTATTACAAAACTCGTTTGGTCCAGGGAACGGCCACTGTTTCTGATAGAGTGGGAGGAGCTTTCTTGCCTGGGAGGGTGGGGTCCTGGCAGGTACATGTGCATGGCTGAGGGAGTGCTTCAGAAGCTGCTTCTAAGCTGCAGCGTCTGAGAGAAGATGTGGGTTTAGTTTTGTTTTTTTTTTTAACATTTTATTGGAGTATAATTGCTTTACAATGGTGTGTTAGTTTCTACTTTATAACAAAGTGAATCAGTTATACATATACATATGTTCCCATATCTCTTCCCTCTTGCGTCCCCCTCCCTTCCACCCTGCCTATCCCACCCCTCTAGGTGGTCACAAAGCACCGAGCTGATTTCCCTGTGCTATGCAGCTGCTTCCTACTAGCTAGCTATTTTACGTTTGGTAGTGTATATATGTCCATGCCACTCTCTCACTTTGTCACAGCTTACCCTTCCCCCTCCCCATATCCTCAAGTCCATTCTCAAGTAGGTCTGTGTCTTTATTCCTGTCTTACCCCTAAGTTCGTCATGACATTTATTTTCTTAGATTCTAAGAATCTTAGATTCTTAGATTTCTTAGATTCTTAGATTTCTTAGATTTTCTTATATATGTGTTAGCATACGGTATTTGTCTTTCTCTTTCTGACTTGCTTCACTCTGTATGACAGACTCTAGGTCCATCCACCTCACTACAAATAACTCAATTTCGTTTCTTTTTATGGCTGAGTAATATTCCATTGTATATATCTGCCACATCTTCTTTATCCATTCATCTGATGATGGACACTTAGGTTGCTTCCATCTCCTGGATATTGTAAATAGAGCTGCAATGAACATTTCGGTACATGACTCTTTTTGAATTATGGTTTTCTCAGGGTATATGCCCAGTAGTGGGATTGCTGGGTCATATGGCAGTTCTATTTGTAGTTTTTTAAGGAACCTCCATGCTGTTCTCCATAGTGGCTGTACCAATTCACATTCCCACCAGCAGTGCAAGAGTGTTCCCTTTTCTCCACACCCTCTCCAGCATTTATTGTTTCTAGATTTCTTGATGATGGCCATTCTGACTGGTGTGAGATGATATCTCATTGTAGTTTTGATTTGCATTTCTCTAATGATTAATGATGTTGAGCATTCTTTCATGTGTTTGTTGGCAATCTGTATATCTTCTTTGGAGAAATGTCTGTTTAGGTCTTCTGCCCATTTTTGGATTGGGTTGTTTGTTTTTTTGTTATTGAGCTGCATGAGCTGTTTGTAAATTTAGGAGATTAATCCTTTGTCAGTTGCTTCATTTGCAAATATTTTCTCCCATTCTGAGGGTTGTCTTTTGGTCTTGTTTATGGTTTCCTTTGCTGTGCAAAAGATTTTAAATTTCATTAGGTCCCTTTTGTTTATTTTTGTTTTTATTTCCATTTCTCTAGGAGGTGGGTCAAAAAGGATCTTGCTGTGATTTATGTCATAGAATGTTCTGCCTATGTTTTCCTCTAAGAGTTTGATAGTGTCTGGCCTTACATTTATGTCTTTAATCCATTTTGCGTTTATTTTTGTGTATGGTGTTAGGGAGGGTTCTAATTTCATTCTTTTACATGTAACTGTCCAGTTTTCCCAGCATCACTTATTAAAGAGACTGTCTTTTCTCCACTGTATATTCTTGCCTCCTTTATCAAAGATAAGGTGACCATATCTATGTGGGTTTATCTCCGGGCTTTCTATCCTGTTCCATTGAGCTATATTTCTGTTTTTGTGCCAGTACCATACTGTCTTGATTACTGTAGCTTTGTCGTATAGTCTGAAGTCAGGAAGCCTGATTCCTCCAGCTCTGTTTTTCTTTCTAAAGATTGCTTTGGCTATTCAGGGTCTTTTGTGTTTCCATACAAATTGTGAAATTTTTTGTTCTAATTCTGTGAAAAATTCCAGTGGTAGTTTGATAGGAGTTGCACTGACTCTGTAGATTGCTTTGGGTAATACAGTCATTTTCACAATGTTGATTCTTCCAAACCAAGAACATGGTATATCTCTCCATCTATTTGTATCAGTTTTAATTTATTTTATCAGTGTCTTATAGTTTTCTGCATACAGGTCTTTTGTCTCCTTAGGTAGGTTTATTCCTAGATATTTTATTCTTTTTGTTGCAATGGTAAATGGGAGTGTTTTCTTAATTTCACTTTCAGATTTTTCATCATTAGTATATAGGAATGAAAGATATTTCTGTGCATTAATTTTGTATCCTGCTACTTTACCAAATTCATAGATTAGCTCTAGTAGTTTTCTGGTAGCATCTTTAGGATTCTCTATGTATAGCATCATGTCATCTGCAAACAGTGACAGTTTTACTTCTTCATTTCCGATTTGGATTACTTTTATTTCTTTTTCTTCTCTGATTGCTGTGGCTAAAACTTCAAAAACTATGTTGAATAATAGTGGTGAGAGTGGGCAACCTTGTTTTGTTCCTGATCTTAGTGGAAATGGTTTCAGTTTTTCACCATTGAGGACGATGCTGGCTGTGGGTTTGTCATATATGGCCTTTATTATGTTGAAGAAAGTTCCCTTAATGCCTACTTTCTGCAGGGTTTTTATCATAAATGGGTGTTGAATTTTGTTGAAAGCTTTCTCTGCATCTATTGAGATCATCATATGGTTTTTCTCCTTCAGTTTGTTAATATGGTGTATCACATTGATTGATTTGTGTATATTGAAGAACCCTTGCATTCCTGGGATTAACCCCACTTGATCATAATGTATGATCCTTTTAATGTACTGTTGAATTCTATTTGCTAGTATTTTGTTGAGGAGTTTTGCATCTATGTTAATCAATGATATTGGTCTGTAGTTTTCTTTCTTTGTGACATCTTTGTCTGGTTTTGGTATCAGGGTGATGGTGGCCTCGTAGAATGAGTTTGGGAGTGTTCCTCCCTCTGCTATATTCTGGAAGATTTTGAGAAGGATAGGTGTTAGCTCTTCTCTAAATGTTTGATACAATTCGCCTGTGAAGCCATCTGGTCCTGGGCTGTTGTTTTCTGGAAGATTTTTAATCACAGTTTCAATTTCAGTGCTTGTGATTGGTCTGTTTATATTTTCTATTTCTTCCTGGTTCAGTCTCGGAAGGTTGTGCATTTCTAAGAAATTGTCCATTTCTTCCAGGTTGTCCATTTTATTGACATATAGTTGCTTGTAGTAATCTCCAATGATCCTTTGTATTTCTGCAGTGTCAGTTGTTACTTCTCCTTTTTCATTTCTAATTCTATTGATTTGAGTCTTCTCCCTTTTTTTCTTGATGAGTCTGGCTAATGGTTTATCAATTTTGTTTATCTTCTTAAAGAACCAGCTTTTAGTTTATTGATCTTTGCTACCATTTCCTTATTTCTTTTTCATTTATTTCTGATCTGATCTTTATTATTTCTTTCCTTCTGTGAACTTTGGGTTTTTTTGTTCTTCTTTCTCTAATTGCTTTAGGTGTAAGATTAGGTTGTTTATTTGAGATGTTTCCTGTTTCTTAAGGGACGATTGTATTGCTATAAACCTCCCTCTTAGAACTGCTTTTGCTTCATCCCATAGGTTTTGGGTCATCGTGTTTTCATTGTCATTTGTTTCTAGGTATTTTTTGATTTCCTCTTTGATTTCTTCAGTGATCTCTTGGTTATTAATTAGTGCATTGGTTAGCCTCCATGTGTTTGTATTTTTTACATATTTTTTCCTGTAATTGATATCTAGTCTCCTGGCATTGTGGTCAGAAAAGATACTTCATAGGATTTCAATTTTCTTAAATTTACCAAGGCTTGATTTGTGACCCAAGATATGATCTATCATGCAGAATGTTCCATGAGCACTTGTTGTTTTTGGATGGAATGTCCTATAAATATCAATTAAATATCAATTAAGCCCATCTTGTTTAATGTATCATTTAAAGCTTGTGTTTCCTTATTTATTTTCATTTTGGATGATCTGTCCATTGGTGAAAGTGGGCTGTTAAAGTCCCCTACTATGATTGTGTTACTGTCAATACACCCTTTTATGGCTGTTAGTATTTGCCTTATGTATTGAGGTGCTCCTATGCTGGGTGCATAAATATTTACAATTGTTATATCTTCTTCTTGGATTGATCCCTTGATCATTATGTAGTGTCCTTCTTTGTCTCTTGTAATAGTCTTTGTTTTAAAGTCTATTTTGTCTTATATGAGAATTGCTACTCTAGGTTTCTTTTGATTTCCATTTGCATGGAATATCTTTTTCTATTCCCTCACTTTAAATTTGTATGTGTCCCTAGGTCTGAGGTGGGTCTCTTGTAGACAGCATATATACGGGTCTTGTTTTTGTATCCATTCAGCCAGTCTATGTCTTTTGGTTGGAGCATGTAATCCATTTACATTTAAGGTAATTATTGATATGTATGTTCCTATTACCATTTTCTTAATTGTTTTGGGTTTGTTATTGTAGATCTTTTCCTTCTCTTGTGTTTCTTGCTCAGAGAAGTTCCTTTAGCATTTGTTGTAAAGCTGGTTTGGTGGTGCTGAATTTTCTTAGCTTTTGCTTGTCTGTAGAGGTTTTAATTTCTCCATCGAATCTGAATGAGATCCTTGCTGGGTAGAGTAATCTTGGTTGTAGGTTTTTCTCCTTCGTCACTTTAAATATGTCCTGCTACTCCCTTCTGGCTTGCAGAGTTTCTGCTGAAAGATCAGCTGTTAACCTTGTGGGTATTCCCTTGTGTGTTATTCATTGTTTTCCCTTGCTGCTTTTAATATTTTTTCTTTGTATTTAATTTTTGATAGTTTGATTAATACATGTCTTGGTGTGTTTCTCCTTGGATTTATCCTGTATGGGACTCTCTCTGCTTCCTGGACTTGAGTAACTATTTTCTTTCCCTTGTTAGGGAAGTTTTCAACTATAATCTCTTCAAATATTTTCTCAGTCCCTTTCTTTTTCTCTTCTTCTTCTGGGACCCCTATAATTCAAATGTTGGTGCGTTTAATGTTGTCCCAGAAGTCTCTGAGACTGTCCTCAGTTCTTTTCATTCTTTTTTCTTCCTTCTGCTCTGCAGTAGTTATTTCCACTATTTTATCTTCCACGTCACTTTTCCATTCTTCTGCCTCAGTTATTCTGCTACTGATCCCTTCTAGAGAACTTTAAATTTCATTTATTGTGTTTTTCATCACTGTTTGTTTGCTCTTTAGTTCTTCTAGGTCCTTGTGAAACGTTTACTGTATTTTCTCCCTTCTATTTCCAAGATTTTCGATCATCTTTACTATAATTATTTTGAAGTCTTTTTCAGATAGACTGCCTATTTCCTCTTCATTTGTTAGGTCTGGTGGGTTTTTGCCCTGCTCCTTCATCTGCTGTGTGTTTCTCTTTCTTCTCATTTTGCTTAACTTACTGTGTTTGGGGTCTCCTTTTTGCAGGCTGCACGTTCGTAGTTCCCATTGTTTTTGGTGTCTGTCCCCAGTGGCTAATGTTGGTCAGTGGGTTGTGTAGGCTTCCTGGTGGAGGGGACTAGTGCCTGTGTTCTGGAGGATGAGGCTGGATTTTGTCTTTCTGGTGGGCAGGTCCACGTCTGGTGGTGTGTTTTGGGGTGTCTGTGGCCTTATTATGATTTTAGGCAGCCTCTCTGCTAATGGATGGGGCTGTGTCCCTGTCTTGCTAGTTGTTTGGCATAGGGTGTCCAGCATTGTAGCTTGCTGGTCGTTGAATGAAGCTGGGTGTTGGTGTTGAGATGGAGATCTTTGGGAGGTTTTTGCCTTTTGATATTATGTGGAGCTGGGAGGTCTCTTGTGGACCAGTGTCCTGAAGTTGGCTCTCCCACCTCAGAGGCACATCACTGATTCCTGGCTGGAGCACCAAGAGCCTTTCATCCACATGGCTCAGAATAAAAGGGAGAAAAAGTAGAAAGAAAGAAAGAAAAAAAGAAAGAGGATAAAATAAAATTAAGTAAGATAAAATAAAATTATTAAAATAAAAAATAATGATTAAAAAATTTTTTTAAGTAAAAAAGAACAGATGGACAGAACCCTAGGACAAATGGCGAAAGCAAAGCTATAGACAAAATCTCACACAGAAGCATACACATACACATTCATAAAAATAGGAAAAGGGGAAAAAATAATATATGTTGCTCCCAAAGTCCACCTCCTCAATTTGGGATGATTCGTTGTCTATTCAGGTATTCCACAGATGCAGGGTACGTCAAGTTGATTGTGGAGCTTTAATCCGCTGCTCCTGTTGCTGCTTGGAGAGATTTCCCTTTCTTTTCTTGGTTAGCACAGCTCCTGGTGTTCAGCTTTGCATTTGGCCCCGCCTCTGCGTGTAGGTTGCCTGAGGGCGTCTGTTCTTCACTCAGACAGGACGGGCTTAAAGGAGCCGCTGATTCGGGGGCTCTGGCTCACTCAGGCCGGCGGGGGGGGAGGGAGGGGCACGGAGGCGGGGCGAGCCTGCGGCGGCAGAGGCCTGCGTGATGTTGCACCAGCCCGAGGCGCACCGTGCGCTCTCCTGGGGAAGCCGTCCCTGGATCCCGGGACGCCGGCAGTGGCGGGCTGCACAGGCTCCCCGGAAGGTAAGTGTGGACAGTGACCTGTGCTCGCACACAGGCCTCTTGGCAGCAGCAGCAGCAGCCCCAGCGTCCCACGCCCGTCTCTGGGGTCCACGCTTTTAGCCGCGGCTTGCGCCCGTCTCTGGAGCTCCTTTAAGCAGCGCTCTTAATCCCCTCTCCTTGCGTACCAGGAAACAAAGAGGGAAGAAAAAGTCTCTTGCCTCTTCGGCAGGTCCAGACTTTTTCCCGGACTCCCTCCCGGCTAGCTGTGGTGCACTAGCCCCCTTCAGGCTTTGTTCACGCTGCAACCCCCAGTCCTCTCCCTGCAGTCCGACCGAAGCCCGAGCCTCAGCTCCCAGCCCCGCCTGCCCCGGTGGGTGAGCAGACAAGCCTCTCAGGCTGGTGAGTGCTGGTCGGCACCGATCCTCTGTGCGGGAATCTCTCCACTTTGCCCTCCGCACCCCTGTGGCTGCGCTCTCCCCCGTGGCTCCGAAGCTTTCCCCCTCCACCACCCACAGTCTCCGCCCGTGAAGGGGCTTCCTAGTGTGTGGAAACCTTTCCTCCTTAACGGCTCCCTCCCACTGGTGCAGGTCCCATCCCTATTCTTTTGTCTCTGTTTTTTCTTTTTTCTTTTGCACTTCGCAGGTGTGTGGGGGAGTTTCTTGCCTTTTGGGAGGTCTGAGGTCTTCTGCCACCATTCAGTAGGTGTTCTGTAGGGGTTGTTCCACATGTAGATGTATTTCTGATGTATTTGTGGGGAGGAAGGTGATCTCCGCATCTTACTATTCTGCCATCTTGAAGCTCCCCTTATGTTAATTTTTGTATTTTGTATTTTGTGAGGTAATGGTCCAACTTCATTGTTTTGCATTTGGATATCCAGTTGTCCTAGCACCATTTGTTGAAAAGATTATTCTTTCCCCACTGAATTGTCTTGACATCCTTGTCAAAAATGTAAGGATTTGTTTCTGGATTCTCAATTCTTTCCCATTGATCTATATGTCTATCTTTTTTTTTTAATTTATTTATTTTATTTTTGTCTGTGTTGGGTCTTCGTTGTTGTGCGGGGGTTTTCTGTAGTTGTGGCTAATGGGGGTACTATTCATTGCGGTGCTCAGGCTTCTCATTGCGGTGGCTTCTCTTGTTGTGGAGCACGGGCTCTAGGTGCACAGGTTTCAGTAGTTGCAGCACGCGGGCTCAGTAGTTGTGGCTCACGGGCTTAGTTGCTCCGCAGCATGTGGGATCTTCCTGGACCAGGGATCGAACCAGTGTCTCCTGCATTGGCAGGCGGATTATTAACCACTGCGCCACCAGGGAAGTCCCTATATGTCTATCTTTAAGCCTGTACTTCATTGTTTTGATTACTATAGTTTTGTTGTGGCTTGAATCTTTCAGTAATATAATTAACACAGTGCATTTAGTAGTCCTAGTGGTGAGCTGCAAGAGGCTGTCCAGGTGACCTCACGCAGCGTGGTCCAGATTTTTATTTGCTCCAAACTGGACTGGAACATTTATTCACTTGCCACAGCAGGAATGTAGGAGGTGTACACAGGGACTGTGAAATTCCTTTAGGGTGTAATAACATGGTGTGACATTGACCAGACCTGTAAACTGAGCAGCTCTGAATACATACAGACAAAGCCTCTAGCAGGATAAAGGGGGGGTGCTTCACACTTAGTTTGCTGTTTCTTAGAAGCTTTTAGAGATGCTCTTCCCAGACATGCAGCCCAAGGGGCTGCAGTAAAAGCTACCCTTGCTTAGACACTCTGCCTTCCAAGTCACTCCTGCTTGGCTGTCTGCTCCCAAGGCTTGGCTCTGTGAGATCTTCTGTAGGTCTACAGTGGTAGCATGCTCTTGGTGTCCATATAAACTAATCCATTTTAAAGGGATACTTCATAGACACTTTTTAGACAATATGCGTATGCCATGGTTGTGTATCTGAAAAGAAATGGTTTTCTAGATGTGCTAAATCTTTATCTCCTTGGTCCAAATTTTCAGTGACGTTGGTCAATTAAGCATTGTACACTTGCGGAACTGGCAGTGAAGAATACAATGAATACTAGCACAGTTTGGTACCACTGGCTTCATGCTAATGTGCTGTCTATTTTACCTATCATGACTTTTGCACCATGAGTTCTAATGACAATAAATTTTGTAATTCCTTTCTGTCATAATTTCATAGATTATGATTTAATTTTTAGAGAAAACATGTGGCATTTACACATGAGTCAAGAAGCATTAGAAGAACCAGGGATGTAATATACAACATGATAAATATAACACTGCTTGCTGTATGTTATATAGAAAGTTAAGAGACTGAATCCTGAGAGTTCTCATCACAAGAAAAAAACTTTTCTATTTCTTTAATTTTGTACCTATAGGAGATGATGGATGTTCACTAAACTTATTGTGATCATCACTCCTCAGTGTATGTAAATCAAATCTTTATACTATACACCTTAAACTTATGCAGTGCTGTCAATTATATCACATAAATTATAGCATATAAAACTGGAAGAAAAAAAAAGAGAATTGTATACTTGAATGGTAATTTTGAGTGAAATTCCAGAGGCTGAATATGGAGTGTTATGAGTGAGAAACTCCTGGGACCACAGTGTTTGGGGAAAGTCCCCACAGTTTTCTGGTTCTTACTTCCAGGAATGCTACCAGATTTTCATGGTGGAGTTATGTGTGTGAATGGTCTAGATACACCAATTAAAGACAGAGATTGTTAACATGGATTAAGAAAAACAAGACCTCACTATAAGAAACCCATTTTATATATAAAGACTGAGATTATAAATAAAGGGATGGAGAAAGATATACCATGATAACATTAACTAAAGAAAGTTGGAAGTGTCTATATTAATTTCAGATTAAGCTGACTTCTGAACAAGAAAGATTATCAGGAATAAAATGAGGCAGTAGGGCTTCCCTGGTGGCGCAGTGGTTGAGAGTCCACCTGCCGATGCAGGGGACACGGGTTCGTGGTCCGGCCTGGGAGGATCCCACATGCCGCGGAGCAGCTGGGTCCGTGAGCCATGGCCACTGAGCCTGCGCATCTGGAGCCTGTGCTCTGTGATGGGAGAGGCCACAGCAGTGAGACGCCCACGTACCGCAAAAAAAAAAAAAAAAAAAAAAAGAGGCAGTACATCATGATGAAGGGTGTAATTCTCCAAGAAGACATAACAACCCTAAACAAGAATGCACCTAAATATGTACCAAAATACTTGAGTTAAAAACTGAGAGAACTGAAAGGAGTTATAGACGAATCCACTATTTTAGTTAGAGGCTTCAGCATCCCTCTATTAATAGCTGATGGATCAAGCGGGCACTAAATCAGTAAGGATATGGATAACCTGAGTAGCTCTATCAATCAACTGGATCTTGTTTTTATTTTATTTTATTTTTGTTTTATTTTTTTAACATCTTTATTGGAGTATAATTGCTTTACCCTGGTGTGTTAGTTTCTGCTTTATAACAAAGTGAATCAGCTATATGTATACATATATCCCTATATCTCCTCCCTCTTGCATCTCCCTCCCACCCTCCCTAACCCACCCCTCTAGGTGGTCACAAAGCACCGAGCTGGTCTCCCTGTGCTATGCGGCTGCTTCCCACTAGCTATTTATTTTACATTTCATAGTGTATATATGTCAGTGCCACTCTCTCACTTTGTCCCAGCATACCCTTCCCTCTCCCCGTGTCCTCAAGTCCATTCTCTAGTAGGTCTGCGTCTTTATTCCCGTCCTGCCCCTAGGTTCTTCATGACCATTTTTTTTTTTTTAGATTCCATATATGTGTGTTAGCATATGGTATTTGTTTTTCTCTTTCTGATTTACTTCACTCTGTATGACAGACAAAAATATGGAATGCTTCACGAATTTGCATGTCATCCTTGCGCAGGGGCCATGCTAATCTTCTCTGTATCGTTCCAATTTTAGTATATGTGCTGCCGAAGCGAGCACAATCAACTGGATCTTATTGACACCTGCAGACCACTCTATCCAACAACAGCAGAACACACATTCTTCTTAAACTCATGCAACATTCACAAAGATAGGCCACAAAACACACCTTAACAAACTTAGAAATCATACAAAGAATGTTCTCACCACAGTGGAATTAAACTAGAAATCAGTAGCAGAAATATAGCTGGATGGGCCTCCCTGGTGGCGCAGTGGTTAAGAGTCCGCCTGCCGATGCAGGGGACGCGGGTTCGTGCCCCGGTCTGGGAGGATCCCATATGCCGCGGAGCGGCTGGGCCCGTGAGCCATGGCCGATGGGCCTGCGCATCCGGAGCCTGTGCTCCGCAACGGGAGAGGCCACAACAGTGAGAGGCCCGCATACCGCAAAAAAGAAAAAAAAAAAAAAAAAAAAAAAAAAAAGAGAAATATAGCTGGATCATCCTCCAAATATTTGGAAATTAAACAACACACTTCTGAATAACCCATGAGTCAAAGAAGAAGTCTCAAAAAAATCTAGAAATATTTTGACTTCTACTTGAAAGACATCTCAAAAGAAAAGACAGAAAAACTTGACAACAAAAACAATAAAATGTTTGATTGTCAGAAAACATCACCAAGAAAATGGAAAGAAGCAACAATCTGGGAAAAATATTTATAGCAAATATGATAAATACAAATACAACATACATATTTTTTAAAAGAAACAAAAATTTTTCCTATTACATTATCAAATAGGTAAAAAATAATACTATTCCAGTAGCTATACATTTGAGATTAGTGCACTTTACTGAATGCATGCTAAAATCTATTTTTAAAATTTCTATGCAAAGTTGATAGTTTAGTAAGAAAGGCACTTTCCAACTTTGTTAGTGATAATTTGTAGCAACTGTCCTAGAAAACAATATGGCTAGTAATCAAGAGCATTAATAATGTTCAAATACTTTAACCTAGGGTTTCCACTTCTAAAATATGACAAAAGTTTACACACAAAGACATGCCTTATATGAATGAAAACCTGGAGCACAGAAATCCACAGTAAACTAGTGCTTACAAATATCGTGATAAATCTACTTGGTGAGATTTCAAGAAGCTATCAAATATTAGTTTACCAAGTTTTTAAATGATAGAACATGTTTTGAGAATAAACAATATACAAAGTTATAGCTATAGAATAAATACAATTTTATGTTAAAATGAATAGAAAAAGAAAATAAGGAATTATGGCAGAGTAATTATTGCTGCTGTATTGCATCTATATATTAAAGTTATGGGTCATTTTGGTTTTTTTTTTTACTTCTTTATAATTTTTTGGTATATTCCATATTTTCTAAGTGAATCTTCAGTACTTTAATAATCAGTAATAAAACTAGTAAGTAAATAAACAAAAAATTAACTCCCAGTTTCTGGAATCCTCTGTTTCCTGTTATTCCTCCTGCTAGACTCTTAAGCATCTTCCTAGGTGCAGGTCAAAGGTCACCTCCTCTGTGAAGTCTTCCTAGACCCTCAGAGTTAGTCACTCCCTCCTTTGTTTCTGTCAACTCTTTGCCTGCAGCTCTCTCCCTCATGCATCACAGTGACTCATTTATTTGTTGCTCCCACTAGACTGAGGATCAAGGGCCATGTTTTGTCATCTTGTCTCCGTGGTAACCAGGACAGCATCTGGTACAAAATAGACATTTAATTCATCATTATTATGTTATTGACAGGTCAGTTCACAATCCCCCTGATTCTCTTGCTTGCGATACATATCCTTTCCCAGCTGATATTCCTAAGAAACCAGAGAACTAGGAAGGCATGAGGGAAGAGACATTTCTCAGATCCATCAAGGATTGACTTATGTTTTCCTGCTCATGGCCACATGATCCAAGGTGAGTGTCATTTCTCTCCCTGGCAGAAGAAATTACATCATCTTCTGAAACAGAATGATTAATTTGTAGTTGATTCCTGCCACAGCTGAACTCTGATCTTTTGTTTTCTATAGTGAATGGGTTAGACTGTTCTAAATAAAATCAGTCAAAAACTTCTAGGTGAAAACATCCTTATGTCTTAGGTCTCTTCTCTAGCACCCTTAAGACCGGGTCCTGAGAGTAGCCTTTCTTAATTCAGGTCTGTAAAGCAGATGGGACTAGATTTTCTCACTCCATGAATACCTAGTAAGAAAATTTCCCACATGTTTTATGCTAGTGAGATGGTTACAAAATGCATTTGCCAGGTGGCAAAATGAGTCCCAAACCTTGATGATGCTCAAGGCTGCTTTTCCTCCTGAAAATGAAAACCAGGTAAAAAAAAAAAATGAGATAAAGGTGTACACATTACTGAATGACACGAGATGAAAGTGAATAATCTTGAATCCAAAAAGGTGAGCTCTTATTCTATGCATATGTCCAACCCAATGACAGTGGGTTCTTTTTTCCCTGTGTGAAGTTTAATATTCTGGGTCAACTTAGCTAGGTTACAGTATCCAGATACTTGGTCAAACGTTATTCTAGATGTTTCTGTGAAGGTATTTTTTTAGTGAGATTAACATTTGAATGAATGTTTATGTGATATATATATATATATACACACATACACACACAATGGAATAATACTCAGCCATAAAGAGAATGAAATTTTGCCATTTGCAGCAACATGGATAGATTTGGAGGGCATTATGCTAAGTGAAATAAGTCAGACAGAGAAAGACAAATATTGTATGATATCACTTATATGTGGAATCAAAAAAATAAAACAAACTAGTGAACATAATGAAAAAGAAGCAGACTCACAGATTTAGAGAACAAACTAGTGGTTATCAGTGGGGAGAGACAATACAGGGGTAAGGGATTCAGAGGTACAAACTATTAGGTATAAAATAAGCTACAAGGATATATTGTACAAAACAGGGAATATAGCAAACATTTTATAATGACTATAGATGGAATGTAACCTTTAAAAATATGAATCACTATATTGTACACCTGTAACATATAATATTGTATATCAACGATACTTCAGTTAAAAAATTAAAGTATTAAAAAAACTTAAATCTGTAACTTAAGCAGATTACCCTCCATAGTGTAGGTGGATCTTATCAAATCATATAAAGGCCTTAATAGAAAAAGACTGACTTCCCCAAGCAAGAAGGAATTCTGCCTGCAGACTGCTTTTGGACTCAAACTGCAATTCCTCCCTGAGTCTCCAGCCTGCCAGCCTACCCTGCAGATTTTGGACTTGCTAAGCCTCCAAATCATGTGAGCTTATTTCTTAAAATAAATCTCTCTCTATATATATATACACATCCTGTAGCTTCTGTTTCTCTGGATTACCCTGACTAATACACCCTGCTACAGCTGAATTGTTAGATCAAGTGATACCCCTGTGTCATTCTACTACTGGGAAATAAATTTAATAAAGTTGTGTACAAGCATTTCAAGCTGTGGATGAAAGGAGAGTACAATCCTTAATTATTAACAGGGACATCTACCTCTTCAGGAATATTAACTACTTTACTGTTAGCCTTCTTTTTATTTATTTATTTATTTATTTATTTTTTTTTTGCGGTATGCGGGCCTCTCACTGTTGTGGCCTCCCCCGTTGCGGAGCACAGGCTCCGGACGCGCAGGCTCCGGACGCGCAGGCTCAGCGGCCATGGCTCACGGGCCCAGCCGCTCCGCGGCATATGGGATCCTCCCAGACCGGGGCACGAACCCGTATCCCCTGCATCGGCAGGCGGACTCTCAACCACTTGCGCCACCAGGGAGGCCCCTTCTTTTTAAAGATAAAGCCACTTTAACAGTGTACTAGATCTGTGATTTTCCTTGGATCTTCAAGCATGATGATACGGGAAATGTTGAATATCCCCAATCTTGCTTCAATTCATTGGTAATGGAAAGTAGCCAGATATGACAACATCTACTTCTTTTTTATTATTATTAGTTTCTGCTTTATAACAAAGTGAATCAGTTATACATATACATCTGTTCCCATATCCCTTCCCTCTTGCATCTCCCTCCCAACATCTACTTCTTGACCAGCCATCATCTCTACTGTGGTGACTTTAAGTGTTAGGGAATGATTCCGAATTCGTTTCAATGGTTGTAACAAATTTCCATAAACTGAAACAGAAATACTTTCTTCCACAGAAGTTCAAAACAAGCTTCAAGGTGTCAGCAGGTCCATGTTCTCTCCAGAGGCTGTAGGGAACAATTCATTCCTTGCCTCTTCCAGCTTCTGATGGCTGCCAGCGTTCCTTGACGTGTGGCTGCATCCCTCCAAATCTCTGCCTTCCCAGCCACATTAGTTGTCATTTCTCTTTCATCACCTTTAATCTGGAATAGTTTTGAAGTCCTCCCTTGACTCTCATGACCTTGAGAATTTTGGAGATCAGAGGCCAATCATTTTTTATAATATCCCTCAGTTTGAGTTTGTCTGATGCCTCCTCACGAGTAGATTCTGGTTATGTTTCTTTGGCAGGGATATCACAGAAGTGGCCCTGTGTGGCTCACTGCAGCCTGTTAGGGCACACAGTTTATAATACTTTGTTCCATTACTGGTGATACTAACCATGATCACTTGGTTAGGATGGTGGTTGCCAGGCTTCTCCAATGTAAGTTTACTATGTCTTTCTTAATAATTGAGTACTTTGAGGGGTGGTACTTTGAGGTTATGTAAATGCCCTGTTCCTCATCAAACTTTCAATTTCCCCATTTATCTATCTAGATATTTATATAATGAATGCCTATGTTGTTTCCTAGGTTTTAAGTCATTACTCTCGTTATTTATTTTGATGCTCTGACTCAGATATAGCCAGTAGCAGCCTCTTCAAACTGGATTCTGTTTCCTTTTGACATCATTTTTTTTTGAGCACTTCCTTAGTTATGGCAGAATAGGATATTCCAGGCTTATTTCTTACTTTCCCTGACTCAGCTTTGGAATCAGCTCCTTTCCCAAGGATCCCTGATTCCTTTAGTGTAGAATAGTATTTAGAAGCCAAGACCTGGTGCTGGGTGTGGTCATTTCCATTGGGAAGTTGCTACTCCCAAGCCCTTTCAAGAACTAGGCAATTTATATATATACACATGTTTACAATTCTATTTATCTATCTACATATATTGAAAACCATGTGTTCACATTAATATCTCCAATTCCAGTCCAACCAAACAGGGTCTATTCTAATCTTCTCCCTTTCCATATTTGTAACTCCCTTCTTTGATAGTGAGAAACTTGACTCTCACTATCCATAATATATTTACTGATTTGACCAAGCCTCCTGATCTTGCTCAGGCTCTGACACCCTGCTTTGGGTCATGACAGCTCCTCTTCACACCTTTGCCAAATGCCTACCTTCCTCTGCCCCTTATAATGGCTTTTGGACTGAATTGTTTAGAAAAGAAAGGGAAGGGAAATGAAAGAGGAAGAGAAAAATAATATTCAGCCAATTTTTGTTAAATGTGCACCATGGGCAAAGGATTATGCTAGGTGCTCTTTGGGATACAAATAATAATAAAATGCATCAGAGCTTATAGATTTAGCAGTCAGCTGGGCTAGATTATACTGCGATAGCACACGGCTCCTACATCTCAGGGGCTTAAGACCACAAAGGTCTATTTCTCACTCACATTTTATGTCCTTCGTGTCTCTGCTCTATCTCGTCCTTATTCCAGGACCAAGCTAAAGGAACAAACCATTCCTGAGATGTGCTAATCTGGGGATGGTCTTGCAGTAGAGGAAAAACAGCATGGTTGGAACCACATGATAAGTCCTAAAGTTTCTGACTGGAAGTTGCCTATGTCATTTCTGCTCACATTTCACTGACCAATGCAAGTTATAAGACCAAACTTGACATTATTGGGGCAAAGAGGTACAATCTTTCTGCAGAGAGAGGGAGCGAATATTTGAAAAAAATCATGCAATAAACCACATAGATGTGTGGACCTATACACTTAACTACCAGGCACAATATAATAGAGGAAAATGCATACTCCATTTAATCCCACTTTACACTAAGATGGATAGGAAATATATAGCAAACTGAAGGGTATGGCCCTTATGCTCTCAAGACATTTTGTGGTCTTGAAGAAAAAAAGATTTCAGGTAAAAGTGAGAAATAGAAATAGAAATGCTTGCCTGGGTAGGATAAGCAGAGGGAATAAGGAAAGCAGAACGTTCTCTAAGACCTGGAGAAGGAACATAAAATAATATGTAACATTCCTGAGGAGGTCGATGTTCAAGTTAATAATTAAGGTTTGCACCCTCCTCTCACCAACAGCCCTAAAGGGTTTTGTAGAGCTTTATCAGATTCATTTCCCAGCAGTGGAATCCCAGAGGGGTGTTTCTTGGTCTAACAATTTATTTGTAACAGGGGAAGAAAAAACCCACTCTCACTGGACTGGATCTATGGATAGAGTAAAAAACTATATTTCAGATTTTTCCCAATTTAATGATTGAAAAATGGTATCTCAGTGTAGTTTTAATTCAGATTTCACTTATTATGAGTGAAGATGAGCATCTCTTATGTTTTTATGCCTCCATTTCCATTTCAGTGGGCTGTTTTTATTCATGCCCTACACCTATTTTTCTGTTGGGTTTTGAGTCTTTTTCTAATTGATTTCTAAGAAAGGTTGAGAAGGATTTTGTTGGTCCGGGCTGTGATGAGGAATTCTGCCAGAACTGTGCCAGGTGCTAGGGATGGATGGGACGTAGTCCTTGCGCTGGGTATTGCCCAGTATGTAGGGAAGACGGGTTGACAACGGCAAATGGAAAGACTCACCTGTTTCGAGTATTTGGGAAATAGCAACCAGTTCAAGGGTGGGACTTAGGGCTCATGGAGGCCCTGGAAGGAGCACAGTCCCATCCAGGGTAAAGAGAAGTTCTTAGTGTCAGGCTTTCTAGGAGCAGACGCTGAGATGGAGGTTCTTTTTCTTTCTTTCTTTTTTTTTTTTTTTTTTGCGGTACACGGGCCTCTCACCGCCGCGGCCTCTCCCGTCGCAAAGCACAGGCTCCGGACGCGCAGGCGCAGCGGCCATGGCTCACGGGCGCAGCCGCTCCGCGGCACGCGGGATCCTTAAAGACCAGGGCACGAACCAGCATCTCCCGCATCGGCAGGCGGACTCCCAACCAGTGCGCCACCAGGGAAGCCCTGGAAGGTTCTTTTTCAAGCGATTTTTTTCAGAGTCCTCTCAGGAGAAGATGAGTGAGAGAACCAGGACAGGTCAAAGGAGGAAAACTAAGCTGGAATGTGGTCTCCGTGGGAGACTAGCTTCAGCTGTGCCCCATGGGAAGCTCCAGAACATGAACTGCCCCCCAGAGCCGGCTGTCCCTCCCTTGAGAGAAGCAACTTGCTCTTTGTACTCCATTTCGGTAAGTCCTTGGTGGAAAAATGTAATATGGTACCATGAGATCCACAGTAATATATATATTTGGCAAAACCAAAACATTATACATTATTGGAAATCAGGTACCACCTGGTTGCACTGAAATAGTAATTTATGAATGAATGTAAAAGTAAACTCAGATTTCATATCCATCTGCTAGGCAGTTTTGGCTGATATGTTTTATGAGCGGCACAAGAAGTATATACTGTTAACTTTGTTTAAGATTTCACTTTGAAGGATACATACTAACAAATATAGCTCTGTATACATGAGCCCTGCTTCTGGCTCCATTGTGCACTTACAGAAAAATACACGTTAATTTCCATATCTAAGTTGAAACTATTACCACGGTTTGTACAAATCTTACTACCTGACCATTGCAAGACGTGGAGGTGAAATAAATTCAGAATTTAATTTTTTTTTTAAGTGGGGAGGACACGGCTTTCAGGTCAAGGCGGTTTGGGTTAGTTGGAGAGCAGGCCTCCGGAGAAGAGGGCAGCTGTGAGTCATTAGCAATCTCTAGTCACAGCAGCTGAGGGACGGGTGCGCCGGCCCCTGAAGGGCATCTGGGCGGGGCACCGGACAGCTTCCATTACATGTGGTAGGGTCTGGAGTTCCCCCCCAAACCCTGCAGTATCTGCCGATGTACAAGTCCACCTGTGTACTTGAATGTCCCCTAAAAGTGTTCCCAAATAGCAAGTGAAATGGCTTTCAACAAAAGCTAATGGATACAGCCCAGAAACATAATTGAGAAACTCATGAATCAGAGACTTGTAGTTCCATTGTCTAGGATAATCATTTGTTATCTCGAGCAAGATACTCTGCTGGGACCCAAGTGTTAGTTTATGAACGTTTTGATTATTGAGTCCCAGCTGCAAAACGCCGGAAGCTTGACTCTTCAAATATATCATGTGGTTACAGGTGGTAATGGCTCCTATGATGGTGGCAGAGTTTAGCCCAAGCAAATATTTATAATTGACAATGAATGTGTGAGCATGTTGCTAATGAGTGGATGTGCTGATTGCTTTCCCCTGTCACAATCATTAGCTCTTGTTGGGCTTAACTGTCAATCTGACGCTATAGATTAGAAATGACAGAATGCTGGCAAAGATCCACTGTGGGGAAGAATGTTAAGAAAATTTGTAAATTGTATAAGTTTTGATACTTTTATTTCCAAATATGAATTGTTTATGTGTGCTAGCAGGGGGTTATGGCTGAATTATAGATCTAATTGAAAAGCATTTAGATTTATAAGTATGTCTAGATTTCTGAAGTCTTTCATTTTAGAACAGGAAGCCAAGCTGAGAAAATGGTGACATTTTCTTGGCTTCAGGTGGATATCTTGAACTAAACAGTGGACTTTCGAGATGTATTCATAAAACAAACATTTTGTTCTTTCCTGTTACAAATGTTAGTATTCAGTTTTTGATTATAACGTTTGATGTGCCTTTATGTATACTTGCATATGTTTGCTGGGTTTGTTGGTAACATTGTTCTCTGTATTCATGGTGGTCTTAGCTTGTGGTGTTATCATCCATGACGGTGACCACTCTTTCCAGCAGAGTTTGTGTTGGTGGCTTTAGGTTGTGATGGTTTTTGTGTCTGAACATAGCAGCTGCTGAGTCTGTCTTGCCTTCAGTGTCATGTGTTAGCTCTTAGTGACAGGACCCTGAATGCCCAGGCATGGGGTATGCCATCTGGGCAGGAGTGTCCCTCGCAGCTATGACATGACACACAGACCCCAAGCTTAGCCTATGCCTTGTGGGTGCCTTGGTGGGCCTTTTGTCGTCCAGTGACCCTCCCGACCTGCTTATTCGGTGGGTTGTCTCTTTGTACATCAGTGAGTCACAAAGTGGCCAGGGAATGTCAGGAGCAGATGTGGTGACACAGTGTGCATAGGGCTGCTTGAAAAGAGTGACACTCTCCATGAATCCGCCCTGTCCCCATTTGGGTCTTCTTCATTTCAGCAGCAGGACTTGCCTTTAAGGTGTTTTAAAAGCTTGTTTATCAAGAGTGAGAAGAGGGCAGAGGGAACCAGCAGCTGTGTTCACTGATGGGGTAAAGTGGGCTTTTGATCACAGATTTTCCTAGAAGAACAGCTATACAGGGATGTGTGTACCTTCCTGTTTTTAATGTCAGACATAGCAGTACAGCTTTGCTTTAAGATAAAGGGCGCTGCCACCTCCTTCAGTCACCCTGTGTGTTCCTCCAGAGACTTAGAACAGCAGCAGCAGGTGACAATTCACATCGTGGCAGCTCAATGCTTATTTACCGAGAACTTACTATGTGCCAGGCGCTGTGCTAAGAAGAATACATACTCTATCTTTTTTTTTTTTTTTTTTTGCTGTATGCGGGCCTCTCACTGTTGTGGCCTCTCCCGTTGTGGAGCACAGGCTCTGGACGCGCAGGCCCAGCGGCCATGGCTCACGGGCCCAGCCGCTCCACGGCATGTGGGATCTTCCCGGACCGGGGCACGAACCCGCATGCCCTGCATCGGCAGGCAGACTCCCAACCACTGTGCCACCAGGGAAGCCCCATACTCTATCTTATCCAATCCTTCCAACCATTCATTGTTGTACTAAAGGTACTAGGAGTAAGTGCCTTTAGTATCCTTATTTTGCAGTAAAGAAAGCAGAAGCTTATAGGAATTTAAATGTTTGCTGAGGTCACACAGTTAGCAAGAGAGGAGCTGGAATTCCACCTCAGCCTTCCTCACATCAAAACCGATGGTCTTTTTTTTTAAATAGATATGAAGCTTTTTAAAAATACTTTTTATTTTATTATTTATTTTTGGCTGCATTGGGTCTTTGTTGCTGCGTGCGGGCTTTCTCTAGTTGCGGCGAGCGGGGGCTACACTTCATTGTGGTGTGTGGGCTTCAGTAGTTGTGGCACATGGGCTCAGTAGTTGTGGCTCATGGGCTCTAGAGTGCAGGCTCAGTAGTTGTGGTGCACAGGCTTAGCTGCTCCTTGGCATGTGGGATCGCCCCAGACCAGGGATTGAACCCATGTCCCCTGCATTGGTAGGCAGATTCTTAACCACTGCACCACCAGGGAAGCCCCGGGCCAACATCTGCATGGCTGGTAACAGCCTGCCTCTTTGTCCCGGAGGTGCAGGACCTGGTGATCTGCTCTGATAGAGGAGCACTTAAGAATATGGCTTTTGGGCTTCCCTGGTGGCGCAGTGGTTGAGAGTCTGCCTGACGATGCAGGGGACACGGGTTCGTGCCCCGGTCTGGGAAGATCCCACATGCTGCGGAGCGGCTGGGCCTGTGAGCCATGGCCGCTGAACCTGCGTATCTGGAGCCTGTGCTCCGCAACGGGAGAGGCCACAACAGTGAGAGGCCCGCGCATCGCAAAAAAAAAAAAAAAGGAATATGGCTTTTTACAATTTTTAATCATAGGACTTGGACTGACATATTTATTCAGGTGAGTTTCTGTGATTACTTCAACCAAACAGAGGTGTTCTGAACTCGTCGCAATCGTCTTTGGTCTGTAAATTCAGGCTGATGCCAGATCCTGTCCCTTTCCCTTTCCCAGCTCCTGGAATCAGCTTCTCAGTCCTGCTACAGGGTGCTAGACAAGACTCAGGTCAGGCCATGTCCTCAGACTTCTTGTCCCCATGCCTTCCCACAGGAGCCAAAATCCTTCCAGAGTTATTCCCTCTGTCATGCCAACATGCAGCTCCACTGTGGGACTTGCTGGTTATTCTCCACTGAGTGGAAATCAGGGTCATAGTTTTTCACTTTCTTTCTCCAGGTCACAGAGAGGACGTTGTTGCTTTTCTTATCTCCTTCATCCTGCCCAGGCTCACTTCTCACCACTTCTACCATTACTACCCTATTCTAAGTTGTCTCTTGATTACAGCAATGGCCTTTAATTGGTCTTTCTGCTTCTACTGTTATTTCCCCTGTATGAGTTATCAATTGCTGTGTAACAAATTATCCCAAAACATAATGTCAAAAACAATAATCATACATTGTTGCACCGTTTCTGTGAAACGGAATTGCCACTGAGCTGGGTGCCTCTGGCTCAAAGTCTCTCATGAAGTTGCAGCCCACCTGTGGGTCAGGGCTGCCATTACGGCAACATAGGACTGGGCAGAAGGATCTAATTCCAAGATCACTCACATGTCCGTCACAGGCTTCAGCTCCTCATGGGCTTTGGACTGTGGGCCTCTGTTCCTTGTCACCTCATGTGGACCCCTCCATAAGGTGGCTCATAGTATGGCAGCTGGCTTCCTCCAGGATGAGTGATCTAAGAGATGGAGAGGGAGAGAGGAAGCAAGGGAGAATGCTCAAGATGGAAGCCACAGTCTTTTTGTAGCCTAGTCTCAGAAGTGTCATGCCATTACTTCTGTCATTCTATTCATTACACATGAGTCCATGATTGCAGACTGTCCTCAAGGGGAGGCATTATAGAAGGGCAGGAACACTGAAGGTGGGGTCATTAGGGGCCATCTAAGAGTCTGCCTGCATCCCCTGTGGTCTACGCTCCACCCAACAGCCAGTGATAGCATTTTTTAAACTGTTTATTTTGAGATAATGATAGATTCCAAAAATGTCTTTATTGTGTGTGTCATAACAGATCAGTTTTAATTTTAGCAGCTGAAGCTATACAAAGGTACACTTATAAACTTCATGGGAGTGTTGTATACATTCAATAAAGTGACAACTGTGCAATATCACTTAGTATCTCAAAATCAGGGACATACTTTTGAACTGTTTAAACACAATCTACAGAATTAAAAACAAAATCAGAATCCACCCACAGTTATACTCATTGTCAATTAAAAGTTTTACCACTTACTACTTGATATAACAATCAGTATCTAGTAGGGAATATCAGAAATGATTTCAGATTCTCATCCTGTTGTACTCTGTTGGGAAGATTTCTTGAATAGCTATGGGATTGGCTAAAGGCGGGTACAACCAGGACCAGAACATCAAGTAAGGTTCTACCACAGTTTCTGTCATTTTCACTTTTTTCTTTGTCAGTTAAAAGTGAACAGTGAGAATTAAATACTTATCTTTACACATACACAAGGTATGCTGTGAAAGCATATTTGCTTATAAACATATAAAAATGTTTATATGTGAACTAGTTTAAGAAAATAATGTATAAAAGTAAAAACATTAATCATCTCTGACCCTGGAAAGATCAATTCCATATTATATGTTATAAACAAAAACAGTTTTAGTTTTTTGAATCCCTGATCCAGAAATACTTGAAATGGAAGACAGACAGAAATTATTTATTTTTACTCTCAACATGGTTGTGAAAAGAGTTAAATTAAAAAACCAGGGGCTTCCCTGGTGGCGCAGTGGTTGAGAGTCCGCCTGCCGATGCAGGGGACACGGGTTCGTGCACCGGTCCGGGAGGATCCCACATGCCACGGAGCAGCTGGGCCCGTGAGCCATGGCTGCTGAGCCTGCGCGTCCGGAGCCTGTGCTCTGTAACGGGAGAGGCCACAGCAGTGAGAGGCCCGTGTACCAAAAAAAAAAAAACAAAAAAAAAAAACCAAGAACAGGGCTTCTCTGGTGGCGCAGTGGTTGAGAATCCGCCTGCTGATTCAGGGGACATGGGTTCATGCCCCGGTTCGGGAAGATCCCACGTGCCGCGGAGCGGCTGGGCCCGTGAGCCATGGCCGCTGAGCCTGCGCGTCCGGAGCCTGTGCTCCACAACGGGAGAGGCCACAGCAGTGAGAGGCCCACATACCGCAAAAACAACAACAACAACAAAAAAGACAGAATTCAGATGCTGTCCTCACAGTTCGATGAAAACCCACTAAGAGCCCAAATGGCAACTTTATGGGAAAACTGCTTTCAGCCTCCTTCATTTTGGAATGAGAAACAGTACCTCTTCTCTTGGGAGCTCCTTAGTGAGGTGTGACTCCCTTCATGGCTGAGAGAGAGGGGGCTGGAGAGCACAGGCTGATTAGGATGTCAGCTGGGGCAAAGGGAATCAAAGGTCCTTCTTGTAAGCGTTTTTTGTAAGCACCATGACATCAGTTCAAGCCTCCTACACAGTGACAGGGGGAAAACCCCAAGGCTGAATGGTTTATTTTGTTGTCTTTACTTCAATAATAAAATATCAAGTATATTTTAGTGGAGAGTTTCTGATATACCTTTTAGTATGTCAGGCTTTTATCCTGGACTCTATCCTAACTTGTGAGAAGATGCTTGAGGCTAGTGCCAAGGGCTGGTGAAGAGAGAGAGACTATGATTTTTATCATTGTCTGGTGAGAAAAAAAATTGCTTCTCTTGTGTCAAAAAAGAGCATTTGCTTTGTACGCACTGCAGCTGAGAAATTGAAAGGAATGGAAAGAGGAGCTGCCATCGCTTTACAGGATTTTTCTTCCTTTAAAATATTAGAATCTCTTATGTAACACATGGGCTATTGTTTTCTGAATAGCACCTGAATGTGAGAAGTGTCTCTGTGGAGTAAATAGAGTAATCTCTGTGCAATAAATTGTGCGTCAGCATCTTCGTTTTCTGAGTGGCATGATGGACTTTCAAAGGCCTTTTCTTTTTTTTAATTTCTCTTCTCAAAGCCATACACATTAGAAAACAGCTGCTCCATAGTATCTAGAAATCAATTAAAATAGAAAATACTAATTTGTCCAAGTCTCTATTTTCTCACCTTTAACATGGGGTTCAGGCTTCCCTGGTGGCACAGTGTTTAAGAATCCGCCTGCTAATGCAGGTGACACAGGTTCAAGCCCTGGTCCAGGAAGATCCCACGTGCCGCAGAGCAACTAAAGCCCGTGCGCCACAGCTACTGAGCTTGTGCTCTAGAGCCCGCGAGCCACAACTACTGAAGCCCGCACACCTAGAGCCCGTGCTCCACAAGAGAAGCCACCTCAATGAGAAGCCCGCGCACCTCAACGGAGAGTAGCCCCTGCTCGCCTCAGCTAGAGAAAGCCCGCATGCAGCAATGAAGACCCAACGCAGCCAAAAATTAAATTTATTTATTTATTTATTTATTTATTTAAAAAATGGGGTTGGATGCCTGAAACATAATATTGTGAATCAACTATAGTTCAATTTTTTAAAAATGAGGTGATAGTCCCACTGTATGAGATTATCAGGAAGATTAAACAATATAACCGCAGCTCTAAACTCAAGAGTTTTACAAATAGCAGTCCTTCCATAAATTGTTCTCATCATTGTTATAATATTATTGTTATAAGGAGAAGGAAGACAACTAAAGAGTTTAAGTCATAGCCTTAAACAACAATTTAAGGAAGAAATAATTCCAACAACGGGAATGGCCAAAGAGAAAGTGAGCTGGTGGTGATTTTGTATCAGTTTGTACAACTTTCAGGTTTAACCCAGTAAAGTATCATTGCCCTCTTCTATTATGCAGTAGTTAAATATGAAAGGCAATTAATTGGTGTGCTTTTTAGCTTTTTACTTAAAAAATAAGTTTTACTTAAAAAATAGGTTTTGTATTAACATGGTTCAAAATTCAAATGACACAAAGGGTGTATAGCAATAATTCTCCTGTCCTCCCCACTCTCACCCCCACCCCCATGCCTGTCTGGAGGCCACCAGTACTACTAATTTCTTGACAGTCTAGTTATATACCAAAACTTGTATATATTTCCCCCTTCACACAAATTGAAGCACATAGCACTTGCTGTTCTCATCTTCCTTTTTTTCACTTAGCAAATTATATCCACAGTAATCCTCATTTTTTTTTTTTTTTTGCGGTACATGGGCCTCTCACTGTTGTGGCCTCTCCCGTTGCGGAGCACAGGCTCCAGACGCGCAGGCTCAGCGGCCATGGCTCACGGGCCCAGCCGCTCCACGGCATGTGGGATCTTCCCAGACCAGGGCATGAACCCGTGTCCCCTGCATCGGCAGGCGGACTCTCAACCACTGCGCCACCAGGGAAGCCCCCTCATTTTTATGGTTGTAAATAATTCTTTGTATGGATGAACATAATTTATGTCTCCCATTAATGAACATCAGGTTGTTTCAATCTGTTGCTATTATAGACAGTGTTGCAGTGAATAATCTTGTGAATATCTCATTTCTTGCAAATGCAAGTATACCTGAGGATGAAGTCATAGAAGAGTAATTTGATAGGAATTACCAAAGTGCCCTTCAGAGCAGTTATGTCAGTCTTTACTCTTATCAGCAATGTAAGAGCAAGCCTGTTTCCCCCATACTCACTACTACAGTGTGATACCAGGTGTTCTTTAGCTTTGCTATGGTGGTGGGTGAAGCTTTAATTTGCATTCCTCTTATTACGAGTATAATCGACCATCTAAAAAAATATATGTTTAAGGCCCTTTTCTGCAAACTGTTGGTCCTCTCCTTCGCCCATTTCTCTATTGGGCTGTTGGTAAATTGGGATTTTAAAGATTAGAGTGGAGACTTCCCTGGCAGTCCAGTGGTTAAGACTTCGCATTCCAATGCAGGGGGTGCGGGTTCGATCCCTGGTTGGGGAGCTAAGATCCCACAGGCCTCGTGGCCGAAAAACCAAAACATAAAAAAGAAGCAATATTGTTACAAATCAGTAAAGACTTTTGAATGGTCCACATCAAAAAAATCTTAAAAAAAAAAAAGGTTAGCGTGAACTGGGCAGTAGAAAGAAATAGGTCTTAATGTTGGTGGACCATATTCAAGTTCTGGTTCAATCTTTTATTAGTGAAGTAAATACTTTCGTACTTCAGTGTCCTCATCTCTAAACTGATGATAACAATGCCTTCTTCACAGGGCTCTAGGGAGGATTAAAAGAGATAACTTATGAAACACTTAGTACAATATCTAGCCCTTAGCAGGGGCTCAATAAATTAAAACGTTTTCTTTTTCCTTCCATGACTTTATGAAAATTACAATAAGAATTCTTCATATTCCTAAGGAGTCATATATAATTCCTCAAAAAAAAAATGGAAAGAAAGGAAGGAAGAAAGAAAAAAAAGGCATGGAGAGGAAGGAATAGAGAGCGGGACGGAGGAGCCATGTTTCTTGGCTTGGGCATCTTCAGTCCTTTTTTATCTTGTTGCCCAGCATGCTTCTAAAGCACTTCTTCCTCTGAAGATGATCAGGGAATACAGGCTCATTTTAATATTAGCACAAACAAAACATAATTAGGGAAGTAAATCTGCTCAGATGAACATTCTGTGTTACAAAGTCAATATATAATGTGGCTTTAAAAAGCCACTTGTGGCCTGGCATTATTTGGGGGTTTCTTGGGGCCTCGCACAGGACCTTACAGTAAGCTCTCTAAAATGTTTGCTGCACTAACTTGGTGCATTATTTCTTTTGGAGAGCAAAATAGCAAGCATGTCAACTTCTCGACTCTTTCTGGGCAGATGTGTGTGATTCTCCTCTGTCTCACTAGTGCCTAGCTCAGTGCCAAGCACGTAGGAGAAGGTGAATCAAACTGGATCGTGAACTGAGACTGTGCTTTTGAAATTTAATATGAATCGAGGTTAAAACCCCAAACGAAGAATTACAAACATCTATGACGTTCAAAAAAGTCAGTGATGCACTCTTCTGCTCTATATCCATTTCATATGCCAGTTTTTTCTGGAGAGCTACGAGTTACACTGTGTTTTAGATCACCACATTCTATTTTTATTTTATTTCAGATTTCCTCTCTGACTCACCAAATGCAGTCTGCTATATATTCATTTGAAATAAAATTAATTGTAAATCTGTTTTGTGAATTCTTTAATATCTCATGGGGTAAATAAAGAGGCCGAAAGGTGTGGTGAAACCTGATGGAAACTCACACTCTGGAGGCTCCAGGATGTGATTTTTTTTTTTGCAGTACGTGGGCCTCTCACCGTTGTGGCTTCTCCTGTTGCGGAGCACAGGCTCTGGTCGCGCAGGCTCAGCGGCCACGGCTCACGGGCCCAGCTGCTCTGCGGCATGTGGGATCTTCCCGGACCGGGGCACGAACCCGTGTCCCCTGCATCGGCAGGAGGACTCTCAACCACTGCGCCACCAGGGAAGCCCCAGGATGTGAATATTTTAATGGCTTCGTAGATGTGGGACTGCTGAGGATGACTTTCGTATATTTTCTCTCTTCCTATGCGTTTAGAAATCAATTGCTCTGTTCTCTATAAGCCTAGTTTGCAGTTTCATGTGAGTGACTACAGCATGCGCTTCAGCCATGCAAGTTCTCCAACTTGAGAATGAGAGATTCTCAGAAGCCCCGCCTTCACTTGCTGAAATTGGAGGGTAGGACCTCTGTGGTTCACTTTGGGAAGAGAGCACGCATTGCTGCAGAAGGCTCATCTGGGTTTCTGGCAACTTGCCTCCTGGCCTGTGGAGAGCGGCTTCTCTCTGTGGGTGCTGAAAAGCCACGTACAGACCCCTCCTCTTTGCTCGTGCCCGAACCCCATCCTGCAGGACAGGGGACAGGGGAGGGGGGATCTGGAGTCTCCTCATAGCCCCTGGTGCACTCAGCTCTCCGAGGTCTTTCTGCAGGAATGAACCCACGATCTCTTCCTGCGTTTTAACACACTTTAGCCTTAGGAATACTTGTCAGACTTGGCAGGAAGGCCACATGCGTGTAAAACATTCCCGCCAGGGCTCTGAGCCTGCGGGTGGAGTCTGAAGTGCCAAGTGAGATCTCGTTCAGTCCTCGTGGTCCAGAGATTTGCCGTTCACGTGACAGGCCCTTTCTCCCTCCTTATTCCCTTCCTCATTTTTATCCAAAAAAGATAATCCTTGCTGTCTTCTTTAGGGAACGTGTGATAGAGTGAGGGAAGGCAACAACATCCTGATTAACTGTGGCCCTTGCTAGTTGAGCTGGTAAAGAAGGGTGAATCGCAAGGGCAGAATCTAGCTTGTGGTTCAGCATCAAGATCCTTCTGTTCCTGAGGCCTGTAACCAGGGCGAGTTGACAGCTAGCAGCGTCAGTCTGGTTAGGCTTCTGGGCTTGAACATACCCTTCAGGATAGGAGCTTAGCAGAAACTCTCACAGGGAAGAGCTTGCCAGGAGTGGGAGAGTGACTAAGCCGTGGCTCAGGAAGCAAGATGCTAAGTGGCGAAGACCTGGTCTGTCAGTCTCAGCGAAGATTGATGGAGTAGGAGAAGCTTCAGGGATTGAGGTGAGGAATGAGGTAATTCAGGTTGACGAACCTCTTCAATCACCACGTGCTCCCTTATTTCCCTCTTGCTAGTTGTAGTTTCAAAATCAGCAACAATTCCCCCTCCCGATAATTAGGGATTAAAAGTGCACCGTGTGCACATTTGAGAGGTGTACATGTGATACTCAAGTGTTATCCAGCTGACATTATTGTATGTATTTGTGTAACTTGTTCGTTGAATGAGATGAATTCAGTAGGATACAGTCAAGAGGCAGCTCTTTTTCCTCCTACCTCTGCCTATAAACACACTTGGTCAGACCTCTGTTCAAAGCGTCTTGAATGCATCTAGGGTAGCGATGAAGTTCTTTGGTCTCTTGTTACCTTATTGGGTTCTCTTATCATTTATAATAGGTTTTCAATAGTTTCTCTTGTGTTTTCCAAATATTCATCATATCAAATGAAAATAGTGGAGGTTTAAGTTTTTCGTCTCTAACTTTTATGCTTTTAATTTCATGTTCTTTCCTAAGGGTGTTTCTTCCAGTACGGTGTTAAATAATAATACGGATAATGGATATCCTTGTCTTGTGGTTTTTAAAAGCATAACTAGAGGCTGCAGTAAAACAAATACTCTTGTAGAATGCAGCTGTAAACCTACATTGTTCACATCTAGTAATTTCACTTCCAAGAAGTTAGTCTAGAGTCACACTTAGAGATTCAGACAATTGACTATTTATCAGGTTTTTCATAGTAGCATTGTTCTGTAATGATGAAAAATTAGAAGAAATCTAAATGTTCAACATTGAATTATGGTATATCCACATGCTAAGATAAGGCTGAATTATTTATCTACAAGTAATAACAAATTACCCCAAATCTTAGTGGCTTAAAACAATAAATATTTATTATCTCACACAATTTCTGTGGATAAGGAACCCAGGAACATCTTAGCTGGATGGTGCTGCCCCAAGACATGTCATGAGGTTTCAGTCAAGTTGTTGGCCAGGGCTGTGGTCATCTGAAAGCCTGACTGGGGCTGGAGGTTCTGCTTCACAGGTGGCTCACACACATGCTTGCTGAGGCGGTGCTGGTTGTTGGCTGGATGTCTCAATCTCTCCCCACGTGGACCTCTGCATAGGACTGGAGCTGTTCTCTCGTGACATGGCAGCTGGCTTCTCCTCCAGTGAGTGATCCAAGAGAGAGCAAAGTAGAAACTGCAATGTCTTTTTTGAAGTCACACTCTGCTATTTTCTAATATACTGTTGCATTTCACAGATCGGTTCTATTCACTGTGTTAGGGACCTCAATAGGGACATGAAAACCAGGAGGCAAGAATTACTGGGGATCATTGGAGAGGGTGGTTACCACAGTCAGAGTCTGTGCTCTGGCCTCCAAGGATTCATATCCTTTACTCTTGCAAAATACAATCACCCTTTCACAAGTTCCTCAAAAGTTTCATTGTGTTTCAGCATCAGTTCCAAGTCCAGAGCCTCACCAGCTAAATCAGGTCCAGGGGCAGATGAAGCTCTTCGGGTACAGTTTCTTCAGTATGTGGTTCCAAGTACAGTTCAAATGTACTTCCTCTCGACCTGAAGACCCATGAATTACAGAGACAAGTTATCTGCCCCCCTCCCACACCTGATATATACTGGTGGGACAGCCTTACAGGACTGCTATAGATATTCCCATTCAAAATGGGGAGAACAGGAGGCACGCAGAGGGTGCTGCTTCACAGAAATCCTACTATTCAGCCAGGCAAATATTGAAAGTTCCTTAATTAGGACTCAGGTCTACTCTTTCCTGGGAATGATTCTCCATGGCTCCTGGTTCTGCCCTCTGAGCTCTTGGTTCCACCCTCTGATTCTTCCTTCCTGTTCCATTAAAGGTAACCCATGATTTGCAGCTAAGAAATAGTCTCAGCCTGCTTCCTGCCTCTCAAAGTTTGGGAGTCTGAAGGTCTCTTTCCACTTTGTATGGTTTCTGTCCATTCAGTCCAACCTGATAATGTTTCTGCCAATATTAATTAAAAAAAAAACCAATTTTGTAGGTCATCTGCAATAGGTCATCTGCAATAGGGTAGTAGGTGGCGTTTATTCCATTAGACAAAAACCACACCATAAATGTCCTCAAGATAAGCCCTTTTCTACCTTGGTCTTTTGTTGAAACTGCTGAGGGACATTGCCTGTAAGCTTCTCAGAAGCCCTAGAATTCTCTGAAGTACTCCCTTAGATTTTCCTTAATCATTAAATGGGATTTTACAGTCACAACCTCAACTTCCTCTTTAGACCATGTTTTCTTGGAAGAGCCCTGGATTTGATCTTTGCCTGGAAGCTATTTTACAATTTTAGCATTTTCAGTCATCTGGAAAATTTCAGAAGCAGAGATTATTGACTCCTTTTTATTCAATGCAATAGTTCTTCCTTCAGCTTATCTCTCCTCTCACATTTTGCTAAAAGAAGAAACCAAGCAGCACTTTTCAACACTCTGCCTGGAAATCTCCTTAGCTAGATCACTTAGTTCATTAAACATATTTTCTTTTTTCCCCCCATATTTTTGCATGTAACAGTGTTGTTTAATTTTCTGTCGTATCTAACAAGGATCCCTCTTTTTAATTTTTTTTTCTTGGCTGTGTCGCACAGCATGCATGATCTTAGTTCCCTGACTAGGGATCGAACCTGTGCCCCTGCAATGGAAGCATGGGGTCTTAAACCACTGTACCACCAGGGAAGTCCCTAACAAGGATCTCTTATCTTCTAGTTCCCAATAATATCTTCCAGATTTTCCTCTCAAGTCCTTACCAATAGCATCCTTGAAGGTCACCAGGCTTCTGCTAAGTTTCTTCCATGTACCTTATGCTTTTCTTGTTTGTTTGTTTGTTTGTTTTTTGCCATACGTGGGCCTCTCACTGCTGTGGCCTCTCCCGTCGTGGAGCACAGGCTCCGGACGCGCAGGCCCAGCAGCCATGGCTCACGGGCCCAGCCGCTCTGCGGCATGTGGGATCCCCCCGGACCCGGGCACGAACCCGCGTCCCCTACATCGGCAGGCGGACTCTCAACCACTGCGCCACCAGGGAAGCCCCTACCTTATGCTTTTACTTCTCAGTCTTTCCTGTCACCAAGTCACCTCCACATTTTAGGTTTTTGTTATGGTAGTGCCCCACTTCCAGTCCCCAAATCATTATTATTTATTTATGTGCAACAAGTCATTCCAACATTTAAATATTTAAAACAATAAATATCTATTAACTCACACAATCCTATGGGTCAGGAACCCAGGAGCAGATTAGCTTGGTGATTCTGTCTCAGAGTCTCTCATGAGGTTGCGGTCAAGGTGTCAGCTAGGGCTGCAGTCATCTGAGAACCTGACTGAGTGGGAGGATCTACTTCCATGGTGATAAACTCAAATACCTGGCAAATTGGTGATGGTTATTGGTAGGAGACCTCAATTCCTCAGCACCTGGACCTCTCTACAGGGATGCTGGACTCATGAGACGTCAGCCTGCTTCTCCTATACTGAGTAAACCAATAGGGTGAAAAGTGCAATATTTTTAATGACAGAGTTTTGGAAGTCAAACTATTACTTCTGAATTGGTTACACAGGTCACCTCTATTCAATGTCGGGCAGTACCACACAAGGTCATGAATACCGGGAGGCCATAATCATTGGGGGTCATCTTGGAGGCTGGCTACCACAATGACTGAGAAATAATTATGGAAGATATCTAAAATAAGGTGTTTGAAAGATCTTTAATAATAGGTTAAATGAAAGAAAAGATTCAAAACGTTTAATCCAATATAATCTAAAATTTATTAAAAATAACTTTTCATGATATTGTCTGGGCATGCCTCTTCATTCAGAAAAGATAGACCAGAAGGAAAACGAAAACATTAGCATTGTTTATTTCTAAGTGAGTGGACTGTGAATTTGAAAATTTTCTTTTTTATGTCTTTGAAACACAACACTATAGTGTACATAAACAATTTTATAATTAACGAACTTGTGAATTTTGAGGGCACAATTAGAATAAAGATTTACAGGGAATTCCCTGGCAGTCCAGTGGTTAGGACTTGGCACTTTCACAGCTGTGGGCCCAGATTCAATCTCTGGTATGGGAACTAAGATCCTGCAAGCCACCCAGTGAGGCCAAAAACAAAGATTAAAAAAAAAGAATAATTATTTACAATTTTTATTTACTTTCTTTAAGATACAAACAATATCATTTCCCCATAGTTTAAAAATTAAAATTTCTACACTCTTTTAAAAAAAACTAATGATAATTTTAAATGGCAGGAGCTGTTAACTCCCAATTTGGCGATTGATGACTTACTAAGAGAAAAATCATACTGCCAAATTTTAATATTTGTACTAGCACAGATGGACTATGTGTATATGCATACATGAGTGTGTTCAGTAAGAAAGGTGGGAAAAAGACTCCTTTAAAGATCACTCCTGGGACTTCCCTGGTGGTCCAGTGGTTAAGAATCTGCCTTCCAATGCAGGGGACTCGGGTTCAATCCCTGGTCAGGAAAATAAGATCCCACATGCCGCGGGGCAACTAAGCCCAAGCACCGCAACTACTGAGCCTGCACACCTCAACTAGAGAGCCTGCGTGCTGCAAACTACAGAGCCCACGCACCCTGTAGCCCGCACGCCACAACTACAGAGCCCATGCACCAAAACTACAGAGCCCAAGCCCACGCGCTCTGGAGCCCGCGTGCCACAACTAGAGAGAAGCCTGCGCGCCACAATGATGAGCCTGCATGCCACAACTAAGACCTGACACAGTCAAAAAATAAAATAAATAAATATTATTAAAAAAAGAAAGATCATTCCTGAGAGTCACTGCTTAGCAAAGTATTCTTTGGGCTACTTAAATTCAATACAAATTAACAAGTACAAACTTTTATATTTTCTCTGTCATTTGAACCCTTGACTCCACAATTTCTCCTAAAAAGATGAAGTTTAAAGACGAAATGTAAGACATTTCCATAAGATTGTTAGAAACAGAAAGACAGAGCAAAGTTTAATCAAGCTGGATGTGAACTTTCAAAAATATACCAGGCTTGAGATCCTTTGAAGCGCTTTCTGAATATTAATGTGGAAGTTACTTTCTTTCCTTTGGAGATGAGGACAGTCTGTATTCATGAAGCAGAGCTCAGGGCCCTGGGAGTCTTTCCTAATTATTTCTGTATCTACTGAGATCAGAGCCGCTGTGGTTGCCTGTGCAGTTTCATTGCCCACTGAGGGCTGGTGGGGCTGAAATTCAAGCTCACACATCCTTGTCCAACGATGAGGAGAAATGTGGTTTCCCCCTCCTATTTCACAAAATTTCTCCAGATGGGCTAGTAGTGAGTTCTATCACTCCTTTGTGTTTTGAACCCTAGGAAAACTTAGGCATTTTGTCTGTTCTTGTATCTTCCAGTCACTGCTTTGTAATTATTGCTAAGGTATTTCACTGTTGTATATTTTGCTTTCTAAACTCCTTGTATGATCCTTGATGTCAAAGACCATGTCTCCTATTTCTATTGTTCCTCTGGTTGGCTACTGAGATAGCAAGTGGCAAACTTTAGGCATGATAAGAAGGCATTTAATTAAAGTAAATGTTAGACACCAGAAATTGAGGCTTCTGAAATATTTATACCTTTGTACTTTGTGTTATTGTTGTCATATACAATATTTTATATCTCTACAAATTGTAAATGGTAAAAATAATCTTTTTGAAGAGTCATTTATCTTTTAATATAATTAATAAAAGGGAAAATGATAGCCTTTCATATATACTAACATATTTACATTTCTGGTGCTCCTCATTACTTCCTGCAGATCTGAGTTTTCATCTGTTATCATTTCTGTTCAGCCTGAAGAATTCCCTCTGTCTAGTGTTTCTTGTAGAAGTTTGCTGGTGATGACTTCTTTTAGTTTTCATATACTTGACAATGTGTATTTCCCCTTCATTTTTGGAGTGTATTTTAACCGTGTATATATTTCAAGATTGATTTTTTTCCCCTTTTAGTGCTAAAGATGTCTTTTTCTTTTTGACTTTCATTTTCTAATATTTGAAATATCTTCCCACTTCTTTTTTGATGTGCTTCATACATCAAAATATGTTTTTTTAATTGAGATATACCTGACATATAAAATTATATTAGTTTCAGGTGTACAACATAATGATTTGATATATGTACATATTGTGAAATTATCACCACAATAAGTTTAGCTAATATCCATAACCACATATATCAATAGTTACAAATTTTTTCTCCTGTGATGAGAACTTTTAAGATCTACCGTCTTAGCAACTTACAAATATAAAATATAGTGTTGTTAACTATAGTCATCATATAGTATATTACATCTCCAGGACTTATTTAATCTTATTTGTGGAAGTTTATACCTTTTGACTGCTTTCACCCATTTTGCCCACCCCCATCCCTTTAAAAATTTTTTTATTGAGGTATAGTTGATGTACAATATTATATAAGTTTTAGGTGTATAACATAGTGATTCACAATTTGTAAAGATTACACTCCATTTATAGTTATAAAATTGGCTATATTCCTGTGCTGTACAATATATCCTTGTAGCTTATTTATTTCATACATAGTAGTTTGTGTCTCTTAATCCTCTACTCCTATTTGCCCCCCTTTCCCGCTCCCCACAAACTACTAGTTTGTTCTCTATATCTCTGAGTCTGTTTCTTTTTCATTATACTCATTAGTTTGTTGTATTTTTTAGAGTCCACATATAAGTGATACCATACAGTATTTGTCTTTCTCTGTCTGACTTATTTCACTTAGCGTAATACCCTCCGAGTCCATCCATGTTGTTGCAAATGGCAAAATTTCATTCTTTTTTATGGATGAGTAATATTCTATTGTGTGTGTGTCTGTATATACCACATCCATTCATCTGCTGATGGACACTTAGGCTGATTCCATATCTTGTCTGTAAATAATGCCTCTATGAACATTGGGGTGCATGTATCTTTTCAAATTAGTGTTTAGTTTTCTTTGGATGTATACCCAGGAGTGGAATTGCAGGATCATATGGTAGTTCTATTACATTTTTAGCTTTTTGGGGAATCTCCGTACTGTTTTCTACAGTGGCTGCACCAATTTACATTCCCACCAACAGTATACAAGGATTCCCTTTTCTTAAAGATGTCTTTCTGTTGTATTTTGGCCTCCATTGTTTTTGATGAGAAGTCAGATATCATTCTTAGAGTTCCTCTGTAACATCATTTAAGAATTTTTTCGGGCCTCCCTGGTGGCGCAAGTGGTTGGGAGTCCGCCTGCCGATGCAGGGGATACGGGTTCGTGCCCCGGTCTGGGAGGATCCCATATGCCGCGGAGCAGCTGGGCCCGTGAGCCGTGGCCACTGAGCCTGCGCGTCCGGAGCCTGCGTGTCCGGAGCCTGCGCGTCCGGAGCCTGTGCTCCGCAACGGGGGAGGCCACAACAGTGAGAGGCCCGCATACCGCAAAAAAAAAAAAAAAAAAAAAAAAAAGAATTTTTTCTAGCTGACTTGAAGATTTTATCTTTAATTTTCAAGAAGTTTAACTATAGTGTGCTTAAATGTGTGTGGGTTTTTTTTGTATTTATTCAACTAATGGTTTTCTGAGCTTCTTTGATCTGTAGGTTGGTATTTTTTACAAAATGTGGGAAATGTTTGGCCATTAGTTCTTCTAATATTTTCTACTGTATCCTTTCTCCTCTTCATTTGAGACTTGAATCACATGTATGTTGGACTACCTGTGTCTGAGTTGCTCTTCATTATTTAAAATTTTCCTCCTCTCTGTTATTCAGTTGAGACAATTCCTATTGATTTGTCTTCAAGGTTATTGGCCTTTTCTTCTGTAGCATCTTCTGTTAAACATATCCTTTGAATTTTCATTTCAGATGTTTTATTTTTAAATTCTGGAATTTTCATTTGTTATCTTTTTTGTAGTTGCAATTCTCTGCTGAGACTCCCATCTATTTACTTATTATGTATATCTCTTCACTTATTCTTGAATATATTAATAATAGTTTTAAAATACTCCTCTGATAAGTCCAACATCTGGGTCTTCTTGAGATCCCTTTCTTTTGATTATGGATCATATTTTCTTGCTTTTTTGCGTGTCTAAAATTTTTGTATTGTATGCTGAACATTGTGAATGTTATTCTGTAGGGAGCTTAAATTATGATTTCTTGTTGAAAGGATGGAGTTTTGTTTTGGTAGGTAGGTGATTTACTGAAAGATTGTTTCTAAATCCTTTCAAGCTTGATTATAGGCTTTGTTAGGGTCCATTTTGATATTTTTCTTATTCCTAAGGTGTGACACTTTTCCTAGTGCATGGTCATTATTCCTAAAGTGTGACCTTTCTGGGGTCTCATTGAAATACCCAAGGTGCTAGTGTGGGTGTCTTCGTTCTGGCTGAAACAGAACTCTAATGTCTTCCAGGACTGTATAACCCCTGGTAACCCTGTTCAGCTCTTAAGCCCACTCTCTGCTGGGCCTCAAGATGTCTCTCACTGCCCATGTACAATTAAGAACCTAGGTGAATGCCCATGTAGACTTCCATGGACCCCCTTTTGGGCAGCTCTCTCCTCTTTGGTACCTTGCCTGGCAAAGGCCAGCCACGTTGGCAGCCCTGCACTCTCATCTCTGCCTCCTAAGCTCAGCAATGTCACGTCTCTTCTCTTGGTCTTCATCATTTTGCAGTTTGGTTTGGAAAGTATCCCTAGTCAGAAAGCAGGAGTGAACACAGTGCTCACTTTTAATGTGTCCGTTTGTCTCACAGATCTCAGTGGAGAAAATAGTATCTTCCTTATCTGTGGCACAAGATATCTGTGATGCTTAAAGATATGTGAAAAATTATTTTGAAGATTTATATTTCAGACTCAATATGCTGAACTAAAAAATTGAGCTTGTAATAGTACTATTATGTTTGTTATAAGGATCAAATGATTTTTGAAAAGCATGAAAGAGTCCCTGGCATATTGTGAATACTCAAAAAATTATTATTGTTATCTGTATCAGTTAGCTATTGCTATGTAACAAATCACCCTACACACCTATCGTGGCTTAAAACAACAGTTTTTTCTCACAAGTCTATGGGTTGTCTGGTAGCTCTTTTGATCAGGGCTGGGCTCATCTGGGCTCACTCACATGTGTAGGGATCATCTGCCTGTCATCTAATCTATGATGGCCTCAGCTATCGTGATAGACCATGGTTGTGTCTACCACATGAGCTTCATCCACCAACAGACTAGTTCTCATGATGATGACAGAGAAGAAGAGAGGAGGTGGAAACATGGGAGGATTTTTTCAAAGCCCTTACTTGCATCAGCATTGCTACAACCCAACTGACCAAAGCAAGTTATGTGACAGAAAGTCAGTGTGTACAGGGCACTAGCAAGAGCATGGATATAAGAAGGCATGAAGGATTGGCTCATTAGTGCAATCAATATACAACATTACCCTTAATTATTGCTATTATCTTCATTTAATTCTGCAAATAATTCACCAGTAAGTTACACTAATAATCTTCTTACTTTTTTCTTACATTTACTTACTTTTAGGGCATGTCAGTCATCTTAGAGCAAAATAATATAGGAATGGCAGAGAGCAGACTGTCCACTCTGTTTTTTCCTTGAAAGAATTGGGTCTCATAATAAGTGACACACATAGTAGCTGAGCAAAGGGTGAAGAAAGTGTGTTTTGCTTTCTCTCTACCACCTTCCATTTCCACCTGACTGTCATTAGCAAGAGACAACTGCAGATAAGAATTTAGTATTGCTGGGGTATTTTTGGACCATGTTTTCCCCTCATTGTCTATCCATACCATTCCTTTCATCACTGTGCTATATAGTTCTTCTTTTGTAGGTAAAAGGGTATTGAGAAAATCTCAAGGGCAAGAGCATGGTAGGAGAATTACCAAAATGGTACTAAAATATAGGGAGTGAGAAGAGATTGAAAGGAGATAAAAATGTTAAGGATTTGATTGACAATTGTAACAGGTTTGTGAACTCATATGGAGTATGAAAAAAAAAATAACGTTCAGAATTTTCAGTATCATTTAATTTGGTTTCATTTTTCCCCATTGCCCATCTTTTGAATAGAATGTATTGGAAGAGTAGGAGGGGACAATTTCTTTTTCTTTCAGGTGCAATTTGTCTTTCCATTTTCGTGCTACCAAAGCAGAGTGCAGCACAGCAGAAACAGATGGAAGGAAAGTTTCAGAAGAGATGGGATTTTAAAACCACCAATCTGTCAGGAAGCAGCCTTGTTTCCTCATTCCCATGGAAACAAGAATTTGTTGGGATTTGTAGACACGACAGAAATCTATGACTCCTCTGCTATTGCTGCCCTCTGTCTGTGTCCAAAGAAGTGGATTTCAGATCCTTCTTCCATTTGATAAAGGAGACATTCCTGGCCACTTCTTTTCCATGCCTTTCTGCCTGCCATTTCTTTACTGACTTTGATACTATACCATACCATCTTATTTTATTTTATTTACTTTTTGGTCACGGTTCTCCTTAGAGTCAGAGAACGCTGTAACTGGAAGGTCCACAGACATCATCTAGCCCAAGCCAAATACATGGCACGTGAGGAAAAGGAGTCCTGGAGAAATGACACCGAGGCAAAGATAGATTAGAGGCCAGGTTTGCAGCCCAGAATGTTTCATATACACTTTGCTTTCTCCTTGTAGTATGTCCGTTTCACTAAATAGCAGGTGTCTTCTGAGTCTCATGTCTGACCAGCTGTTTGGGGCACTGACATCATGCACTCCCAGGCACGTGTGCCCCAGCCCCTGTTCACTCCTTCAGCCACAGACAATTCTTCTTATGTAAATTTTTTTAACATCTTTATCGGAGTATAATTGCTTTACAATGGTGTGTTAGCTTCTGCTTTATAACAAAGTGAATCAGCTATACGTATACATATATCCCCATATCTCCTCCCTCTTGCATATCCTCCCACCCTCCCTATCCCACCCCTCTAGTGGTTACAAAGCACGGAGCTGGTCTCCCTGTGCTATGCAGCTGCTTCCCACCAGCTATCTATTTTACATTTGGTAGTGTGTATATGTCAGTGCTACTCTCTCACTTCCTCCCAGCTTACCCTTCCTCCCTCCCTGTGTCCTCAAGTCCATTCTCTACGTCTGCGTCTTTATTCCTGTCCTGTCCCTAGGTTCTTCAGAACCTTTTTTTTTTTTAGATTCCATATATATGTGTTAGCATACGTTATTTGTTTTTCTCTTTCTGACTTACTTCACTCTGTATGACAGACTCTAGGTCTTCTTATGTAAATTATTAACTCTAAGGACTGCCTACTACTCAACAGTTACATTAGATGTGTTTGAATCCCATTTGGGTCCTACGTCAGACATCAGCTATAGTATCTTGTAATAGGACACAGTATTTTATCTGTTTGGAAATCTCATTACAGGCAGACCTCATTTTATTGTGCTTTGTTTTACTGTGCTTCACAGATATTGTGTTTTTTACAAACTGAAGGTTTATGGCAACCGTATATCGAGTAAGTCTATTGGTGCCATTTTTCCAATAGCGTTTGCTCACTTCGTGTCTCTCACATTTTGGCAACATTTCAAACTTTTAAATTATTATTATATTTGTTATGGTGATCTGTGATCAGTGATCTTTGATGTTACTACTACAACTCACTGAATATTCAGATGATTGACATTTTTTTAGCAATGAGGTATTTTTAAATTAAGGAATATACATTGTTTTTTTAGATGTATGCTATTGCACACTTAATAGACTGCAGTATAGTGTAAACATAACTTTTATATACACTGGGAAGCCCCAAAATTTGTGTGACTCACTTTATTGTGATATTTGCTTTATCGTGCTGGTCTGGAACTGAAGCTGCAATGTCTTTGAGGTCTGCCTGTATAAGAATATTTGGCCTTCTTGTCAGCACCCTTTCCCTTCACTCTCATTAAACTTTATTGTGCTTCTATTTATGTGAAAATATCCCCAGTATTAGTCTGCAAAGGCATTTTCTCCACCTGTTAAAAGTGTGACATAAATTCTTATAATTCAGTTGATACTTTTGTAGTTATTCAAAGGTTGTGATTAGTTTTTAGGGTGGTCGTAAAAAACTTAAACTCCTGTTTTAGGATGTTTCTTGTTATTCTTAGGAGAAAACACACCAAACATCTGGTTTGATAAGGGACTGTACCAAGTAGCTTGGAATTTCTCTAGATTTTAGGGGTTTAGGATGTTGGCAGGTTCCAGACCCTATTTTGTTTGGGAAGAAACAGGTTTCATTAATAAAATGAACTCAGGAAACTCAGGGGATAGAGTAAAAGTGAAATTTTGATTTAGACTCTGTGTTTATAAAAATATAAGCTCATATTCCAATGTTTGGGAAGTATAGGACTCTGAACATGGTTGGATCTAGGATGATTTGGGGTCTTACAGCGCCTGAGCTATGTCATTACCGGAACCAGTGCTTTTCATGGAGTCTATTGGATATTAATGGAGACAGGGCTGAATGTTTATTGATCCCAAGATGTAGCTGGTGGGTTGTTTTGTCTTTAAATATAAATCCTTGATGTTAGATCATTTTTCTTACTTATCTTGTCCTCCTAAACCTTCAGGCTCAAGCAAGCCTGTTTTGGGTAGAGCTGCCAGCCTTTAATTCTGATGGCTACCAGGGTCTCCCACCACATGCAGGAGCCCTGGGTGGGTTCTTAGTGACAGGAGGGCTGTATGTTCTGCTGTCATTGCTCCACCTTAAATAAGGACTGTATCAAAAGAGTTGGGGGAAAACCATAGCAGGACTGTCCTGCAAGCCTGAAAAAGCAGATTCTACCTAGACCACCTTCTACAGCAGCAGTCCAACAGAATTTATTCCTTTTAATTTCTAAGACTTCTAGAAAGCATGAAACTTGGTACCACGCCTTCATCAAGATCAGATTCTTGGCAATACGACAATTTCTTTGATCAACAGAAAGCTAGTCTACACGTGACTTGCAAATGCCGTTTGATGATTAAGACAACTGAAAGAACCAGACTCTTTGTAACTAAATTTTTCTAAAATTGAAGTGTAGTTGATTTACAATGTTGTGTTAGTTTCAGGTGTACAGCAAAGTGATTCAGTTATAAGTATGTATATATATATATATATATATTCTTTTTCAGATTCTTTTCCATCATAGGTTATTACAAGTTATTGAATATAGTTCCCTGTGCTATAAAGTAGGTCCTTGTTTATTTTATAAATAGTAGTGTGTACCTGTTAATCCCAAATTCCTAATTTATCTGTCCTCCCCACCTTTCCCCTTTGGTAACCATAAGTTTGTTTTCTATGTCTGTGAGTCTGTTTCTGTTTTGTAAATAAGTTCATTTGTATCATTTTTTTTTAGATTCCACATGTAAGTGATATCATGTGATATTTGTTTTCCTCTGTCTGTCTTACTTCACATAGTATGATAATGTCTAGGTCCATCCATGTTGCTGCAAATGGCATTATTTCATTCTTCTTTATGGCTGAGTAATATTCCATTGTGTGTATGTGTGTGTGTGTGTATGTGTGTATATATATATATATATACACACACCACATCTTCTTTATTCATTCCTCTGTTGATGGTCACTTAGGTTGCTTCCATGTCTTGGCTATTGTAAATAGTGCTGCTGTGAACACTGGGGTGCATGTGTCTTTTCAAATTAAAGTTTTTTATAACTAGCTTTTGGATCAAATATTGATCAACTTTGTTCTTTCACTTATTTGTTCATTTGTTCAATGAATGAATCATTCATTCAGTTAATACTCAGCGAGTGCCTACTTCAGTGCTCTTTCATCAGAAGACCTCAGCTGTCTGCAGCACAAACTTTTCACAAATGAGCTGTTAGATTTTGGTCAATGCATAAGTTTTATTTTGATACAGATGAGAGCAGCTTATGATTACAGTGATGTCTGGTCTGTAAAGTTGAGCAGGTCCTATTGTAGGACTGTGGAGAGGGGGACACAGCTTGCTACAAGAGACAACAACTAAGAGGAGTAGTATAGTCAGTGCCTGAGAGACCGTTTCCTGGTCACAGAAGATATTTCACTTTGAGAGTATATGAAAGAGTGTCATCAGGATTGGAAACAATTTTCCTTCGACAACAGTACTGTTATGAAGGGTGACAAAGTGAAGACTGCAATAACTGAGTTTTATAGACTCTATAAAAATTGTTCTATTTTGGGAGTGATTTTGGTAATTTATTGCTGATTTTTTGAGTTCACAGTCTAAGTTGTACACAGATAATTATAACAGGAGATAACAAAACGCTGGGGTTGGGGAGTAGGGATGTGATCAAGGTGAGCGAAGTCCATTCCTGAGAAAATGGCAGACTGGTGGCAGATGGGTACCATTAACAAGAACCCTCCCTTCTCCCCTATTTATTTATGTACCTTTTCAAATCATTGGTATGGTCTGATGCATTCCCATTTTAAAATAGTTTATTATTGTCCTTAATATTTTAGTGCTCCAACTGTACGCAATTTGGGGGCCAGTGGGTCCTCTTTGACCTGTCGCCCAAGTTCTGGTAACATCCTCCATTTAGTCCCCCTTTCATGAAAGAATACGATATGTTTGGGTAGAGCACAGGGCCACCAGATAGAGGCTATCCTTTCCAGACTCCCTTGCAGCTAGAAATAACTATGTGACTAGGTTCAGGTCAATAGAGTGTGAGCAAAAGTTACGTGTGTAACTTCTGAGCCATCTCTTTAGAGAGAAAGTCACTTTTCCTGGACTCTCTCTTTGCCAGACATGAAGGTAAGCCCACTTCAACTCTGTGGATGATGGCAGTCCCCCAGGAGATGATGATATAACAGGATGTTAGGAACCTGGTTCCTTAAATGGGAGCAGTTAAGCTGTTACAGCAGCTTAACCTGAAGTCTAATGTAATGCTCAAAGACAGTAGTGTGAAACAGCACGATATGTTCAGGGAAATCCTTGTGACTGGAGCATGGAGAAAGGAGTTAGGGAGTGGTGGGACGTGGGGCTGGAAAGACAGGACTCAGTGTAGTTTTGTGTATTGGGAAATCGTGGCTGGATTTGGTGTCTCCCAACAGAGGCCATGATGGGCTGGGAGGAGTCAGCTTGGTCTTAGTAGTCCTGCAGTGAGGTGTGTCCTCTTCTCTTCTCCACAGTGAGTCCTGCCTCCAAAACAAACAGCTAACGACACTTCAGCGCTGGCCTCTCACAGCCCTGTCCCGAATCACTGGCCAGGTGTTGTCATATGCCACACACCCTGCTCTTCCCCCAGACCTCCCAGCTTCTCATTTTATGATTCATCTTTCAGTCGTTAGTTTCATCTTGCCCCTTGAATTTCCTTGGGGAACAACCTGTGCTGTTAACATCCTGCCTTGTCCTACCGCCCTCTGCAGAGACCCCCACTGAATATATCACGGATGCTGGGCCACACTTTGGTGGAACATTCCAGAAACTTAGCACTTTGTCAAATCTGATAGGTATTCTACTTCCAGGAAAAATTAATGGGAGAATTTCTCCATCCAGATTGAATGTTACTGCTACATTGTTAATGAATTCTCCTATGTTTATCTTCCTACTGGCCATGGTTGACAATTTGGAAAATTATTTATTGAGAGAAAGTAAGGACTGAAAAAATCCTATTTCCAAAAATCAGGAAAACAGCACTTTTTTTTTTTTCAACTTTCCTATCAAACTCTTTAACCACTCCAGTTCCAAGAATCTCCTACATACAATCAGAACTCTTTTGCTTGGTGATGTTGAATGTCAGCTCTCTGTGCTTCTACAAAGTTAAACATTCATTGCAGCCCCAAATCACTGCTAAATCCATCTCCCCTGTAAGATTCACTCTCTACCCTCCTCCACCCTACTCCTTGCCCTGGGAGATTGACCTGTGTAGGCTCTCTTCCCTCCCGGCTGCCAGGGGGATTCAGCCAATGGGAGACCCTGGCAGGAGACCAGAGGGTGCAAGGAAAGTACAGTCAGGGTGTTCGTTCCCCATAGCTCCCTCCCTGCTGGGTTGCTGAGGGTTGGCTGCAGAGTCAGGTGCATCCCTCTGCCAGAGACCACAGCTCCTGTCATGTGGCCAGACCAGGTCTCCACACAGCTTTTCTCTGGGCTTTGAGTTCAGGGAACTGCTCCCTCCCTTCATTTATTCCGACAGCACTGGCTCCTCACTGCTACTTTTCACGGGGAGCTGCCCCTCCCCTTGTTGGTTTCTCTAATTCTGTCCCCCACTTTGGTAAATATCCTTTATTAAACTGTCCTCGATTATCTAGTTTCAGCGTGCCATCTGTTTCCTGCTGGAAAGTTGACTGGTACAGTGATTGAGCTAGAGTTGTATATAATGTACCATAGCACATGGACACTGAAAGGGAGCTAGTGCATTAGGTGTATTCACTTGGGTCTAAACAATCTGATACTAACCAGTGCCCCAAATTCACCTCGTAGATTTTTGGTCATTTCTTCAGGCCAGAGGACTAGTTCATCCAGCCTTAATATGCACTACAGGCACAGGAAACAAATGTCTCTCTTCCCCCAGAGCTCTCTCTTTCCCCAAGGAACTTCGTTCTTTCTCTCTCTCTCTCCCTCCCTCCCTCTATCTGTCTCTATCATCTATCTATCTATCTATCTATCCATCCATCCATACATCTGTGTGTATACAGAGACACACACACATATGTGTGTGAATATAGAATTCTTTTTTCTGAACCAGTTGAAGGTAAATTGCATATGGTATTTTCCCTTTAAATACTTCAGTGTGTATTACCTCAGAATAGAATATTCTCTTATAAAACCATAGTACAGTTATCAACTTCATAAATTTACATTGATGAAATACTTTCATCTAATCTGGCAGCCATATCCTGATTTTGTCAGTTGATGTAATAATGTTCTTTTCAGCGCTTCATTCTCTTCCAACACAAGATTCAGTGCAGAATTGGGTACTGTGTTTAGTTGTCATGCTCTTTTGGTCTCCTTTAATCTGAAACACTTCCACAGCCTTTCATTGTCTTTTGTGACATTGACATTTTGAAAAATAGAGTCCCCCCTCCCATACATGTACCTTTCTTTTAGAAAATAGAACAGTCCTCATTTTTTGTTTGTCTGATGATTCTACTGGGGTTATGTGTTGCTGGCCATAATGCCGCACAGGCGAAGTTGTGGCCTTCACAGGGTAGTGTGTCAGGAGGCACACACTGTGCACTGGTGAAGGTAATTCTGATCTCCGCTAAATAATTATTAGGTTTTATTTTCTCCCTTGAACTCATAAGCAGTCTGTGAGGAGACACTTTAAGGCATGTAAGTATCCTGTTCCTCTTCAAAATCTCCCCCTGGGTTTAGCATCCATTGGTGTTTCTTGCTGACCTTCTCTCTACTCTGTAGCTGCAAAATGATGATTGTCCCTCTCCAGCACTCCCTGCACATTGGCTGTTTGGCCCTTAGCATTCTACTATAAGCAGAATAACCTTTTCCTCTATTTATGCATGTCTTTTTTAAAATTTATGTATTTATTTATGTATTTATTTTATTCATTTATTTTTGGCTGTGTTGGGTCTTTGTTGCTGCGTGCGGGCTTTCTCTAGTTGCGGCGAGTGGGGGCTACTCTTTGTTGCGGTGCACAGGCTTCTCACTGCGGTGGCTTCTCTTGTTGTGGAGCACGGGCTCTAGGCATGTGGGCTTCAGTAGTTGAGGCGCGCAGGCTCAGTAGTTGTGGCTCACGGGCTTAGTTGCTCCGCGGCATGTGGGATCTTCCCGGACCAGGGCTCAAACCCGTGTCCCTGCATTGGCAGGTGGATTCTTAACCACTGCGCCACCAGGGAAGTCCGCATATGTCTTTTTTTTTTTTTTTTGCGGTACGTGGGCCTCTCACTGTTGTGGCCTCTCCCGTTGCGGAGCACAGGCTCCGGACGTGCAGGCTCAGCAGCCATGGCTCATGGGCTCAGCCGCTCCACGGCATGTGGGATCCTCCCGGACCGGGGCACAAACCCGTGCCCCCTGCATTGGCAGGCAGACTCTCAACCACTGCGCCAGCAGGGAAGCCCATGCATATGTCTTTTAAAACAGTGATATGGATTGCTTTTTCAAGAGTTTATTATTGTACTTAATGTCCTGGTGCTCCAGTTGTACCTGATTTGGCCTGTAGGAAGCCTTTGAGCCACCTCCCAAGTCCTTGTAGCATGCTCCATTATTTTTTGTGTACACTTCTTTTCTTTCTGGCTTAGCAATATGTTCCAGACTCATCTTGTACCCACCCTGCCCTAGCCTTAGAATCAACAATTTTTCTGTGTAGTCCTGGTCAGTTTTTGTGGGGAATATGAGAGACCACTATCTGGGCACTAAGTGTGCTCATTGCTGCTGCTGGGGTGTATTTGCTTCTTGATATTTTCATCAGGCAGAACTAAAGAAATATAAGCACATAGATGCACTCATGCCTACACATGCACACACGTTAACACCCATACATAGGCATCTACAGGTGTATATACATACTCACATATGTATTTCAGAAATCCTGAGTTAGCTCAGTACCTCCCGTTCCCACCCATCCCCAGAGCATTCTTTCTGGCCTTGCCCCATTCCATTTTTGTACGGCCCTTCTTGCACAGCGAGAACCCAGCAAGACCAACACATTTATTCTTTTGCTCAATTCTGTATTACATCTAAACTATTTCCCAAATTGTTTCACCCATACCCCTAAATTGAACAAATCTACTATATTAGTTAGGGTTCCCCAGAGCGACAGAACAAATCGGGTATGAAGAAATAGAGAGAGACTTATGTAAAGAAGTTGGTACACGAGGTTGCGGAGGCGGGCAAGGCCAAGATCTGCAGAGCAGGCTGGCAGGCTGAAGGCTCAGGGAAGAGTTCACGTCACAACTTGAGTCAGAATCCCGGACCTCAGTCTTTTTCTCTTAAGGCCTTCAACTGATTGGATGGGGCCCACCCACACTGGGGAGGGTCATCTGCTTTACTCAAAGTCTGCTGATTTAAATGTTAATTTCATCTAAAAAACACCTTCATAGTGACATCTAGACTGGTGTTTTACCAAATATCTGGGTACTGTGGTCCAGCCAAGTTGACACATAAAAGTAACCGTCCTACTTACTAAGAAGGAGAAAAAAGATTTTTTTTTAACGGAATCTCAAAGGGAAGCCTGATGTGTAACATAGAGGAATTAGGAGCGCCCCTATTTAAAGGTGAGGGAAAGGGTCCAGCACCACCTCTCCTGGCCTTGCTTGTCCTGGGACCCCTAGAGCTGCATGCAGCCCAGAGTGAAACCTGCTTCATTAGCCCACAGGAGTCATTAATGAGGGAATTGAAGGCGATATCACCGGGGAACTCCCTTTTGGGAGGAGGGAACAGGAGGGTAGCTTTTCAGGGCCCTCAAGCCAGACCTCATCTCTGCCTCCCATTGGGAGGCAGTTCCCTCCGACATCTCTCATGGCTCGCCCTGTTCCTGTGCTCAGCTCGGGGACCAGAACACACAGCGGACAACCTCTTGCAAATCCTCCTCTCTGCCTACACTCGTACGCTTCCTCTTAGCCATATACGGCAAAGAAATAGGTACCATTTTGGGGGGGTGGGGATGGAGAGTCTCTGCTGATACGAAGGGCTCCCTAGAAAATTTTGTTATCTCAAAGTACACGGTTACAGTACTCCTCAGATAAATACTTCTCTCTTGGGTAAGGAACAGTAGTCCAGATAACCATGCCTCTCACAGCCCAACTCACGCTTATCTGTTTTGTGCCCCTGTGTCAGTTTTGCTTCGGTAGAAGCGTTTTATTCTGCTGAGACAGTGGTGAGCAGATGTTTGATCCTCAACCAGAGATAACCCTGGAGAGGGTCTGTCTTACATGCTGGGAATGCTAAGTGAAACAGCCTTTCACAGAATCCTGGAGAGAAAGGAGGGCCTTGGTTCCAACCTAAAGAACATCCTGGAGATCCGCACACACATGTCCTCAACTGGCAAGATTCTTCAGTGCTCGGTGTGTGAGGCGAGCTGTTGGATTGGGGCAGGAGGACACACGTACTTCTCTCCACGTTCACTTTGGAGGAGCTCACGGTCACAGCCCAGGCTGCAGCTGTTCCATGTCTTTGAGGCATCCCGGCGACCCGCTGTGGGCAGTCAGTGCCAGGGCATTCCCCAGGGGCCCAGAGCAGCAAGGCAGGCTTACCTCTGTCACAGGCAGTGACCTGCTTGGAGAAAAAAAGCTGCAGAAATGAAAGAGAGAAGAGAGCTAAGGAAAGGTCCTGCAGCTGTGGAGAAGGTGACAGGGAGGCTGACGGTAAAATGCATTTCCCCAGTGCTGGCGCATTCCCCCCAGACGCAAGCCTGTCACCTCCCTGCCCCTAGGAGGACCAGGTAGATTAATGTCTGCAACCCAGATTCAGCACATCTCTCCCCCATCAAAATTCTTCAGGATATGGTCCAAACTTGCTTCTAATGGGTGCTGTCCAACCTGACTCTGGGTGCCTTTTCAGACCCTCTGTGCCCATAAACAGTACGTGCCTGCTGCATCCTACTGCTTTCTGTTCCACAGACATGCCCTGTCCCCTCAGGACACCATGGCTCTGCACTGTGCTTCCTTTTCCTATAATGTCCTTCCACACCCTCACCTGGTAAATGCCTCTTCTTCAAGACCCAGTTCAAACCTCACTCTTGCACATCACCTTCCCTGACTTCCCTTCCCTGATTCCTTCTCTGTGTTCCATGGCATCTGGGCGTGACCTCCCATGGCTGTAATTATTCAGTACGGTCTCTGCTGGCTTCCTCACGTGTGTGCATATTTGTCACGTAAGGCCCCGAGACCTGAAGCCTGTTGGCTCCCTGGGGCCACTCAGCCACACCTGCCCCCCGCCGCGCTCACAGCCCACAGCCTAGACCCTCTGTCCTGCAGCTCCTGCTGACTTGATGTCCTGCTGGGGACCTCTGTGCCCCCTCACTTCCTACCTTGCCCTCCATGCATGGCCTGCTCCTCTTGTCCCAGATCTGTGGCTGGGCGTCTTTCCTCTAGGTCTAAGCACAAATTTTAATTCCTGTTGGTTCTTGCCCTTTGGCTGTGATTTCTTTCGGCTCCGCCGAGTAACAACTGTGCTCATCCCTATCTGGCCCCCAGCATCGACTTCCCAGTATCCCCCGTTCTGTTGGGGGGCCCTGACCCCAGAGACAGAAGCCAGGCACCACCGTCCTGTCAGCACTGGGGTTCCAAATAGCACCACATCCTCCTTTGCATGCCCGCAGCACAGGGTCTTGCACATAGTGGGAATCAGTGCTCATTGCATAGTCAGTAAATACATCTTGATACTCTCACGTGATATTATTTAATATAAAACTCTGTTGGGGCTTCCCTGGTGGTGCAGTGGTTGAGAATCTGCCTGCCGATGGAGGGGACACGGGTTTGAGCCCTGGTCTGGGAGATTCCCACATGCCGCGGAGCAACTGGGCCCGTGAGCCACAACTACTGAGCCTGCGCGTCTGGAGCCTGTGCTCCGCAACAAGAGAGGCCGTGATAGTGAGAGGCCCGCGCACCATGATGAAGAGTGGCCCCCGCTCACCGCAACTAAAGAAAGCCCTCGCACAGAAACAAAGACCCAACACAGCCAAAAATAAATAAATAAATATAAAAACAACAACAACAACAAAAAACAACTCTGTTTACCATACTTACCTCAGGGGAGTGATTACAGAAGGTTCAGGGAAGAAAAGAGAAAATGTTCATTCTATACCATTTTCCACTGTTAGAATTTTTTTTTACCACAAATATGTTTTAATTAACAATAATAGCAATGATAAGACAACCATGTCGTCAATATGGTGCCTGTGCTTCCTGTATTAGTTTTCTAGGGCTACCATAACAAATACCAAAGACCCGGTGGCTTAAACAATAGAAATTTGTTTTCACACAATTCTAGAGGCTAGAAGTTCTAGAGGCTAGATCAAGGTGTCAGGAGGGTTGGTTTTTTCTGAGGCCTCTCTCCTTGGCTTTCCGATGGCTGCCTTCCCACTGTATCTCTAGATGCTCTTCCCTTGATACATGCCTGTGTCCTCATCTCCTCTTCTTATAAGCACAACAGTCGTATTGGATAAGGGCTCACCCTTATCATCTCTCTAAAGACCCTGTCTTCAAATACAGTCACATTCTGAGGTATGGAGGTTAGGACTTCAGCCTATGAATTTGGGGGAGGGGCACAATCCAGCCCACAACACTTCCCAGGAGGTATAAACCCCGACTAGTTCAGAGCAGGCATGGGAGATGACCATAAAGCCCTCCTCCTGCCTCTAGCCCGCCCTGTCTCACCATCAGTACCAACACCACTCCCTACCTCCCTGCTCCCTGGATGATTGTCTCGCCATTCTCTTTTGTTCTCATGCAACTCTAAACCAGCCTGGAGTTCATTCTCCATTCTGGCTGTACCCAGAATAACCTAGGAAGATTTACAAATTCTGATGCCAGGGTCCCACCCTCAGAGATTTGGATGTGATTGATCCAGGAACAGTGGGGGGCTTAGAGTTCTTAGAGCTCCCAGGTGGATCTAACATGTAGCCAGTGTTGATCATCATGGATGTAGTCCCCCTCTGTCAGGTCCATGGAAGTGGGTAGAAATTCAAGGTAAATGCAGGTGCTGCCATTCTCTCTCTGTTGCAGGTGATGATTTGAGGCAGATGGAAGCCAGGACTGGGTGCAGGATTTTGAGGCAGAGCTTTAAAATCATCTCTGAAGTTGGTCAAGTCTGTGTCTAGAGTGTGAATAGTGGAAACCCAGAAATTCATCTTTATAGTGCTAATATTTAGTAATAAAATCATAGATGCTTGATAAAAATTTGTTGAGTAAATGAACAAGGAGGTGAGTGAACACATGAATGAATGAATGGTCACCACCCAACCATGCAACACTCTTCACTAATTTCTTATAGTGTCTGCCAGGTACGGAGTCCTTGGGTGATTCTAGGTGAACAAGTTTTCTTTTCCTCTCCCCTTTTCTATACATCTAAAGACCACCACTTATAACACTGTTACTTTAGACAGGGTCCAAGACCATCCAATATGTAACGGCTTTCTTTAACTTTATGATTTTTCCTCAGCCTTGGCCATGGGAGTTGGCAGCTTCCTTGGGTCAAGAAGTACAGTCCATGCAGTTTTTACCCTTTCTACTTGCAGTTTCTTGAGCCTAAACTTTCCTCTGATTTTGGTCCACTTTGGGATGCTTTCAGATGTTTTAAATTTTGTTTACCATTTTGTCCAGTTTTTATATGTATCTGCTAGGTACTTACATGACTGCTTTACTTCTCCTCTATTAGTGAAGCAACTAATATCCAAATTTTTTGACAAGTAACCACAACTAAACTTTTAATGAGCATATGCACCAAGCTAGACACTGGACTGAGCTCTTGGCATGGATTATCTTATTTCATTCTCAAAATGAGCCTATTCTGTGGCTCCTACTACTGCCCCATTTTACACATGTGAAGACTGAGGCTCAGGTTTCAGGTTTTACCCAAGGTCACATAGAATACTTGTCAGAGCTCCGCCTGTGTCTTAGCCACCACAAGAAACCCTTTTTTTAAGAAAAAAAAATCCTAGAACCCACATAAAGCTATAATTTTATTAATTTAGTTTACAAACAGTAGATTCACAAATTATTACAGTTTACAGGTAATAGATTCACCATGCCCTTGGAACAATCCTTCACAGTTTTGGAACCTGTGTTATGATGTTGACTTTGGATTGAGCTACAGTTATGCAAGTTGATTTATCTACCAATTTACAAACATCTTGGTGTGGCTCACCCTACACTAGTTGATTTTTTGTTAGTTTTACTACAGAGCTCAGAATTATATAAATGATGAGCTACCACTTCACACCCAATGGAATGGCTGAAATGAAATATACTGAGAATAATACCAAGTGTGGTGGAGATGTAGAGTAACTGGAGCTCCCGTGCCTTGCTAGCGGGCATGCAAATGGTGTGTCATAGAGCAGCTTGACTCTTTAAACTGTGTTCATGTATAACTTTGATAAATATCTATTGTTCTAATTTTCCACATTAACATTTTATAAAAGGAAAAACACACGATCATCTCAAAACCTAATCTAAGAAGCATTAGATCAAATTGCAGACCCCTTCCTAACAAAAATAATTTAGAAAACTAGTAAGAGAAGAAACTTTCTTAAGTTTTGGTTTCTACCAAAACTCACCAATAACATTATATGTAATCATGAACAGTAAGAAGCATTTCATTACAAATCAGGAAATGTAAAATACCCATTATTACTATTATCTATTTTATAATATACTAGAGATCCTATGAGTACAGTAATTTAAAAAAATAAAAAAATAAACAAATGAAAGATGTATAGGTTGCTAAGGAGGAAGCGAAACTGACGTTGCTCACGATTTATATGATAGGCTGCATAGAAAGTCCAGGGTAAGCTACAGTCTAATTATTCGAACTGACCAATGAATTTGGCAGGATTGCTGGATACGAGCGCATAAAAAATCACTTGTGGGTCTTCCCTGGTGGTTCAGTGGTTGACAATCTGCCTGCCAATTAGGGGACACGGGTTCAAGCCCTGGTCCGGGAAGATCCCACATGCCGCAGAGCAACTAAGCCTGTGCGCCACAACTACTGAGGCTGTGCTCTAGAGTCTGCGAACCACAACTACTGAGCCCGCATGCCACAACTACTGAAGCCCGCATGCCTAGAGCCCCTGCTCTGCAACAAGAGAAGCCACTGCAATGAGAAGCCCGTGCACCGCAACAAAGAGTAGCCCCTGCTCACCGCAACTAGAGAAACCCCGTGCTGAGCAACGGAGACCCAACGCAGCCATAAACAAACAAACAAACAAACAAACAAACAAATAAATAAATTTATATTTTAAAAATCCCTTGTGTTCCTACACACTAGCAACAAATGTAAAAAAATGTAATTAAGAAAGATACTATTGGGGCTTCCCTGGTGGCACAGTGGTTGAGAATCCGCCTGCCAATATAGGGGACACAGGTTCTATCCCTGGTCCGGGAAGATCCCACATGCTGCAGGGAAACTAAGCCCCTGTACCACAACTACTGAGCCTGCGCTCTAGAGCCCGTGAGCCACAACTACTGAAGCCCAGGTGCCACAACTACTGAAGCCCACTGGCTCTAAGGCCCGTGCTCTGCAACAAGAGAAGTCACCGCAATGAGAAGACTGTGCACTGCAACAAAGAGTAGCCCACAGTCACCACAACTAGAGAAAGCCTGCGGGCAGCAACGAAGACCCAACACAGCCATAAATAAATAGATAGATAGATAGATAGAAAGATAGAAAGAAAGCTACTATTTTATTTATTTATTTATTTATTTATTTATTTATTTATTTATTTTTGGCGGTACGCGGGCCTCTCACTGTTGTGGCCTCTCCCGTTGCAGAGCACAGGCTCTGGACATGCAGGCTCAGTGGCCATGGCTCACGGGCCCAGCCGCTCTGCGGCATGTGGGATCTTCCCAGACCGGAGCACGAACCCACGTCGCCTGCATCGGCAGGCGGACTCTCAACGACTGCGCCACCAGGGAAGCCCGATACTATTTTAAATAGCAACGAAAACACCACAGTACTTAAGAATAAATCTTTCATAAGGTGTGCAAGACTGCTTTGGAGATAATTATAAAATGTAAAAATTAAAGCCAATCTAAGTAGAAACAGATATCATGTTTTTGAATGGCAATACTCAATATCTTAAAGCTATTAAATGTCCTCCAAATTAGTAGACTAAATAAATGCAATTCCAATAAAAACTCAACGAATGTTTTTCCCCTTTTATTGAAAGGTTAATTCTAAAATGTATATGGAAGCATAAAGGACCAAGAAGAGCCAAGAAAAGTTTGGGAAAATAAAAATTCAGGGGCTCACTTTACTATATACCTTACAAAAAATCTGTAGTAATGCACACAGGGTGGTATTGATGACAGTGTAAATAGGCCAGCGGAACAGAATAGAGAGCCAGCAACAGATTTATGAATATGTGGAAATTAGATATATGACAGAGGTGATTGTAAACCATGCTTTCAAGGCACTCTCATGCTTAGCTTTTTCTGTCTATAACTTTAATTTTCAATGTAGTTTAAATGCAAAATAACCCCGAGCCCCAAAGACACTGTGTAAAGGGAAAACTCTGTTTTCTCTTATACTCATATCCTCAGTTCTTCTGGCTTCCAGATCTGTATGTGTGTGTGTGTGTGTGTGTGTGGAGCCGGGGTGGGGTGTGGTTCCCACAGTAAGCAATTAGGTGTACTACAACTTTACCTCAATTCTGACACTATCTACCTTGAGAGCATCACATCCCACAGGTTAAGGCTCAGTCCCACAAGACTGCATCCCAACTTCAGACACCAATCACAAGTCCAAGTTGCCACCTGGACTTCTGACTGATTGGCTATCTCATTGTTAGAATGGCTCACAGAACTCAGGAAAAGAGTTTACTTACTTGATTACCCATTTATTACAAAGGATATAACTCAGGAATAGTCAGGAGACATGATGCTCTGTGCCAGGAATGGGATGAAGACCAAATATATATTTCTTATTATAAATCACAGTATCACATGCTGCTTGCACATGCTGCTTGCTTGAAAGTCAATCACCGGACTCCCTAGTGTCTTCCAAAGACTCCCACATCACCCCACATCCACTGTCAAGTCTTCTCTTGCCATTACCTTTAAGTACAAACTCAATTTACTTAGTTCCAAAATGCTGCTTATTATTTTTATAAACTTATTTTCTTTGTCCAGTTGAAGGATTTTCTGTCAAACTTACTTAGATATCCTCAGCTACCTGTGACTCACACCTCTTCACATTAGAAGTGGTAGACACATTTAATTCATTTTACAACGTTTTCCTAACCAGCAGGGCTTTCAGGAAGCACCTCACCTGTCTGCAGCAAGGCAGAGAAGTATCTCTTGGTCTTTTTCTCTGAATGGCAAGGAAGTCCTATCACATTTGGAAGGCAGAAAACAAGATAAACAGAGCAGAGGAGAAAAACAGGAAGAATGGCAGAATCTGGGACAAGAACAGAAGAAGACTGATACCTTAAAACAGTGAAGAGAAAGCATGTTTTCATTATAGTTCCATGACTGAAGTTCTTTCCCTGAATGTGTGTTTATGGAACAGAGGTAGTATTTCAGCATCACTGGGTCCAGGAGTTAGGCTGACTCTACCAGCATGGATGAAAGCAAAGCATCTGTAGGGAATTATTTTAGCTGAATCTTCCTTAGTTTGATGACAAGTGGTTTGTAGCAGAGCTCAACCAGATTACACTCTACCCTCCAACCTAATGTAAAAGATGCACCTTTTCAAAAATATTTTTGGTATTAAGAGGCATATGCGTCACACAAAACAACTACTCAACAGATTGAGTGAGATAACAGCTAGTATTATTAATAATAGAGGTAACTGTATGACTGAGTTCTCACTACATGCTAACTATCCCACCCGTATGATCCCACTGAATCTTCCCCACACCAGCATAAGCCCAGTACGTTATTATCCCATTTTATAACTGAGGCCACTGACACCACACTAAGTAATATGCCCACCTCAACGAGTTGGAACATGGGATGGATTCCAGCCAGGCTTCAGATTCCCCTATGTCTTAGAGCTGGTTCTTGGGAAGAAAGGTTGGATAATCCAAGGAGCCCACTGGGCATTTCTGTGAAGACAGACCCAGGACTCAGGGTGAGAGAAAAACAGGGAAAGATGCTGCCTTCTGTGGATCTCAGCCATACAGCCTTGCTTCATGGGAGACTGCTTGGTCTGTTTACATGAGGTTGTGGGCCTCTGTGTGGAGATGGCCACCCTCCTGATGACAGCAGCTGGCACAGGGGAAGAGGAGAGGCAGGAGAACGAGACTGCAGAAGCTCTAATGGCTATGGTGGCAGACTTCGCTTCTGAGGGCACAGGGCCAGTTCCAGGCAACGTGGTGACCCAGGGGTGTGGACCTCTGCCCGCCCCCTACTGTCCTAGCAGAACTGTAGACCAGGAGTCAGTTGGCAGAGGTTCTGACCCCAGGGGTTACACCACCTGGATAAATATTAACTGTGGCTGAGCCTCTTAACTTCTCAGAGCCTCAGTTGCCTCTTTAGTAAGATGAGGATGTTGGACCAAGTAAATTTGAAAGTTTCTAACAGTCTGATTCTAGCCTCATAACTTTTTTCCATATATCTCTCAGTGGATTTTAGTAATAATTTTCCAACAGCGTTCCATGCATGTGATTCAGAAATGCTGCAAAGAATATTTTCCAATAAGCATGGGAGCCACTGGAGCATCTATCTACTTATATACTATTATTTCCAAGGAGATTGTACTGGAAAAGAGTTCATTGCCATTCAATTTGAAAATCATGCAAAGGGAAACTCTCAAAGACAAAATGAATTTTGTAGAACTAAAGGAATGACTTTATAATGCAGGAATTTCAGGCTGAACAGGATGCATGGGAGGTCTCCCCCGCCTTAAGGGACCTCCACCATTATGCCGCTTGGGGTGCATCTCCTGCCCACCCAGTGGTCACCAGACCACCCAGTTCAGTGGGCACCATTCTGCAGGAAGAAGCTTTGCATAAGCATGCAGTCTCTTGTTACAGAGGTCACTGCTGACCAGCATGTTTGCCCCCCACTGAGGGGAGTGGATCTGTCCATGGCTTTCCCCGCACATCAGTTGACCTGTATCTATTGAAGAACGTCTTAAAGAAAAGAAACAATACCACATTAAATGTTACATCAGTAATGAGATACATCCCCATTCCAGAAAATTCAAATGTGAAAGGTGAGTGATAGAAATCAAAAGTTGACAGCCGCTTTCTTTGCTGGCGTTCCTGCTATGCTGGGAGAGAGACCAGGGACCATTTTCCGTGGCATCTTTTCTCTGTACCCAGTCATAAATCGGAGCCTGTGTCAGGGGCTCACAGCCTCTCACTAAGTTTCTGATGTTTGTGTGAGAGTGGAGTTTACTTGCTGCTAGAGTGCTGCAAATTAGCTTTGCCACCCAATTAAAGGAAACTTTGCTCACAATGGCGCTTTGTGACATTTGCATCCCACTGCTTGTGAAGACATTGGCCCTGCATTAATATGACGACTCTTTTCCCCATATCTTATACAAAGAACAGGTGTTCACAGGGCTTCTTTTGAACAGCCAGAAATGGTATTTCCACTCCTGCAATCAGACAACCAAATACTCCAGGCTGGGAAGCATAGCCAGTTAGTGTATTTTACCTTCTCCCCATCACCTTGTTTACCTCCACAGAGCAGCCTGCAGAACAGGTGACTGATTCATATTAGTCAGTGAGGAAAAGGAGAAGAAAAGGGAAGGATAGCTTGAAGAGATGTAGCCGATGTTGAAGAATATTTCTCTCCCACTCCTAAACCTTCCATGTGTTTCCTTCGCTCCAAAAGGGGCTCTGATTGGTTAGAGGATGTCAGCGGGTGCAAGTAACAAACATTCAACCCCAAATGGCTAAAACCATGGAGAAGCTCAGCTCACATAATAAGAATTTCCAAGGCAGGGTGGTCCTGAACTTGGTTAATTCAGAAGCTCATTGATGATACCAAGCACCCAGATTCTTTTAATCTTTCTCCTCAGCCATCCTCAGCATTTCAACTTCTCTCTGTTTTTATCCCAAGAAAGCTGAAGGATCAGCAGGCATCACATCTTGATGGAAGCAGAAAAGGGACCATCTTTTCCTTGTGTCTCTTTCAAAGAGCTAAGAGGTTTTTTCTAGAATCCCACCCGTCCAGAAGACCCTCTCTCATCTCCTTTGCCAGAATTGGGTCACAGTTGTCATTAGTAAAAGTCACTTGGAGGAGAGATGAGACTACTGTGATTTGCCCAGATCAGTCAGGATTTCTCCAATCACATAAGGGAAAGGGGGTTACCTGAACAAAATAGAGGCATGAGAAGGCGAACTGTTGGTCACCAACCCACAGTGTCTGTTACAAGGATCTAGAGCCACTGTGGCACCCTGTAGCTTAGGAAACTGGCCTGGTTCCTGAAAGGATCTGTTGAAAATACTTTGTTGTGGAAATCTTGGTTGTGCCCTTGTTCTGGTCAAATCTCCTGTGATTGAAGGAATTCCTATTGAGATCCAGAGGCGGGATGACCAGCTGTGCTGTTGTAAAGGGGCTTGGTAGTGTGGCATCTTACCAAACTCCAAATCTATCCTGCCCTGTATCTTCATTTTTCTAAAATATAGACCTGAGCATGTCACTCCCCAGCTCAGAAAAGCAAGTGGCATCCCACCCTGTTTCCAAGCCTTCTTTCTCTTCATATCTCATTTCTTTGATATATGAGTGCCCAGGAATATGTCTTTTCCTTTTCAGTTTCCTTTGTCTTTGCTATGTCTTGAATGCCCTTCCCTACTCGCCTGCCTGGTAAACTCCTACTCATTCTTCAAAATCCAAATCAAATGTCAGAATTCACTTTCATCCTCTATTTCCCCTTCCTTTTGCATTTCCAGAATTATTGCTATCATTGCTCTTAAATCATCCCATTGCTATTATAGCCCCCCGACAAGTCTCCCTGCCTCTTCTTGCCTCCCTCTTATTCATTTGCCACACTACGGAGTATTTCTGAAGCACTAATCTAATCATGTCACTCCCCTGCTCATATCCTTCACGGGCTACCCATGGTGTCCGGGATGAAAGTCTGTAACGTAGCTCACACAAACCATGTTAATCAGGGTGTCCCTTCTCTTCACGTCAGGTGCCCTGCCATCCTGTGCAATCTGCCATTTGGGGGATGGTATGCTCTTTCTCACCTCCCAGATCTGTGCCAATCGAATTGCCTATGCCAGGAATGCTCTGCTTCACCACCCCGTCAGCCTTCAGGTCTCAGTTGCCTGATGTGATTCCCCCAAGTCTTGGTTGCGTGCTCTCTTGTACGTTTTGGAGCTTCTTAAATTTTCTCTAATGTAGTGCTTAAACCTCTGAGGTTTCACAGATTCTCTGAAGTTTTGATGACAAGAGCTGCTTTTTGTACATTGTTATAACTCTGGAACACAGACACGATTCAAATGTTTGTAAAATGTGGTACCTGGGTTGATTCTTGTGGGGTAAGTTGGAGCAATGTAGGTCTTAAAGATATCCACCTTCTCAACCCTTTGCAATCTTGGTTAAGGCTTGGTTAAGACGTAGACCTGCAAACCTTAACTTTGATACGAAATCATCATTTTTAAAAGTTTCTAATAATTTGGGCATTTGTGGACTGTTTACTTTGTGTATGAATCACACAAATCACCAACAAGGGTAAATATTTAAAAAAATAATCGTAATTTAAAAAATGAAACTAAAGCAGAATATGTTAACTTATCATTGTTAGCATAATTTAATAGTTTCATACCAGTACGAAGGATGATACTTGTTTACTGTCTTTCACTAAGGGATCTACAGATACTTTGAGCCATTGCCCAGATTTCATATTCAGTTTATATTTCTCTTCTATTAAATTACAACATTCTCACTCACAATAAAAGGTTTGAGAGATAGTCAGCAAGTGTTTGGTGGATCTTTCAAATGCTTATGGGGAAGTTATGGTGAGACTTCTCACCAAAAGTTTTCTCCACTCTATCAGCAATAAACTAGAAATTCAAGGTTGGATGTTTCACCTTGGGAGACAGTGATGGATGGATGAGTTCAGCTTCTGAAAGTATTTCTTCTGGGTTTCTTAAACCAGCATTTTCCTAAAATTTTAAAAATATGTTCATTATGTAGAATCAGTTTATTTCTCCAATGCGTGAAGAAAATCATCCAGGATTGGAAAAGACTGGAACACTCAGCAATCAAACCATTTATGTCATAATTCAATCTTTGCAAGAAGTCTTGATAGCTTATCCTCAACATTAACATTGTATTTCACCCCTGAAGTGATAATGTTATGCTATTTAATATGTTGATAATATTATACATATAATATTCAAACAAGTCACTTGAAATCATAGAATAGTCCTTACTAAGGTGACATATATCCCTGGGACGGTTTCAGTTTATGTCTGTTCTCCCAATAAAACTGCTAATAGTGCCTCCTTTCATTCTCGAAAGTGTCCTTGGTCAGACAATACATTAGACGGTCTCCCTAGCCTTTCCTGGCATTAATAGTGTTATGAATGTAGAAATGTTTCTATATATGGTGCCATGTGAGTACTTTTGAGTAAAATTAGTTTCTATGTATGGTCTCATGAATATTTTTTCCTATGACAGTGTGGGAAACTGGATTCTTTTTTTTTTGTCACTGCCTACTTTTTTCCACACAGCATGCTAAACACCTTCACCATTAGTAGATATAATTTGATCACATTTTTACTTGCCATTATTTCCTTCAACTCAAAATCAGGGTCAAGAGTCACTCAACGTTGAATGCCAATGAATGAGTGGAGCAATGTGAGGTCAGGTAATCAGGAGCACATTCTGTGAACCCCTTCCTGGGTGTCACCACCTGTCAACACTGACCCACTTCATATCACTTCTCACATAGGAATTTTCAATTAATGAAAAATCTCTATAGTAGCATGGATTTCAGTAATAAGTGGAGCAAGCACTTCTCCCTCATAGATGGACAGTGCGTGTACCAAGTGTGGATTCATACTCAGCCCATTAGTGGTTCCATCCAACCTAAAAGAACACGTGTGCGCGCACACACACACCATGAACATGTGACAGTGCTTCCACATCATACATGACTGTCATTATGTGACATCCAGTGGTTCCGTTTGATAAATGAATTTTGTCTGATAACTCATTCTGTTTCCTCTCAAGCGCTATATTTTTATCTACAGAAATTTTAGAAACTTCTTAGCAACAATATGGCCTGTGTCTAATTTTGTACTAAGGAGTAAAGCTATGAAGGATGTGTTAGTAATACTAGTGTATGCTTTTAGTGACAAAATGTATCATTTATCTCCTAAAATGCATTATTTAGGGCTTGTACTAGAAAAACTTCCTTAGTTTGCTATAGAGGTCACTCTTCTTTATTTGAAAATTACGGGGCAGTTCTGCTGGCTTCATACAACTAACTGACAAAATTTCAAAACACTGTATCAAGGAATAGGAATAAATGGATTATAAGGCCAATAAATTTCAATTTAATGTTTTTATCACAATATACTTCCTTTCTGCATTTTCTTTTTAGGCTCCATATAGGAAATTATCTCATTTGCAGATCACCTTGAACAAGAGAATATAAATTCATATTCTGTATTCACAGTGAATTTCTTTTCTTTTTTCATACTGAATTTCTGATTACCGTTTACAATTATGACCTTTTTTAAACATCGTTATTGTAGTATAATTGCTTTGCAAGGGTATGTCATTTTCTGCTTTATAACAAAGTGAATCAGCTATACATATACAAACATCCCCATATCTCCTCCCTCTTGCATCTCCCTCCCACCCTCTTCATCCCACCCTTCTAGGGGGAACACAAAGCACCGAGCTGATCTCCCTGTGCTATGCGGCTGCTTCCCACTAGCTACCTATTTTATATTTGGTAGTGTATATATATCCATGCCACTCTCTCACTTTGTCCCAGCTTACCCTTCTCCATCCCTGTGTCCTCAAATCCATTCTCTATGTCTGTATCTTTATTCCTGTCTTGCCACTAGGTTCTTTAGAACCATTTTTTTTTTTTAGATTCCATATATATGTGTTAGCATATGGTATTTCTTTTTCTCTTTCTGACTTACTTCACTCTGTATGACAGTCTCTAGGTCCATCCACCTCACTACAAATAACTCAATTTCGTTTCATTTTATGGCTGAGTAATATTCCATTGTATGTATGTGCCACGTCTTCTTTATCCATTCATCTGATTATGGACACTTAGGTTGCTTCCATGTCCTGGCTATTGTAAATGGAGCTGCAATGAATATTGTGGAACATCACTCTTTCTGAATTATGGTTTTCTCATGGTATATGCCCAGGAGTGGGATTGCTGGGTTGTAAGCTAGTTCTATTTTTAGTTTTTTGAGGAACCTCCATACTGTTCTCCATAGTGCTTGTATCAAGTTACATTCCCACCAACAGTGCAAGAGGGTTCCCTTTTCTCCACACCCTCTCCAGCATTTATTGTTTCTAGATTTTTTTTTTTTTTTTTTTTTTTGCGGTACGCGGGCCTCTCACTGTTGTGGCCTCTCCCGCTGCAGAGCACAGGCTCCGGACGCGCAGGCTCAGCAGCCATGGCTCACGGGCCTAGCCGCTCTGCGGCATGTGGGATCTTCCCGGACCGGGGCACGAGCCCGTGTCCCCTGCATCAGCAGGCAGACTCTCAACCACTGCACCACCAGGGAAGCCCTCTAGATTTTTTGATGATGGCCATTCTGACTGGTGTGAGATGATACCTCATTGTAGTTTTGATTTGCATTTCTCTAATGATTAGTGATATTGAGCATTCTTTCATGTGTTTGTTGGCAATCTGTATATCTTCATTTGAGAAATGTCTATTTAGGTCTTCTGGACCTAAATTTTTGGATTGGGTTCTTTGTTTTTTTGATATTGAGCTGCATGAGCTACTTCTGTATTTTAGAGATTAACCCTTTGTCAGTTGCTTCATTTGCAAATATTTTCTCCCATTCTGAGGGTTGTCTTTTCGTCTTATTTATGGTTTCCTTTGCTGTGAAAAAGATTTAAAGTTTCAGTAGGTCCCATTTGTTTATTTTTGTTTTCATTTCCATTTCTCTAGGAGGTGGGCCAAAAAGGATCTTGCTGTGATTTATGTCATGGAGTGTTCTGACTGTGTTTCCTCTAAGAGTTTTATAGTGTCTGGCCTTACATTTAGGTCTTTAATCAATTTTGAGTTTATTTTTGTGTCTGGTGTTAGGAAGTGTTCGAATTTCATTCTTTTATATGTAGCTGTCCGGTTTTTCCCAGCACCACTAATTGAAGAGGCTATCTCTTCTCCATTCTATATTCTTGTCTCCTTTATCAAAGATAAGGTGACTATATGTGCGTGGGTTTATCTCTGGGCTTTCTATCCTGTTCCATTGATCTGTATTTCTGTTTTTGTGCCAGTACCATACTGTCTTGATTACTGTAACTTTGTAGTATAGTCTGAGTCAGGGAGCCTGATTCCTCCAGCTCCATTTTTCTTTCTCAAGATTACTTTGGCTATTCGGGGTCTTTTATGTTTCCATACAAATTGTGAAATTGTTTGTTCTACTTCTGAGAAAAATGCCAGTGGTAGTTTGATAGGGATTGCATTGAATCTGTAGATTGCTTTGGGTAGTACAGTCATTCTCAAAATGTTGATCTCTCCATCTGTTTGTATCATCTTTAATTTCTTTCATCGGTGTCTATAGTTTTCTGCATACAGGTCTTTTGTCTCCCTAGGTAGGTTTATTCCTAGGTATTTTATTCTTCTTGTTGCAGTGGTAAATGGGAATTTTTTAAAATTTCAGTTTCAGATTTTTCATCGTCAGTTTATAGGAATGCCAGAGATTTCTGTGCATTACTTTTGTATCCTGCTACTTTACCAAATTCATTGATTAGCTCTAGTAGTTTTCTGGTGGCATCTTTAGGATTCTCTATGTATAGTTTCATGTCATCTGCAAACAGTGACAATTTTACTTGTTCTTTTCCGATTTGGATTCCTTTTATTTCTTTTTCTTCTCTGATTGCTATGGCTAAAACTTCCAAAACTATGTTGAATAATCGTGGTGAAAGTGGGCAGCCATGTCTTGTTCCTGATCTTAGTGGAAATGGTTTCAGTTTTTCACTACTGAGAACGATGTTGGCTGTTGCTTTGTCTTACATGGCCTTTATTAAGTTGAGGTAAGTTGCATCTCTGCCTACTTTCTGGAGGGTTTTTTAATCATAAATGGGTGTTGAATTTGTTGAAAGCTTTTTCTGCATGTATTGAGATGATCATATGGTTTTTCTCCTTCAGTTTGTTAATATGGTGTATCACATTGATTGATTTGCATATATTGAAGAATCCTTGCATTCCAGGGATAAACCCCACTTGATCATGGGGTATGATCCTTTTAATGTGCTGTTGGATTCTGTTTGCTAGTATTTTGTTGAGGATTTTTGCATCTATGTTCATCAGTGATATTGACCTGTAGTTTTCTTTTTTTGTGGCATCTTTTTCTGATTTGGGTATCAGGGTGATGGTGACCTTGTAGAATAAGTTTGGGAGTGTTCCTCCCTCTGCTATATTTTGGAAGAGTTTGAGAAGGATTGGTGTTAACTCTTCTCTAAATGTTTGATAGAATTCACCTGTGAAGCCATCTGGTCCTGGGCTTTTGTTTGTTGGAAGATTTTTTTTTTTTTTTTTTTTGCAGTACACGGGCCGCTCACTGTTGTGGTCTCTCCCATTGCGGAGCACAGGCTCTGGATGCGCAGTCTCAGTGGCCATGGCTCACGGGCCTAGCCACTCCACGGCATGTGGGACCTTCATGGACCAGGGCACGAATCCGTGTCCCCTGCATCGGCAGGTGGACTCTCAACCACTGCGCCACCAGGGAAGCCCTGTTGGAAGATTTTTAATCACAGTTTCAATTTCATTCCTTGTGATTGGTCTGTTCATATTTTCTATTTCTTCCTGCTTCAGTCTTAGAAGGTTATACCCTTCTAAGAATTTGTCTATTTCTTCCAGGTTGTCCATTTTATTGGCATAGAGTTGCTTGTAGTAGTCTCTTAGGATGCTTTGTATTTCTGCAGTGTCTGTTGTACTTCTCCTCTTTAATTTCTAATTTTATTGATTTGAGTCTTCTCCCTCTTTTTCTTGATGAGTCTGGCAAATGGTTTATCAATTTTGTGTATCTTCTCAAAGAACCAGCTTTTAGTTTTTTTGATGTTTGCTATTGTTTTCTTTGTTTCTATTTCATTTATTTCTGCTCTGATCTTTATGATTTCTTTCCTTCTGCTAACTTTGGGTTTTGTTTGTTCTTCTTTCTCTAGTTCCTTTAGGTGTAAAGTTAGATTGTTTATTTGAGATTTTTCTTATTTCTTTAGGTAGGTTTGTTTAGCTATAAACTTCCCTCTTATAACTGCTTTTGCTGCATCCCATAGGTTTTGGATCCTCATGTTTTTTCATTGTCATTTGTCTCCAGGTATTTTTTTATTTCCGCTTTGATTTCTTCAGTGATACCTTGGTTATTTAGTAACGTATTTTTTAGGCTCCATGTGTTTGTATTTTTTATGTTTCTTGCCCTGTAATTCATTTCTTATCTCATAGTGTTGTGGTCAGAAAAGATGCTTGATATGATATCAATTTTCTTAAATTTACTGAGGCTTGATTTGTGACCCAAGATGTGATCTATCCTGGAGAATGTTCTAAGTGCACTTGAGAAGAAAGTGCAATCTGCTGTTTTTGGATGGAATACCCTATAAGTATCAATTAAATCTATCTGGTCTATTGTGTCATTTAAAGCTTATCTTTCCTTAGTTATTTTCATTTTGGATGATCCGTCCTTTGGTGTAAGTTAGGTGTTAAAGTCCCCCACTAGGGCTTCTGTGGTGGCGCAGTGGTTGAGAAGACCGCCTGCCAATGCAGGGGACATGGGTTCGTGCCCCGGTCCGGGAGGATCCCATACATCATGGAGCAGCTGGGCCTGTGAGCCATGGCCGCTGAGCCTGCGCGTCCAGAGCCTGTGCTCCACAACGGGAGAGGGCACAACAGTGAGAGGCCCGCGTATGGCAAAAAAAAAAAAAAAAAAAAAAAAAAAAATGTCCCCCACTATTATTGTGTTATGCCTTATGTATTGAGGTGCTCCTATGTTGGGAGCATATATATTTATAATTGTAATATCTTCTTCTTGGATTGATCCCTTGATCATTATGTAGTGTCCTTCCTTGTCTCTTGTAACATTCTTTATTTTAAAGTCTATTTTATTTGATATGAGTATTGCTACTCCAGCTTTCTTTTGATTTCAATTTGCATGGAATATCTTTTTCCATCCCCTCAATTTCAGCCTAAATGTGTCCCTACGTCTGAAGTGGGTCTCTTGTAGACAGCATATATATGGGTCTTGTTTTTGTATCCATTCAGGAAGGCTGTGTCTTTTGGTTGGAGCATTTAATCCATTCATGTTTAAGGTAATTATCGATATGTATGTTCCTATGCCCATTTTCTTAATTGTTTTGGGTTTGTTTTTGTGGGTCCTTTTCTTCTCTTATGTTTCCCACTTAGAAAAGTTCCTTTAGAATTTGTTGTAGAGCTTGTTAGGTGGTGCTGATTTCTCTTAGCTTTTGCTTGTCTGTAAAGCTTTTGCTTTCTCCATCGAATCTGAATGTGGTCCTTGCCGGGTAGAGTAATCTTGGTTTTAGGCTCTTCCCTTTCATCATTTTAAGTATATCATGCCACTCCCTTCTGGCTTGTAGAGTTTTTGCTGAGAAATCAGCTGTTAACCTTAAGGAAATTACCTTGTATGTTATTTGTCATTTTTCCCTTGCTGCTTTCAGTAATTTTTCTTGGACTTCCCTGGTGGTGCAGTGGTTAAGAATCTGCCTGCCAATGCAGGGTACACGGGTTAAAGCCCCGGTCTGGGACGATCCCACATGCCACGGAGCAACTAAGCCCATGTGCCACAACTACTGAGCGTGCGCTTTAGAATCCTTGAGCCACGACTACTGAGCTTGCATGCTGCCTCTACTGAAGCCCACATGCCTAGAGCCCCTGCTCTGAAACAAGAGAAGCCACTGCACTGAGAAGCCTGCATACTGCAACCAAGACCCAACGCAGCCAAATAAATAAATTTATTTATTTATAAAAATAATAATAATTTTTCTTTGTCTTTAATTTTTGCCAATTTGATTACTATGTGTCTCGGTGTGTTTCTCCTTGGGTTTATCCTGTATGGGACTCTCTGCACTTCCTGGACTTGGGTGGCTATTTTCTTTCCCATGTTAGGGAAGTCTTCTACTATAATCTCTTCAGATATTCTCTCTGGTCCTTTCTCTCTCTCTTCTCCTTCTGGGACCCCTATAATGCAAATGTTGTTGCATTTAATGTTGTCCCAGAGGTCTCTTAGTCTGTCTTTATTTCTTTTCATTCTTTTTTCTTTATTCTTTTCCGCAGCAGTGAATTCCACCATTCTGTCTTCCAGGTCACTTATCTGTTCTTCTGCCTCAGTTATTCTGCTATTGATTCCTTCTAGTGTAGTTTTCATTTCAGTTATTGTATTGTTCATCTCTGTTTGTTTGTTCTTTCATTCTTCTAGGTCTTTGTTAAACATTTCTTGCATCTTCTTGATCTTTGCCTCCATTCTTTTTCCGAGGTCCTGGATCATCTTCACTATCATTATTCTGAATTCTTGTTCTGGAAGGTTGCCTATCTCCACTTCATTTAGTTTTTTTTCTGGGGTTTATCTTGTTCCTTCATCCGGTACATAGCCCTCTGCCTTTTCATCTTGTGAATCTTTCTGTGAATGTGGTTTTTGTTCCACAGGCTATAGGATTGTAGTTCTTCTTGCTTCTGCTGTCTGCCCTCTGGTAGCTGAGGCTATCTTAGAGGCTTGTGCAAGTTTCCTGATGGGAGGGACTGTTGGTGGGTAGAGCTGACTGTTTCTTTGGTGGGCAGAGCTCAGTAAAACTTTAATCTGCTTGACTGCTGATGGGTGGGGCTGGGATCCCTCCCTGTTGGTTGTTTTGCCTGAGGTGACCCAACACTGGAGCCTACCTGGGCTCTTTGGTGTGGCCAGTGACAGACTCTGGGAGGGCTCATGCCAAGGAGTACTTCCCAGAACTTCTGCTGCCAGTATCTTTGTCCCCACAGTGAGCCACCGCCACCCCCCACCTCTGCAGGAGACCCTCCAACACTAGCAAGTAGGTCTGTTTCAGTCTCCCCTGGGGTCACTGGTCCTTCCCCTGGGTCCCGATGCACACACTACTTTGTGTGTGCCCTCCAAGAGTAGAGTCTCCGTTTCCCCCAATCCTGTCAAAGTCCTGCAATCAAATCCCACTAGACTTCAAAGTCTGATTCTCTAGGATTTCCTCCTCCCGTTGCTGGACCCCCAGGTTGGAAAGCCTGATGTGGGGCTCAGAACCTTCACTCCAGTGGGTGGACTTCTGTGGTATAAGTGTTCTCCAGTCCGTGAGTCACCCACCCAGCAGTTATGGGATTTGATTTTACTGTGATTGCACCCCCTCCTACCATCTAATTGTGGCTTCTCCTTTGTCTTTGGATGTGGGGTATCTTTTTTGGTGAGTTCCAGTGTCTTCCTATCGATCATTGTCCAGCAGTTAGTTGTGATTCTGGTGTTCTCACAAGAGGGAGTGAGAGCACGTCCTTCTACTCCACCATCTAGGTTCAGGGCTCAAGTTTTTTTTGTTGGCAGCAGCTTGCTTGCTGAGCTGCAGTTTCTAGGGAGCAAAGAAAATGCCCTATCTATTTTAAATATAGTAGTCTGTATATTTCAATCCCAAACTCCCTAACTATCCCTCCTCCCCCTTCCCCTCTGGTAACCATAAGTTCATTCTCTAAGTCTGTGAGTCTGTTTCTGTGCTGTAAATAAGTTTCATTTCCATCAGTTTATTTTTAGATTCCTCATATAAGTGATATCATATGATATTTGTCTTTCTCTGTCTGACTTACTTCACTCAGTATGACAATCTCTAGGTCCATGCATGTTGCTGCACGTGGCTTTATTTCATTCTTTTTAATGGCCGAGTAATATTCCATTGTATATATGTACCACATCTTCTTTATCCATTCATCTGTCGATGGACATTTAGGTTGCTTCCATGCTTTGGCTATTGTAAACAGTGCTGCAATGAACACTGACTGGCCACTCTACTTAAAATGCAGTCCTCTCCCACTCCCCATCCGTGTCCTGGCTTTTCTTTCAGTCATGGTCCTTATCACCACAAAAATTTTATTTAAGATACATTTTATTTATTCTGATAGATTTTATTTTGATAGTGTAAACCCCATGTGGGTATGGATCTTTGTTTTATTCACTGTGGATCCCAGGCACCTAGAACAATTCTTGGCACAGCGAAATCAATCCATAAATACTCCTTAAATGAATACATCTTCATTTTACAGATTAGGCAATTTAGACTCAGAAATCATTAAGATACTTTTTATTTATTTATTTATTGTATTTTTAAAATTTTCTTATGTTGAAGTACAGTTGATTTAGAATTTTATGTTAATTTCTGCTGTACAGCAAAATGATTCAGTTATATATATATATTTCCATTTCATATTCTTTTCCATTATGGTTTATCACAGGATATTGAATATAGTTCCCTGGGCTATACAGTAGGGCCTTGTTGTTTACCTATTCTATATACACCAGTTTGCATCTGCTAATCCCAAACTCTCAATCCATCCCTCCCCCAGACCCGGTCTCCCTGACTCCAAACCCTGTGCTCTCTAACCTCTATGCTCTGCTGCTATTTATCCAACAACATGACTCTTTAAGGCTGCTGCTGCTGCTGTTGATGATGATGGTGATGGTGATGATGATAACAGTAGGTAATATTTGTAATGCCTGCTTGTGCCATACACTGTGCTTTACATGTACTATCTAATTTAATATCCAGGAAACATCTCATCTGAATCAGATTGGAGTCCTTAAACTTCTGGCAAATGAACTGTCATGGCACTGAATTACAACTAGGATGAACAGAACTTTATTCCCCAACCCTAAAGATCACTACAAATGTCCTTTCTTCCTGCGGGGAAGGCAGGAAACGTTAACAACTTCAAATTTCACATGAACAAATTAGAAAGTGTGTAGCCATGAGAGAGACCCAGTGTAATCATCCTATTATGGTTGGCTTCTTATGCTCAATTTATTACTCATTTATTCACCCATACATTAATTTATTTGTTCACTCACTCAACATTTATTCAACAATTGCCATGCAATGTACTATGCCAAGTTCAAAGGCTACAAATATAAAGAAGACATATCCTCTGCCCTTGAGGGATCCACAGCCTAGCAAGAGAGACAAATAAGAGAGCAAGTAATCCCACTGAAGGAGTAAGTGTGATATTAGAGGATCAGCACAGAGTCCAGAGCAGGAAATGCCTAACTAACCCTGTCTGGGGAGACGCAGTAGTATTTCTCAGAGGAGATGACCCAAGATGAGGTCATCCCATCAGGCAGGATGGGAGAGAAAAACCTTCAAGCAGGGGAAGGGTTTGCAGAGGCATGGAGTCATGAGTCACGTGGGCATTCGTGGACTTGTGTATAGTTTGATATAAGTGGAGCTGGGAAGCCATGTGGGGACGGGGTGGGAGAAAAGAAAAAGGAGCTAGAGGAACTTTAACTAAGGTCATGATTAGATCAGATTATCATCTCATAAAAATCCCTCGGAAGTCTGGATGGAAACTAAATTAAGGGGGCAAGGCCAGACGAAAGAGGCAGCAGATACCTGGCACTGAAGCTGCTGCTTTGATGCAAGTGTTTTCACTTGGGGATATTTTGAGGTGGCATAAAAGTAATTGCATTTTCAGCTCTTAAAAATTACCGAGTGACGTGCAAAACAGCCGTCTCACCTTCTTGCAGAAACTCTTTGCACACCAACTCCTGAATCTGTGGCGGCTAGGGATGGGGTCAGAAAGAGGTTGAGAATTAGACAACATCTGGCAGATAAGCCACATATAACCAGGAATCATGTGCTTACAGCAGGTTCTTATCTCAGAAAGAGCCATTAATATACAATGAGCACACTGCTCTTCCTCTGAGACTTCCCTTTTATTTTGCAAGAGCTGCACCTCAAATTCTCTGTTTATCCCCTTGAGGTTATAACTGTAACAATAATTTACTTTTAGTTAATAAGTATTATTAAGTGCTTTAACTAGTATGTGTTCTATTTTCCATTAAAGAAATCTCAAGAATGGAAACCTCTGCCTTTACGGGATTCCATATAATGTTCAATTTCATTTGGGGTCCATGTTATACACTGTAAGGGGAGCTGGAGAGAAGGCATATTAATTAAAATTATTTAAACTGATTTTTAAAAAGTCATGTCTTGTTGAGCTGGGGAATCTGGAATGCAGCTGACTTGAAACATAATCAGTGATGTCATTGTGGCGCTCTCACTTTGAGACAGGCTTTTTCCACATGGCAGGCTAAGTAGTCCCTGGAACCCCAATGCTCATATCCAACCAACTGAGCAAACCTGGATAAAGGAGAATTTTTTCAGAAAGTGCCTGTAAAACTTTTCAGGAAGGACTCTGATTGACTGGCATGGGTCATATGCTTTTCCCTAAACTGGGGTCCAAGAGATGGGCTATTCTAACTGGCCAAGTTGGAGGCATGTGTCTATCTAGGAGGATGAGGGCTGGGAGAGTAACCTTGTGGGTTCATCCCTACTGGAATCCCCTATGATGGGTACTTTCCAAATAAAGGAATCCTTTTACAAGAAAAAAGGGGGGAAATTGTATGAGATATCCATTCTAGATATAGTAACCATAAAATTTATTGCCCAAGCTGGATAAATAATGATTATTCCAGGACAACAGGCATGAACCAGAACTAGAATTGTCTTTGACCACTTAGGAAATATGGTCCCCCTAACTGTGGGAGAGAGGCTGTTTGGGCACAACAGGATCCTTTATTTTTTACTCTAAACAGAAAATCCTCAATTAAATTTCTAACAGTTCTTTCAGTACTCTTATAATATATACACACTATATTTAATAACATCAAACTCATTGATGGTTTGATGACTTTATACCCTTTTATAGGTTAATCTTGATTTATCAGATTTAAAACATAATTTTCTCCTGATTATAGTAGTCATCTTTAAAAAGAACTCATGAAAAAAAATAATATTAAATCATATAAATGTGATCAAAGTATAAAGTAAAGGTCACTGTCCTTGGGGAATCAGGAAATATGTAAGTGTCAGCAATATCTTTTGGTAATAAAAAACCAGTGAGTTTTGACTCAGGTGCTTAGAGATGAAATAGGAAGTTATCCCAGGGATACATGGGCCTCAATGAAAGTAGTGATGGTGGCTTTGGAAAGGAGGGCACTGAGTTGAGAGATTTATCTAAGAGATGGGACCAAGGACTTGGGTGATTTGACCTGAAAATGCAAGGGAGAGGTTAATGTCCAGGACTCTGGATCAGGCACCTCCCCAGAAAGGGAGCCCATCATAGAAGTAAGAACTATTGGAAGACAAGGAGGACTGAAAGATGTGAAAGAAAAATGATCCCAAACACTTTCTGGGTCTGATTTAATTTACAACCTCATTCTGGGAGGAAATGAAAAAAATGCATAAGCAATTTTCTGATAAACTTTAATGGAATTAACACTTATTCTGAGAACCAGTTGTCCCCCACTTAGCTATCAGTCAAGAGTCTTGTGACCAATAATCAAAACTTCTTTTCTTTCTCTCCCTTGTTTAACAATGATGATTTAACATTCTCTTTACCTACAAAATGTCCTGCCAAGACTTACTGTTTGAAATGATCACAATGGGCCTCTTCTTTTGCAGCAAAATCATGACAAAATTCCAACACATGCTAGTAACTGGGGGGTTGTAGAGGAGGAGAACGAATGCTTCATTTATAGATATTTTAAGTCCTAGTTCTATGGAGCCTTTTGTAACATAAAAATAATAATTAAAAATAATTATTAAAGTAATACATGTCCACAGAAAGTAGAAAGCATAGGAATCTCATTTTCAAATCATCTTTATGCATTATTTTTTTCATTATTTGTATTTCTTTCTGTGAATTTTCTGTCCTTGACAATTTTTCTGTTGCTTTGTTGTCTTTAAAATTCAGTAGTTGGAACTTTTTATAAATTAAGGCTATTGCTCCAGATCAGTTGACCTTTCTGAGTGGGAGCTTGCTCTGTGACTAGGACCTCTGCTTACAGTTGGGGTCTCCTGTAGTTCCCCTCATGGACTTGTTTTACTACTATCAAAAGCTGACTGCTCTTCAGCAGTTGCTATGCATCAGGCACTGGTCACCTTGGCCTCCTGAGAAGAACCATCTTCTGCTGCTGCAACCTTGAGGGTGAGCACAGTATCTGCCACATCGCAGGGAATAAATACTTGATGAATAAGGATAGTAGTAAGGTTCTCGCATGACTATTTTTCAGGAGTTACTAAGTATGTTGCAAATACTATTTCATTCAAATTCCTCATAGTAATTCTATGAGGTAAGTGCAATCACTGTCACCATTTTACAGATGAGGAAACTGAGCATAAATATTTCACCTGAGATCCCACAGTTGGAACTGAGATTAAAACCCAGTTCTGTCTTACTTTGGAGTTTAAGCTTTTAATTATGATGCTATCAAGAGAATTGTATCTGGGGCTTCCCTGGTAGCGCAGTGGTTGAGGGTCCGCCTGCCGATGCAGGGGACGCGGGTTCGTGCCCCGGACCGGGAAGATCCCACATGCCGCGGAGCGGCTGGGCCCGTGAGCCATGGCCGAAGCCTGTGCTCCGCAGCAGGAGAGGCCACAACAGTGAGAGGCCTGCGTACCGCAAAAAAAAGAGAGAGAATTGTATCTAGAAGGGAACTTTTACACTTGAGGCATAGACATTTGATCCTATGAAGAAATCAGCATTAATGTGGTCTCACATCAAAAAGTTGATCCCCGGGGCCTCCCTGGTGGCGCAGTGGTTGGGAGTCCGCCTGCCGATGCAGGGGATACGGGTTCGTGCCCCGGTCTGGGAGGATCCCATATGCCGCGGAGCGGCTGGGCCCGTGAGCCATGGCCGCTGGGCCTGCGCGTCCGGAGCCTGTGCTCCGCAACGGGAGAGGCCACAACAGTGAGAGGCCCGCATACCACAAAAAGAAAAAAAAAAAAAAAAAAAGTTGATCCCCCAAAGTTATTTTGAAGCAGTTTTTTTTAATGAAATTGAGAGCATTGCATTATACAGCTAGAAAAATCCCAGACCATAAGTTTCATGTTTCTCAAAACTCCTGAATTATAATGCCAGGCTGAATTTGGCAGGGAAAGGACCCAATGGAGGCTGAAAAGACCCTACAAATAATAAAATGAGCTAATGATCCAGACTAGCGTCATGAAACTACCCACGAGTGTAAAAAGGCAAAGTGAGTTTTGTGGAATTAGCTCTTACTTTGTTGAGCTGTCATGGTGGCTCAGACTGAAACCATGGTCTTACATTATAATCAATTTTTGCAATACAAGTTAATTGAGATCATCTTCCACTGATGAGTGCTGATGTGTAAAATCCTCTTCCTATAGGTAGAATCAAATTCCTAATTGACTTGGCCAATTTAGATTGAGTTCACTTCTGTAAGCAGAGGGCCACCTTCATGGTCACCTGCCACTTTCTCAGCTCAGCCCTGGCTGACTTGATGCTGGGATCAAGAAAAGAGAGGCCTTATTCAGAGCCAGCTAACTCCTGTTTCCTGGGATACTTCCAAGGATGGCTCCATTTGCACTGCTTTGCAGCCCAGGGCGAAAAAGTGATTGGCCACACAGACTGGACCTACAAACTAACTCAAAAATAGGAGCACTGCTTGGGCTACTGACAAACAACTGCATTTTGTCCATCTTCTTTTCAACTCATTTTCTTTATTGCTAGTTGGTTAGAATGTATTTTGGGTGTTTTGTGGAAAGAGCACAGGGCTACGAATCAGAAGATACCTGTCCTTATCCTGTGTGATTTAGGACATTTCAATTTCCCCTTTTTTTTTTTTTTTTTTTTTTTTTTCCGTGGTACGCGGGCCTCTCACTGTTGTGGCCTCTTCCCGTTGCAGAGCACAGGCTCCGGACGCGCAGGCCCGGCGGCCATGGCTCATGGGCCCAGCCGCTCCGCGGCATGCGGGATCCTCCCAGACCGGGACACGAACCCGTGTCCCCTGCATCGGCAGGCGGACTCTCAACCACTGCGCCACCAGGGAAGCCCCAATTTCCCCTTTTTAAAAAATTTTATTTTATTGAAGTATAGTTAATTTACAGGGTTGTGTTAATTTCTGCTGTACAGCAAGGTGATTCAGTTATATATATATATATATATATATGTATGTATATATATATATATATATATATATATACATACATATATATATTCCTTTTCATATTCTTTTCCATTATGATTTATTACAGGATATTGAATATAGTTCCCTGTGCTATACAATAAGAACTTGTTGTTTATCCATTCTATATACACTAGTTTGCATCTGCTAATCCCAAACTCCCAGTCCATCCCTCCCCCCTCTCCCTCCCCCTTGGCAACCACAAGTCTGTTCTCTATGTTTGTGAGTCTGTTTCTGTTTTGTAGATAAGTTCATTTGCGTCATATTTTAGATTCCACATATAACTGATATCATATGATGTTTGTCTTTCTCTTTCTGACTTACTTATTATGATAATCTCTAGGTCCATCCATGTTGCTGCAAATGGCATTATTTCATTCTTTTTTACAGCTGAGTAGTATTTTGTTGTATATGTGTGCCACATCCTCTTTATCCATTCCTCTATAGATGGACATTTAGGTTGTTCCCATGTCTTGGCTATTGTAAACAGTGCTGCTATGAACATAGGGGTGCCTGTATCTTTTTGAATTATGGTTTTCTCCAGATATATACCCAGGAGTAAGATTGCTGGATCATATGGTAGTTCTATTTTTAGTTTTTTAAGGAACCTCCGTACTGTTCTCCATAGTGGCTGTACCAATTTACATTCCCACCATCAGTGTAGGAGGGTTCCCTTTTCTCCACACCCTCTACAGACTTTTTAATGATGGCCATTCTGACTGGTGTGAGGTGATACCTCACTGTAGTTTTGATTTGCGTTTCTCTAATAGTTAGCAATGTTGAGCATCTTTTCAAGGGCCTGTTGGCCATCTGTATGTCTTCTTTGGAGAAATATCTATTTAGGTCTTCTGCCCATTTTTTGATTGGGTTGTTTGTTTGTTTTTTGTTATTGAGTTGTATGAGCTGATTAAGACATTTCAATTTCTGAGCATCAGGTTCCTCAACTGTAAATCAGGGATAATAGTATCTTCTTTGTGGGATAATTGCAAAGATCAAATGAGAGTGTGATTGAAAATACAACATAAAGCTCTATGCACTATATGAATTTTTTCATGCATAATTTTATTCCAGTTTTACAGCTAGGAGTTTGAAATTCATTGAGGTTAAGGCACACCTCTAATAAGGAACGAAGCAAGGATCTGAACTAAGTCGAATTCCCGAACCTCTGATCTTTTTTTAGCATGCTGCTGCCTTAAACAATTCAAGTTGTTATTGTGACTATAATTTTTTTAACCATGTATGCTAGAAATGTTTAACCCTGACTTCAGGAGTCCCATACAGCACTCCACAGAACTCGGCCTCAGCTCTCCCTAAAACCCAGCAAAGAGAAGGTACCCAGGTCTAGACCTCCTTTGGTTGCCGATTTCTCATAGACCTGAAAATGGGGCACAACGTACATGTGTAAATGCCTGTTACAGTGGCACCAGTGGCTATTACTCAGTGTGCTATTTTAACACTAAACAATTCAGAGTGAAGAACACATCCTGTGTTTATTCTTTGTCCATTGTACTCCTGTGCCCTACAAATCAAGATCGTATAACAATAAGCGGTTGCAAGTGGCTTTAGAGAGTCCTTTAACGAAGATGATACGATCGGATGCTGCAGCCTCCTGACCCCAACAAACAAAGAAGAATATGCTTGTTGTCTGTCAGATGAAGTTACTTATGAAAAATAATATCTACTAGGAAAACCTGAAAAAATACTTCAAAAGGGGAGGAAAAGAATGAGATATTTACCTGCTTTCTTGCCTGAGAAATCTCCTCCAAGAGTTGATGTATATCTTAAATTTGGGGAATCACAGTTTCTTTACAAGGAATAAACACTTCTTTGTTGATCTGGTTTCTCACTGGGTATTTTTCTTGCATCTGGCTGTACAAATTCTCTTAATTAACTGACTCCTTAGTCATTCGTCAATTGTTGCAATATGGAAGGTTCTGATTAGAACAGCTATAAATAGCAGGGTGGGCAGGGCAGGCAGGCATACAGTTTACACATGCAGCTTCTAAAATGTAAAAACTGAAGGTAATGTAATCTACTCTTGCTGTGCGAGTGTCTTCAAGCAGCTCCTTTCCCTGACTGGTGACGACCTGAGCTCTCCTTCTGGGCCAGCACCTGGTTCCTGGTGCACGGGAGAGTCACCCACTCCTCCTCGAAAGGGGCCACTGGTAACAGAAGCTCAGAGGCCAGAGCAGGGCCATGTGGCCAGCTCAAGGACTGACCTTTGATTTCAAAGCTGTTTACAGTTTACAGTTCAAAATAATTATGGGACGACTAGTCCACTTCTGACTGTTGGTTCATAGACCTAGAGTGGGGTTACTTTGGAGTTTTTTATGATCTTTTCTTTCTGGTATGTGTTATATGCCCAGTGCAGACAGAATTTCAGAAAACAACAACAAAAAGAAGGAAAAGAAACAGAAAACCATACTTTCACTCTCAGAGAAAACTTTTTGTTGTGCATGTTTCAGCACACACACGCACACACACACACAAGAATGTGCTTAATACTGTCATACCTCACATATAATTTTAGCCTTAGTGATAGGTTGAACATATTTTCATGCCAATGGGTATTCATCTGCAGAATGGTATTTAATGACTAGTGTGTTAGTCTATAGATAATCTTATAATTGATAAAACCAATCACCTCTTTTTAGGTATTTAGATCATGTCTAGATTTTCACTATTTTAAACCATGATGTGATAATTATCCTTGTATAAATATTATTTCTTTACCATAAATCTATAGAAGTGAAATTCCTGGGTCAAATTAGTATATATTATGTATTAGTTAATTATATATTTTAAATATATATTTAAATATTTAAATATATTTATATTTAAATATACATACAAATTTTATATATGTTTAAATATATATAATATATTAATTATATATAATTAGTTAATTATATATTAACTTTGTTGGTACATATCACCTAACTGCCATCCAGAAAAGTACCCATTTCACTTCTGCCAGCTGGATGGATGAGTGCCAGTCTTCCCTTACCCTTGCCACTGTCATATTATTCTTTTTAATACGAGTCAATGTTTTGGGTTTGAAAATGGTATCTCATTGAATTACTTATAAAAGTTCTTCTGTTATTTTTAAGAGAATAGTGAGGTTGAACATTTTTTCATATATTTATTTAGTATTTGCCTTTTTAAAAGAAATTTATTTATTTTATTTTTGGCTGCATTGGGTCTTAGTCGCTGTGTGCGGGCTTCCTCTAGTTGCGGTGAACGGGGGCTACTCTTCGTTGTGGTGCCTGGCTTCTCATTGCGGTGGCTTCTCTTGTTGTGGATCACAGGCTCTAGGCGCGGGCTTCAGTAGTTGTGGCTCGTGGTCTCTAGAGCGCAGGCTCAGTAGTTGTGGCGCACGGGCTTAGTTGCTCCGCGGCATGTGAGATCTTCCTGGGCCAGGGCTCGAACCCATGTCCCCTTTCATTGGCAGGCGGATTCTTAACCACTGCGCCAGCAGGGAAGCCCCTAATATTTGCCTTTTTTTCTTAGAATTTCTCCTTTACGTTCTATGCCCATTTTTCTATTGATGATTTCCTCCTTTCCTTATTAATCTGAAAGAGCAGTTTTATATTTTAATAATAACCATTTTTCACAAATGCTATGAAGATTTTCCCTTAGAATATCATTTATCTGTTATTTTGCATGTGTGCATATTTAATCAACAGAAGTTTTTAACATTTAGATTGTGAATTTTACTAATCTTTTTAATAATATTTTACACTTTGGTTGTTTTGGTTATAATAGATTTCTCCATCCAAAGAGTGATTAGCCAGTTCTTTTGTTTTTATTTTGGACACTTAATTTATTTGGAATTTATTTTGGATTATACTTTGAAGTAAGTAGGGATCTAACTTCATTCTTTTTTCAAAGAGCTAACCAGTTTTCTCAAGATCATGTATTGAACAATCTACTTTTATCATATATTAAATACTAATGAATCCTCAGGTTGTTGGGATTTTTTGTTTTGTTTTGTTTGTTTGTTTTTAATTTTTTGGCTGCTCTGCACGACTTGCAGGATCTCAGTTCCCCAACCAGCAAATGAACCCAGGCCCCGGGCAGTGAAAGCCCGGAATCCTAACCACTAGGCCACCAGGGAACTCCCCTCAGGTTTATTTTTAATGCAGAGGCAAAGCAGGGCAGATAAGCCCTTCAGGACATGGCAAGGGCTGTTGTCACAGCCATGTCTCTTCCTATAGAGTATGACTACAGACTAGAAATGAAGGGATGAAAGAGGTACAGCTTTAAAATGTAGATTAAAAAATGTAGATGGTTATTTTCAAGTGTCTAAAAGATGCTGAGATATAGTTTTCTCCCAAATTTTCTTTGATGTGTGGTTGGTTTTAAAAATGTGATCCCAATTTAATGATTACACATAAATTACATATACATTTTAAATTCTTTTTCTTACTAGTCCACACTAGCTCTCCTCATAAATAATGTATTATTAAGAAAGCTCTTCTAGTATAATCAGTTTGCACTTGGTTACAAATGCATAACAGATAACTAGGTTAAAGCTAGAGAATCATTGCTGGGATTTTTTTTTTTTTTTTTTTTTTTTTTTGCGGTACGCGGGCCTCTCACTGTTGTGGCCACTCCCATTGCGGAGCACAGGCTCCGGACGCACAGGCTCAGCGGCCATGGCTCATGGGTCCAGCCGCTCCGCGGCATGTGGGATCTTCCCGGACCGGGGCACGAACCCGTGTCCCCTGCATCGGCAGGTGGACTCTCAACCACTGCGCCACCAGGGAAGCCCCATTGTTGGGATTTTTAAACTCAACTGAAAATAGGAGAGAATATGTCCCTTCTTCCTTCCATTAGGACCAGTGCTAAACTACCTAGTAACTGACAAGTTTTATTTTAGTAACCCTTAGAGAAGATTCCATATAATCTCTTGGTGTAATCCATTTCAATATTGAATGATTTTCATTGATAAAGAAATCTCTCATGCAGCAATTTAAACCGTTTCTCCTTTTTTAAAGACAAGATATTGAATATAATTCCCTGTGCTAAACAGTAAATCCTTGTTGTTTACCTATTTTATGTATAGTAGTGTGTATCTGTTAATCCCGCAATCCTAATTTATCCACGCCCCCCCCCTTCCCCTCTGGTAACCATAAGTTTGTTTTCTATGTCTGTGAGTCTGTTTCTATTTTGTAAATAAGTCCATTTGTACTATTTTTTAAATTCCACATGTAAGTGATATCATATTCTATTTGTCTTTCTTTGTCTGACTTACTTCACTCAGTATGACAATCTCTAGGTCCATCCGTGTTGCTGCAAATGGCATTATTTCATTCTTTTATTATGGCTGAGTAATATTCCATTGTATATATATACCACATCTTCTTTATCTATTCACCTGTTGATGGACACTTATTTAGGTTGCTTCCATGACTTGGCTATAGTGCTATAGTGCTGCAATGAACACTGGGATGCATGTATCTTTTCAAATTAGAATTTTCGCCTTTTATAGGTACATCCCCAGGAGTGGGGTTGCTGGATCATACGGTAGCTCTCTAATTTTAGTTTTTTAAGGAACCTCCATACTGTTTTCCATAGTGGCTGCACCAATTTACATTCCCACCAACAGTGTAGGAGGGTTCCCTTTTCTCCATTCCTTCTCCAGCATTTATAATTTGAAGATTTTTTCATGATAGTCATTTTGACCAGTGTGAGGTGATACCTAACTGTAGTTTTGATTTCCATTTCTCTAATAATTAGCGATGTTGAGCATCTTTTCATGGGCCTGTTGGCCATCTGTATGTCTTCTTTGGAGAAATGTCTGTTTTGGTCTTCTGCCCATTTTTTGATTGGGTTGTATGGTTTTTTGATATTAAGTTGTATGAGCTGTTTATATATTTTAGAAAAAGAGCCCTTGTTGGTCACATCATTTGCAAATATTTTCTCCCAATTTCTAAGTTGTCTTTTCATTTTGTTTATGGTTTCCTTTGCTGTGCAAAAGCTTATAAATTTGCCTAGGTCCTATTTGTTTATTTTTGCTTTTATTTCTTTTGCCTTGGGAGACTGATCTAATAAAATATTGTTACAATTTATGTCAGAGAATGTTTGCCTATGTTCTCTCCTAGGAGTTTTATGGTGTCATGTCTTATATTAAAGTTTTTAAGCCATTTTGAAGCCATTTAAGCTTTTTTGTAAACTTAATAGTGACTTTCTTCAGGCTATTGTCCCTCAGACTTCACTTCTTTAGATTGAAGAATCCCAACCCCATATGCAGACCAAATCAAGATACTTTCTCTTATATTTATCTGATGTTCAAGAACATCTGAGGAAGTAGTGACACTAATTGAGACCCAGCACACACGCACACACACACACACACACAAGCATGTGCACATGCAACACTCTCATTTAAAAAATATTTAAGATTGACTCCAAATTTTCCATTTTAATTTTGGCAAAATGTCTTTTTTCTGTCTAACCAAAGACCAGCTGTAATACCCTGAATTGGCTTTTTTTTTTTTTACATCTTTATTGGAGTATACTTGCTTTACAATTGTGCGTTAGTTTCTGCTTTATAACAAAGTGAATCAGTTATACATATACATATGTTCCCATATCTCTTCCCTCTTGCGTCTCCGTCCCTCCTACCCTCCCTATCCCACCCCTCCAGGCAGTCACGGCTTTTCATCTTAGTGAAAAATCTGAGCAAAGCCCAAGAGGATCCCTTACTGTAGAGGAGGCCTGGGGTTGGCTGTGGGGAGGCAGAGGATTGCCAGGCCATGTTTGTGGTGAATATAAGCTCCTAGCACTTGCTCTCATTGTGCATGGAGCTCTGCTCTGAGGCCAAGCTTTCAGGAAGGCGTTTATCCTTTCCCGGGGGAAGAGAGCAAACAAATGACACATCCATGTTAGCAGAGAGGATGGATACATAAATAAAGAGTTACAGCTGTAGAGCTAGGTGCTTGGGCATTAGGAGTGGCAAATGACATGGGGCAGAATTCATGAATTCCAGCTTGAATTTGTTGTAAAGACAGATTCAGTAGGTTTAGAGGCTTTATTGTAGGTCAAGGGACCTCAAGCAAATAACTGGGCACAAGGGAGGTTGGTCACATTTAGGCTGTCAACAGAGTGCCTTATCCAGGGCCCAGATGCCTCGCCAGCCTCGTTGAGAAAGGATTTCATTCCCTAGGCTAATTTTCCTTCACCTCAGCTCTTCCTCCATAGCTGTCTGCCTTCTTAATTTCTACGAGGGTGTGGGGGAGCTTTAAGTTTGGGGCCCAGAGACTCTCTATGTGGAGCCAACTCATCTCAGGTGGGTCTTGGCTGAAATGGGACGATGCCTGGGGTAAGAGAACTGGGGAGTTTAGTAACTTTACCCTCATTGCCCAGTGAAAATTGGCTGAGCGACTGCACAGGTGTCCTGCTTCCTACTTTATCCCTAAAGTACAGACTTTCCTTGAGAGCTCCCCACTTACACCCACTTCCCGAGAGGTCAGTCTGGAATGAGGACACACTTGAATCACCTATAGTTTAAAAAGTGTCCAGAGGAACAGTGCCGTCTCCACGGTCGGAGCTCCAAGATGGCAGGCTCCTCAGGACCAGGGTCTTAGCCAAACGTGTGGGTCTCTTGACAGGCTAACATTTTGGCACTCCTTCAACTAATATTTAAAAAATAGACTGTTCACTTCACTGGTTGCGGGAGATGCCAAAAGCTCTGGCAGAGAAGGAGGACACGGGTGGCAGGACTCAGCATCTCCTCTGTTGACCCAGCAAATCTGCCCCAGCTGCACCTCACTAAGGAAAACAAAAGCTTAGTAGTAATTAATGGCCCTTGTCTTCCTTAGAAGGTGGGTTTTTTTGCCAACTCTTTTTATCCTATTTATAAAGATGCCTCATAGAGGTTCTAATTCCCAGCGTGGGTGGCTATACAAGAACTTTATGCCTTTGAACCATATACAGCACTTTTTTCTCTGAGAGGAGTTTGGTGAGTACAATTTTCACCGTCTCATTATATTTCCAGTTTTTTTTTTCTTCTTCTTTAAACACACACATTGGGTCTCTTGGAAATTACCCTACTGGCCCATGTCTTGGTGTAATCTACATGGGTAGAGCTTCACATGGGTCACCTATCACTCTATTACTTTTTGAGATAGCTCAGTGCAAACAGAAAAGAATACTAGAACAATTTACTTCCTAACCAATTCAAAGCGATTTACAGAACGCTCAATTCCAGGTTTTGTTCTCAGATTACATCAGACAGGCAGGAAGTGTTTTTTAGCAGGTGGCTTAGACTGTGAGGGATTGTTTTCTTTTAGGAAGCAATCTCTTATCATCAATAAGCTCGAGGCCCCAGAAAAGGTCTTTGTTACTTTAACTTGGGCACGTGGTGTTTGTCCAGCTGCTCTGACCTTTCATGGTGTGAGGAAGGCAGTGGGGAAAGGGAAAGGCAGCAGCCATTGAAGGCAGGCCTAGGGAGCCCTCTGGAGGGGGAAGCAGCCTCAGGACAGAACCAAAAACGGCAAAGCGTGTCTGTGTTTTCCCATCCCTAACTGATGAAGCCACTTCACGGTAGTGACAGCAAAAGAACCACCCAGTAGGAAGTCTGTTGCATGGTCTTCAGGGAAGTAAGGAGATTGTATAGGCCCCATTTCATCAAGAGAAGGACTCAGTACTTAACTTGGCCAGATCTCCAAGTTTACCTGAAGGACAGACGCCCCCAGGATGTCGTGGATGTCCAAGCCCTTATCCTGGGGGCTGTGTGGATGGATTTCTGGGCTTTAGGGTTCAGGCCTTTTCAAAAGCATTGTAAATAAACCAACACTGCAAGAGAAGTTCAAAATTATTTCAATAGAGTCAAGAATTCCTAGTTCAGGCAAGTCAGTTAGGGGTCCTAAATTGGTGATCAGCGGGTTGAATTCAGTCTGTGATTGGCTTGGTTTGCAGGGTGCTTAAAAAACAAAAAATTGCAAGCCCTGCACAAAGACAGAATAACAGTCTTGCTGAAGTTCAGGATTTCGATGGAGACCCACAAGGGGTTCCTTGAGGAAACACATGCTGGGGCAGGCTTTCTGCTAGAACCGTTGTTCAACACGCTCCTGAGCCCTGTGGCCTTAAAATCAGTCGCAGACCTAAATAGCAGTGGGCTCCACCTCCTGAGTATTTGAGCCTCTCCCCTCCTGAGCGTGGCTCAGAGCAAGATTAAGAGCATCTCGTGTTGGCAGCAGATAAAGGGATCAGTGGAGGCGGGACCAGCTGAGGCCTCGTGGAAATTTACAAAAGCCTGTGAGAAGTGGAGCCTCCGGAAGGGACAGGAGGGAACAGGACCAAAAGAAAACATCTGTAATGAGCTGTGAGGGCAAAGGAGCTGCAGAGGTTGGAGCAGGCGCCTCCCCACTTACAGAACAAGCAAGCAGCTGCCAAAGCAAACCTTTCTCCACTTGGGATTTCTTTTATTGTCGTGCTTCCCTTTCCAGGGCTGCCAGCCTTTGAAGTAATACTCAGGGTTAAACGTTAGGGGGATGCGCGTGTGAGACGGCCTTTGAAAAAGCCTTGGGGTAGTAGCTAAGCTCGGCAGGGAGCATTGCAAGGTGAGTAGGACAAGGAAGCCGGGAAGGCTTGTAGGGAGACCGTATTAGGTTGGAAGAGAGAACAGGTGGCTGAAACCTTAGCCACGTCGGGGCTTCTTAAAGCACCAAGTCCTACAGCCCGGCCCAGGCGTCCTACTTCAGTGTGGCCCTCGGGACCTCATTCCTGTGCCTGCCAGGGTGGAAGAATAGTTAAAATGACCTCAGTGACTGTACCCCAAACTACTAAGGATCCTTTAGAAAAAAGATCCTTTGTTGATCTATGTTCGTGAATAAAAAGTAATTATTTGAACATTTAACACTAGCAAAATCTAGTGAGTGAGGTATAGGTGGCAGAATAATAATAAGGAATTCAATCTTAGTTCCTGCACTGCTCTCCCATCGGACTCAGAAACACGGAACTTGTACTTGCTCCACTGGGGACTTGCAAGAAGCATAGCAGTGAGGCAAAGAGAAAAGCAACTTTGCTTTTTAGGGCAAACCCTGGGCTCTGATGGAATGCTAGAGAGGTTTACAAAGGGGATATGAATAGACAAAGCAGGTACCTCATCGGCCCTGCCACTAACCCCGATATAGAGCCTAAAAGAGGGAGAAAAGTTTGCAGGTGAGGAAAACTAAAATGTAGCATGAAGTCCTTGTACTGTGCCCCTATATGCTGAAATAAACCCTGTGCAAAGGGTGACATGACCAAATGTTTCCTGATGCTTGGGGGATCCAAAAGTAGAGACAACTCATGCCCTGTTTTGAGGTCTGTATGGGGAAGGCCAGCAGGACGACAGCATGGAAGAGCAGGAGAAGGCTATAGACTGGCCCCATCTGAAGTGGGGCTGGAAGGGGCTCAAGAAGATTTTGAGTGTAAGGAAGTTAACTCAGAAAGAAAGAGAGGGAGCAGGTCTGCAACAGTCCAAGTGAAGGACCAAGCAGCAGAAGCGGGTGGGAGGGCGCTGCCAGGGAAGGGAGAAGGTCACTGCTGCAATCTTGGAGGAAACACCAGCCCAAGGTGCTGAGTGGCAGCAGATGAACTTTCCCCATTTCCAGGAGCGAGACCCATGGGTGGTATGCCAAGAACTAGACTGACTCAGGTGCCCTGGGGTGGGTGTTGGGACTGCTATAGAAGGAGCCCAGAGTGGACCCACTTTCCTCCCCTAAGGATCCCATTCAGTATTTTGTATAAGCCCCCCGGGAGTTTAGGATAGCCATCAGAAAGAGGAAGGGGGAGTTCCCGAATAGAAGGAGATTCCAAGTTAGAAAATACTGCAAAGTAACTGGCCAGGCCTGAGAAGGCCCAGAAAGTAGCCCTCGGGATGTGGCAAAGAGAGTTGGCTCAGCTCTAGGAACCAACACTCTTCAGGGCCCCAGGGCAAGTGGAGGAAGTACTTCAGTAAGAGAAAAGACAAATGAACTTGTTAACCTTCCTATTAGATAGCTCTAATGCAAGAAATCCTTGCATAATGAAGAATCATTTAGTAGTATTGGCAAGTGCCCATTTTCTTGCTTCTCTTCAGATTCCAATTCATGGATGTAAAGGTATTCACGGAGTATTTGCAACAGTGGCCCTGGAGGAGCAAGGATCATGTTGCAGTATTAGACGATTCACATTACTTTTAAATTTATAATACGTTGTTATAGGTCAGTGGTTCTGGGGAACCCTGAAGTCCCAGAGACCCTTTCAGGGTCTACAGGTCAAGCTGTTTTTTTCTTAATACTACCAAGACTTTGTTTGCCTTTTTCATTCTCATGCTTTCTCAAGCATACAGTGGAGTTTTCTAGAGATTGCAAGACAATGTAATGTCATCATTGCTCTGGGAGCTAATGGAATGTGTGCTTACATATTCTGTGTTTTAAAAACTTCCCAGTATTAATTCTAACATGTAAATATTGATAACCCACATTAACAAAGGCTTTTTGGAATCCTCAACAACTTTTAGTAGTTTAAAGGAGCCTTGAGACCAAAAAATTTAAGAGCCTGTGGTCTAGGTATCACATGAATGAAAGTAAGATACTAATTCTTACATTGGCAACTTGATGGACATTTAGTACTAGAACTGCAAATGGTTTTATTTTTATAAAAGTATTTAACATAATTGAATTAAATTTACAAAATATTTTCAAAATTCAGCTATATTTAAATAATTTTAAAAATTATTAGTTGTTATAATTTGTATTTCCCTTTCAATTTAATATCTGCTTTAAATATCTTAGAAGAAAAATAAATTTTTAAAAATATAAATAAAAGTACCTAACACATTTTTTGTATTTCCACTAATATACTTTTAAAATGAAAATATATGCAAATTGTGCACGCTTTGAATAAAATTACATTTTAATTTTAATCCGTCAGTTATTTGCTGTCAATAGAACAGAAGTTTAGTAAGAATCTTCTTCATAACAACAGATGAGGTGGTCACCATTGTAGAAATAAGCATGAAATAAAGGCAAGAAAATACATTTTATGGAATAATGTAAAATTAATTAATTATTAATGACATGTATTTTAAATTTATTAGTCATATAAACATGGCCAACTCATCATCAGAACACCTGTACGTATGCAATAATAACTAAATTCAGTAGTTGTTGATATTTTAGCAACTTTCAGATACTTATAAGACATAACTTTATTCCCAAATTTTGGTTTTGTCATTATGAAGGTACACTTGCTACATGAATGTATACCTGTGAAGAGCAGTAGCATATTCTGTTTAACACATGAGATGAGGACTCTTCCCTCGGCCTCACGGAATTTAGGGCAGCCTACGTATTTTCAGCACCTCACTGATTCCTCTAATAACCCTCTAACATAGATTTCCTCTCCCTCCACTACAGATAAGCCAACTGAACATTAGAGAGATTAAGACTCAACCAAAGACATCCATCTCATCAGTGTTGGGGCTTGAATTCTATCACGGGTCTGTCTGAATAAGAACCTATAATGTTTAACAGTTAGACATTTGTGTGGCAAACAGGAGTAGAATCTGGGACACCCCAGAGGGTAAGATGTACATCACAGGTGGTGGGGTTTTTGTTTTGTTTGGTTTGTTTGTTTAAGAATTACTTTTTTCTGAGTGTAATGTATAGCTCACTGAAAAAATAAAAAAATCAAATTAAGGAAATTATAGAAAGAAAACCTGCAAAACCACCTGTAATTCCACCCTCTAAACAGAAGCACTTTAAAAATTATGGGGTGGTGGGCATTTCTTCCAGAGGTTTTTTCCTCTGCTTTTGTACACACACACACACACACACACACACACACAGACTTTTTAAAATGTGATTGTGTTGTAAATTCTGTTTTATAACCCAACCTCTTCTACTATTTTGACCATCTTTTCATTTGAATAATTATAGATTTACATAACTATTTAAGGATTGAACAGTATTCCACTTTTGTAGATTTGCCAACATTTACTTAACCTCTCCCCTATTGATGGATATTTAAACAGTTTCCAATTTTCACTATTACAAACAATACTTTGAGTCTTTGTGCACTTGTTTAATTCTTTTCTTTGGAAAAACTTCTGAAGACAGAAATTGTGTAGCACATTTAAGACTTTTGATATATTTGCCAAATTGCCCTTTGAAACCCTTGTACAAATTCGTGTTCTCAACAGCACTGCTTCCGAGCATGTTTCCGCAAACCCTTACCAGCTCTGAGCATTCATTTTCTCTTTATTCTTTGCCAATTTCACAGACCACTGTGAGATCTCAGGATTATTTTAATTTCTATTTCTTTGATTACTAGTGAAATTAAACATAGTTTATGATGCTTATGGGCCATTTTTACTTCCTTTATGAACTATTTTTTTATACTCCTGTCCTTTGCCTATTTTTCAGTTGGGATAACTGGCTTTTTTAAAAATTTAATTTTATTTATTTTTTTATACAGCAGGTTCTTATTAGTTATCCATTTTATATATATTAGTGTATACATGTCAACTCCAATTCCCAATTCATACCACCACCCCTTGCTGACTTCCCCCCTTGGTGTCCATACGTTTGTTCTCTACATCTGTGTCTCTATTTCTGCCCTGCAAACCGGTTCATCTGTACCATTTTTCTAGGTTCACATAAATGCATTAATATATGATATTTGTTTTTCTCTTTCTGACTTACTTCACTCTGCATGACAGTCTCTAGATCCACCCACGTCTCTACAAATGACCCAATTTTGTTGCATTTCATGGCTGAGTTATATTTCATAGTATATATGTACCACATCTTCTTTATCCATTTGTCTGTCAGTGGGCATTTAGGTTGCTTCCATGACCTGACTATTGTAAATAGTGCTGCAATGAACATTGGGGTGCATGTGTCTTTTTGAATTATGGTTTTTCACAGGGTATATGCCCAGTAGTGGGATTGCTGGGTCATATGGTAATTCTATTTTTAGTTTTTTAAGGAACCTCCATACTGTTCTCCATAGTGGCTGTATCAATTTACATTCCCACCAACAGTGCAAGAGGGTTCCCTTTTCTCCACACCCTCTCCAGCATTTGTTGTTTGTAGATTTTCTGATGATGCCCATTCTAACTGGTGTTAGGTGATACCTCATTGTAGTTTGGATTTGCATTTCTCTAATAATTAGTGATGTTGAGCAGCTTTTCATCTGCTTCTTGGCCATCTGTATGTCTTCTTTGGAGAAATGTCTATTTAGGTCTTCTGCCCATTTTTTGATTGGGTTGTTTCTTTTTTTAATATTGAGCTGCATGAGCTGTTTATTTATTTTAGAGATGAATCCTTTGTCCGTTGATTCATTTACAAATATTTCTTCCCATTCTGAGGGTTGTCTTTTCATCTTCTTTGTAGTTTCCTTTGTTGTGCAAAAGCTTTGAAGTTTCATTAGGTCCCATTTTTTTATTTTTGTTTTTATTTCCATTCCTCTAGGAGGTGCGTCAAAAAAGATCTTGCTGTGATTTATATCAAAGAGTGTTCTTCCTATGTTTTCCTCTAAGAGTTTTATAGTGTCCGGTCTTACATTTAGGTCTTGAATCCATTTTGAGTTTATTTTTGCGTATGGTGTTAGGGAGTGTTCTAATTTCATTCTTTTACATGTAGCTGTCCAGTTTTCCCAGCACCACTTATTAAAGAGACTGTCTTTTCTCCATTGTATATCCTTGCCTCCTTTGTCATAGATTAATTGACCATAGGTGCCTGGGTTTACCTCTGGGCTTTCTATCCTGTGCCATTGACCTATATTTCTGTTGTTGTGCCAGTACCATACTGTCTTGATTACTGTAGCTTTGTAGTATAGTCTGAAGTCAGGGAGTCTGATTTCTCCAGCTCTGTTTATTTCCCTCAAGACTGCTTTGGTTATTCAGGGTCTTTTGTGTCTCCGTAGAAATTTTAAGATTTTTTTCTTCTAGTTCTATAAAAAATGCCATTGGTAATTTGATATGGATTGCATTGAATCTGTAGATTGCTTTGGGCAGTATAGTCATTTTCACAATGTTGATTCTTCCAATCCAAGAACATGGCATATCTCTCCATCTGTTGGCATCATGTTCAATTATTTTCATCAGTGTCTTATAGTTTTCTGCATACAGGTCTTTTGTCTCTCTAGGTAGGTTTATTCCTAGGTATTTTATTCTTCTTGTTGCAGTGGTAAATGGGAATGTTTCCTTAATTTCTCTTTCAAATTTTTCATCATTAGTGTATAGGAATGCAAGAGATTTCTGTGCATTCATTTTGTATCCTGCAACTTTACCAAATTCATGGATTAGCTCTAGTACTTTTCTGGTGGCATCTTTAGGATTCTCTATGTATAGTAATATGTCATCTGCAAACAGTGACAGTTTTACTTCTTCTTTTCCAATTTTTATTCCTTTTATTTCTTTTTCTTCTCTCATTGCCATGGTTAGGACTTCCAAAAGCGTTTTGAATAATAGTGGTGAGAGTGGGCATCCTTGTCTTGTTCCTGATCTTAGAGGAAATGCTTTCAGTTTTTCACCATTGAGAAGGATGTTTGCTGTGGGTTTGTTGTATATGGCCTTTATTAGGTTGAGGTAGTTTCCCTCTATGCCCACTTTCTGGAGAGTTTTTAATCATAAATGGGTGTTGAATTTTATCAAAAGCTTTATCTGCATCTATTGAGATGATCATATGGTTCTTCTTCTTCAATTTGTTAATATGGTGTATCACATTGATTGATTTGCATATATTGAAGAATCCTTGCATCCCTGGCATAAGTCCCACTTGATCATGGTGCATGATCCTTTAAATGTGGTGTTGGATTCTGTTTGCTAGTATTTTGTTGAGGATTTTTGCATCTATATTCATCAGTGATATTGGTCTCTAATTTTCTTTTTTTTGTAGTATCTTTGTCTGGTTTTGGTATCAGAGTGATAGTGGCCTCATAAAATGAGTTTAGGAGTGTTCCTTCCTCTGCAGTTTTTTGGAAGAATTTGAGTAGGATAGGTGTTAGCTTTTCTCTAAATGTTTGATAGAATTCAACTGTGAAGACATCTGGTGCTGGATTTTTGTTTGTTGGAAGATTTTTAATCAGTTTCAATTTCATTCCTTGTGATTGGTCTGTTCATATTTTCTGCTTCTTCCTGGTTCAGTCTTGGAAGGTTATAGGTTTCTAAGAATTTGTCCATTTCTTCCAGGTTGTCCATTTTATTGGCATAGAGTTGCTTGTAGTAGTCTCTTAGCATGCTTTTTACTTCTGTGGTGTCTGTTGTAACTTCTCCTTTTTCATTTCTAATTTTATTGATTTGAGTCCTCTCCCTCTTTTTCTTGATGAGTCTGGCTAATGGTTCATCAATTTTGTTTATCTTCTCAAAGAACCAGCTTTTAGTTTTATTGATGTTTGCTATTGTTTTCTTTGTTTCTATTTCATTTATTTCTGCTCTGATATTTATGATTTCTTTCCTTCTGCTGACTTTGGGTTTTGATTGTTCTTCTTTCTCTAGTTCCTTTAGAAGTAATGTTAGATTGTTTATTTGAGATTTTTCTTCTTTCTTGAGGTAGGATTGTATTGCTATAAACTTCCCTCTTAGAACTGCTTTTGCAGCATCCCATAGGTTTTGGATCATCGTGTTTTCATTGTCATTTGTCTCTAGGTATTTTTTGATTTCTCTTTGATTTCTTCAGTGATATCTTGGAATTTAGTAATGTATTGTTTAGCCTCCATGTGTTTGTGTTTTTTACGTTTTTTTCCCTGTAATTGATTTCTAGTCTCATAGCATTGTGGTCAGAAAAGATGCTTGATATGATTTCAATTTTGTTAAATTTACTGAGGCTTGATTTATGACCCAAGATGTGATCTATCCGGGAGAATGTTCCATGCGTACTTGAGAAGAAAGTGTAATCTGCTGTTTTGGGATGGAATGTCTTATAAATATCAACTAAATCTATCTGGTCTATTGTGTCATTTAAAGCTTGTCCTTCCTTATTCATTATCTGTTTGGATGACCTGTCCATTGATGTAAGTGAGGTGTTAAAGTCCCCCACTATTATTGTGTTACTGTTGATTTCCTCTTTTATAGCTGTTAGCAGTTGCCTTATGTATCAAGGTGCTCCTATGTTGGGTGCGTATATATTTATAATTGTTATATCTTGTTCTTGGATTGATCCCTGGATCATTATGTGTTTCCTTCCTTGTCTCTTGTAACATTCTTTATTTTTAACTCTATTTTACCGATATGAGTATTGTTACTCTAGCTTTCTTTTGATTTCCATTTGCATGGAATATCTTTTACCATCCCCTCACTTTTAGTCTGTATGTGTCTCTAGATCTGAAGTGGGTCTCTTGTAAACAGCATATATATGGGTCTTGTTTTTGTATCCATTCAGCAAGCCTGTGTCATTTGGTTGGAGCATTTAATCCATTCATGTTTAAGGTAATTATCGATATGTATGTTCCTATTACCATTTTCTTAATTGTTTTGGGTTTGTTTTTGTAGGTCCTTTTCTTCTCTTGTGTTTTCCATTTAGGGAACTTCCCTTAGCATTTGTTGTAGAGCTGGTTTGGTGGTGCTGAATCCTCTTAGCTTTTGCTTGTCTGTAGAGCTTTTGATTTCTCCATCAAATCTGAATGAGATTCTTGCCGCATAGAGTAATCTTGGTTGTAGGTTCTTCCCTTTCATTACTTTAAATATGTCATGCCACTCCCTTCTGGCTTGTAGAGTTTCTGCAGAGAAATCAGCTGTTAACCTTATGGGAGTTCACTTGTATGTTTGTTATTTGTTGTTTTTCCCTTGCTGCTTTCAATAATTTTTCTTTGTCTTTAATTTTTGCCAATTTGATTACTATGTGTCTCGGTGTGTTTCTCCTTGGGTTTATCCTGTATGGGACTCTCTGCTTTCTGGACTTGGGTGGCTATTTCCTTCCCATGTTAGGGAAGTTTTTGACTATAATCTCTTCAAATATTTTTTGGGGTCCTTTCTCTCTCTCTTCTCCTTCTGAGACCCCTTTAATGCAAATGTTGTTGTTTTTAATATTGTCCCAGAGGTTTCTTAGGCTGTCTTCATTTCTTCTCATTCTTTTTTCTTTATTCTGTTCTGCAGCAGTGAATTCCACCCTTCTGTCTTCTAGGTCACTTATCTGTTCTTGTGCCTCAGTTATTCTGTTATTGATTCCTTCTAGTATAGTTTCATTTCAGTTATTGTATTGTTCATCTCTGTTTGTTCTTTAATTCTTCTAGGTCTTTGTTAAACATTTCTTGCATCTTCTCGATCTTTGCCTCCATTCTTTTTTGTGTGTGTGTGTGTGTGTGTGTGTGTGGTACATGGGCCTCTCACTGTTGTGGCCTCTCCTGTTGCGGAGCCCAGGCTATGGACGTGCAGGCTCAGCAGCCATGGCTCATGGTCCTAGCTGCTCTGTGGCATGTGGGATCTTCCCAGACTGGGGCACGAACCCGTGTCCCCTGCATCGGCAGGCAGACTCTCAACCACTGCACCACCAGGGAAGCCCTTTGCCTCCATTCTTTTTCTGAGGTCCTGGATCATCTTCACTATCATTATTCTGAATTGTTTTTCTGGAAGGTTGCCTATCTCCACTTCATATAGTTGTTTTTCTGGTGTTTTATCTTTTTCCTTCATCTGGAACATAACCCTTTGCCTTTTCATCTTGTCTATCTTTCTGTGAATGTGGTGTTTGTTCCACAGGCTGCAGAATTGTAATTCTTCTTGCTTCTGCTCTGGATTTTTAAAATTTATTTTTAAGAGTGTTTCTTTTTAATTTTATGTATTTATGTATTTATTATTTATTTTTTTTGCGGTATGCGGGCCTCTCACTGTTGTGGCCTCTCCCGTTGTGGAGCACAGGCTCCAGGCGCGCAGGCTCAGTGGCCATGGCTCACGGGCCCAGCCGCTCCGCAGCATGTAGGATCCTCCCGGACCGGGGCACAAACTCGTGTCCCCTGCATTGGCAGGCGGACTCTCAACCACTGTGCCACCAGGGAAGCCCTATTTATTTTTTAATAAATTTATTTATTTCATATATTTATTTTCGGCTGCATTGGGTCTTCGTTGCTCTGTGTGGGCTTTCTGTAATTGCGGCAAGTGGGGGATACTCTTCGTTGTGGTATGTGAGCTTCTCATTGTGGTGGCTTCTCTTATTGCAGAGCACGGGCTCTAGCCACATGAGCTTCAGTAGTTGTGGCATGTGGGCTCAGTAGTTGTGGCTCGTGGGCTCTAGAGCACAGGCTCAGTTGTTGTGGCGCATGGGTTTAGTTGCTCCACAGAATGTGGGATCTTCCCGGACCAGTGCTCAAACTTGTGTCCCTTGCATTAGCAGGCAGATTCCTAACCACCACGCCACCGGGGAAGTCCAAGAGTGTTCCTTTTTTAGAGTTACTTTAGCCTTTAACCTGCTTTAAAGCTTTAGAGTTACTTTAAAAAGATAGGGTTTTTTTCTTTTGATAAACAGATTAGTAGTGTGTGTTTATTATAGAAAAATTAAAACCTGGAAAATACAGAGAAAGTAAAGTAAAAATGGCCCATTGTCCCACCACATTTTCTTCTTTTTTAATATGTACAAATTAAAAAGTGAATGTTCTCCCTTTCCTCTCCTTACAACTCTGTCAACCTTCAGAATGCATCCTTTAGACAGAAAACTTATTTGTATTTTAAAGATAAAGATAAGCTTATAATTTTTCTTTCAACTTTATCATTGTCATCATGATTATGAACATGAAGAAACTTTGGAATCATTTCTATGGAGGTTTTCTATTATAATCACTGGCTTTTCTCAGAAAGGCCACTTATACTCCCAAGGATATATAAATAACGAACTCTGTATTCTTTAGAAAATGGCTTCGTTTAAAAAAAAAATTAACCCTTGAATTCTTCTGGAATTTATTCTGGCATATGGTGTGATGTAGTCATCTAACTTTATGTTGGTTAAATGGTTATTCACATCATATATTGAATTGTCAGTTCCTTCTGAACTGATTTCAAAAGTCACATTCATCATTTAATTTTTTTTTTACATGCTTTTGGACTTTGTGTTTTGGCACCAGTTTTGCAATTTAAAGATCTGGCAAGGCAGTTATAATTTATTACTCTTGTTTTTGGAAGTATTATGGCTATTCTTACTAGTTCATTTTTCAGATGAATTTTTATTGATAATTATGTTAAGCATACATATATTAATCTGGGGATAATTGATGTCTTTTCACTAATGACTGTCCCCATTCAGGAACACAGCATTTCTCTCTAGTAAATAAAATCTTGTACGTTCCTCAGTAAAGTGCATCAGCATGTTTTTTGCTAAATCTATCCCTGGGAATTTTGTAATTTTTATTATTTAGGTCTTTTTTTTCCTACCAAGATATCTAACTGATAATTGTTGGAAAGAAATGGAAAGTATTTTAGAAGTGTGAATTTGGGGATATTAGTCAAAGGAAGTGAAACAGAGCCAGGGCACTGTCACAAGTGAATGTAAACATACCTTGCCATATGGCACATCCTGTTATTGAGGAAAGGTAAGTGCAAGCTTACTGGAAACTGAAATTTATGCCCTTCTAATCTGAGCCGTCAGCTTCTGAAAAACAACTTTTTTCAGTGTTCTCTAGAGCATAGTATAATTTGAAAAAAGTTTCAGGTCTTCTTTGATGCCTGAGGGTGTGTTTTGCAGCAATTTCTTTTCAGGCTTATGAGAAGGAACTTTAGATCCCCAGGTGCTGTAGCCCACTAGGCCCCTACCCCCAGGCTGCTCTGTGTAGATAGTCCTGAAGGCAGGTTTATTTCCTTTGCACCATCTAATGTCTCATCCCAAACTTTACTCTCTCAAGAGTAATGAAATTAGCAAAAGGAGGATTGTGTTTATCTAACAAAAAGTAGGAAATGTGTATCAGTTGGGTGAGTTTTGTCTTATTTTAGATTTCAGGGTTGTGTCATTTGAAACTTCTGTAGACCAAAGAAACCACCAGTATTTTTGAAAACAAGTCACAGACAAGAGAACATATTTTAAATTTATGTAATCCAAATATAGATTATAATAAGACCACAAAATAGTACTCATGCAAATCAGTAGTGAAAAAAAATTACCAGTTATGAAAATGGGTGAAGGATTCGTTAAGGCAGTTCACAGAGGAGCATACCTGAATGGCCAAGAAGCATTTGAAAAGATAAAATTCTTTACTAATAATCCTGGAAATCAGAACAGTGAGCTATGGGACTTCGTTGGTGGCACAGTGGTTAAGAATCCACCTGCCAATGCAGTGGACATGGGTTCGATCCTTGGTCCGGGAAGATCCCACATGCCGCAGAGCAACTAAGCCTGAGTGCCACAACTACTGAACCTGTGCTGTAGAGCCCACGAGCCACAACTACTGAGCCCGCGTGCCACAACTGCTGAAGCCCGTGCACCTAGAGCCTGTGCTCCACAACAAGAGAAGCCACCACAGTGAGAAGCCTGGGCACCTCAACAAAGAGTAGCCCCCGCTCACAGCAACTAGAGAAAGCCCGTATGCAGCAACGAAGACCCAATGCAGCCAAAAATAAATAAATAAACAAATTTTTTAAAAAAGAAAAGAAATGACTATGTGAAGTTTGATATTTCATTGTCTAAAAACTGGACTTCACTAAAAATATATGCTAATTTTCTATTAGACTCCAGGAAGACAAAGCATGTCTTACCTAAAAAACTAATAAAATTTCTTTCATTAGGCATTAAGAACTACACTATTCAGATTCCCTTTATGCCTGGGCTTTTAGGAAGCTAGAACTAATGTAATGTTTGAACTTACCATCTTATTCTAGATCCTGATCCTAGATAATTGCCTTTCCATTTCCCCATGTGGTTTTTGATTTTCATTTCTGATTTATTTGCTGCTGTATTTGCAGTAAATAAATGTACATGTTTTGTACATGTTTATAAATGTTCTTAGATCCATCTAGAAGGAAATGCATTTTAAGGTAATAAGCAAGTCGATTGAGGAATACATGAATGGACTGATTTATAAACCATAGATTATATTAATTTACCCTGAGAAATATGGCTGCCAAATAGGCATATTTTGTCAGCTGATCAGTGTACTTGCTTGCCAGTATGAGAATCTACTTAAGAAAAAAATTTCCAGCAAGAAGATTTCTCAGTGAGTGCAAAGTCAGTCTTTCCCAGGATAAGTTATACTATGTGACTGCCAGATGACTTTTCCCAAAATACAACCCCAGTTTTATTATATACCTGCTCAAAAACCTTCAATTAAGTAGACATTCCTCAGCTTGGCATCTTACATGATAGTCACCAAATATTCTAGCTTCTGTGTCTTATGTTCCTAACATGTACCCTCTGCCTCAGCCAAACTGGAAAACCTGTAGTTTTCTGAGCACCATCCACTTTCCCATATCCACCCTTTTTGAATACTGCTTCCACCGCTTTCATACCTCCCCTACCATAGAATCTTACTCATATGTAAATATCTATCTCAAAAGTTGTCTTTTGAGATGACTTTTTATGTTATAAAATAAAATAACATTTCATTTTTTAATAAATTATTTCCATCTGCCTCTGTTCTTTTCTTGAACAAATAGCTCACCCTTACTTCTAAAGTCTAGTTTCTTTTCCCCCTTAATTATATTTGGCATCACAACAGCTCAGGAACCCAGCTGACAGAGAAAGAATATTTCTTGGAGTGGGGCAAGGCAGGGAGTGAGACGGGAGAAGCTTAGAAGGCAAAAGCAGAATTCTCTTTGATTGTTGAAAGAGTGAAGGAAATGGCTATATTGCAATTAACAACTTTTTTTCCTTTTCCATTCATCACACTTTTATGATTATTTGATTATTGCATAGCATGCCCCACTGGGCTAAGCTCTCGGAAAACAGAATCTGTGCTCATTCCCTGGAACACAGCAGCCACTCAGAAGTCTGATGCATGAGTAAATGAGGGAGGTCATGAGGATTCAAAGAAATCATGCTGATTGAGCACTTGATACGGTGCCTGGCACGTAGCACCGAGCACAGACTCACTTTGGGTATTATATCCTTCCTTTAATCCACCTTCTTCTCTAGAAGAAATCCTTCCTGTGCCAATTTTACATCTATTTCCAAAGCCCATCCTCAGGGCCGCTTCTCAGGAAACCTTCCCAGAATATCCCTTCTGGACTAGGAGTTTTACTCAGGTGCCTCCACAGCTGGCTGCCCGTCTCACTATCATAGGACTAGCCAGTAACATCTCTCTCTCCTCACCAGATTGTAACCCCTCCGGGGGTCAGTGACCAAGTCAGATTTGACTTGGAATCTCCAGCGCCTGGCACACTGCTTGAAACATAGCAGGTGTTCAATAGATGTGTAATGAATATGATTAAATCACATTTCTCTTAGATATGTTTCAACATGGTTTCCATTCATTTCTTTATGAAATTTGGGAAATACTATGTTTATTAGTAATATTTGCCAACCAACTCAGAGTTGCATTACTTCAGCATATGGCTAATATCATTCATTTTATGTGAAATCTTTCTAGCTTCAGAATGAAAGATGATATATTCTGGTGACCTTGTTCCCAGGTGAGGGAAATCTGGTCTCCCCTCTGCACTGGGTAAATCTTTTAACCTGGCTTTTGAGAATTCAACTACATGGAAGCAGAGGGTTGAAAGGGATTTCCTTCTCCAGTGAGTTGCCTAAACTACCCATAGCTAATGGTTGTTGAACATATTTTCAAAGCTTTCCAGTGCTGGTAATGACAGAGTTTAATCACCTTTGCAGCTGAGTTCTGCCTTAGGTCAAAGAGGACTCTCTTGTTGCATTCTAATCCAATTTTGTCTGGTTTTCATCTCTGTAGAGATGGAGAAAAGCCAGCTAGCATCCTCTTCCAAATAAACCATCCTGTCCTCGAAGAAAGTTATTAAATCAGTCCTTGGCCTGCAATTTTCAAGGTGAAGCCAGTTCAGTGTCTTTAACATTTCCTCAGAGGTCTTCTCCTCCATCATTTTAATGGTTTTTGTTGTTTCTCTTTGGACCTTTTCCAAGTCCTCTGCAGCTCTCTAGAAATTCAGAAACCAGAACTTGACTCAACATTAATAGGGGCCTGACCAATATTAAATATAGGAAAAAATGATAGGTTCTCAGACCTTGTGTGTCATACTCTGTCAGTACGTGTCAGGGCAAGAGACATTCATTAATCCAGACATCACTAAAACATCATTTGAGATATTTTAAAACAGGGTTGAACAAGGATTTACCACTTTAAAAATATCTTTTTCTTCACAGAAAATGTAAAGAGATGCACAGAAAGATATTTAAAATGCTTACCACAAAATACTATTTTAAACATTCATTAACTGAAAAATAACCGCTATCACACAGCTTATATTAAAAACCGATATAAGCTGTTTTTAACTTTTTACTAGACCAAGTTGTCTAAGGAACTCTTCTAAGCATTGGTTTAGTAAACTAGATTATATTTCTGTGAGTATTTGAAGGTGATATTGTATTTTGACACTCAAATATATATATTTGTACCTTAGGGCTTTTTTTTTCTTTCTTCGGTACACAGGCTTCCCACCGTTGCGGCCTCTCCCGCTGCGGAGCACAGGCTCCAGACACGCAGGCCCAGTGGCCATGGCTCACGGGCCCAGCCGCTCCCCGGCATGTGGGATCCCCCTGGACCGGGGCACGAACCCGTGTCCCCTGCATCGGCAGGCGGACTCCCAACCACTGCGCCACCAGGGAAGCCCCTGTACCTTAGAGCTTTTACTGATTAAAATTGCCTTCCAAATTTCTTAAAATTAGTGATTTTTCTGAATCAAAAATATTTATAATGTCATATTTATAAAAATTTTAAAATCACTTATTTTTCCCTCTTTTCTTATTTTGAATCTTTATTTGTGGAAGATTGCTCCTCAGAATAGATTTTCACATTCCAGTTCCCTGGTTTTACCTGGAGATATGATCTAGTGTGAAAAGTAACTAGTCTTTGTTGGCATCTCTCTGAAGAGATGAGATGAAGAGAGATGAAGAGAACCGCACCAACGAGTGGTTGGGTTTTAAGAGTATCCCTGGTGTAACTTTGCACTGTTCTCCAGTGCTGCCCACTTTTTGACTTTTTCAGCTCCCAGGTGGATAAGAAATGGATTCAGAGACAACTAACCTCTTTTCTATAAGATTTCTAAATTTTGCTACTGATTTCTAAATTTCCACATCAATTTCTTTTGTTCTTCTGAGGATGACTCCCCCAAGTATTTCTGTTACCAGCTCCCTTCCTATTCTTTTAAAGTCATTGTATATATATATATCATGTTATGAAGGCTTTGTTTGGGTTCATGAAATAATTTCTTTAGATGTGTTTTTCCTTAATTCAATTAGATTCTGCTTAGTTTAGATTCTCTTTTAGTTCCCCTAAAATCAGAGTCCCACCCAAGGACTTGGGTGCAGGTATTTTGTTTGGGAGGTTATCCCAAGGAGCAGAAGGGAGGGAAAAGGGAGAGTGGAACAAGGAAGAAGGGAAAGTCAACGTAAGGTTGTATTATCAAGGTCCAGCTGCAGGCAATGGAGATTCAGTTTCTGAGATTCAAGGGCCTATGAGGAGCATATGAAGTTCCTCCTGGGATTGTCCCTTGAAGGACAGGAGGCTGGAGTATATGTCCATCAGCATCCATCCCTTCTTCTTTGAGGATTGCTCCCAGGAGTGTTAAGTGCACAGGCAGGTGTTCTGGACTGACAGATGCACAGGCAGGTGTTCTTTGGCAGATATTGGGCCCTGAGGGTACCACAGGTGGGTACCTGAGGAGGTCCAAGCCTGCATGGAACTGTCCATCGGCCTTGCACTGAAATTAGAGGTGGGATGAGGACATGCAACCCAAAGCCCAGGCCCCTTACCTTAACAAGTCTTCCATATCATGAATAGGTATGATTTATAAGAGCCCTCAGAACAAGTGGGGCCACTTGATGGGAGCATGTGCTCATGATGGGCTGCTTAATGAACAACTAATTGCACTGGGAGTTGAAATATGGGGAGTGGCTTCTAATCTCTTTGGAATTAAAAATAATCAGCTTTAATATGAATCTACACCAATACGAGGGCACTTTCACCAACAATGCGATGAAAATAAACCTCTTTTGCCTCCTCCCCTCATGTCAGCGTAAGAAGCAAGAATCACATAGAAACCAAAGATGTTCAGAGAGAGACTCCTGGGAGAGAACGCAAGAGCGAGCTCCATGGAGCAACTCAGCCTGACACCCAAGGGCCTTGCACGGGCTCACCTATAGTCCTGGTCCCCTGTTGTTCCATGCATCTGGAGCACCATTTTTATCTGAGAAGGAAGATTTTATTACAGTCACATGAATAGAATATTTTTTCATTAGAAAAGATGTTACATTTATTTGTATAATTAAAGCAAATCAACCAGTCAGTGCTGGTGGTTTAGAGAGCTGTGTGTAAAGAGAGATGGTCAGCGTCTCTCTGTATTCTTGGATAGTATTTCTCAAACCTTTTTGGCCATGACCCACAACAAGGCACACGTTTTACATGGTGACTCAGCAGACACATACATAAGTATAAAATGGAAACAAAAGGTCCACAAGGTAATAATCCTTACTATGTGCTCTGGTAATTTCTATTCTATTCTTTATTATTCTGTCCTATTCTATTTGTTCTATTTCATTTTTTAAATGCTAGTCTAGACTCAGTAAATTGTTCATATGACCTATAACGAGCAGGTCACATACTGCTGTTGGAAAAACACTGCTGTAGGGCACTGTAGCTTTGCACTCACAATTCCTCAACTGATTTGTTTCCTTTCATGTCATAAATCAATGTATGTGTAATTTGTTGCCTGCTGTAACTGTGGAATTGGTTTCCTATCCAGCCTTTTCCCTCCTATCAAATCTTTTTCCTCCAGCCAAGAGTGTAATAATGTAGGATATATTGTTTTGGACACACTGGAAACATTTCTACATCCTTTGGTACTTCATTCTAAAAAGAAACCTGTAAAACCATAAGACTTACAAATGAGGGTCCTGGATCAGGATGCTTTAAGTTGTAAGTAACAGAAATGCTGCCTTAAACTGTCTTAAATAATATACAAATATAGCATCTCATAATGAGGAAGTTCAGAGCTAGGCTTGGTTGACTCAGGGGCCTGCTGATGTCACCCAGGATGCTGGCTCTTTCCACCTCTCAGCTCTGCCAGTCTCCAGGTTGGTTTCATTCTCAGGCTGGTATCAAGTTGCTACAGATGTTCCAGGTAGTGCATCTAGACACAACTCATCCAGAGGAAAAAGAAGGTGACTCTCTTCCTGTGGTTCATTTATGGAGATGCTCCCAACAGATGTCCTGCCATACCCCATTGGCTATCATGAAGGTCACATGTCTTTTCCTAAATTAATAACAGTCAAGGAGGATGTGATGACCCTTAAACAAATCATTTTATGGAGGCGAAAGAGACACCTGCACAATTAAGTCAAAATCCCTGAAGTTATCTTCAGTTTCTCCCTTTTTCTCATCTCTGTATCTAATTTGATACCAAATCCAGGTGATTCTTCTTCTAAATATGTCCAGTATCAGAACATTTCCCACAGTCTCATTTGCTTTCACCCTGATCCAAGTCACTATCATCTCCTGCCTGGATATTGCCATAGCCTCCAAATTGGTTTCCTTTCTTCCTCTCTCCACCCCTTTGGTCTCTTCTCAACACAGAGTAACCTTCTTGAAACAGTAAGTCAGGTCATGTCACTCCTCTCCTTAGAGCTCTCATTGCTCCCCAGCTCACTAAGCATGGCCTTGAGGCTTTGTACCAAGAGCTGGACACGGAGGAGTGAATGAAACAGACCTGGGACTTACCTTCTTTCGAGGGGTAGCGATGCACACAAGCCAATTAAATAAGTAATATATGGGGCTTCCCTGGTGGCACACTGGTTGAGAGACTGCCTGCCGATGCAGGGAACACGGGTTCGTGCCCCGGTCCGGGAAGATCCCACATGCCGTGGAGCGGCTGGGCCTGTGAGCCATGGCCGCTGAGCCTGCGTGTCCGGAGCCTGTGCTCCACAACGGGAGAGGTCACAACAGTGAGAGGCCCGCGTACTGCAAAAAAATCTATCTATCTATCTATCTATCTATCCATATATGTAGTGGAGTAGATGGTGATAAGTGTTATGGATAAAAATAGGTGCCTCACGTCACACGGTTTATATTCTAATATACTTGAAGGACCTGGTACAGAGTAGGTTTCTGATATGTGAGAGCTCCATTAGTTACCTTTTCATTTAAAAGTGACAGGAACCTAATTCATACCTAATTAAGCAAATCAGGAGAAACATAAAAGCAGGTCCAGCTCCAGGCTCAGCAGGATTTACAGGTTCAAATATCTCCAGGAGCCAGTTTCTCTCCACCTTTCCCTCATGCTTTTCCCCACATTGGCTTCATTCTCAGATACACTCTTACCAGACAGGGGCAATGATGGACACCATGGCTCCAACTAACACTTACTGTCCTAGCAACCTGGTAGGAAGAGAGCCTACCACAAATTTCTAGCCACACTCAAGCCAAATTTTAAAAACACAGCCCCAAATAAATTATTAACCTGAATGTCAGTTTCCTTTTCTGTAGATTGAGGGCATTAATAATAATACCTATTTCACAGATCACTGTAAGGAAAGTTTGCTTACTGTATTTAAAGGCCACTTGCATAGGCTTTGGCCAAAAGAGCACAAAATAAATATTGACTCATTGTTAATTTGTTTTCAGGTGTGGGTATATTGATCATAGTTTCTGCTTCAGAGAGCTGTCGGAAATCAACAAATTTTATAAATGCTTAAAATTAGTACTTTGTTATGCATTATCCTGCCCTGTGGCTGTTTTATGAGAACATTTCTTCGGTTGTATTGCATAGTCTTCGTTATGAAGTAAGGTAGATAAAAAATGAATTTGTTACCTCAAAAATCTGGGTTCAAATCCCGCTCTGCCACTTAAACTTGTGGGATCTTGTGCAGCTGATTACCTTCCATGAGACTCACTTTACTTATTTGTAAAATAGGGATAGTGATACCTACTTCACTGGGTTGCTGGAAGGATGAAATGAGATGATATTTATTATTTCCCTAGCACCGTGGCAGGTTCAATATACAGTAGCTTGAAGCTATGAGCCTAGGATGGTGTCCTCCCCACAGTGACTATTCAGTAAATCCATACGTGGAATTAGACACACATTCTAGACCCTCAGGTTTGGTGACCCACACCTGAACTCATGGGGCAGCTCCGCTTCAACAGATGTTTTTGAAAACTCATTCTTAAGAATTTCCTTGGACATGAGTTCTGAACAGTCAAGGTTTCAAGCCACTTCTTTGGTTTAATAACTATCAAAAAGATGTTATTTCACTCTAGTTTTTCTTAAACTAAATTCTATCCCATGTCAATAATTATCCTTCCCTGTCATTTCTCTCATACACTGTACTCCATTTTCATCAAATTAAGCTAAGAGGCTGTTTCTAAAGGGCCCCAGGGTGAGGGGTAAGTGCACTCATGCTCTGACTTATGAAATCATGAAAGGGTGGCTTTGAAAGGGGGCAAAGTGATAAGATGGCATTTAAGGACAACATGTAACTTGTGTGTGGACCGTGTGTGGAAGGGGCTCGTGTCACCAGGGAGAAAATCAGCACTGACATTTTGGCACCAACTGGTGATATTGTCATCTTCTCCATTCACTAGGTTTCTCTTTTTATCTATTTTGTCTTATTCAAAAAAGTATTTGTCCAGCCCGTATTATATACCAGGCTGTGTGCTAGATGTGGGGCAACGCAGAAGCACAAGGCACAGCCTCTGCCCTGAAGAAACGTGGAGTTCTCAGAGGGAGAGTTGACAGGCGGGTGTAGACAGAAGGGGATCCTCACGCGAGAAAGACCTGGAGTGAGAATGCTGGGCACGCATCGGGGTCAGCGAACATGGCTCTGTTTCAGCTGGAGTCCACAGACTGCAGGAAGGGGAGTATAAGGGAACAGGGCAGACAGTAGGGTGGGACCATGTCACGTGTCAGGAGTTGGGACTTTCATAGCGAGGATACTGCTCCAGGGGTATCAGAAAACACCTATTGCCCGCTGCACCACCCTGGTCATTGCCATGATGAAGCTGAGCAGAGGACAAGCCAAAGCTGTGGCAGCTCTTCAAGGGCAGTCAGTTTGCCATGTGCTGGGGCTTTATTGCTCTTGGGATTTGCTTGGGATTTAAGAGGCATGCAGATCCTGCGATGTCTAAACCAACCATTTTGAGCCTGCTTTGGTGATAAAGGACAATTTGGTCATCTGGATGTGGAAGCAGTCAATAAATAGGAACAACATGGAAGGTGTGTGCTCTGATTAGGATAAGAAATGGCACATTGTTCAGATGTTCACCAGTTGGATGGCACAGGGATCTTACTTCACAGATACATCTGTGGCAGAGTGGAACTCCACTGACTTCTTTATGATGGATTGTATCAAAACATATATTTTTGACAATGAAAAACCAAACAAAAAACCCATCTACCCAGCCTCCCTGTCTTTAGGCTAATAAGGAATTGTCTCCATTTGACTAACAAAGGCAATGAGGGTCAGAGATGTTAAGTGACTTTGCCAAGGTCACACAGCTTCCATGGGCCTTCTTTGGGAGCATGAAGCAGCTCCCAAAGCCATATCTTTTTTTTATTTATTAAAAAAATATATTTATTTATTTATTCGGCTGCTCTGGGTCTCAGTTGTAGCATGCGGGATCTTTAGTTGTGGCATGTGGGCTCTTAGTTGCAGCATGCAGGATCTAGTTCTCTGACCAGGGATCGAACATGGGTCCCCTGCATTGGGAGTGCAGAATCTTAACCACTGGACCACCAGGGAAGTCCCCCAAAGCCACATCTTTGATTCGGCTTTGTTCTAAAAGAAAGGGTAGATATGAGTTACAGTGGGATTTTTATAACCGAATTGACCAATAAATTTCATAGCTAATGATGACTACAAATATTTCTGTATTTCTTTAATATATTTGCACTCAGCTCAAGGGATAAAAATCTCAACAGAGACACTGTTTAGATTTCATTCATTCATAAACACCCATTACATAGAAAGCACAGGGCCGGGATTCTTCAGTGAAGCATAAACAGTACATGCTTTCTCTTCTACTTGTATGCATACTAATGCAATCCTAAACTGAGTTCTGTATTCCATCAAGGTAATAAAACCTATCCATTTTGACATTGAGCTGCCCATTATCCAATACAAAGCAATTTCTTTTTTAAGACAATTTTTAAAAAGTGGTTTTAGGTTCACAGCAAAATTCAGAGTAATGCACGTGAAACAGGAGGAAAGGGGGCAGGACACAACCTTTAGAAGAATAACACAGCCCAAGGACATGACATAAACTGATTAGAACCGAATAGGTCCAAGATGGTCAACGAGTTGACTTCCACTAGACCTTGAGCCTCAGTATACCCTCATTGTAACATATCAGCAAGCTAAATGACACATCCACAGGTGCCATGACAGTTCCAAGGCTGACCATAAAGGTCAGAAAGTGGGCGGTGGCCCAATTTCTGGAAATCCCCACCCCTTCCCCAAAATAGCTGAAATATTCCTCCCTCTCATTAGCCTATGAAATTACCCACACCTATAAAAACTGACAACCACATACCCTGGTGCGGCTCTCACCTTCTGAGATGGCCCATACTCCCTGTGGAGTGTGTTTCTCTCTAAATAAATCCACTTTTTATTTATCACTTTGTCTCTCACTGAATTCTTTCTGCGATGAGACGTCAAGAACCTGAGCTTCATTAAGTCTGAAGACCAGGTGTGTGATCTCAATGAAAAGACCGTGGGTTCAAGTCCTAATCGGAGTTACACGGTTTCATACGGAGATTATACCCTGCCCCTACATACACATAGTTTCTTTGGTTATAAACTTCCCCCACCAGAATGGTACATTTGTTATAATTGATGAGCCTACATTGACACATCATTCTTACCTGAAAAATGGGTTCACCTCTTGGTGCTTGTCGAGCCAAAAGACACAACCAAGCCAAAGATCAGGAGAAGGAGGATTTATTACTTGCAGCCAGTAAGGAGAACACTGGGGATCTTTCCCACAGCAGTGTCTCCTGAACAGCAAGATCGGGGAAGTTTTAAGCTAGGGGTACATGCATATTCATGAGGGGGCTTGGTTGGTCCACAGAGTCCAAGGTTTAGTTGATTGAAGTCAACTGAAGGATCAGAGAAGGCCAATATCATTATCCCTTAGGTTCTGTTGCTCTGGTGGTTGAGCACTTAAGGCTAATCTTTAACATTGAAATAGAACTGGGAGTCTTTACAACTGATATATTATCTTTGCTATTGTTACTTCTCTTGCCTGATTGCATTCTTTTGTTCCCTAAGATCATTAATTACTGAGATTTGTTCAAAGACAAGCATTGAGGCCAGATTTAGCTCACAAAATGGCTTAGACCAAAAATGGCTTCTCTTATGTCAAGCCATAAGAGAAGTGGTTCTCTTTCTCTGGGACCCCCTCCCTTATCTGCTTACATTATCACTCAAAGTCCATGGTTTACATTAGGGTTCACTCTTGGTGTTGTGCATTCTACGGGTTTGGACAAATGCATAATGACGTATCTATCAATATGATATCATATAGAGTATTTTCACTGCCCTAAAAATCCTTTGTGCTTCGCCTCTTCATCTCTCCCCATTCCCAACTCTTGGCAATCAAAAGTCTTGTTACTGTTTTGATAGTTTTGCCTTTTCCAGAATGTCATATGGTTGAAATGATATAGTATGTAGCTGTGATATTGCGATTTATAATAAGAAATATATGTTTGGTTTTCATCCAGTTTCTGTCACAGGGCTCCTAAAACCCTTGGAATTTGCTAAGTGATAAGAGCAACAAATTGATCTTTTGTTATGTTAATGAGATGACCCTCAGACTGCACCTAAGGCTGATTGCCAGGAGAACCAGCCATGGGATTAGAGGGTTGGAGCTTTGAGTGCCACCCCTGACCTCCAGGGAGGGGAGAGGGGCTGGAGATTGAGTTCAGTCACCAATGGGTTAATCAGTGGTTCCATGGTCAATGATTTAATCATTCATGCCTAAATAGTGACGCCTCCATAAAAAGTCTCTAAAGTACTGAGAGCTTCTGGGGTGGTGATTATGTGGAGGTGCTGGGAAGGCGGCTGGAGAGGGAATAGAAGCTCCTCACCTCTTCCTCCATTGCTTGCCCTATGCATCACTTCCATCTGGCTGTTCCCGAGTCACATCCTTTCATAATAAACCAGTAGTCTAGTAAGGAAACTGCTCCTCTGAGTTCTGTGAGCCAGCCACTCTAGCAAATTGATGGAGCCCAAGGAGGGGTGGCTGGAAGCTTCAATCTCTAGCTGGTTGGTCAGAAGCACAGGTGACAACCTGGACTTGCAACAGGTGTCTGAAACAGTGTAGGGGATGGTCTTGTAGGACTGAGTCCTTAAGCTGTGGGATCTGATGCTCTCTCTGGGTAGATAGTGTCAGAACTGTGTTGAATTGTAAGACATCCAGCTGGTGTCTGGAGAATTGCTTGTTGGTGTGGGGAACATCCCCCTGCCCACTTTCAAACCGGTACCAGAACCTGGAGTAGTCTTTTCAGATTGGCTTCTTTCACTTAGCAATATGCAGTTAAGATTCTTCCATGTCTTTTCATGGCTTGATAGTTCATTTCTTATTAGCTTTGAGTAATATTCCATTGTCTGGATGTACCACAGTGTATTTATCCATTCACCTACTGAAGGACATCTTGGTTGCTTCCAAGTTTTGGCAACTATGAATCAAGTTGCTATAAACATCTGTGTGCAGGTTTCTGTGTGGATATAAGTTTTCAACTCCTTTGGGTAAATGCTAAGGAGCACAACTGCTATATCAGGTGGTAAAAGTATGTTTAGTTTTGTAAGAAACCAGCAAACTTTCTTCCAAAGTGACTGCACCATTTTACATTCCCATCAGAAATGAATGAGAGTTCCTGTTGCTCCACAGTCACCAGCATTTGTTGTTGTCAGGGTTTGATCATTCTAAAAGGTGTACAAAGAAAGTTTTAATGTAAGGAAAACAAAATTTTTTCTTATATCTATCTCCATCTATCTATATATCTCCAAAGATTTAGTGGCAAAAAGATAAACTTAGGAATCTGACTGCTAAGGATTCCTGCTCCATCACTTCCTAGCTATATGGCCTTGGGCAAATTATTTAACTTCTCCATTTCCTCTTTTATAAACAGGCCATGGTAATGGAAGTCTCATAGCATTTTGAGAGTATTGTATAAAACAACATCTGTAAAGCACTCAGCAGTGTCCAGTCACACAGCAAGCACTTAATGAGTGCACGGCCTTGTCTCCTCCCCTTGTAAAACACGTGGTTCTGGTTATCTCTCTGTATTATGATAGCACTTCTCTAGTATCTCACCATTGCTGCCAATTACTAACATGACTAGACTCGACTTTTTGATTTTTCAGGATATTTTTAAACTTATTTTACAGAATAATGGTGAACTTAATCAAAGCTATTGCCTTTTATTTTACTAGTGGCTACACAGACCATAGAATATAACAAAGCAGTAAAGAATCTAATACTAGATGCTCATTTCATGTAGTATTCTTTTAAATGAATTAATGAACAAATTCTCCAATTTGAAGAAACTTCTAGATTATTAAAAACCCATCAAGTAATAACATATTGTCCTGACAGTTTACAGATTCCTGCTTAGATCACCTATCCTGAAACATGTTAGAACTCATATTTTTAAGTGTCCGTTTCTAAATGTGATATCCTTTGAAGACAGATTATTAAGTGGCTTCACATTAGGAACATAGTACGTAAATGTTATGCCCACATGCAGAATGTTTTCCATACAAGAACTGCAAGATACCTACCAGAAACGAGCGCAAAACCTCCATAATTATAACAAACCATTGGAACATTGGAGCAATGTTGGTGGCATAGGAAGAGGAGCAAAGAAGGAAACAGAACTTAGAGAATTGGTTCAAACCTCAGGCAAAGGAATTAGGAAACTGGAAACTTGATGGTCCAAGCAAGATTTGCCTTTGTTTCCTTCTCAAATAAAAGTAAAGGAAATCATGAACAGTGGGAAAATTCCTTCCACCTCCCCAAAGGGAGATAGAAGGGGCCTAGGAAGGCTGTCATCTGGATTCATAAATAAGAAACTGCAACACAGCCAGTTTTACTGCCATCAAAATGTGAGCGCTTTCCAAATGTAGCTAATGATGGGTACATTGAGCTGAGACAACTTAATTCTAATTCCAGAACAGACCCATCAAATGCTTAGTTTTCTTTATCCTGCCTTTCTGTTGCTGCCACAAATGATGTACATAGTACATTCTCTTCTTTGGGAAGAATAACAGTGACGGTGGGTTGTTTTTCAACTTTCTGTTTGTGTTGATACCCTTGACCAGGGAGAAATCTGCCAAACATGTAATGTGTAAGGAATTCAACATGCAGCTTGAGGCTGCAAGTTCCTTGAGGATAAGGACCGATCTGGCTCTCTTCTCACATCCTTCAGTCTCTAGCTTGTGGATGTGGGAGAAGAGTCCATAGAACCTGGCATTCAAAAGAGAATTAGGGAGGGGTTCCTAGAGGCCTGGGACCAGCCTCACCCCAAGGATCACAGAGAGTTGTTTCTACCAAACGAAGGAGGCAAATTAAGATGTGGAGTCAGAGGAAGGCCCTTCCCTCACCTGTGCACTTCACAAGCAAATTGCAGAGAGAAGGTGGTAATTAACCCTTCAAGGAAATCCTTTTCCGAATGTTGGCATCCTAGGTATAATATCCTATATGCATTAAACATTTAGACTGATTTCCGTTGACTTTTCAGCCTTGGTCCAACATGTAGCTAGCTGTGGATCCTGGGACCACCATGGTGGCAGACTGACCTCCTCTCTTCTTCATCCTTCGAAAGATCCATCTTTTGGGCTCTTTCTTCTCCTTCCACCCCTACTCTTCTTTTTCTTCCTCCTTTCCCTCCTCTTCTTGCACACTCATCAAATTCAGCGTTACCATTCACTGTTTTTCACTTAAGATGCATCTTCATAATTGTAGACTGTCATAATTCAATTGGACTTTAGGGTGGTCTTAACAGATCAACAGATCAATGGTAGTCAAAGCAACTGTGAGAAATCAGTCATTAAATAAGGTTGTATAGACACCTCTGGTGGCAAAAAGAATAAATTGTGGCATAATACTACTAGTTAGGATGTTTTGAGACCCTAGTAGGTGCCAGAGAGGCAATGTGCTAAGTATCTATATTTATTGGTTTTATCCAGGCCTCACATCACCTGATCAATTAGCTACAATTATTCCTATGTCACAAATGGGAGAACTATGGCTTAGAAAGAAATGCAAGGTCAGTTGCCCAAGGTTGTGCAGCTAGTAAGTGATGGAGCAGGTTTGAACCCAAGAATTTTGATTCTGCAACTTAGACTCTTAATTACTATGCTATGCTGCATTACTTCCTTGAGGGGAAATTAGGGGCACCATTCTTGTCTTATTCCCTTGAAGTTTCAGTTTTTTGTGTTCAAAGGTCTTGTCACATCAATTATTTTTTTAAGTAATGTGAACTTCGAGGAGTCTGAAAAGTTGTCTCAAAGTTCTTTAATTATGAAAAAAATCCTTGTTTGAGGATGCACTTCTGTGAATCTTTTCAACCATTTTTTTTGCCTTAGCGATCTTACTTTATTCAACTCAAAATGTATAATTTAATACTCTGCTTCAGCTTCTTCTAAACGTTCCATAAACTGTGATGATTGTTAGGACAGAAACAGGAAGAAAACTCAGGATTTTAAAATTGTTTTCTTTGTAACATGTGATGAATCAGACTTGCAAAGTCCACAGCACAAAAGCTCCTGATAATGCTAATTCTGTGGAAGGGGTGCATACCACCCCCTTTTTGAAAACAAAACTTCCTCTACATGTTTGTTCTATTTGTGGCAGATTTTCCAAATTTAGACTAATGTTCTCATTCCTTACTGATTGTGGGTAGAAGCTTTCTTAAGTCATACAAACCATGACAGTCCCATATCTATCACTGGGAGACCTTAAGTAAGTCATTTAATTCTTTGAGTCTGAGTGCTTTTACTTTTAGAATGAAGTGTGGTATAATGAAGGCACCTCTAGATCCATTCTCTGCCTTTCCCCCTCTACTCTGTGTCCTGGGGTCTTTATGGACCACATCAGTGGTTCTCTTGCCTGCTGACTTCCTGTTGGGTTCAACCACCGGGAGGTACCAGCAGAAGATCAGAGGAGAGAGGAAGGCATATTTATTTGACCAGCTCCCTTCTTGTGCACAGTGCATGGCAACAGCCACATTCCTCTCCCAAAGGTCATCGCCTCCCCTACAGCTTCAGCTCTTAAGTTCCAGGAACCTCTCCCTCCCTTCACCCTTCCTCAGCCAGGTCAACAATGGCTTCCTGCCTATGTTAACCCTATCCTCACCCGGCACTCTGATACAGAAGGTAAGGGTTTAGGTAAATTCTAATGTTTCTTCTACTCCTAAACTAAGTAGAATCTCTTTTTGATATGTCCTAGAAAGATCTTTTCTTTTGAGAAAGGAGATGGTTTTCATGCCTAGTTGATAGAATGTATTCTGATAGGAGCCAGCATATGTAAATGAGAGGATATTAGACTGTGAGTCAGGAGATGAGCAGTGCTACTAAATAGGATACAACTTTCTTTTTCTTTGTGAAAAATTGTAGTAAAATACACATAACAAAAATTACCATCTTAACTTTTTTTTTTTGCTGTACTTGGGCCTCTCACTGTTGTGGCCTCTCCCGCTGCGGAGCACGGGTTCCGGACGCACAGGCTCAGCGGCCATGGCTCACGGACCCAGCTGCTCTGCAGCATGTGGGATCCTCCCGGACCGGGGCATGACCCTCGTCCCCTGCATCGGCAGGCGGACTCTCAACCACTGCGCCACCAGGGAAGCCCCATCTTTTTTTTTTTTTTTTTTCTTTTTCCCCTTGCGGTACGCGGGCCTCTCACTGTTGTGGCCTCTCCCGTTGCGGAGCACAGGCTCCGGATGCGCAGGCCCAGAGGCCATGGCTCACGGGCCCAGCCGCTCCGCGGCATATGGGATCCTCCCAGACCGGGGCACGAACCCTCATCCCCTGCATCGGCAGGCGGACTCTCAACCACTTGCGCCACCAGGGAGGCCCGGAAGCCCTATCTTAACTACTTTTAAGTGAACAGTTCAGTGGCATTAAGTACATTGCTGTGCTACCATCACTACCATCTGTCCACAGAACTCTTTTCATGTTGCAAAACAGAAACTCTGTGGCCAGTAAACAATCACTATTTCCCCTCCCCTGAGCTCCTGGGAACAACCGTTCTACTTTTTGTCTCTTTGAATTTTTTGACTCTAGGTACCTCATATGAGTGGAATCATACATATTTGTCTTTTTGTGACTGATTTATTTCACTTAGCATAATGTCCTCAGAGTTCATCCATGTTGAGCATGTTTCAGAATTTCTTTCCTTTTAAAGGCTGAATAATATTCCATTTTTTGTATACACCACATTTTTTTGGTATCCATTCATCTGTCTATGCACACTTGGATTACTTCCACTTTTTGGTTACCTCAAATAATAATGCTATGACCATAGGTATCCAAATATCATATTCAAGTCCCCGCTTCCAATACTTTTGGATATATAATCAGAAGTGCAATTGCTGGATCATATGGTAATTCTACTTTTAATTTTTTAAGGAACCACCATCCTGTTTTCCATAGTGGCTTCACCTATCTGCAATATACAAGGGTTCTGATGTCTCCACATCCTCACAAATGCTTGTGATTTTCTATTTCTTGTTTTTGTTTTTTAAATAGTAACCATCCTACAGGTATACAGCTTTGAATCAATATTTATTTAGCACCTGTTCATCCATTCACTGTGTTAGGTACTGGAAATACGACAAACAGACTCTGCTCTAATGGAGTTTATAATTCTAGAGGGAAGAACAGACAAAAACAAACAAATGAAATAAAATAATTGCAAATCTTGAGAAATGCTATGAAGGAAACACAGGGATGAGGCAGATAATGATGGAGACCTACTTGTGGGGGAAAAAACCTTTTATGAAGAAGTGACATTTAAATAGAGATATGAAAGAGCTGGCTAAGAGGAAAGAAAGATTATAGAAAAGAGCAAGCCAGGCAGGGGTGACAAAAGTGCAAAGGGCTGGAGTCTGGAAAGAGCTTGGGGTGTTCAAGTTGTGGAGGGAACAGCAGTGTGACTGGATGGTGGAGCAGGAAGGCACAGACACGGAGAGGACAAGGTTGGCACCTTGTTGTTCAGGTCCTTATAAAGCCACTTTTCAGATCTGGGATTTTATTCAGTGTTCAGTAGGAGGCCATTGGAGTTTTCCATGGGAGAATTGCATGCTCTGAGCTTTGGACTAAATACTGACCTAGGCCTCCGCTCACTAGGTGTCTTCCCAGGAGCCCTTGCAGCTTCGGGGCTGTGGGTCACTGGCTCCTGGAAGCCGCACTGTGCAGGGTTAAGGACTCATGCTCTGGGGTCAGGTATACTTGGATTCAACTCCCCCTTCTACCACCTACTTGCAGTGTGACTTTAAACAGGTTACTTAAGCTAGCAGCCCCCAACCTTTCTGGCACCAGGGACTGGTTTCCTGGAAGACACTTTATCCACGGATGGGGCGGGGGCAGGGGTGGTGGCGGTTCAGGCGGTAATGGGATTGCTGGGGAGCGGCAGGTGAAGCTTCGCTCATTTGCCCACCGCTCACCTCCTGCTGTGCAGCCTGCTTCCTAGGGGAACCAGGGGGTTGGGGACCCCTGATTTAAGCCCTCAGAGCCTCAGTTTCTTCATCAGGAAAATGGGAAAAAATGGTACTTTCTTCATAAAATTGTTTAAGGATAAGATGAAAAAATATATGTGAATCCCTTAACACAGTGCCTGGCACACATTAAACTCTAATAAACATTAGCTATTATGATTATTATAATCTTTCATTCAGTCATTCAACAAGCTTTTATTGAGAGCATATTGTGTCCCTGGCTCTGAGCTATGTGAGAGGGTTAAAAAGATGAGACCATCGTCCTGGTTTTCAAGAAGCAGCAACACATCTAATTATAACACAGGATGCTGAGTGCAATGGGAGACGTATGGATGGGACATTATAAATGCACAGAGAAAGTGCATTCAACCTAGACTGGGGATGGGGACGTAGAAGAATCCCCCTAGCGCAAGTGATAACTGAGCCATGTCTTAGAGGATGAGTTGAGGGGGGGGTGAAGGGAATCTAGGCAGAGAGGACCACATGAGTGAAAGGAGGGAGACAAGAAGCAGCATAGCGTGCAAGAGGGGAACATGCTGCAGTTCAGGGGCTGCCAGGATATTAAGTATTGGGATAGGTGGCCCAGGAGAGCCAGACAGGGGTGAGATCATAGAGATCCCTGTATAATAGGCTGAGGAACTTGGAGTTTACCCTGTAGGCAATGGTGAACTATTGGAGGATTTCTAGCCCTGTACAGATTTGAGTTTTAGATAGTTCATTCTTGGCATGTGCAGAAAACAGGTGTAATTGGGAAAAGAACGAAAGAAAGGAGAACAAGTAGGAGGCAATTGCAGTAAACCAGGCAAGAAAGAGACAGTGTGAGGCGGAGTAAGGTCATGGGACATAAGGATGGAGAAGATGAGGCAGATGTTAAAAGTTTATCTAAAAGACTAAATTGGCGGGATGTGACGAGTTACCAGATGTGGAAGTGGTGCGGGGTATAGAGGAGTCCAGAACAACTAGAAGCTATAAACTGGGGTGTCTGAGTGGATGGCAGACACAGAGAGCAGGGGGAGAGCTTTCAGTGGATACTGCAAGATGGTGCACCGTGTTCAAGAGGGAGGCCATCACTTCCTCAGCCTTCAGGAATAATGGCTGCTGATGGCTCATGGAGTCCCCTCTGGCCTAAGGGAGCTCCTTTGCTCAAGGGTATGCCCCGTTGCCAGGTGAAGCCCATATTCAATGACTGGTTGATGTAGGGACACAGAGACTGGGTCTCCTTTTCTCAGTTCAGGAAAACTCTGAAGGGCCATTCCAGCCCCAGAGCTCCCTTGAAGATCAGCTGAGGCTCATGTTGTGTCTGCAGCACACGTCAGCTTCTCCCTGTGCCTAATCCTGCTTCCCTCACTGGCCTCCAGGTGCTACACCCTAAAGCACTCCTCAGTAAATCTGCTCACAGATGCCTGTCTCAGATTCTGTTTCTCAGGGGACTGGACCTGAGACAGAGGGGATGATACTCAGTTTTGAATGAGTTGAGCTTGATTATGTCTATAAGACATCCAGGTAGAGATATCTAACAGGTTTCAGACAGCTAAGCCTAAACCTCCATATAATGCTGCAGCCTGTTGCGGAGCACAGGCTCCAGACGTGCAGGCTCAGCGGCCATGGCTCACGGACCCAGCCGCTCCGCGGCATGTGGGATCTTCCTGGACCAGGGCACGAACCCGTGTCCCCTGCATCGGCAGGCGGACCCTCAACCACTGCGCCACCAGGGAAGATTTGAAATAAAGATTTGAGAGTTATATCAGCACACTGGTGGTGCTGGTCTGCAATCCCTTACTTGCAATTTCCAAATCCAAAAAAACAAGTCTAAAAACCAAAAGTCTTTTAAAAAAATTCATTTGCTGGCACTTTTGACACTAAAACATAACCTAAATGTACATGAAAACTATTTCTAGCCCTGGGAGTTCTCTGGTGGTCCAGCAGTTAAGACTCCACGCTCCCAATGCAGGGGGCCTGGATTTGATCCCTGGTCAGGGAACTAGATCCCGCATGCTGCCACTAAAAGATCCTGCATGTGGCAACAAAGATCCTGTGTGCCACAGCTAAGACCCAGCGCAGCCAAATAAATAAATACTTTTTTAAAAATCAAAAACTATTTCTAGCCCCTTTAAAAAACCTACTTAGTGTGACGATTTCTGTGTTTTGCTACAGAAATATTCTTGTGTTTGATTTTAGAAGGTGCTATCCCAGGCTCTACTGGGCCCAGTATATAATTTTCAGTATATGTTCCTTATAACCTTTCCAAAACCTGAACAATTCTGGATTCTTTTTTTTTTTTAATTTTTTTTTTATTTTACAAATTTAATCAGTTATACATATACATATGTTCCCATATCCCCTCCCTTTTGCGTCTCCCTCCCACCCTCCCTATCCCACCCCTCCAGGCAGTCACAAAGAACCGAGCTGATCTCCCTGTGCTATGCGGCTGCTTCCCACTAGCTATCTACCTTACGTTTGGTAGTGTATATATGTCCATACCGCTCTTTCACTTTGTCACAGCTTACCCTTCCCCCTCCCCATATCCTCAAGTCCATTCTCTAGTAGATCTGTGTCTTTATTCCTGTCTTACTCCTAGGTTCTTGATGACATTTTTTTTCTTAAATTCCATATATATGTGTCAGCATACAGTATTTGTCTTTCTCTTTCTGACTTACTTCACTCTGTATGACAGACTCTAGGTCCATCCACCTCATTACAAATAGCTCAATTTCATTTCTTTTTATGGCTGAGTAATATTCCATTGTATATATGTGCCACATCTTCTTTACCCATTCATCCGATGATGGACACTTAGGTTGTTTCCATCTCCGGGCTATTGTAAATAGGGCTGCTATGAACATTTTGGTACATGTCTCTTTTTGAATTATGGTTTTCTCAGGGTATATGCCCAGTAGTGGGATTGCTGGGTCATATGGTAGTTCTATTTGTAGTTTTTTAAGGAACCTCCATACCGTTCTCCATAGTGGCTGTACCAATTCACATTCCCACCAGCAGTGCAAGAGTGTTCCCTTTTCTCCACACCCTCTCCAGCATTTATTGTTTCTAGATTTTTTGATGATGGCCATTCTGACTGGTGTGAGATGATATCTCATTGTAGTTTTGATTTGCATTTCTCTAATGAGTAAAGATGTTGAGCATCCTTTCATGTGTTTGTTGGCTGTCTGTATATCTTCTGTGGAGAAATGTCTATTTAGGTCTTCTGCCCATTTTTGGATTGGGTTGTTTGTTTTTTTGCTATTGAGCTGCATGAGCTGCTTATAAATTTTGGAGATTAATCCTTTGTCAGTTGCTTCATTTGCAAATATTTTCTCCCATTCTGAGGGTTGTCTTTTGGTCTTGTTTATGGTTTCCTTTGCTGTGCAAAAGCTTTGAAGTTTCATTAGGTCCCATGTGTTTATTTTTGTCTTTATTTCCATTTCTCTAGGAGGTGGGTCAAAAAGGATCTTGCTGTGATTTATGTCATAGAGTGTTCTGCCTATGTTTTCCTCTAGGAGTTTGATAGTGTCTGGCCTTACATTTAGGTCTTTAATCCATTTTGAGCTAATTTTTGTGTATGGTGTTAGGGAGTGATCTAATCTCATACTTTTACATGTCCCTGTCCAGTTTTCCCAGCACCACTTATTGAAGAGACTGTCCTTTCTCCACTGTACATTCCTGCCTCCTTTATCAAAGATAAGGTGACCATATGTCCGTGGGTTTATCTCTGGGCTTTCTATCCTGTTCCATTGATCTATCTTTCTGTTTTTGTGCCAGTACCATACTGTCTTGATTACTGTAGCTTTGTAGTATAGTCTGAAGTCAGGGAGCCTGATTCCTCCAGCTCCATTTTTCGTTCTCAAGATTGCTTTGGCTATTCGGGGTCTTTTGTGTTTCCATACAAATTGTGAAATTTTTTGTTCTAGTTCTGTGAAAAATGCCATTGGTAGTTTGATAGGTATTGCATTGAATCTGTAGATTGCTTTGGGTAGTAGAGTCATTTTCACAATGTTGATTCTTCCAATCCAAGAACATGGTACATCTCTCCATCTATTTGTATCATCTTTAATTTCTTTCATCAGTGTCTTATAATTTTCTGCATACAGGTCTTTGGTCTCCTTAGGTAGGTTTATTCCTAGATATTTTTTTTTTTTTTTTTTTTTTTTTTTTTGCGGTATGCGGGCCTCTCACTGTTGTGGCCTCCCCCGTTGCGGAGCACAGGCTCCGGACGCGCAGGCTCCGGACGCGCAGGCTCAGCGGCCATGGCTCACGGGCCCAGCCGCTCCGCGGCATATGGGATCCTCCCAGACCGGGGCACGAACCCGTATCCCCTGCATCGGCAGGCGGACTCTCAACCACTTGCGCCACCAGGGAGGCCCTATTCCTAGATATTTTATTCTTTTTGTTGCAATGGTAAATGGGAGTGTTTCCTTGATTTCACTTTCAGATTTTTCATCATTAGTATATAGGAATGCCAGAGATTTCTGTGCATTAATTTTGTATCCTGCAACTTTACCAAATTCATTGATTAGCTCTAGTAGTTTTCTGGTAGCATCTTTAGGATTCTCTATGTATAGTATCATGTCATCTGCAAACAGTGACAGCTTTACTTCTTCTTTTCCCATTTGGATTCCTTTTATTTCCTTTTCTTCTCTGATTGCTGTGGCTAAAACTTCCAAAACTATGTTGAATAAGAGTGGTGAGAGTGGGCAACCTTGTCTTGTTCCTGATCTTAGTGGAAATGGTTTCAGTTTTTCACCATTGAGGACGATGCTGGCTGTGGGTTTGTCATATATGGCCTTTATTATGTTGAGGAAAGTTCCCTCTATGCCTACTTTCTGCAGGGTTTTTATCATAAATGGGTATTGAATTTTGTCGAAAGCTTTCTCTGCATCTATTGAGATGATCATATGGTTTTTCTCCTTCAACTTGTTAATATGGTGTATCACATTGATTGATTTGCGTATATTGAAGAATCCTTGCATTCCTGGAATAAACCCCACTTGATCATGGTGTATGATCCTTTTAATGTGCTGTTGGATTCTGTTTGCTAGTATTTTGTTGAGGATTTTTGCATCTATGTTCATCAGTGATATTGGCCTGTAGTTTTCTTTCTTTGTGACATCCTTGTCTGGTTTTGGTATCAAGGTGATGGTGGCCTCGTAGAATGAGTTTGGGAGTGTTCCTCCCTCTGCTATATTTTGGAAGAGTTTGAGAAGGATAGGTGTTAGCTCTTCTCTAAATGCTTGATAGAATTCGCCTGTGAAGCCATCTGGTCCTGGGCTTTTGTTTGTTGGAAGATTTTTAATCACAGTTTCAATTTCAGTGCTTGTGATTGGTCTGTTCATATTTTCTATTTCTTCCTGATTCAGTCTTGGCAGGTTGTGCATTTCTAAGAATTTGTCCATTTCTTCCAGGTTGTCCATTTTATTGGCATAGAGTTGCTTATAGTAATCTCTCATGATCTTTTGTATTTCTCCAGTGTCAGTTGTTACTTCTCCTTTTTCATTTCTAATTCTATTGATTTGAGTCTTCTCCCTTTTTTTCTTGATGAGTCTGGCTAATGGTTTATCAATTTTGTTTATCTTCTCAAAGAACCAGCTTTTAGTTTTATTGATCTTTGCTATCGTTTCCTTCATTTCTTTTTCATTTATTTCTGATCTGATTTTTATGATTTCTTTCCTTCTGCTAACTTTGGGATGTTTTTGTTCTTCTTTCTCTAATTGCTTTAGGTGCAAGGTTAGGTTGTTTATTCGAGATATTTCCTGTTTCTTAAGGTGGGATTGTATTGCCATAAACTTCCCTCTTAGAACTGCTTTTGCTGCATCCCATAGGTTTTGGGTCGTCGTGTCTCCATTGTCATTTGTTTCTAGGTATTTTTAAATTTCCTCTTTGATTTCTTCAGTGATCACTTCATTATTAAGTAGTGTATTGTTTAGCCTCCATGTGTTTGTATGTTTTACAGCTCTTTTCCTGTAATTGATATCTAGTCTCATAGCATTGTGGTCGGAAAAGATACTTGATACAATTTCAATTTTCTTAAATTTACCAAGGCTTGATTTGTGACCCAAGATATGATCTATCCTGGAGAATGTTCCATGAGCACTTGAGAAAAATGTGTATTCTGTTGTTTTTGGATGGAATGTCCTATAAATATCAATTAAGTCCATCTTGTTGAATGTATCATTTAAAGCTTGTGTTTCCTTATTTATTTTCATTTTGGATGACCTGTCCATTGGTGAAAGTGGGGTGTTAAAGTCCCCTACTATGATTGTGTTACTGTCGATTTCTCCTTTTATGGCTGTTAATATTTCCCTTATGTATTGAGGTGCTCCTATGTTGGGTGCATAAATATTTACAATTGTTATATCTTCTTCTTGGATTGATCCCTTGATCATTATGTAGTGTCCTTCTTTGTCTCTTCTAGTAGTCTTTATTTTAAAGTCTATTTTGTCTGATATGAGAATTGCTACTCCAGCTTTCTTTTGGTTTCCATTTGCATGGAATATCTTTTTCCATCCCCTTACTTTCAGTCTGTATGTGTCTCTAGGTCTGAAGTGGGTCTCTTGTAGACAGCATATATATGGGTCTTGTTTTTGTATCCATTCAGCCAGTCTGTGTCTTTTGGTGGGAGCATTTAGTCCATTTACATTTAAGGTAATTATTGATATGTATGTTCCTATTCCCATTTTCTTAATTGTTTTGGGTTCGTTATTGTAGTTCTTTTCCTTCTGTTGTGTTTCTTGCCTAGAGAAGTTCCTTTAGCATTTGTTGTAAAGCTGGTTTGGTGGTGCTGAACTCTCTCAGCTTTTGCTTGTCTGTAAAGGTTTTAATTTCTCCATCAAATCTGAATGAGATCCTTGCTGGGTAGAGTAATCTTGGTTGCAGGTTTTTCTCCTTCATCACTTTAAGTATGTCCTGCCACTCCCTTCTGGCTTGTAGAGTTTCTGCTGAGAGATCAGCTGTTATCCTGATGGGGATTCCCTTGTGTGTTATTTGTTGTTTTTGCCTTGCTGCTTTTAATATGATTTCTTTGTGTTTAATTTTTGACAGTTTGATTAATATGTGTCTTGGTGTATTTCTCCTTGGATTTATTCTGTATGGGACTCTCTGTGCCTCCTGGACTTGATTAACTATTTCCTTTCCCATATTAGGGAAGTTTTCAACTATAATCTCTTCAAATATTTTCTCAGTCCCTTTCTTTTTCTCTTCTTCTTCTGGAACCCCTATAATTCGAATGTTGGTGCGTTTAATGTTGTCCCAGAAGTCTCTGAGACTGTCCTCTGTTCTTTTCATTCTTTTTTCTTTATTTTGCTCTGCAGCAGTTATTTCCACTATTTTATCTTCCACCTCACTTATCCGTTCTTCTGCCTCAGTTATTCTGCTATTGATCCCATCTAGAGTATTTTTTATTTCATTTATTGTGTTTTTAATCAATGCTTGATTCATCTTTAGTTCTTCTAGGTCCTTGTTAACTGTTTCTTGCATTTTGTCTATTCTATTTCCAAGATTTTGGATCATCTTTACCATCATTATTCTGAATTCTTTTTCAGGTAGACTGCCTATTACCTCTTCATTTGTTAGGTCTGGTGGGTTTTTATCTTGCTCCTTCTCCTGCTGTGTGTTTTTCTGTCTTCTCATTTTGCTTATGTTACTGTGTTTGGGGTCTCCTTTTTGCAGGCTGCAGGTTCGTAGTTCCCGTTGTTTTTGGTGTCTGTCCCCAGTGGCTAAGGTTGGTTTAGTGGGTTGTGTAGGCTTCTTGGTGGAGGGGACTACTGCCTGTGTTCTGGTGGATGAGGCTGGATCTTGTCTTTCTGGTGGGCAGGTCCACGTCTGGTGGTGTGTTTTGGGGTGTCTGCAGACTTTTTATGATTTTAGGCCACCTCTCTGCTAATGGGTGGCGTTGTGTTCCTGTCTTGCTAGTTGTTTGGCATAGGGTGTCCAGCACTGTAGCTTGCTGGTCGTTGAGTGAAGCTGGGTGCTGGTGTTGACATGGAGATCTCTGGAAGATTTTCGCCGTTTGATATTGTGTGGAGCTGGGAGGTCTCTTGTGGACCAGTGTCCTGAAGTTGGCTCTCCCACCTCAGAGGCACAGCACTGACTCCTGGCTCCTCAATTTGGGATGATTTGTTGTCTATTCATGTATTCCACAGATGCAGGGTACATCAAGTTGATTGTGGAGCTTTAATCCGCTGCTTCTGAGGCTGCTGGGAGAGGCTTCCCTTTCTCTTCTTTGTTCTCACAGCTCCTGTGTCTCAGCTTTGGATTTGGCCCCGCCTCTGCGTGTAGGTCGCCGGAGGGCGTCTGTTCTTCGCTCAGACAGGACAGGGTTAAAGGAGCAGCCTCTTCGGGGACTCTGGCTCACTCAGGCCGGGTGGGAGGGAGGGGGACGGAGTGCGGGGCGAGCCTGCAGCGGCAGAGGTCGGCGTGACGTTGCACCAGCCCGAGGCGTGCCGTGCGTTCTCCCAGGGAAGCCGCCCCTGGATCCCGGGACCCCGGCAGTGGCAGGCTGCACAGGCTCCCGGAAGGGCGGTGTGGACAGTGACCTGCACTCGCACACAGGCTTCTTGGCGGCGGCAGCAGCAGCCCCAGCATCCCACGCCCGTCTCTGGGCTCCGCGCTTTCAGCCGCGACTCGCGCCCGTCTGTGGAGCTCCTTTAAGCAGCGCTCTTAATCCCTTCTCCTCGCGCACCAGGAAACCAAGAGGGAAGAAAAAGTCTCCTGCCTCTTCGGCATCTCCAGAGTTTTCCCGGATTCCCTCCCGGCTAGCTGTGGCACATTAGCCCCCTTCAGGCTGAGTTCTTGCCGCCAGCCCCAGTCCTCTCCCTGCGCTCTGACTGAAGCCCGAGCCTCAGCTCCAGCGCCGCCCGCCCCGGCGGGGGAGCAGACAATGCTTTCGGGCTGGTGAGTGCCGCTCGGCACTGCTCCTCTGTGCGGGAATCTCTCCGCTTTGCCCTACCCAGGTATGTGGGGAGTTTCTTGCCTTTTGGGAGGTCTGGGGTCTTCTGCCAGCGTTCAGTAGGTGTTCTGTAGGAGTTGTTCCACGTGTAGCTGTATTTCTGGTGTATCCGTGGGGAGGAAGGTGATCTCCGCGTCTTACTCTTCCGCCATCTTACCCGGAAGTCAAAATTCTGGATTCTTAAGCCACTTGGTCCTGAGAGTTTCAGATGAAGCACTGCAGACTTATAATTGGGAACATGAAAGAGGATAAGATCACCTAGGGGGAAAGTATAAATAAAAAAGCAAGCACTAGACAGGAAACAGCAGCATTTTGGAAGCCAAAGGAAGCGTGGCCAACAAAAGAGAGCGAGAAGAAATGTTCCTAAGGTATGATTAGTCAGGAGAGTGAGGAGTCCCGGAGGCCAAGAGAACAGAGAGCTTTAAGAAAGAGGAGAGCTGTCTAAGAGCCAGGAAGTTAAGACTTATCCTCCAGAGCTGGCAACTGGTGGTTGATTGATAGTGAGTGCAGCTTCAGAAGAATGGTGCAGGCAGGGGCTCAAATGCAGTAGATTGTGGAATGAATGGAAAGTGAGGAGAGAGAGCATACAATTGCTAGATGGCTAAGGGCATGTTATTTTAGCCTGAAGAAAACCTTGGGCATATTTATAGGGAGGTGGAGAGGAGCAAAGAGTGAGTGAGAGGTGGAAGGTAAAGGAGGGAGAGGAGAACCAAAGGGACAAGATGTAAGAGGAGGCAGGGAGAACTCAGGTGGGGTTGGGGCCAGGATTCATGTGGAGGAAGGGAGTGTGAGGGTTGGTCTAGAACTGAAGGAGGGACCACTCACATTCTGAAATGGGAAGATAAAGAATGAGAAAGGGATTAGATAAAGAAAAATGGGTATGTAGAAAGGGATAACATGGTTGGTCATCTCTGATGACTTCCATTTCTCATTGAAACAGATTGAACCATCTACTGAAAGTAAAGGGGATACAAGCTGAAAACAGATCTTGGGGAGAGGTGATAGTTTGGTGTAAAGAGAGGGAGTAACCAAGGAGAATCAGAAAGATGAGTAATTGGTGGTGTTAAAAAACCGAAAATTCAACTGAGTGAATTTGAAGATCTAATTGGCTTTATTAAACAATTCATGTATCCATCTAGCAAATGGAGATACTCCAAGGAGTTATACAAAATGGAAGGCTTTTATAGAAAGAAGGGTGGGACAAGGAAGTCATTAGCAGAAGAAAAATGAAAGTTCATTGGAGGAAACTAAGAGTTCAGGGTGATGATGGCTTCTTATTGGCTGAGCTGTGGTGTTTTCCATTGGCTGGGCTTGTTGCTGGGCAAGAAGAAAATCTTCCTTCCTCCTAAGGTGGTAAAGTAGAGACATATTCCTGTTGGAGACGCAAGGTACTTCTTTCCCGTCTGGGGGAATTGATGACAAGTGGTAGGGCATGAGATCTCCTCTACAGTCCTTCCCAACTCCAATTTTAGTTGTGGTTTCCTCTATTAATTTTCACAGTTGTCTAAAGTAAGAGAACATGGGCAGGCATTAATGGATACAGTGGTGTGTGGTGTGATTTTTTCCCTTCAGCCCTCAGCTTTATGCACAGAGGTGTTACTTAAACAACAAGATATCTACATAACCATTAAAAGTCATCACAAAGAATATTTAATGGCAAGGAAAAATGCTTAAGATACACTGTAGGGGATAGTGTTGGTAGCTTCCTGAGAACCCCCTGGCATTCATCTCTGTTCAGACCTCTGCTCCTGAAAGGCTGCTTGCTGTGATCACATGAAGCTCTCTGCCTGAAGCTTTCCTCTGGCCAAGGAGCATGCTTAGAAGTCAATACTAGGGGAATGCCCATCGATTCCTAGGGGAATTATTGTTCCCTCCCCAAACTTCCCAGCCCTAAAAAATTACTAATAGGAAGTTGGAGGTTAAATACTTTAGCTTCCTCTGCCTTCCTTGGGGACAATTTTGAGATGTTTTGTACTCTGTTTCTAAGTGTCCTCCAGAAGAACTCAACTCCAGTTGCAACACAGTGACAACTGGATTAATTACACACAACTTATTGGCTTCCCTCCTGTGGTGATTATTTTTAAAGTTCCCAACTTCTTCGGCATTACTCCCATTAAGTGGTAGAGTCTATGTCCCCTTCCCCTGTGGGCTTGTGACAGCTTTGACTAAAAGAGTATGGCAGAATTGATGCTATATCATTTCTAAGGCTAGACCATAAAAGGCCATCAGGTTCTCTTGGGCACTCACTCTTGGGAAACCAGTCACCAGGTAAGAAGTCTGACTCCATTGAGGCTGCTCTGCTGGAGAGCCCACATGCAGATACTCTGGTCGACAACCCTAACTGAGCTTGAGGTCAACCATCAGGCTCAGGCTATGTGAGTAGACCATCTGGACCACCCAGCCCAGCAGAGCCTTCAGATGCCTGCAGCCCCAGTGGATATCTCTCCACTGAACCCTTCCTAAATTCCTGATGCACAAAGTTGAATGCAAAATAAAATGGTTCAGGGCCTCCCTGGTGGCGCAAGTGGTTGAGAGTCCGCCTGCCGATGCAGGGGATACGGGTTCGTGCCCCGGTCTGGGAGGATCCCATATGCCGCGGAGCGGCTGGGCCCGTGAGCCATGGCCGCTGAGCCTGCGCGTCCGGAGCCTGTGCTCCGCAACGGGGGAGGCCACAACAGTGAGAGGCCCGCATACCGAAAAAAAAATAAAAAAAATAAAAAAAATAAAATGGTTCCGTTGTTTTATACCATTAAGGAATAACTTATTACATAGCAGTAGTGACTGGACATTCCCCTTCCCTGTATCTCTTCCCCATTTTCCTTCTGGTGTTTCCTGGGGTTGCCTTCAAAATAAAGTATATGCTCTTTTTATCTTTTCTTTTTATAAAATTTATTTATTTACTTGTTTCTTTGTTTATTTTTGGCTGCATTGGGTCTTCGTTGCTGTACGCTGGCTTTCTCTAGTTGTGGTGAGCGGGGGGCTACTCTTCATTGTGGTGCACAGGCTTCTTATTGTGGTGGCTTCTCTTGTTGTGGAACATGGGCTCTAAGCACGCAGGCTTCAGTAGTTGTGGCGAGCGGGCTTAGTTGTTCTGCGGCATGTGGGATCTTCCCAGACCAGGGATCAAACCCATATCCCCTGCATTGGCAGGCGAATTCTTAACCACTGTGCCACCAGGGAAGTCCCCTGTATGTGCTCTTGAATCTTTATTTCAGAATTTGTTTCTGGGGAACTCAAACCAAAACCAAAGCCAAAACCAAAACCAAAACCAACAAATGAACCAAAAAAACCCCAAAATAAACAGTGTTACAAAATAATAATATATCATAACTGTGAAAAACAAAATAACAAGGGAAAAGAAGAAGAAATATATAAACATGTTAAGCAGATTAATTTCTAAATAGGAAGATTGAAGTTGATATTTATCTTTAATATTCTTTTTGTATATTCTCTAAGAGTTATAAGAGTTTCTAAGAGTCATATATCAATTTTAAACAAAAAAAACCTGTTTTATAAACATGGGAACATGAGTAATGTATTATGAAAACATTTTTCTACAAAAATTAAAATTGGGGCTTCCCTGGTGGCGCAGTGGTTGAGAGTCCACCTGCCGATGCAGGGAACATGGGTTCGTGCCCCGGTCCAGGAATATCCCACATGCCGCAGAGCGGCTGGGCCCGTGAGCCATGGCCGCTGAGCCTGTGCGTCTGGAGCCTGTGGTCCGCAGTGGGAGAGGCCACAACAGTGAGAGGCCCTTGTATCACACACAAAAAAATTGGACAGTTTTCATGGTTAAAGTAAAATTTGTGTTCTGAAATTTTTACTTATGGTAGAACTCCTCCTTCTGGCTTAATGAGCCCTACCTACATCCCTTGAACAGAGTGATTCTTGTATTATGTGACCAACATTTGCCAATCACAGCCGATTAAACCAGGGGTTACCATATCTGACCCTCAAAGAACCAATCCATAATCTAGTCAAAATCCAGTCATCTTCTCTCTAGAATTTGACTGGGAAATACAGTGCCATGTATACAGTGACAGGGCCATGGAAATTAGACATTTGAGGCCCAGTGGTGTCAGGATGGGAGTTGGCCTATGGTGAACTAATGCCACATACAAGTTGAAGTTGTGTGGAGGGCAGAAACCATGAGAAAGAGGGGATGCTGAGCTGCCACGTGGTGAAGGGCAAGTGCAAAGAGAGAAACAATGATGAAAAGCTCTCTTTCTATGTATGTGTGTGTATGTGTAGGGAGAGAGATAGAAAGACAGATGGGTTTCCAGTTCCCATGAGGTTTGGCTACACTTCCTGCATTACATCTCCCTGAGATTCTATCATATCTCTTCATGATCCTTTTTACTTGCCTTTGTTTAAGGAGCTTCTGTTCTTCGTAACCAGTGGAACTAAACAAGTTCATTTCCCAAGACCAAAAAGCTAAAATAACACCAATGCTGATATTAATATTGTCTTAGTCTCTTAGGGCTGCTGTAACAAAAATACCATAGACTGGGTGACTTAAACAACAAACATATGTTTCTTACAGTTCTGGAGGCTGGGAAGTCCAAGACTAGGGCGCTAGCAAATTTGGTGTCTGGTGAGGACCTGTTTCCTGGTTCATAGACAGCTGTCTTCTCGCTGTGTCCTCACATGGTGGAAGGGGTGAGAGAGCTCTCTGGAGTCTCTTTTATTAGGGCACTAATCACATTCCTGAGGGTTGCACCCCCATGACCTAATCGCTTCTCAAATGCTCCACCTCCTAACACCATCACATTCAGGGTTAGGATTTCAGCATTTGAATTTGGGGGGAACACAAACATCTAGTCCATAACAAATATTAACGTGAATAACTTAACAAGGAAGTATTAGTCATATTCCTGTCTCAGACATGAGATAGCTGAGACATAAGGACGTTTGGCAAGGCCAGTGGTCTGCTGGCTGACAAGTGTAGGGCAGGATTCGCGAGTGGGCAGTCTGGCTCCAGAGCACTTAACCTCTATGCCATTCCATCTCATGCTCCTGTGATTCCACACACTCTAGCTTGGGGGGCTGAGGCCATGGCTCTTTGTTGAGAGCTCATTACAGGGTGCCGAGGAGGTAAAGATTCAAGGTTCCCAAAACCGCACAGCAGGCTGGAGGTTGCCTTAAGATACCAACATGTGTATAGTGTGAGGATTGGCAAAAACCTTATGAATGGTATTTTGCTTTCTGTCCCCACGCTTCCACCTTTCAGTAGTGTTTATTCATTTTCTACCCATCCTCTGACCTGCAAACACATGATCACTCAAGAATATTGAGAATGAGAGGAAACTACAAACCACAAGAGGCCCTAGGCTGAGAGAAAGGCAAGGAAAGCTAACTAAGCATGGGACAGAACTGTTGTGGGCACTATGTCATCATCAGTTAAGCCTCAGGAGGGCTAAGCTAAGCTTGCAGCCCCAGTTTAAGGGAGTAGGTGGGAGGCCCCAGGGCTTTCACGAATATTCTCTCATTTCACCCTTGTTACAACCCTGTGAAGTAAATATCATTAAACTTATTTTAGAGGTGGGGCAAATGAGATTCCGAGAGGGTGAGTGATTTGGCAAAGGACACACAGTGAGTAGTGGCAGAGCTGAGATTCTAAATCCTATGCGGCTTCCATTTCAGGATACTGTATCTTCAGTCTAGTCTGCTCACGTTTGACTATACGCTACCTCTTAACTCCCAGATTAATAGCACGGGAGCCAGGGTAGCGAATCTGACCCTAACAGTATTAAAACTCAGGTACTTGGTTTTCAGGATGAACCTCAAACTGTGCCATATAGTAAACAACTGCTTCATCCACCAGCATACAAGGCCAGCATGATCAGTTTCTTACAGAGGCACATGTTTTCTGAACTTAGTGACAGTTTTTGAATTTGTAAATTGAGAGCTGTGGTCAACCAGCTCAGATGTTTGCAGGGCTTTTCTTGTTTTTTTTTTTTTTTTTTTTTTTGTGATACGCCGGCCTCTCACTGTTGTGGCCTCTCCTGTTGCGGAGCACAGGCTCCGGACGTGCAGGCCCAGCGGCCATGGCTCACGGGCCCAGCCGCTCCGTGGCATGTGGGATCTTCCCGGACTGGGGCATGAACCCGTGTCCCCTGCATCGGCAGGTGGACTCTCAACCACTGCACCACCAGGGAAGCCCTGCAGGGCTTTTCTACCCATTCCTAGCCTCACAGATAGACACACGCATACACACACACACCAAACAGGAAAGGGCATAGTAGGCGAGGAAGATGATCAATTCCTATCTGATAGCACCGGTTCCATAGCTAGTTAGAATAGCTCACCTTTTTCCAAGGTATCCATAACACTTTCTCCTGTTGTTAATTTTTTTTGAAAGTAACAGAAATAAAATCTCAAAAATATGTAACATTAAAGGGTGAAGACGGAAATTTATTTCCAATATTTATAGTGAGGAGATAGGTTCTCTGCATAAATAACGAGCCCAGCATTTTTATGGAGTGAAATGAGGTCAGTCGTTTTTAAAAGGTATGTCATTTCATACTTCAGCAGCTCCTGGGCCATTAAAAATGCAGCGCACGACCATGAGTTAACGCTTGTACAGGACTGCCTATCTTTTAATCCAGCCTGAAAGTCAGCCCTGAAAGCAATGCATTTAACAGGGGACATCAGTGACTCACGAACGTTCAGGAAAAGGAGAAACCTGCTGACCTGAATGATTAGGAAAAAGAGAATGCAAAAAGAGGCTTTCTGACTCTTTTTTTTTTTTTTTTTTTGTGAACAGTGACAGCAAAGGGAAAAGACAGGCCTGAGGGATAATGAGGGATGGGAGTGTGGTTTCCACACTTCTATGGCCCCAGTCGGCTTTAAGACAGAACTTCTGAGGTGCTGTGACATCCACAGCCAGGCTAAGCCACATAAGTATAACTTTTAAGGGGACTTCCCTGGCAGTCCAGTGGTTAGGACTCCGCACTTCCACTGCAGGGGGCATGGGTTGTGTCCCTGGTCCGGGAACCAAGATCCTGCATACTGTGTGGCACGACCAAAAAAACAAAAAAAAAACCCTAAATAAATAAGTACAACTTTTAAGAGCCATATTCTGGTCCCTGGGTGTCATGGCCCTCACCTCTCAACCATCAAGACCCTAACAGTACTGAGAAGTTTCTTGGGAATGGGAAATGACTGGGGATGGGAAATTCAGTGTGAAATAGTGGGAAAAGCATGATTTAGCTTCAGAGAGACTTACTTTGAAATCCTGACGGTACAACTTGCCAGCTATATATTGCGATGGGTTTGTCACTGGAACTTGCTGAGCCTCATCTATAAAGTTCACCAGACAGTATTTATCTGGCACCCACTCTGGGCCACTCTGGGTTGTTCTAGGTACTGGGGATGAAGCACTGCCATCAGAAAGTGTGTCCTTGTGATCTCAGGCTCTGACAGGATAGTTTCCTTGAAGCGCTGTGAGGGTTTGAGGTCAGAGCGGGGAGTTTCTGGAACGCTGTAGATGGGCTTACTAGACATCAGCTCTTTCATTGTGAGGAGTTGATACAAGGGTCGTTCCTGGATCTCGCTCAGTGGCCAGTAGCAGAGCAGGCCTCAGGCGTTCATGCCCAGATATGGAGCTTGGATGTCTCCTGCTTTCTGAGAAGGTTGCAACCTGCTGCAAATCTCTGCTTATCAAGCTTTAGAAACCTGGCCTTGTCATGAAACGTGGCAAACTCCTGTTGGCTCTGAGGTGGGCCACTCAGAGGTGCGTCCCTTGACCCAGGGGATCAGGTACAAATTACTGGGTTCCAAAAGTTCCTTTGTCCATCTGTTCTCAGGAGCCCAGGGTTGGGGTTGGGGAAGCACTAACAAGGTAGGCATGACCATGTCCTCCTACTATCTAATGGTTTGCTTCTGTGAGTGGTGGGGGAAGGGAGGTGCTGATAAACAGGCATTAACGAAGCTGTTAGGTACACGGACCCCAAGTCAGACTGCTTGGGTTGAAATGCCTCCATTTCAATCAGGGTGACCCAGATTGATTGTTGTGAGGATTCAACGAACTAATATATATACAAATCACTTAGAACGGTGTCTGGAATGCACAAATGCTGCGTAAGTGATTACATCGGTGTTGAGTCTTACTGAGAGGGATGTCAGTGTGGTCTAAGGGTTAGGGAGTGCCATTCAAGCTGCGACCTGAAGGACGAGTACAAGAGGGAAAGTTGGGTGACTTCTCTTCTAGAGAGCAAGACTGTCAAAGGGGTGACATTAAGGGGACGCAATAGAATCATTTTGGTTGTTGCTGTTTTTGTAGAAACAATGTTGTGAATTGAGTACCTCCCTTGTGCCGGTCACTGTGTTGGAAACGCAGGATGGCTATCCCAGCATCCCCTCCTCAAGGAGCTAACTCACCAGGAAGAGAAGAATGAGAGGTCAGGAGGCAGGTGCATGAACTGAAGGCTGTCGGGACAACAAGGAAGAAGCAGTTAATCACTTGGGGTATGATTTAATAATGGCTTCACAGAGGAGGTGATGGCGATGGAGGAGGTGTGGTCACCAAGTAGGGAGGAGATGTTTCCTTGCGAGCCAAGGGATCAGTGTGGGCAAAGGGACGTTTGCTTACTGTGGCACATTTAAGGATTAGCAAGGAGTTTCAGGTGACTGGAGGGAGGAGGGGAGTGGGAGGGGTGCAGCTGGAGTGTGGGGCAGGCTTGGTTAGAGAGGGCCTTGGAAGCCAAGCCCAGATGCTTGGATTTTATCCTGGAGAGAGTTTAGAAAGAGCACTCTGTCAGCAGTGTGGCGAGATGAGTTGATGGTGGGGGGACAGGGAGCAGAGAGGAGGATTAGGAGACTGTTGCCATAGCCCAGGCAGGACATTGTGAGGGGCTGAAGCCTGGGAAGAGAGGGAGAGTGAAGAAAGGGGAGTGAAAACCAGGGGTCAATCCTAGAGGGTTTGGCGACTGGGTGACTGAGCGGTGACTCTAGGTCCTGATGGGGTGACTCAGTGAATGGTGGCCTACTGCACAGTGCGGGGCTGGGTCTCAGTCACCCTGGGGAGGGCTGGACAGGCACAAACCAGAGAGAATGTATGCCTTCCAAAGGGCATAGCTGTGTGTTCACTGAATTAGTTACCTATTATTTCTATGTAACAAATTACCCCAAAACTTACTCTCTTAAAACAAATATATATTTTCTTGATTTATACACGGATATTGTGGGCCAGGAATCCAAACATCATTTAGCTGGGTCCGCTGGTCCAGGTTCACTCATCAGACAATAATTAACGTGTCAGCTGTGTCCGTGATTTCATCTTAAAGCTCAGCTGGGAGAGGACACACATCCAAACTGATGGCCTGGCTGTTGGCAGGTCTCGGGTCCTTGTTGGCTGTTGGCTGGAGGCATCAGTTCCTTGTCACGAGGGTCTCTCCTTAGGGTAGCTCCCAACATGCCAGCGAGCTTCCCTCCAGGGCAAGCAAAGAAGAAAGAGAGAAAACAAGATGGAAATTAGTCTTTTGTCACTTAACCTCAGGAGAGACAAAAACCAGGTTCAGCCCACACTCAAGGGGAAGAGATTTCACAGGGGCATGCATACCAGGAAGTGGGATCATAGGGGACCATCTTAGAGGCTACATTATTTGCCTTGTGGGAACATCACCCAGTATTGCTAGTGCTTGATTTTTCAAGAAAAGTTGAAAAGTCAAAATTTTATGTGACATCTTCCCAATTTTAAATACTGGCCTTTAATCCAAAAAGAAAAATTTTTAATGCTATTGGTTAAATAAAACAGATCTCTCAAGCAAGACCCATGAGACAACCCACCATTTAGAGACCACAACAGAAGGAGCAGGACTGGAAGGGAGGGAGCAGAGGTTTCCCTTGTCCTTTTATTTCAAAAACCAAGTCATTGTTAAAATGATTGGAGCCTGAGAAGTACATATGTCAATCATTTGATCCAGATAGCTGTATTCATATAAATTCTACAGTCATCTTGGTAAAAAATGACTTGTTTTCATTAAAAACAAGGCTTTGATCCCTGATCTGACAGCTGCACATCTATAGAAAATGAGACACTTTGACACGCCCAGCTCTGATCTCAATTGGACACGTGGTTTCCTGCACACTGATGGAACAGAAAGACAACTGAGCATTATTAGATAGGAGAGAATGTTCTCACACACAGGAAAACAGCTTTTTCCTTTGGAAAAAAAAAACAAACAAACACAATAAAGAACAGAAAATGACTGACAGAATCAGAGCTTCCCAAATGTCAGAAGAGCTGTTTCAGCTTTACTCTGGCCTCTGTTAGGGAAGATTAGGATAGTTTTTAGACAAGTATTGAACATACCTTAGCATTAGCTGACTCAGGGAGTAATTTGCTGGTAAAATAAGCCTGCTCTTGGAGCATGTCAAAAAGCTAAGATGCAGCTTGGGCTTTTTGTATTTAAACAAAGCAAACACCTTGGTAAAGCTTAATTTGTACACACTTGCTGAAAATTTTCATTAAGCAGGAAAACTTTAGTGTAAAACCCTTCTCCTTCATTCAACAAATACCTACAGAGCGCACACAAGTGCTGGACGCTGGGGGTGTCGGGAAAGATAGCCAAGGTCACTTTGCCCCAATGCTCTACAAACTAGAGGAAAGAACGGACACTAATCTAATAATGAAGATATTATACAATTAGAAATATTTTAATGTGTATACTCTGTTGCATGTTGCATCGGAAGAAGTAGAGGCCCAATGGGAGCTTCGCCCCAGGTGACCTAATTAATTCAAGCCAGTGACTTGGGGAAGGCACCCACAGGACCAAAAAGAAGTAACAGGTCACCATTTCAAGGTGGTGGGGTGGGAGCAGACTTTGGGCTGTTTATTATGTAAGTGATAATATAGGAATTAATTTTTACATAGTTCCAATCCAGCTTTGGGTTTTTCTTTCGCTATCCAAATTATTATAGCACATGCTGAAAAACAGCTCACAGCCGTAAAGTAGAAAATCAAACAAGATCCTACTGTATAGCACAGGGAACTATATTCAATATCCTGTGATAAACCCTAATGGAAAAGAATATGAAAAAGAAGTATATATATGTGTAACTGAATCACTTTGCTGTACAGTAGAAATTAACACGTTGTAAATCAACTATACTTCAATAAAATAAATTTTTTTAAAAAGTAGAACATCAGCATTTCTTTGAACACTAATAATACTGGGCTCTTTTGCCCAAAAGCAAATCCTGTGTTTTCATCTCACTTATTTTATCACATAGAAGAAGCTATCTATTTTTAAAAAATTTATTTTTTATTGGAGTGTAGTTGATGAACAATGTGTTAATTTCAGGTGTACAGCAAAGTGATTTAGTTATACATATACATGAATCTATTCTTTTTCAAGTTCTTTTCCCATTTAGGTTATTACAGAGTATTGAGCAGAGTTCCCTGTGCTATACAGTAGGTCCTTGTTGGTTATTTATTTTAAATATAGTTGTATGTACATATCAATCCCAAACTCCCAATCTATCCCTCCCTCCCACCCTTCCCCCCAGTAATCATAAGCTTGTCCTCTAAGTCTGTGAGTCTGTATCTGTGTTGTAAATAAATTCATTTGTATCATTTTTTTTTAGATTCTGCATATAATAACAATATCGTATGATATTTGTCTTTCTCTATCTGACTTACTAGAAGAGGCTATTTAAAGCCAAACGATGAGAGTAAATGGCAGGTGAGGCTGTGGAGCAATATCCTATGACTGCTGGTAAATTTGTAAATGGTGTAGCCACTTTGGAAAACAACCTGACCATTCCTCAAATGGCTACACATCGAGTTAACATATGACCCAGCAATTCCACTCCTAGGTGTATAACCAGAAAAATGAAAACGTAAGTCCACACAAAAACTTATGTATGAATGTTTATTCATAATAATCATAATAGCCAAAAGGTAGAAACAACCAAAATGTCCATCAATTGACAAATGGATTAACTCATGTGGTATATCCTTACAGTGGAATATTACTTGGCCATAAAAAAGAATGAAGTCCGGATACATGCTACAGCATGGATGAACCTTGAAAACACTACGCTAAGTGAAATAAGCCAGACACAAAACAACATATTATATAATTCTATTTATATGAAATGTCTAGAACAGGCAAATCTATAGAGATGGAAAATAGATTAGTGGTTGCTTAGGGTTAGGGAAGGGAGGATGGGCGGTCATAGCTAAAGGGCACAAAGTTTCTTTTTGGAGTGATGAAAATATTCTAAAATTGACTGTGGTGATGGTTGCACATATCTGTGAATATACTAAAAAACCTTTGAATTGTATAGTTTAGGTGGGTGGCTTTTATGGTATGTGAACTTTATCTCAATAAAGCTGTTGAAAAAGAAACAAAAAGCAGAGCACATGACAGGCACCCCATTCTTCCTCGCCTGGTGTTGGAGTCAGCCAACCCCAGCCCTGCTCTTCCCTGTGAAGGTCCTTGGCCTTTGCCTTCTTTTCCTTCTGTTCATTTTTTTTCTTCTTCATCCATAAACACCAGAAATAACACTTGTGTCATTTTTTCCCTTATTTTGAAATCTTTATCCATGTATTTGAAGTGTGGTATCTTTAATTTGGTTTGGAATTGTGATGCCTTCCCTTCTGGACTATAACCTAAGACCCTCAATTTCAACTTTCACTGCTTTTATTAACCATCCCCACGTATTTATATTTCAGCCTTTTCCCAGTGGCTTGAACCTTGCTCCTTCTCTATTTATCTATGCGATTCAGCTCCATGGAATGGCTGGTAACTCATCAGCCAGCCACAATGATTAGTCCTCTTCTCTGGGGGCCCAGAGAGGGGACTGAGGTCAGATGTGACTGATCTGATGATCTCAATGGAGCCAGTGACAGCAAACATTTTAGATGTCACAAAAGATATTTGCTGAAAATTAATGTTGGTGTTTATACAATAGACATGATCTAAGAGTGTTAAGTAAAAAAAAAAAAAACTAAGAATTTACAAAACCACACAATTATTTGGCCATCCTATCCCCCCATTTAATACAATGAAATTCAAAATTTTACATCTGGCTTGTTCAGCAATCTTGGCAAGTAATTGCAAGCTAGAGAATCCAAATGTCACAAATGTTTGGTTTTATAATATATCCCATTTGTGGCCACAGATTTACCTTTCTACTCATGTATATGTATCTTATTCTTAAATTGAGTTCATTTTATAAACACACGAGATTGATGGTGGGAAGTCAGCCAAGAGTAAATGAGGAGTTCATGGGAAAATCTACTTACTTTCAAAATTTTGCTGGAGCTAATTTGCAAAGAGAATAACCCACATGTAGATTATTGAGTGTTAGCTGTGTAATCCCCAAAGAGCAAAACACTGGGTAATGATTCCTATTGAGAGAGATTTTCTGCCAGTTTCTGTATTTCAGGGATTTTACATATATTATCTCAAATTCTTACAGTAAACATACAAGGTGGGTATGATTACACACATTTTCTAGATGGAGAAACTGGGGCCCACAGAAGCTAACCTGCCCAAGGCCATAGAGATGTTATCAATGGAGCCAAGACTTGATAGACCTGGGTTTATCTACAGCACAACATCGTCTCCTTTGTCCATTCATTCATCTGTTCAGTCCTGATTGTAGTGTACAAAGAACTGCCTTGATTGTGGGCTAGTATCTGTGGGTAACAATTAACAAAACAATTCAAAGGAAGAACAAGTAAAAGGTTAGCATCTTGATTGTAAACAGTTCAAACGGCAAGGCCTAAAAGGAAAGGATTACTTAGCAGAGGCCAACGTCTCTATAAGAAGCAATCATTTTCTAAAATCAAAGATTTCTAGTCAATAGGTGACAGCCTGCTAGAACATCCCATTTGGGTCCCTGAGTCGCAGCTGTGACATCTCTCTCTCCATGTGTGCTGAGCTGCTTTAGATGTTAGTCTAAAAAAAGTGATTTTTCTTTGATATGTAAAGTTCAAAGGAACTTTGTTAGACTAGAGTGTACTTACAAGTTAAATAATAGCATACAGGTGAAAAGAACTCTGGGTTGACTGGTAAGCTGTGGCTCCACCCAAACTGCAAATATTTGGGTAAAATCAGGAAAGTACAAAATGACTGAAGTAGCAGTGAAGGGAAATGGACCGCCCAGCAGTCTGGGTATGGACTTTGATGCCCTTTGGTTTTATTGTATAATCAGCCAAGACAAATAATAACCAAAGTAGTATTATTTTATCTCTCAGTCTCATGTGCAAGCTAGATAGCCACTCAACTCATACAAAGTACAGCTCTCAGAGTTCTTCTTAAGAGGACAGATCTCACCAATGAACTTTTTATTATCGTTATTATTATCACGACAGGCATACTTTGTTGTATTGCAATTCACTTTATTGTGCCTCACAGTTATTGTGTTTTTTACGGACTGAAGGTTTGTGGTAACCCTGTGTCAAAAAAGACTATTGGCACCTTTTTTCCAACAGCATTTGCTCACTTCGTGACTCTGTCACATTTTGGTAATTCTTACATTTCAAACTTTATTATTATTGTTAATATCATTATTATTATTATTTGTTATGATGATCTGTGACCAATGATCTTTGATGTTACTACTATGATTCACTGAAGGCTCAGCTGATGCCATTTTTAGCAACAAAGTATTTTTTTTGAATGTTATTTTATTTTTTATACAGCAGGTTCTTACTAGTCATCCATTTTATGCACATCAGTGTATACATGTCAATCCCAATCGCCCAATTCATCACACCACCACCCCACCCCACCCTGCTGCTTTCCCCCCTTGGTGTCCATACATTTGTTCTCTACATCTGTGTCTCTATTTCTGCCCTGCAAACCGGTTAATCTGTACCATTTTTCTAGGTTCCACATAAATGCGTTAATATACGATGTTTGTTCTTCTCTTTTTGACTTACTTCACTCTGTATGACAGTCTCTATTTCAGCCATGTCTCTACAAATGACCCAATTTCATTCCTTTTTATGGCTGAGTAATATTCCACTGTATATATGTACCACATCTTCTTTATCCATTCATCTGTCGATGGGCATTTAGGTTGCTTCCATGACCTGGCTATTGTAAATAGCACAGCAATGAACATTGGGGTGCATGTGTCTTTTTGAATTATGGTTTTCTCTGGGTATATGCCCAGTAGTGGGATTGCTGGATCATATGGTAATTCTATTTTTAGTTTTATAAGGAACCTCCATACTGTTCTCCATAGTGGCTGTATCAATTTACATTCCCACCAACAGTGCAAGAGGGTTCCTTTTCTCCACACCGTCTCCAGCATTTGTTGTTTGTAGATTTTCTGATGATGCCCCTTCTAACTGGTATGAGGTGATACCTCATTGTAGTTTTGATTTGCATTTCTCTAATAATTAGTGATGTTGAGCAGCTTTTCGTCTGCTTCTTGGCCATCTGTATGTCTTCTTTGGAGAAATGTCTATTTAGTTCTTCTGCCCATTTTTGCATTGGGTTGTTTGTTTATTTAATATTGAGCTGCATGAGCTGTTTATATAGTTTGGAGATTAATCCTTTGTCCGTTGATTCATTTGAAAAAAATTTTTCCAATTCTGAGGGTTGTCTTTTCATCTTGTTTGTAGTTTCCTTTGCTTTGCAAAAGCTTTTAAGTTTCATTAGGTCCCATTTTTTTATTTTTGTTTTTATTTCCATTACTCTAGGAGGTCGGTCAAAAAGATCTTGCTGTGATTTATGTCAAAGAGTGTTCTTCCTCTGTTTTCCTCTAAGAGTTTTATAGTGTCCAGTCTTCCATTTAGGTCTCTAATCCATTTTGTGTTTACTTTTGTGTATGGTGTTAGGGAGTGTTCTAATTTCATTCTTTTAAATGTAGCTGTCCAGTTTCCCAGCATCAATTATTGAAGAGACTGTCTTTTCTCCATTGTATATCCTTGCCTCCTTTGTCATAGATTAGTTGACCATAGATGCTTGGCTTTATCTCTGGTCTATCTATCCTGTTCCATTGATCTATATTTCTGTTTTTGTGCCAGTACCAGATTGTCTTGATTACAGTAACTTTGTAGTATAGTCTGAAGTCAGGGAGTCTGATTCCTCCAGTTCCGTTTTTTTCCCACAAGACTGTTTTGGCTATTCGGGGTCTTTTCTGTCTTCATACAAATTTTAAGATTTTTTGCTCTAGTTCTTTAAAAAATCCCATTGGTAATTTGATAGGGATTGCACTGAATCTGTAGATTGCTTTGGGCAGTATAGCCATTTTCACAATATTGATTCTTCCAATCCAAGAACATGGTATATCTCTCCATCTGTTGGTATCATCTTTAATTTCTTTCATCAGTGTCTTATAGTTATCTGCATACAGGTCTTTTGTCTCCCTAGGTAGGTTTATTCCTAGGTATTTTATTCTTTTTGTTGCAATGGTAAATGGGAGTGTTTCCTTAATTTCTCTTTCAAATTTTTCATCATTAGTGTATAGGAATGCAAGAGATTTCTGTGCATTCATTTTGTATCCTGCAACTTTACCAAATTCATGGATTAGCTCTAGTACTTTTCTGGTGGCATCTTTAGGATTCTCTATGTATAGTAATATGTCATCTGCAAACAGTGACAGTTTTACTTCTTCTTTTCCAATTTTTATTCCTTTTATTTCTTTTTCTTCTCTGATTGCCATGGCTAGTACTTTCAAAATTTTTTTGAATAATAGTGGCGAAAGTGGACCTCCTTGTCTTATTCCTCATCTTAGAGGAAATGCTTTCAGTTTTTCACCATTGAGAAGGATGTTTGCTGTGGGTTTGTTGTATATGGCCTTTATTATGTTGAGGTAGGTTCCCTCTATGCCCACTTTCTGGCGAGATTTTATCATAAATGGATGTTGAATTTTGTCAAAAGATTTTTCTGCATCTATTGAGATGATCATATGGTTCTTCTTCAATTTGTTAATATGGTGTATCACATTGATTACTTTGCATATATTGAAGAATCCTTGCATCCCTGGGATGAATCCCACTTGATCATGGTGTATCATCCTTTTAATGTGGTGTTGGATTCTGTTTGGTAGTATTTTGTTGAGGATTTTTGCATCTCTATTTATCAGTGATATTGGCCTGTAATTTTCTTTTTTCTTTGTCTTTCTTTTTTCTTTTTATCTTTGTCTGGTTTTGATATCAGGGCGATGGTGACCTCATAGAATGAGTTTGCGAGTGTTCCTTCCTCTGCAATTTTTTGGAAGAGTTTGAGAAGGATGGGTGTTAGCTCTTCTCTAAATGTTTGATAGAATTCACCTGTGAAGCCATCTGGTCCTTGACTTTTGCTGGTTGGAAGATTTTTAATCACAGTTTCAATTTCATTACTTGTGATTGGTCTGTTCATATTTTCTGTTTCTTCCTGGTTCAGACTTGGAAGGTTATACGTTTCTAAGAATTTGTCCATTTCTTCCAGGTTGTCCACTTTATTGGCATAAAGTTGCTTGTAGTAGTCTCTTAGCATGCTTTGTATTTCTGCGGTGTCTGTTATAACTTCTCCTTTTTCATTTTTAATTTTATTGATTTCAGTCCTCTCCCTCTTTTTCTTGATGAGTCTGGCTAATGGTTCATCAATTTTGTTTATCTTCTCAAAGAACCAGCTGTTCATTTTATTGATCTTTGCTATTGTTTTCTCTATTTCTATTTCTCTTATTTCTGCTCTGATCTTTATGCTTTCTTTCCTTCTGCTAACTTTGGGTTTTGTTTGTTTTTCTTTCTCTAGTTCCTCTAGGTGTAAGGTTAGATTGTTTATTTGAGATGTTTCTTGTTTCTTAAGGTAGGCTTGTATAGCTATAAACTTCCCTCTTAGAACTGCTTTAGCTGCATCCCATAGGTTTTGGATTGTCGTGTTTTCAATGTCATTTGTCTCTAGGTATTTTTTTATTTCCTCTTTGATTTCTTCAGTGATCTTTTGGTTATTTAGTAGCGTATTGTTTAGCCTCCATGTGTTTGTGGTTTTTACATTTTTTTCCCCTGTAATTTCTAATCTCATAACATTGTGGTCAGAAAAGATGCTTGATATGATTTCAGTTTTCTTAAATTTACTGAGGTTTGATTTGTGATGCAAGATGTGATGTATCCTGGAGAATATTCCATGCACACTTGAGAAGAAACTGTAATCTGCTGTTTTTGGCTGGAATGTCCTATAAGTATCAACTAAATCTATCTGGTCTATTGTGTCATTTAAAGCTTGTGTTTCTTTGTTAACTTTCTGTTTGGATGATCTGTCCATTGGTGTAAGTGAGGTGTTAATGTCCCCCCGCTATTATTGTGTTACTGTCGATTTCTTCTTTTATAGCTGTTAGCTGTTGCCTTATGTATTGAGGTGCTCCTATGTTGGGTGCATATAGATTTATAATTGTAATATCTTCTTCTTGGATTGATCCCTTGATCATTATGTGATGTCCTTCCTTGTCTCTTGTAACATTCTTTATTTTAAAGTCTATTTTATCTGATATGAGTATTGCTACTCCAGCTTTGTTTTGATTTACATTTGCATATAATATCTTTTTCTATCCCCTCACTTTCAGTCTGAATGTGTCCCTAGGTCTGAAGTGGATCTCTTGTAGACAGCATTTATATGGGTCTTGTTTTTGTATCCATTCAGGAAGCCTTTGTCTTTTGGTTGGAGCATTTAATCCATTCACATTTAAGGTAATTATCGATATGTATGTTCCTATCATCATTTTCGTAATTGTTTTGGGTTTGTTTTTGTAGGTCCTTTTCTTCTCTTATGTTTCCCACTTAGAGAAGTTCCTTTAGCATTTGTTGTAGAGCTGGTTTGGTGGTGCTCAATTCTTTTAGCTTTTGATTGTCTGTAAAGCTTTTGATTTTCTGTGGAATCTGAGTGAGATCCTTGCCAGGTAGTGTAATCTTGGTTGTAGGTTCTTCCCTTTCATCACTTTAAGTATATCATGCCACTCCCTTCTGGCTTGTAGAGTTTCTGCTGAGAAATCAGCTATTAACTTTATGGGAGTTCCCTTATATGCTATTTGTCATTTTTCCCTTGTTTCTTTCAGTAGTTTTTTTTGTCTTTAATTTTTGCCAATTTGATTATTATGTGTCTCGGCATGTTTCTCCTTTGGTTTATCCAGTATGGGACTCTCTGCACTTCCTGGACTTGGGTGGCTGTTTCCTTTCCCATGTTAGTTAGTTCCCATATAGTTTTCGACTATAATCTCTTCACATATTTTCTCTGGTCCTTTCTCTCTCTCTTCTCCTTGTGGGACACCTATAATGTGAATGTTGTTGTGTTTAATGTTGTCCCAGAGGTCTGTTAGGCTGTCTTCATTTCTTTTCCTTCTTTTTTGTTTATTCTGTTCCACAGCAGTGAATTCCACCATTCTGTCTTCCAGGTCACTTATCCGTTCTTCTGCCTCAGTTATTCTTCTATTTATTCCTTCTAGTGTAGTTTTCATTTCAGTTATTGTGTTGCTCATCTCTGTTTGTTTGTTCTTTAATTCTTCTAGGTCTTTGTTAAAGATTTCTTGCATCTTCTCGATCTTTGCCTCCATTATTTTTCCAAGGTTCTGGATCATCTTCACTATCATTTTTCTGAATTCTTTTTCTGGAAGGTTGCCTATCTCCACTTCATTTAGTTGTTTTTCTGGGGTTTATCTTGTTCCTTCATCTGGTACATAGCCCTCTGCCTTTTCATCTTGTCTATCTTTCTGTGAATGTGGTTTTTGTTCCATAGGCTGCAGGATTGTAGTTCTTCTTGCTTTTGCTGTCTGCCCTCTTGTGGATGAAGCTATCTAAGAGGCTTGTGTAAGTTTCCTGATGGGAGGGACTGGTGGTGGCTAGAGCCGGCTGTTGCTTTGGTGGGCAGAGCTCAGTAAAACTTTAATCTGCTTGTCTGCTGATGGGTGGGGTTGGGTTCCCTCCCTGTTGGTTGTTTGGCCTGAGGCGACCTAATACTGGAGCCTACCTGGGCTCTTTGGTGGGGGTAGTGGCAGACTCTGGGTGGGCTCATGCCAAGGAGTACTTCCTAGGACTTCTGCTGCCAGTGTCCTTGTCCTCACCCCCCGCCTCTGCAGGAGACCCTCGAACACTAGCAGGTGGGTGTGGTTCGGTCTCCTATGGGGTCACTGCTCCTTCCCCTGGGTCCCATTGAGCACAGTACTTTGTGTGTGCTCTCCACGAGTGGAGTCTCTGTTTCCCCCAGTCCTCTCGAAGTCCTGCAATCAAATCCCGCTAGCCTTCAAAGTCTGATTCTCTAGGAATTCCTCCTCCCATTGCCAGACCCCCCAGACTGGGAAGTCTGTCATGGGGCTCAGAACCTTCACTCCAGTGGGTGGACTTCTGTGGTATAAGTGTTCTCCAGTTTGTAAGTCACCCAACCAGCAGTTATGGGATTTGATTTTATGGTGATCGCGCCCCTCCTACCGTCTCATTGTGGGTTCTCCTTTGTCTTTGGATGTGGGGTATCTTTTTTGGTGAGTTCCAGTGTCTTCCTGTCAATGATTGTTCAACAGTTAGTTGTGACTCTGTTGTTCTTGCAAGATGGAATGAGAGCATGTCCTTCTACTCTGCCATCTTGAACCAATCTTGCAACAAAGTATTTTTAAATTAAGGTATGTACATTTTTTAGCCATAATGCTGTTGCATACTTAATAAACTACAGTATGGCATAAACATAATTTTATGCGCATTGGGAAACCAAAAAGCTTGTGTGATTTGCTTTATTAGTATTTGGTTTATTGTGGTGGTCTGCAACTGAACCCTCAGTATTTCTGAGGTATTCCTGTATTATTATTATTATTAATTTTAAAAGAGAAAAGCCATACCTATCTATCTCAGTCTTGCACTGCCACTTTGGAAAACCTTTCCCTTTGACGGATTAACAATGGAGATATTCCATGAAATATTCCTTGCAGAAAAGTGGGAAGGCTGCTGACCTCTCACCCCACTCCACGTTCTAGGCTAGGGAACAGTGGTAGACAGAATAAAGACTCCCTCGTAAAGACATCCCGATTTTAATCCCCAGAACTTGTGAATAGGTTACCTTATGTGGCATAAGGGACTTTGCAGATGTGACTAATTTAAGGACCTCAAAATTGGAGATTATCCTGGGTTATTCAGGTGGGCCAGACTTAATCACATAAGCCCTGAAAAGTGAAGAAACTTTCCCATCTGTGGTCAGAAAGAGATGTGCTGATGGAAGAAATGCTACATTGCTGACCTTGAAGATAGAGAAAAGTGGCCACAAACCAAGGAGTATGAGCAGCCCCTAGAATCTGGAAAAACCAAGAAAATGAATTATTTCCTAGAGCCTCCTGAAAGGAACATAGGTCTGCTGACACCTTGATTTTAACTCATGAGCCCATGTTGGACTTCTAATCTGCAGAACTGTAAGATAGTACAGAGGTAATTTGTTCCAAAAGCATGTGAAAATAAATACAGGAGAGAACAAATCAAGGCAGTTAGAGAATTGGACCCCTTTATCAGCATATTCCTCAGCCTTACAGCTCCATCAGCGGGATACTTCTTGGTGGGGAAGAACACCCCATAATCTCTAGCTGCTTAGACCAAAGTCAAAAACTATTAAAGTCGTGGTTACTTTTATTGATCTACTAGAGTCTTTGTTTTTATACTCACTAAAAACAGATTACATGTTAATGCCTTTGAAATTTATTTATTTGCCTTCCCTCTATCTGAAGATTTAATAGTGTAATTTAATTATTAACCAGAAGAGTACTCTGTTATTATAAAGAAATCTACCCAATAGCTAAGGTCTCTTCTTACCTTAATGCCGATGCCTTCAGTTGAACCAAAGAATACAAAACCAAACAGAATTTAGTGGGCCTACAAACATTATCGTTATTGTCACTGTGACAAATACAAACTTAGACCTTTTCCAATTTATTATCACCAATGCTAAAAACAAACCTTGTGTACTTTCCATTTATAAACATGTTAGGAAAATCATTTGGTCTGAAGCCCACATGAAAATAAGATACAAAGTAATAACTCATATTAATTTCAGTGGATAGGTTCTTATATCACAGACCTTTCTAGATTGAACAAAACGAAGTTCTCTGACTCCCTTGGTTAAAAAAATCAGGTAGACATCTCGTCTTTGAGGATCATCTTCTAGCCTTTATGTTAGACGTAAAGGACAGGGAAAATGCTGATATTTTGGACTCGTAGCTTATTATTTCCATCCACACTACTGAAACTGCACTCCCCGGATGGGACTCGCACCCAGCCACACCTCAGATTGGGACTTGAAGCCGTGATCCCTAATTTAGGAGGGGACTCAGACCCACTGTCCTTTTTTTTTTTAATTATTTTTTTATTTTTGGCTGTGTTGGGTCTTCGTTGTTGCGCACGGGCTTTCTTTAGTTGCGGCTAGCAGGGACTACTCTTCGCTGCGGTGCACAGGCTTCTCATTGTAGTGGCTTCTCTTGCTGTGGAGCACGGGCTCTAGGCGCACGGGCTTCAGTAATTGTGGCTTGCGGGCTCCAGAGCACAGGCTCAGTAGCTGTGGCGCACGGGCCCAGTTGCTCTTGGAATCCTCCTGGACCAGGGCTCAAACCCGAGTACCCTGCATTGGCAGGTGGATTCTCAACCACTGCACCACCAAGGAAGCCCCAACCCACTGTCTTTTAATTGAAACTGCTCACCTGGTGTCAGGATTTGCTGAAGCTCAGCTTCTTTTGTCTCCGCAGAGAAAGAATTCAACGTGAGGCAAAGTGATAGGCAAAGAGTGAGTTTATTAGCATAGGATGCTTGTGAGAGACACAAGTGGGCAGACAAGGGAGCACAGCCCCAAGAACAAAGGGGGCTACGTTTTTATAATCAAAGAAAAAGTGGGAAGGGGAGAAGACCATCTTCCTCATTTTGGGTAGATGTCAAGGCTTAGATCATTAGTTTCTCCTTTGCCCCTATATGGTCTAACTGGACTGTCATGGCATTATTTAAATCATATGTATATTAGCAGAAGGGTGGTAACATACTAAAATGTGGTCATTCATCTCAGGTTTAGGTATAATGTCCCCTTTCACCTAGTTTCTTTCCCCTTTCACCTATATTTCTGTCTTGGCTACATGCAGAAATGCTATTCTTCAAGGACCATTAACTCCCTGACTTCATGTAACAAGACATAGACCCTATATGTACTGTCTTGTGTTTTAACTATCAGGATTTGTGGCTTGAGTGTGTGCCTGGTACTTGAATGTGCCTGGTCTTCATTCAAGGTAGAGTAGTTTATTGCTAGGTTACTAGATCTTTTCTGGATTGGTCATTAGCTTACAACAGTCTCCCAAACTCTGTTAAAATTCCCTTTCTGTCTTTAATCCCCTAGTGGGGTTTCTAAGCTATTTAATTCTCCTATTCTATCACTACCAGTACCATTTTCCAATTCTTCTAAGGATTCCTCTCTCATTTACCCACTCTCCTTCTACTGCATCACAGCCAACTATTGCCCCTGAGGGGTGGTCTAAACTTTATTCCCTGCTGCCAAAGGACAAATGATCAAAAATTAACTATGTAAAAAACATACCTGTGATGAAGCTTTTGATCATTCATTTTAGCATCGTGAAAGGTAGGTTTACCAGGAAGCAAATGAAATTTAAGCTTCCCGGCCCCTCTCATGAAGGGGTCCTTTCATGTATGGGCTCCTTCTAAGGTCCTGGGAAAGATCCTAACACATTCACACAGTTATAGATTTTTGTGAACTTTGTAAAAAAAGTAAAATATTTTTATGTATCACACTGCAGTCAAGTCAAGGACACAAGCATTTTGGGGATCTGGTTACGGGGCAAGTTGAGTTGGGAGCACAGTAAGTTCTGGCTCAGTGGGATATATTTATGAGGTCCCAGTCACTCCTTTATATAGTTAAGCTGTTCTTGGGTGACCTGGTATAGAAATGGCTTCTGGATACTCTTCATGCCCTTGAGCCAACTTACCAGGCATTGTGACTTGAAGCACCAGGGTCAGAAGTCATGTCAGGATAAGGATGTGTCCTGCAGCACCTAAAACTGGAAGTATGTGGGGAATAGAGAGAGCAAGGCTTGCAATGATCAGAGCCAGAAGCAATTCTGTGGAAAATTCCTCCAAGCATCAGATGTGTAAAATTACAAGCGGAGGATTCAGTTATCATCAATGCCTCATCAAGGCAGAAATTCTCTCCTGTCAGGAATATATATACTTGACAATACATTATATATAAACTCCAAATACATTTTTTCTGGAAATAATCTAAAATAGATTTATTAGAATTCCTGTCTTTCTGGCTCAAAATCCTGTAGCAGTGAGTACATCTGTGTGTGAAGTTGCATGTTTTATGCATCGCATTGTCAATAATGAAACACAAATGCTAAAGGAAGAGAATTTTCTTTTCTCTCTATTGAAAATCATGTAACAAACTTGGTGCCATATGAAGAGGTGATCAAAAAACATGCAGTCAAAATATGTAGGAAAAAAGCATTGTGAAAGGGTGTGAGATAATTAAGAAACAAGAATGTTATATATTTCAAGATTTAGGGGTATTTGTAGTGTTTATCATCTTTCTAACATTTGTAATTTGTTTTAATTCCCTTTTATTCTAAATAAATATTGACTTTTGTACCTAATTCTTAGTTTATCATTTGATGCCTTTGGAGAAGATTAACTTCAATCCCCACAAAACCTAGATCCACTCCTGCATCCCATTCTAATCACTGAGTACCCAAATTTGGCAGTCTGTGGTGGAGACCTTTATTGTTCATTGAAGACCTTTGGTTTGCTTGGTTATCCTTTAGGTCTAAACCCCCTGGGAAAATAAGAGAAAACAAACTAACAAAACATTGCAGTACTTCTGAGAGCAAGGTTTATATCCTGTGCACAGTTGTCAAACAACATTGATACACCCAAGTCCTTTTCTCAATCTTTGCTTTTAGGGGAGCCCAAAGTAAGAAATATGCCTGTATCTGTTTGCTAGGGCTGCCATAACAAAGTACCACAGACTGGGTGGCTTAAACAACAGAAAGGTATTGTCTGGAGGCTAGAAGTCTAAGATTGATGGGTTGGCAGAGCTGATTTCTTCTGAGTGTTGTGAGGGAAAATCTGCTCTACACACCTCTCCTATCTTCTGGTGGTTTGCTGTGGTCATTGTCATCCCCTGGCTTGTAGTTGCATAGCCCCGATCTCTATCTTCATCTTCCCATGGCATTCTCCCTGTGTATAGGTCTCTGTGTCCAAATTTCCCCTTTTCATAAGGACACCAGTCATACTGGATAAGGGCCCACCCTGATGACTTCATGGTAACTAATTACATCTACAAAAACCCTACTTCCAAGTAAGGTCACATTCTGAGGTAATGGGGGTTAGGACTTTGACATATCTTTTTGCAGGGACAAAGTTCAACCTGTAACAATGACCTAATTTTTTTTTGTACTTTTCTTCATTATAAAAGCAAGAACAATAATGCCCAATGCAATACAATGAAGTGGTCATCCCTATGTATTGCTATTGGGAATGTTAATTAGAAGATTAGAAGCATAGAATTTAAGTTCATACTAGAATGTGAACTCCATAAAGTCAGAGGCCTTTTCTGTCTTCTTTTCCACTGTAACTTCAGCTGCAAAAATAGAGCTTAGCACACAACAGGTGTTCAACACATATTTGTTTTAAATGAAAGTATGATCTTAATAAGCCTATACTAAATGGTTAAGGTTTGGTAATGGTTAGAAACCCAGAAAGAAGTGTTGCTAAATACCAGAATCTTGACTAAATAGATGGAAATGGTCACACAGCCTAAAAATCTATCCAGATGAATAATTTAGGTCTTTATAAAAATAATAGAATTTGTTGAATATGATGGAATTCATACAATGGAACAAAAGCTATAATTACACTTAATTTCACTGTATAGAAAACATATGTGCACCATATATTCAGTAAACCACAAATAAGATTTCCAATTCCTTCCCCACTAAGGAATTGGTAAAAATCCTTACCCTAGCTAAATCTTTTTCACTTTTCAAACTTTACTTAAAATTTCAAATCTCATAGAAACCCAAAGAAGGAGTCTCTGATCTTCTGAGTCAGATTAGCTTTGCAACTATTATGTGTCCTATGAAAGATCTTTGTCTTTTTCACTAAGGTAACCTCCAATACTTGCTTAGTGCCTGGCATATATTTGCTGCTCAATAAATAGTTGATGAATCAACTAATAAATTAATGAAAGAGTGAATGAGTGAATAAAGGAATATGCATGGAAGTGTGACTAAGTAAGCAGTCTCCAGTCTGGTCCAGATTCCTGTACTTTGAACTGCACCTGAGTTCTGCTACTGATCTTCACCTTCTTTCCTGTGCTAGTTTTGCAAGAATGTCATTTTATTTTACTGTAGCCCTTATTTCTCTGCAGAAAGTCTGTCTTTGCTTTGAGTTTGCTCATAATAATAGTCTTTATCAATTTTATCACAAAGGAAACTTTGTTTTCCCTCAATAAACTTTGCAAAATGTCTCCTGCTACTTATTTGTTATCAGAGGAGCCTCCCTTTCAACTGTAAGACCCTGGAGCTTTCTAGTCCTTTAATCTGGGTTCTCTGTGTTCCCTGGTCCGCCCACATTGTGTGGATGGAAGTTAGAGTCTTCTTTTGGTGGACTGACTTACTGATTAGGGTCAGAGCTACAAAGAGATCCCCACTGGGCAGAAATATGCACACAGTGAAACTTCCTTTGTAGCATTAAGAATTACTTCTGGCTGTAACAGGGAAAGCTGTTTTTCTAATTTAACCATTTCATGTCCACTGTATCTGCAAAACTTTTCTATTTCCATTTTGAAGCTATTATAAATAATCCTACTTATTTTTTATTTTTATTTTTTGGTAAAATGCTTTCTCCATATAAGAATTATTTCTTTAAGATAGTCTACAAGTAGAAATGCTGGGCCATCCATTGAGTATGCACCTTTTTTAAGGATCTTGATACAAATTCAAGTTGCTTGTCTAAGTGTATACCATCGGAACAAAAGAGAGCTCTCTTAAAGACATATTGTATGATATCACTTATATGTGGAATCTAAAAAATAAAACAAACTAGTAAATATACAAAAAAGAAACAGGCACAGATAATAGAGAACAAACTAGTGGTTACCAGTTGGGGGGGGAGGGGCAAAGCAGAGGTATTGGAGTAGAGTTGATTTACAATGTTGTGTTAGTTTCAGGTGTACAGCAAAGTGATTCAGTTACACATACACATATATCCACTCTTTTTTCGATTCTTTTCCCATACAGGTCATTGCAGAGTACTGAGTAGAGTTCCCTGTGCTATACAGTAGGTCCCTATTACTTATCTATTTTTATATCCTATTGCTTTTCTTATCAGTTTGCATAAACTCTTTATGTAGAAAATATATCAACTTTGACATTGTATTGAAAATATTTTCCCATTTTAACATTTACTGTATGGTTTTTCGTGCATAGCATTTTTTATTTTTATATATTCAAATCTGTTGGTCTTTTGCTTTATAATGTCTTCTGTTATTTCCAAGCTTAGGAAATCTTCCCCCTTGTCGAAGTTTTATAAATAGATGTTGTATTTTCTTTTTAAAAATTTTCTCTCTCTCTTTTTTTTTTTTTTACTTATTTTTAAATTGCAGTATAGTTGATTTACAGTATCATGTTAGTTTCCGGTGTACAGCACAGTGATTCATTTATATGTATTGAACCTGGGCCATGGCAGTGAAAAACTCAGAATCCTAACCACTAGGCCACCAGGCAACTCCCTAAAGATTTAACTTTTAATCAATCTAGAATTTACTTTGGTGTGTAGAATGAAGTGAGAAAACAATTTAGTTTTCATATTTCTCAACACTTGTCCCAACACTATTTATTGAATAATTTATGCCTGCCCAATGGTTTAATATGCTTTCTAATGGCATAATAGTTTCTTATATAAATAGGATCAATTTCCAAGTATCAAAAGCAAAATTTTTTAGACAACTTTTTCTCAAACTCCTGCTACATTTTATTAACTTGCGGCAAGGACACCAGCAAGGTGACTGAAACAAGTGTCCCTGTATAAAATGGAGGGGTTGTATAGTGGAAGACAGAGTGCTTACATAGGCAAATAGATTATTTTTAAGTAAGAAAGATTTCCTTTTCATTTTACAAGGTCATAAAAACATCATGTCCATATCAGTTGTTAAAAAAGAAATATGTGGCAGGATGGTCCGTTATCCCAGGTGTGCATTAAGCTTTGCTGGTATGTTTTAGAATGATGCTGTCAGTTAATAAAAATAAATCATTGATTTTTTTTTTTTTTTTTTGTGGTATGCGGGCCTCTCAGGGTTGTGGCCTCTCCCGTTGTGGAGCACAGGCTCCGGACGCGCAGGCTCAGAGGCCATGGCTCACGGGCCTAGCTGCTCCGTGGCATGTGGGATCTTCCCGGACCGGGGCACGAACCCGTGTCCCCTGCATCAGAAGGCGGACTCTCAACCACTGCGCCACCAGGGAAGCCCCATTGATATTTTTGATGGGAATTATATTAAACTACTTATTTGGCTTCTGAGACTCCAAACTCTCCCAGGTTCTGTCCTATTTTATTAGCTGCTTCCTTTCAGTCTTCTCTAAAGGATCTTCTTCCTTGTCTCAAACTCTGAACACTGGTGGGCCCTGGATCTCTCTGTGCATTCTCTCCATAGATGACCTCATCCAGTCTTCTGCCTTTACATTCCAGCTACATGCTGATGGCCTGAGAAGTTCCCCTGAGTTTCAGATTCATGGAAACTGCCTGCTCAACATCTCCATTTGGAGTCTGATAGAAGTTTCAAATTTGACATCTTCAAAACACAGCTCTTGGGCTTCCCTGGTGGCGCAGTGGTTGAGAGTCCGCCTGCCGATGCAGGGGATACAGGTTCGTGCCCCGGTCCGGGAAGATCCCACATGCCGCGGAGCGGCTGGGCCCGTGAGCCACGGCCGCTGAGCCTGCGCGTCCGGAGTCTGTGCTCCGCAACGGGAGAGGCCATGACAGTGAGAGGCTCGCGTACCGCAAAAAAACAAAAAACACAGCTCTTGATTTCAGTCCCCCAACTCCTGCTCCTTTTCCAGTCTTCACCTCACCTCATTAAGTAACACTATGATCCAGCCAGTTGCTTCAAGACAAAAACCTAGTGGCCAACCTTGATTCTTCTCTTTCTCTTACCCCTCTTACTCAACCCATCAGCAAATCTTTTATGTCTACCTCCAACCTATATCTGGGTTCCACTTTGGATTACCCTACCCCACTACCCAATGCAGGCCTATTGTTTCCAGCCTGAATCATTGAAATACCCTCCTCATTGATCTCACTATTCCCCCCTCACCTCCACCTTAACTCTTCTCAGCACTGAGGACAGACAAATCTTTTTAAAAAATGTAATTAGATCACATTCTCACCTGATCAAAATCTACCAACGCCTACCATCAGACTTAGGACAAAACCCAAAGTCCCTATGTGGTCTACAAGGCCCACATATGATCTGCCCCTCATTACCTCTGTCCTCATCCCCTACCAATGACCACCTCACTTGCTCTGCTTCAGCAACCCTGGATTACTTTTTATTCCTGGAAGACGTCAAACATGGTTCCATGTCTGGGTCTTTGCATTTGCTGTTCCCTCTGCAAGAAACACTATTCCTCTGGACAGCCACATGGCTCTCCACTGCACTGTATTCAAATATCTGTTTAAATGTGACTTCTTCAGAGGCTTTTCATGACCCCTCTATTCTAAACAGCATCCCTGTCCTTCATTCTCACTTGACTCTGTTTTATTTTTATTCAATGCATGTATCATTTCCTAACGTTGTATAAGAGTAAGACTTTATATGTTTGGTGTGTCAACTCCATAAATATCTAAACACCGTGTGGGCAGAGTCTTTGTGTTACTTACTGCTTGCATGGTTATCCTCAGTACGTAGAAGTTTGTTAGGCATATAGTAGGTGGACTGATTACACTTGTGATTAAACCTATATTATTTTGAAAATATGTAAATATTTGTAACAATGTCCTCCTGCTCAGAAACACAGCATATTTTTCCATTTTCTCAAGCTTCACTAAATATATCTCAATAAGAATTTGCTCTGTTCTTTGCATAGATGAAAGAAATTATGCATTAAGTCTATTTGTAAGATGTTTTATATTTTTGTTGTTACTGTGCATGGGCTCTCTGTATTCATTTTTTCTCACAACCATTTCAAATCTGTTTTAGAATTACATATAAATATATATTTTTAAAGTTTCTAGCTTATAATTTCAACTGTATGGAATGCTTTTGATTTCTGCGTGTTTATCTTACATTCATCCCCTTGTGTTTAATCAATTTTTAAATTATTTCTTTGGACCTATATAATGACTTCATCCCCAAATAAATGTCTTTTTATCTCTTCGTTATTAATAATATACTTTTAATTTTGTATTATGTCATATTGTATTGGCTATAACTTTCAGAACAATATTAAGTAATATTCCTTCTTTTGTACATATTTTTTAAAATTAATTAATTAATTTGTTTGTTTGTTTTTGGCTGCGTTGGGTCCTCGTTGCTGCACGTGGGCTTTCTTTTAGTTGTGGTGAGCGGGGGCTACTCTTGGTTGCAGTGCGCAGGCTTCTCATGCAGTGGCTTCTCTTGCTGCGGAGTACGGACTCTAGGCGCATGGGCTCAGTAGTTGTGGCGCATGGGCTTAGTTGCTCTGCACCATGTGGGATCTTCCCAGACCGGGACTCGAACCTGTGTCCCCTGCATTGGCAGGCAGTTTCTTAACCACTGCACCACCAGGAAGCCCCTTTTGTACATATTTTTAATGGTGATATCACTAATGTTTTACTATTACATATAATGCTAGCTGTTAGTCTTAATCTTATACTTTTTCTTTCTTTTTTTTTAGAACACTATCCATCAATAGAATTTACTAGTCATAGTTAGACACAAAACATGAAAAAATGTCAAAAACATAATGTTGAACAAAGTAATTCAGATAACATGATTACATCTGTATACCTCAAAAAGAGGTACATTTATTTAATGTTAACAGAAGTCACTTCTTTGCACAGATGCAGCTAGAGAATGGAATGGAAACGTGAGAGCAGCACCTTAAGTATAGAGCATTATTTGTCTTTTATTCTGCATTCACATTTAATTTTTGAAAAATTTATTGAGCTATACATTTATCATTTGTACACATTTCTGTTTTAATGGAGTTTTTCTACAAAAAGCTGAACATTAATAGTCAGATTTTCTACTATTACATGTGTTAGAGGAATATCAGACTTCTTTTTTATTTTTTTGAATTTTTTATTTTTATTTTATTTATTTTCTTATACAGAAGGTTCTTATTAGTTATCCATTTTATACAAATTAGTGTATATATGTCAATCCCAATCTCCCAATTCATCCCACCACCACACCCCCTGCCCACCACTTTCCCCCCTTGGTGTCCATAAGTTGGTTCTCTACATCTGTGTCTCAATTTCTGCCCTGCAAACCAGTTTATCTCTATCATTTTTCTAGGTTCAACATATATACATTAATATACGATCTTTGTTTTTCTCTTTCTGACTTACTTCACTCTGTATGACAGTCTCTAGATCCATCCATGTCTCTACAAATGACATAGTTTTGTTCCCTTTTAAGGCTGAGTAATATTCCATTGTATATATGTACCACATCTTCTTTATCCATTCGTCTGTCGGTGGGCATTTAGTTTGCTTCCATGTCCTGGCTATTGTAAATAGTGCTGCAATGAACATTGGGGGGCATATGTGTTTGTGAGTTATGGTTTTCTCTGGGTATATCCCCAGTAGTGGGATTGCTGGGTCATATGGTAATTCTATTTGTAGTTTTTCAAGGAACCTCCATACTGTTTTCCATAATGGCTGTATCAATTTACATTCCCACCAACAGTGCAAGAGGGTTCCCTTTTCTTCACACCATCTCCAGCATATGTTGTTTGTAGATTTTCTGATGATGTCCATTCTAACTGGTGTGAGGTGATACCTCATTGTAGTTTTGATTTGCATTTCTCTAATAATTAGTGATGTTGAGCAGCTTTTCATCTGCCTCTTGGCCATCTGTATGTCTTCTTTGGAGAATTGTCTACTTAGGTCTTCTGCCCATTTTTGCATTGGGTTGTTTGGTTTTTTAATATAGAGCTGCAAGAGCTGTTTATATATTTTGGAGATTAATCCTTTGTCCATTGATTCATTTGCAAATATTTTCTCCCATTCTGAGGGTTGTCTTTTCGTCTTGTTTGTAGTTTCCTTTGCTGTTCAAAAGCTTTGAAGTTTCATTAGGTCCCATTTGTTTACTTTTGTTTTTATTTCCATTACTCTAGGAGGTGGGTCAAAAAAGATCTTGCTGTGATTTATATCAAAGAGTGTTCTTCCTATGTTTTCCTCTAAGAGTTTTATAGTGTCCAGTCTTCCACTTAGGTCTCGAATCCATTTTCAGTTTGTTTTTGTGTATGGTGTTAGGGAGTGTTTTTAATTTCATTCTTTTACATGTAGCTGTGCAGTTTTCCCAGCATCACTTATTAAAGAGACTGTCTTCTCTGCATTGTATATCCTTGCCTCCCTTGTCATAGATTAGTTGATCATAGATGTTTGGCATTATCTCTGGTCTATCTATCCTGTTCCATTGATCTATATTTCTCTTTTTGTTCCGGTACCATATTGTCTTGATTACTGTAGCTTTGTAGTATAGTCTGAAGTCAGAGAGTCTGATTCCTCCAGCTCCGTTTTTTTTCCTACAAGACTGCTTTGGCTATTCGGGGTCTTTTCTGTCTCCATACAAATTTTAAGTTTTTTTGTTCTAGTTCCGTAAAAATGCCATTGGTAATTTGATAGGGATTGTATTGAATCTGTAGATTACTTTGGGTAGTATAGTCATTTTCACAATATTGATTCTTCCAATCCAGGAACATGGTATATCTCTCCATCTGTTGGTATCATCTTTAATTTCTCTCATCAGTGTCTTATAGTTTTCTGCATACAGGTCTTTTGTCTCCCTAGGTAGGTTTATTCCTAGGTATTTTATTCTTTTTGTTGCATTGGTAAATGGGAGTGTCTCCTTAATTTCTCTTTCAGATTTTTCATCATTAGTGTATAGGATTGCAAGAGATTTCTGTGCATTCATTTTGTATCCTGCAACTTTACCAAATTCATTGATTAGCTCTAGTAGTTTTCTGGTGGCATCCTCAGGATTCTCTATGTATAGAGAATACATATAGAGTTTTAGCTCTTCTCTAAATGTTTGATAGAATTCACCTGTGAAGGTATCTGGTCCTGGACTTTTGTTTGTTGGAAGATTTTTTTTTTTTCTTTTTTTTTTTGCGGTATGCGGGCCTCTCACTGTTGTGGCCTCTCCCGTTGCGGAGCACAGGCTCCGGATGCGCAGGCCCAGCGGCCATGGCTCACGGGCCCAGCCGCTCCGCGGCATATGGGATCCTCCCAGACTGGGGCACGAACCCATATCCCCTGCATCGGCAGGCGGACTCTTAACCACTGCGCCACCAGGGAGGCCCTTGTTGGAAGATTTTTAATCACAGTTTCAATTTCATTACTTGTGATTGGTCTGTTCATATTTTCTGTTTCTTCCTGGTTCAGTGTTGGAAGGTTATACCTTTCTAAGAATTTGTCCATTTCTTCCAGGTTGTCCATTTTATTGGCATAGAGTTGCTTGTAGCAGTTTCTTAGGATGCTTTGTATTTCTGTGGTGTTGTTGTAACTTCTCCTTTTTCATTTCTAATTTTTTTGGTTTGAGTCCTCTCCCTCTTTTTCTTGATGAGTCTGGCTAATGGTTTATCAATTTTGTTTACCTTCTCAAAGAACCAGCTTTTAGTTTTATTGATCTTTGTTATTGTTTTCTATTTCATTTATTTCTGCTCTATTCTTTATGATTTCCTTCCGTCTACTAACTTTGGGTTTTGTTTGTTCTTCTTTCTCTAATTCCTTTAAGTGTAAGGTTAGATTGTTTATTTGAGGTGTTTGTTGTTTCTTGAGGTAGGATTGTATTGCTATAAACTTCCCTCTTAGAACTGCTTTTGCTGCATCCAATAGGCTTTGGATCATCGTGTTTTCATTGTCATTTGTCTCTAGGTATTTTTTAATTTCCTCTTTGATTTCTTCAGTGATCTCTTGGTTATTTAGTAACATAGTGTTTAGCCTCCATGTGTTTGTGTTTTTTATGTTCTTTTCCCTGTCATTCATTTCTAATCTCATAGCGCTGTGGTCAGAAAAGATGCTTGATATGATTTCAATTTTCTTAAATTTACTGAGGCTTCATGTGTGACCCGAGATGTGAGCTATCTTGGAGAATGTTCCATGTGCACTTGAGAAGAAAGTGTAATCTGCTGTTTTGGATGGAATGTCCTATAAATATCGATTAAATCTATCTGGTTTATTGTGTCATTTAAAGCTTGTCCTTCCTTATTCATTTTCTGTCTGGATGATCTGCCCATTGGTGTAAGTGAGGTGTTAAAATCCCCCACTATTATTGTGTTACTGTCGATTTCCTCTTTTATAGCTGTTAGCAGTTGCCTTATGTATTGAGGTGCTCCTATGTTGGGGGCATAAATATTTACAATTGTTATATCTTCTTCTTGGATTGATCTCTTGATCATTATGTAGTGTCCTTCCTTGTCTCTTGTAACATTCTTTATTTTAAAGTCTATTTTATCTGATATGAGTATTGCTACTCCAACTTTCTTTTGATTCCCATTTGCATGGAATATCTTTTTCCATCCCCTCACTTTCAGTCTGTAAGTGTCCCTAGATCTGAAGTGGGTCTCTCGTAGACAAGATATATATGGGTCTTGTTTTTATATCCATTCAGCAAGCCTGTGTCTTTTGGTTGGAGCATTTAATCCATTCACGTTTAAGGTAATTATCGATATGTGTGTCCCTGTTACCATTTTCTTAATTGTTTTGGGTTTGTTTTTGTAGGTCCTTTTCTTCTCTTGTGTTTCCCACTTAGAGAAGTTCCTTTAGCATTTGTTGTAGAGCTGGTTTGGTGGTGCTGAATTCTTTTAGCTTTTGCTTGTCTGTAAAGCTTTTGATTTCTCCATCGAATCTGAATGAGATCCTTCTGGGTAGAGTAATCTTGGCTATAGGTTCTTCTCTTTCATCAGTTTAAATATGTCATGCCACTCCCTTCTGGCTTGTAGAGTTTCTGCTGAGAAATCACCTGTTAACCTTATGGGAGTTCCCTTGTATGCTATTTGTTGATTTTCCCTTGCTGCTTTCAATAATTTTTCTTTGTCTTTAATTTTTGCCAGTTTGATTACTATGTGTCTCGGCATGTTTCTTCTTGGGTTTATCTGGTATGGGACTCACTGCACTTCCTGGACTTGGGTGGCTATTTCCTTTCCCATGTTAGGGAATTGTTTGACTATAATCTCTTCAAATATTTTCTCGGGTCCTTTCTCTCTCTCTCCTCCTTCTGGGACCCCTATAATGCGAATGTTGTTGTGTTTAATGTTGTCCCAGAGGTGTCTTAGGCTGTCTTCATTTCTTTTCATTCTTTTTTCTTTATTCTGTTCTGCAGCAGTGAATTCCACCATTCTGTTTTCCAGGTCACTTATCCGTTCTTCTGCCTCAGTTATTCTGTTATTGATTCCTTCTAGTGTGGTTTTCATTTCAGTTATTGTATTGTTCATCTGTTTGTTTGTTCTGTAATTCTTCTAGGTGTTTGTTAAACATTTCTTGCATCTTCTCTATCTTTGTCTCCATTCTTTTTCTGCGGTCCTGGATCATCTTCACTATCACTATTCTAAATTCTTTTTCTGGGTGGTTGCCTATCTCCACTTCATTTAGTTGTTTTTCTGGGATTTTATCTTGTTCCTTCATGTGGTACATAGCCCTCTGGCTTTTCATCTTGTCTATCTTTCTGTGAATGTAGTTTTTGTTCCACAGGCTTCAGGATTGTAGTTCTTCTTGCTTCTACTGTCTGCCCTTACTTTTTCTTATATTAAAGACATATTTTTCCTATTTCTACTCTTAAAATAATGTTACTAGGGATTGGTGTTGAACCTTATCAAATACACTTTAAGCATCTATAGAAGTAATTTTTTTTTGTATTTGATGTAATGATTTGATGTATTATGTTAATAACTGTCCTTTTATTTAATGACTTCTACCCCCCTGACTACAGTGGCTTATTCCTTTACATACTGCATAATGTAAGTTGATAGTATTTGCTTGGCAAAATTGTGGCCATTTTATGTGTCTCAGTATGTATTGCTGGATATCTTAATCCAGTGTTTTCTTGCTGCTCTTTCTTCCCTTTCCTGTCTACCAACCATTTCACTATTTCTACCAACCCTTATTATTATTGGCCAATAGATAAAAGGGAAGAAACCAACATTTTGCATCAGAATCTTGTCTCAAAATTTTAAATAGCCTTTATGATCTTAATGAGTAAAAAGTACCAGGTGGTGAATATCTATAGAGGAAGATTCCCATAAAGCTGGGTTAGCAGGACATCACCTTCCATTATAGATGAAGGCCTGTCCAGCCTCCATTTGACATTTGCTAATGGGAACCACAATTTTTTGAGGGTCTTTCTTGTATCAGGCACTTACATGTACCATATTATTAAAACTTCACACTAATCCTAGGAACTGCATATTAATATTCCCATTTTACAGATGGGGAAACTAAAGCAGGGAAGGGGTAAATAATATGAACCAGTTCAAACAGCTGTTGGGTGGCAGAGCTGGAATTGCAACACAGGGCTGTCTGGCTCCAAAGTCCACTCTCTTTCTATATAGCTACAAGGCTCACAGGACGTTCTCTGAAGAAGCAATGGCTCAGTAAAGGGGATAAGATATGGCCATAGATAACTACACTACAAGACAGGATATAATGACTGCCATGGAAGAGGGCCAAGCACAATGTTTTCCATTGTGCTTCAGATTCTTCAGAGAGAGCCATGCTGTTTGGTTGGTGTATTGTGTTCATGCTGCTATGTAATTGAAGATGAGGCTGGAAACTTAGATTGGGTTCCTACTGTGGAACCTAGAAGATGAAGGGGTTTATTTTTTTAAGGGTAGGCCATAGGGAACCATTGTAATTAGTTAAACAAGGGGCTAACAAAATCAGATTAATATGGATCAAAGAGGGTAAAGATGGGAAAATGAGAGTTCTGTAAGTGGCTAAAACAATATAGACAAGACATAAAGGGAACGTGGTTGAAGAGTGGCAGTAGGAATAGGAGGCTGGGATCTGACTTAGGGTCAGATACAGGGTAGGTTTGTGAAGTTTGTGCAGATAGCAGGCTGGGAGCACAGGCGTGGCGGAATCAAAGATGCCTTCAGGTCACTGGAACATTAGACACTGGAAGAAGGGCTGGGCCACTAGCAGAATGATAGATATTGGAGACAAGGCTGGTTGGTGGGTGAAGAGCTTCTGAAACACCGAGATGGAAGATGGATGTCTCTTTCGAGTTCAATTTGGGGTCATCTGCCTAAAAATGATAACTGACATTGTGGGAGGTCATTAATGTCTTTTAAGGGAATGGTCTTAGTGATGGTTGGAGAGCTGAAGCCAAGCAGAGATTCTCAGTCCTAGTTGCACACCAGAGTGACCTATGGATCTTAAAACAAAAGCAAACTAAAATGAAGTAGCTGAAAAAACTCTGTCTCTACGTCTGTTGACTCAGAATCTCAGGAGCCCAGATCCCTGAATAATTTAATAGGTTAATCTGTTAGACAGTCAGAATTGAGAATCACTGAGTAAGGGGTAGATATTGGCTGTAAGTAGGGAAGGAAGAAAGAGTGATACAGTTCTCCTTCCTAACCTGGAAATGAGATGCGCCATCTGGGTTTCTCTAAATTTCCTCTTTCACATCCTTCAAGCATCTCTTCAATTTGCAGATTCGATCAATATCTAGGTAATACTCTAACTGAGAACCTTCTGGTTGCTTTAGCAGGCATGCATCCCTCTTATCATTGAATGTTAAAGAATCAGAGGGTGTGAGAGCTGGAAGGAAGCATTTGTTTTAATCCAGGGGTTTGCAAACTTTCTTTAGCATGGGATACCTTTCAGAAATCTTATATGAAACACCAACTTGGAAACAGAGAAAAGTAGAAGTGTTCTGAGAGAACCACAGCCTAGAACCCACTTACTTTTCCCACTCGCCCCAAGCAGGGACTTTAGAGAATTCTTCCAGATCAAGATCTTTATGCCACCGGTTTGATCTAACCTCCCCCGTTTCAGGTAAGGAGACAGGTTTTTGAGTAGTGATGTAACTGATCTCACGTGGCAAATGAGTTAGGGTAGATTTCCTAAGTCCTTATACAGTTTTCCTTCCTTCACAGGGTCTCCCCCTCTAACATCACCCTAAAAATCCATGTTCCATTTCAACAGAGAAAGGTGTGCAGGGAATCAAATTACCCACAGCAGCTTTGGTACAAGGTTAAGTGAGGGAAGAGGCCGCAGCTCCTGACTGCCCTGAATGATGTGCTTTATCTGCGAGGATCTCATCTGTCTGTACTGCTCCAGTTTCTGCTCTCTCTGGTGATTCTGAGTGGCCTGTAAACTCGGTATCTGGCCAACTCAGGGAGATAAAAAGCCTTGTTAGTTTTAAAGGGAAAGTTTCAGAGGTTGAAATTTTGTCAGCAGGGTGGGCATGAAAAACCTTTTTTTATACATATCTGAGGAAAAAAGTGATGAGACCTAAGGAAGTAAAATTGAAGATGAGAATGGTTAAGTGTCTCTTGCATATTTTATGTGACTCTCAAAAGAGGCTGCTCTGAGGCGTATTGGTCATTTAATATACTTTTGGCATCTAACGTATTTCCTAATTATCCCAAAGCCATCTCCTGGCTGCAACTCGACTCCTTGGGAATGTTTGTCACAACAGGAGGAACCAAAAAGTCTAAAGAGGCTGAGGTACCTTTCTGGTTTTGAGGAGCGTTAACTGTGAAGTCCTGTATCTTCTAAAATTTATTCAGAGACTTGAAGGATTCTTCCCAAACAGTTGCATTGAGGAGATGTAACTGTCATGTTATTTATTTGTACTATGTGCCTTTGTTGAGTTGAGTTGCTAATATTTAGTCGTATAATCATGGCCTTAGATGAGATCATGAAAAGCTAGTCCATTTCTCTGTTACTATGCAGGAACATATTCAATCACTGAAGACTGCATTCATCTTTTTTTTTTTTTTTTTGCGGTACGTGGGGCCCTCACTGTTGTGGCCTCTCCCGTCGTGGAGCACAGGCTCCGGACGCGCAGGCACAGCGGCCGTGGCTCACGGGCCCAGCTGCTCCGCGGCACGCGGGATCCCCCCGGACTGGGGCACGAACCCGCGCCCCCTGCATCGGCAGGCGGACTCTCAACCACTGCGCCACCAGGGAAGCCCTGCATTCATCTTTTTAAGGAGACTTGGAGCATGATGTTCCTTTTCTTAGTGCCAGGTGATTCTATAGGCTGCTATTTAATTCACAACTTCTTGTTCAAGTCTCAGAAAAGAGTGGTTGTTATTTCTAAATTATCTCCCAGCATCCTGTAAGAATATGCACTTCTTTCATTGCTGGCATCATTGCAAATTTTCTTCACCAATATTGTAAGGAAGGCCCTGGTCTTTGTGTCCATGGGGGAGGCAGTGCTCTAACTACAGATCCATCTTTAATTTATGGTAAGTCAGCAGCAAAACTGCCAGCCTAGAGGCTTTTCCCCAGCTGTGGCAACCTCATGTAGATGACTAAACCTCACAGGCTACTTTGCGTGGTGACCCATCATGCAGGTGCTTATCTTAGTATTGAGTTGTGTCTCTGAGTCCAACTCACATTTATTCATGTAGTAGTACTAAAAAATAAAATTAAAAGTTTAATAAATGAATAATTCAGCTAACACATCCAGTCCTTAATATCTGGAAAATTCATGCTGTTAACATTTTCTCCCTGACTCTCCCTCCTTCTTCCTTTAATTTATATCAGCAGCCAGAGCAGCTGTGGATTGAAATACATATGTATTAATTTCCACATTCCAGCTTTTGCTTCTCCTCCTCCCTTTCTCCTCTGCTTTTGGCCACTCCTTATCCGCGGAGACTGGGGCTGGTGCTTTAGCCCTGCACACTGACGAGACGTGTACCCCAGCTATCCATGTTGTCTGGGGGCTGTGGCTAGAGGTATATAATTATGATAATGATAGCACAGCTTGGATTTACAGAGAATTCCCAGTATACAAAGTACACTCACCTTCATTATCCCCAGAGATGACAAGGCTTGAATCCACACAGGGCAACTCCCTCCTACCAGGAGACTCAAGGAACACTTTGAAGAATGTGCTGAACTTAGTATTTCCCCAAATTCCCTGGTGAAGAGCATTACCTGAGCCCTTGTTAAATAATCAGATTCCTGGACCCCGTATAGACCTACTAAAAATGCACATCTAGGGAAAGGGCCTGGGAATCTGTGTTTATGACAATAGCCCTAGATGATCCTCATCACCAGGCAAGGCTAGAAAACACTGCTCTGGAAAGATTTCCATTGTCCTCCATGGCTCAGTGCCGGCAGTCCTGGGAGGACCCAATGACCAAAGTGCTGGGCATTTATATGTTGCCAGAGGTATGTCAATAGCCATACCTGTTGTGCAAAGAGAGGCCGGGTGCCAGAGATTCTACCCAGGCTACATCCTTGGTCCTAGAGCAGTACTCCAGATGATGGCAAATCCTGAGGGACTGAGGAATAAAGAGGAAGGGGCAGGGTGTCTCTCAGTAACAATGATTGACCCCCGTTTTTTTTTGGCTGTGCCAGGTGGCTTGCAGGATCTTAGTTCCCTGACCAGCTAATCGAACGCGGCCCCTGGCAGTGGAAGCCCAGAGTCCCAACCACTGGAGCGCTAGGGAATTCCCTTGACCCCCTCTTAATTGTCTTGGGCCCAACCTAGGTTTGTCGTTTGGAGGTGTTCTTCCTCCCAGGAGGGTTGACAGGTCCATTAGTATAACAGTATACGGAGCTATTCTTCTGCTTCCCAGAGAATCTTCCCTGCTCCAGGGAAGAAATGGACTAGCTTTTCATGATCTCATCTAAAGCCATGATTATACGACTAAATATTAGCAACTCAACTCAACAAAAGCACATAGTACAAATAAATAGCATGACAGTTAAATCTCCTTGATGCAATTGTTTGGGAAGAATCCTTCAAGCTTCTGAATTAATTTTAGTCTTGGAGAGAATGTGGTGGTGACGGACCCGCAGGAGCAGAGGGGCAGGTAGAAGCTGAAGTTCTAGAAGCTGCAACTTGAGACCTTTCACATTTCTGGGGTTATATAAGGCAGCACGGTGCTAGGGTTCAACATGCTGTACTTTGGTTGATCCTCATTCATCGTATCGAAGGAGGATGGTTCCTGTTCTATACCTCAAATTTTAGCTTCCCATGGTGACCTTAGGTATTTATAGAGCAAATTTGAGCATAAAATTTTAGATTCCCAATGATCTTATGCCTTTTTCATTTTTAGAGGATAAATGACCATTGAATTGAAATAAAACAAAAGTTAGCTTTTAGTTATAAACCATTACTGTGTATTTTATTTCTAATAGCAATCATGTCACTCTGGGATTGATGAATCTGAAGAAACACGGAAATTTATTGGCTGTGGCTGTGAATCTCGTGATGTGGAGGTGCTGGATTTATGTATGTTAATTTGATTCATATGCAAGTCAAAACATGCATATTTTTAATCAGCGGATGGTTTAATATGCTTTCCACACTTGTAAAAAATGAAAAGTACTGCAAGCTATTTTTTGCCTTGTCACTCATTCTGTTGACAGTATTTATGGTGAACCCAGTGAATGGGGTGCATTTGGGTATAAGACAGAGTTACAAACACAGTAGAAAATAGGTCCCTTTTGCAGAAGAAGATAGGATAAGCGTGGACAGAGATTTTGCTCACTTTATGCTTTGAGGAGTGTTTCTCTAAGATTGTATGTGTCGTTTGAACTTTTATGACTCAAGTGCATTTCTTGTATATTAGAATTTCAGAGCTGCTTTATAACTATTTTTGTTTGACCTTCCTTTGCCATTTTGAACTAAAGTTATTCATTCATTCACTCATTTATTCAGTAAATAATATTATACACCCAGTACGTGTGGCATACTGGCAAGGCAACACACTACAAAGAAATTTGATCCCTGCCCTCAAGGAGTTTGTGGTCTAATAGAAAATGTTGCTGAGCGATTGATATAAAACCTCAGATCATCAGCTTAGAAGGTAGCTAATCCTCTCACCACTGTATCCCCAACTCACAGCAGCTATGTTGGATTCTCCTAGAAGGCTTGAGAGGGCCCAGAGCTCCTCTGGGAAGAGAGAAACACAGGTGGCTGGTCTCCTGTGTGAGACTGTGCACTAGAGAGCGGCCCCAGCTTCCTGATACCTCTTTCCAGAGAATGTTCTGCTCTCAGCAGCCTTTGCTGTGTTGCTCCTGATCAATTAGCAAACAATTAAGTTTACAGGGGAAGCTCCTTGTTTAAAAGAATGCTTGGATAAATCCCTCTGTAAAACAGATCCTTTTATATGCAATCATCTCTGCGTTTATTTTCACACTTCTATTAGATTTCCTAAAGTGAGGACACACACAACTCATAGCCTTAGAATGCATATATTGGACATTTAATTTTGATCATATTTAGACTTGAGTAACGTATTTCTATATTTTGAACTATTCTTCAGTTTGTTATTTGTTATAAGTGTAGACTTTTTTTATTGTGCTAAAATATATAGAACATAAAATTTACCATTTTAACCATTTCTGAGCATATAGTTCAGTGGCATTAAGTATTCAGTGTTCTGCAACCATCACCACTATTCATTTCCAGAATTTTTCATCATCTCAAACAGAAATTCTGTATCTATTAAATAATAACTCTTCATTCTCTTTCCCCTCAATCCCTAGTAATCTCTATTCTACTTTGTGTCTCTATGAATTTGCCTTTTTTAGGTACTTCTTATAAGTAGAATCATACAATATGTGTCCATCTTATTTCACTTAGCATGTTTTCAAGATTCAGCCATGCTGTAGCATGTATCAAAATGTCCTTCCTTTTTAAGGCTGAGTAATATTCCATTGTATATATACTGTATTTTGTTTATCCATTCATCTATTGAGGGACACTGGGCTGTTTCCACATTTTGGCTCTCCTGCTTCTATGAGCATTGGTAAACAAGTATCTCTTTGGTTCCCTGCTTTCATTTCTTTTGGGTATATGTCTGGGAATGGAATTGCTGAATTATATGTTAATTCTGTTTAACTCTTTGAGGAACTGCCAAACTGTTTTTCACAATGGTTATACCGTTGTGGTTAATTATAAATTTTAAAACTTATTCTTTCAGAGTCCTGAACTCATTCAAATAAATGATTCAGATATAAAACATTCAGTCTTCATAAATGGAACTAGTTTTTGTCCCTAGTAGTTGCACCTTAATGCTACTACTACAGAAAAGAAAAAAAAAAAAGCAAAGGAAAGATAGAACTGGAAGAAGTTTTTGCGGTACGCGGGCCTCTCACTGTTGTGGCCTCTCCCGTTGCGGAGCACAGGCTCCGGACGCTCAGGCTCAGTGGCCATGACTCAAGGGCCCAGCCGCTCCGCAGCATGTGGGATCTTCCTGGACCGGGGCACAAACCCGTGTCCCCTGCATCGGCAGGCGGACTCTCAACCACTGCGCCACCTGGGAAGCCCTGGAAGAAGTTTTTTTATGACTCTGTATCACACTCTACTTCGTTGGAATTGTAGCACTTAGTCCATTCTGACCTGTATCCTTACCTCTGTCTATTTCTTCCAGTTCACTCTTAGGGCAGAAATTATGACTACAGGTGCCTTAATGGGAGATGTGCTCAGTAAATATTTGTTGTTGAATCGATTGATTCTGCCTAATAAAACCTAAATGGATATCTGATGAATCTGCTAATATCTGTTCCCTGCTTCTGGACATTAAGTTCAATGTTCCACCAATTATAGTTCCATTGGAAAGAGATATATCACAGAAGCAAAGTTTTTGTTTGTTTGTTTGTTTTTATAGATTTTCCAGCAGGGAATTTTTTTTTTTTAGATGTTGGGGGTAGGAGTTTATTAATTAATTAATTAATTTTTGCTGTGTTGGGTCTTCGTTTCTGTGCGAGGGCTTTCTCTAGCTGTGGCAAGCAGGGGCCTCTCTTCATCGCGGTGCGCGGGCCTCTCACTATTGCGGCCTCTCTTGTTGCGGAGCACAGGCTCCAGACGCGCAGGCTCAGTAGTTGTGGCTCACGGGCCTAGTTGCTCTGCAGCATGTGGGATCTTCCCAGACCAGGGCTCGAACCCGTGTCCCCTGCATCAGCAGGCAGACTCTCAACCACTGCGCCACCAGGGAAGCCCCAGAAGCAAAGTTTTTATATGGTGAAAGAAACCAAATGGTGAAAGAGGAAATTACTAGATATGATTAGCATGCCTAGTGTTAAATGGGGGCAGATTTTTATAAGGAGTTGAAGTGTTTAACTGCAATATAATTTGATTTGGTGATGGATGAAAAGAAGGGTGGAGTTCGTGGGGTGGGAATGGAATTTTGAGACTGTTTGGAGGTACGAGTGAGTTAGGAATGTAAGGGAGCATGCAAGACTGTTTGCTTAGGAGAAAGGAAACAAAGACCGATATGTGGTGGAAAAGGAAAACACTCAAGGGTTAGAGATACAGGGCAACAAGGTTAGAATCTTGACTGATAACCACAGCCTGGAAAATGAGATGGACTTGCTTCTATTCTGATGGGGGATTTCTCCGCACTCTTTGGGGGCACTGGCAAATGGAAAATGCAGTAGGTTTAAATTTTTTTCTCTACAGAATGAGATCAATCATACACAAATATTTGTTCATGAAGAAAATATATCAAAATATTGACAGTAGTTTTCTTTGGAAATGTCATGTGGGAGTCTTTAAAATTTTTTTCTGAATTTTCTAAATATTGTATAATAAGGCTATCCTACTTTGGAAATCAGAGAAAAAGTTAACATTTTTCTCTGAAAGTGCAGTTTCAGAAGTTCACCTAGGACTTCCCTTGTGGCGCAGTGGTTGAGAATCCTCCTGCCAATGCAGGGGACACGGGTTCGAGACCTGGTCTGGGAAGATCCCACATGCCACGGAGCAACTAAGCCTGAGTGCCACAACTACTGAGCCCACGTGTCACAACTACTGAAGCCCATGTGCCTAGAGCCCGTGCTCTGCAACAGGAGAAGCCACTGCAATGAGAAGCCCGTGCACCACAACAAAGACTAGCCCCCGCTCGCCGCAACTAGAGAAAGCCCACACACAGCAACGAAGACCCAACGCAGCCAAAAATAAAATGAATAAAATAAATAAGTTATTTAAAAAAAAAGTTCACCAAGTGTTGATTAGGAATTTTTTGGTCTAAGCCATTGAAGCAGGCTGATTTAATCAGAAGGGAAATTTACTCGAGGAAATAAGCTAATTTACGGAGCTAGAGGGAGGGCAGAAGAACCAGGAGGACCCCCAGGGTCCCAAGGGCAGCCTCAGACTTGTCCAGGGGTTGCAGCGAATGAACTCCAGGTAGTTTTTGGTCTTTTCCTCCCTCTGTGTAGTAGCATGAAGGGAGCTTCTGACTGGCCAAATGTGTGTCACGCATCTGCCCCTGGTAAGGTGAGGGTAGGGCCTGGCACCTTGATTCAGAGGGAGGCCTCGCTGACTATTTCCAAAGCAGTAGGAAATTGAGGTGGTATTTCCAAAAGAAGGTGGAACAGCAACGTCAACAAAATCAACGCCTGTGCTGTCATGTTTTGTAAAAGATAGAATTCATTTTGTTACACAAGCAATTATAATTGATTTTTAAAAGTGAAACAACCGTGTTCTGCATATGCTTGTTTAATCATATTTATGAGACAGATATGCTTTCTTTTTATGTTCTTCCCGGGGCCCTGAAAACTAGACTTCTTTAATGGGTATGTGTGGGCGTGGGGTGAGAGGGGCACGGGGTGATACTGATTCTGGGGGATCCTTTGTTTTTTAGAGAAATATAATATTTTAATTTACTCACTTTTTGATGCAAGAACAGTAGGCACAATATTTGATTCATTAACTACAACAAATATTTATATTATGGCCAATTAAAAATGTTTTCAGTTGCCCTCATTAGATAATGGATTTGAGGTGGGATGACTTGTTTTAATCAAGGTTCTTTGATTTGCAGATATGAGATGCCCACTCCAAAGTAGCTAAAGCCAAAATGGGGTGCAATGGAAGAATTCTATCTGAAAACTTCTTAAACCTCAAGGATAGGGTCCTCTTGTAGAAATCCAGAAATAGAAAGCCTTTAGCAGGGCCGGAAGCTTTTCAGAGCACAAAATGTACAACGCTTTGCGTGGCCCACGTTGCCAGAGACTCTGCCCCTGTTTCTCTTGGTGTTTGTGCTTCCTTCCTCTTTCTGCAGAGAGAGTGTGAGAGTCTTCCTCCTGGAAACACAGGCCCCTCAGCTCTCCTAAAAAAACATCACCTCCATTTCAGCCACATGCAGGGATTCCTTTGTTTAAGGAACGCCAACATGGAGAGAGACAGACTCTGGGGCTGGCCTGGCGTGAATCCACCCAGGCCTGTCAGCTGTGAAGTATGAGTGTGGTCGGAGGTGGGGAAGCATTTTGTGGTTGAGAAAGTGAGAGAAAGGGGTGGGTGTAAGCTGGTCAGACTGTGCTAAACGTTCCCCCTGTATTGTTGAAGACAGACAGGAACAGTTGGGGAAGAGAGGAGAGGGGAGGGAAAAGGAGAAAAAGGGTGGTACTGAGAGAAACATGGAAACACTGGTGGTGATTCAAGAAGAGAAAATCAAAGGGTCAGGAGAGAACGCCAGAAGGAGAGTGTTTAAAACAGAATACTTTGAGCTGCATGAAACTGAAAACCTCTCTCACAGTGCCTTAACGAACAAGTTCTCTCCTGTGACAGGAAGTCCTGAACAGGCTGAAGTCAGCCAGGCAGTGATGGCATGAAGCCTAGGCTCTTTGCACTTTCTCACTGCCATGCTTGGTATGGTCTTTCTTATTGTCAGGCTGTAGAGGACTCAGGTGTCACATCCAAACACAATTACACCCAAGGCCAAAAGGAAAACATCTCTTAGATGTGAGGAAGCTCCCAGAAGATTCTCCTCATTGGTCAGACTTGTGTCTCATGCCCATTTCTGAACTGAACACTGGCAAGAGCCAGGTTCGGCTCACCCATTGGAGCTGACCTTCCCAGGCCTATGGCTGTGAAGAGAGGGGGGACATTGGAACATTAGGTGGGTAGACAACCACCCGTGCTGGCCACAGAGAAGGAAAAGAAAAATACAGGACTGGAGGAGCAGAGAGACAGACAGTGAAAGAGAGAGAGGAGGGAGGCAGAAAGTCGGTGGGGAGAGTGAAATACAGAGTCAAGCTCACTAAATTTGGTGTCTTAGGTTAAAACCCTCTTGTCATATCCTGCTTTTTAGGCAACTGTTAGGAGAACGTGCTTTACTTGTTCTTACTGCCATTTGAAAGGCTGATTAACTTTTCAGTAATTAAACTTATTAACCATTTTTTCAACGTCAGAATTATAAAGGAGATGGCTGTAGCTGTCTCCAGGGAGAAAAGTACTCTCCTTTTTTTTCCTGCTTAAAATAGGCCAGAATTTATTGAGTCATGAAAGGTGGTGCCGAAAGAAATATAATGATTACTTAGTTATTTGTTTATGTCTTTATTTATAATTTTATCTTTGTCATTGTAAAAGCAGTATAACCACATTAAATAAAAAAGAAACCAGAAACGTGAAAACAGAATCACCCACAATCCCACAGTTGAACAACCATTATTTGTCAAGAATTCACGCCTAACTTTTTTCATAGAATTGCATACAATTTTGTAGATTGATTTGTTTTTCAAAACAGGTATATCATATACATGGTACAAATTTTGAAAACAAACAAAAAATATATATATTTTTTATATATTGAAAAATAAAGCAGGCCTCCCTCCCATCATATCTTTAGGCCTCTAGTCTGCCCCCTGCCCCTCAAACCACTACTACAAGTTTATTTTCTTCTATACATAGCCTACCCATTAACAAGGAAATATGTGCATATATAAATTTTCCACTCTCCTTTGCCAACCTGCTTTATTATATTTTTTTTTTACAAAATGGTAGCCTACTCTGTATACTATTCTGCACCTTGCTTTTTTCATCTAACTTTATATTACTTGGAGATATTTCCACAAAATTAAAATTGAACATTATAATGTATTCACACATGGCCACATACTCTTTATAATCATCCTTTTTTAAAATTAATTTTTATTGGCATATAGTTGCTTTACGATGTGTTAGTTTCTACTGTACAGCAAAGTGAATCAGTTATATGTATACATATATCCCCTCTTTTTTTGGATTTCCTTCTGATTTAGGTCACCACAGAGCACTGAGTAGAGTTTCCTGTGCTATACAGTAGTTCTCATTAGTTATCTATTTTATACATAGTATCAATAGTGTATGTATGTCAATCCCAATCTCCCAATTCATCCCACTCCCCCTTCCCCCCTTGGTATCCTTAAGTTTGGTCTCTACATCTGTGTCTCTGTTTCTGCTTTGCAAATAAGTTCATCTGTACCATTTTTCTATATTCCACATATAAGCAATTAGAATCAACATCCTTAATGTCTGTAAAAGTTTTTTCATTTTTTTTTTTTTTTTTTTTTTTTTTTTTTTTTGCGGTATGCGGGCCTCTCACTGTTGTGGCCTCTCCCGTTGCGGAGCACAGGCTCCGGACGCGCAGGCCCAGCGGCCATGGCTCACGGGCCCAGCCGCTCCACGGCATATGGGATCCTCCCAGACCGGGGCACGAACCCGTATCCCCTGCATCGGCAGGCGGACTCCCAACCACTGCGCCACCAGGGAGGCCCTGTAAAAGTTTTGAGTAAATGATTTATCCTTTTTTTTTTTTTTTGGCTGTGCCATGCAGCATGCTGGATCCTAGTTCCCCGACCGGGGCTCGAACCCATGCCTCCTGCATTGGGAGCCCACAGTCTTAACCACTGGGCCACCAGGGAAGTCCCTGATTCATCCATTTTTAAATAAATATTTATCAAGCACCTGAAACATTAGCAGGATGCTAGTAATTCTAAGATTAAAAGGAAATGGTGCACACCCTTGAAGGAGACGTAGCAGAGTGGAAGAGACAGGGAGGGAAATGAGTAATTATAGGTAGTCTCCAAGGGCCAAAAGGGAAGAGTGTAGGAGGCCTTGTGGGGATGAAAGAGGGAGCCTGGAAAATGCTGATCAAAAGTGTTGAGGATAAGTGAGAGAAGAAAGCTCAGCTCACAGACACACGGCAAGGAGTGTCCTTGAGGTAGAGACCAGGAATATGTGCAAAGCAGAGAAACATGAAGTAGCATCGTGGTCCAGGTGGCTACAGGGAGTTGGGTATAGTCCCTACCTCTAGCATCTTTAAGTTGTGGCCTAGTCTTCAATATAAATAATGCTGTGATATACAACTTGCAGCATATAACTTTCCCCACATTTTGGAGTATGTCTCTGGCTAGATTCCCAGAAGTGGGACCTCTGAATCAAAATGTAGGAGCACCCTGACCTATGACATATAGTCAAAATGCTTTCCAAATGGACAGTATCATTTTATAATGACACCCGCAATGTATGAGCAAACCATTGCTTATTATCTCTATATCTTTATCACTGGTTTGTTTTAACATCTATTTCTTTAATTACTATAAGGTTAATTTTCACCATATATTTATTACTATTTGATGTCTTTGTATGTGATTTGTTTGTTTTCTGTTTATACTCAATAACTGAGATTCTATATTTTACTTTAGCTGTATGAGCCCTACTTATAGATATTCATACTTTTTTTTTATATTTGCTGCCACTTTTTTTCTTTTTTTTGGTTTAGGTTTCTGTCTAAGATAATGTTTGACACATAGAAGTTTTAGGTATTACCCAGTCATATCCATTGATCCTTTCCTTCTGTTGCTTCTAAGTTGAGGAATACTTCTAGCCAGAGGTTTAACAAATAGTATTTTCTGGTTTGCTTTAAAAAATACATTTAACTCATAAATCCGCCTTGAACTTGCTTTTGACATATGAAATGAGAATTCAACTAGCCCCCCTGCCCCAAATTACCAGTGAGTTATCTGAACTTCCCCTTCTCTGTTGAGTTTTATTTCAAAGGTAAATTCTGCTTAGGGGTCAACTCAGTCATCAACTGGATCTAATTTCTAGTCCTTTTCTGAGTTGTGTCATATCAGCTTAAGATAGACCTTTCCTTTGATTTATCCAGGAATCTGCAGGAACTGTTTTATTTATGTACAGAAAGAATTACAATATAGCACCAGTAGGTTTAGGTAAAGCTTGTCAGTGCCTTCCTGTCAATAGGGAATCTGCTGCTAAGAGCAGACTTTACCTTTGAAGCCCACCAGATTGGTGATAGTGCTATGCTGTGCGTTTTGGGTGGGTGGAGGACACTTTGGAGGTAAAGAGGGTTATTTCATCCAAACGGCTCAAGTCACTGTTAACCAGTGTCATAATTCTAGAATCTCCTGGTTCTTCCACCTTTATGGGGACCCTGGCTCCTACCTGTGGCCTCAATATAGCCCCAATCCCTCTCAAGGCCAAGTCTACTTAAGTGCGATTTTTATTGCAAGAAAAAGTAACTTCTTGCTCTTCCACGTAACAGGTTGTCAACTAGCTAGCTCGTTTTTAAGAAAAGTGAGAAGTAGTTAACCAGGGAAGCCCTACGACAAAGGTTCTCAAGCATACTTAAGTATCACGTGAGAGCTTAGGAAACATGCAGATTTCTGTGCCCAGTACCAGGTTACACGGGGGTGGTACTGGAAAAACTTCCTGATCTCATCTCTTTGTTTCTGAAGCTTTGTTTCTGAAGCTTTCTGAAGCCTTAAAAAAATTCCCACAGATGTTTACACACAGTTCTGAGCGGTTCTTCATTCTATTTCTATGAAATACTGGTACCCGCTTGTCAGCACCTATGAAAGTGCTCCAGGCGGGAGGTAGATACTCAGCTAACGGGCACACCTTCTCAGGTAGGGCTCCAATATAATTTCCAGGCACGTTCCATCCTTCCTCAGAGGTCAAAAGCGTAACCGTTCATGATCTATAAACTCAATGCGGATTCCCCGGAAGACCGTCCTGGAACGCCTTGCTGGATTCCTTCTTAGAGTTAAGACCAGTCAAGTTCCTTCGGCACTATTCCGTCTCGTGGGAGCACTTGCAATCCTGGTTTCTGTTGTTGGCAACTGGCCCTAGGGCAAGGATTGTAGCCCGGGTCAGGATTCCTTTGGGCCATCTCTCCTTCCTCGTCCCCATTTCTAGGATAAGCCTATTTCTCCCGCAGGTGGGGAGGTTGGGTTGGAGCCGCACTGGGATTCGGGGGCCTTTCCTATGCAACCCCCCCGATTCGCTCCCCCCATTTCCCATCTCTCTTTTCTCCCCCTTCCCTAACACCTTATCCTTCCCCTTTGCTCCCAGCAAAGTCTACGGCCCCTTTCCTCTCCGGCTCAGTGGCCCGGCGTCTTCTCTTGCCACAAAACCGGGTGGTGGAGCAGGGGGCGTGAGTGTGGCTACACCCAGAACGGAGGCTCGTCCGGGGGTCGCGGGGAGGATTCTCACTCAGGATCCCTACTGTCGCCCCAAAGCGACTCTTTCCCCCGCGTCCCTCCAGAAGCTGCCTGCTGCTGCCGGTGGCAGAGGGGGACCCGCTGCTCCTCAACCCCCGTCACTCCTCCAGGCTGCCCCCAATGGGCATGCTCCCCGGGCACCCATACTTCTCCCTCCGCCCGGCCATCCTCCCCACCTACCCCGCTGCAGTGCTCGCGGGTCGGCGGCGCTCCGGGCTGGCCTGAGGAGGGGCGAGGATGGAGGGAGCAGCAGGAAAGGAGAGCGCTGGAAGGAGGGGGCGGCGCGCGTACTTCGTCCCACCGCCATCCGGGAGAGCCCGAGCCCGTGCGCGCGCGCACCTCACGGAGGCTCAGGCGGCGGGAGGCGGGCGGAGCTGCGGGCGGCGCGGGCGGAGCGATCGGCGGGCGGAGCGAGGGGTGGGAGGGAGCTCGCGAGCCGGCAGGCGGGCGAGGAGCGTCTCCTCCAGCATCTGCCGCGGCCGCGTTTGCCCGGAGACTAACCGACGGACGGATCGTCTGGCGGACGGGCTTGGGAGCTCGCCTTGTGCTCGGGGCCAGCTCCAGCGAAGCTCGGGGCTTGCAGCACGCGCTTCCCCGCCCGCTCGCGGCCACCCCGGCTCCGGCGACCTCGGCGCGCGAGGGGCTGGACGTGCGGGAGCCGCTCTCCGCAGGTCGGTCCTTGCGCTGTTCAGCCCCGACCGCTGCGCTGCGGCCCCCGAGCGGCGTCCCTGAGCCCCAGCACCCCGCCGTGCTGCTCCGAGCAACGGTGCTCAGGGGCTCCAAACTCGGGCTGCCGGGGCAAGTGTCTTCATGAACCCAGAGGATGTCCGGGAAGCATTACAAGGGTCCTGAAGTCAGTTGTTGCATCAAATATTTCATATTTGGCTTCAATGTCATATTTTGGGTAAGTTGGAGCGCTTCTGGGATTTCGACTACCGTGGCCGATCGATTCGCGACAATTTCCCCCACGTTGCTCTCTGCGTTTACTTTCCGCAGCCCCTCGGGCGCTTGCGGTAGCACGGAGAGGCATTTGCCTTCCGCCTTTTCAGCCTGCGCGTTGGAGAGATAAACATTTAATCCTTTCTAGGAACGCGAAGAGGTAAAAAGGAAAACCGAGCCGGAAAGGGGGCACCCAGGCCTTGGGGTGGCTTTTTAAGGGAGGAATAGCGTGGATGCAGATGAAAGAAAGGGCTCGGCAGTTTGAGAGATGAGCAACCACTCGAATGAGATTTACTCCGGGTGGGATATGGATGTTGGGCTGAGCGTGGTGTCATAATAGGGAAGCCTAATCCGGCAGACCCGACCCTGAGGTCCACCTTCTAACAAGGATCTGATTGGACGAGGGCTTGGCTCCGTGTTGCCGCGGCTGGTCTGTGCCATGTTCAGCGTGTATCTTCTTGCACCATCTCGGGCTTTGTGTAGGATGCAGATGCGATGGTATACGGTTCTGTAATGTGCACGTAAATAACGCTTCCTGCGCGCTCTCCCCCTTCATCTGGAAAGCGCTCCTTTTGCGTAATGGACTGACCAGTGGGCGAGTGGGGTGGAGGGATTTATTTCTCTCTCTGTATTATTCTCAGGATAATAAGAAGTCACCATCAACATATGTTTCAGTGTGTTCGTGCCTCACGTCTTCCTTTTTGAGGAGTGACATAGAGCGGGCCGTTTTGGGGAAACCTTGGAGAAATGCAGAGGACAAGGTGTACGAGGCATGTTTTATGGGGCTACCGGGAGAGCAAATGCTTGAAGGAAAGATTCAGACCATGCTCTGCTGGCACTACAATGTGCTGGGCACCCATTGTAATTAGGCTGGGATGCCTACTCTTTTGTTTTGTTTGAATGCTTTTCCTTGATCTCACAAACATGTTCAGCAACCAGACAAAGAGTTCACTAGGACAAGAGGAAAACGTTCGTTCAAAGACCGTGTTATTTTTCCTTTCCATCCCATCCCATCCCATCCTCTTCCTTACTGGGCACTCCTCCTGCCCCCCACTCTTCCCCCCGTGGAAAGTAAAGATGGTGGCTGTCTCGGGGTGGGGGGGCGGTTCTCCAAGTTGCTGTTCAGTGTAGGTTCAGTGTGAGATAAACAATAATCCAGTGGTGAGATGAATAATAAGACTGTTAACACAGGGTGTATTTATTTTGATTCTCCTTTAATTTTGGCCATACGCTGTAAACATATACATCGATGAGAATAGTTGTCAATACAGCTCTTTATATTCTTTTTTTCTGCCACACATTTACTAGGCTACTTTATTTTTATTTTCTGTTTTCTATAGGAGTACCTTGCACTGCTCATGAATGTTTTGCAAAAGGAAATGGAAGGGATTGGAGATCACTTTCTGTGTCAGCATGTCATCTGACCTCAGGACTGATGATGGAGGGGGACACATGAATAAATATCAGATCTAGTCTTTCACAGGCCATTTTTGCCAGGGATTGGACATGATTCCTGTTAGCAGTCACCCCCCTCCCTGCAGTCAAACACTACTACAAATACAGGAAGAAGAAATTATTTTCTTTCCTTGCTTCCTTTTTTCAACCCTGTTGGAAATGTTTAAAAGTCACATTTCTGGGTGAGGCATTTTGATTTTATCTGAACTTGAAACTTTCATAACTTTGAGAGTCAAGGACTACCGAATTGGGACTGGATCTTGTTGGCGTAGTGAGTCCAAGCCTCTTGACTCTACTTGAACACTTCCAAAAGTTGCACATTTCAGCTACTAGGCAACAAAAAGTACCCAGGGGCTTTCTCTGCAGTTTCGTAGCAGGAGGTGGAAAAGAAATAAAGGGATTTGGGCCTGTTTCCCTGACAGTTTGGTGTAATTATGTAGTGTACAGAGACACACTGAGTATTTTCTGTGGATTAGGTTGTAGCAAAACCTCTGGAACTGTGGAGAGCTTCAAAGAATTGCAGAGTGCTTGCATAGAGAGTTGCAGAAGAGAGTCGCGTCTTGTCTCATTTTGAAGGTCTTCATCTCTTGGGGGAAGTTTTATGGGAAGCCTGAAAAGAGATGTAGGCTGTGGAACTAAACCAGCTACCCCAGGCAGAATTGTTATGTAGATGCCTTTGTTACAAGGGCCCTTCTCTTACTCTGCTTTCTACACACCTTGTCCCTCCTTTCTGTGCCTAAAGCCTTCCACTCATATATGCCCTCATAGCTTTCCTATCCTGCTGTCTGCTTCAAAATTACCCCATATTGGAATCTCTGAGTTTTTAGTACCCTGGTCTCTAGAGTGATGATCAGCAGGAAGGTAGTCATGATACTTGATCACAGTAACTCAGACTAAGATGTTATTGGCTGAAGAACTGGGGTCAGGAATGGGCAGCCTGCTTCTGTAAATTTGTTATTGCTATTACAAATTCTGTAAATTTGTTTTTGCTACGTAACAAACAACCCCAAAGCTTAGTGGTTTAAAATAAAACTTTATTATATCTGACAGTTCTGTGATTTGACCAGGCTCATGTGGGTGATTTGCACTTGGAACGGCCCATGCAGTTGCAGTGAGATGTGGCTGGGCTGGAGTTAACTGAAGGCTCACTGGAGTGGGATACCCAAGGTGGTACCCTCACGTGACTGGCAGTTGATGCTTGCTGAGAGTTCAGCCAGATTTGTTGGCTAGAGCACCTAAACGTGGCTTTTTCCTGTCTGAGACTGCCAGAAGAAACTTCCAGCCAGTGAAGTCTACTCCCGGAACTGGCCCAGTGTCAGTTTCATCTATTCCACTGGTTTAAGCACGAGTGGAGCCTGCTCAACTTCAAAGTGCTGAAGAAGGAAATTCCCTCTTTTGTCAGACAAGTGTCAGGGTCATGTGGGTTGTGGCCATCTTTGGAAAATACAGTCTTCTGCACTGAGCCTTAATTTCATTTATAAAGGAAAGATAACATTATCCAATAGAGTTGTAGATTCAAGGATGCAATCAGATAAGATATTAGCCAGCACAGTGTCTCAGTATTTAACAAATGGTGAATATGGTCTGTGTCATTGTCTCCAGATTTTTACTAGTTCCATCCTGGCTATAAAACTTCTAGAATACCTTAGCCTGGTACTTTGGCATCACTACTACCAGGTAATGATGCTTCTCTTAATATCTGCCAAGGAGATGAGGCGAATGGATTCCATACATTGGATCATCACGTATTTGAAAAAAGCACTATGGATCAGTGGACGCCTTGAATGACTTGGGAGAACCAAGTCATTTTTCGCTTCTCTTTGCTGTACAAAGATTAGAAAGCCTTGGATCCTTGAGGCCAAATTTCTCTTTGATGTGCTTGCAAATATTACATGGTATCTTTAAGTGGAGGTTTATCCAAGTTTGATGGCAGAATGTTACATCTCATTTGTTTCCACAGGGCTTAAATTCAGAGAGGAGAGAGATTTAGGGAACCTTGCCGGGGGCATAAGTATGAAGTCTTATCTTATGCTTCACTATAAATTGTAAGATGTTCTGGAATGCTGATACATCAGCAGTTTATAAGTCATAATTTTTGTTTTAATTTGCTAGACATCTGTTAGCTTCGATGGCAACCATATGGGAGTCTCAACTGCCTTTTGAATCACAAGGAGATGGTATGAAGAAAGCTAAATATGGTTATGAAAGTGTCAAATGGGAAAAGTGTAAGAAGGGTGTATAGACCTAAGTGGGGAAAGTAATTGAATACTGACTTGCTTGCTCTGGCCTCTCACTCCTGGGTCAGTGAGAAAGCACTGAAGCATTCTCACTTGATGATATGCCTGGAAGATTGAAATAAAGCCAAGGGGAAAAGTTGGAAAACCAAATAGTGTTTCACCCACCATAAAACTGCCCAGGTGAGCTCATTTAGATGGATCCCTCTGTCTTACTTAATATGTCCACAGTAATCGTTAGTCCCTGGCAAAAGGTGAAAGTAACCTGTATCTTAACAGAGCTTTATAATTGCGACGTCTTTCTTCTAAGCATCTCAAAGCATCTTCCAAGCATATTATGACATCTTTGTGACAGATGTAGAAATTGGAGAACAGAGATGTGGAGTGACTTTTGAAGAACATATCAGGGTTCACTTTTGGAGTGTTAAGTCTCTTTCAATAACTATAGCCCTAGCTTCTCATTTGAATCTTATTTTAGAAGGTGCTTGTTATTCTAACATAAAACATCAAGTAAGTCATTTACATCTGTTCATGATTGAAAAGTGATAAAGTTTTTGCATATGTCTCAACACCACCCGCAAGCACACAAAAGTTAGGATGAAAATGTTAAAGAGTATGATAGAATAATAAACCATTGTGTAGTTTCATATTCATAAATATGAAACATTTAAATATTCATAAATTTAAATATTCATAAATTCATATTCATAAATGAAAAATGGAGTATTAAAGACTGTTATTAAAGTGTTATTAAAGTATTAAAGTGTTCTTGAGTCACAGGCTTCTTTCTATATGTAACACTGATGCCTGTCTTAAAATTCTAACTGAAGGCTTCTGAATCACCATCCTTCACTAGAATATAAGGTCTCCAACTGCAGGGATTGTCTCTCAGTTATTTTCATAAGCTCAGTGTCTAGCATATTGTCTGAAACAGTAGGTGTTTAATAAATGTTTGTTGAATGAATGAATGATGAAATCATTGGAGAGTACATAGGCATCATCTCCTCTACCTTACTATTCAGTGAGGCATTTTCTCTCTTACATCCTGCCAACCCTCCTTAGGATGGATCTGTTTGGGGACCACTTTAATCATTTGAGAGTTTCATCTTTCCTGCAGACTAGGTGTAGTTTTCCCTTGGAACTTCCATCTTCCTAATATACTGTTGTTGATTTTTAATTTTATTTTGAAACTGTCTCATACCTGCAGAGAAATTTCAAGTAGTACAATTGGTTTTTATCCTGAATCGTCTGAGAAAAAGTTGCCAGCATGATGGCTATAACACCAGTACTTCAGTGTACATGTTCTAGGATGTTCTCCTAGATAACCACAGTATAGCCATCAAAGCCAGGAAATTACCACTGATACCTTACCACCATCTAAATCTTAGATCTCATTCAAGTTTCCTGGTTGTTCCAATCATGTCTTCTAAAGCAAAGAAATTCAGTTCAGAGGACACATTGTATTTAGTTGGATCTTTTTAGTCTCTTTCAGTCTTTCACTGTCAGGTTCTTGACGCTTTTGAAGATTTAACACTAGTTATTTTGTAGAATGTCCCTCAATTTGGGTTGGTCTGCCATTTTTTCATTCTTAGATTCAGGCTGTGCATCTTTGGCAGGAGAATTACAGAAATGGTGCTGCGTTCCTCTCATGGCATCCATTAAGTGGCACTGATTTCTGTTTGTGTTTGTTCCATTACTGATAATGGTCACTTGATTAAAGTGTTGTCTGCCAAATTTCTCCACCATAAAGTGACTCTTTTCCCTTTTGTAATTTATACATATTTTGTGGCAAGTTATTGTGAAATTATGTATTAAAAAGCCCATTCCTCATCAGAATTTTTATTGATTAATTAATTAATATCGGTAAGAACTTTTGATCTCTTTTGTTCCAGTGTGTTTTAATGAAGCGGTTACTCATTACTTACTTTAATGTTCCCATTAGTTCCAGGTTTGGCAGTCTTTTCATGCCCTTTAACTCCCATCACTCTTTGAGCCCTTCTGTGCTTTCTGGCAGAACAACATGTTCCAAGCTCATCTTTTGTATCAGCCCTTTCTCCAAGGAGCCCTGGTTCCTTTGCATAGAGAATGATATTTAGAAGCCAAGATCTGGTTGCTAAGTGTGCTCATTGCTTTGAGGCTATCAGCACCCCTGGGGCCTCTCAGTGGACAGGACTATGGAATATGTGTATGTATATACACATAGGTACACACACACACGTTTACATCTGCATTTCTATACCCAGCTATATATTTTGAAAACCACGAGTTCACACTGGTATCTCAAATCCCTATGTGACACGACAGGGTTTATTTTAGGTTTTTCCTTTTCCATATGTATAACTACCTTCTTTGACAGTGAGAATCCTAGCTCCCATTGTTCTTAACGATTGACTTATTTGATTAAATCTCCCCTTATGTAGGCAGTCTTCCACTGCTGCCCCTGCCCTGCACATGGTTGCCCTCCTTAACTGCTTTTGCTCCAGCATGCCGTGCCACAACCTACTTCCCACCGTGAACACCTTTCTCTGATACCCTGCTCTGGGCTTCCACATCCCTCCCCATGCCTGTTCCTGGACAAAGGCTTACCTTCCCTTGTCCCCACTTTAGGACTGAATTTTTCAGGAAAGAGGAGGGGAAGGACCTAGGTTACTCTTATGCGATACAACATAAGACTTATCTCCCTGTGCATAGACCTTTGTTATTTAAAAACAGCCATGATGTCATTCCTAAACCCTCTGCTTTCCATCTTTAAAGGCTCTTGGTTTTTCCATGTCTTCTTCATACACTATTTCCAGATTGTTCTTTGCCCTGATTAAGGTACTCTGCCTATGGTCCCATTTGGACACACCTCCATTAATGTAGCGACCAGAATGAAACACGTTTTTCACACACCATTCCTACCATCCAGAGAGCGGTGGGTTGTTATTCTCAAACTCCCCCTTAAGTCTGTAGCCCAGGAGGCAGAAGCCTGGATTCATCTTTGAGTAAGTTACTCTCACACATTATTTTCTCAGTTGCTCATCTAAAATATGGCGAAAATAATTCCAATAGCTTGCAGAGTTATCCAGTATTAAATGAGATCATGCATATGAAGGTGCTTTCTACAAGGTATATCTCTCAGTACAAATAGTAGTTATTAACCCAGGCTAAACTGCACATGCTTTTCCTGGTAGCCAGAGAACATAGTTGGCTCAAGTTGTGTTTCTAGTGAAATGAAACCTTAATCTCTTTTTCAAGTGAACTTCTGTTAAACCCATCTCCCTAGACTAAGTGCTAATCAGAAGCCCTAACCCTCCAGTTAATTATTTGAATTTAGATTTAGTACTACTTATTTATTCCATCTAAATGTCTTATTCTGACCCGGTAGTTTTCAAACCATGCTACCAGCAGCACTAGGCTTCCTTGAGGTGTACCGGGGCCTGAGTGGGTTTCTGCCCTCTCTTTCCCCTGGTGAAGCTCAGCCAGTAGGTTTGATATTTTGAGATATTGTGAAGGGTTTTGCTCGCAAAAAGGGGTGTACTGCTTAAACAAACAATTGAAAACCACCATTCTAGCCTTCAGATAATTTTAAATCTTGAAGGTCAAGGCATGTTTAGAAAAAATTATTCCTCATATGGGTTTTTCTCCTATGGGTTTTTCTTCATGTATAGGACGTTCCTCTCCCTGATCAGGGGTGACTTCTGTAGGATTAGTTGATATTTCAGGTGCCTTTATAGACACAGCAGCATAATCAGTGAATTGTTAGGAAATTTCAGGCTGATTCTGATTCTGTAGGTCCGGGATGCGGCCCTGGACTGATTCTGTAGGTCCACCAGGGAATCTGATTCTGTAGGTACAGGGAATCTTGATTCTGTAGGTCCGGGATGGGGCCTTGGACTTAGTGGGGATTTTTTTGTTTTTAATCCCTGCAGGTGATTTTTGCCTTTTGGGAGGTCTGAGGTCTTCTGCCAGCGTTCAGTGGGTGTTCTGTAGGAGTTGTTCCCCGTGTAGATGTATTTCTGATGTATCTGTGGGGAGGAAGGTGAGCTCCACGTCTTACTCTTCCGCCACCTTCCCCCTCTCCCCCCTGCAGGTGATTTTGATGCCCAGTGGAGGTGGAGAAGCTCTAGCTTGTTTTTCTTGGCAAGATGTGGCATCTCTTGCCATTACTCTCTGGAGGGGGAGCTGGGCGTGGGTGGTATAGGGCTATGACCAAATGGTGACTGATTTCACCAGCACATGCAGCTAGTGTTCTTTGCTTATGAGAAAAAAATAATGTGGCCTATTTTATCCCTCATGGAATTGTTTTTATTAATCCAAAAATGCCAGTTTATTTTTAAACCCGAAAGCCCTACAAACAAAATGAGAAAATCTCTGCTAAAGAGAACCTTTTGTGCTGCAATTAGTAGGCTAAAAATTATCATCATATTGGGATAGGAGCTAGTTATTTATTCGACAGGAACATTGAGGAAATAGACATTTGTTCCTTTGCCCTTGCTGTCCTGCACACTTCAGCACAGTGGACTGGGTCTAACCACAGATGCAAGACAGCGAACGGTCCTCCCCTCCACAAACCAGCCTCCCTGTCCAAGGTGCCCTTCCTTTCAGGCTGTTTCCAGAGGCTTCCTTCCATGCCCCCAGCCCTGAGTATCTTGATCTGGGGGTGGAGTTGCTTTCTGCACCTCTGTGGCAGTTCCGTTGACTTCCCTCTGCTGTCATGCCAAGCAGGGACATTTCTTCTTTCGTATCCAAGTTTGCAGCACTCTCACGGAGAGCCGACAGTGAAGCAAACACAGGAGACCCAAACCTGATATTTGTCAGTTTTCCTTACAAAGAAAAGTTTCAATGTAGAACATTCAGAGTGTGCACAGTGAAGTCTTTCATTTTTTCCCCCGATGTCTTCCTTTTCATCTACCCCCTTTTAGAAACAAAAAAATTAGGTATTCAATTATGGCTAGGCACCTAAAGTGGAAATCTTTCGAAAGAAATAAAATTTTGAATAAAAATCTAAATGATTTCTCTGAGGTGTTTTACTGGGGCATACTTATCAGCACTCCTAAACAAACATACCCAGAATGGCGTACACACCCTGTGTTTAGGGCTATGGTATTATCTCTCTGTACATAAAGGATTGTTAATTATGAAATGTAAGGTATAATTTTTAAGTAATGTAATCACCAACCTCAATAACAAAATATCAATAGCATTTGGAAGTGTTTGGCCAAACATTTTGGCTCTTCTCATTGAAAAGGCATAGTGATGTTCTATACCTCTTCCAGCTACTATTTACTATTTGGATAAGTATTGCAAGACATAGGGCTCTTTTTACTTGTTGAAAAATTTCTTTCTAAATTATAGTTGGCGCTTAGTCCTGAATTTCTAAAAATCTGGAGGGAACAGCTGTTGCTCTAATAAATATTCAGGCCAGCTATTTTAATGCTTTGTACTTAAGTCATCCTAATAAAAGAGGAATACTTGACTTGAGCATTTCTCAAAGTATAATGTTTTGCTTCCAACAAAAATTTCCCCCAACTGTTAATATTTCCCCCAAAGCAGCCTTAAAACTTAATTCTGCCAAGTGAGTAGTTCTAATCACTCCTGAAGCATTTAATGCCCAAACTCAGTTTTCCTGTTTTAAGGTACAGTTCTATCAATATAGCTCAGTCCCTTAACTTGTGAAGATTCCACAGTCACTGACCTTTAAGGAAAATTCTTTATAGGGTCTAGTATTAGAGAGTGATAGTTTTATGCTGAGTTGGGCATTCTGGTGCTCTGGGGGTAGGCAGGCAGAAGTCTGGTGTTAAGAAGTTTGGATTTTGAGGATGTCTGGATTTTTACGCAGTTCCATTCGCAGGCTTGTGATCTTAGACAGGCTACTTACTCACCTTAAGGTTATGTCTCCCGATCTGCAAAATGGCTTTCTTAGCAGTAGTATTAATGTTGTTATGAGTAATATTAAGACCCAACATCTACCTCAGAGTCATGAGGATGAGAGGAATTGATATGTATAAACTGCTTGGAATAATCCATAGGTATTAGCAATTATTACTCTATTCTCCTCAACACCCATGATTTCATTTGGTGGTTTTTTTCTTGACTTCTTTCAGAACCATTACAGTAATCTTACATTGTAACATGTATTTTTTGTTCTCTGTAATGTTCTGCCTACATAAGTACATTCCCAAAATAACTAAAGGAAAAAAAAAGATCTAACAAATGTTCACAATGTTCTTTTCATTGTAATGAATAGCATGTAATTCTTATCATGGATACCAGACCATGAATTCATGTCTATTGTTTGTTGTTAATTTTCCCATTTTTCTTTACCCGTTATCTTCACTCTTCTTCATTTTCTTTGCAAAATGAAACTGTCTCATATTGGTGTTTTGTACTGGGAAGTTGAGTTTCTGATGTTGGACTCTGGTGTTAGGCCTAACACCTGGGAGAAATAGAAACATTTTTATTAAAATCTGTTAAATCTGGATATCTTGGAAATACCTAGATGGCTATAAGTATATATATTTAGCTTTTATGGTGTCGTAAGTCCTGTATATTTTGGTCATTGTTTTCCTCTGTATTTCCGACACATTCTTTAGGCTGTGAAGGTGAACGCTGAGTCAGCAACACAGGTAATTCAGGCTTTCCCCTTGGATGTCTCTCCAGCTGATGGAGGAGTAGGATTTTGGCCTGAACTACCTGGATCATTGGCTAATTGGGCCACCCATCTTGGGAATGAGTGACTGCCTGGCTTCTCCTTTGAAGCGTTACTGGGATGTCCTGAGAGCTGTGCTCCTTTGCTTCCAGTCCTGTCACCTGACGCAGAAGACCTGGGCTGCCCTATTTACAAAGCATAATTCTCTAATGGGGCTCAACTCTGGGAGAAAAGGCCAGGACTTGCTGATTCAGTAGGTCCAAGGAGCCTTGGCACTCATTCCCATGCTGAAGATGTGCAGAAAGCCCCAGCCCTTGAGGGGGGAGAGGAGGGCTGAAGGGGAGGGTTAGGTAGAATTTTTACTGTAGTATTCATTAGTAACAAAGATGATTTATGTGGCATGATAGGACATTATAGGAGCGTATTTAAAGTCATTTTAGCTTCCTGTAGCATCCCCAACGCTGCCACTTTAGACCCACTCACTGACCTCACAGTCCACGGATGGTTTGTGACTCCCTGTGGGGAAAGCACTGAGTTTCCTCCTGGTCCGCAGCCCTCCGCTAGTTGGTTTCGCTGAGTGTCTGAAGGATGGCTACCTGATTAGCCAAAGCAGCGAATCTCAAAGCTCAGTCATTGGCAAACTGCCTGCATGGTTTTGGACAAACTTTTGGGCCACCCCAGAGTTTTGTAAAATTTAAGTCACGTGGGGATCTCGTTTAAAATGCAGATTCTGATTCAGTAGGTGTGAGAGGGGCCGAAGATCCAGTACCTTAACACGCTCCCAGGTGAGGCTGGTGCTTCTGGCCCACTGATCTCATTTTCAGTTTCAAGGATCTAGACCATTTCAAACGTATTCTTTCCCTTTAAATCGACTCCGTGTTTAAACCTTAAATACAGTTATTTAAAAAGGAAACTTGAAAAATATCACTATTCAAATACATACAATGACAGTAATATGGCTTGTTAACTTCTAGGTAGGTCTTGGTGCCTGCTGGCAGGCCTGACTCGAAGGCTTATTTTCCTTTGTTACAGTGGAAGTTAACAGGTGTAAAAGTATTCAGCATCCTGGGATCAAATGGAGACTTTCTCCTTGACTAGACCAGAGGATTAAAAGAGAGTTGAAAAGGAAATGACTTTCTTATTTAAGGTTATTTAATGCTGTATTCTAAAATTGTCTCCTCTGGCACCCCAGGTCACCAGGGAATCTCACTTTGGGGAACACTGTTTTTAAGTAATTTGCAGGAAGACATGCATTTATAAGCTGAAACCTATTAGCAAGATGGGTGACTCTCTAGAGGTAAAATGATTGGGGGGATGTGTTCAACTTCCTGCCTACTCCAGGTTCTGTTTCCTGTTGGGAGAAAAAGAGGGGTACCCCCAATTTCTGAAAAATTGCTACCCCCAGGCCCAGTGAGTAACTACATCTTAGGTATAAAAGGGAAAATGCTTTGGAAAATTGGATTTCAGGCGAACAGAAAGTCAACCTGAAATACTTAGGAAATCTGTCTCAGTGGGTTTCTTTACTCCTCCGTCTCCTCTTCCTTCAAGTTACTATTGATTATGTTCAATTTGGAATGAATCCATTTATTTGATGCATTTTTTAGAATAGGGTACTTTCTTTATACTTTTTTTATTGTAAAAACAATACAGCAACAGTAATATACCTTTTTTTTAAGGAAAAGAAATTCACCACATTCCAATAACTTTCAGTTCGGTTATATTAAAAGTAGAGACTCAGTCAAGTGCTCTGAGAGCAGTGAACAAACAAACAAACAAACAGCCCATTTTAGAGTTTCAGTGGTAGTCACTTACAAGGATTCAAATTTAGCAAACCGCAGTTACTTAACTTTGTAAAGGAAAAATGTGCTTTTCCATCACTAGCTTTTAAGCATTTCTTCTGACTTTACCAGTATTTCCCCCCTCAGGACAACATTTAGAATAAGTGTTTCAACATACAGAACAAATACCTTGTGAATAAACATCAATTTCACACAACGAAAAAGAAAATCAATAAATTTGCTTTAGGCATTTGAAAAACCCTGTACTTTTAAAGGAAGGAGTTATAGTGTTAAGTAACTGAAAAACAAAACCCCCCAAAACCCAGGCTCTTAGCTTTAAATGTTTTTCAACATGACCTTTACTTAGAAAAATGTAGTTCAAACTTTCTGAACACCTGCCTGCTTATTCAAGGATGGACAGCAACTGCCCACATGGCAACTCATGTGAGAAATTCTACTCAGTATTTTTTTTCTAATCTCATAACTGGAATCCTATGGAAAGTAGTGTTTTTTTTTGGTACCAGTTCTTTTTAGCTTTGTCTGTTGGGGTTTTTGAAAGAATAAATTGAATGAAGAGGTGGCTAGATAATATGTGGCATTTAAGGTTTTTGCAAGTCTGCAAAGATTTAATAATCCCTAATATTCTCACTGTATGCTTTGAGAGTTTCAAAGTTGCTCTCCAGTGGGGGTCTGAAACAATTGCATAAAAGTTTGAAAATAATGTTTTACTCATTCATCTTTTTTTTAAGATATAGAGTCAATATTTTAGAAATAAAAGGATTGGTTTCACTAAAAAGAGGACTGAAATATCTTTTATATTTTGTGAAATACATACATTCCATTTAAAATTGACATATATCCTTGGATATTTAAAATATATATTATCAGGGTATATCCTTCATGCATATCAAATATTGATTTATATCCTTGGATTTTTTTTTTATGAGTAGACATATGCTTTCTTTGGATAAAGAAAGAAAAACTACCTAAATGACCATATGACCTCCAAACAATTTTATTCGTGATAAAAGATTAAAATTTCCTTATTACAGTATCCTATAAATATGCAAACTAAATGAAACTTTTTGTAAGTTAAAAATAAAAACCAGAGATCAGTCTTAGTACCTAAGACATAAGCAGGAAAAAACACTATTCTTGCTTTTTTGGTTCTTAGATGAAGACTAGAAAATAAACTCTTTTGAATTATGAAATTACTACAGCCTAGCTGGAGGCACCAACAGATCATTAATTATTGCTAAGAACCTTCAGAATGCAGTTTTTTAATTTCAAATATCCTTGCCGTTGAATCCCATCCTTCCCCCCGCCCCCCATTTTCTGGGAATTTAATTCCAGAACGGAGAAGATAGGGCTTTTTGCTTTGGGGGTAACTAAATCTCTTTCTTACTCTTTGAAAACGTTAACCTGCTGATGAAAGCACAGAAGGTTGGAATTATTTTGAACAGGAATGGCTTTGCAAATATTTAACTGAGTGTTCTTTGGCAAGTCTTTTCGTGAAGTATTGGAACTATCCTTTAATTGGTCTTTTGCATTCTTGATTATATAATCTCAAAACATATGTTGAAACGGACCTCAAAAATCAGTTAGGCTTCTAGTTTTTACCCCCTTTCCTCACCTGTTTTCCATCCAAACTTTTCCTCAAAACACCCAATTTATAAAGCAGCCACAGCTGGTGCTCTGGGCGCAGAGCGTCTCTTTGGGCTCCGCGCGTCTCCGTGGGCTCCGCGCGTCTCCGTGGGCTCCGCGCGTCTCCGTGGGCTCCGCGGTTCCCAGCCTCGCTGCGTGGGAAGAGCGTGCAGAGGGGACGGCGGCGGGTGTCCTGGAGGACTTGATGTCGTACTGAGGACGGCGGAGGAGGTTTCTGTGTACCATTTACGCGTTGAACGAGGATGAAGTCGGCATTTGGCCTAGTAGGCTGTGTGCTGGCTGAATTGCCCAAGTTTCCAAGTCCCAGTGCTTTGACCGCATTTGGTTCTACTAAACAGCTTTGGCGCAGTCATTTTGATTAACATCAACTTGCTTATGTTAAGTAAGTATTCAGGTTATTTATTATGCATTACTCTTGCCTTTGGAATGAGCAGACTCGAAAACTCCTGCTTCATATGGATTCCATATGTGGCTTTTAAGTCAGCAGAGACGCAAAGGCTTCCAATTATATTGCACGTGAAGTTGCATATTGAATAGATTAATCTTGATGGCATAGGTATATCTGAAATTCTTTGTCATTTCTAATATTGTTCATATTTCATTTAAACAAACTATTAGGTGTTGGAAGATTCTGTGGTGATGAACTTAACTTACGAATTCATGTGTCCTATTTGGGTTTTTTATTACTGAAAGCAGATACCCATGGTATTTGTTACTTGGTTTGCACTGATGTACTCCAGATAGTATGAGGTGACATTTAAAAAGAAAAAAAATCTGGTACATTTGCTCTTTATCCCCACACCTCCACCCCAGCCAAGCTGGGTAGAGAATATTGCAGTGTTTAAGACAGTGGTTAAGAGTGAGACTACTTGGGTTCAAATATTGGCCTTGGCACTTCTAAGCTGTGTGACCATGGACAGTTATGTCATCATTCTGGACTGTTTCTTTTGGGCAAAGAGTGGGTAACAGTAACCCTACCTCTGGGATAACTGTAAAGATGCAATGCGATGATGCATGTGCCAAGCCTGAGCGGGGTGAGCGCTCCGTGACTGCTGACCTTGGAATCAGGTGTGGAATAGGTGACTACTTGGGACAGGTGTAGGCTTTTGATTCAGTATCAGCCAGGAAAGGTGTTGTCGGAGTCCAGGAACCTCAACTTTCCTTATTAGGGAAGCGCTGTCTGTATAATAGCACTTTTCTCTCACGTCAAACTTTGTTTCCTTTGGTGCTTCACCTACTGGAGGAGACTGCGTCTCCACACTTTCCTTCGGCAACTAGATCTATCTGAGAGTTTAGTTTTCTAGCTGGGGCAGCTGCTCCATTCCCCTGCCTCCTGGGCCCTGATTTCTTCTCACGTTTAGCTGCAGCTGTTCACCATGTCCATTGCTGGCATGACCTGATCAGCCCTCTGTTTCTTTATCACAAATGCCAGCATTTCTCGTGTCTTGCCTAGAGGGTCATTTTGAGGCCACGAACCTACCTGTTTTTTTTTTTAATGGTAGTATATGCAGAATATTACAGTTCCAATAAAATAATAATTCTAATAATAGAAATATGCCTGGAAAAATACCTAAAATATAGCAGGTACCCAGTAATTATTAATTGAAATAAGTTAGTTGAATCTAAAGTAATTTTTTAATAACCATTTTTTAATTGAAGTATAATTAATTTACAGTGTTAGTTTCAGGTGTACAACAAAGTGATTCAGTTATACATATCTTGATATATATCTATCCTTTTTCAGATTTTTTTCCATTATAGGTTATGACAAGATATTGAATATAATTCCCTGTGCTGTACAGTAGGTCCTTGTTATCTGTTTTATATATAGTAGTCAGTATCTGTTAATCCCAGAATCCTAATTTATCCTCCCCCCTCCCCCCTCCCCCCCATTCCCTTTGGTAACCATGAGTTTGTTTTCTATGTCTGTGAGTCTATTTCTGTTTTGTAAATAAGTTCATTTACATCATTTTTTTAGATTCCACATATAAGTGTTAGCATATGATATTTATCTTTGACTCACTTCACTTAGTGTGATAATCTCTAGGTCCATCCATGTTGCTGCAATGGCATTCTCTTTTGTTGCTAAGTAATATTCCATTGTGTATAACTACCACGTTTTCTTTATCCATTCATCTGTTGATGGACACTTAGTTTTCTTCCAAGTGTTGGCTATTGTAAATGATGCTGCTATGAACATTGGCGTGCATGTATCTTTCTGAATTAAGAGTTTTCTCTGGATATATGCCCAGGAGTAGGATTGCAGGATCATATGGTAATTCTATTTTTAGTTTTCTAAGGAACCTCCGTACTATTCTCCATAGTAGCTGTACCAATTTACATTCCCACCAACAGTATAGGAGGGTTCCCTTTTCTCCACACCCTCTCCAGCATTTATTATTTGCAGACTTTTTGATGATGGCCATTCTGACTGGTGTGAGGTGATACCTCATTGTAGTTTTCATTTGCATTTCTCTAATTAGCGATATCGAACATATTTTCATGTGCCTCTTGGCCATCTATATTAATTTTCTCCATTTAGGAACAAGATTAGCATTCATCTGGGCCCCTCTGCAAAAATTGTTATACACAAGTAGGTATGCTTATAAAGTTTAATTTATTAGTATATAAGTTATTCTGATTATAATTACAAATTTTCTAACTGAATTTATATTTAGATGCTTACAGGTTTTTGTTACAAATGGTGTTTTATTGGCTGCTGAACTTTAAGGAATCTGGCATTTTAAATTGCTTTTCACTGTTTGGGAAATTAAAAAATGTAAGTCTGAAAAATCATTGACATTATAGTAAAAGAAAGCAGCTTCCCTCCCCGAAGTCAGTTCTTTTCAGAGTGTATTTGTCAAGTGGATTTTTGTCTCGTTTTTCATTTTCTGAACTATTGTAAGTGGTTTCTCTTCCTTCAGCTATATAGATGAAGATTTCTGGAACTAAAGTTTTGCCCAGATTGAGACTAGCTTCTATCTTGTACACTATATATATGTGAGCGTGTGTGTGTGTATATATATATATATGTATATATATGTAAATGTATGTATATTTATGTATATGTATATATATAGCTTATTTTTTGATTTCTTGTGCATTTCTAAATATAGAAATGTTTCAAAAAGTGGGGGAGGTGAAACAGAAAGGGAGAGGAGAAGCAGAGGTGGTATTGGGCCACTGTATTGAGGGAAGGATATGCCTTGGGGTATCCCAGACTGTGCTGTTGAACAGTTAAACTCTGGAGTGTTTCAAAGTACCTTTCCAATGAGGGGCATAATGTTGCTGCTTTTGTAACCCATGACATGAAGAGTGTAGCGGGGCTCATGTGGAGGAGTTTTTGGGACCCGGAACCCCATAAGGACAGTCGTGTAAATTGAGGAATGTACACAGGTTGCTCAGAGACACTCCTCAGTGGGTCTCTTGTGCTTCGTTCACCATGTCTTGCTGGGTGGGTGGAAAATGCTCTTCACTTGGGCCATTTCTTAGGGCTGCGTTTGTGGTGAGCCTTGAAGGATGAGGTGATGTCTCTTGCTGGGCAAAGAGCAACCTCACCCACACTTGTTATGAAGCAGCAGGTCCCCAGAGCATAGGTTCCACAGCTGTGCCGCAAACATAAAGCAGCACATGCAGCTTCCATCTGGGCCCCTCAGTGCTACGGCCGTTGGACTTGGGGGTGAGGAGAACTGATACACATGGCGCCCATGCTGCCTGCTGCGCTGCTGATAAGACGGTCCTTTGTCTCTGACCCAGGAGTCCTGTGTCTTCTGCCAGCTTCCATGAAACAGTACTGAGGCTAAGGTATTACCCTGGAAGTAGGGTAAAAGCAAATCAAGACCAGACACAGGTGTACTGTATATAAGTTGAATACATAGCCTGTTAAAGGTGTTCAGATGTGTCCTGTTTAGAGCATAATCACCTGGGCCTCACCTACAAAGAATGTGTTTAGGAAGGCGACAGTGGGTGGCTCCTCAGAGCTTCCTTCTCAGATTTCTAAGACCCGATGAGGGCTTCTCAGGCACTTCACAGCTGCGCCACTGATCGGTGCAACTCCAGGGAACCAAGGAGACCAACACATGGTCACCGAGAATATTGGTGCATCCTGATTGAGGTAAGCCGCAGAGCTGACACGTGCGTGGCTGATTTTGAGAGTGTCGAGCAACAGGATCCAGAAGTCTTGGTGGCAGTGGAGGGGAGCACAGAATACTGGGAGCCTGGGCAGCCCCAGAGGGCACAGGCAGGGCAAGATGCAGAGATTTTCAGAAGTCTGGCCCTGAAAGGAGAGAGATGGGAAAGTCCAGGCCAAGGCAGTGGGCTGCAGCTGAGGAGGAGGGGGAACAGCTCATCTCAGAAGCAGCCTGGCTCTGTTGAATAGGGCTGGGGAGGAGACGTTCTGTGTGCTTTTTTTTTTTTTTTTGCGGTACGCGGGCCTCTCACTGTTGTGGCCTCTCCCGTTGCGGAGCACAGCCTCCGGACGCGCAGGCTCAGCGGCCATGGCTCACGGGCCCAGCCGCTCCGCGGCACGTGGGATCCTCCCGGACCGGGGCACGAACCCGTGTTCCCCTCACCGGCAGGCAGACCCTCAACCACTGCGCCACCAGGGAAGCCCTCTGTGTGCTTTTTGATACTTGTGGAATGAATTGTTTTCAAGCAGTCAGTTAACCAGCCTCTTGGAGAATGACACTGAGATCACCTCCAAGCTGGTATAGGCAATTTAGAGAAGGGTTTGTAATGAACGGTCGTGCAGCTGACGAGAGCCAAGTAAGGACATTTGTTCAGAGCAATAATTTTTGTGTGTATGTGTTTTTTAAAATGTATCTGTAAAAGTGTATTTACCGGTTGTCTGCAGTAGGTGTTTAGTTCTTCCCCCATCAAAAGACTAATATGTCTGTCTGGTAATTAGGCCTGACATTAAGATTCTTGATGGAGAGAGGGCTCTCAGGGCTCAAATACATGAGATGTTGAAGCCCCACGCCTGGTGTTTCCAGTGTGAATCTTACTGGCAGTTAGACCCAAATTCTAGATAATATTTTTCATTCACTTAATGATATGTGAAAATGATTAACTTCCTGCAGCCATCAATTGAGATCCATGATGACTGCTAAAATCTGGGGATTCACGGATTAGGTAAAAAAATTCATGGGTCAGGAAGTGGATTTTGAGGGGGAATATCGGTCGCTGCCACACATAGCTACACAGGTTGTGAACTGTATAACTCCCCAGGACGTGCATACGGCTTGCTCCCTGGATTGTGTGGTGTGGCAGCTTGTGTGCATTGGGCAGCCATCCAAAGGTTTAAACAAGTGGCCTACAGGATAGAAAGCCCAGAGATAAACCCACGCACATATGGTCACCTTATTTTTGATAAAGGAGGCAAGAATACACAATGGAGAAAAGACAGCCTCTTCAATAAGTGGTGCTGGGAAAACTGGACAGCTGCATGTAAAAGGAGGAAATTAGAACACTCCCTAACACCATACACAAAAATAAACTCAAAATGGATTAAAGACCTAAATGTAAGGCCAGACACTATACAACTCTTAGAGGAAAACATAGGAAGAACACTCTTTGATATAAATCACAGCAAGATCCTTTTTGACCCACCTCCTAGAGAAATGGAAATAAAAACAAAAATAAACAAATGGGATCTAATGAAACTTAAAAGCTTTTGCACAGCAAAGGAAACCATAAACAAGACCAAAAGACAACCCTCAGAATGGGAGAAAATATTTGCAAACAAAGCAAGTGACAAAGGATTAATCTCCAAAATATATAAGCAGCTCATGCAGCTCAATATCAAAAAACCAAACAACCCAATCCAAAAATGGGCAGAAGACCTAAATAGACATTTCTCCAAAGAAGATATACAGATTGCCAACAAACACATGAAAGGATGCTCAACATCACTAATCATTAGAGAAATGAAAATCAAAACTACGCTGGTGGCGCAGTGGTTGAGAGTCCGCCTGCTGATGCAGGGGACACGGGTTCATGCCCTGGTCTGGGAAGATCCCACGTGCCGCGGAGTGGCTGGGCCCGTGAGCCATGGCTGCTGAGCCTGCGCGTCCGGAGCCTGTGCTCCGCAACGGGAGAGGCCACAACGGTGAGAGGCCCACGTACTGCAAAAAACAAACAAACAAAAAACGACAATGAGGTATCACCTCACACCAGTCAGAATGGCCATCATCAAAAAATCTACAAACAGTAAATGCTGGAGAGGGTGTGGAGAAAAGGGAACCCTCTTGCACTGTTGGTGGGAATGTAAATTGATACAACCACTATGGAGAACAGTATGGAGGTTCCTTAAAAAACTACAAATAGAACTATCATATGACCCAGCAATCCCACTACTGGGCATATACCCTGAGAAAGCCATCATTCAGAAAGAGTCATGTACCACAATTTTCATTGCAGCTCTGTTTACAATAGCCAGGACATGGAAGCAACCTAAGTGTCCATCAACAGATGAATGGACAAAGAAGATATGGCACATATATACAATGGAATATTACTCAGCCATAAAAAGAAATGGAATTGAGTTATTTGTAGTGAGGTGCATGGACCTAGAGTCTGTCATACAGAGTGAAGTAAGTCAGAAAGAGAAAAACAAATACCATATGCTAACACATATATATGGAATCTAAAAAAAAAATAATGGTTCTGATGAACCTAGGGGCAGGACAGGAATAAAGATGCAGACGTAGAAAATAGAGTTGAGGACATGGGGAGGGGGAAGGGTAAGCTGGGATGAAGTGAGAGAGTGGCATGGACTTATATACACTACCAAATGTAAAACAGATAGCTAGTGGGAAGCAGCCGCATAGCACAGGGAGATCAGCTTGATGCTTTATGACCACCTAGAGGGGTGGGAGGGTGGGAGGGAGACGCAAGAGGGAGGAGATATGGGGATACATGTATACGTATAGCTGATTCACTTTGTTATACAGCAGAAACTAACACACCATTGTAAAGCAATTATACTCCAATAAAGATGTTAAAAAAAAATAAGTGGCCTATAAAGTGGGTGATCCTTAAGCTGAGTGGATTCAGACATTTCTGTTAGTGTGATAAGTATCACCTGTGCCTTTCACTCCTGGTGGAGGAACCTGGTGGTGATGGTGGTGAGGGTGGAGGCTTCTCATGTGGAGCTGGGAGCTCCCTGCCAAGCAAGAGGGTCCCCCCCGGCTGGCAAGGACTGCTCAGAGACCTTGGGACCTTGCAGACTGCGTTAAGAAACCTCAGACTAGCGTCCGCAGTCCAGCTGGTCCCCACTGAGCCCAGGGAGACCAAAAGACTTGCAGGTGCTGAACCTCTGTTACTGTCCCCTTGAAGCCAAGCAAGTCATTTGTTCACTTTTATGTTAATAAATGAACTCTGTCACTCATGTTCAAAATAATGGACCCCATTTAAAAAGTAATTGCCTGCAGTTAACGTTTGATTCTTTTTTTAAAACGTTTATTTATTTTTGGCTGCGTTGGGTCTTCGTTGCTGCGCACGGGCTTCTTTAGTTGTGGTGCGTGGGCTTCTTATTGCGGTGGTTTCTCTTGTTGCGGAGTGCGGGCTCTAGGCATGCGGGCTTCAGTAGTTGTGTCTCGTGGGCTCTAGGGTGCAGGCTCAGTAGTTGTGGCGCACGGGTTTAGTTGCTCCGTGGCATGTGGGATCTTCCGGGACCAGGGCTCGAACCCATGTCTACTGAATTGGCAGGCCGATTCTTTTTTTTTTTTTTGCGGTACGCGGGCCTCTCACCGCCGTGGCCTCTTCTGTTGCAGAGCACAGGCTCCGGACGCGTGGGCCCAGCAGCCATGGCCCACGGGCCCAGCTGCTCCGCCGCACGTGGATCCTCCCGGACTGGGGCACGAACCCGCGCCCCCTGCATCGGTAGGCAGACTCTCAACCACTGCACCACCAGGGAAGCCCCAGGCGGATTCTTAACCACTGCACCGCCAGGGAAGCCCCTACCTTTGATTCTTGAATCTGGTATGTTATCAAAATGAAAAGGCTGCCAACCAAATTCTTTTCAGTTTCTTATACAGTTACTTTACTTTCTTTTAATTATGTATGTGAAGTGTTAGCTAGTTTAAATGCACAGATGAAGAGAGATCATTTTTATATGGAATGTTATTTTACTGCATACCTCTGTAAGTCGTTTTAGGAAATAAAGGCCAAGTATTCACATATAAACGTTTCTTCACCATTCTGAATGCATTCTCACCTAAAATTTAAAATTTTGCCGGGTGGATTTAGGAAGGGGCTAACGAAACACTTGGGAGTAGAACTTTACCACCGCATAGAGATGCATCACTGCTGTCTTCTATAGCAGCCTAGCTCTGTTGTGTCATTCGAGTTTTGAGCCCTATGACCCAGGGAGAACCTATATCCTTATGGCTAGGCAGAATTACCAGCCCCTAGTATGTCCCCTTTCCCTTCCCATGTGAGCTGACAACCTCCAGGAAAACCTGGAGGACCTATTTATCACCCCCATACCCGCTTCCCCTAGCAGAAACCTGTATGTTTTCCGTAATAGGATTTTGAATAATGAAGGGTAGTGGGACTTGGCATCATGAGGTCTGGGTTTGAATCTCACTTCTGTTACCTTCTAGCTATGTTACCCTGACTCCTCTTAAGCTTTTTGAGTCTCAGTTAATCCTCACAGGCAAAGTGAGTATGTCGGCAAACAGTTCTCCATACATTTCTCATGTTTCTGTATATCTTGCAAGCAGAGGTACTGACTGCCTTTGTTCTGGACCACCTTTTCAAGGATATTTGTAGAGTGAAAAGCCTTGGAAGGTAGACACACGTGCAAAAAAATATTTGGGCTCCCTAAGTTCAAGGGTCCTCTCTTGCCGTGCAGTTCACGGTGTGACCCCTCTGCATGGTTCTGTGGGAATTGTTGCTTGGGGAACTGGTGCAGATGCTGATACTATGGCTACTGTATTGCTGTGAGTAATAAACCAGTCTTTGCCTTTGACCCAGGAGTTGCACGAGTCCTGCCAGCGTCTGTGAAATGGTGGTAGGCTGACTTGTTAGCTTACTAGCAGGTTGAAATCTCGGACCCTGGACAGTACTGTCAGCAGTAACAGCTGCGCAGTCTGAACTCAGTGTGTTCTCTCCTCCTCCTGTCCACCACCTTTCCCTGCCTTGGTTGAGGCCATCAGCATTTTTCACTTGCGGGATTGTAGCACTCCCTTCCTTCCCCAGCGCTCCATTCTCCTGCAGGGAGAGTTCTCCAGTGGTAAATCTGATTGTGTCCCATTGCCTACTTTAAATTCTTAAATGGCTCTTAATTTGGACAGGATTAAAGCTAAACTCCATTATAGGAGTCTATTTCTCACCTCTCATCCACAGTCTGTTCCCCGGCCATACTTGTATGGAGCAAAGGGATAGGCATATATGATGTCCGTTATAAAAGTCGGGTTCCCTAAGTTCAGGGGTCCTGTGCTGTGAGGCAGTCTGTGGTGTATGCAGGTGTCACTGGGTTCTCTCCCCGTCACCCTGTGGGAATAGGGGCTTGGGAACTGGCCCCAGATTGTGAGCTTATTTATGTTTTCTGACTGTGACTTTGCACTCACCTCTGCTTTCAATGATATGTCCACCATTTCTGTCTACCTTCTAACGAAGGTGTGGTATCTACCATTAAAAGTTGTAAAAAGCAAAGAGGCCATGAGTGCGAAGCACTTATCTCGGGACCTGGGTAGCTGCTGCTAGTGCTGCTGTAATTGTTCTTACAAGAGCTGGTTCTAGAATTACAACCTTCGAGAACTCTTTGCTAAACTTCCTCTACCCCCACCCCACTCCATCGTTTAGCTATATTCCATTTAGCTGTTTTGTCTTCAGCATAAATTCCTTATAGGTCTTTTTCAGAAACATTTTCAAAACCATTAAACATATACCAAAATCTACTATAATAGTGAAAAGAAGGAGCTTATATATCTTGCTTCTGGCCAGTTGGATGGCATATATAGAGCAGGGCTGTGGGATGCTCTTAGCTACAGAGTTCCAGCCTGGCACTCTGCCTTTCTCAGTTTGAGTGGTTCTGGGCAATCTGTTTTGTTTTGTAGTCTCTTTTTTTTTTTCCCTTTCAACACGCTGTTTTTTACCTCATTGTCTTTGATTCACAGCAAATTGTTTGTTTTTAAAAGGATACATCAAAGGTGGGTTTAAATGGTTAAAATCCAAGCTGGCTATTGTGAGTTTTACAAGCTATCAAATCATATGGATTGTGTTCTGTCTAGCTAGGTCCACCCTTGGAACCATTTTAAACAATGGTGAAAAGATGAAGACATCTGGCAGTAAATGCCTCCCTTGTGTAGGGATTAGGCTGGAGGAATTGCACCTCCATGGGGTGCTTGCCACAGTGGTTGTCTTTGGTGCCAATTTGGTTAGGGGGCCCGTTTCCACTGGTCTTTGAGGTCCTTGTGGGGCAGCACCTGAATGGGGTTTCGTTCCAGGTCTTGGCAGGGCCTGGCTCTTAGAAGGCATTCCAGAAATTGTTTTGAATGCATGAATGACTAAATAAGAAAATGTGAGAGTGCTTAGCTAGCTGTAAACCATTAGCCCAACGCGAACTAATTTGTTCCCACTTCCCTGATGTGGAAAGATGTGCTGGTTCTGGAGTGGGGCCTGACAGCGGGGATTGGGTGTGATGGGAAATGCCTGATTTTACTTGGCTTTCTCTCTGCTGTGCTCCCGTCCTCCTCTTACCCCTCTCCCTGAAAGCTCAGCAAGCCTGGCTGTGGAGGAAGGCCTCAGTGCTGTCGTCCTGACTTCTGTGATCCGTTCTAGCTCAGACCTGCAGGACTTTCCAGAGACTGGGCATCTTTTGTCTCTTCTCCCACTCCTCGCAGTTGGGTTTATAACCCCTTTAGTCCCTTACTTCTCTCCACCTCTGTTCTGACCTCCACCTGCAGAGGCTCTGATGCCGTTTTGCGTGTCCCTTCCAGAACCACAGAGCCCTCCTTTGTGTTCTAGGGCCTTTCTGTTTCGCAGTGAGTTAGGGTATGTCTAGTAAGGTAAGAGAGTGGTGACTATATATATATATATATATATATATATTTTTTTTTTTTTTTTTTTTTTTTTTTTGCGGTATGCGGGCCTCTCACTGTTGTGGCCTCCCCCGTTGCGGAGCACAGGCTCCGGACGCGCAGGCTCCGGACGCGCAGGCTCAGCGGCCATGGCTCACAGGCCCAGCCGCTCCGCGGCATATGGGATCCTCCCAGACCGGGGCACGAACCCGTATCCCCTGCATCGGCAGGCGGACTCTCAACCACTTGCGCCACCAGGGAGGCCCTGTATTTTTAAAAATTCAAATTGGGACAAAGCATCCACACAGATTTTTTCCCCACCTGTTTGTGGACTGCTTTTATAACAAACACGTTATAATCACAAACAGATTAAACCTCATTTAATGAATTGGTATTATTGCAAAGAATACAGTTACTCAAAAAAGGAAAAAAAAAAGTGCTCATATGTATGTGTCAGTTGACAGTATTTGACTATTTGAAATCTGGGTCACAGCACTCTCAGATAGGGAAACTTTATGTACTGTAATCCAGACTTTGGTCCCAGACAGTTTTCCTTTGTTGGCTCATGTAGGGCCCTTGTGAAAAATCTTGATAGTCAAGTGCATATTTGCCTGCTTGTGCTTTCAAGGTAACTGAAAAAAGTTAGAGCTTTGCAAACTGGAGGGTATGACATGAATGTAAGTTGTAAGTAATTTTTACTGTGATCATTTTTAGTTATGTGCATGGGAATTCTTGACATACAGGAGAGGCTAGGCACTGTTCTATTTTCTATTTGTGATATATTTTATGAAAAGCTAATCTTTAGGGGTAGTGGTACAGGGTGGTATAACCACTGTAACCAAAATGATTCCTTTCCATTTATTTATCATATCCTCTCAAAGGGTGACTACCAGTCATTTTTAATTCTGTTCATCGAAGTGATGAACATCGAAATAAATGGGGACCAGATGTGATTTTTACAGATTTTCAATCCTAGAAAGGATCTGCAATTTGAACACCATCTCTCAAGATGAAAGGCAAACTTCCCGTGTCACTCAGAACTCTTAATAACTTCATTTTCAATTGTATTATTGGGTGACATAACTGAAGAGGTCACGACAAACTGAGAATATTGAGTTGTTGAGATTTGTCTTGTTTAGATTTGTTGAAAGATTCATTGATTTGTGGGAGAGAGAAAGCTGCGGTAGGGTAGCTTTAGCATTTGCATTTCATTTTAACATTATGTTGCTCAGGGTTTTTGAGGCTGTGTGAACAAGGTTACAAGGCAAGCCTAGGCAATTTAGGGTTGTGTAAGGAACTGGCTTTGCTGTCTTACGTTCAGACACATTTTTTTCTGGCTGAGCCAGAATCTTGGCAACCTTCTCCCCTATCACCAGCATCGTTGGACGTTACATCTCAATTTTTTTCACATCTGCCCTCATTAATCCATCTGTATAACCATTGTCCTGGTCTGAGCTTTCATCCTCCCGACTGCCCTGGCCTCCTGCGGTCTCTTACCTGCCTGTGGTCCACTTTGCCCTGAGCCAGAGTGGTCCAGTCCCAGGTCTGATCATGACACTCCAGACTGAAGTGATCTCCCCGGCTTCCCACTGCTCTTGGTCTCACCTAAAATCCTCCCTGTCATCTTTTCCTTCTCCAGTGCCCACCTTGCGGCCTTATCCCCTCCTTCCTCCTCTCCCACTCCAGCCCTCTGGCCTTTCTTTTCTCCCTGGTATTCCTTCCTACTTCAGAGCCTTTGCATATGCTCTTCCCAGAGCACGTGGGATTCTGCCCCGCCCCCCCCAAATCGGGTTAAGCCTTGAAATATTCTGTCATAACACCCAGGACTTTTCCTTCCCAGCACCCATCATAATTAGGTTAGATCACCATTACTTATTTGGGTGATTATTTGTTTGTATACTGCACTGGTCAGTCAGCTTTAAGAGGGTGAGGGCTACCCACTTAATGCGACTTTGATGGTAACCTCAGCACCCAGGGTTGCATCTTTAAAGTGCTTACTGGGTCTTGGTTTTCTGCAACAGTTTTGGTTTATACCTGTAGTCCCCATGTAGCGATTAATAGTGTCCCCTTTGACTTGGAAAATTATTCATTTTGGATGACAGCATACATAGTGATCCTACTGGAAGCTCAAGGGTGTTAAGTCACTCCAGTAAAGGGTTCCACTGTCAGGCTCCTTGAGCAGGAGACCCTCGCGCAGGGTGTGGGCAGGAGGGAGCTGTTGCTGAGTTCTGATTCTGGCTGAAGATAATTTATGTTTTTGAAACCCAGGCAGCATATACAGATATGCACGTTTGTTGTGTGTGTGTGTGTGTGTGTTTTTTAACATTTTTAAGAAGTGAGAACATTCCCTGTGCACCTGGGATTTTAGAATATGATAGCAGAGGCATCAAGGCTGTTAAAGAAATGGAAAATAAACACAGGGTAGTGACAGGTCGGTGCTTCCTCCATCAGAGGCTGACAAACTTTTGATCGGAAGGGCTTGAGGATGCTTTTACCTTTTGTTTGGCCAGCAAGCGAAGTCCCTGCTGCCCTCAGGTTAGCGTGAGCTGGTCTTACTGGGTAGTGTGTCTGGGGGGACCTGGTGGGAAGCACAGAGATCGTCTGTGCTCCAATTTCCCTCCCCATCTGTAGACTCAGAAGGTGACGCCGACAGTGCCAAGCGAGCTTGTTGAATTAAAAAAACAAAAACCTAAAAGGCAGCATGAGGGAGGCCCTCGTTTGTTGTACGGTCTGTTATGGGCCAGGCCCCCGGAGACTCAGTATCCTTCTGTCTGACTTGGAGCTGCCACGTGCCTGCCTCAGGGAAGGCTCTGAAGACCAGAGCAAGAACATGCTTTGCAAGACACTTTCAGATTGCTGGGTCCCTTTAGGGGAAAAGGGATTTTTGTGACACTAGACTGAAGACAATTTTTATCAGATTCCATAGCCTGAGGTCTCAAAACAAAACAGCCAGGGGCCCCTCTCAGGCCTGGCTTCTGCACAGTAGCCAGGCTGAACCTTGAAGCGGTGGCTTCCTTCATGCTGGCCCCGCAGGGCTGGGCAGCCCCTGAAGACCCTCAGAGGCCCAGGCAGGCAGAGGTGCCAGAGTACAAGACAGACAACGGAACCACAGATGAGAGCGCAGGTGGGGTCATTAAGGGATGTAGGCACAGCCAGCCAGAGCCAGGGGTGGGAAATGCGCGTTAGGGTCCCAGGCTTCTGGGGTGTTCACGTGGACCTAACCAGAGTCCGCCATGGGCTCTGTGAAATTGAACACAGCCTGCCTTGCTTTTCTGCTGTCTTTCAGTTGGAAGGTTGTGTGCAAGGGGTCTGTCTTTGCTTGCCCAGTCAGCTTAGGCCTGACCATCAGAATGTGGGAGATGTGAGGCCTTGTGGAGATTTTGCCAGTTGAATGATTCGGCAAAGCACTTGCAAGGTTTCCCTAATAGTTACCTATCTACAAACCTGTCTACAACAGGCGGAATTTGGATTGGCTGGAAAGAAAGGTGAAATAAGGTAATCGGAATTATAGGATTTATTTTTCTTTTTTTAAAGTTCTGGCATCTTGTGTTCTCTGCCTACCAGAAATATTCCAGCAGAACCGTGATAATGCCTCTCATGTGCTAAGCCTTCCAGATGGCAGCTGCTCAACCAGTAAGCAAGAGGGGGAGTGGAGCATTGGAGATTTGTGAGTAAGTTGATTCCCTTTCTCGGTGTGACCCGGTGAACTCTCACTCGCTCTCTGTATGGTGTCCTGAAGTCCTCAGCCCTGCAGCGTCTTGGAAGACCACTACCCCTCATTTTAAGGGGAGGGGTCACGTTCTTCACGTTACTGGTAATGAATGGCTGTCTCGAGAGCGCGCTTACGGTGCTTTCTCAGACAGCTTTTTGGAGGCTGAGTGGCCTCTAAGATCCTTGAGGATAGAGGCTCTCCCTTCTGCTGTGCAGCGCCAACGTGCAGGGGAGCTTGGCGCTGGAACCTGTGGGTTCTACCTCAGTGCCTCCCCGTGTGTGTAGGACCCTTCCCCGGCTGAGGCGTCCTCCCCGTCACTCTCTCACTCCAGGGATGTTCACTGAGCCTGCAGACCTGGGGCTGCCGTACCAGGTGGTTTCACGTCACTCTTGGAGCTCTCGGTCCAGTGGAGGAAAGACGTGTAAATAAATACACATCCAGGGAAGCGGCGTGTAAGCCCCAGGAAGGAGTGGTCAGGGAGTGCTCGGAGGAGGTGGTGTTGCTGTGTGTTTTGAGAAGGGTTAGGGAATTGCTGAGCAGAACAACGCTTGCTGTGTTTGTTTCCAAAAATAGCAAACACCACCCCCCTCAGACCCCCACTGAGCCGCCCCAGCTTGCTAGGAGGCAGCATGAGTTACGCGTGTTACGCTTTGCTGTGTGTAGCCTGGTGGACGGGGACGGCTGCAGTGCTGTTGCTCTGGGAGCCTCCTCCTCTGTGTGGATCCTGTTCCCATTCACTTTGAGGACACTTGCAGCATCCGCGGGGTGCAGCTCTCTGAGAACTCTTACAGCGGATACTCAGAGGTTACAACTTGGTCTCTGTTAGTCTTGTTCCCCAACTAGATTTTAGATTCAGAGCGGGGACCACGCCATCAACCTTAAGCACAAATGCATCAGTGCATACGGGAAGCATTGAGGGAATGCTAGTTGAGTATTTTTCATACATCATTATTACCTGGCTCTGTAAGTATGACGGAACAGTTCGGCATTGACTCTTAAGTATAAGCGGTATTTTTTCGTTGTTGTTGTTGTTGTTGTTGTTTTTAAGGATAGCACAAGTTTGTGATCAGCAGCGTGTCACCAGTTTGATGTTTATTCATGGTCATTTATTTATTTATTTATTTATTTTTTGCGGTACGCGGGCCTCTCACTGTTGTGGCCTCTCCCGTTGCGGAGCACAGGCTCCGGACGCGCAGGCTCAGCGGCCATGGCTCACGGGCCCAGCCGCTCCGCGGCATGTGGGATCTTCCCGGACCGGGGCACGAACCCGTGTCCCCTGCATTGGCAGGCGGACTCTCAACCACTGTGCCACCAGGGAAGCCCCATTCATTTATTTTTTAATTCATTCATTCACTTACAGGCTCTACCTTCGAATAATACTTGTCTTTTCCTGCATTGAGGCTTTTTTTTTTTTTTTGAATGCTACGTTTTTACTGCATTGGGGATTTTATTCTTCAAACTTGATAATTGTTTCAATAAATCTCTATCTCTTGGCTACTGGCTTAGACCTAATTCTTTTCTATTAAGTACTTTTGAGAATGGTTTACCATAAACCATTTGAGATATCAGTGCTTTTATTAATGACTTTTGAGATTTGGCAGCAACTTAAATTGATAAAAATGGAATGTGCTTTGGGTAGAAAACTGTTATCAGACAGACAGTGTTTCACTCTGCAAACCAGGGCAGAGATGAGGATGCTTCCGACAAGAGAACATAACTTTATCAGTAATTTAGGTCATTGTGTCAAGTAATACAAGGCTGGGCAATAGTGATTGTTTCTTTTTAATTCTTACATGGCGCTTATGACGTGGTAGGCACTGTTCTGAAGTGCTGCTTGTGTATTAACTCATTTAATCTTCCCAGTGACCCCATGAGGTGTCTGTGCCGTTCTTCACATTGTACTGATGAGGGCACTGGGGCACAGAAAGTGTGTGACTTGTCCGTGGGCATGGTTGTGTGCCCACAGACAATCCCTCTGGGACTAAAGATGTTCTGATTTTATATAGTCTGCAACTGGAAAGTTGGGAAATATTCAGAAAGAAATTAATATAGTCATTCTTAGGATGTCCTTGGTGGCGCAGTGGTTAAGAATCCTCCTGCCAATGCTAGGGACATGGGTTCAAGCCCTGGTCCGGGAAGATCCCTCATGCCATGGAGCAACTAAGCCCATGCACCACAACTACTGAAGCTCGAGTGCCTAGAGCCTGTGCTCTGCAACAAGAGAAGCCACCCTAGTGAGAAGCCCATGCACTGCAATGAAGAGTAGCCCCCGCTCACTGCAACTAGAGAAAAGCCCACGCGCAGCAACAAAGACCCAACGCAGCCAAAAATAAATAAATAAATAAATAAATTTATAGTAAATAAATCGTCATTCTTTTGACAGTTTAGGACAATTATGTTTGTTCAGTTGTTTCCATTATAGTATGTATGTGTTTGTGATGGTTATCATTTTTTCTTTTCTAAATTGTGGTAAGATATGCATAACTATGATGGTTAGTTTTGAACTCATGTAGAGGGCTTCTAAAACAAACAACTTCACGTTTTGATAAGCTAAGAGACTTTCAAAACATTCCTGCTTCCACAGCAAAGTGGTTTCAAATGATAAACTTTGCCTCTGCCAGTGATGCTTGTGAGAATGACTTTGGAAGAATGTGAGTGTAATTTATTATACATAATGTTATTAATGTATGCTTTCTCTCTGAAGTCTTATTAGAGCAGAATGTGTAAGATACAGTTCGGTTTTGGTATCCTCTGAAGTTGGGTGTTTTGTCATCACTGTTGTTGTTCTGGAGTTTTTCAAAGCTGGGGTTGCAGATTCCTCTGCTTTGAGGGACCAGGCAAAAGGCAAGCCATTGAGGGTCAGAGGTGGGAGTGTGATAAAGGGTCAACCATGCTTCTGCCCAGTGTGGGTGGAGCTGCTTTCCTCCAGCTGTTGGTTGACTAGAGAATATGAGCTGATGTTGCCAGATCTCACCATTTCCCAGGACCAGTTGAAACTTCATGTTTTTTAAATAAGCAATTTCTCAACGTTACTGCTTTGGAAGAAAATTTAAATCAAAACCAACCAATCCCAGAGAGCATGGTGGATTCCACATACAGAGGAGAGTAGGGAACTTGGAAGGGGCTCTGCATGTCTCCACAGACCCTTGCTGTGGCACTGAACTTCTGCTTTCACTTGCCTGTTGGTGTTTTGGTTGTACAGTGCATAGCGGCATCCCTGAGAAATCGTATGTAAACTAATTTCATTTCTTTGCTGTATTTTAAAATAGACTTATACCTTATTATGGAAGATCAGGGAACTTCTGGTGAGTCCTTTGTATAGTCAGTGTATTTCTTTTGTATGTTTGTACTAATGTGTTTAAAATGGGGAACGCTGTTAGCTATCATACACTGCTTGAGTTAAGGAAGTCATTAGTTAGGTATGCTTTGGGTTACTCAGAAATTCTTGTGGCTGTGGTGTTTGCTGTAATGATATTTGACCTGTCACGGGAGCTGTAGCCGCTTGGAAGAGCATTCGGTCCTTAATACTGGTGTCTAAATTCTAGGCATGTTGCCTGTAACTTCCAGTTTCAAAAAAAAAAAAATCTATGTCAATCTGTTTCTTTATATCCCAGTGCTATTCCCGATCCCCCCCCGCCCCGTTTTATATTTAATCATTCTCTTTGGCTCACAGCAGCAATCCAGTCCAAAGATTTACTTTTTCTATTTCCAACCCCATCATTACTTTTATGTAAAAAGTATGTTTTGAGTTACAGCAATTCATGGGGATCAAGCCTCTGCTCTGTAGGGAGAAGAGAGATGTCATTTACTACAGAGTTTATACAGACAGATGTCCTGCTGCATGCTGTGTTTCCACTGTAATCCAGGAGGTTTATCTGTGTTACACTTAAAGAAAAATGACCATATTTGGCCTGACTCTAAGCCAAGATGATATAGGCCCAAAGTTTTTCTTGGAGGAATGGGGGAGCAAGGGGAATAGAAACATTTGGAAGAAGTAGTCCTTTTTCCTTGTATTGTATTCTTTGGGCATTTAATTCACAGATTATTTAATGCATTACACTTACTCATATAATTCTGGTTCCTTTTGTGTTTTCCTAGCCTCCCCCTCCCACCATTTTTCTTCTTTTGAAACAATTTCAAACTTATAGGAAAGTTGCAAGAATACTAAAAAAAGAACTGCTATGTATACCTTTAATGATGGACTCCAGGTTTCTCTGGTTTTCCTAATAATGTCCTTAGAGCGAAAGGATCCAGTTCAGAATCGAGCACCACACCCAGCTGTCACGTCTTTCTAGTCTCCCTCAGTCTCGAAGAGTTCCTTGTTCTTTCCTTGTCTTTCATGACATTGACGTTTTTTTCTTTTTAAATTTTTAATTTACTTATTGTATTTATTTTTGGATGCGTTGGGTCTTCGTTGCTGTGCACGGACTTTGCTCTAGTTACAGTGAGCTGGGGCTGTTCTTCGTTGTGGTGTGTGGGCTTCTTACTGTGGTGACTTCTCTTGTTGCGGAGCATGGGCTCTAGGCACGTGGGCTTCAGTAGTTGTGGCACGCGGGCTCAGTAGTTGTGGCCCACGGGCTTAGTTGCTCCATGGCATGTGGGGTCTTCCCGGACCAGGGCTCGAACCCATGTCCCCTGAATTGGCAGGTGGATTCTTAACCACTGCGCCAGTAGGGAAGCCCGACATGGACGTTTTTGAAGATTGCAGGCCAGTTGCCATGTAGGATATCCTTCCTTTCCTTAGAGCGTGTTCTCCGTTCTTCCTTCAAAACCCAGCTTGTGTTACCTTCTGTGAGAGGAGGTGGGCTGTTGCCATGAGGAACTGGTTGTCTCTCCTCTAGATTCTTACAACACTCCAGTGATACCTTTATTTGAGCATTTATGATATTCATTCATTCTTTCAGTGAGTACTTTTTGACTTCTGCCAAATGGGTTACATTTAAGAACAAAAGAGATTGAAAAAAAATCCCTGCTTCTTTTGAAGCTTACATTTTAGTGAGGGTAACAGACAACTAATAAAGATACAGAAGTATTGTAAATTGCTAAGTATTTCAGCTACTGGTAAGTGCTAAAGAGGATGCAATCAGAAAAGGGTACGTGTGGGCCTGGGGGGAGCGGTCCTTGATAGGGTGGCCAGGTGATGCTGGAGCAAGACTCCCCAGGAAGTGAGGTGATAGGCCGTGCAGGTACCTGCAGGAGAGCAGTCTGGGCAGAGGGAACCTGCAGGGCACAAAGGCTCCGCCTCAGGTGGCCAGGTGTGAGAGGAAGCAGGTCGGTGACTGGCCGAGGGGAGGGGAGCGTGGTAGGAAAGGGGTCAGAAAGACAAAGCGGGAGGTCATTCAGAGCTGTGGCCGTGAAGGGGATGAGAAACACTTGGGGAGTTTTGAGCAGAGAAGCGACATGACCTGACCTTTAAAAGGAGCCCTCGGGCTTCCCTGGTGGCGCAGTGGTTGAGAGTCCGTCCGCCTGCCGATGCAGGGGACACGGGTTCGTGCCCCAGTCCGGGAGGATCCCACATGCCGCGGAGCGGCTGGGCCCGTGAGCCATGGCCGCTGAGCCTGCGCGTCCGGAGCCTGTGCTCCGCAACGGGAGAGGCCACAACAGTGAGAGGCCCGCGTACCGCAAAAAAACTAAACTAAACTAAACTAAAAGGAGCCCTCTGTTTATAGAGAATAGCAGGTGTGTGGGGATAGGGAGAAAGGTAGAACCAGGGAGAGCAATTAAGGGGCTGAGATAAGCTCTGTGCATAGTTGTTTGAATCTTGTCCATGTGCCATAGAGGGCCTTGGTTCTCAAACTTTAGGGTACCTAAGACTTGTGTGCTCTGTTTGTGGGTGGCACAGAGTTCTTCACTGGGAATAGAACTCATTAGGCCTCACCTGTGTTAACAGCAGCCTCCAGGTGATTGTCATGTGGATGCTCCTTGAACCACAGGCTGATAAACAGAGTAACAAGTGATTTTGGATTGAGTGAATAATTGGCTTATGAATATCCTTTAGAGACACTTAGATATGAAGTGTTTCCACTCTTATTGATTTATTTCTTATAAACATATTACTCCAAAAAATTATATGTGGTAGTATAAGTCTCCTCTTATGACTTATCTGGTATGTAAAGATCTAACTAGGCAAGGCTATTTTTTTCTTTTAAGAGAAGATGTGTATTGTAGGAAATAAACATAATATTCCAACAAGCTATTTTTCTGCCTCCAAACACAGGGTTTCAGAAGGAATGAATAAATTGTGCTAATAGGATTCATTCACAAAGAAGCTATTAAATGTATTCAAGAGGAGATTGCATTCAGGGAGTAGTAGGTTGGATGAAGCCATTAAAGTGTGAATGAGTATTTTTGATACAAATGAGTATTTTAGAGCTGGAGTGGACCAGATCTGGCTTGGCATTTTATCGTACCAGAGATCCACGGGACGTGTGTCAGAAGGAGCCCTGGAAACAGGGTTGAGTGCAAAGCATTAAGGGATTTTTGTTTCCTCTCCTTGGTGAAATAAGTTCAATCTTGTGTGGTTAATCCCAGGTTGAACGTGAAAACAAGTTGTGCCTTGTTTAACTGTAGCATGTCGTGGTCAAGAGCATGGACTTTGGAGCCGGACTAGCTCTGAATCCTGCTCTGAACTCTCAGTGTGACTCTGGGCAGCTGCCAGATCCAGGAGGGAAGTAATAGTACCTGCCTCACAAGCTCATAATGGACATTAACTGTTAGTCCTCACAAGGTACGTAGAGTGAAACGGTGTCAGGCAGATTGTACACATTCAACAATTATTAACATTTTTCCTCCACCCTCTACTATTATTATTATATTTCAGTGCTTTCAAATCATATGTTGCCTTCTGGAATACCACAGATTTTCAATCACTGTTGTTTGGGGATGAGTGTAGTTATTGTGTCTGAAAAGATGCTCATCCATGCCTCTGTATATATGAAGAATTTAAAGTCTTCAGTGTGGTGTTTGTCCTTTGTATTTGGGATGACACTTTTCTGGATGTAGGTTGCTGTCGTTTTTGTAATGTTGTTTTTTCCCCTCTCTGAAAGAGGGATGCTCATACTTGCTTCAGGGACATGTGGTGAGAATTAATGAATGAGTTAATATTTGTGGCTCTACCCCATTAAGTACTAATTAGCATTAGTTACTGCTCTTTTATAGTCTAAGTACCAACATCAAACCGATTCTCTGAACTAGGGGCATCGAGAGGCCTTTTCCTTATGTACTGTGGGACATGGTGTTTTATAACACGTTGGCTGTTTCATTACTTCCCACATCTAAAACAACATGAAAATTACTCCGCATATCTAAAATGTTTATACCTCCCAACAGCAACAACAAAACTTAAACCATGTAACAACTTCTTGTAGAACTCTTAGTAATAAAATAAAATAATAAAATAAAACTCTTAGTAATAAAATAAATAAAATTATAAAAATAATTACTTCATTAAATAAGTATTAAGTCATTATTTTTTCCTCTGGAAGATCACCATCTTTCATTTTTGACTTTATTTTCTCATTGTCATGCAGCAGTTCTATTTGTACTTAGCAATAACATTCTGAAAATTCCCACAACAGGTCTTTGAAGGCCTAGTGTGGTAGGGACAGTTGTATTCGGGTTTAAAAAAAAAAAAAAAAAGTTTGTATTTCAATTCTGTGTTACCAGAGGCCAGATTTGGAGTTTCTGCACTTCCGGACCTTTGTCTGTAAAACAGGGATAATGATACCTTTGGAATAACACATGTCAAGTACCAGGCTCTAATACCAGCGTACGTGGCTGACTGTGGCTAATACTTGTAGTGATTTTATTACTTTTTCCAATGTGATTCATTTTTCTAATGTAACTGGAACCAATTTCATAGTTTTCATATAAAGCAAAAGAAGATATCTTCTAGGTCCTAATGTCAGTTGGATTTCTGCCTGACATGGACTTATCTTAAAATAGCTAGTTTCCAAACTTACCTGGGAGGACACCTCTTCTATCAATAGATAACATTAAATCTTTCAAAGGATGTGACTATAGAGTGATCATGGGAATTGTGTGTTTTATTCAAGTAAAGTAATTCAGTGTAATGCAATTTTACATTCCCCAATTTTGTATTAATGTTGCAGGTCACCAAAAGGTGTAGCTAACCTAGGGCACAGGCCTGTATTCACATGTATCCAAAGAGGGCCATGGACTCAGCAGAGACTCATTCCTTTGCTCCTCTAAAGGCAATGTTTATTTAACCCCAAAAGTCCTTTGTTCACCTAGTTACAAAGTTAAAATTCAATTCCTTGCAGTGTAGGCCTGAAAGGATTAGCTGCAAGGGAGCTTTATAATCTCTGGATATGGCTTTTGAGGAACAAGATAATCTAAACTATAATTTTGAAATGGGACAGAAGATGTTATTATAGGTTTATTCTTAGGATTCTCATCTTTTGATTTGCCTCTGTCATTAAATACGTACTTGTCGGCAGGGAGAGTGTGTAGGGGAATGATTTTTCTCCCACTTTAATAACCTCTGTGGATTTCTTACTTTGAAGTGGTGTGTGACTGTCTTCCCTGGCTTGCAGATGCTTTGATGAAATAGGAACTTGTTAAGTATGTAACCAGATTCTTTCCACGCAGCTCCCTTACAGGAGGCCTATTTTAAATTAGGTTTGATGTCCAGACTGAAAAGCATTTATTCACCAGTTCTGATAAAAGGGCAAATAGTTTAACCTCTCACAACATTAAGACTGAGGGAACTAAACTGCTTCCTCTCCACCACGCTCCCCTTTCCAAAAAAGAGGGAAAAAAAAAGGAAAAATGTAGGAAGAAGTAAAATGTAAAATGGTATTTATCTGATTCTTAAAGTATCAGGATTTAGTCTCTTCAGATCTTCTGTTTCTTATTACAATTTTGTCTCTTTTTTTGCTTTCTTTTCTTTTTTGTGTGTGTGGTTTGTTTGTTTTGTCTCCTTCCTCTTTCTTAATCTACCAGTTTTACAGTTTTGTTCCATCGGATTTATCATGCTCCTTTTTCAGACTCAATTTTCCTCTCTCCCACCATTCATTTGGAGATCCTCAAAGATCAGACCAAGCTTCTCTTTTTCTACGTTCTGTATTTTCTCTTGAGGAATCTTGTCCATGCTCTAGGCTGCTGAGTCTCGAATTTTAACTCAGAGCTGACTGACCTCTTGTCTAAGCCTCTCCTACCTGACGTTTCCACTTGAATGTTTTAAAAGGCATGTCAGACCCAGCAGTACCAAATCAACTCACATTCTTTCAGAAAAGCTGATTCCTATTTTTTCAAAGCACAGTTCTGATGTTTACCCCTTTTGCTTAAAACTTTCCAGGGAACCCTAAGACATTGCTGGTGGCAATGAAAATGGTGTAGCCACTGTGGAGGACACTTTAGTGGTTCCTCAAAAAGTTAAACATAGAGTTGCCATATGACTCAGCAATTCCACTCCTAGGTATATGCCCCAGAGAACTGAAAACTGATCTTCGTATAAAATGTGTCTAGGAATGTTCAATAGCACTGTTATACATAATAGCCAAAAATGGAAACAATTCAAATGTCCATCAACTAATGAATGGATAAAATACACACAATGGAATATTAATCTGCTATATAGAGAAATGAAGTACTGATGCATGCTACAACATGGATGAACCTTGAAAACATGTTTCTTGTGAAAGAAGCAAGACACAAAAGACCACATGTTGTATGATGCCATTTTTTTTTTTTTAAAGAAGATGTTGGGGGTAGGAGTTTATTAATTAATTTATTTATTTTTGCTGTGTTGGGTCTTCGTTTCTGTGCGAGGGCTTTCTCTAGTTGTGGTAAGCGGGGGCCACTCTTCATCGCGGTGCGTGGGCCTTTCACTATCGCAGCATCTCTTGTTGTGGAGCACAGGCTCCAGACGCGCAGGCTCAGTTGTTGTGGCTCACGGGCCTAGTTGCTCCGCGGCATGTGGGATCCTCCCAGACCACGGCTCGAACCCGTGTCCCCTGCATTGGCAGGCAGATTCTCAACCACTGTGCCACCAGGGAAGCCCCTGTTTGATGCCATTTATATGAAATGTCCAGAAGAGGCAAATCCACAGCGACAGAAAGGAGATTAATGGTTGCCATGGCAGGGGAGAGAAGGGAACAGGATTTCCTTTTCCAATATGAAAATGTTCTGGAATTGGATAGCAGTAGTTGTTGCACTATATTTTGAAGATGCTAAAAATCACTGAATCACACACTTTAAAGTGGTTTAAAATGGTGATTATATTAGTTCCCCAGGGCTGCTGTAACAAAGTACCACAACCTGGGTGATGTAAAAAGCAGGCATCTATTGTCTCATAGTTCTGGAGGCCACACGTCTGAGATCCAGGTTGGCAGTTTCCTCTGAGGGCTGTGAGGGTTAATCTGTCCCATGCCTCTCCCCTGTCTTCTGGTGTTTGCTGGCAGTCCTTTGGCATTCCTTGGCTCGTAGACCCATCACGCCGATCTCTGCCTTCATCTTCACGTGACATTCTCCATGTGTGCTTGGCTGGGTCCAAATGTTCCCTTTTTATAAGGACACAGTCCTATTGGATTAGGACTTACCTTAAGTACCTCATCTTAACTACTTATGTCTACTGTGACCCTATTTCCAAATAAGGTCACATTTTGAAGTACTGGTTTTGACTTCATATGCATTTTGGGGAGACATAATTCAACCATAAAAGTGACTTTTATGTTATGTGAATTTTGCCTCAATTGTAAAAAACCAAAAACCAACCCTTCAGGAACTTGCAACTGCTGACGAGTAAGAGACCAGAGCCCTGAACACCGTCTGGCCCCTGCCTAGCTCGCTAGCCTTTTGCTCTCTTCTCCCTCTGTGCTCTGGCCAGCTGGCTTTTTTCCTGTGCCAGCCATGTTTCCTCTGACTGCAGGGCCTGTGCTACAACCTACTTTTATTCCTTTTGGACCATCCCCTCCCCTTCTGTTTGTTGGAAGCCTTTTCACCCTTCAGCTCTCAGCTCCAGTGTTACTTTCATCCAGAGTGCTTGTATGACTTGCCAGGATAAGGCAGGCTCTTTTATTATAGACACTACCTTTGATTGGGTTGTCTACCACTGGGTAGCAAAGCACTCCAAAACTTCCTGGTGTTAAACAACCATTCTCTTATGCTCTTGGATTCTGTGGTCCAGGAACTCGGACACACTGAAGAGGGCTTGTTTCTCCTCTGGGAAGACATGCCTCAGCTGGGAAGATTTGAACAGCTGGGGGCTGCAATAAGCTGGGCGTATCTCCACTCGTGTGTCTGGGGCCTGGACTGGGGCGACTCAAAGACCAGGCTCGGCTGGGACTGTTAACCAGAGCTCCTACCCAGGGTTCCTTCATGTGGCTTAGACCTCCTCACGTCAGGGTGTCCTCAGGATAGTCAGACTGCTTACAGGGCAGTTCAGGGCTCCAAGACTGAGCATTAAATAAAAAGGAGCAAGAAGCAACATGACTTTTGTGACCTTGCTTTGGAAGTTACCTAGCATCGTTTCCACCCTACTCTAATGATTGAAGCTGTCAGAGCCTACCCAGATTCACGAGGAGGGGACACAGACCTCCCCTCTCGGTGGGAGGAGTATCAGAATCTGCAGCCGTGTGTAAAGGCTGCCACGGTACTCACCCTTTGCAGTGCTCCTTTGTAAATCACTCACTCCTTTGTGTTCTTATTTGGTTAATTTCTGTCTTTCCAACTAGGCAATAAACTCATTTCACTCACCATAATATTCCCAGCCTCTAACACTGCAGACAGCACAGAATAGGTGCTTGGTAAGACTCTATGAAATGAAAGTCAACTGTGAAGAATTAGAAAAGGTAGAGAGCAAGGAAAGACATTGGCTTAGATAGTAAACATCACAAGCACGTGAGGCTGATGTGAGCAAGATCACCAGTAAGTGTGCCCAATGGCCTGTAGCTTTATTGTTCCATCCTTCTGATCTGAGTTGTTCAGCAGTAAATCTGTGGCTGCCTTGTGACCATCGATATTGTCTTGAGAGCTGCTACCCAGGAGAAAGTCATATTGATGCCTGCAGTAAAACATAGCAACAGAAGTATAAGTGAAGCCAAATGTTTGTCGAATGAATCCCCCCAAAGAGAATAAACAGAATTAAAAATGTAAGGTTTAAATAGGCTAATATTAATAGGGTTTGTGTGTGTGTGTTCATGGATTTCTGTGCTCCTTAGGGGAAGAAGGGAAGGTTAGTAAGGGACACTGTTTCTGATTTTTTATTTTTAACTGACTGCCTATCAGAGCCGTATGGGACCGATCATGTTTATTTAACATTCTCTGCAGAATTTAGATTGAGAATCTCCCTCCCATCTCCTTGGCTTCTCATTTCTTTTAAAAATTTCAAGCCTGAGACAAATGCCCATATAACTTTGCCAGGCACACAGTTCACTCGTCCCTCCATCTCCTGCACAGCTGCTTGGCGTCTGTGCTACAGACTTGGTAGAAGAGTGCCAATTTCTCTTCCTTGCCTATAAAAATTTTCAGGGCAGTCATTTACACAGAACCTCTTAAAATGAGGGATGTGGTTCAATAAATTAAGATGCAGTTTTAGTTTTTGCTCCTGCACACCAAAGACCCCAAGCCAGAGTGGAGTAAAGTTAAGAAGACCAGCTTTGGAGTCACAGGGACCTAGGTTTGAACCTTGACCCTGCTGCTTTTTATTGCTGTGACCTTTGGCAAGTTAGTTACCCTCCATATGCCTCCTTCACTTAAGAAAATGGGGGAGATGATAATAGAGCTGTTAGAAAAATTCAGTGAGATCATACATAAAAAGATCCTAGTGCAGTCTGGCACGTAGTGAATGCTCAATGTTAGTTATTATGACTATTATTATACAAATGCAACTGCTTGGGATTTACTTGGAATTTAAATGTAATACGATTGGAGTGGCTTTCAAAGAATGCTCAATCTCATTCTGGTTTTGCTCTTCATTGGAAAGTTAAGTTTTTGCTGTTTTAGGTCTGGGATATTAGTGTATTATTAGTGTGATCCTTCCTACCTTGTCTTTAATACTTGTGACTTTTGCTTTGAAAAGTGACTATTAAAGAAAAATAAATGTAAATTGAAATGGAGACATGTTTCAAATTCTAGGACTTAGCAAATTGAATGTGTTTTTCTCCCATCTACTGTGGTTAATACCGCCAGACAGAGTACATGAAGGTGTTTGTTTCAGGATGTCTGATGTAAAACTGGTGGCTCCCTTGTTTCTGGACGAGGTCAGCGTGGGTGGTGTCCTCTCCAAGGTCGCCCGTGAGAGCTCCACATCCTCGGTTCAAAAGGCTCTCGCTAATTCCCACTTGCGTAACCAGGGATGGTGGGAGATGCTGTGGTATGTTTTGAAGTGAAGTTGGAGGAGGGAGGGTTTTGTAACAGATGGTTTCTTGGATATCTGGGGCCTATCCAGCTCTAAGCTTTGAAAACGATGGGCTAGACCCCGAACAAGCACAGATACAGTCCCGATTGCCAGAACAACAAGTGAGGGCCTAGGGTGATGTCTTCGGGCAGCTGCTGCCGCTAAGCTGGTGGGCTGGCACAGCAGCACTGGCTTCCTGAGGTTTGGTGAGGTCATTGTATGTGGTGTGATAACAGAGATGAGGTGGGAAACACAGCCTGGAACCTGAGAAGGTCATAACCACTTGGGAGCTGTTGGCCTGTTTTGGAAGGAGTGTCAGCTACTGGGCCTTAGGGGACTTGGGCCGCCTTTGGCACAGATGGAAATGTGTGAATGTGGGAGCCAAAGATATATGTGTCCTGCACCAATCAGCCCAGTGTTCTGGCTTTTGCGGAACAGTAAGCGGTGCTTTGTGGGAGGGCTTGGCTGTCCTCTTTGACATTAGCCTCCAGAGACTAGGAGCTTATCCCAGACTCTGCTAGCATCCTCTGATACCTTTCTGGAATGATTAGATCATTCTTGGCTGGGTTCTAGTATTTGGCCTGCCTTTCACTGGCTGGGTGGCCTTGGGAAAATTACTTAATCTTTCTGTGCTTAACTTTTATCTGTAAAATGAAGAGGCCAGACTAGATGAAGTCACAGGTATGAGATGACCTTTAATGCCCAACTCTGATTAAATCATTTTATGTATCTACTCATATATTTTGGAATTTGCTTCTTTGAATAGTGGGCTCCACAAATTTAGTTTGGTACAAAGTGAAACATACACCTTTTCTTTTGCTCTTTAATTCTTCCTTAAAGATTCAGGTGGTTCTTCCCCATATCTAGTATTCAGGAGTTTGGAAATTAGAGTCTGTATCATTATCTCGTGGAAAGAGGGACCCAGATTTTCTCTCTTTCTGCAGCCTGGAAATGATCTCTTCCCATTTGTTGTTGGGACAATACTGATCAAAATTGCCATTGAGGAGGTAAAGTATAGAAAGCATGGTATAGAATTATAGAGGTGTCTTACGGCAGTGGCAGTAGAGGCCATCTGATCAACCCTATCATGCTGAGAGAGGACTGAGGCCCTGAAAGGTTTCACCACCCGTCTGAGACTGTGCATCTGGACCCCATGAGGACCGAGGCTGTACTTGGTTCATCTTGACATCCCCAGTGTCTCTTGGGCATCCCACCCAGCTAATTTCTTTATCAGTGCTTGTCAGAGTGACCTTAGGTAAAGATGCTTCACAATAAATTCTTCCCTGACCCATTAGGTTCTGAAATGTCAAATCACCCATGTTTCAAAGAATTATCTCAAGGTAGAGCCAATTCCAGGAGCCTTGGGTTTCCTCTTCCGTATGGTCTATGTAAACATGGGCTGCTTCTCAGGAGCTGGGCTCAGGCCCTGGAAGTGCTGTTCATGAGAGGTCACTTCTTACCTCTTCCTCCTCCACAATTCCTTTTTTTCTCTGGGGTTTTAATTTGTAAGAGGAAAGCAGAGGTACAGTTCTGAGGAGTGATGCAGATTCTATGGAATGCAGGAGAAGCAAGAGCTAAGTGGGTTGGGTTAGTATGGAACTAAGAAACCATTGTGAGGGAAAAGTGCAACCAGAAAGGCCTTGCAAATCTACCGAGTGTTTGGATCAGGTTCTTGTGCAGGGCTCTGGGAAATTGGAAACATTCTCTAGAGATTGCATGCGCGTTGTCTAGAGTTCCAAGGTCTTTGTCTCGCTTCCTTTTGATTCTCATTGTTTTACTTCTTACCTTGCTGCAGCCGTCAAATGCCCCGCGTGACATTTCCTAGGACTCTGCTGCCAGCCAGATTTGGTCATTCCTGCTTTAATTTAATTTAATCCCCTTCTCCCTAACTGAAATAGACACACTTACCTTATTTTCTTCATTCTAAGACATTAACTGTAAAAAAAAAAAAAGCCTGAAATTCTGGTGAGTCTAAGAATCAATGTGTATATATATATATATATTTTTTTTTTTTTTGCGGTATGTGGGCCTCTCACTGTTGTGGCCTCTCCCATTGCGGAGCTCAGGCTCCGGACGCGCAGGCTCAGCAGCCATGGCTCACGGGCCTAGTTGCTCCGCGGCATGTGGGATCTTCCCGGACCGGGGCACGAACCCGTGTCCCCTGCATCGGCAGGCGGACTCTCAACCACTGCGCCACCAGGGAAGCCCAATGTGTATATTTAACGTAGTGTTTTTCTTTTCCCTAGAAACACTGTTAGGAAATCTCTGCATCTGAGCATCCAGAAATAGCAAGAGTTACACACTGGACTTTCTTAGTGAAGAGAGAAGCTGGGGGATTGAGAGCAAAATGATTAGAAAGAAAGGGCAAGGAAACCATGAAGGTGGGGATGATGTGCTAAGTGAGATGGACAAGCACCGTGTTCGGTTTGCCCCCTGAGGTTTTCCGGCTTGTGTAAATTTTGCAAAGGGGCAGCCTCTCAAGGGTTTTCAGAAAAGCTGTGGCATTAGGCTCTCTTGGTCCCAAGGCACTTGGGTTATCATACAGGTTACATGTGGCAAGGGAGGTGGGACTCCCAGGACTGTCTAAGGGTATAAACGGTGTTACAGTACTGGGCTGACAGGTTGTTTTAGACCCAAGGCAGCATTGGGGGTGTCATCAGCAGGGGTTTGTGACGAACGTTTCCTCCTTGAAACCTGCTGGGATGACTTAGGGTGCGTCTCGCTCATTACCAGCCTCTCCGTGTAAGGAGAACTTTGACTTAAATGCGTTGTCCTCCGCTGCTGGCCATGGGGGCCTCAGCGTGTGTGTGTGTGTGTGTGTGTGTGTGTGTGTGTGTGTGTGTATGTGGTCAGGGTGGGTGGTGGTGGTGGTTGGCTGCAAGACCATTCAGCTGGGGCTTCACATTCGTGAAGGGCCTCAAATTCATCCCTTTAGTGTTACCTCCGCAGGAACTTACACATTCAGTCACAGAGACAAACCGGCAAGATGGAAAGAAGATGGCATTCATCATCCACATTTAAATTTGTTTCTCATTCATAGTCATTTTGCCTGTAGTGCCCTATGAATTAATGTGTTTTATAAATCCCCTAACTGTCTTATGAAGAGCATAATTAGTCAGAAGTGTTTGGGTGTTAGAAATGTTAATTTATTCAATGTAGCCATTAAAATGTCTTGTCATCTCTTTATTTTTAAAGTAACTGGGAGCGTCAACAGTGGAGCCTCGCTCCATCCTCTTGACTCCGCAAGGCCCTGCTGAACTGTCTTCACATTGGCTGTCCTGGGTCACACGCTCACTTCTGGTCCAATCAGCTGGGAGCAGGGCCTTCACCTGATACAGAAAACTTTGCCTCCTGGGTACATGGACCAGCCTGGCACCTTTTGCCTCAGAAAGTGCTATGGGTATGGCAGGCTCATGGCTGAACTAAAGCTGAGGAACCTGGGGGTCTGACTGATAAGACTGAAGAGGAAGGCCCTCAGCAGAACTCTGGTTGAGGCAGGAGATTCCTAAAGTTTTAGGCAGTTCAGCTCATTTCTCTGCATCTCCTCTTGTAAACTACAGATGAATGACACCAAATGACTTCTGGAAACTGAACACTGTAAAACTCATTTGTGCTTTGAGATATCAAGCCACTGCTAAAATACTGTCTTAAAAATGGAGTAATTGTTCAGGCAGTTGGCAGTTGTTTTGGTAAAGTTTCAGAGTGAAAGGCTCTATGAGAAAAACAGTTCCAGAAATAAAAAGGGGATAAAGAGATGCAAGGGGCCATTTAGTCAGCTAGATGAAGGCTGGAAGTGATAATTTGTTGTGCTCAGGGAGGGATAAAATTGGAAAGCAGGGACTTCCCTGGTGGCGCAGGGGTTAAGAATCTGCCTGCCAATGAAGGGGACACCAGTTCGATCCCTGGTCTGGGAAGATCCCACATGCTGCGAAGCAACTAAGCCCATGTGCCACAACCACTGAGCCTGTGCTCTAGAGCCCTCAAGCCACAACTAGTGAGCCCGTGAGCCACAACTGCTGAGGCCCGTGCACCTAGAGCCCATGCTCTGCGACGAAGAGAGACCTGCGCACTGCAGCAAATAGCCCCCGCTCAACGCAACTAGAGAAAGCCCGCACGCAGCAACAAAGACCCAGCACAGCCAAAAATAAATAAATAAATTTATATTAAAAAAAATTGGAAAGCAGTGTAAAAATGCAGCTTGAGTCATTGTTGGAGGGAACTCTGAAATGACAACCTGGTATTTAGTAGTAATAGTGACCGTGCATTTTAAATTCCTAAGTCTGCCTCCCCACCCCCATTTCTCTTTATCAACCTGTAATGATTTATGTCATAACGATCACCACGAGATACCGTGGGCAGGGCTGGATTGCATCAGTCACCATTTTTGTTGTTGTTACACCAAAGCTTTGATGTCTGTAGTAGGGACTAGAACTAGAAAATTTTATGGGGAAAAATTGGCATGTTAACAGACGTTGAGGTAAGCAGTCTGGGACCTTGCTGCATTACGAAGGAAGGGATTTTGGACCTCGGTGTTTTACAGAGATCCATTTGCATGATTAGGGAGCGCAGGATGATTTATGGGCAAAATGGTTGTAAGAACTAAATTAGCCAGTAGATGTGGATCCTTGTTCATTCACAAAATAGGTTTTTGGTGTGCTTGTGGAAACTATAATATCCTGGGTAGGTTTTATTACAGTCATTTGTGGTGTAGTCAACATGTCTGGAAATAGTATAAGAGGGTAGAGCATAGGCACCGCTTGTGTAAGCCTGCTGCTTTCTGGACACATTGTGCTGATCAGAAATTGTTGCATTACCGTAAATTTCTCTTCAGACTTCTTTCAAATAGAGCAATTGACTTGGCATTTCAGGATACTATTTTGCCAGGAAAATGCCATGTTAGTACTCCTCTCGGTAGGGCATTGTGCATCTCAGTCACCTGTGGAGCTTAAAAAGGGGCTCAGCCCCGAGCTGTTTGACTTAAATCTCTAGGGCTGGGCCCATCCCTGTCCTTTCCATTCTCAGGTCTCTTGCAGCCGCCGTTCCTTCAGTGAATACATACTTGGTGACTGTCACTGAGCTGGGTATAAAACGATAAACAAAACCAAAAGGATTCTTGGCTTATTGTGTTTACGTCTCTAAGGGAGCAGGGAATAAATACATAAATACTGCAGGAAACACATGTATACATTGCAGTGGAGAGAGAAACAAAGCACGGGGGCCATGAAAGAGAAGGACAGGAAGAGCAGTTTAGGCGGCAGGGAAGGCCTCTCTGAGGAAGTGATACTGGCAGCTGATCCGGGGATCCAGAGGATTAGCCCTTTGAGGGGAGGGGCACCGTGCTGGAAGGCCCTGAAGTGGGAGGAGGCTCAGGGAGTTAGGAGGGCTGAGATGGGGGCCTTGTGGAGGGAGAGGGGGCAGTGAGAGAGGACTGTGTTTCTGGGAGAGATGGCCGCGCTGTGCCTATTCTACATTCACCGTTTAGGTCCGTTAAGCAAAATTCTAGGTGTCTCTTGGCTTTGTTTTGGGAGTTGTAAATGGATTTCACTTGAGAACATTACAAGAACTGAAAGCTTAGTTTAAGCAAAAGAATTTAATTGAAGGACGCATCATTGTTCTTGCAAAGACTTTGATGCTTGGCCATTGTCTTCTAGCCTTTTCATTCAGTGTTCACTCTGCTGGAGTACTGGACGGTAAGCCTTCACCTCCAGCCTGTCTTTCTGTAATGCTTGCAGCTTTCCTTCCTTTCCCCCTAGCACACGGAAGGGAGATGGGGAAAAGCGTTCACTTTATTCCATTTCAAAGAAGCTATTCTTCTTTGAAATGGAGTATACCTCAGTTTCCAATGAAGGAATTCTGGCAGATTTAGTGACAGGTAGTGGATTCCCTCCAGAATGGGGATCCCCAGGAAACATTAGGTACAACTACCTTTATTAATAACGATGCCATATGCACTTTAAATTTGCGACAGGGCCCTGTGTACAGTTGTAGGGTGTTTCTTGGCAAAAGGGCCCCATGGCTGAACCCACTGAAACGTAGCCCACTCTCCAACCCAAGGCCGTGGAGATGGGTCAGCCTGGAGGAAGGGGTTGCCTTTTTCTCTTTGTCATGAAAGCAACCGAGCAAGCCAAGCCTATTTCTAAAATGCCCCAGAGGGGCCATAAGGGCTGGCAGTGGCCCTGACTGGGAGAAACCTCAGGACCCTGCCTTCCTTCCCAGGAATGCCCTGCCCTGCCCTGGTGGGAGGGGCCTAGAACCATGTTTAGTCCTCGTTACACTACACAGGGCCACCTCACTTTTCTCTCCTGGTGTGTCACTAGTTTTAATGGACATAATTGTGCAGTCAGTGCATACAAATCGTATCTGTAAGTATCCAGTATATTTTAAAATATTTTCATCACTATGCTGAACTCCCATTTTAGCTGGTCCAAAATTGTACTAGTGTGGTATGACTCAAATCTAATTTCCTTTGGGGCAGTACTTTCCCCAAGTGTGTCGTGCCTGGATTACAGTTATATCATCTTCGTTCAGAGGCCACCTCATATAACTTTCCAAAGCATTTATACTTTAGTATTGCATTTGATTCTTCTTATTAGTAAGATTGAGCAGGTAGTTTTGTCCCCTTCTTTTTTTTTTCTTTTTTTTTTTGGTACGCGGGCCTCTCACTGTTGTGGCCTCTCCCGTTGTGGAGCACAGGCTCTGGACGTGCAGGCTCCGGACGCGCAGGCTCAGCGGCCATGGCTCACGGGCCCAGCCGCTCCGCGGCATGTGGGAGCTTCCCGGACCGGGGCACGAACCCGTGTCCCCTGCATTGGCAGGTGGACTCTCAACCACTGCGCCACCAGGGAAGCCCTGTCCCCTTCTTTATAAAGGAGGAAACTGTGGAAGGGGGGAGGTTTAAGAGGCTTGCCCCAAACAAATTAAAGGTTGGAGTTAGGGCTAGAAGATGGGTTCTCTGCTTTCTTCTGGAATTAGTCATGATGTGGTTTAATATCTTTTCGTGACAAGGGTACCTCCAAGTCCAGTGGTCCTCAGATCGTAGTCCAGAGGTGAGTAGTAAGGGCTGGAGGGCTGGCTCTGCCTTCTTCCACTCCTGGCACAGATAGCTCCACTTGCTACCATGTCTCAGCCAGTGGTGCAAGTGGCTGTGTCTTTAAGAAAGTTACCCCGAAGATGACATATCACTTTAAATCATATCATATCACTTAGTCATAGGAGCTACCCAGCTTCAAGGGAGCCAGGGAAATGTAGTCTTTACCAGGGGGGCCACGAGCCTGGTTAACAGTAGGGGGGCTTATTACCAAAAGGAGCAAGAGGGGGATGCTGGGAGACCGTCTCCCACATTAGCCCTCTTCCCCCCCCTTTTTTTTGTGGTACGCAGGCCTCTCACCATTGTGGCCTGTCCCATTGCGGAGCACCATGGCCATGGCTCATGGGCCCAGCCGCTCCACAGCATGCGGGATCCTCCCGGACCAGGGCACAAACCCGTGTCCCCTGCATTGGCAGGCGGACTGTCAACCACTGTGCCACCAGGGAAGCCCCCTCATCCCCTTTTTTTATTCTTATTTTTTAAAATTAATTTTTATTGGAGTACAGTTGATTTACAATGTTGTGTTAGTTTCTGTACAGCAAAGTGAATTGGTTATACACATACATAAATCCACTCTTTCTTAGATTCTATTCCCAAATAGGTCATTACAGAATACTGGTAGAGTTCCCTGTGCTATACAGTAGGTTCTTATTAGTTATCTATTTTACATATAGTAGTGTGTATATGTCATTCCCTCACCCCTTTTTTTAAATTGAAGTATAGTTGATTTATAATACTGGATTAGTTTCAGGTGTACAGCATAGTGATTCACTACTTTTGTAGATTATATTCCATTAGAAGTTATTACAAGATAATGGGTATAGTTCCCTGTGCTATACAGTGTATCCTTGTTACTTATCTATTTTATATACAGTAGTTTGTATCTGTTAATCCCATGCCTCTAGTTTGTCCCTCCCCCTTCCCCTCTCCTCTTTGGTAACCACAAGTTTGTTTTCTGTGTCTGTGAGCCTGTTTCTCTTTTGCATATACATTCATTTGTATTATTTTCTGGATTCCACATATGATATATAGTATTTGTCTCTGTCTGACTTATTTCACTAAGCATAATATTCTCTCTGGGTCCATCCACATTGCTGCAAATGGCATTATTTCAATTGTTCTTATGGCTGAGTAATATTCCATTGTGTGCATATGTGTATGTATATATGTATGTACGTATATGGATACACACACACACAGACACACACACATATATGTATGTACGTGTTTTCTTTTTTTTCTGGATATATGCCCAGGAGTAGAATTGCTAGGTCATATGGTAGCTCTATTTTTAGTTTTTTAGGGAACCCCTCCATACTGTTCTCATAGTGGCTGTATCAATTTACATTCCCACCAACAGTGTAGGAGGGTTCCTTTTTCTCCACACCCTCTCCAGCATTTGTTACTTGTAGTCTTTTTCTTTTTTTCAAAGCTTTTTTTGAATGTGGACCATTTTTAAAGTCCTATTGAATTTGTTACAATATTGCTTCTGTTTTTTTATGTTTTGATTTATTGGCCGCGAGGCATATGGATTTTAGCTTCCCGAGCAGGGATCAAACCCACACCCCCTGCATTGGAAGATGAAGTTTTAACCACTGGACCACCAGGGAAGTCCCCCACTTGTAAACTTATGGATGATGGCCATTCTGACAGGTGTGAGGTGATACCTGATTGTGGTTCTGATTTGCATTTCTCTAATAATTAGCGATGTTGAGCATCTTTTTTTTTTAACATCTTTATTGGAGTATAATTGCTTTACAATGGTGTGTTAGTTTCTGCAGTATAACAAAGTGAATCAGCTATACATATACATATATCCCCATATCCCCTCCCTCTTGCGTCTCCCTCCCTCCCACACTCCCTATCCCACTGCTCTAGGTGGTCACAAAGCACCGAACTGATCTCCCTGTGCGATGCAGCTGCTTCCCACTAGCTATCTACCTTACGTTTGGTAGTGTATATATGTCAGTGCTACTCGCTCACTTTGTCCCAGGTTACCCTTCCCCCTTCCTGTGTCCTCAAGTCCATTCTCTAGTAGGTCTGCGTCTTTATTCCCATCCTGCCCCTAGGTTCTTCATGACCTTTTTTTTTTTTTTTTAGATTCTGTATATTTGTGTTAGCATACAGTATTTGTTTTTCTCTTTCTGACTTACTTCACTGTATGACAGACTCTAGGTCCATCCACCTCACTACAGATAACTCAATTTCGTTTCTTTTTATGGCTGAGTAATATTCCATTGTATATATGTGCCACATCTTCTTTATGCATTCATCTGTTGATGGACACTTAGGTTGCTTCCATATCCTGGCTATTGTAAATAGTGCTGCAGTGAACATTTTGGTACATGACTCTTTTTGAATTATGGTTTTCTCAGGGTATATGCCCAGTAGTGGGATTGCTGGGTCATATGGTAGTTCTATTTGTAGTGTTTGAAGGAACCTCCATACTGTTCTCCATAGTGGCTGTATCAATTTACATTCCCACCAACAGTGCAAGAGGGTTCCCTTTTCTCCACACCCTCTGCAGCATTTATTGTTGGTAGATTTTTTGATGATGGCCATTCTGGCTGCTGTGAGATGATATCTCATTGTAGTTTTGATTTGCATTTCTCTAATGATTAATGATAATGCGCATTCTTTTGTGTTTGTTGGCAATCTGTATATCTTCTTTGGAGAAATGTCTATTTAGGTCTTCTGCCCATTTTTGGATTGGGTTGTTTGTGTTTTTGATAATGAGCTGCATGAGCTGCTTGTAACTTTTGGAGAGTAATCCTTTGTCAGTTGCTTCACTTGCAAATATTTTCTCCCATTCTGAGGGTTGTCTTTTGGTCTTGGTTATGGTTTCCTTTGCTGTGCAAAAGCTTTGAAGTTTCACTAGGCTCCATTTGTTTGTTTTTATTTCCATTTCTTTAGGAGGTGGGTCAAAAAGGATCTTGCTGTGATTTATGTCATAGAGTGTTCTGCCTATGTTTTCCTCTAAGAGTTTTATAGTGTCTGGCCTTACATTTAGGTCTTTAATCCATTTTGAGTCTATTTTTGTGTATGGTGTTAGGGAGTGTTCTAATTTCATTCTTTTACATGTAGCCGTTCAGTTTCGCCAGCACCACTTATTGAAGAGGCTGTCTTTTCTCCATTGTATATTCTTGCCTCCTTTATCAAAAATAAGGTGACCATATGTGCATGGGTTTATCTCTGGGCTTTCTATCCTGTTCCATTGATCTGTATTTCTGTTTCTGTGCCAGTACCATACTGTCTTGATTACTGTAGCTTTGTCGTATAGTCTGAAGTCAGGGAGCCTGATTCCTCCAGCTCCGTTTTTCTTTCTCAAGATTGCTTTGGTTATTCGGGGTCTTTTGTGTTTCATACAAATTGTGAAATTTTTTGTTCTAGTTCTGTAAAAAACGCCAGTGGTGGTTTGATAGGGATTGCATTGAATCTGTAGATTGCTTTGGGTAGTAGAGTCATTTTCACAATATTGATTCTGCCAATCCAGGAACATGGTATATCTCTCCATCTATTTGTATCATCTTTAATTTCTTTCATCAGTTTCTTATAGTTTTGAGCATCTTTTCATGTGCACGTTAGTCATCTGTATGTCTTCTTTGGAAAAATTTCTATTCGAGTCCTCATCCCTTCTTGATGTAATGTGAGGGTGAGTGACAGACACTAGGTGAGTGGTTCGCTAATAAAGATATGTAATGAAAGGCTTCAACAGAACATTTTATGATGGTTGTACTGTAGCTGAAAATTTAGCAGACTGCTTTTTATACATATAGTTGAATATGTTTCTTGGGGTCAAGTTCATTCACTCAACAAGTACATGTTGAGTATTGACTCTTCCTGAAAGGTCCAGTGATTGATGGTACCTGTAAGATAGCCTGAAACAGCCCTGCTCACAACTCACGACAAAGGTCCTGCTTTGGCAGCTAATTTTGAACCTTAGACAGGAAAGAAGGAGGTTGGCTTACCTGTCATCAAGTTTTAAACGAAAGATTTTTGCTACTGATAGCAACTGAGTGGAGCTTGCGAAGGAGGGAGGGCTGTGTGGGCCTGGGGCGTTTCCTGTACCACAGCTGGGCTAATGACTGCAAATTCTTTTAGCTTGTTTGTGTTGAATGAGGGGCCCTCCTGCTTGTTCCATGAGGGCAGGGTGCTCACAGAGCCACAGAGATCAGATCGTTAGCCTCTGACTTACTGCATGCTCTTTTTCTGCTCAGAACCCGTGAGCTGGAGCTGGCTGTCATGCTCACTTTCCCTCGGTCTTGGCTCTGTCTCCCCTGCTCTGTCCCAGGCCTGTGTTTTGGGGGGCAGGGGGGCTTCCTGCCTCGTTAAGGTAGGGGACAAATTCCACCTTGACCTTCAGGGAGAGGGAGTTTGGGGCATCAGGAATGCTCTGAACTGAGAGGTGGTAGTGATGGTGAGCAGCTGCTGGAAGTGTTGTCCTTTAACACACCCATGAGTGAAAGGGACATATGCACCCAGAACCCCAGAGGGTGAAGACTAGGTTGGGGGCCATGTTCTTGTCCTCTGTGCTACATGGGCTGCTGTCTGTCCCCACGATTGCTCAGAGAACAGATGCCCTGCAAACACCTGGCGTTGTGTCAAGTTGGTGATTGTTACTGGGAGGACCAGCAAAAAGGGACACACAGGGACAGTCTGATTTTTCCCTCTAGCCTTCCAGGCACCACTTCTGCTTTTGCCCTGACGCTCTTTCCTGCCCTCCACTTTCCTTAGCAAAAGGGCTGGGTTGGGTGTTTTTCTACTCTGGCCTCCACAGTGGAGTAACATAGGAGCTTAAAAATATCCAATGTCCAGCTCCCACCTCTGGCAATTCTGAGTAAATTAGTTACAGATGAGGCTTGGGAAACAGTATTTCTTTAAAAAAAAAAAAAAAGTTCTTTTTAGTTGGATTTAATATTATGGTTGGGATTGAAAATTCTGGTCTAGGTGGACTGTTTAGTGTTGGTGTTTTTTTTCCTTTCTTTGTCTCCCTCCCTCCCTCCCTCCCTCCCTTTCTTTTTGCATCCATTTGTTTTACTACCCTCAAGACCATTGTGATTTACTAGTCTACCGTAACATGCTATATAAAACCCTCTAAATTTAAGTCTTACACAAGGGAGTGATGTAAGCTTTGATTTACGGTAAGAGATACTTGCTCAATAAAAAGAAATAAGTACCATTTATTGATAACTGCAGTTGTATCTGAGGGAACAACAGGAAAGATTTTAAGGCAGTGATGGGGGAAAGAAGAAACAAACAGCTGTCTTTGAGGGCAAGTACTAAGGTTTTGGACGTAGTGGAAAAAGTCCTCAAAAAATTCAAATCATGGGTGACTTTTATCAAACATTTAAAGAAGAATTAACCCCAGTCCTTCTTAAGCTCTTCCAAAAAATTCTAAACTCATTTTATGAGGCCACTGTTATCCTGATACCAACACCACAAAAGGACACTACCAGAAAGGAAAACTATAGGCCAATATATTTTTATGAATATACAGTGGAATATTATTCAGCTATAAAAAATGAGGAAACCCTTCCTTTTGCAACAACATGGATGGACCTTGAAGGTATTAAACAAAGTGAAATAAATCATACAGAGAAAGACAAATACTATGTGATCTCATTATATGTGGAATCTTAAAAAAAACAAACAAACCCAGACTTAGAGAAAAAGGATCAGACTTGTGGTTACCAGTGGCTGGGAGGGAAACTGGAGGAGGGTGGTCAAAAGGCACAAATTTCCAGGTATAAGACAGTTAGGTACTAGGGATGTAACGTACAACATGATGACCAGAGCTAACACTGCTGTATATATATAGGAAAGTTGTTGAGAGTGTAAATGCTATGAGTTCTCATCACAAGGAGAAATTTTTTTCCTTTTTTTTTTCTTTTTATTGTTTCTATGTATGAGAAGTTGGATGTTAGTTGAACCTATTGTGGTAATCATTGACATATGTAAATCAAACCATCATACTGTAAGTCTTAAACCTATACAGTGATGTAGGTCCATTATTTCTCAAAACTGGAAAATAAATGATTCAAATCAGGGAGAAATACTCAGGGGAGAGACTGAGGGAAGCACTGTTTGAATTTTTTTGTGGTTAAAAATAAGACGCTGCATATATCTAATCTGTTTCTTCCACAGCAGCGGTAAAGTGTTAGAATGCGTCTCTTCAGGAAAAGAACATCTATATCACTTAATGGTAAAGATGGTGAAAATCATTAGAGCTCCTGGTGGGGTCAGGAGACCAGGGCTTCATTCTGCCACTGTCACCCACCAGTGTTGGGACTCTGGTCTCTCACAGAAGACTGGTCCTCTTGGTGGGGATTCACTGGGACAGGGACAGGGGGTTAGCTCCATGTGGAGCTGCACTGCTGGGCATGGTGGGTACAGGAACGACTCCATGTGGCTTCCTGCAGTAGAAACCGACCATCTTCCCTGTCATTTCTCTGGCAAGAAGGAACCCAGATGGGGTGAGGGGTCTGTGAACACCTTAAATTATGTGTTAAACGTTGTGTGTGTGGATTCGAGGGCTCATGTTTTTCTGGGGAAGAAGTCCCATGGCTTTTAAAAATCGGAATCCTAAAGGGGTTCAACTGACTTTTAAGAGAAGGATTCCTATCATAGGTGTGTTTGTCTGTGTGGGGAGAAGGGGATGTCTGTATAATGTAGTAGAGAATCCCGTGAATTCAAACAGGGTTTTTTTTTTTCCCTCAGTCACACACTGGCAGCTTATGTCTAGCATGTTACTCTATAATGGATAAGGTTCCAAAGTTAAACTCTTTCTGACACTTTCTCAGAAGATACAATGCCATTTTATTAATAGTTACAGTGTATATAAATTTTATTTCAGACGTTACAAAAGTTTTTCAAACTGTACTCTAATTGTAGGCAAAAAATATTTAAGGAAGATTATAACAATGTAACCGTAGACAAAAGGACTGATAAAATACAAATAAATGATAAAAACCACATAGAGGAAGGGGGAAATAATTGTACCAAATAACTTAGGCTAGTGAAGTTACTGCAAATGAGCATTACATTTAAATCTGAGCTTCCTGGAAACCAAGGTAAAAAGAGAAACATGGTGGGTAGAAGAATTTTCTAAAATATTTAAAGAAAGCAAATTATTTCAGTAGGTGAGATACTGTCTGTGGTTAATGTCTAAGATTTTATAGCATGTTTCCATGTATGTGTCATCCTCTGCACTTTTACCAAACATATGGAAATGCTTCTCTTTCCACTTCAACAAATGTTTTATAGGGAAAGTCTTTGTGTGGGATACCTAGCTAATGGGATCCCAGCACGTGACTCTCTGAGTTTTCTCTCTCATCTTCCTGAGGACTTAGTTGTCTTAGCTGCCAGCGATTGTAATAGCTGACAATGCAAGATTATACTCTGGAACTGCCCAGGGCGTGATAGTGTGCTTTGCTTCAGGACCTACCAGCATCAGTGATGATTTTCTGCTATGGGAATTCAGGATCTTGACCAGAATATCAGGGACCTGAGCTGCGGGAAGGCCTTTGGTTATGGCCAGTCTGCCCCTTGCCCCTTACGAAGAACTGTTTCTCTCACCTTCTTGCAAAGGACATTCACTTCATGACTGTTCATAAACGCCTCATGAAGGTGAAAATATATTTTAAAATTTGGAAAGTGAATCACAATAAAGCCTCTTTAAAATCGAATTACCGAACTTCAAGGCTTTCTTTCTCTGCTGCTTTTCCTCCTTACAAAAGTCATAAAAATTCAGGAATACAAAAGATGTTTTATTCAGTTCCTCATTTCCTTCCGTATGTGTTGAATAGTTGGATAAACTTTGGCACTTAAGCCATTACTAATAATAGCTTTTATGTTTTTTTGGAAAACAACAAAAAAATTTCCTAATACATAAATACTTCAAAATGTATTTCCTTGATAATAGTGTTTGATCTGGGGTGAGGGGTAGAGAATGAGGTAGGGAGTGGAAAATATTTAAATACTTACATAGTTTTTAAGAATTATCTGCCTCCATTATGATTTTATCCAGAAATAGTATGTGGTGCAGACAGATGTTTCCTTATCTTCCTGGAGTAGCTCATGAGGAGAACCTAATATTGCATTGGAAGGTTTTGTTGTGTGAGTATTTTGTGTTTGTCCTGTTTGTTTGTTTTGCCACCCCACGCAGCATGTGGGATCTTAGTGCCCCAACCAGGGATGGAACCCACGCCCCCTGCATTGGAAGCGCGGCGTCTTAACTACTGGACTGCCAGGGAAGTCCCCAGACAGGAGGCATTTTAAATTAGTTCATTTATAAATGAAGTGCGGTGTCCTGTAGAATACTTTGCTTAAAAATTGTTTGCTTGGGTTTCCCTGGTGGTGCAGTGTTTGAGAGTCCGTCTGCCGATGCAGGGGACACGGGTTCGTGCCCCAGTCCGGGAAGATCCCACATGTCGCGGAGCGGCTGGGCCCATGAGCCATGGCTGCTGAGCCTGCGCGACCGGAGCCTGTGCTCCGCAACGGGAGAGGCCACAGCAGTGAGAGGCCCGAGTACAACAACAACAACAACAACAAAAAATTGTATGCTTGTTGTCTTCTGGGTGTTCTTTGTGTGAAAGGCTCCAAGTGTCCTACAGGAGAGCAGGTGAGAGCAGCTGCCATGGGAAAAGGTAAGAGGACAAAGGGGACTTTGCTTTTCTCAGCTGCTGTAGCTGTATGTCAGGGGCACTGTCCACAGGTCGGTCCTGGTACCAGCTTTGGAAGGGTGATGCAACTTTTTTGGGGTGAATTAATTAGTGTTCCCACAGTTCAACTTTAGCCAAGTCATTGCTTGATAATTGGCATATTTTTTTCCCTGACATGCTGATAATCCAGTTATTGCTTCGAGGTTCTGTTAAAATGTCTTTTTGGCTCTTTCAAGCCTTAGGGTTTATGATGATGTCAGTAGATCACTAGACTTTGTGAAATAGTTCTTTTTTAAACCACCCCCCCCAAAAAACATCACCAAAAAAATTTTTTTAAAACCCAGATGTGAAGACACATTAAGCAGTAACCTACTGTTATTGATTGTTAAACCATCGTGAGCTGGCTTCTTTCATGGAAATATTTATTTAAAATATTTAGTGTACATCCTAATTAAAATGTGGAGCAAATGGGATGTGAATTCCGTTTTGGACCTGCTGAATTTGCACTGCCTGAGAGCAGCTGGATGTTGTAGGAGTGAGTCTGAGTGGGAGAGAGGGATGAGGGGTCCTAGTTGGGTGTCTCTGAGCAAGCTGCTTCGTATCTTTGAGCCCTGGTTTCCACAGTTTGTACAAAAAGCATGAAGACTGCTTTTTAGGATTGTGTTAGAGATTAAACAGAGTCATGTAAAGAGTACTAAGCACATAGTGTGTGCTCAAGAAACATGCTCTTTCCATTTCCCTTCTTTTTGGGTTTTGAGGATCGTTGTAAACTTTTTTTTTTTTTTTTGCGGTACGCCGGCCTCTCACTGTTGTGGCCTCTCCCGTTGCGGAGCACAGGCTCCGGACGCGCAGGCTCAGCGGCCATGGCTCACGGGCCCAGCCGCTCCGCGGTATGTGGGATCTTCCCGGACCGGGGCACGAACCCGTGTCCCCTGCCTCGGCAGGCGGACTCTCAACCACTGCGCCACCAGGGAAGCCCCGTTGTAAACTTTTTTACACATTTGGGAACACATCTTTCTCTAAATGCAATAAGCCTCCTGGGCTTGTCCCAGTATCTTGAAAGTTGGAACCTCAGACGGCATGTGGTATGGTAGGGCGATTGCTTCCTAGTCCTTACATGCCTTCTTCCTACTAATATGTCTGATGTCATGTTAGCTGTTTTATAAGTTGATTCATTGCTGATTCATCTCATCTCTTCAGTTCCAGGACGGCATAGTGTCAAGGATGCAGTGACTCTGTCATTTTGATGAGGAGATGTTAGAATGATTTTCCAGTGTGAGAATCTGCTTAGTATTACAAAACACTCATTTTTGTGGAAAGGAATCTTCACAAAGCCCAGGAATTGACTAAAATAACTGTTTTGGTTTAGATTTAAGAAGAGAACCTATTTGAAGTTCTGGCGGTTGGTGATAGGGAGAGTGATTATGTGAACTGTTTTGGCCTCGTTTCCTGGAGCGATGGTAACGAGTTGACCTGGTGCTGCAGCACCCCCGAAATCACAGAGCACCCAGAGCTCGCGCGATGCTGGATGATTGAGGGTGCTAATATCCCCTCTCTTTTCATCCTGGCTCACGCTATTTTCGTACAGCTCCAAAGGCTAAGTAAGCGTCAGACAGGGAAGAGGAAATAGCAGGCGAGCTGAGTGGTAGTTGAAAACGGCCAAATAATTCCCCAAATTCAAGAAAGTAATTGTTTCTCAAGTGCCTATAAGGATTGGGCTGCCTTAGAGTCTGCACAACTTGGAAGTGGTTGGAGGGGTTTTGTGGCTTTTCTGTTCTCTGCTGGCTGGAGCTGGCTTCAGACTCCAGAGTAAGTAGTAGGGGAGGGAGATAAGAAATGCTGAGGAGCCAGTGCGGCACCGATTCTCTTTGCCATCGTGAAGGAGAGCTGTGTCTGGAACCTGCCACAGAATCAGCCTGCCACCTTAAACTGGACTCTTGCGTGGTACATTCACTTTACGCTATTTTATTGAAAGAGTTCTCATCCACTTGAAAGTGTTTGCTCCACTCGGACTCTAAGACGGTTGCGTAAGCCAGAAGTGGTTTATCCATTTCCTGGCTGTCCATCTGAGCTCTGTGGGTAACTTTATTCATGGGAGTTGAGATAGGAGAAGGCAAAAAATCCACAGTGGCTTGGGTGTATCAAAGGCACTGGGTTTTTCTTCCGTGCCCTAGTGCCGCACTGGCTACCTAAGAATGGTTTCAGGCTTGCCCTCTATTGATAACAGACTTGTTTTGATAGTAAAATTGCTTTCAGGCTTGAGTTTCTGAAATCTGATCCTTTACAATAGGCCCATGGCAAGTGCCCTTTCAGAACGTCATGAAAACACGTGATGTTAATGATGTGGCTGGGGGATTCTTCAACAAGGTATGTGTGTATTTGTTGCAAGAATGCCATATAGCAAAGTACCTGGTAGGATGAAGGCTAAAGGAACTAGTAGGTAAAATGATTGTTCAAGATCTTATTCTAGTCTAGATGGCAGTATCCAGCTTACAAGTGACATCCCCTTGCCACCATCATGCTTGCTGTTACTACGGGTTTAGCGTAAAAAGAATCTGAGACTTTTTGAGAATTTGTGAATTCAGAGGTACAGGGGAAGGAAAGAAATGGTGAAAACCAGAAATAATTTTGGGGGACAGAATATCACTAGGCAGGTCTAGTTTATAAAGACAGTGAACTTTCTATCCTAAAATGATAAAATATATCTTCTCCTGCCTTAACTTGTACACCCACCTTTCATTATTTCACTCTACTTTATTGCACTGCTGTTAGGGACTCATTCGGAATAAGAGCAATATTGTAGAATTATAGACAGCCATCTCTAATCTTTTTTTGAACATCTTCATTTAACCAGTCCTTCATGCAAAGGTCCGCTTAATGAGATTGCCTTCCTAATTCCTAAACGCGAGCAGTTAAACAGAGGAACAGAAGTTTTGATTTGTAATGGGAGAGGAAGGCAAGGGGAGGAATGTAGCTTTGGAAAATGGAACACTTTGGAAGTGAGCTGGGCCAGTTCTGTAGCTTCATCAGGGGTTTAGAGTAAGGTTAGTATAAGGGCTGTGAGCACTAAGGCATCTATGGGGAAGGAGGAGTGAGGGAGAAGTGCTTAAATGGCACTTTGTCAAAAAAAAATTTTTTTTGAAATGGGCAAAATGCTTCTACTTTTGCCAATAGAAAAATAAGAAGGAACTTCTTCTCAACAACTCTCTTATACTGCAGGCCTTTTTTTTTTTTTTTTTTAACTAGGATAGTATCAGGCACAGAGCAGATTGAAAAGACATTTGTGGGTCAGCTTTTAAACTTTACCATTAATTGCAATGTAAAATGGTACAGTCATGTTGGAAAACTATTTAGAGTTTCCAAAGTAATTAAAACATGTGTCCACAAAAAGACTTGTGTGTGAATATTCACAGCAGCATTATTCATAATAGCTCAAAACTGGAAACAACCCAAGTGTCATCACCCAGTGAAACAAATCGTGGTATATCCGTACAACAGAATCCTGCTCAGCAAAAAAAAAGAAAAAAAAAAAAAAAGGACTGAACTATGGGTATAGACAGTGACATGCCTGAGTCTCAGAAATGTTGTGTGCCTAGTCAAAGCAGTGAGGCACAAAGGAATACATACTACATGAATCCGTTTATATGAAGTTCTGGAAGAGGCAAAAGCAGTCTGTATTTATAGAAAGCAGATCAATTGTTGCCTGGGGCTTGGCATGGCAGAATTAACAAAGGAATTTTTTTGGGTGGTAGAAATGTTCTATATCTTGATGTGGAATGACTACATGGTGTATATAATTGTCAAAACACCCTTTACTGTGCATCCTGAATGAGTGTATTCTAAATAAATATACCTCAGAGTTGCTTTTTTAAAAGTTTCTGTTAAAAAGTGAAGACATTTGTGGGGTTTTTTTTGGTAAATATTACTACTCCTTATTACCTTGCTCTATAGACATATTACTTTCCAAGTCAAAAAGTCAATTTAAAAATGACTTTTTAGATTATAATCTGTATGAAATTGGGGATTATCTGCACTTTATATTGTTGGTCCATTTTGATTCTTTCTAAATAGCCTTCTGGGTTATGTGCTATTTTCAGAAAGCTTTTGGAGACTTTTTAAAGTGTATGTTTTAACAGGATTTTCCTGTAGGTCTTTGGCAAATTTTACACTTCTATTGTTTAAGGAGTATAAATAACAACAGGACAGAATCATTTGCTGGCACATCTTCCTCTTGTCCTGATTCTTTTATGTTAAGTAACTCTTCAGTTCCTGTTGCTCCTGCCTTTGAACTCAGAAAAACAGACCATCTCTCATACACCTGAAATTAAGAGAAAACACAAAGTACAGGAGAAGCTTGGCAGGGCAGAGATACTGGTTTCTAATGAGCTATCACTGACGGCAAAAAACAAGGGAAGTTGATTTCCTACCTGATCCGCACACAGATATTTGAGGTTTTTACTGAATTTCCCAAAATGTGTGTTCCTTCTTGCCTTCTCCGTTTCCTGCACTGATGGCTGGTTATTTGGAGAGTCAGTTATTTTAAGACCTCAACATTTCCTAGCTGTTATCTTGTCAAGGTAAACCTAAATTTGAGAACCCCAAATTAAAGGCAAATGTTGGAAGAAGTCAGTATCTTGTATGTTTGGCGTGGAAAACATGAGTTGAGGTGGTTAGGACAGGTTGTTGAATTTTCAAGGGGATGAGGTCTGTTCATTTAGATAATACTTTGGCCTCCAAGACCAAGTCCAACTGTATTGCCAGACTGTTTATGGCCCAGAGTTATCCTACCCTCATAGAAGCAGATTGGATCACAGGCAGTTCTCAGCTTCTTCAAGATCAACTGCAGTCTTTCTTCATGCTGGTTGCTAGGTTAAACCACTTCACCCTGGTTTAGGAAGTGAGTAGAAACTGCACTAGACCTGGAGTTTGACCCATGTTCAAATCATGACACTGGCCAGCACTGTAACTTTGGACAAATTAGTTCATCTTTTGAGCCTCAGTGTCCTCATCTGTAAAACGGGGATATCAACTTCACAGAGTTTTCTGGAAAATGAGATGCAAGAAGAGACAGTGCTTGGTGTTGTGCCTGGCACACAGTAGGCAGTTTGTAAACCTGAGTCTGTTTCCTTTCTTTGTTGAGTAGCTCTTTCTGACTCTGGTCCCTGTTACATACATACAACTATATGTCCAGTAGCACCATATTCATTTTATAAAATGCTTGAATGATGAGAATGAAGTGAGAAGAGTTTTAGACCACGTGCTAAATGTTTGTTAATACGTAGTACCTTTGGAAATGGAGGTGGTACACCTTCATTTCCTGGCCTGTGTTGTGTACTTTGCCTTCACGATATGCAGCGATGTGACTGGAATTGCGGACAGCAGGCTGGGATGCGGAGAATAAATCTGATCATCGGAGGCTCGTTACTTATGACTTCAGTGCGGGAGAGAGGAGGTGCGACTGTGTAAATGGAGCTTGATGTGCTAATGAAATAACTCAGATTCTTAAAAGAAAAAGAGGGAGGAAAACCTCGCCTTCCATGGCAACATTTTCTTGATATGCTTCTACTGACACTGCAATGCCAGATAGAGATTCAGTGTATTTTGCTCCAACATTTTACAGTTTGGTCAGAGAAGACACACTTAACACAAGGTAATGAATATTTTTGTGCCAGGGCAAAGTATTTGTAAAAAACTTAATTATTAAATCCATCATGGGTGTTTCCATTCTGAGTCTAATTCTGGTAGTCTGCATGTGGATGGTGTGCCAGTCCCTAGTTGTGGGTCTAGGCAATTGGAGAATGGAAGCGATTATCCAGCTAATATAAAGAAATCCTGCTACGGAGTTTCGAAAGAAAGGCGCCCCTCACCCTCTCATCAATTACTCAAAATTCGTGTTTCTAGAGAATTAAATTCTTTGATAATCGCCTGCTCTCTTCCTTTGTCTGTTAGCGCCATCATCAGAGGCCTCAAGCGAAAGCCCTGGGAGTATTTCCGGCCTTTTCTCTAAGTCGGGCCAGCGATCAGGCTGTGAAACACGCACTTGGATGGGGATGGGGCCCGAGGGCTTCTGTGGTGCTTCCAGGCCAGGATTGGTTTTAGTTCTAGGGGATTAGTTGACCCTTAAGAAATATTATAATGCAAATATATGCCCACCCTAATTTTCCGATCAGTGTGCAGGAATTCACAATGTGGTGGCCTGCAACTGGCCGGTGTTAAAGGTAAGGTGCGTCTTGTTTCCAGAATGGACCAGTCCAGGGTGATTTCTCTCCACCTAGAGAGCATTGCTGGTGGTGGTGGAGGAGTTGTTGCAGAACGAGCTCTGGATTAGGGGTCAAGGGTGTGAAGTTGAGTCACCTCCTAGCTGTGTATCATTTTCTAGGCCTCTTACCTGTTCTGGGGCTTACTTTTCTCATCTGTAGAAGGTGATAGTAGTAGCTTACTTTCCTGCCAACCTCCTAGGGTTTTTATCAAAAAATAAATCTGACATTTATAATGATACATGATAAATGAAGACACCTTAAAAATCAAAGCACTCTACAAATGTAAGATGTTATTAACTGTAAATTCAATGATATCATTTCAATGCTCACGTTGGAGAAACAATAGTTGTAGACTTCTGAGAGCGCACAAATAATTGTGAAGCTTGAATTTCCCCTTGGTGAGGCTCATTTAGGACAGATCGATATGCTGTAGGGCAAACTCATCTCTATGGACATCATAACTGAATTTTGTTTGGCTTTCTTTTTCTGTTGTTTAATCCTATTATCTCTGCCCTTTATTTCCAAGCATTGGGAATAATGGGAAAACTGGAAGATTTTTACACATAGTGAAGAATAAGTTGAAAGACCTCTGGGAAGAGAAAAGAGATTTTTTAAAAATGGGCAATGGTAATTTAAAAGTTTATTTTTTCAGAAGTGACAGACTCAGGAACAGAGTTGATTAAAAATAAAAATTTTTTTTAAGTCAACACCCAGCACTGCCCTTTCTTTACTTAGTGAAACATATGGTAGAAACAAATTTTGTGATCCTCTGCGGGCTCCATTACCGGTCACCGCATTCATGTGACTCCTGGCACAGTTGGCTCGTTTAAAAGACTCAGTGATGTCTTGGAAGCCTAATGACTCTCTATTTTGTGTTTTCGTCCTGCAGGATGTGGTGAAGCTAATTCCTTTTCAACTTTCGACCACTTTTTTACAAAACAGGAAAATGAAAGGACTTTCAAAAGTGAGACACCGAATATCCAGTTTGCAGAATAGACAGTACAGGGCTGCGCTCGGCTGGAGGCCGGCCATGGGTTTCACTTAAGAACTCCAAGTAAAAGGACAGGGTGGAAAGTGTAGGGAATGCCTGCAGGGAAATGCCAACGGGACTGATTATTATTAGAAAAGTTGGAAATGGCTGGGCCTCGGGGACCAGTGTCCAGGCGCCCTGGTCTCTCGGGAGGTGGCGTGAGCGCCTTGCTTCACTGAGGTCTGGACGGAAAGCGTTCCTCTTCCTGGCTTGACCGTGTCTCCCCGACCCCTGCCCACCACCTTTAGAGTAGTGAAATATGCTTACTCTTCACGAAGCTGAGAAAAAGGCAGACAGCCGAGGAAGAGACTAATAATTAGGCCTCTTTGGAAGGTGTGAGACAAATTGGCAGCATGGCTGCCCGGGAAAACACAATGGGTCTTTGTTTTCAACTAAGAACACTAGAAATCATGGTGTCCCAGTGCTTCAGGGTCCTGTCGCTGTGGGGAGCCCGGCCCTGCCCGTGCGAAGCAGGGCCCTCTAATTGGTACACACACATGTTTCTTCATCATCTCTGGCCCCGTCTCTCCAGAGCATCTATTTGTTTTTGTTACTGCAGGATTGTGAATTGACCCATCGCGCCCAATCCCCCCCTTCTGTGGCTTCTTTCGTTCTTCTTGAAGGAGGGCTGGGAAGCAGCCGTTGGCGTGTGTGGTGGCAGCGCTGCAGGCTGGCCATCGGAGGGTATCCATCAAAGGAAAAGCTGCTCCCCCTCGGCCCCTCACCCTTGGCTTTGGGCCCCCCCTCTGCCTCCCAACTGCCAGCGCATTCAGCTCCCTGCCTTTGTCCAGGCGCAGGACACAGCGCCACCTCCTTGGCTTCCCTTTCCCATTTGGAAGCCAAAGTCACTGCTCCAGCTCGGGAGCTGTGAGTCTCTTGTGAATGCCACTGGCTTGGTGGGAAGATCAGGATTCTGGCTGCCGGTTGTGTGGCCAGATGCAGTCGGCGAGGATGCATGTGCTGTGCCGTTGTTTGTTATCTGTAAGCAAACTGCAGAAACAAGTGTCTAGAATTAGATGCATTGCTCCGGGACCCCCTTTCCTTTTTCCATTTAGACTTTCTCAACAGAAGCTCCTTTTCACTTGATTAACTATAACAAACTCTCTTTGGAGTTCTGTGTTTTGGAAACAACGTTGCCAGAGAAAGAATCACTGTGTCTGTGGTAAATGCCTCAAATAAATTCTTCCTCCTATAAATGGAGAAGACAGAATAGAAGGCTTTAATCTGTCGTCTTGCCTCTTAGTGAAATACTACTGAGGGACCTAGTTCATCTGCATGTTAAATGTGCTAGACCTGTCTCTGTTTTTTTCCCCTTACTTGTTACCTTGGAGATAATGCCCTGGCTCAGGAATTGCGCGAGGCATGCATGCTGCAGACCTTCCGTATGGCTTCTGCGCTCTGAGAAGGCAGTTAATGGGGAAAGGTTGGATTTTTCCAGAGTGTCTTCAGTGGTTAATAGAGAAGGGAGAGGAAGGAGAAAAAATGAGAGAGGTTTATTCTTCTGGTAATATTTCCAGACTACTTTTAAATTAATTGCAGGCAGTCTACCTAGATTTCAAAAGAAAGTCAGACTGTGGCCTCTGATCACGTGAGCCTGCTTTTAAGAAGAACCTTCCAGTGCCTTTGGCAGCACTGGCGTAGGAAGATCAGCTACCAATTGACACTGCATTCCAAACCTACCATTAGGGAGTCTCGCCTCTCACTGCTTTGTTTAATAGCACTGTTCTTCCATATTGTCTCATGGCATCTTATTTTCTCAGGCCAACTTTTTCAGGAGACTGAGAAGCAAGATTTAAAAATAGGATTCAGTCAGCAGCCAGAGAGCAAAATTGGCCCATATTCCCAGCTGAATATGTAGGCTGCATGTCATGGTGCAGCAGGGAGCCTTCACAATCTTCTGCGGTCTCAGCACCCAGGTGAGGAGATCACCCATGGCACGCCTCTGGTTGGGGCAGAGTCTGGGTTATACGTCAGACTTCCTGACTCCACGTGGTGGCCTCTTTCAACGTCAGTCCTGACCTATTAAATCACTTGCTCTGAGTTCTGTCCCAGGTGAAGGAAGTGTGAGAAGAATGCTCTTGTCTTGAACGAAGCCAGCCACCAGTCAACTTGGGAAACTTGGGAAGGAGGAGGGACTGTGTCCTCAAATTTTAAATCTCTTCCTGTTGGTATTTGTTGTTAATAGACGGAATTAGATCGAGTCTGGAACCACGGGTGCTCTGAGGATGAATTGTCAAAAGTGTGCCTTGCCATTCAAGGCACATTTGGTTCTCTTGGTAACTCTGTCTTCCCTGAAGTCCCGTTGACCACCCTTTGCCATGGCCGTAGTTTGAGGAGACAAGATGTCCCTTAGGCTTTTTCTCTTGAAAACTTGAATATGGACAAGTTAGCCCGAGGCAATCACAGAATCTTTAAAAAGAAACTTTTAGCTAGGGAATGTTTTTTTTCGGTAGGACACAGGATTCTGGTCTTTGTGAACTGACAAGTCTGCAGGTAAGAGTAGGAGCCGTGTATAATATCTTTCGTATATTCGTTCCTCATTTATAAATGTTTTCTTACCTGCTGGTAATTTATTCATTCAACAGGTATTCAGCTTGTATTGATGTGAAGTGCTACGTACCATGAAGGTGCTTGGGAAGCAGAGTTGAGTATTATACATAGTCTCTGGCTTCAGTAATACGGAGGCATATGCTTTTTCAGTAACTGGACAATTTTAAAAAGAGATGAGCGTTTTGTTTTGACTGCTCACATTTAATGTGAAGGACTGAGTAACTTTTTAAAAGATGGCAGTGGTTCAGGCATCTTTATGATACTGAGAATTATTCAGAGGTCTTTCTTTGTAGGGTGTCACCACTCATTTTCCTCAAAACCAGATCTGGGTGCCACAGGGTATATGGGGTCCCATGGCCTCTGGCTGAGGGGGTTATTTGAGATTGGAAGGTAGGGGCAGGAGGAACCAGGGCCAAGTATGGCAGAGTTCCCGAGGACGTATGGGTGTAAATACCACGGAGATGGGAACAGGGACGGGGAAGCAATGAACAGAGGCAACGTTCAGTGCCGTTTACTCTGACACCTGCCATGATCCAGGCTCCGTACTAGGCACTTTATATATATATTCTCCCACTTATTTCTCTTAACAACCCTGTGAGGGTGAACTGGTCGCATATTCCTGTATTGCTGGGGAGGACCCTGATGCTGTGAGCATCAGCAACATGGACAGGGTCCTGTGGCTACGTGGTGGAGCAGGTGTTTAATCCGGGGCTCTCTGCTGTCCGAGCCCGCCAGCTCTGGCCTTCGTACAACAAACACTCCCAACTCTCTTAATAAGTTGGAAGTTGGTCAGGACCATGGGGCTAACTTTTTCCCTCCTTTTAATCATTAAAATGGGATCTCTGTGGACCCTAAAGGGGAAACAGACTGAAGGAAAATGACACTGCAGTGTCAAGAATAGAAGCGAAAATCTAAGACCCAACTGGTAAAATGAAATAGGCATGAAAGGAATCCCATCCATAGCTTTGACTCCCCATCCACTTTGCCTGAAGTTATTTCAGTCAACAGGGAGCTGGTGAGTTCTGGATAAATACAACTTTCTGTGTTCTAGATGGAAGTAGGTCCGCCCCCTCTTTGCGTATGGTCCCAAGGAGTGTGTTTTGCTTTCTTCTCACGTAGAGAGTTCATAATTAATGGTGGTTATTTTTACCTCTTCAGTGGGTACCATGCTACCACGCACACTTTTCTTCATTCTAGGGACTCATGCTTTGATGCAATAAAGCCAACATAATCCCTGTCTTTAGAGAGTTTGTAGGGGATGTGTGATTACAATGTAGTGGGATTAGTGCTGGGGAGGCACCAATAAACATAGTGTGAATTCATATTTAAACTTAAGTGAAGTGGAAAACAAGCTAGTGGAAAGGTATTTTGGACTTTATTTTACAGGGAGCTTGAGGAACTCCTAAAAAATTGTTCTGCAGAATCGTTTGCCCTAAGACTTGTGATTTTCAGTTGTGATTTAGTGTTGATCATGGTGAGATTTCTTTGTCAGTGAGGCTTCTCTTCAGATCTGTGTGGTGGATGCCTTCCTGCACTTACTATCAGAACTGCAAACCAGTCTCTTGCGCACCCTTTTCCATCTCATTTCCTTTGTTAGTGCATGTGTAGTGTGCATTTATTTTCCTTGCTGGTTTGCCTGAATTTGGTCCTAGACAGCATCACAGTTTGAACCAGATTTTAGTGGTAATCATTCAAGGCATCTGAATCATCCTGGTCAGCATTTGAGTTTTTCCCTCCTGGGCCCCTAAGTGACCTCAACTGGTAACCAGTCTTGTGAAAAATAGTATAATTTGGTTTCACACAGCAGGTCTCTTAGGCAAAAATCACATTTATAGGCAAATTTACTGGCTGTGCAGGTTACTTTGAAATATTTTTAGTGCTTTAAAAAAAATCAGAAAGCCAGTGGAGCTGAAGGCAAAGGGAAAGAATTATATTTTTCTTTTCAATGTCCAACAAAATATGCACTAATGATACAATTACAGTGTATTAAGTTAATACAATAAATACAAAGTTAATCCATTTTGGACTTTCTTGTGTTGTCCTTGTTTGTGGAGTAATGTAATTGTGACAGAGTAATTAATACCCTACGGGGGATTAGCGGTAAAGATTGAGATAAAAGAACAAGGAGAAAAGAAGGACTGAGCTGTCTAGAAGACAGGGGAGTTTAGAAAGTGCTGAGACATGGAATTTCCTGAGGGTGATTTTAGGCTTTCCTGACTCTAATTACTGTATACATTTTTCTGTCTGCTAGTGATAATCAGCTGGGTTAGACAGGTAAAACGTATTGGAAATGATGGAGTCCTGGGATGGATCAGCAAGAATGATCCAGCCAGGCCACCGGCCCTCAACTGGGCCTTTGCTATTTTCTCAGAGGTTTTCTCATCTCTGTAATTTACATGTTTTTGTTATTAAAATATCTTTTGGGTCATTATCTCATCTACACAAATCTTAGAAAATCAGGAGGAGTTCCCCTAAACGAGTTCTTGGTTCCTCGGTTTTCTATCAGAGCATGGTGGGCCTCTCAGGGCCAGCAAACTGTTCCAGTTAATTTTTCTTGCCCCTTTTATTGGCTCTGGAGTTTCTTGTGCTCAGCCTGTGCTTCACATTGAGATCATTAACTTGGACCCAAACGAAAGGTATTTGAGAAGAAGAAGCAGCAGTAGAGAGGAGAAAGTGGAGATCTAGCTGGAATTTCTAGTTTTCCACAGAAATAAGTGCAGTTGGAACCAGATTAGGTGAGCCTTGCCCTTCCGTCACAGCCCCTGTGCAGGCAGCAGCAGTTCTTTCTATACCTGTCTCCACCTGGCTGACATGGTAAATATTTTTTTAAAATATTTTTTAAAATTGAAGTCTAGTTGATTTACAATGTTGTGTTAGTTTCAGGTGTACAGCAGAGTTATTCAGTTATACACACATAGATGTATGTGTGTGTATATATATGTGTGTATATTCTTTTTCCTTATAGATTATTACAAAATATTGAGTATAGTTCCCTGTGTTATACAGTAGGTCCTTGTTGGTTATCTGTTTTATATGGGAGTGTGTATATGTTAATCCCAAACTCCTAATCTATCCCTCCCTGCCCCCTCCTTTCCCCTTTGGTAACTGTAAGTTTGTTTTCTGTGTCTGTGGGTCTGTTTCTGTTCTGTACATAAGTTCATTTGTATCATTTTTTTTTAGATTCCGCAGATAAGCAATATCATAGATCTGTCTTTGTCTGACTTACTTCACTTAGTATAATAATCTCTAGGTCCAGCCATGTTGCTGAAAAATGGCATTATTTCACTTTTTATGGCTGAGTAATATTCCATTGTATGTGTATGTATATATGTATGTGTGTATCTATATATTTCTTTATATATCTCATGTCTTCTTTATCCATTCATCTGTCCGTGGACACTTGGGTTGCTTCCATGTCTTGGCTATTGTAAATAGTGCTGCAATGTACATTGAGGTGCATGTATTTTTTCAAATTATAGTTTTCTCCAGATCTATGCCCAGGAGTGGGATTGCAGGATCATGTGGTAACTCTGTTTTTAGTTTTCTAAGGAACCTTCATACTGTTCTCTGTGATGGCTGTACCAGTTTGCATTCCCACCAACAGTGTAGGAGAGTTTCTTTTTCTCCGCACCCTCTCCCGAATTTATTATTTGTGGACTTTTTTTTTTTTTTTTGGCCACGCTGCACGGCATGAGGGATCTTAGTTCCCCAACCAGGGATCGAACCCATGTCCCCTACAGTGGAAGCTTGGAGTCTTAGCCACTGGACCGCCAGGGAGGTCCCATATTATTTGTAGACTTTTTGAAGATGGCTATTCTGATTCATGTGACGTGATACTGCATTGTAGTTTTGATTTACATTTCTCTAATAATTAGCAATGTTGAGTAAAAGAGTGGGTTTTTTAAAATAGATTATTATTTTTTTAATTGAAGTATAATTGATTTACCATGTTGCGTTAGTTTCAGGTATACAGCAAAGCATGGTAAATATTCTTTAGTGGCAGGATTCTCATTTTTGAATTGAAAACTAGGCTTTCATATTCAATTATTAAAAATTCTGTGGTTTGGCTTTAAAATCAAATAACTTGTTCACAGATGAATTAGACATTAGTTTTAGCTTTCTTTTAATTTTTTACCCTTCCTCCCCACCGTGTTGTTCATCTCGGCCTTTTTGGCTATCGTCTTGATGTTCAGGTGTCTGCACTCCTCCTCTCCTTGGCACTGCTGCAAGCAGCCTTCTCCCAGTTGGCTGTTGCGCTGTCCCCCACTGGTCCGTGCAGGAAGGTTGGAGCAGGTACAGGTGGGGCTTCCCATCTACCCTGGAAGTCTGAGCCCAGAGTAATTTTACCCTCAAAAATCTTTCCACAGTTGGCATCAGAGTCAAGGAGGTCAGCTGGACAGCTCAACCTCACTGGACCCAAGCAGCTCAGCCAGGTGATGCTTCCATGGACTGTTTTGTTGGGTCAGATGGGCTTGTCTGTCTGGTCAGCCTCCTCAGCCCCCATCTGCACTAGCCTGGTCACAGTGGGCGGTCACTACCTATAATATTTCTCAGAGACTTCTGCATGTAAAACCTACATCTAGACATGTATGTTTACAATTGTGATGGGCAAGAGCTTATTTTTCTTAAAAAGGATAATGAAAATTTGTTTCCAGTTTTTTTTCCAGTTGTTTCCTATTTTCCTCTGGGAAAATACGTGTGATTTCTTTTTTTCCTAGACAAAAACCTGGAGGGAATCACTAATGGAAAAAAAATGCTGTTGTGTACTGTTAAAATGTCACAAAGCAGATATCCTAGCTAGTTATCATATATACATATAAATTCTTTTAAAGGATGATTTAATCATCCCTTTGGATTTATGGTGTTTTAAAAAATAACTTTACCTGGCACCTAAATACAAGTGTATTAACAATTTTACATAAATTCTCACATAAAATTTCACATAATAATTGCAACTGAATTATTTGCTTTTTTTTTTTTAAACATCTTGCCTTTCACATTGTTTATGCAGATCTGACTTGAATAAACACAACCTTGGGAGCTTTTGCTTTTTATAGATAAGCCGAAATGCTATCCTGATGCTGCATAAAATAGCTAGGATTAGAAGAACTCTTGAAAAGCAAGATTGGTAATGGGGAGCGATAGCTGTGTGTGAAAGCCTTAATGTTGAAGTATGTTCCTGTAATGCATTTTTCTCGTTCTCCTTGTTATCTTACAATTTTAGTGGGAAAACTAACAATAATGTTATTTCAAAGATGTGGTTAAAAAATAATCAAATTGGGGCTTCCCTGGTGGCGCAGTGGTTGAGAGTCCGCCTGCCGAGGCAGGGGATACGGGTTTGTGCCCTGGTCTGGGAAGATCCTACATGCCGCGGAGCAGCTGGGCCCGTGAGCCATGGCCGCTGAGCCTGCGTGTCCGGAGCCTGTGCTCCGCAATGGGAGAGGCTGCAGCAGTGAGAGGCCCACGTACTGCAAAAACAAACAAACAAACAAAAAACATCAAATTTAACAGAAAATGGAGCTCTAGCTTTTGGTTAAACATTCATTTACTTCTCTCTCTCTCCCCCTCTCTTTAAAAAACAGAACCATGGATCCTTTTTGTGCACAGTTGCATAGATTGGTGTTAACTCTTTCTCAGGTTGCTCTTTGGTTTGGGACTCCAGAGATTTAACTGGCTCCTGGTTCATGTGTGAAATGCTGCACTTGGTATAGTTTTGTCGGGTTGAGAATTTATTTTCTTCCTCCAATTGTTTTTTTTTTTAATTTTTATTGGAGTATAGTTGATTTAAAATGTTGAGTTAGTTTCTGCTGTACAGCAAAGTGAATCAGTTATACATATATCCACTCTTTTTTAGATTCTTTTCCCATATAGGTCATTACAGAGTATTGAGAAGAGTCCCCTGGGCTATACAGTAGGTCCTTATTAGTTATCTAGTTTATATATAGTAGTGTGTATATGTCAATCCCAATCTCCCAGTTTATCCCTCCCCCTACCCACCTTCCAGTTGGGTTTATGGCGGTTCTGACATGGAAAGAGGATGCTGGAGAATGTCAAGATGAAGCCAGGAGCATGGAGGCACCAGAGCCAGCTTCGGCTCCCTGGGAGAGCAGTACCATTGTAGATGTCCTGTGGCAGTTGATGGTGCCCTTTCTGGGGACCTGGGGAGGCAGCTGTTCTGCTTCAGCCACTTTATGAGAAGGAAAGCTGCCCCCCACCTCAGCACATCCCCTCATTGTCTTGACATTCATACCATATCGGGGATATATATTTATGTATGAAAGAACACAGGACAATGTGGTCTGTGTTATGGGGCATACAGCAGTGAAAAAATAGACATCCTTACCCTTTGGAGGCTTTCAGCTGGTGTGTGTCGGGGGAGGTGTGCCTTAAGGAAGTGCTATATTTGGATGAGAGGAAAGGATTCCTGAGGCGGACTGGGGGAGGAGGTGAGAGCTTGCAACAGATCTGGAAGGAAAGAGGTGGCACTGTCCACCTGAGAAAATGGTAGAAACAAATATCTTCCACGGTCGGGTGGGTCCCTAACAAAGGGAACATTCCCTTCCTCAAAGGGAAGATGGGGAACGAATGTTCAGGTATGTGTGGACGTATAGTTTGGGATGTATAGTTTTGTATGCCATGAGGACCCTTTCGTCAATGCTTGTTTCACCCAGTAGCCCAGCAGTCCTATCTATTCCACATAACTTCACATTACTCTGAAGTGAATTTTTAAAAACTTAAATCTAGTGGGTATGGATTTTCTAAAGGGGAAAATGCTTCTCAGATTTCAAAAAAGGGAAGGGACTGTGGCTGTTTTGTTTGCATCCTATCCCCAAAGCCCAGCACAGGGTTTGACGTATAATGAGTGCTAATAAATACTGGTGCAAAGAAGGAAAAAAGTCTAGGGGTTATAATTTGGGAAAGAGCTAAGAGAGGAATTCAGTTTTGAGTAGATAAACTGAATATAATTTCAGGATTATTTTCTCTTTAAGCGTTTGGGGGGACTGTGATGAACTTCCTTTGCAGGTGGGTTGGCTCCGCAGGGATAAAGGGGGTGGGGTTTTCAGCTCACGTTCCAAGTTCATGTCTCAGGGGGAGGTTCGGTGAGACTTAGGGCTGCCTCCGCTGACCACACAGCTTTGCATAATTGATTAACACTGCAGAGCTGTTTGCATTTCTTTCCTAGAATAAATTTCATTTTCTAATGGACTATCTGGAGTTAATAAGTGCCGAAAACCAGGATGTGTGTTGAATCTTGTGATCTGATGTGATACACCCAGCTCCTCGAAAAGGTGTAATTAATGGGGCTTCCCTGGTGGCGCAGTGGTTGAGAGTCCGCCAGCTGATGCAGGGGACACGGGTTCGTGCCCAGGTCCGGGAGGATCCCACATGCCGTGGAGCGGCTGGGCCCGTGAGCCATGGCCGCTGAGCCTGCGTGTCCGGAGCCTGTGCTCCGTAACGGGAGAGGCCACAGCAGTGAGAGGCCCGCGTGCCGCGGAAGAGAAAAAAAAAAAGTGTAATTAATGATCTTGAATCTCGGGGCATTCTTAGTTCCTGAGTTGGTAAACAGGTCTCTGAAAAAGCTAGTATTTATTGTTTACCATGGGCCAGGCATTGTTCTGAGGGCTTCACCTAATTACCTCCTTTGATTATCTTTTTTAAAAATCATCTCAGACACTCTAAGAATTAGCACCATGAGTATCTCCATTTCCAGCTGTGAGAACAGACTCTCAAAATGACGAAGTCACTCCAAGTTGACACAGCCAGTAAATAGTAGAACTGGATTTGAGTTGAAACCGTCGGGCTCCTAAAGGCCAGGCGACATAGCTTCTTTCTCCTGGGCATTTCTGTTTTCCTTAGAGCTTCCTCATAGCTTCTGTCTGTCATTCTGATACTCTTGTCAGATGTGATAAATAGCATTTAAGTGGGTATGGCACAGGTCCTAAATTAACAGACCCCCGAGGCCATAACACAGTTTAAGAAAGATTTTGGCAGATCACATCACTTGTATAAAGGTAGGTCATGATCACGTAGTGCGCTGGAGGCCAGTTTTGGAGCAATACTATGAGGAAAAGGTGTGTGATTCACACCTGCAGAGACCTTTGGGCTGAGAGAAGCCACATGATGAGGGGACTTAGGGTTTCAAGGGGGAAAAGATTAAGGATTCTGGTTGGCAAGTCTCTTGGAAAATTTAAGAGTAGTAAACATTTTACATTCAGTACATCAGTAACTTTTGAATGAGGTGTTCCAGGTACTTCACAACACTTAAGTTTAATGTGTGAGCATTGTGGTTGGTAAGTGGGGATGACACCAATTCTCTCTTCTGTGTTAACAGAAATATGAAAATGACAGAAGATGAATTTTTTTAAAATTGAGTTTTAGATTTTGGTAAATCAGAATATAAAACAATTGAATACCAGGATAAAAGACTTAATAAAAAGCAATAGCTAAGTTTATGCTAGAAAAAAAATCATTAGTCATGACATTTTTTGGATCAAAGTGTCTAGATAATCAAAGATAATCAATATATTCAGATAATCTAATTTGATGTACAACTTATTTTCCTTTTTTTATAAAAGGCAAATTTTGTGCATGTTATAGACTTGGTAGTACAACTTTATTTTATTATTTTATTATTTTTTTTAAAATTTTTGTCTGCATTGGGTCTTTGTTGCTGCATGCGAGCTTTCTCTAGTTGTGGTGAGCGGGGGCTACTTTTTGTTGCCGTGCGCAGGCTTCTCCTTGCGGTGGCTTCTCTTGTTGCGGAGCACGGGCTCTAGGCACTCGGGCTTCAGTAGTTGTTGCTCGGGGCCTCTAGAGCTCAGGCTCAGTAGTTGTGGCTCACAGGCTTAGTTGCTCTGGGGCGTGTGGGATCTTCCGGGACTAGGGCTCGAACCCGTGTCCCCTACATTGGCAGGTGGATTCTTAACCACTGTTCCACCAGGGAAGTCCCGGCAATACAACTTTAAATAGCTTTTCTAGCATTACAGGTTGATTTTGAGTTAATTGAACAGTTTGAAGTTTTAATAACATTGGGAAAGTGGATATGTGCACATAAATTTAGGGGAAAAGAAAAAAATAATACTGTTTGGTTTTGAAAACAATCCTCTTGTAAATAATGTGAATATCCAGAAGGTGAGAAGATCACCTTCTGATCACCTTCAGAAACAAAGTGACATTTTTTTTTCTTTCAAGGGGATGGCATTGGATACAATATTCAGGATATTGTAGCTTTGAATGAAAGAGAAGTTCCCAGAATATTGTGTAAATATTGTTTTAAGTGCTGATTATTTCGGAAAAAATTTAAATTCTAAGGAGATTTTTTTTTCCATTAGTTAAGTTATGTAAAAGAGTTTAGATATTATTCCTGACCCTCCTTTGCAATCTGAAGAAACCCAGGGATAAACCCCAATGGCTCTGACTGGCCAAATCACTCAGTAAGTAATCACAGACAGCTTTGTAAGTAGGAAGAGAAGAAATAAGTAGAAGGAGCTAGGGAACAACATGCTCTGAGGGCTCGCAGACTCTCAGGTCATACGTGTATTGAAGAGTTTAGATCTCAAAGATTAGCATTTCTCTTGTCTCATTGGGAAGGGGAATGACAGCGTGGGCTCTTTCTTCTTTCAAAACAAACTCACCCCCCACCCCCATTATAGATAATACTCTGTGTTCACATCATTCCGGAAAACTTCGAACTTGTATATAAATAGAGAGAGAGAGAGACGGAGAGAGGGAGAGAGAGGGTGTGTGTGTGTGTGTGTGTGTGTGTGTGTGTGTGTGTGTATGTGTCTGTCTGTGTGTGTGTTCGCAGTGGTTATCCCTGCTGATCTATATTTTTAAGCACTTTTCCATATTTTTTGTTTTTCAAATATTTGTATACATATATCCACACCTTTTTATATTTATATAAAATTATATTTATTTTAAATATAAAATTATATATTTTATATATATTTATATATAAAATATATATTATATTTTATTATATATAATAAATATATTATATTATATATAAATATATAATTATAATTATATATAATTATAATATATTATAATTATATATAATATATATAATATATTTTATATATTTTAAATATAAAATTATATTTTTTAATAAATTTATAAAATATAAAATTATATTTATTTTTATATTTAGTTTGTGCTTTGTTTTTTTCACTGTACCAGTATGTAGTGAGCTTTTCCCCTGTGTCACTAGATATTCTTTGAAGAAGCGATTTGTAAGCTTTGCAGTTGTGTGAGTTTGGTGAGCCCTGATTTGTCCATCAGCAGTCGGCACTCAGTGCTCCAGCATCTACTCTGCTCTCAGCTCCTGCATTTTCTGCTTTTTTTTAAAATGTCTGAAACATTTATATTAACATATTTCCATACAAATAACCCAAAGAAAGTTTAGTATCGGTTGTTTTTTTGTTTGTTTTTTTATACAGCAGGTTCTTATTAGTCATCAGTTTTATACACATCAGTGTATACATGTCAATCCCAATCACCCAGTTCATCACACCACCATCCCCACCTCACCGCGGTTTTCCCCCTTGGTGTCCATACATTTCTTCTCTACATCTGTGTCTTAACTTCTGCCCTGCAAACCAGTTCATCTGTACCATTTTTCTAGGTTCCACATACATGCGTTAATATACAATATTTGTTTTTCTCTTTCTGACTTACTTCACTCTGTATGACAGTCTCTGGATCCATCCACATCTCAACAAATGACCCAATTTCGTTCCTTTTTATGGCTAATATTCCATTGTATATATGTACCACAACTTCTTCATCCATTTGTCTGTCAGTGGGCATTTAGGTTGCTTCCATGACCTGGCTATTGTAAATAGTGTTGCAGTGAACATTGGGGTGCATGTGTCTTTATGCATTATGGTTTTCTCTGGGTATGTGCCCAGTAGTGGGATTGCTGGGTCATATGGTAATTCTCTTTTTAGTTTTTTAAGGAACCTCCATACTGTTCTCCATAGTGGCTGTATCAATTTACGTTCCCACCAACAGTGAAAGAGGGTTCCCTTTTCTCCACAGCCTCTCCAGCATTTGTTGTTTGTAGATTTTCTGATGATGTCCATTGTAACTGGTGTGAGGTGATACCTCATTGTAGTTTTGATTTGCATTTCTCTAATAATTAGTGATGTTGAGCAGTTTTTCATGTGCTTCTTGGCCATCTATATGTCTTCTTTGGAGAAATGTCTACTTAAGTCTTCTGCCCATTTTTTGATTGGGTTGTTTGTTTCTTTAATATTGAGCTGCATGAGCTGTTTATATATTTTGGAGATTAATCCTTTGTCCGTTGATTCGTTTGCGAATAGTTTTTCTCACTCTGCGGGTTGTCTTTTTGTCTTGTTTATGGTTTCCTTTGCTGTGCAAAAGCTTTGAAGAGTCATTAGGTCCCATTTGTTTATTTTTGTTTTTATTTCCATTACTCTAGGAGGTGGATCAAAGAAGATCTTGCTGTGATTTATGTCAAAGAGTGTTCTTCCTACGTTTTACTCTAATAGTTTTATAGTGTCCGGTCTTACATTTAGGTCTCGAATGCATTTTGAGTTTATTTTTGAGTATGGTGTAAGGGAGTGCTCTAATTTAATTCCTTTACATGTAGCTTTCCAGTTTTCCCAGCACCACTTATTGAAGGGACTGTCCTTTCTCCATTGTATATCTTTGCCTCCTTTGTCATAGATTAGTTGACCATAGGTGCGTGGGTATATCTCTGGGCTTTCTATGTTGTTCCATGGATCTATGTTTCTGTTTTTGTGCCAGTACCATATTGTCTTGATTACTGTAGCTTTGTAGTATAGTCTGAAGTCAGGGAGTCTGATTCCTCCAGCTCCGTTTTTTTTTCCCTCAAGACTGCTTTGGCTATTTGGGGTCTTTTGTGTCTCCATACAAATTTTAAGGTGATTTGTTCTAGTTCCATAAAAGATGCCATTGGTAATTTGATAAGGATTGCATTGAATCTTTAGATTGCTTTGGGTAGTACAGTCATTTTCACAATATTGATTCTTCCATTCCAAGAACATAGTATATCTCTCCATCTGTTGGTATCACCTTTAATTTCTTTCATCAGTGTCTTATAGTTTTCTGCATACAGGTCTTTTGTTTCCCTAGGTAGGTTTATTCCTAGGTATTTTATTCTTTGTGTTGCAATGGTAAATGGGAGTGTTTCTTAATTTCCCTTTCCGATTTTTCATCATTAGTGTATAGGAATGTAAGAGATTTCTGTGTATTAATTTTGTGTCCTGCAGCTTTACCAAATTCATTGATTAGCTCTAGCAGTTTTCTGGTGGCACTTTTAGGATTCTCTATGTATAGTATCATGTCATCTACAAACAGTGACAGTTTTACTTGTTTTCCAATTCGTATTCCTTTTATTTCTTTTTCTTCTCTGATTGCCATTACTAGGATTTCCAAAACTATGTTGAATAATAGTGGTGAGAGTGGACATACTTGTCTTGTTACTGATCTTAGAGGAAATGCTTTCAGTTTTTCACCATTGAGAATGATGTTTGCTGTGGGTTTGTCCTATATGGCCTGTATTATGTTGTGGTAGTTTCCCTCTATGCCCACTTTCTGGAGAGTTTTTATCATAAATGGGTGTTGAATTTTGTCAAAAGCTTTTTCTGCATCTATTGAGATGATCATATGGTTTTTATTCTTCAATTTGTTAATATGGTGTACCATATTGATTCATTTGCGTATATTGAAGAATCCTTGCATCCCTGGGATAAATGCCACTTGATCATGGTGTATGATCCTTTTAAAGTCTTGTTGGATTCTGTTTGCTAGTATTTTGTTGAGGATTTTTGCATCTATATTCATCAGTGATATTGGTCTGTAATTTTCTTTTTTCTTTTTATCTTTTTCTGGTTTTGGTATCAGGGTGATGGTGGCCTCATAGAATGAGTTTGGGAGTGTTCCTCCCTCTGCAATATTTTGGAAGAGTTTGAGAAGGATCAGTGTTAGCTCTTCTCTAAATGTTTGATAGAATTCACCTGTGAAGCCATCTGGTCCTGGACTTTTGTTTGTTGGAAGATTTTTAATCACAGTTTCAATTTCATTCCTTGTGATTGGCCTGTTCATATTTTCTATTTCTTCGTGGTTCAGTCTTGGAAGGTTATACCTTTCTAAGAATTTGTGCATTTCTTCCAGGTTGTCCATTTTGTTGGCATAGAGTTGCTTGTAGTAGTCCCTCAGCATGCTTTGTATTTCTGCGGTGTCTCTTGTAACTTCTCCTTTTTCATTTCTAATTTTATTGATTTGAGTCCTCTCCCTCTTTTTCTTGATGAGTCTGGCTAATGGTTTATCAATTTTGTTTATCCTCTCAAAGAACCAGCTTTTAGTTTTATTGATCTTTGCTATTGTTTTCTTTGTTTCTATTTCATTTATTTCTGCTCTGATCTTTATGATTTCTTTCCTTCTGCTAACTTTGGGTTTTGTTTGTTCTTCTTTCTCTAGTTCCTTTAGGTGTAAGGTTAGATTGTTTACTTGAGATTTTTCTTGGTTCTTGAGGTAGACTTGTATAGCTATAAACTTCCCTCTTAGAGCTGCTTTTGCTGCATCCCATAGGTTTTGGATCCTCGTGTTTTCATTGTCATTTGTCTCTAGGTATTTTTTGATCTCCCCTTTGATTTCTGCAGTGATCTCTTGGTTATTTAGTAGTGTATTGTTTAGCCTCCATGTGTTTGTTTTTTATGGTTTTTTTCCCTGTAATTGATTTCTAATCTCATAGCATTTTGGTCAGAAAAGATGCTTGATATGATTTCAATTTTCTTAAATTTACTGAGGCTTGATTTGTGACCCAAGATGTGATCTATCCCGGAGAATGTTCCATGTGCAGTTGAGAAGACAGTGTAATCTTTTGTTTTTGGATGGAATTTCCTATAAATATCAGTTAAATCTGCCTGGTTTATTGTGTCATTTAAAGCTTCTATTTCCTTATTTATTTTCATTTTGGATGATCTGTCCATTGGTGTAAGTGAGGTGTTAATGTCCCCCAGTATTATTGTGTTACTGTCATTTTCCTCTTTTATAGCTGTTAGCAGTTGCCTTATGTATTGAGGTGCTCCTTTGTTGGGTGCATATATATTTATAATTGTTATATCTTCTTCTTGGATTGATCCCTTCATCATTATGTAGTGTCCTTCCTTGTCTCTTGAAACATTCTTTATTTTTTTTTAATTTTTTTTGCCACACACGGGCTTCTCACTGTTGTGGCCTCTCCCGTTGTGGAGCACAGGCTCTGGACACGCAGGCTCACCGGCCATGGCTCATGGGCCCAGCCACTCAGCAGCATGTGGGATCTTCCCGGACCAGGGCACGAACCCACGTCCCCTGCATCGGCAGGCAGACTCTCAACCTCTGCACCACCAGGGAAGCCCAAAACATTCTTTATTTTAAAGTCTATTTTATCTGATATGAGTATTGCTACTCCAGCTTTCTTTTGATTTACATTTGCATGGAATATCTTTTTCCATCCCCTCACTTTCAGTCTGAATGTTTCCCTAGGTCTGAAGTGGGTCTCTTGTAGACAGCATATATATGGGTCTTGTTTTTGTATCCATTCAGCAAGCCTGTGTCTTTTGGTTGGAGTATTTAATCCATTCACTTTAAGGTAATTATTGATATGTATGTTCCTATGACCATTTTCTTAATTGTTTTGGGTTTGTTCTTGTAGGTCCTTTTCTTCTCTTGTGTATCCCACTTAGAGAAGTTCCTTTAGCATTTGTTTTAGAGCTGGTTTGATGGTGCTGAATTCTCTTAGCTTTTGCTTTTCTGTAAAGGTTTTGCTTTCTCCATCGAATCTGAATGAAATCCTTGCTGGGTAGAGTAATCTTGGTTGTAAGTTCTTCCCTTTCATCATTTTAAGTATATCATGCCACTCCCTTCTGGCTTGTAGAGTTTCTGCTGAGAAATTAGCTGTTAACCTTATGGGAGTTCCCTTGTATGTTATTTTTCCTTTTTCTCTTGCTGCTTTCAGTAATTTTTCTTTGTCTTTAATTTTTGACAGTTTGATTACTATGTGTCTTGGCATGTTTCTCCTTGGGTTTATCCTGTATGGGACTCACTGCGCTTACTGGACTTGGGTGGGTATTTCCTTTCCCATGTTAGGGAAGTTTTTGACTATAGTGTCTTCAAATATTTTCTCAGGTCCTTTCTCTCTCTCTTCTCCTTCTGGGACCCCTGTAATGTGAATGTTGTTGTGTTTAGTGTTGTCCCAGAGGTCTCTTAGGCTGTTTCATTTCTTTTCATTCTTTTTTCTTTAGTCTGTTCTGCAGCAGTGAATTCCACCATTCTGTCTTCCAGGTCACTTATCCATTCTTCTGCCTCAGTTATTCTGCTATTGATTCCTTCTAGTGTAGTTTTCATTTCAGTTTTTGTATTGTTCATCTCTGTTTCTTTGTTCTGTAATTCTTCTAGGTGTTTGTTAAACATTTCTTGCATCTTCTCGATCTTTGCCTCCATTGTTTTTCCGAGATCCTGTATCATCTTCACTATCATTTTTCTGAATTCTTTTTCTGTATGGTTGCCTATCTCCACTTCATTTAGTTGTTTTTCTGGGGTTTTATGTTGTTCCTCCATCTGGTACATAGCCCTCTGCCTTTTCATTTTGTCTATCTTTCTGTGAATGTGGTTTTTGTTCCACAGGCTGCAGGATTGTAGTTCTTCTTGCTTCTGCTGTCTGACCTCTGGTGGATGAGGCTACCTAAGAGGCTTGATGGGAGGTACTGGTGGTGGGTAGAGCTGACTGTTTCTTTGGTGGGCAGAGCTCAGAAAAACTTTAATCCACTTGACTTTTGATGGGTGGGGCTGGGTTCTCTCCCTGTTGGTTGTTTGGCCTGAGGCAACCCAACACTGGAGCCTACCAGGGCTCTTTGGTGGGGCTAATGACAGACTCTGGGAGGGCTCACACCAAGGAGTATTTCCCAGAACTTCTGCTGCCAGTGTCCTTGTCCCCACAGTGAGCCACAACCACCCCCTCTCTCTGCAGGAGACTCTCCAATTCTAGCAGGTAGGTCTGGTTCAGTCTCCCCTTGGGTCACTGGTCCTTCCCCTGGGTCCCGATGCACATTATTTTGTGTGTGCCCTCCAAGAGTGGAGTTTCTGTTTCCCCCAGTCCTGTTGAAGTCCTGCAATCAATTCCCAGTAGGTTTCAAAATCTGATTCTCTAGGAATTCCTCCTCCCGGTTCCGGACCCCCAGGTTGGGAAGCCTGGCGTGGGGCTCAGAACCTTCACTCCAGTGGGTGGACTTCTGTGGTATAAGTGTTCTCCAGTTTGTGAGTCACCCACTCAGCAGTTATGGGATTTGATTTTACTGTGATTGGGCCCTTCCTACCGTCTCATTATGGCTTCTCCTTTGTCTTTGGATGTGGGGTCTTTTTTGGTGAGTTCCAGTGTCTTCCTGTCAGTGATTGTCCAGCAGCTAGTTTTGCTTCTGGTGTTCTCGCAAGAGGGAATGAGAGCACATCCTTCTACTCTGCCATCTTGGTTCCTTGCATTGTCTGCTTTTAATCTTCATGTTGTTGTTTGTTTTTTTTTTAATTTAGATGGATATTAATGCATTGGGAAAGTGGGCAAAGCCCATTTTCACTGGATGACATAAAGTAGGCTTCTTTGGTTTGGACAATCTCTAACCTCTTCAATAATGTTATCATGTATTGTGTGTCCCTTTGCGGGGTGGTCAGCCCCCTTGTTAAGCACCCTTCATGCTTTCACATTATGTTCATAGTTACCCTGGCTGGGAGGTGGCCTTCTCATTTTAGAAAAGATGAAACCAAGGCTGAAAGTAAGGTATGAGGCCGAGCCAGGACTGGAAGCCACCTCTGTCTCTTTGTTGTTTGATCCTATTTCCTTTAATTGTGACTCACTGGGACATGGCCCTCAGCAGAGTGGGAGAAGTCTTTTTTTTTTTTTTTCTTCTTTTTTTGCGGTATGCGGGCCTCTCACTGTTGTGGCCCCTCCCGTTGCGGAGCACAGGCTCCGGATGCGCGGGCCCAGCGGCCATGGCTCACGGGCCCAGCCGCTCCGCGGCATATGGGATCCTCCCAGACCGGGGCACGAACCCGTGTCCCCTGCATCGGCAGGCGGACTCTCAACCACTGCGCCACCAGGGAGGCCCGAGTGGGAGAAATCTTGATAGGGCACTTGATGAACCACCACAGCTGTGCTAACCATTAACAGGGCTCTGTTGGAGTGGAAATGGTGTTTGTTAAAAGATCTAGTCCTGAAATACCTTAAGTTAAGGAGGTCTCTGGGGGAATGTTGAAGATCTCTGAGGGATAACTGTTAAAAATCTAAGAATTAGTCTTATGCTTCTTGTGTGTAAGGTAAATGATCTTGGCGCAGTAGGGAAAATAGCCTTTAACCAAATCTCTGCTCTCTGAGGAGAAACCCTACCCGTCGTTAGCAGTTGGTACATTTAAAAAAAATAACGGGGCCTCCCTGGTGGCGCAGTGGTTGAGAGTCCGCCTGCCGATGCAGGGGATACGGGTTCGTGCCCCGGTCCGGGAGGATCCCATATGCCGTGGAGCGGCTGGGCCCGTGGGCCATGGCCGCTGAGCCTGCGCGTCCGGAGCCTGTGCTCCACAACGGGAGAGGCCACAACAGTGAGAGGCCCGCATACCGCAAAAAAATAAATAAATAAAAAATAACGAAATGCACCTTCAGTTCAGTAAGTCCATGAAATGTGATGTACTAACCTTAAAAGGTTGAATAGGTTGATTGCTTTGGTGACAAGGGTTAACTTAAGGATTAATGAGTCAAGAGAGCTACAAAGTGAAAATATCTTTGCACCATTCAGTTCAGTTCAACAAATACTTTCCTAGGCCAAATGGAATCATTAGCCTGGTAGGAAGGTCTTGCCCTTTTTTTAAATGATGAAATTGTGGCCAGTTTTGTAAATATAATTTATGCTTGGCTCTGTAGACCATGGATCAGGTGAATTTTGTGATGCCCTAGTGGAAGCTGGTTGATGGAGAACTGGTTTCTCTGCATCTTACCCGCAGTGTTAATGAACCGTTTCTACCATGAGATTCTTATGTTCTTCAGTTATCAAAATGCTTTAGTGTTCCCTGCCATATGATTTTAAATCATAGGCACATTTTGGGGATAAATCTTATTCATATTTTGCTTAAAAAATAAACTAAACCAAACTAAAATCCAGAACATTTTGTACGGCTGCTTCTTATTAAGATTGTTTAGTCACTGGTGGGGGATATGAAGAGAACAGTATTCAACAGTTTGAGAATTCTCTCATAATCAAGACTATTGGATGACAGATTTTGTACTGCTTCAGATGATGATTTAAAATCATTTATAGTCGCTACCTACTTTAGAGTGGAGTTACTCTGATGGAAAAGTTGATATTTGGTGACTTGGAGTTCTACCATGCAGCAGACAATAGATATGAAGGATTGTTTGTAAGATGCATCTGCCTGTGTGTGTTTCTCTTCACATGACCAGGTCAAACCACAGAAGAGAACCAAAATTCTGGGGCTCTAAGCCTGTTCACCCCGTGTCTCCTGGAAGAGCCTTTACAGAAATTCCTAGAAATCATTGGGGTTGTTTGGGTTGGTAGCCATGGACGAAACATAAACAGAACAAAATAACCATTTTTTAAATTAAAAAAACGTGGTAAAGGTGGAGTAAGTGTCCCCGCAAAACCCCCTGCACCAGAGGAAAAATGAGTCTGTAGCATTTTTCTTGGGGAGGGGTGTATGTTGCCTTGGTTCAGCCGTTGATGAAAACAACATATGGTTAGTTTTATGAGGACTTAGAGACAGATGGTGACCTATGGGCTAATTATGCAGTGGGCAAGATTCTTTAAACAAATCACCGTGATTGTGACATGGCTCTTAGGAGTTAGACAATCTGGACTGTTTATTGTCACACTAGGTAAACATGTTCCAGGTGAATGGGGAAAAGGTGCTACAAGAGGGGAGTATATCTGCAACTTCTTTTCATCTTCATATTCATTTTAGTGGCTAAAGGGAAAAAAGAAGAGGTTAAGAGAAGCAGTTAAAACAAAACCTCAGTTCATGCTACTATTGCACTGTTTTGGACAGCTGCCTCTGGAGAGCTGAGGGCTTTCCTTGTTAAACATCAATATTAATCCCTTTGAATGGAGCCCTTTTTGAAGGCTTTGTTGAGCTCTGAAAACATACCATTGGGAGCAGAAGTAAGTTCTGAGATGAGCACCCCGCCCCCTGGAGTGAGTGCTGTTCCCGAGGCTCACGGTTCCCTGGGGCCCATCCCCGCTCTAAGATTGCACCCACTTCCAGGCTCTCCCTCTCCCTGACTTCAGTTTCCTTCACCACACTTTTCAGTCATCTGACAGATTTTATATATATATATATATTTTTTTACTTAAACATGTGTGAATTTTACAGCTCTTTCCCCAAATGTAAGCTTCATGAGGACAGGGGTCTTGGACTGCTCTCTGCTGTGACCTCGAGCCCTGGAACGGTGCTGGCACATAGCAGCTTTTACATCTTTGCTGAAAAAATTAATCGATTGATTACAATTCTGTTAATCTTACCACGGTGCCGCACAGTAGGCCTTGTTCTCTCTGGTCTGTGCGCTGGTCAGATGACCCTCTCATTCAGTGCTTCTCTGCTTATGGTTCTCGTGTTTGGCTCACTATATTGTTAATGCCTTTTCTGGTCTGTCTCCCTCATTGGACTTGACAGTGGAAATTGTAGAGGTTCACCATTGTGTTCACAATGCCCAGTGGTACTGGTACTTGTTTATTGACTGTATGAATAAACTTATTCACCAAGGGAAATAGTCACTACCCTGGGCTCTTTCCTTCACAAAACCCTATGCGGTAGGTGGTTTCATGCCCATTTCACAGATGCTCAACTGAGAGAAGCAGCCATGATTTGAATCCAGATTTGTCTGACTTCAAGGCCCATCTTTGAATATGTTGGTAATTCCCAGCCTTTTCAAGCACAAGGACTCTCTTTTCATTGTCAAATTTCAGAAACCTCATACATGATGGCAGATGTGCTCTGTTTTTATTTTTATTTATTTATTATTATTTTTAAATACTTTTATTCTCTTAGGGCAGTTTTAGATTTATAATACAATTGAGAGGATGAGACAGAGATTCCCCATATACCTCCTGTTCCCCAGCATGCCTTTTGATAACCTCCGCTATTATCAGCATCACTCACCAGAGTGGTACATTTGTGTGTGTGTGTGTGTGTGTGTGTGTTAAATCTCTTCATTATGGGTCTTTTTTTTCTTTTTCTTTTTTTTTCTTTTTCAGAGTGGTACATTTTTAACCAAGGATGAACTTACGCTACCATAGCACCCAAAGTCCGTGGTTTACCTTCAGGTTCACTCTTGGTGTTGCACATTCTGTGGGTTTGAACAAAAATATAATGACATGTATCCATCATTATAGTAGATACAGTTTTTTGATCAGATAAGTAAAAAATATAGCAATGCTATGAGATCAGTAGTGCTTTCACTTAATAGTTTTATTAGTTATACTAACATAAACTTGGAAAGCAGACAGCCTACTCTGTGGGAAGCCTTCTCATATGTGACGATGCTTGGTGCTCCCTGGAGTCTGCCAGCTTCTTGCAGTAACTCTGTGTCTGCCTGGCAGCCCTGGGCCCACCTCTCAGCCACCTCTGCACCCCCTGTGCGACCTCCCCGCCATGAGCGGCCACAGACTTCTGGGCCAGCTTAGTCTGTGCACCGCCTTTCAGGATGTGGTGTCTCCCTGACTGTCGGGCTTCCTTTTGTCAGTATAGCTCGGGACCAGCCCCTTTTCTCCTAATTTGCTGCTCTGTCATCAGCCTCTGGTTTGAAAGGCAGGTAATCAAGCCTGCTGGAACTTGTAAGAATGAGGAAAACAGACAGGTGGGCTCTGAGGGAGCTGCAGGGACCCGTGCGACATGGGATTTGTTATGTCGAGTCTAGCCTCAGCCCTGAGAGGCCCGGATCTTGCACCCTTTCAGGGTCCCTGCTGCCAGGGGTCGCCCGGGCACTCACTGCACACCAGCCAGTTCTGCTCGGTTCTGTGGGAAGTGGGCTCTGCACCTAAAGGAGATGGGTAGAAAGAGTAGAGAGGGAGAAAGGAGTGGTGAGATGACAGAGCCCGGCCCCGGGCAAGTCGCCTTCAATGAGTCAGTGCCTCCTCAAACCCCTCTCCCTCTGCCTGAGCTACCCTGGCTCTGAGCAGTGCAGCTGCTGTCTTGTGGCTTTTCAGATACACGCTTTTTTCCTCTCACCTTGCAGAGGGCTGAAATTTGCAGTCAGGATTTATATATGCCCCATAAACAAGGCAAATTAGGGGGACAAATAAGATGCTGCCGTGGACTGTAGCCTTTCTACTACAGGGGAGTGGTGGGTTTTGTTTTGCTTTGTTCTTCCTCACAGACCAAAGCTAAAACTGCCATTAATGTGCGAGTCTCCGCTCTGCAGCCCAGGATGTACCAAGTCCTGCCTGGTGTATCGAGCCATTTGCCTTCGTTAGTGCCCTTTCTCCATGATTTGGTTGAAAAGCCACCACAGATGTGAAATACTGATCTATTTCTCCACCTTGCAGTTCATTCATCCATCTGCCGTCTCTTCGTACCTTGACTTTTCCAGAAACAAAACTTAATATATTTAAATATATGAAACTTAATATCTATTAAAAATACTTACATGGTTTAAGGTGTCATAACATAAGGGATGTATGGATATTAGAATGTCTAATAATAAGCACTCCATAAATATTTGCTATTGACTCTTACACTTTTTTTGCTTTTGTTTATTGTTTTTAATTAGAATACGTGTGAAGGGAAAATCAGGGATAAAAGTAAAACTTTTACACTGGCAGGTGGTTGAACTTGCTGCAAGTGTGCTGCAAATGTTTTCTGAGCTTCCTATTAGCCAGTGCAAAAAGGGAAACATGTCAGCCTCTTGTTACAAAATATGTGATACTGCTTAGAGAAGTCACAGGGCCTGGTAGAATGGATACTTTGTGATAAAGTGGAAAACAGCTTTAGCAAAATCCCTGCAGTACACACAATAAGGAATTTTTAGAGCGGCCTCCTATAATATCCCTCAGTGTTGGCCACTGGGACAACCAAAAATATGCATCTCAATAAGAGCAGTCCACCAGGGACAAAGTAGTTTGGAAGGTGTATTCTATAGAATGTGTAATGGAAATGTTTGTTCCCAGATCTTCCAGTTTCATCCTTCTGCAAACAGTACATTATACACAGTAATTAGTACTTTACACTAATATAAGTATATATTTATACTTTATACTAAGACTGGTGGAGTGTGGGGATAGGGGAGAAAATGTAGGCAGGAGATATGAGCTCTAACCAAGACTGTCGTTATTTCTGCTTTTTGACATCTGTCTCCGCATTTTTTTATGTCTGTCATTCAGTGCTCTTAGCTATGTATTTTCCTATGTACCTCTGTCAACTCTGTCATGGTGATTGAGGAAGATCCTATGTCTTTCCAAAATTTCCGGTTTTTGGTGACCCTGGAATATTTTCTTTGGTTTATACACTGGACATCGTTACTTTTTTGGAAAAGTCCATTGGGTTGCAAGATAATAATATCCTGGAAAATTAAATTGTTAATATGAATTGCATTTGGGAATTTTGTACCAGATGATGAAACTGGATGGGTGTGTGGTCTTTACGTAGGCAGTGTCTTACAGGTTTGGTTTTTGGCCTGAATGTTGGATGTTTGCCTTTTCATGGGCTGTCATAGATCTGGCATCTACCTTTATTTTATCATTGGGAGTTTTCTACATATGTTGCTGCAGTCTCTCAGCTAAGGTCATATTTTCCAATCCCCTTACTATTTCTTTTTCACCACTTATAAGATGAAAGGAAGTAAAATTAGATGTAATTTGATGTCTGATTTAAAATTCAACATTTTAGGGGATTCAAAAATACAAGAAGGTGGAAAAACAACATTGATTCTTTTCTTTGAAAAATGATTTATCTCTTTTGGCTGAAAAAGTTTGGTGTTCCTCCCCCATGGTGTTCATTATTTTAGACGTTCCCATCATAATCTGTGTGTACCCCCATCATAGCACTTATATTTACTAAAATAGTAAATTAACCTGTCAACACCACTAGACTGTAAGCTCCTTGAAGGCAGGAATCCCTGGTGACTGATGAAGTAATACCTGGCTGGCATATTGTAGACAGTCAGTAAACCTCTGTGGAATGAAGAGTGACCAACAACATAATAAATACCTTTATGGTCCCAGCCAGTCATTGGATTGGACATAGCTACTATCGTGTCATCTCAAAGGAACATCTCAAGCCAAATCCAGTTCAGTAAACCTTCGCCCTGTGTTTTAGAAGCGGGGGACCTACTCTGAGTTCCTCTGAGTTGAAAATCTTAGAGTCATCTTCGCATTTCTTCCGTCCCCTTAATTTTCTCTTGTATTTTCCTTCCCCGCCCCCCATCCCATTCCTATTGCCTCTACTCTAGTTTACACTTTTGGTCACCTAACTTCTGTGGCTTGCAGGCTAGCTTTGCTGACAGAAGTCTCCCTTGCTCACCCCACCACAGGCAGACTGGCTGCCTCTGATATCCCTCTCTGAGGTCACCCCTGGAGATGGTCAAAGTGGGTTTTCCCAGGAAGTTGTGCAAAGCAGCCTCTTCCAATAGGCATCTTTGTTCCCTTGATGACCCTCAGCTCTGAAGGCTCAGAAACGGATTTGAGGAGCATAACAAGGGTTCATCTCTGCATCTTGTCAACCCGGTTCAGGAAGTGGATATATGAAACCAGGTTGCCAGCTGTACTGGCTTAAAATGAGAAGAGAACTGTTGCTATTTCCATTTCATGGCCTGGGATTCCAGTGTGGGAACAACTGGTACATATTCTCTTCCTGTGGCCAGGCCTGTGTGGGAAGCCAAATCATAATCAGATGCTTCGTTGGCCAGTATGGAATAAAAACAAAGAGAAGTTAAGTGTCAAATGGCATCAGGTTAAGTCCGAGGCGTCCATTTCACGGTCAGAAGCCTTGCCAGTGGGAATACCCAGAAGGAGCTGGCTTCAGCTGCCTGCGTCCTGCTCCGCAGTGAGGCTGACTTTGCCAGTAGGTCCTGAACCCTCCAAGGACTAAGGAGGTTGTCTGTGGCTCTCTCTGTCTATTGCTTGGAGTGGCAAGGCCATTGTGAGTCTCTTTAATAAAATCTCCCCTTTCAGGTCTGACCAGGCCCCATCTGACTGACCTTCTTGCCCCTGGATTTAATACTTTCAAGTTTGTTGGCTTTGGAGCTGTTTCTCTAGGATGTCTTTGTGGATCTTGACTTTCAAAGTTTAGTTCTGAGAGCAGCACTGTTTCCCTGATTTCAGAGCCTTACTTTTATCTAACCCCACCCCCCCCCACCCCATAGCTCTTTTCCTCAGAAACCTTGTAAGCTCCCTGCCTCTTGTTGGTGGAAGTCCGAATTTCTCTTTTTTAAATATATCTTTATTGGTGTATAGTTGCTTTACAATGTTGTGATTGTTTCTGCTGTACAGCAAAGTGAATCAGCTATATGCATACACACGTCCCCATATCGGCTCCCTCGTGAGCCTCCCTCTCTGAATTTCTGTGCTTCGCCTTCGAAGTCCTTCAGCCTCTGTTGCACCATTATCTGTTCTTCTCCCTGTTGAATAAGGGCCCAGAGCAGAAGCCCCAGTGCACACCCTTCTGTGTCTCTGCTGAAGTTTCTTGAACTCTAAAACTGTCTTGTCTGTTTCACAAAAGTGCTGTCATGGCCAAATAAAGTAACGTCTGACCACTGATTTATCGGTGCAGGATTCTGCATGGGTGAGGTGACTTCTTTTTTGTAAGCTATCATATGTTGAGCACAAGCACTTTATGTACATAGTTTCACTTAGTAGGTACTATTATAATCCCCATTTTACAGATGAGGAAGGTAAAGCTCAACGTCTCAGGACTGATGGGGCCGCCAGAATCTGTCCAACTCCTTTAATCCACTCTGAACTTCCCGTACTGTCTGCTGCATCAGGCCGGACTCTCCACTCACCCAGCCTACTTCTGCATCTCTGCCTTTCCATCCCAGCCAAGACCTAGTCACTTTTCCAAGTCTCTTTCAGGTTGTACCTCTCTCACTCCCTTCCTTTCCTCTCCAGCCCTCTTTGCTCACCATTACCCCTGAACTCCGGTGGTACTTGAGGATGTACTAGAGTCAGACCATCTGGGATTACATCTAGGCTCTGCTGTGCCGCTTTGAACAAGTTGGTTAACATCTCTGAGTCACTGGAAAAATGGGCAGTTTCCTTATGGTGTTTCTGGATGATTTCATAAGAGTAGGTGTGAGAGCTCTTTGTAAATGGCTAGCTGTTCCCGTCTTCCTCACTAGATCAGCTACTCTCAAACGTATTTTTATTTGACCTCCAGGAAGGAGTATATTTTAACACTAGGACTTGGTGGTGGTGAAAACACACATTTGAATCAAAAGTTCCACAAGAGTTTTCTCTTTTATTCTTGTGTGTCTGTGTGTGTGTGTGTGTGTGTGAAAAACAATGCTGATTTTGACCCATTTAACTGACTTTGACTACCCACTATGGAAGGCCACCCACAGTTTGGAAAAAAACAGCTGGCCCAGATGACAATAAGCCCTTTGAGGGCAGAGAGAGTATTTCATCAGTCTGTATTCTCACAGGCCTAACAGGTTATGAGAACCTCAGCCGGGTCTGATTGATGGGTTTTCATCTGAGGGGGAGGGAGGAGGAGACTTGAGCCAATCATACGATCATTTATTTTTTTTAATTTTTTAATTTTTTTGCGGTACGCGGGCCTCTCACTGTTGTGGCCTCTCCCGTTGCGGAGCACAGGCTCCGGACGCGCAGGCCCAGCGGCCCTGGCTCACGGGCCCAGCTGCTCCGCGGCACGTGGGATCTTCCCAGACCGGGACACGAACCCGTGTCCCCTGCATGGGCAGGTGGACTCTCAACCACTGCGCCACCAGGGAAGCCCACGATCATTTATTGAGTGCCCCTTTGCAAGACTCAGCCAACAAGATGCTGGGGGCAGCTTTGTTTCTGCTCCACTCAGGAGCCTGCACCCTCTTGAAAACATCATGCCGGCGTCCCCCCACTTGGCCGCGTAGGCCGCAGCACAGCTGTTTCTGCGACAACCGACTATAGTGTTTGATTCCTCCTATCCCGGCCCAGGCACGTTCGTTGGCCTGGAGGGATGTGCTGTGCTGGATTTCGGATCTCCTGCCCTGCAGGCTCGGCCTCTGCTCAGGGTCCCACACCCACCCATCTCCGAGGCTAGCATCTCTGTTTGCATCGTGTCTTCCCTGCTGTGCTGGCGGGGACAGCCTCCCTCAGCCTCAGAGAGGCTCAGCTGTCTGTGCCGCCTGCTGGTCTCCCCAGCATCCAGGCTTCCAGGGTGAAAGCCTCTCACAGCTTACATCCTCGGGCCGGAGAAAACAAGGCTGCTGCTTGTGGTGCCCCTGCACCAATCTGTCACCCACTTCACTCGGCGCTGGCCCCCGGCTTCTCCTCTGTATGGAATCTTTCTTTCCCATGGCTGCTCCAGCTGGGCTCTGGCCTGACATCGGAATCACATGTTCTGGCTCCAGCCGCTGGTATTGTTCTCAGAGTTGTCGGCATACATCCCTACAGCCATCTTTCTCTGATGCAAAGGTATTTTCATTGACGGACGCTTTTCCCTTCGAGACCTGTTGAGGCTGAGGTTCCCCCACCCCTGCCCTAGCCCCCCAAGGATTTTCCATGCCAAGTCAGAGACTGGTTTCCAGCCACCTTCAGAAAACCGCTTTGGCTTCCCTTTGGTTTTAGCACAACCAACATACGTAACTCTTGTTCTTCTTCAGTTCCATTAAATGGCACTTGCTTCTGACTCTAGAAAGAGTTTAGAATTACAGGCTTAGGGTCCGAAGCACTCAGAGTCTCAGGAGCCAGAGTGAGGAAAACTGTTTAGAGCCATTTGCCCCGAGCAGACCGAGCAGACAGCTGTTGCCCCCCGTCTCCTCTCATTTCCCATCCAAATGGATCCAAGATGCTCTCTGCCTCTTTCCTTCTCTTCTCACTAAAGCCAAGGAACTTTCCCCCGTGTTTCCTTTCGGCTTCTAAATTGCTCACTTAGCTTTGTATCCAAGCTTGTATTAAATTGCTTCGTGATTTCGTGCCCGGAGAGCCTTTGCTATAACCTGGCTCAGAGAAGTGTTGTTGTTTTTTTTTTTTTTTTGCTTTTGGACCACTTCACTGCAGAGGCATCTGCTTATGTCTGAGTCGGGCATGCAGGTGAGGTGTGTGTGCTCCGGGCGAGTGGAAAAGGAGAGAGCCCAGGCGTCCAAGCTGACTGTTGGCCGCTGTGACTAACTCAGCAGAGATGTTGCTTAGGTGACTTTCAAACAGCCCCTGGGGTCCTCAGCTGCTTGCGATAAGGGCTACAAAAAAGCAGGCAACTTCAATCCCTGTGGGAAGTACATAACTTTCCTACTTTAAAGCAGGCTGAATTTCATGCAGAGCAATGGAATTAGATGTATACGAATGATGTCACATCAACGATGGTATCTTTAATCGTTATTCTCAACAATTCTCTTTCAAGAGGATTAAGTGAATTTCGGAAATTCATATGGGGAAAAATTTCTCATCCAGTAAATGTGCGGTCTACTGTGTGTCTGTAGCCTCCTCAATCCTTAAAGACCCTCAACATGGGATGAAAAGTTGCTCAAAAGTTCTCACGCAAACTCACAAGAGCAGGAGATCTGATCCACATGGAGATATATTAGGAAATGATCAGATAAATATGTTTCTAAAATCCTATTAAAATGCTCAACAGTTATATGAACCATGCAAGTACTTAGATATTTTAAAATTTAATTGGCATGGGGGGATTAGATGTTCCTGTGATTTTAATTTAAAAAATTTCACTGCACAAGGGGAAAAAAAAAACTAAGTGTCAAAAGGAAGAAATGCCCTTTATCTACTCATGCAGACAGTTCCCTTGTTCCTAGCTGTCACAAAGGACATGATGAGCCATATTGTGCAGGGTCCAAGGTTCATGAGAAGCAAGTTTGTAAGTGGCAGGTAGTGGGAAAGTGATTTATGTTCCATGAAAATCCATTCAGCAGTTGTAACACGCTCAGGGCATCTGATGCTTAAGGGAGCCATTGTCTTGACATTGGAGGGACAAAAAGCCTTCAGTTACCAAAGGGTGCTGGTTTGGGGTAGTGATATCCTGTCTCCTTTTCCATAAGGGCAGGAGCATGATTGTCTAGGGTTTTTAAAAGAAAAAAGCTTTTGTTCGTTCTCATTTAGTTACAGTGGAAATTAAAATAGAACCTTAGAAATTAGGAACACAGTCAGTTTTAGTGTCAGGACCCAAGCAAATGGTGGAAGTTAAATCAGCTGCCTCATTACAAAATGTGTGAATGTTGTTTACTTTCATTTAAATTTTGGGAAAACAAATGAATGGCTATTGAGGTTAGGCGTGGGAAGCAGTAATTAGTAATGGGATAAAAGGACTCTGAATGGATTAACTTAGACCATCTATATTTAGCTTCCACTTTTATTTCACTCTTTGGGTTTTTTGTTTGTTTGTTTGTTTGTTTTGCGGTACGCAGGCCGCTCACTGTCGTGGCCTCTCCCGTTGCGGAGCACGGGCTCCGGACGCACAGGCTCAGCGGCCATGGCTCACGGGCCCAGCCGCTCCGTGGCATGTGGGATCTTCCCGGACGGGGGCACGAACCCATGTCCCCTGCATCGGCAGGCGGACTCTCAACCACTGCGCTACCAGGGAAGCCCTGGTTTTTTAATCAATCTAAATTAACTGCCAGAATTGCATTTCGCAATATGTAGAACAATGATGAAGAGGTGTTTGTTTGTATTTTATTATAGACCATTATTATTCTTATGTGACTCTTTGAAGAATAATAATGGAATTTTACAGAGGAAGATTTATTTACTCTTTTTTTTATAAATTTATTTATTTATTTATGGGTGTTTTGGGTCTTCGTTGCTGCACGCGAGCTTTCTCTAGTTGTGACGAGCAGGGGCTGCTCTTCGTTGCGGTGCACGGGCTTCTCATTGTGGTGGCTTCTTTTGTTGCGGAGCACAGGCTCTAGGCGTGTGGGCTTCAGTACTTGTGGCACACGGGCTCAGTAGTTGTGGCTGGCAGGCTCTAGAGCTCAGGCTCAGTAGTTGTGGCACACGGGCTTAGTTGCTCCGCGGCATGTGGGATCTTCCCGGACCAGGGCTCGAACCCGTGTCCCCTGCATTGGCAGGTGGATTCTATTTACTCTTAATGATTTTATTTGGGGCAGAAATTTAATATATTCTATAAGAATTTGACAGAAATTATAGACTTTGCTTTATCAGAAATCACTTAAACTGTGTATATCATTTAGCTTTCTAACACTTCTTATTGGCTTTTTCTATAATCTGAATTGGGAGCCTAAACAGAAGACAGTAATAGCAGGAGAGAAAAATAAATGAATTTGTTGCCCCTTTCTGCAATATAGTGTAATAACTGTCTTCCATTTAATTTTGTCTTATCAAACACTTTTGGGCATCAGAAGTACTTATTGGTCCTAGGCCTCAAGAAGCTTATAGTTTAACAGAATTTTTCTCATCCTTGACATCACTGACTTCTTGGGTCAGCTAATTCTTTGTGGTGGGAGCTGAGCTGTGCATCGTAGGATGTTTAGCAGCATCCCTGGCCTCTACCCACCAGGGGCCAGTAGAACTCCCCCCACGCCGTTTCCCTGTTGTGACAACCAAAAATGTCTCAATATGGTTCAATGTCCCTTGGGGGAGAAGCAAAATCACCCGCACTGCAGAACCACTGGTTTGACTCGGTGCATCTTGCTGTAGAAACTCAGCAGCATTCCATGCCATTAGAAGTTTTCAGTTACTTACGTTTTTTTCTAATTTTGGAAAAGCCATTTGGAAATACCCTGAAGTGATTTTTTATTCTAGGCCAGAGAAGAATTGTTAATCGTGTGTAGGCGACTGTATATGTCTAGGGGTGTTTTCTTTATCATCATCATCATTTTACAAAGAAAATGCAGCCCCTGGAACCCGTGAGCTGAAGGAAGACCCAAATGAAATCTCATGAGCAAGCAGGGCCATGATTGTTTTTAGTAAACTCCTGGTATTCCCTATAGTAACAGAACCCAGTGAGACCATGAAAGTTTAGAGGTTAATAAAATTAACCTCTACAATCTTCCATGTAGAGGATATAGGAGATTTTTAGAGATCTGTTTTGAAATGGAACCAAAACAAAATGGATTTGCTTTATCCCTTTTCTCACCCCACCTGCCTTCCTTTTTGTTCTCTTTCCTTCCTCCCCCCTCCGCTTGTTCAGGAGAAGCTCTGTTTTGGCAAACCTTTTGCTCATCCACGCAATAACTCTGATGAATTAGAGAACAATGCCCTTTTCTCGAGATAACGTATGACACTTATCTACCAGAAAAGTGCCATGATAAGGGTACAAAACTGCAGTGACCCAGGGTAACTGGCACCTCAGGAGTTGGGCAGTGTGCAACTTGAGCAGCAGTACATGCTGGCCACGTTTGGGCAGTTTCTTTCCTTCCCATGACATTAGCTGTCCCCTGGATGCTGTTCTTCCATTTCTGAGCCCAGACCAGACCTCTTCCTGGAGCATCACAGCTGCATGCCCAGCTGCCTTTTGGACATTTCCTCTCGGAAGACCCTCAAGCATCCCAAATGTAATATATGCAAAATTGGATGACTGTTTTTTTCTCCCAGCTCGCTTTTCCTTAAATATAAGAGTCACCTTAGACTCCCCTTCTTCCTTTATATATAAAACCATCACAAGCCCTCTGAGTCCCTCTCCCTCCATGTATTGGGTTGGCCAAAAAGTTCGCTCGGGTGTTTCCCATAACATCTTATGGTCACACCCGAACGAACTTTTGGGCCAACCCAAATAGTTCCTGAATCCTGTGATTTTCATTCTACAACCCCCCCCACCACCACCAGCCCCCTTATTTCAGTTTTTATCTCCTCTCGCCTGGGGCCCAGGCCACTGCAGTCATCTCCTGAGGACGTCCTCTGGTGTCACACCCCTTCACCCACCTTTGCAACCAGAGTGTTTTTGTAAAATGCAAATCTGATCTTGTCCCCATCGGGGCTCTCTGATTCCTTCTTTTATCCAGTCCCCACCTCCTCTCCAGCCTTGTTTCTAAACTTACCCTCTTTCCCCAAATCTTACGGCATTCCCCATCTGCTAAGTGCAGGCCCCGTTCTAGGCACTGGGGATTCAGCAGTGAAGAAAACCAAAGTCCTTGCCCGCCTGGAGCTTACTTTCTCGGGGGCTGGGCTGTTTGCAGTTCCAAGAACTCTCTCTGGCTGCATAAACCTCTGCTCCTCTGCTGGAGTGCCTCCCACAACTAATCTGCCCAGAGACTATCCGCTGCAATTTCAGGATCAACTACGGTATCACAGTCCTCACTACAGCGTCCCACTCCTTTTTATGTCTTCTTTGCACCCCATACTGCAAGATTCCCCTCGAGCAGGGCCTAGCCTTACCAGGCTTTGTGCCTCTAGTGTCTTCTATAGTGCCTGGTGCGTAGTAGTTGCTTAAAAATTGTTTACTGAGAGGTACACAACTGTGGACACCTTTGGGGGTCATGTTCCTCAAATGTTTCCTGTATTTTCTTCCTCTCTTTGCTCATGCTCTTTTCTCTGCTAGGAATATCTACTCCTGTACCCCACCCGTCCCTTATAAAGCCACTCACTCTGTCCTTTAAAATGTCCTTATTGTGACCCCTTGCCAATTTCTTCCCTCAGTTACCTTCCCACAGAACTAATTGCTTTCTTTCACTCTTTGCGTAGCTTTTATTCCATGAGTGCTGGGAACCTGCCATTCACTAGGAGTTGTACAGGGTTTTAGGGCTATGAGGATGAAAAAGACCTGATCCCGGTCCTCAGGGAACTCATGGTGTAATAGGAGACAGCATTGTGTTCATACCTTGCTGCAGGCTTGGTTAGTGGATGCAGTGATGCAGGAGTCCCGGCCCTTCCATGTGGCTCTGCTGACCTCACCATGCTGTACTTCATGGAATGGAAAAGCGAGCACGGAGTAGACATGCCTGCCTCTGAAAGCCTTGCCTCGAAGTGACACACACCGCTTCTCTCACGTTCCGTTGGCAAAGACAAGTCACAGGGTTGCCCCAAACGGCAAGGGCAGCTGAGACCTGTGGTCTCACTGGGTGCCTTGGAAGAAGAGATGGGGTTTTGGTAGACAAGTAGCAAACCCAGTCACACCCCTCATGATGCTGGTTGCAAATTGTGTTATCATGAGTTGCCTGCATATGAGTTAGTTCTCTCTGTCTAGAACACTTTAACCCCCAAATTTGCAAGACTTGCTCCCTCACTTCATTTAAATCTCAATCTCATCTGAAAGATCTTCCAAGGATAAGGCCACCAGTCTAGAAAAGCTCCCCAGCCTCTTACACTGATTTTTTTTTCCTCATTAGAGCCTCTGTCACTCACACTAGATTATATATATTATGTATATTTTTATTATATATAATCTATTATAATTTTTAGTTTACATTTCTATATAATTTATTATTATTATATATAGTTTTAATATCTCACCTTTCACCCCACCCCTCACTAAAATATAAGGGCTTTGAGGACACAGGGTTTCTTTGGCTCCCTGCTGTATCTGCGGAGCCTAGAAGAGTGCCTGGCACTTCAGGGATTATGAACTCCTTGAAGACATTTACATTTCAGCAAATATTTGGTGATACTGCCTTGTTCTGGGCAGATCTTGGAGACACATGCCGAACAAGGTATTTAAGCCCCTGTCCTCCTAGAGCGTATAGTTTATTCCATATCTTTTTCACCTTTCTCTTTCTCTCTGAGCATTTAGAAGTGTTTAAATATGTTTGTGGAGTGAAAAAACTCATTAACAGCATACTTAGAAAAAAAATCTCCCTGTAGTAAATACCTTATTTAGTTTTAGGAAATCATGATAATCTAAGTGAACTACTGTGCAGGTCACGAGAATAAAACTTGGGTGAAAATCTACTGTGCTGTGCTCTAGCCTTTGAAAAAATCTGCCTCTAGGTCACTCTCTTCATTGCTAATAATACCACCAGTGGGGGGACACTTGAATAAAGAGGCATTTGTCACCAAGTGGTAAGTTAGCAGCATGTCTTGTTATCTGGGTGGAACACGTAGTCATTAAGTGGCATTTGGACTGAATCTGATTAGAATTTAGAATCTACCTGGGGACAAACAGAAATATGCTTCTGCTTAGAAAAATTGCTTTTTTCCACCTCAAAATGTTTTGGATTAGAAAAAGATTAAAATTAATTTTTAAGGGAATGCCTGTCTTTGAAAGGATGGTTGTATGTTGATGGAAATTCTTCAGGGAAGTGACATCTCAGGAGGGGGAGGCACAGAAACAGCTCAATACAGTCAGTCAGTTCATTTTACTTTGAAGAAAAATTAACTGAAAGTGCTTGTTGGTTTTCTGTAAGCTGTAACGGTTGGTCGACTCAAATTTTTACTTCCTACCAATTGTGAAAATTCAGCCTTAATTTGAAGAGTGCCTGAATGTTCAGGTTCTGTACGAAGATACAGGGGCTAAGGGATATAGCTATGGCTTGTGTGTGGTTAGATTTCAGCAAATGTAGAAAAGCTTTTGGAGCCTACTTATCATGTTTTGAAGTATTTCCAACTAGTCGTTATGAAAGTAATTCAAGCAAAATCAGTATCTAATGATAGTAAAAAGCTGCTTTAAAAGTGTTCAAGAAAATAGTGTGTGTATAACTTAGCATATATGAAGCCTTAAAGTCTCTTGTGAACTCCTAATCATCAATTTCTATGTTATCCTATTTTAATTCATATTTATAAATTCTCCTTCCTTTCTGGATAAGGACAGGCATAAGTAAGGATAGATATAAATTCCACCCCCCCTTTCATTGTAGCATCACATTAGACTGTTAATGCCAGCAACACATTTTAATATCCGGTCATGTTTAGCCATTTGTATTATATTTAAAATTATTCTTGATGATTCCCAAATTTGAGAGACTTGGAAGGGAGGCTGTTAGACATTTTACCAAACAGTGATGCCCTTTTGCTATAGAGAGCGTAGGAGACACACTGTCTTCCTGTCTTTACTGATGCTGTTCCAGTTCTTGAAGGGCTGTTTCCATCTGTGTGCTGCTGCATTATATTCAAAGAAGGGAACATGTGAGCCAGCAAGAATATGGGTTTGGGGCAAAGAAGCATGGGTTAGAATTCTGCTCTGCCATTCCTAGAGGGAGTTTCTTTTCACTGCTGATTCTGTGTCATTGTCACTAAGGTGGGGATATTTACAGGACATACTCCATAGGGTCCTGGGAGATTGAACAAGAAAACATACCGAGGCCCAGCACAGGGTAGGCAGGAACTCTTGTCCCTGCTTATGTCCTGCTGCTAAAGAAACGGAATGAAACTTTTTTCAATTTGTTGTCTAAATGACGGTCTGACAAATCTTGCGGTCTCTCAGTTAGACTTTGGCCCATTCCAGTCAGATCAGCTTGCCCACATGGCTGAGCGCCTGTGGACCGGTGATCATAAACATGGAAGGCGAAGGCTAAGGTAGAAGCTAGAAAAAGCTGAAACTAAATTGCAGAATTCAAGCACTGCCTTCTGGAATGTTCAGATGATGGCAGGGTTGTTGCAGGGGCTTGAAAGGCACTTTGAAATACTCTACATATGCTAATCAGGAGCCTCAAAGCTGATCTGGCAGAGATCTCTCAAGTCGACCCCCATTAAAATCCCCCATGGGGACTGTGCATGTTAGCTGCCAGCACCGCACAAGCCCTTTCTCTGCAACTTTTAAAACTTTCTGCTTAATAATCTCAGTTCTGCATTGTCTGGACTGACTTTGTCAGCTAGGAGATTGAGGTCCCAGGGCAGTGCAAAACATAGAGTTTAATTGTTAGTTTTATTAAAAATGACTTTTTCAAGCCTTTTTTTTTTTTTTTTTTGAGCTTTTTAGTTTTCTAGTCTGACACTCCAGGAAAATTTGAAATGCTTTTAATGTTGAAAGGACTTTTAAAATATTGTAGTATTCTAGTATCTGAAATTTCCGAGAAAACTATTTTTCCTTTTAAGTTTATTGTTCTCAGCTCTCTGAGAAAAACATACCTTTTATTTTTGTTAGTCTTTCTGTTTTCAAATGGCTATGTTTTAAAACTGGTATTCGAGTGATCAGTAAAATAGCTCAACCCCAAAGAGGATTCTAAGGCAGGTTCCTGTGTCCTACTCAGGGTCTTAGCCAGCTGAAAAGTTTGGGCAAATAAAACCCTTCATCAGCCACGTTTGATGACAGACATATTACAGTTTAACTATGTAAGTTATGTTATAACTACGGCTAGACCTGCTAGGAAGGGAGATGATTCCTTTCAACATTCATTAAATTAAATCTAGTTAATATTTTGGAGTGCCATGCAAACCTTCTATCTATAAACTTACTTGATTTTTTAAAAAATAAAATCATTCTGTCTAGTGAAGAAATTAAGTAAAGAAGAATGAATAGATTTGAGTAGAAAAATGTTAGTTTTTCACCATGAAGAGGTCACACCTCTTCAGCTGTTCTTAAGTCCTTAGAACATCAGCTTAGAAGGGAACTGCAGGCCCTGATTCCGGGCTGAGAAAGTTTCTGTTCTTATCTGCAGCGACTGATCCACAATTTATGAAGAAATTTTCCCAGAGTACTATAGCTCTTCTTTCCAAAATAAAGTCAGTAATCATATCTGTGGGGTGCACAGCAGTGAGAAAATACACTTGTAAGCTTCTCTTTCTCCAGATGAAAGCACATGTTATACCCTGCCACCCCCAACTTTTAAATTGTAAGCTTAGATAGAAAGGTGGAAAAATAAGATAGAAATCCATCTGCTTCAATAACTAAAAATAACACCTAGTGGTGAACGCTGTGGGGTGGGTAGATTCACAGTGTCAGGAAGCTAAGGCCCCTTCGAGTCCTGGGTGCCGTGGGGCAGGGCGGCTTGCCAGGCTGTTACAGGAGCTGTGGTAACACTGCATTAAGAATTATGTTTTCCAAAATCGTACCATGACACCTAGTCTCTGGGGATGCCCCCCCGCCTCAGTCCGTAAAAGTTTTCTGGTTGAAGAAGTTTGGAAAATGATGCGAAGTATCACCTTTTTCACTCTGCACGTTGGAATTAGAAACCCTAAGATGTTCACCCACAAAGGAACTTATTTTACCTTGACGTTACTAAGCTTGCCAAGAGATCGTGGTGAGAACTTGTGCAACACACACCCACATTTGACTCTTCTCCATAATGGCTCTGTGGACCTGGCAGTCCACTTTGCGTCTACTTTGGACAGGAACTAGGGAGATGCCTGTCAAATTTAATAGTGTAAAAGACACCACTGCTCCCTGAGAGGGGAGTAGTAAGAACGAGCTCATCTTAGTCTTCCTTTTTTGGATGATTTTATTAGAACCTCTTTTGTTCTCATTCACTAGAACAACCACCTTCTGAATAACCATAGAAACATTTTAAAGGTTTAAAGAACTTTCATCATCATACTTCTATCTTGTCTGTGGGTATAAGGAAACTGAAACATCAAACTCATAGTTTTTAAAACTTAATTTTTTGGAAGAGTTTTAGATTTATAAAAAGAGTTACAGAGATAGTACAGAGTTCCCTTTTACCCCACACCCAGTTTCCCATTATTAACATTTTGTGTGCAAATATGGTATATTGGTTACAATTCATGAACCAATACTGATACATTATCATTAACTAAAGTCCACACTTTATTCAGATTTCCTTAGTTTTTACCTAATGTCCTTTGCTATGCCAGGATCTCATCAAGGAAACCACATGACATGTAATCGTCATGATTTCTTCAGCTCCTCTTGTCTGTGACAGTTTCTTAGACTTTGTTTTTGATGACCTTGACAGTCTTGAGGAAAGTCTCAAAACTGTTCAGGTGTTTTGTAGAATTTGGCTGATGTTTTTCTCACGAGTTGACTGGAGTCACGGTTTTGGGAGGAGACTACAGCGGTAAAGTGCTGTTGTTGTATCACGGGTACCTACTAGCGTCAGCGTGACTTATCCCTGTTCACGTTGTCCTCGGGACCTCGCTGATGGAGGGTCTGCCGTGTGTCTCCACTGTAAAGTTACTTCTCACCCCCAGCATCCCCACTCTTCTCACTGGAAGTCACTATACAAAACCCCTACTTAAGGAATAGGGAGTTATGGCTCCCCTCCCACTGGGGAGAGAGTATCTGCATATATTACTTGGAATTGTTAATTCTATTTCTAAGTGTGTGACTTTAAAAACTACTTGGATGGTAGAACAGTTACTGTTGAATTCATTATAGTTACCTACAAACTTGTTCTGATAAACACTTTATTCTAACTAAGAGAGAAAAATAGCCTTCCCAAATTGAAGCCCCCCAGCCTTGATCAGAGAGTGCAGAATTTGTGTCCCTGCCAGTGTTTGTTCTTAGTAGCATGCCAGAAGTTCCAGATGCTGCCCTCTCTATTTTTCTGTGTCAAGACTTAATCCTGTTTGTGCATTTTCTTCTGCTTCAGTTGTGTTGGTGTCATTTTTGGAGCCCACAGACCTGTTTGTGCTGTATGTTACTGTACAGTGTGGACCTTGTTTAGAAAAGAGCTATTAGGACAAGACTTACTATTTTAACATCTTTATATATTTTAAGGGCATTCCCATCAAAGATATTTTTTCATGTCTATTAATTGCTTTGGCTTTAGTCACCCCTAGTAAGAGTATATAATTAGAGTTTTTATGTGTAATCAACTTTCAAATTACTTCATATTTAATATTTGTGCACATTTTAATACAATGTAGTTGTAGGGATCATTTTGCTTCTTGGTTCTTTCAAAATATTGGTATCATTTTTTAAAAATTTTATCAAACATTTTAATTTTTATTTATTTATTTATTTATTTATTAGTTTCTGCTTTATAACAAAGTGAATCAGTTATACATATACATCTGTTCCCATATCCCTTCCCTCTTGCGTCTCCCTCCCTCCCACCCTCCCTATCCCACCCCTCCAGGCGGTCACAAAGCACCAAGCTGATCTCCCTGTGCTATGCGGCTGCTTCCCACTAGCTATCTACCTTACGTTTGGTAGTGTATATATGTCCATGCCTCTCTCTCGCTATGTCAAAGCTTACCCTTCCCCCTTCCTGTGTCCTCAAGTCCATTCTCTAGTAGGTCTGCGTCTTTATTCCCATCCTGCCCCTAGGTTCTTCATGACCTTTTTTTTTTTAGATTCTATATATATGTGTTAGCATACAGTATTTGTTTTTCTCTTTCTGACTTCACTGTATGACAGACTCTAGGTCCATCTGCCTCACTACAGATAACTCAATTTCGTTTCTTTTTATGGCTGAGTAATATTCCATTGTATATACGTGCCACATCTTCTTTATCCATTCATCTGTCGATGGACACTTAGGTTGCTTCCATATCCTGGCTATTGTAAATAGTGCTGCAGTGAACATTGTGGTACATGACTCTTTTTGGATTATGGTTTTCTCAGGGTATATGCCCAGTAGTGAGATTTCTGAGTCATATGGTAGTTCTGTTTTTAGTTTTTGAAGGAACCTCCATACTGTTCTCCACAGTGGCTGTATCAATTTACATTCCCACCAACAGTGCACGAGGGTTCCCTTTTCTCCACACCCTCTGCAGCATTTATTGTTGGTAGATTTCTTGATGATGGCCATTCTGACTGCTGTGAGATGATATCTCATTGTAGTTTTGATTTGCACTTCTCTAATGATTAATGATGTTGAGCATTGTTTCATGTGTTTGTTGGCAGTCTGTATATCTTCTTTGGAGAAATGTCTATCAAAATATTGGTATCATTTTTAACAAATTTATTTTAGAATAGCCATTTCACTTTTTGATAAGTATAAACTTGGTGAGAATTGGAAATTTCTTCCCAACATAGAAGTGTATATAGGGACTTCCCTGGTGATCCAGTGTTTAAGACTCTGCACTTCCACTGCAGGGGGCGTGGGTTTGATTCCTGGTCGGGAAACTAAGATCCTGCATGCCGCGTGGTGTGGCCCCCCAAAAAAGTGGATATGTATTTTTTCTTCTATGTATATTTATTCTCTTTATGTAGATATTAAAGATTAAAAAGATAAGATTTTAAAATATTAATATGAATATACATGTATTATGTATAAAGATGAATATATATATTTTCTTTAGCAAAAAATGATGATAATTGGACTTTAAGAGAAGCTGTCTCTTAAGGCAGTGATTCATGGATATTCCTCCAACCCAGCAATTTTATTGCTAAAAATGACTAATGACATATCCCTATCCACAGAAGAAAAAAAGTGGGTTAATAAAAATAATTTTTTCAGTTTCAAGTTTTTCTCTTGTCAGCTTAAGCCTTTGGTATCAGCTACCACATACCTATTGAATATTAGTGGACATGAATAAATAAGCTGCGAAAGAATACTAACAGAAAAACTCAGACAGCCAATGAGTTCAATAAATCTATTAATTTTGTTGAGAACCCATGGGTTTAGGCTGTGGTTTGGTTTTTTGTTGTTGTTGTTGTTTTTTGCCGTACGCAGGGCTCTCACTGTTGTGGCCTCTCCCGTTGCGGAGCACACAGGCTCCGGACGTGCAGGCTCAGCGGCCAGGCTCACGGGCCCAGCCGCTCCGCGGCATGTGGGATCTTCCCAGACCGGGGCACGAACCTGCGTTCTCTGCATCGGCAGGCGGACTCTCAACCACTGCGCCGCCAGGGAAGCCCTAGACTGTGGTTACATGGCATTCATATGCTGCCTCTTCTGCCAGAAAAATTGTTCCTTGTTCATAAGAAGGAACAAAGTATTTCAGTATTGCATGCTTTTCCTCAATGGGCAGCATTCCTGCCAGGTGCTCCATCATCTGAGAAGTTCGAGACCCACTGCACTGATGAATAAGAGGTAATTAGGGAGCCTCTGGGAGCTTCCTGAGACAGGAAGGCACGAGTCATCCCAAAGTTGTGTAATAATTGCCTGTATATCCTTCTGCAGGAAGGAGAGAATTGGCTTTCCCACCCACAGATTTGGCATAAAATTTCTGTATCTCAGGCCAAGGCCGTGTGTAAGGATTACGAAGTCTCCAGTGGATAGGGTTGTAGGTGGAGATAGCAGTCCAGTGCTGGGGAGCCATTCCTGACAGAGGTGTGTGTGTGTGCGTGTGCACGCGTGTGTGTGCGTGTGCATGCGTGTGTGTGCGCGCACAAATGCCTGAAGTGTTTTTCCAGTCTTTTTATAGGAAGGAAAATAATGAATTTATAGGATTGCTTTTTTTTGCCCCCCCCTAATAACATCCTAACAGTGTGGTAGGTCTTTTTAATTTAAAAGGCTAGGTTAAACTACTGAGAAGCTGTTAGCTTATTGTTTTGTCATTAGCATTATGATGATGCTGACGGTGGTGGTGAGTAAAGCAAGGTACGTGGAAGCAGCCTTTACATAGTTTTTATTCTATCTCATTTCAAACTAATTCTTAATTTTTAATTATTTATTTTTTAAATCTACCTTTTAGCATAATAACTGGAAAATTTTTGATGTGAGGTACCATTTATTCATTCAGCCAACTCGATTTTGAATACCTATGTGCAGGGCACTGTGTGGGGAAACACAAGTGGAAATGATATGTATGGTCTCCATCCTCATGAAGCATACATTCTAGTAGGGGAAGCAGCTGAAAAACAGCTACAAAAACAATTAAAAGAGATAATTTCAGGGTGTGGTAAGGGAGGTGAAGGGGGCAATAAACAGGTGATGTAGTCAAGACTAGCAAGGGTGGGCAAAAAAAGACTTCTCTGAGGAGGTGTCATCCGAAATGAGCCTCTGGGGGATGGAATAACACATCTTTATAAAACGAGAAGGAAGAGATTTATTTAGCACTAGGGGTGAGATGGGAAATTTTGTGGTGTGTGGTCAAGGAGTTGAAAGTAGACCTGTATTACTGGATTGAATGGCGAGAAGTGAAGTTGGAGAGGTAGTAGGAAGTAGGACATGGAGACCTTCGTGGGTCATGAAGTATGATGTGCCGTCAGAAAAGTGCTCACGGTGATGGGTTTTCACAAATTGAACATAACTGTGTAACCAGCACTCAGATGGAAAAACTAACCATTGGGAAGCATTGTTTGCGGTTAGAGCTCACCCCCTGTTGTTACTTGTGTGTGTGATCCAATCAGGTGTCAGGTGCTTGGTTTGAGGAAACTTGTAGTTTTCTCAGGCTGTTTCTTTTATAACTACCCAATGCCTAAGTGCTTCTAGCAGCACACAGGGTATTTTTTTATGGGATTTCATCATAATGCCACATCTTCCCCCCAGCCTTCACCATGAACATGGACATGGAATTATTTGGTAACTAGGATACACATATGTTTTCCCAAAGTCTTTTCTTTAGAAAAGCAAGAATTGTTCTTTCAGAGGATTCGTTCTCAAAGTATTTGTGGATTTGTCCTTTAGGTCCAAGCCAAAACTTTTCATTTGGAATTTATGTATATGTTAACAGAGTTTATATTTTCTGTGGTAATGGAATATTTTAGGGTTTATTGCCTCATCATATTTATAATTTTATATAAAAAGCCCACAGGGGCATCAGACCAAATTTAAGCTAGAAGTAAATTAAGGATAATATAGTAATTTCAAATAGTTTTATGTTCAAGATGAAGATTTTAAAGTGGTGATTCCAATGTGAATTTTAATGATTATTGTATACAATGGCAGTTATGGATATTCAGTCACCAAATGAATATAATTAGTGTGTTAGATTATGGATTTGTAAAATGGAATGAGAACTCTTAATAAGCTTTCTCTGTAATGGTTCATGCTGTGAACACACAAAGTATGAGACACTGGGTTTTTGGAATCAGTAGGCTCATGTTTCAAATCGAGATGAGTTTCAAATTTTTAAAAACACAGCTAGAAAGTTAAAAGGCAGTTACATAACCAGATATTTTATATCCTTTTGGGGATTTGGGACAAGATGTTTCTTTTTATATTGCAAAGAAGATTTTACTTTTGAAGGGATCAAGCATAAAATGGAATTGAAGTTATTACACTTTGAGAAAAACTTGTTGATTGCAAGACCCTGTTATTTAACACATCACTGAAAATACTTTTGGCATTTTCTTTGGGAGACTTTTGGAGAAGAACCAACTGAAGTCTGAAATTTGGTTTGGTGTGGTCTTGTCCAAACTGGTGGTTAGTCATTTTGACCCCCTGATCTGGTGATCCTGGGAAGCTTTCTGGAGACATACTTGAAAATGCGCAAATGCCTATTTCACCATTTAAAGGTTCTTTCAGTAAAAGCATATGAATAATATTTTTATGAAGTGAATCCATTCTTATGACATTTTGAAGAAGAAGCATATTATTATTTTCACTATGTATCATTATCTTGTCTTTTATTTTTAAAAGCTCAATTTTTTACCCCTTATCAAGACAATATGATTTGGATGGACAATTTGGGAGAGACACAAGATTCTTTTTGTTCTACTTTTCTGTAATACCACCACCTAGGAATAACAGTTTTCAAACTGCCTAGTACTTAGTGTATTGTTTTCACTTCCTTTAAGATGCATTTTAACCTTTTAACCTTGGACTTTAATTTTTTTTTCCTCTTGGAGATTTTGGTTGGTCCTGAAATACTATCATACTGTTTCAGCTTTTATTTAATTCACTCTATTACTTTTGGACAACAAATCAGATAATTTTATACTAATAGTGTTATCTAGCAATGTATTTTGCTTACTGTTACATTTTAAGACGTTAGCTCACAAAAAAGTTTTAAATATAAATACATATTAAATAAAATGTTGAAAATACATGCCTGTAATTAAAGACCATTGTGTTGTTGACTAGCCTAGTAGTGGCATCAAGTAAAGTAACAATAAACGGGCCATTCATTATTTTAAATCTTTCATGTTACATGACAAACAGTAAATTCCAGGTAGTCCTTGAGAGGTGAACTAATTATAGGGAAAGGATGGAGAAGTACAGAACCTGAACTTACTTCGGAGATCAATGCACTCCATGAGGTTGGAGTTTATTAGCTTATACACTTGAAAAGAGCTTCAGCCACAGCTGTATCCAATAGTCAAAGCATGTCATAAGGGATCCATCCATTTCTTGGCTCTCCTTTCTCCTGGGTTGACTTCATTCTCGGTCAGGGTACCCCCATATGGTTTCAAGATGGCTACCAGCAGCTCCTGGCATCTTTCCTGCCAGTTAAAAAACCCTAGCAAATGAGAGTTTCTCTTGCCAAATACTTAAGTAGAAGTCCCAATACTGAGTCTCATTAAACTAGCTTTGATCACTTGCTATTTTTAAAGCAATCATTGTGGTAAGGTAGGTGGAATGCTATGATTAGCAGTGTTGGGTCACATACCTCCCATCTCACCCTAGGGCACCAGGGTGTTGCCCCAACAAAGATCAGGATGATATAACTAGAAGAGAAGAAAGAGACTCTAAGCAGGCAGAAAAGCCCCTGGCTGTCTGCTATAATGATCAATAGTGAAGTCTAATTCCCATTAAACCTTTCGCTAGTGCCATATGATTTAGCATATAACTGTGTGGGGACTTCTTTTTCCACCATTGCTTCATTCATCTCATTGGTTTTGTTAAGATGAAGGACGGAAACTTCTACTGTTTTACCCTTTCAGCACTAAGAATGGTCCTGAATAACTGACCCTAACTACTTAACTGATTATCAGTTTCTGAAGTATAATAGAGTTAAGTAGGAAATGTTGAGATCATTGTTTAGTTTGTCTTGTTTCTCGGTATGTGTTTGAGAGACATCGCTTAACTCCACAAGCGGGCAAGTTTTTTTTTGCTACAAGGCTGTGGGAAGATTTTTTGCTACCAATATATTTAATACTGTAAAGGTGACAGATGAGGACTGCGAATATTAACCTGGGGTTCATATGCTTTCTGAGAGACGGTGGAGAGCTTTCTGGGTGTCGGTGAACCCCCTAAAATCCTAGCAAATTTGTACGTGTGTGCACATCTCTACACCCGTGTGCAGTTTTCTTGATGAGGGTCCATAGCTTTCATTAGCTCCTCAAAGGGGGACCCCTAACCCATAAAAGGTTCAGAGCCACGGACTGAAACTATTTTACACTGACCAATAGTTCCTGACTTTATGAGGTTAAACAATTTAGTGTGAGTTGCGGGGAGTAGTTAAAGGAGTAAAGCAACTTCGGGGAGACACAAGGGAGTTGAGGCTTCAGGATGCACTGTTAACGTATGTTAACAAATTCAGTCTGTACAGGGTTCAAACGAAATCTATTGTGGGAGAGCCTGTAATAAAACGGGCTTCCTCAGCGCTGCCAGTTCGATGGTTAATGATTGTAGCTGTGCTGCCAGCTGATTTTGGCTCAGGCTCTGACGCAGGCACAGGTCCACCTCTCGCCGTTTGGCAGTAAAGGGAAAGTGATAAAACACATTACTGTGCTCTCATAAGCAATTTATGACAACCATTTAATAAAAGTGTAAGAAGTATCCTTTCCCGGAGTGAGGAGGGGCGCTGGGAAGCCTGGCTGGGAGTCTAGTGTCAGATGTGAACTTCCCCCGCCCTTGCCCCCCATCCCCTGCATCTCTTTGTGGGAAAGAGGGAGGGGGAGTGAGCCTGATGTTGCTTTTCACCCAGTCGGGGCTGCTGGTATGCTTGTCCGTTTGGATTTTCACCGCCCCCCCGCAAACTCAAGTTGGCCCAGTGAGTCTAAGCTTCCGCCTCAACGCCTGCAGGGCTGCCCGGAGCGGGGCCGCATCACTGCCCGCGGTGTGAGTCTCCCTGGTTTATGCACAGGGCATTCTGTGTTAATATCACTGGCATCCGTCTTTTCAGTTTTGAATTACTACATAAACGTCAGATACTGAGGGTTCTGTGAAAGGATTCATGTAGTCTCTCATATTTAGTGAAGGAAAAACAGTTCTTCCAGGGAGTCCAATGGATTCGTGGGTTTCCCCGTGAAGATGTAGTGCCGTGTTAGTCAGCTTAAACTTTCCTCAACTCTTGAGGCCATTTGATTTTAATGTCTCCCTCTCTCCCCACCCCGACCCTGTGGGTCCTGGTGTAGGTTATTTCACACCCAGCCTGCACAGAGCCGTTTGCTTACTAATGGCTTCAAACTCTTTTGACAATGAACTGTAGTATCATAAGATATATTTTACATCATGACTCAGTATATACCTGTATAAATGTATATGTAGATATAACTAAAAACAATATTTACTCTTATACACTGTGTTCTGATGCTATATTTTCTATTCCATGGGGGAAATACTGCTGGTCTCTACTCATTAAATCAGTTTCATGACCCGCTAATGGTTTGCTACCTGTAGTTGGAAAGCCACTTCTCCCAGGGAGTTGCTATGGGATACTGACTTTTGTATCACCTGGTGAAGGGGGCTCAGGTCACACAGAGCGGCTGAGTCTCTTTATGTGGCAGAACCGAGTTGTGTGTTGTCAGTAGCACTTGTGATCATCTGGAGGCTGTACCACATAGTGGTTAAGCGTAAATGTTCTAGTCAGCGTGCTGGCTTTGTGACATCACCCTTTGTCTCTGGTGCTGGGCAAGTTTCTTAACCTGAGTTAGTTTCTGCATATTTAAAATAGAGATGATAAGAATACTTCCTTTAAAACATTGTAGGAGTTGAGTTATAGAAAGCATTTAGCATAAGCACATAGTAACGTTTAGCAAATGTTTGCTATGAATGTTGTCAGTATAGCTTAATATTTACATGGGTCCCCAACTGGATTACATTTTCCTTCTGCCCTTTGGAATAATTTATATTGAGCCCATTTAGAGTAGGTGGCTTAAGTGTAGCGCTAAACCCTATGTTCCAAAGCGTAGATTGTAAGCAGTGTGGTCAAATGGAAACAATATATTGAAGCCATTTACACCTTGAATTAGTCAGGGCTGATTTCAATTACAAGTAACAGAAACCCCAATCAAACTGGCTTAAGTGAGAACAGGAAATTATCGATTCACATAACGGAAAATCTAGGGGTATTGCTCTCGGCATTGGCCATATCCAGCTGCTCTGACAATGTCAGAAATGTCTTTCTCTTCCTTTCTTGCTCTGCCTTTCCCTGTTGGCTTCATTTTCAGGCAAGCTTGCCCCAAGCAGTGGCAGAAACAGCCACCAGCTGCTCTAGTTTTATATCCCACTAGCGGAAAGAGAGAGCCTCTTTTTTTAGTGGTTTCAATTTAGTGCTACATCTGATGGGCATTAACTCCGATGGACTCAGGTCACCCCTCCTGACCTCTGCCACCTCAGTCACTGAGTCAAGGGGACCAGTGGTACCTACCCTGGGCCCTATACCTGCCTGCCCCACTCAAACCACACAGAAATAACAGGGCAGGGCTGCTGCATGGGGAAATCACAACAGGTGTCCACACTGTGCCTCCACCATTCCTTCTTGGAATGTAGGACTTTCTGCATAAGGTACTGTCTTTGAATAATCCAACTGAGGGTAGTGTTACCACTTAGGTACTTCTCATTCCAAACTACATTTCATTTCCACTCGTATAGTACAGCCGTGCTGGAAGATGTGCCATCGCTTCTTTTCTGATCACTGCTTTAAAAAAAAAAAAAAAAAGTTCTTTTCCAGCCACCCCATCTTTTTGTTATCATTTCCCCCTGTCTTGTTTTATGCCTCCCTCTCTAATCTGCTTTCCCAAGCTTTTAGCACTTGTTACTGTCCTTATAAACAACCAAATACAGAAATGTAACACCTCACTTCCTCAGTGGTCACTCCCTTTCATTTTGTGGTCTGGCCGGTCTGAGGGTCAGACTGTGTTTGCAGCACCCTTTTCATCCGTTGGCTGTGAATGAGGATCACCTGTTTGCCAGAATCTGTGAGGCTGGGTCTCTGAGTGGTTGGACAGCCCCTGACTCTCCCTGTGCCTGCATGCACAACACAACACACACACACACACACACACACACACACACACTCATTCATGCACACAGGCACAGATGGGGCCAGAGACATTGGGCACTGTGGTTTCAGTGGGGACGCCAGATGGTGAATTGTGTCTGCTAGGTTGTTTAACAGAACTGTGCCTCTGGGGCCAGCAAAGTTGAGGACACACCCCCAGAGCCTTTCATCTGCTGTGAGCAAGATATGTTTAACCCACTAATGAAATTAGAAATAAGATAAGCACTCCTTTATTTTTTATTGTGTTAAAATACACATAAAATTTACCATCTTAACTGTTTAAGTGCACAGTTCGGTGGTATTGAATACATTTACGTTGTTGTGGAGCCATCACCACTATCCATTCCCTTCATGCTTTGCATCTTGTAAAACTGAAGCTATGTGCCTGTTAAACAGTAACTTTCCATTCTCCCCTTTCTCCAGCCCCTGGGAACCACCATTGTACTTTGTGTCTTGATCATTTTGACTTTTCTAAGTACCTCATGTAAGTGGAATCATGCAGTATTTGTCTTTTTTGACTGGCTTGCTTCAGTTAGTCTAATGTCCATCCATGTCACAGCATATTACAGAGTTTCCTTCCTTTTTCAGGCTGCATAGTGCTCATTGTATGCATATACTAACTTTTTGCTTATCCATTCATCCACTGATGGACACTTGGGTTGTTTCTGTGTTTTAGCTGTTGTGAATAATGTTGCAATGATTATGACTGTACAAATATCTCTTCAATATTTCAGTCCTTTGGGGTATATATCCGGAAATGGAATTGCTGGGTCATATGGTAATTCTATGTTTAATTTTTTGAGGAACCTCCATCCTGTTTTCTTCAGCAGCTGTACCATTTTGCATTCCTACCAACTACGCAAAAGGGTTCCAATTTCTCCACATCCTTGTCAACACCTGCTGTTTTCTGGTTTTTGGATGGTAGCCACCCCATTGGGTGTGAGGTGATACCTCATTGTAGTTTTGATTTACATTTCCCTAATGATTAGTGATGTTGAGCATCTTTCCATGTGCTTATTGGCCATCTGTACCTCTTCTTTGGAGAAATGTGTATTCAAGTCCTTTTGCAATTATTTGCACTCCTTTATTTTTAAAGCCCAATATTGTGCTGTAATACTTTATGACTGTGTAGAATAGATACCAAATGTTGTGGAGTCCACATATACACAAAGATACGAATTCAATTATTCCCAAAGTATTACTTTGGGGGCAAAATTAGGACATTCCCCAAAGACGTTTAAAAACTCTTTTTAAAGTCACAAAGTTTTTATGTGTAAATTTATACGTGTGTGTGTGCATATTAAATACCAGGCAAGAAACATGTGATTTGCATATGTTATCTACTGGGAGCTTTGTAACTCCAAGAACATCCACTTGTGTGAAAACACATTCACACACAGAGTTGCAGCCCCGTTGTCAAACTCAGTAGGACTGGTCACTGGTTAAGCTGGAGAGTCCATTAAAATGATGAGGACACATGAAAATTGACACATACTTTAAACATTTTATTTTAAATGAAAACATAATTTCTAAGCCGCATGTTGATGAGCATTTTGATTTTTCCCAGCTAGTAGTGTACACATGGAGACCCTGATATTTTTTTCCTGCTAGTAGTCTGTCACTTGCTGTAAAATTTGGAGTACCAGAAACGTTCTGATGTCGGCCCAAAGCCTTTTCCTTGAGGAAGGCTCCTCTGACTGCAGTGTCTCTCTTATATAAACTCAGCCATAATCTATCGCCTACAACTTCCATTTATATTCCTTTAAGGCAGACCTAGAATCTAGCAATCCTTGCAAAGTTCATCTACATTCAGGATCCTTCCAGACTTTTTCCAGGCTTTTAGAGCTGTCTCTCGCACACCTAATTCACCAGCAGACTTTTTCATGATTTGCCTTCACTGGGCCATTACAAGGTATTTAACTCAGTTTTTAGAGAAATGACTCCTTTCTGACATTCATAGTTAATTGCTTTTATTTACATGGTGCTTGGAGAGTATAAATGCAAAGCAAATACAATTGGGACAGAAAGGAAACCCAGCCCACCTGGCACGAACACGCAGCTCTATTGGTGGGAGGAAATGCGAGCAAATGTGTTGGCGCTTTGACCACTGGTGACGGACACTCGTAGGCGACTGACTGGGAGTCACTGTGTGTTCTAAGCTCGTAGCATAGGTTGACTCATTTAATCTTCCCCGTACCCCCATCGGATAAGGCACTGTTATTTCTTTTTCCCAGATGAGGAGAATGATGCCCGGGGAGGTTGAGAGATTTGCCTAAGAGTAGCCTGCTAGCTGTCAGCGTTCACCCTGCCTTAGTCATTCTGTCTTGCAAAGGGAATGAGAGCATTTTACATGCAGGTAAATTAAGGTCAGGGAGAGCAAGTGAGAGCGAAACTGTGTAGAGATACTTATCCCTTAAACAAAACCCCCCTTCATAGCACAGAAAGCCTTCTGAAACATTCTCTATAGTGAATTAGAATCTAGGCTTTTAGAGGTAGAAATGACCTACATAATCACCTATCCTATCTCCCACATATCCTGACAGGATAACCAAGGCCCAAAGGGGCGAAATGATTTGCTTTACAGGGACCCAACTAGTTAGGGGCAGGTTCTCCGTGAGACTAAGCTTCCTGGCTTAATCCACATTTTCTTCCAGGAGAAAGGGATGCGTGCCTTCCTGAGAGAAGCATTCAGGAAATGTGTCAGAGTCTGCCAAGAGAGAAGGAAGGTTGGTAGACATGAACACCTTAGTGTTCATCGAATCCACATCTGTCTATCTCAAGCCAGTGTAAAGCTTGTACCAGAGATTCTTAGGGCTGGACAGGGTCTAGTGATGTGGTTTTATCTGTCCTGTCTAGAAAAGGAAGGAATGAGCCCGGCTGAGCCCCTCCAAGGCAGACGATGCTCTCACTGCTTTGGAGGTGAGGAAGCTGAGACTCAGAGAGGTGACGTGATTATCCAGAATCACACAGCCAGGAGGAAATGGAAGCTGGATGTGAATCTCCTCTTGCTGAAGCCGAGGCCCATGGTCTTTGTGCTGCCTCGGGATGCCACCCACGGGGCAGGGCAATTGTTCACCTGGTACGGTTGTGTGACAACAGGTTTTCTTGGCAAGAAGTTCTTCCAAAAGCTAATCCTAAATATCTCTTTAATTTAAATCTGTATCCTTCTGCAGCCCTCAGTCAGCAATGAAAGCAATTGGTCATAGTCTTTTGGGTAATAATCTTTATATATACATATATTTTAATTGGGATATAATTGACAAATAACAATTGTATACACTTAAGGTGTACAATGTGATGATTCAATATCTGCATACATTGTGAAAGGTTGTTTTTTGTTTTTATTTTTGTTTTTTAAAGAAGATGTTGGGGGTAGGAGTTTATTAATTAATTTATTTATTTTTGGCTGTGTTGGGTCTTCGTTTCTGTGCGAGGGCTTTCTCTAGTTGTGGCAAGTGGGGGCCACTCTTCATCACCGTGCGCGGGCCTCTCACTATCGCGGCCTCGCGGCCTCTCTTGTTGCGGAGCACAGGCTCCAGACGCTCAGGCTCAGTAGTTGTGGCTCACGGGCCTAGTTGCTCCGCAGCATGTGGGATCTTCCCAGACCAGGGCTCGAACCCGTGTCCCCTGCATCGGCAGGCAGATTCTCAACCACTGTGCCACCAGGGAAGCCCTGAAAGGTTGTTTTTAAGGCTTTTTTTTTCTGTTATTGAACTTTTAAAAATTGAAATATAATTGACTTTCAACACTTAGTTCCTGGTGCACATCATAGTGATTCGTATTTCTGTACGTTACAAAATGATCACCACCATAAGTCGAGTTATCATCTGTCACCGTACAAAGTTATTACAATATTGCTGACTTATTCCCCCTGCTGTACATTTCATCCCGTGACTCATTTATTTGTAACTGGAAGTTCGTACCTCTTAATCTCCCTCACCTATTTCACTCATCCCCCACCCCCTTCCCTCTGGCAGCCACCTGTTTTTTCTCTGTATGTATGACTCTGTTTCTGTTTTATTATGTTTGTTCGTTTGTTTTGTGTTTAGATTCCACATATAAGTGAAATCATATGGTATTTGTCTTTCTGCTTGACTTATTTCACTTAGCGTAATACCCTTGAGGTCCATCAATGTTGTCACAAATGGCAAGATTTCCTTCTTTATTATGGCTGAGTAATAATACATTATATATGTATATACCACATATTCTTTAACTACATCTATTGATGGGCACTTAGGTTGCTTCCATATCTTGGCTGTTGAAAATAATGCTTCAGTGAACATAGGAGTGCATATATCTTTTTGAATAAGTGTTTTTGTTCAGAAAAATACCCAAAAGTGGAATTGCTGGATCATATGGTAGTTCCATTTTTAGTTTTTTGAGGAACCTCCATACTGTTCTCCACAGTGACTGCACCAACGTACATTCCCACCAACAGCGCATGAGGGTTCCCTTTTCTCCACACCCTTGTCAATACTTGTTATTTGTTGTCTTTTTTTTTTTTTTATTGCAGTATGCGGGCCTCTCACTGTTGTGGCCTCTCCCATTGCGGAGCACAGGCTCTGGACGCGCAGGCTCAGCGGCCATGGCTCACGGGCCTAGTCGCTCCGCAGCATGTGGGATCTTCCCGGACCGGGGCACGAACCTGTGTCCCCTGCATTGGCAGGCGGACTCTCAACCACTGCGCCACCAGGGAAGTCCCTTGTTGTCTTTTTGATAGTAGCCATTCTGATGGGTGTGAGGTGATGTCTCATTATAGTTTTGATGACATTTTGTGAATGAAATTGTATCTTGGATATTTTTGAGCCTACTTGAGGGGGGAAAAGAAGACCGATTAGGGGTGTTTGGGTACTAGTAGAATCTTAAGGTTGAAGGAATCTCTTTCACATCACCATTACCCATGCTCACATCTGCTGTTTGCGTCTCCATCAAGCCTGTGCTGGGTGGTTTTCAGCCCAGTAATTGAGAGACATAAGACAGAGGGACCTCACCACCTTAGACAGCCAATTCCATCTTTGGCCAGGAAGTCACACTCACATATAGTCTTTTACAGGATGAAGCTTTTTAAAACATTGCTTTAGATTTCTCTTATGTTTACAAAAGTAGTTCATGTTTAGCATGGAAACTTGGATAACTGAAGAAAGCTCAAGGAAGAATATGAAAACCTATGCGTATTAGTTATCTATTGCTGTATAACAAATTACCCCAAAGCTTAGCAGCTTAAAGCGACAAACTATTATTATTTCATATGATTTGAGAGTCAGGAATCTGGAAGTGGCTTAGCTTGCTTAGTGGCTTAGTTCTCTCATGGAGCTGCCGTCTAGCTGTGAGCTGAGGCTACAGAAATCTAGACGTTTCACTGGGGCTGGCGGGTCTGCTTTCAGACCCAGTCACGTGTGTGCTGGCAGGAGGCTTCTTTTCTTGCCATACTGGCCTCTCCATAGGGCTGCTCACGGTATAGTTTCTCTCCACACCATGTGGATCTGAGAGAGAGTCAATTTGCATTAGAGAGTGACCAAGATAGAAGCCAGAATCTTTTCTAAGCTCATCTTAGAAATGACATTCCATCACTTCTGTTGAATTCTGTTGGTCACATAACCAACCCAGGTATAACATTGTCAGAGGGACTACCCAAGGCTGTGAATACCAGGAAGTGGAGATCATTGGAGGCCATCGTGAGGCTGCCTACCACTGTTTGTCAATTAAAATTTTGTTAGAATAAACTACATACGTTTTTTTGTGTGTGTGTGTGGTACGCGGGCCTCTCACTATTGTGGCCTCTCCCGTTGCGGAGCACAGGCTCCAGACGCGCAGGCTCAGCGGCCGTGGCTCACGGGCCCAGCCGCTCCACGGCATGTGGGATCTTCCCAGACCCAGACACAAACCCGTGTCCCCTGCATTGGCAGGCGGACTCTCAACCACTGCGCCACCAGGGAAGCCCTAACTTACATAAGTTTTTACTCACTGTTTTTATTCCCCCAAGAGTATTACAAAATACAAAAGATCATCAGGAAAAAAAAATCTGAAGAGAACACAATGTTGAGGGATGAATGCACCAATAAACTGTTTATTGCTCTCCCATCCTGGAGACACTTGCTGATTTTATTCCAAGTGGGCCATATTGAGATGTGTGTGTGGTTTGGGGTGGAGGGGAGTAATGGAAGTAGCGTGAATGGAAGGGTCTGGGTGTGCCGTGATCCTGAGGTCGTTTGTGTTTTGGGGAACCAGAGGTCCTCCTGCCTCTGGGATGGGATAAGGAATGTAGGATTCTGTCCAGGCTGAAACATGGAGAGGCTCTTGGCTCCTGGACCCCTTCACTCTGCTGTTTTGGATGCAGTCTAAGAAGCAGAGGTTTGTAAGAAATATTCCAATTTTTACAAATAATTATTTGAAAAAAAGGTGTAAGTACTTAAATCATAAATGTATATAGATGGTGACTTAAAAGTGTTTTGTGGCGGAAAGAATTTTGTTTATGCAAAAACAGTATACCAAGATCTAATAGGAAATCATAACATCTGGATAAACAATAATGTTCTATAATCCCTTCCCCCAACTATTAAGTCATACAGATAATATAGGAAACGCATGGGTACACAGTAGGTAATGCACACTTATAGATATGTGACATTTTAAAAGCACACATGCAGAGCTTTTAAAAAAAATGGCAATACCTGTATAGTATTTTGGTGACTAATGGTAATGCAGAAGCAAACGCTAATATCAAGTAAACTTGAATGAATTCTTTTATAGTCAGAGGAAATTTATCAGCAAAAATTGGCACAAAACAAACAACACAATGGAATAAATTTGAATAAATGCCTGCATAGGCAGTCACAGGACATGTTGATAAATATTCCAACATAAACTGATACAAGGTATAACAAAATATTAATTTTGAAGGAATCCCTATGTCATGCTTTCAACAGAAGCTAACATTTCACGGAATGGTAGTGTGTGCATACAAAGCAACAGAGAGGAAACTGAATCTGTTTTCCCAGGGTGGCTTAAGTCTAGGGTTTGTGACTGTGTGTCTGCTGCTTTGAGCTGCAGTTTGCAATCATCATAGCACTGTGGATCCTAGATGTCGGGGGCGGGGGAAGCCTCCATGGCCCCCGCTCCGCCCATCTGGGGACCCTCTGGCAGACAGGGAACGAACACAGCAAATTGGTGTGGCCTCCCTGCCCAGCCTCCCTCAGCCAGAGGCAACCCATGGGTTTCTCCATCCCAGGCCAGACCTATTGGCGGCCCCAAGTGGGTAGCGGGCAGGACAGCCACAAGGTAGCTACTCCTGCTCTTTGGCTGGACCCTGAGAGAGGTGAGGTGCTCAGGGTCGTCATTTTGAATATGGAGCAACTTCCTAACCAGCAGTTGGCTCTGAAGCCCTTTACACGTCCTCTGTTTCAGGCCTTGAGCTCTGTGGCCTTGGAACAGTCTGTGTCCTATGTTGGATCCAGATGTGGTCCCCCTGTGAGAGTGTGAGGAACCCGAGCCTTCACGTGAATGGGTTTCCCCCTGTTACTGCTCATACTTTAGAAAATTCTCTGGCAGGCATCAAGCTGAGCCCCTTACAGGTGGCTATGCAGTTCCCTTTGTCCTGCAGTCAGCCGGAATCGAGCCAACCCAGCCCAGGACACAGGAGAAGGTAAACCCTGACACCTCTCCGTGGGGAGCAGTGCTGCACATAAAAGTGCCACCAAGGGCTTCCCTGGTGGCGCAGTGGTTGAGAGTCCGCCTGCCGATGCAGAGGACACAGGTTCGTGCTCCGATCCGGGAAGATCCCACATGCCGCGGAGCAACTAGGCCCGTGAGCCATGGCCGCTGAGCCTGCGCGTCCGGAGCCTGTGCTCCGCAACGGGAGAGGCCACAACAGTGAGAGGCCCGCGTACCGCAAAAAAAAAAAAAAAAAAAAAAAAAAGTGCCACCGAGAAAACGGAGCAAAGCCCGGTGACTGGATGCAGAGGGATGTGTCTGCGGATGGAAGCCACAGCTGGGCTTGTCGCATGTGGAGTCCTCACCACCTCCTGGCAGGGAGAGGCAGCATTGGAGACCTGAACGTTGGCTCGTTGATTAGCGTGCTGGGAGGGGGATGAGGGCTTTGTGGGGAGCACAGGGTTTGGCAGCAGAAAGGTCTAAAATCAATTACGTAACCTCCTTTACACCTTAGCTTCCTCATCTGTAAAATGGGGCACCTGCCCAATGGGGTCGTGGTGAGGATTGAATTAGATAATGTATTTAAAGGCTCTAGGATCGTTTCTGGTACATAGTAAGGGTTTAATAATCCTAGTTTAAAAAAAAAAAAAGCTGTGTAATTCTGTGTCAATCTAATAACCTCTCTAGTTTACTGTAAATGGAAAGACTAGACTCTTTGTTGGGTCTAAATAGCTCTTCCTCAGCTTAGCTCCCGTTTCTTTCTCCCCAGTTCCAGCCGCCACCGAATCGCCTTGCTTGGAGCGGTAGCAGGAACTTGGGTGGAGAGGAACATGCAGCTGGGAAAGTGGAAATGGCTGGGAGTTTAGGGGGCTCTGCCCTCAAGCTGCTTCCTAGAGCTGTCTTGCTTCTGAGCCTGTCTCCTCATTTGTGTGAGGTGGGGGTGGGGGGGAATAGCATTGTCTACTTGGTGGGGAGATGAGAATTCTTACTATACAGAAGGCACCTGTAGTTCCTGGCATTTCCTGGCACACACTGATGACCAGTGCGAGGTAGCTGTTATCACCGTGTCTCAGTCAAGGGGCCTTTCATCCCTGGGCATCTCGGGCCATTTCACAGGGTGTGCTCGTGAGCCCTGTCTGCCTCGGGACTTTCCTCTGCCCTGGCCCCAGTGTCCTCATCAGCCTCTGGCAGGACACATCCGTCATGTCTGCCTAAAGAGTGAGGAGATGTCTGGGTGAAGCAGGGCAGAGTGGGCCATGCCTGAGGCTCACGGGAGTCTTCAGCAGTCCTTTTCCTGTCAGGCAATACATGCAAGAGATGATGCCACGTGGAGCAACTCACGGTGGTCTAGCTTTCTGACCAAAGCTGAGGTTTGTGCTTCCAGGGCATTGTGGATCTCTTTACTTGAACATTCTCAGACTCTTCATCTTTTTTTTTGTTTTGGTTTGGTCGCGCCGTGTGGCTTGAGGGATCTTAGATCCCCATCCAGGGATCGAACCTGGACCCTTGGCATTGAAAGTGCGGAGTCCTAACCACTGGACCGCCAGGGAATTCCCTCAAACTCTTCATCTTTAATTGCACTTCTTCTTAGGGTCACACTCATTTTTGGTCTCAGAGCCAAAAGGTTCAGAATTATCACAGATCTGTGCTCTTCTGACAAAACAATGTCTCTTGACCAACCAAATAGGGCAGGCAGTTTACAGGTGAAGCTGGTTGCAGAAGTCCCAGGTTCTTCTCCAGCTGTAACATAGAGGGGGTTCAGGTTCTGGCGTCAGATGCCTCGCTGCCTGCTGTAGTCCACGTCACTTATATCTTCTACCCTTGCAGAGTGAAGGTGGTAATGGCGTTCACCTCAGAAGGTTGTTGCAAAACATCAGTAAGATAATACAGATAAAGTGCTTATCCGTACCAGGTTCATTTCAAGGACTCAAATAAACGTTAGCTCTTGATTTTATTTATAATGGGCATATCATTTTTAAACCTGTTGCCTGCATCTGACAGTTTTTTATTCTTTAGAAGTAATGATTTTCGAGTCCTGAATTAGACCCTAGCAGTTTGCAGGAAAAGTCTCTGATCTTTGAGGGCATCTGTCTTGGTTGAATGCAGAACAACCAGATGGAGATATCTAGTGGGCAGATAAAGATATTAGCATCTTCTGGATCATGTGCTCAACCACATTATAAGATAATGCTTGGATGTAAGGGCCGGCCTCTGTGTGTGTGTTCTCAGTGTGTGGATGTGGACCAGGTGGCAATTGCAGTGGTCAAGAAGCATTTGTGGTTTAGAGCTTGGGGTCTGGAGTAAGCCTTCCTGGTTTTACATCCTGGCTTCCCCACTGTCAATCTGACCATGGGGACCATGGGTGAGTCACTGAATTCAACTGTTTCCTCATCTGTTAAATGTGGATAAAGTGCATTTTCCCCTAGGGTAAGTGCAAAGACTGAATAAGATCAATGAGAAGCAGTTTGCACTAAGGTGATACTGAACTGGGGGCAGTCAGACCATACTCCTATTCCCTGCAGGAGAATGGGCAGGACCAGCCCTCGTATGTGCACCTTGCACTGTAGTTCATTGGTAGCGTCGCTGGTAGATACTCAATGAAAAAAAAATCTGTTTCTCACTTTAGCAGTGAATGGATTAGATATCCGTTTCATGCATGATCTCACTTATACGTGGAATCTGAAAAAGTCAAACTTGAAAGCAGAGAGTAGAATGGTGGTCGGCAGGGGCTAAGGGAGTGGAGGAAATGGGATGTTGGTAAAGGGTACAACGTTTCAGTTATGCAGGATGAATAAGTCCTGGAGATCTAATGTACAGTAATGTGATTGTAGTTAATGATACTCTACAGTATGGATGAAATTTGCTAAAAGAGTAGATCTTAAGTATTCTCAACACACACACACAAAGGTAACCCTTTGAAGCAATGGCTGTGTTAATGAGCTTGATTGCAGTAATTGTTTCACAGTGTATATCAAAACATCACATTGGGGACTTCCCTGGTGGCACAGTGGTTAAGAATCCGCCTGCCAGTGCAGGGGACACGGGTTCAAGCCCTGGTCCAGGAAGATCCCACATGCCATGGGGCAACTAAGCCCGTGTGCCACAACTACTGAGCCTGCGCTCTAGAGCCCGAGAGCTACAACTGTGGAGGCTGTGTGCCACAACTACGGAAGCCCGCATGCCTAGAGCCCATGCTCCGTAACAAGAGAAGCCACCGCAATGAGAAGCCCGCGCACCGCAACGAAGAGCAGCCCCTGCTCACTGCAACTAGAGAAAGCCCGCGTGCAGCAACAAAGACCCAACGCAGCCAAAACTAAATAAATAAATAAATAAAATAATTTAAAAAAAACATCACGTTGACAAGTAAAAATTCTATTTAAAGTGTACAGTTATACCTCAGTAAAGCTGGAAAAATGCAAACTTCAATAATGCTGCAGTGCTACCTCTGAAGTGAATAAGAGAGCTTTGCAGAGTTTTCATGACTCCTCATTATAATAATTGGCTGACTTTGGGTTAAGTATGAGGTCTGATCATCCCAATCTGGCCTCTAGGTTTTTTGCTGTTTTATTCAACATACTTTCATAAACAAGTGTTCTCTAGGTAAACATCTGTGAAAGTCAAAATACCAAAACAGATGAAAGCTAGAACCAGGCTGGATGCTACGTCAGTGTTTTAGTGGCAGCAAAAAAACATCATCTGTTACATTTAATTATTGTGTCTAGTTTGAGTTCTGTTGGTTTGGTAGTGTTTGGAGTTGATTTCTAAATTTACTGGGGATTTTATACCAGTTTTCTGTTTCTGCACATTTAAGGAATTTTTTTTTTTTTTTTTTTTTTTTTTTTTTTTTTTTTTTGCGGTACGCGGGCCTCTCACTGTTGTGGCCTCTCCCGTTGCGGAGCACAGGCTCCGGACGTGCAGGTTCAGCGGCCATGGCTCAAGGGCCCAGCCGCTCCGCAGCATGTGGGATCTTCCTGAACTGGGGCACGAACCCGTGTCCCCTGCATCGGCAGGCGGACTCTCAACCACTGCGCCACCAGGGAAGCCCCGGCTTACTTTTTTTATGTCAGCGTTTCGGCTTTCGGCAGACTTCTGCATTTGCACCTATTTTCGTATTTTCTACAAAGAGCTTTTCAAGTGATAACAGTCATTAACTTCATTGCTACAGAATGAAATAAAAGGGATACTAATGTAGCTATTGAGAAATACGAACCTTCACTCAAATCTTTTCAGGGTCATTAAGAAAGCACAGTTTTAACTGTTGATTTTGGTTTGATTTTTTTTTTTTTCGCCCCTAGGATTTGGAGTGTATTTAAATTGATCTTAAATTCTGAAGCTAAATGATCAAAAGAAACCCCTTTAATAATACAGTTGTCTAAAATCTATTCAGTTTAGCTGTTGGAGGGTGCAAGATTAACATGCCTAAAGCCTAGCTCTGATCATTTCATAATTTTGTTTTGTTTCTTTTTAAACATTATGAGCTTTGAAGTCAAAAGACCTGGCTTCATTTTATGGGCTGGTTATATAATCTCTCTGATTCTCACTTTCTTTCTCTAAAATGGAGATAATAATACCTACTTCAAAGGACGGTTATGGCAATTAAGTGAGATCGTGTGTGTGAGATATTAAGCACAGTGTAGGTGTCAATAAAACTTAAAAGTAAAAAAGGTGGAAAGCTAAAAACCTATAAGGACTTCTCTGTCTTTACAATATAAAATCCAGATTCTTTGATGCCACATTCTAGACCCCTGCATAGTCTGGCCTACAGTGACCTCATAGCCAAGTTGTTGTTTTCCAGCCAGATGGACAACTTTCACTCTTCATTTTCCAGAAAACTTTCAAACTTTTTGACCAAGACCCTCAATAAGAAACACATTTTACACATGCAACAAAAGTTTCACGAAGCAGTACCTCTCACCTTGCCACATGAAATACATTCTGTTCTACATAGAAAATGCTGGTCTGACCATTAAACTGATAGCAGGTTTTCAAACTTGCTGGTTGAAAACCCACTGATCTGGAAGACTCTTCATCTCCATTTCTTGAAATTCGCACCCTCCCTTGAGACCCATGCCCCCATCATGAAATCTTCCCTCATCTTGGCAGCTGGTGGCCTTCTCTGAACTTACCATTTTTTCTCAATCTCATTTTTGGAATTCGCTGCAAGTTGGCTTTTATGTTAATTGTTGACTTATACCATCTCTGTGACTAGATGGCAGGTGCGGTCAGGGCTTGGTCCCTGTGGTCATTTATCAACCTGTGCGTGTAGCAGGAGTCCTGCCCATTGCTCTGAGGTCCAGACTCCGAGGTGTTTGTTAAATTGCATGGTGTCTTGACTGCTTCGCTGCCTTTGTGCTGACATTTGAAAGCCATAAAATCAGGTTTGCATGTGGACTCTTGGGGACAGCAGCTTCTCGCCGTGACTACTGCCTAGATCAGAGGTCTTCATCTGTCGGGCTGCGTTGGCTTCCTGTGTATCTGGAAAAGAATGCTATGGGTTGGCATTGGGGTTCCAGCTTCTAAATGGAGATTCTCAATTTCCGGTTTTCTGACATGACTTTGCTAGACCTGAGGCTCCTTTCAGCTCCAGCAGTGTGTGAGCAAAGATCAGTAACAGCCTCCTCTCTGATTAAGCACAGCCTGGTATTTTTAAACCTCAGGCCTTTGCAGCATGGAACAGATAATGATTTTAGCCTATGAGACTCGCATTTTGTAACATAAGACGTTTTTAGATATGTTTCCATGTGTGGATATACTGTTCTCTCGATCCTATATGTGAGGGTATTTATACACAGTATTAATGATGTAGAGTCTTTCATCTACAATGAAAAAATATTATATAAACCAGAATAGAATATCTATATCTTAACTCCGTACACTTACCTCATGTTGGGAGCCCAGTATTGAGATCCTGACTAAGGATGAGATTTAGGGGAGGGCAGGACCCATTTTATGTTTACTCAAATTATCTACCCAAAGGTCAACCTCATTTAAAGGCACTGATTTAATTTAGGAAAGTTATTTTTCTCTTTTAAATCTAATTTAAGAAGCTTGACTGAAATAGTAATAGATAGCAGAGAACTGCCTGTGCAGCAGTGTAAACCAGCAGATCTGGACATAGTGACATCTCTCCACAGTGACCTACAGGGACAAAATACATAGCAGAAATATCTAGGGAATTGTGGATTAAAAACAATGAAGCAAACAAAAAGATAAACAACCCACTGATAACTGCATAATAATATCTAGTAGAAGTTACTGATGCACAGTTTTTATAATGACTTTCTTTTTTAAGAGGCTGATGGATCCTTAGGTTTTTATAGTAAATCTCTTCATCCATAGGCACATTTTTCTCTTTTGAGCATCACGCACTTGTAGGGACTTATGAAGTGAATTTAGTTAAATTTGGCACTCAGAGAATTTGCACCCAAGCTTCCTTATTTTGATTCTTCCCGATCCCGTCTGCCATTTACCAGAGTTAAAATGTGTGTCAAAGGAAGCGAGATTTGTCTTAAAAGAGATTTGGAGAAAATCTTCCTTCAATATTTAAACTGCTTGACAAAGTCACGTTCACACGGAAGTCAGTATGGAGATGAGGAAGTTAAAATCAGGTGGCTTAGTTTTCATTACTGGCTGAAACCCATCGATAGGATTGCCATGGAGCACTAATTAATTACCCAGGGTCTCATTCACTAATCACATTGCATGAAACTTCCCTCCTGGCTGAGACTCAAGGGCAAACCATAGGCATCCAGCCAGCTGGTTTTTCATAGGCATTATGCTACCTCTATAAATTAATGTGAACCTAATATATACGGTCAGCAGTTTACTTTCCCTTGGCGACCCTCTCTGGTTAAACAGCTTTAAATGAAATCTTATATTGAGAGTGAAAAGTTTCTTGCAAAGGGCGGGGGGGGAAGGAAGATTTAAAATCCTCTTCGTAATCTTTTTTCCCACGGTGTATACTATTTTGGCTCCAGTAAAAAATCTAACGCACAGATGACATGATGATTGCCTTTTGTTGTCTGAAAAGTGGGCCTATATAATGCTTAAGGAAGAGACTTTTTCCACGATATTTTTTAACTGCAATAATAATCTGTTCATTAAAGGCATGCTGTACACCAACACATGTCTTAACTCGTATATTCTCACATCAGTCCTATGAGGATGCTATTACGGCCACCATTTATGGGTGAGAAAATTGTGAGCCTGTCAACTTGTCCAGGGTCACATCTAGTAAATGCTGGGGCCCAGATTCGAACCATGTTATGTCACCAAAGACCATGCTCGTTTGATTGTGTTACTATTCATGACTCATCTGGTCCCTTTGTATCATTCCTTTTAATTTCAGGAAAATATGAATGGTCTTAGTCTTTAAAAATATTCCTGTTTCCATATTCATTTTTTACATTCATCTGGATTAGTAAATCATTTTAGAAGCATGTTGATCTCTAGCACATTGTTTTATGTCTTCAAATCCCTTTAATGTCATGCAGCTTTTGTTCAGAGAGCAAAAAGTGGTGGGCATCTTTAAACCAGAGGAAACAGGTACAGCTTATTCACACGTCACTCACGCTGCTGTCCATCTTGAGACGCTTCCAAACAATTCCAATAGAAAAGGGAAATTCCAGAGTGCACGTACACGGACGGTTTCCAAGGCAGTGCCTATTGAGAATGCAGCCTTCCATCCTGAAGCTGTGAATGGTTTGGCTACAGCTTGTCCTATATGTAAATTAATTTCCAAGAGCGTGTGTAATAAACGCTTCTATGAAAGGACATACAAAAGAGTGTTTTGTCACAACCCAGTTCCCCTGTTAAAAATACCTCACTAGAGACAACAGGTTGATATTCATTGGTTTATGTGGGTCCTGTCTTAAGCCAACACTTTCCTCCTTAGTATGCAGTGCTGATGTTCTTGATTGAAAAGAGTCCATTCCATTTCTTTTCATAGGGTCATGAAAAGTTAGAAAAAGGAAAAACTGAGCTGAACGTACAGAATAAATAACTAAATGGTGCCGGCAGTCGGCCCTTTTGTTTTCAGACGTTCTCTCTCCCCATCCTTTGTGAGTCACTGAGCCAGTAAGACCTATCAGAGACGCCTCAGTGTATAGAACATTTTATGTGGAGCTTTAGTTGTCATCCACAGCAAAGGGCCAGTTGCCTCTAGGCCTCCTTTCAGGTGATAACCGATGGATTTGGACCTCCTGGGTGTGCTCCATGTATCCTGCATTCATCTCTCAAGATGTTTTAGGTTGTGATTGAATATAAAGCATCAGAAAGGTGATGTCAGTCCAGTAAAAACATTAAGGGGATTTTAAACATGAGTGTGGAAATGTAGAAAATGAGCTTGAAATGAAGGTACCTACTACTAGTCTTTTTGTGCATGGTTAATTGGATTAGAATTACAATGTCTGTGATAGCTATTAAGAAGGCTATATGGCATTACTAGGGTGTAGCATGTTTCTTTTAGAACTTAGCATTTCAAAAGGCCCACTGGGAGAAAATTCAGTTCCTGTTTTAATATGAACTTGTGGTTCTCAAAGATGATTTCTTGGATGCCTTTGTTACTAATGTTATCAATAAGATTTCGTTTTACACATTCTGAATTCTAACAAGAAGTCAGTGTACTCTGAATGTAGTTTCCTGTAGTGGTTTTGCCTAAGTGGGGTGGGAGGAGGGTATGCAGGTGGGTGATGAGTGGGCGATGCGGGTGGAGAGGGTAGGCACCACCATTCCACTCACTCTATATAATGCCTGAAAAATTGGAGTTACGTCCCCCTGGCATTCTTTAACAATTACTTCTAAGTAAGGCACGTGATTACTAAAATTCACCTGAAACATGCAGTTATTTCTTAGAAGAATTTTTAATATTTACAGTTAAATGAGAACATTTTTAAATGAAAACATTATACATTGACTATAGCAAAGACATTTGTTTAGTAAGAGAGTCACCTTTTCCCCCAGAAAATGTGTAAATGTCACTATATTTCTTAGAAAAGAAAGGATATATATATATATATATATATATTTGGATAAAGAAACAAATTTTTTTTAAAGGCATAACAAGGGCTTCCCTGGTGGCGCAGTGGTGGAGAGTCCGCCTGCCGATGCAGGGGATGTGGGTTCGTGCCCCGGTCCGGGAAGATCCCACATGCTGCGGAGCGGCTGGGCCCGTGAGCCATGGCCGCTGAGCCTGCGCGTCCGGAGCCTGTGCTCCGCAACGGGAGAGGCCACATCAGTGAGAGACCTGCGTAGTGAAAGAAAGGAAGGAAGGAAGGAAGGAAGGAAGGAAGGAAGGAAGGAAGAAATGGCATAACAAAATTTTAAAACACACAGATACATGGGCACAGAGGGTATTTGCATTAGGTTAAAAAAAAAAGAGAGAACTAGAACTAGCTGTGACTTAACAGCTCCTCCGCCCCCTCGGCTCTGACTGAGCTGACTTCCAACAGGGCAGACTAGGGCAAGCTGTGGGTGCCAGAGAACAATCTGTTGGGTGAGCGGGAAACACCCACCCTTCTTCTGTAAAACAATAACACTAAATGTCAAGAGCTGTGAGGGATCTGAGATTTTGCCCTACCTGCCAGCTAACAAGTTACCCTACCACAGTGTTGTGGATGCTGGCAGAGATGCCAGACTCCTGGGTCAGAGATACAGGACTTTATTAGTCACAGCAATACTAGTAGCCAGTGTATCAATATTTTTCACTCTTTTCCTGAGCCCCAATTTCCGGAGGGTGATGCAGAGAGGGCCAGTCAACACCTGTATATGTAGTGAGTTGTGTTAGAGGAGGGGAACCCTGCGTTTAGGGAACCCAAACTTTTATAATGGGCAGCAAGGCTGCTGGATCCTTTGTAGGATCTCTGCAAACACTCTCTCTGTCTTCCAAGGCTGTCTGCTATACACATCTCCCTGAAAAGATAGTCTGTCACAAACGACTCATTTGTAATTCCAAGCGATTCATAGGAAGTGCAGAAACTCGAGAAAATTATCTTCTAACGTAAAATACTCTGGAAACAGACCCAAATAAGCACAGATTCCATGAACAGCTACTGTGCACTGAGTTTTAGGGCTGCATATGTTCCGATGATATAGCCAGTAGCGACAGCATGTATCTCACTGTTATTTTATCAGTTAGATAAAATGTGATACTTTAATTACATTCAGTATCTGTATCACACATCCTTTTCAAAATGTCTTCCCTTCCCTTGTGTTGGTCACCACGGTCCTGCGTAGCTGGGGTTGTTATTCTCCGTTTACACTTGAGGAGACTGTTGTCCAGAGTGACTTGACCAAATTCACACACTAGTTAATGTCCTGGTTGGCACTAAACCTGGGATTTCCTGATACCCAGTCTGTTAGTCTTTGAAACATGTTGCCTAACTCTGTTCCCTGTTTGTCTCTTACACAAGGCAAAGGACATTACCAGCCATTATAGAGGTGACCCAAGGCCAGTCCCAGGTTCCTTCTTGGTAGTTGCCATCCCTCTCCATTAACCTTGGGTGTTGCCCAGACATCCTGGGGGGACTGTCTGGTGGTGGTGCCAGTGGTGTCTGGGGTCAGGAAGGAGTTTGAAATCAGGGGAGCGATTGTGTTGAATGTTTCCTCATGGCTCTACACTGTATTTTCAGTTTAATTGAACACAAGCAGTCTCCACTGTTTCAGCCCCTTTGCTTAGTAGAGCAGCCCCTGGCTCTCCTGGACTTAATGTATAATTACAGGTGTCAGACTCTCCATCTGTGCTTCTGGGGGCACCTGTCTGTCTTGGTTTCCTGCTGCCCGTGTCTGCTTCTTTGCAGCCTCCCCTCAAGTCCCCTCTGTGCACTTCACCATGAATCTTACTGTCCTCTGGGATGATGGCTTGGTCTTGTTCTCTACAAACTCTTTATGTGGCCTTAACGATAACCACAGGAACAGTTATTCATTGAGCGTATCCTGTGTGCCAGGCCCTTTGCAAAGCACATTATATGCATCATCTCATTCAGTCTACCCCAGTGACCCTACGAGATGGATACTGCTATCTCCACGTTTTATAGAGGGAGAAATAGAGAACTGAGAGAGTAAACTGTTCGTCTGAGGTCACACAGTCAATAAGGGATGGAGCTGGATTTCTAACCCCGAGTCTGCTGTCTGGCCTCCTGGCCCTCATACAATTGTGCCAGGACACTTTTACGTGCATGTCTGACATTCATCTGAGTTTGTAATGTGTCTAAAACTGAATTCGAAAACTGATCTTTCTCCTAAAATCTTCTCACCGACCCGTATCCCTAACTTTGAAAAGGACACCGTAGCCTATCAAGTTAAAATCCTGGGAATTTTCTTAGATTCTTCTCTCTTCCTCATCTCCCACAACGAATTCACTAATTTATTCAACAGAAATTTATTTAAGACCCGTGAAGCACACATTGTTCTAAGTTTGGTGGGTACAGAATGAACTGAACAGACAAGAATCTCTGCTCCCATGGAGCTTGTTTTCATGGAAATTAATATCCCCATTTTATGGATTTGGAAACTGAGGCATAGGGAGATGAAGTGACTTGCCTAAGGTCACATATTTAGGATTCAAACCCAGGCATTGTGGTTTAGAAAACCATGGTTTTGACCTTATACCCTGTGCTTCCTGTCACCAAGTCCTGTAGAGTCTCCTCCTCAATCTTCTTGTCTGTCTTCATCCTACTGCCAGTGCCTCTGCCTCTGCCTCTCTGGGCTGGTGTCATTGTCACCAGGATGACTGCAGGAGTCTCCCAACCTGTCTCAAGGCCTGCAGTCTCACGTATTCTCTGTGCTGTACTGGAATGATTTTTCTAAAATGCAGTCTGATCCTGTCACTGTTTTGCTAAAAATCCTTGGTTGGCTTCAAGTAACTTGGTGGTACCTTGGTCCCCAGGACACAGACAGCCTGCCGTGATAAGGTCCCCGCTTAGCAACCTCTAGCCCAATGGTTCTCAGCCTTCACTGTGTATCACAGTCAGCTGGAGGGCTTCCTAAGACGGGGCTTGCTGGGCCCCATCCCCAGAGTTGCTGAGGAGGGAGATCTGGGGCCGCCTGAGAATTTGCATTTCTAACAAGTCCCTGGAGCAGGACCCACGCTGTGAGAAGCACTGCTTGGCAGGGGCCTGGCCTGATGTCTCTGCTCTAGCCCTGGGAGCATTTACGGATTCCTGAGGGACATGCTGTTGCAGCCTTTGATCCTTTTGCACAAGCTGCTTCCTCTGCAGGAGATGGTCTTCCTCTCTCCTTCCCTTTAAATCTCAGTTCAAGTGTCGCTTCCTAGGAAGCTTCCTCTGACTCCGCACAGCGACCCCAGAGCCTCGCCTCTGTGTTTCTATGGCACCGTGTCTCTGGGAAGGCGTCATTCCATCCCCTGTGCTTGAGCCTTGGTTTTACTTATCTGTTCCCACTCACTGACCCTCGACAGTTAGCTCCTTAAGAAAAGAGATCATCTGTTATGTTTTTCACCTTTCTGTCCCTGGCACCTAGCATAGTGCCCAGTATATACTGAAGGTATGTACTTACTAAATGAGTTGAAATGTATAATCCTACTTGTGCTTTAAAAAAGAGTAATCCTGGGGCTTCCCTGGTGGCGCAGTGGTTGAGAGTCCGCCTGCCGATGCCGGGGACGCGGGTTTGTGCCCCGGTCTGGGAAGATCCCACGTGCCACGGAGCGGCTGGGCCCGTGAGCCATGGCCGCTGAGCCTAACCGTCCGGAGCCTGTGCTCCGCAACGGGAGAGGCCACAACGGTGAGAGGCCCACGTACCTCAAAAAAAAAAAAAAAAAAAAAGTAATCCTATTTTAAGTTTTCTTTGTATTAACCTTTAAGTCTTGCCTAAGATGTTTCTTTAAAACTTTAAGGTGTTTCAACACAAAAGCAGTATACATCTGAAGGTCTTAAACTTTCAAAGCTGCTGCACTGCTTGGTTGTTTCATGCAAACAGCAGGAGCTTATTCCCACAAAGGCTGATGTTTGTCTACAGACAACTTACTTGTCGTCCCTGTGGTTTGAAATACTTGAGTTATCCCTCAGTCCCCCTCAGCCTTCAGAGCCTCTCTCTGGTCTCTTCTTAGCCTTGGTTTAATCGAATCAGAGAATTACAGATGCAATAGCGCAGGTGGTGTAAGCCTGGCTTTTACTGAGACAAAGATCAGTGGGCTGTAAACGTGCAGCCTCCATGTTTCCATCCCAAATTACATAATCCCCCATGTTCCTTTCTGTGTGCCTGCGTTGCCTGAGTAATTCCCAAGAGGAATATAGGTTTTATTGCCTGTATAGCCCTCCCCCTTTCTTTTCCCTCCCATCTCAGATGACTAGTTCTTGCCAAAATGTTAAGCTCCAAATTCTAACACAGGAATTTCTGAACAAGATTGTCCCTGGATTGTAGACATTTCTTCAAGAGGTGCTCTGACCTGCTGGTGCAGAGAAAGCTCAAAGGCAGAGAGAGCCTTTCCATCCTCTCTGGGAAAACAGGAAGAGGAAACACGGGTCCATGACGCTTGGGAACCACTGCCCTGCTTTGGGAACCATTTCCTGGGTTCTGGCTGCTTCCAAAATTCAACAAGCAAGCAGAGGGCAGCCCTTTCTGTCAGGTAGAGTGTGGCTGAATCATGTGTCGCTTCTCACACCAAGTCACAACAGCTAACCCGGTAGTTCAGAACCACTGGAGTCTCGACTCAGCTGTTTGGAAAGGGACAGCACTTTCCACCAGATCATTAGTCTCTCGAGCCCCATCACGCTCATGCCTGTTCCACACATTTAATTGTTTACAGTGAGCTTGTCACAGGACTAAATAGGAGGGAACTTAATCCGGTTTCTTATTTGCGTCTTAGGACCCCGTTGGTTGGAAGAAACAGGAAGCCCCCAAAGTAGCTTGAGCCAAGATGGGAGGGGGAGACGTACAACGGGGACCCAGGGGCATTACGTGGACCCCAGGATCAGGAAGTGCGGCCAGGGGTCCTGGGGATAAGGGGCAGAGGGCAGACAGGAACAGTCTCTTGGTCTCTTTTCTGCTTCTACGTGTGCTGCTCTATCCACAGCACCCCAGTCTGTTCTAGCATAAGGGAGACTGAAGCCGACAGAAATCACTGTGTCCGACACCCGATTTCTGGGGAAGAGAGACTCTGGCTCAGCTTCATATTTAATAAATGACTTTTCCTGAGACACAGCCCACCCTAGTCTGCTCCTCAGTCTAGAGAGAGGGTTGGGAGGGAATGGGCCCTCCTTGGCAGACGTGGCTGCAGGGTCTCACCCTTAAGGGTAGGAGACAGTTTTCAGAAAAAGGGGCGTGTAGATGGAGAAGTGGTCCCCATCAATATTGCTGATAATTTCTATCCCACATTCTTCCAAAAAGATTCTGTTTTAAAAAATGGATATAATGGAACCAAAACACATCACAGAGGATATAAAATAAAAACGAGGAGTGATAAGATTAGGGAGAGGGACGATGCATCAAGAAGCTCTGATTGGGGCTTCCCTGGTGGCGCAGTGGTTGAGAGTCCTCCTGCCGATGCAGGGGACACGGGTTCGTGCCCCGGTCCGGGAAGATCCCATATGTCGCGGAGCGGCTGGGCCCGTGAGCCGTGGCCGCTGAGCCTGCGCGTTCGGAGCCTGTGCTCCGCAGCGGGAGAGGCCACAGCAGTGAGAGGCCCGCGTACTGCAAAAAAAAAAAAAAAAAAAAGAAGCCCTGACGGGGAGAAACTTATTGTAATGTGGGATTTCAGAATTAGTAGGTTTTCAAGTTCTGGGGCCAATTACACCCAGAATTCATGAACCAGATTGCTAGGATAAGAAAGAGAAAAGATTTGCGGTTAAACCTGATCTTGGTATTCTGGCTAGAGTCTGTTTCTTCTAAATGCACAGGGATATCGTATCCACTGTTCCTGGAAGGAGCCTCCAGCCTGCGTCAGGGGAAGATGATGAATTGGAGGGCAGGTGTTAAACAGGCACATGTTCTCTGGTTAACACAGCCCCCAGCACTCCTGGAGTCTGACCTCAGGCCACATCACTCCTATCCGATCCCGTGTGTGTAAATGTCAAATTAAGGGTACATGCAGCGAGAGGTGCGCAAGTTGAGAAGAGAGGGCCCTTCTCTTCTGGTCACCATTCTCTGGTCACCGTGAATGAGGATGCTTTCTCATCCTCGGGGTGGGCAGGACTGGAAGCAGGGTGCCACACTGACCCGTGGTAGGTCCAGGGAGAGGGGAGGAGGAGGCTGAGAAAGGCCTGAGGACGGGGAGGGAACTAAGACGTAGGAAGTACCAGCTATTCTGGGCATGTGATTCGATTTTTGAATCTCACCCAGTCGCTCGTTGTCACATTGACCCCTGTAGCTGTTTTGTAGCATTTCCGCAGGTGCCCTTAGTATCTCCATTTGACAGATGAGGACCAGGGGGCTCTAGGAAGTCAGGAAACCCTCCAGTGGTTCCTTCTCTCTCTGGGAGAAATCACAGTCACCACCCACCATAGCCTTCAAAGCCCAACCAGCGTGGTTCCTGTTACTCTCTGTCCTTTGCATCGGCCCTTGGGTGTCTGTTCCTCCAATGAGCCTGTACACCTCAGCCGCAGCACCTTAGCCAGGCTGCTGTTTTGCCTGGAACACAGTCCCGACATCCACCAGTCGACTCCTTCATGTCCGTCATGTGTTTGCTTCTGTAGCTTTCTTAGTGGAGCCTCGCTCTGTACTCTGTGTTTCAGTGTCACCCGTCCCTCCACCCTGGACCATAGTTCATTCCCCTTATGCCGTTCTCTTTTCCTGCAGTGCTGCTAAAATTGTATGTTATCTAACTCATGTATGTTTCTCTTTATTGACTTTCCCTCCCCCCTTGCCCCAACTAGAATGTCAGCCCCAAGAGGAGGCCCATTTGTCTCTTTTGCTTCCCAATTTATCCAGGGCCCCTAGAGGGCTGCCTGGCTCACGGTAGACGCTCAATAAATATGTGTTGAATGAATGAAGAACCTTTCCTGAGATTACAGAACCACAGAGTTCCAGAGCTGGGCTTCTGCAAGCTGTGTGTGTTCAGGCTGCTTGGAGGAGGCCGCGCGGGTTACGTGAAGTGAGAGGTTGACCCTGGCTCAGATGGGGAATGTCCTGTTTACAAGTTTGAACTTTGTCTGCCACGCCATCTTATCATGAGGATTCCAGACAGTTTGAATGTACAAACTGGGATGCGGGGACCCAGTGGCAAAATTGGGATTGCCTTTCTGTGCATTGAATTTTCCACCAGCCCATATTTACTCCTCAGACATGGCAAGAATTATGCCAGAGACATTTTGTTCCTGCAGTCGGCCCCTGCTTGGTAGAGAGAACATGGATTTTGTAAACAGAGGCATTTAGCACACTTGTGTGGACTGCTCCACCCCACCTACCCCTCGAGACCTGGAGTGTTGCTCATACTCAAGTGTCAGAAAAACATCTTAATGAAACGTACATGTGTTGCAGGCTCAGGAAAATACATCTTTCCTAATGGCATTCTTTCTCTTTCCTCTCTTCTGGGTCAAATGTTTTAAATGCATCTCTCCTGTTTATTCAGGCAGAGCTTAAAAATTTTTAAAACAATGTCATCAGGATGATTAAAGAATAACAGTTCTTTCCATTGTTATTTAGGATAATATTTTCGAGATTCCAGTTAGGTGAGAAGATTGACCTGATTTTTATTTTCCTCTATTGTGTTTACCTTGCTGCATTGTTATTTTGAGTCTGTTCACAGGGTGCTGGGCGGATGCCATTGACGTAATTATTTTTAAGCAAAAAGGATTGAAAATGTCTGTTTAAGAATTGCCTGTGAACTTTAACATACATCTACACGTAACTGCTTCCTTTTATGAATAAAAGTAGTAGGAGGTCGTAGACATGTATATGGATTTTAAATAATTTATTTTTAAAAAGTATACAAGCTGAAACTTGTTTCCAAGAGAATTCACATAGCAGCCGAAATACCCATGAAAGAAAACTGTCCTTCAGAAATGCTGCTAGATCTCAAGCTAGTTATGACATTGGCACCCGAGAGTTATTTCTGTCAGAGGACATAAGATGGATTTAGAAGAGCCAGAGTCTCCATGTAGAAGATGCCAAAAACACAGGCATTATCCTTATACCTCCCTCTCCTTCACCCGTACCCCCACCCCTTCGCCATATCCAGGCATCACTGAAAACGTCAGTTTTACTTTTAAATACTCTCAATTCCATGTGCTTCTCCAGCATATTTCAGTCCAGGACACAATCAGGTCTTGTCTGCATGACCAAAGTGCCCTCCTGCTAGCTGCTGTGCGTCTACTCTGAACTCTCTTCCAATCTTTTCTGCAACTCAGATCATTTTTCCAAAGCTCAAATCTGATAAAGACCTGCCTTCTCACCCCACCTCAGCCGACTACATACGTATGGCCCTGAATGCCTTCCTGTCACTCTTAGGGTCATGACTGAGTTCCTTAGTGTGGCTCAAGAGGCCCTGCATGGGCTGGTCCTGCTTGCATCTCTCATTGCAAACCTGCCAGACCTTCCCCGCTTCCCCCATTCTCTGTGCACCAGCCATACCGGTCACCTTTTAGACCCCCTTTACTTGCTGTGCTTCTCCCACCACAGGGCCTTTGTACATTCTCTTCTCTCTGCCTGAAACTTTCTTCCTTCCTTTCTTTGCCAGTTAATATCATCTCATCTTGCAGACCCCAGTTCCTACATCCTTTACTTAGGGAAGCCTTCCTGGACCTCTCTCTAGGTCAAATCTCCCTCTTATCGTTTGTATTGGCCTTATTTTTTTCTCCTTTAGAGCACCATCAAGGGTGGTTTCGCCTTTTACACTTTATTTGATAAAAATCTATCTTTTTTTTGGTAAACATTCAAGTATTGTATTTTGAATAGGTGATACATTAAAATGGTTCAAAATTCAGAAGACCCAAAAGGGTTCTTAGGAGGAGCCTTCCTCTTCTCCCATCCCCGCCCCCTGCCCCAGTTCTCTTTGCTGGAGGCAACTAGTAACACCCCGCCTTGCTTCCCCCCAGAAATCTGTTTTCTTACCTCCATTTATCCCAAGACAAAAGCAGTGCCTAGCACAAAGTAGGAACTCGAGAATACTTGTTGAAGGTTGTAGATAGATGGATAAATGGCTTCTTGAAGTACCCATTTTTGTACCAGTTAGAATGGAGCACTGGTCCATTTCTAATAAGTTGGAGGCTCAGCAAAGGTGAAAACAACAGATTGAGGAAGAGATTTTCCGTTTGTAGGCCTCAGAGAAAAGGGAGCAGATGTGACCCTCCTGGCAGAGAAGCCCCGGCACCCTAGTCACATCCTAGGGCCATTTTCCTCTCCAGCTTTTCCTAAGGATCAGCTCTGCTGGCTCTTGTCCTGCCAAGCCTGGCAGGCTTCCATCAGCATGTCACTCTCTGTTTCTACCCAGTGCCGTCCTTGCTCCCAGTCAGGAAAACATACCTTTGCCTTGAACACCTAGAAATTAAAGAAGCGATTTGAGTCTTAGGACATGAGTTTCAGTATAATTCTCCATCCCTTATTTGGCTGGACAAAGATTTTATGCACATTAGCAAAGGACTATAATGGTTTTGAGTTTGGACTGAGAAGTCACGTTTCCTGAGCAACCCAGCTCAGGTGGCTGTGTAATCTTGGGAGACTTACTCAATGTTTCTAAGTCTGACTTTTCTTTTCTATAGAATGGGGATAATACTGCTACTACTGCATGGGGTTATTGTGGGACACTTTAGAACAGTGTTTTCCAATAATAATATAGTGCAGGCCACATATATAATTTAAATGTTCCAGTGGCTGTAGTTTAAAAATTATGTATAAAATAAATATGCTTCAGGGGTATATTACACAGCACAGGGAAATATGGCCATTATTTTGTAACTTTAAATGGACTATAATCTATAAAAATATTGAACCACTATGTTGTACACCTGAAACTAATATGATATTTTAAGTCAACTATACTTCAATTAAAAAAGTAAAATGAAATAAGTGAAATTAATTTGAATATATTTACTAACCCAGTATATCCAAAGTATTATCATTTCGACTTGTAATCAAAAATAAAACAACTGTAATATTACTCAGCCATAAAAAAAGAATGAAATAATGTCATTTGCAGCAACATGGATGGACCTAGAGATTTTCATCCTAAGTGAAATAAGTCAGAGAAAGACAAATATCATATGATATCACTCATATACTTTATATGTGGAATCTAAACAAGTGATACAAATGAACTTATTTGCAAAACAGAGATAGACTCACAGAAGTAGAAAACAAACTTATAGTTACCAAAAAGGAAAGGGTGGGGAGGATAAATTAGGAGTTTGGGATTAACAGATGTACACCACTGTATATAAAATAAACAACAAGGACCTACTGTATAGCTCAGGGGATTCTACTCAGTACTCTGTAATGACCTATATGGGAAAAGAATCTGAAAAAGAGTGGATATATGCATATGTATAACTGCTTCACTTCGCTGTCCACTTGAAACTAACACAAGATTATAAATCAACTACACTTCAATTAAAAATAAACAATTGTTAATGAGATCTTTTACATTCTTTTCATTCATATTTAGTGTTTTAAATCCAGTGTATATTTTACACCTACTAGCGCATCTCGGTTTGAGCTGACCACCTTTCAGATGCCCAGTCGCTGGGGCCTACTGTATTAGGCAGTGCTCTTTTAGCTCATTCTTATAAAACACAATACTTAGCACGATGTTTAGTTCATACTTAGCATTCGACAAATGTTAGCAAAATTAATATTCATTTAAAATCATCCAAAATTGGATAGACTAACATTTGACTGTGTGTTTGCATATATTCCCACATGGGAAGATGCCTCACATCTGGTTATTTCTGTTTCAAAGGAGTAAAGAGCTGACTTTAATGTTCTTGGTTGTTCCCTGTAAGGTGGCCTCTAGGTTTCAGAATGAGGTCAGTTTGGGGGTTTATGGTTGCCTTTTCTTTGGGAGGTGGGAAAGGGGAAACTCAGTGTGCTTCAAGTGCTGCGTGCCTGTCTCTGTTTTTTTGGCTCTTCTCTGTTTAATTATTTGGAGCTGGAACAACTTGATTTTAAAGCAAAACATATGGGCCGAGAGTAATTGGGAGGACGTTTACTGGTGATGGAGCAGCAAAGGTATGTACGGGTTTAGGCCCTGGCCCTGCGGCACTCACTTAGCTATTGACGGCTTTCCTGGGCTTCAGATTCAGTGTTCTTTCTTCAAGTTCTCAAACCTTGTTTGGAAAGTCACAATTAAGGCAGGAAATATTGGAGCAAGATTGTAAAGGAAATTGTGAGTCTTCTTTAGGTCCTGATTCTTTTTTCTCTTCTTTGATGAAAACTTGGTTTCCAATCTGTTTATATATGATTTGGGAAAGAAAAAGGTTTTCCAAAGTGCCAGGAAGAGAGAGGAGAACTCCACACAAAGAGGAGGAAATTGACCCACCACTGAAGTTTTCTGTTTTCCGCTTTACTCCATTGATGATACCAGCACGGGGAACGTCTGTTCTCCAACCAGTTCTTAATGTGAAGGCAAGGTTTTCATCTCTTTTTACCTCCTCAACTTCCCTTTGCTTCCTGGGGAGGGAATAGATGATGCCCATGTCACATCCCATATAATTCGAACCTGAATGCCTCCACTTTCTGTCCCATAGGGGAAAAGGGGGATGTGTCAAAACTGGTAAGAACACGTACGTTGATGTTTAGACTCATCTTGGTTCAAATCTCTGCTTTTCCACTCGGAAGCTGTGTGCCTTTGAGCGGATTAAACTCTCTCAGCCTCATGTTTCTCATTCTTAAAATGGGGTTCATAATAGTGCCTATTTCAGAACAAAATTATTGTGACGCTTAAGAGAGACACAGCGTACAAAGCACTAAGCAGAGTGCCTGGAAAGTAATAAAGAGAAGCTTAATGTTAGCCATGAGGCAGGGGCCTTCAGCAATGATACGTCCACCCTCTTCGACAGCAAGAGGGACAGGGGACCACTGTGTCCTCTGCCACAGCGTCTCACCCATTGCTTGAGGTGACACTGTGATTAAATACTGCATCAGGGAAGCGACCGAACCTTTGTCCACAAAGAGCTTTAGCATCAGAAAGTCTTGCGTTTCACCGGCCTGAGTTTTGATGTCAATGTGGATGAAGTCAAGCGCTCCGTGTCTTCTAAGGTCGAAGGGCTCCTGTGTATGCACTTGTCCCTTATTACCCTACTGTGCCTAGGACCTATGAATATGAGAGTGACGTGCTGAATTGCTTTATTTGTGTACTGCAGAGTCCCCAAAACCTTTTGAGTCATTTGGAGGACTGGTGCATTTGTGGCTTCAGATCAGAACTGTAAAGCAAAATAGCATTCTGGCCTGGGCAGTAGAGGGGCTGAGCGTAGTGGGGTTTTTTTGCTGGGATGTTGAAGATAAATTTTTCTGAACACTTTTCAAACCTCTATGAGCAAGGGTAGGAAAAAAGGGGTCCTTGGTTTTTGCTAAATCAAGGACACATGGCTGAGCTTTTCTGTGTAGGGACTCAGAAGGCATTGAATGCTATCTCACTACAGTGTCAGATAATTGTCCGGGGATTTGGAAAGTTCTGCTTTTAAAAACACCACCACCTTTTCAGAGCAGTCATTCCTTGGTGTTTTTTGCAGTCCCCTCTTTTCCCTCTGCTCCTGCTGTTTTCCCAGCCCTTTCGGATTTATTAGCCGTTGCCTACAAAGTGTCAGTAACTTCCCCGCTGCGAATGGCTAAGGCCTCGCCAGGTGGACCCTTCTCAGATTTCCCTGAAACTGGAGAGAGTAACCGCCCTCGCTCTTGTTTTCTCCACGCCCCCCTCTCAGTGGACAGCTTCCCTGACATTTAACTTGATCAAGATGTTAGTAAAATAAACAGCTGCTGTGAGACTGAAACTGCTTGTCAACCTGCCCACCCTCTTTTCACTTCACTGTTTGGAGAGGAAACTCAGAGCTGCTGTTGATAATAAAGATGAGGACTAAGATGTGTCTTTTTCTTCGTGGCCAGTTACACCAAGTCCTGATCACTGAGCTCTTAGTGGGTGGACAACCCTGTGCCATGTGTCACCAAACCTGTGAAACTCTGATTATAAGACACACCATTATTTTAAGTACAGTCAAGGGAAAAAAAAGCAAACTATGAGACATCATCGATTTTAAGACACATCCCAATTTCAGAGATATTAAAATGTGGTGGGAAAATGTGTATCTTAAAGGAGGTGGGATACAGTGAGAACTAATTAAAATGGACCGTCCCCCTGGTTTCTGACTGCTCCGCTCCCCAGCCCCATACTCAGTGCAGCTGATGGAAGGCTGAGGGAGTCTGTGTGTTTTTCAACTCAATCTCAGGTGTTATTTGCGTACTCTGTGTTATGCATGAAGTTATAGCACTGAGTTGAGACCAGGCCGAGTCATGGAAGCCCTCTCAACTGCAATATAAGTATTTTAAGTTTCCGACAAGCAGAAGAATCCAGGTGTTTTCTTTGGGTCACCCTGGACTTGATAAGGTTCACGTTCCCTTTTATGCATTTAGTTATTTAGTTGCACCGGGTCTTAGTTGTGGCAGGTGGGCTCTTTAGTTGTGGCATGCGTGTGGGATCTAGTTCCCTGACCAGGGGTCGAACCCGGGCCCCCCAGCGTCGGGAGCGCAGAGTCTTATCCACTGCGCCACCAGAGAGGTCCCTCACGTTCCCTTTTGAAGGAGTGATAAAGAGCTTGCTGAGGGACACTGGGGGCTTCGGCGTGCCCTCCCTGGCCCCGCCCATTCATGGTGGCATGATGGCGAGGAATCTCCAGCCCTTCTAAATTCATGGCCCTACTTATCCATTTTCTAGTGAACATCGTGCTCAGCTTTACTCACTGTTTCCTCTCCTATCCAAAAGGCAGCGTTAAACATTATTGATGACTTTAATTTTACTCAAGATTCTACCTAATTATTATTCTTCATGATCTGTTAAGCCTTAAGCTGAACATTGACAGTAAGCAGGTGCCCTTCCTCATACTGTAGTAACTTTAATCAAGGTGGAATCATGGTATTTCTTTTCCTGTTAAAGACTGTTAGTCAGGTTTTAGAGAAAACTATTTCTCAGCAGGTAAAGTAACCAAAAAATTGATTGAAAACTTTGTACTAGTAAAAACATGGCGTTTACCTTCATACTTACACCACTTTCTCCCTTTCTTTCAGTTTTTGGGAATAGCATTTCTTGGAATTGGACTGTGGGCGTGGAATGAAAAAGTAAGTTAAACATCATTAAAATGCACACATTTTGGTTGTAAGAAGCTGCACGTTATATGCTATCTCTTTTTCCTCTTTGACAACTGCCAAGTGTATGGAAACATGGCTCTTTAATGAAAAAGTACTCTTGGAAGATAACGTCACAGTTCAAAGACCCTTTAAGAATGGAGCCTAAATTGGTCACTCTACAAGAATTTCAGTAATGCTCATAAATAATCCTAAAGCACCTGTAGCCTTTTTTCTCTTTTACTTTTTAAAAAACCCTTTGGAAGATTATTCAATCCATAAAAATGGTATTTTAGCATGATAAAAATGGTATATTTTAGCATGATAAAAATGGTATATTTAGCGTTTATTACGTGCTGAGCTGTTAGCATGCGGTATGTATGAAGGAAGCTAGATATAATTCATGTTTGAACATCAGATAAACTTATCCCTGTTGCTAAAGAATGTGAACACTTGTCTGCTGATTGAAAGTGTTAAGGAATATTCAAACTTTGTAATCAAATACAGCACAGAAAGGGATAAATCTGGCAGGAGAAGGCTGCATGAAGATACGATGTTCTGGGTGGTTTATTCTGTAAACAACACACTCACGACACCACTGCCCTGTGTCCGTTCCTCCACTTCACTTCCCATCCATACCTTTCGATTTTTTTCTCTGCAACTTCTACTGAAGCCAAGCAGTGGAATTCAAATATAAACACAAACTCCTTTTTGCTTCCTTCTTTGGATGTGAGATCACTGGCAGCATTTTATCTGTTCTGGTATTTGGCTACACAGTAAAGCTTTGTTATCTCCCACCTGTGAGAGCGAGTGAGTGGATGGATTGGTTAAAAGTTGTAAACTAAGACATTGGCTGAAATTTCCCCAGAAGACCATTCTCTTATCACTTTGGTATTTCACCCTCTGAGCTTGACCAAGGCCCAAAGTCAGGAGTTCCTCTGAAGTATTACATGTACTAAGAAAGAAGAGAAAAACTACGAAAGTGCAGCAAACAAAAGCCCTTCAGACGTAGGAAGGGATTTCCACAAGTAAAGCAATGTTTACATGGACTGCATCCAATAAATTCAAAATAAATCCAGAGTTTTGAAATTGAACCACCCTCTGTTTATTTACGTAATACTTCTACAGAGTGTGAAATGTTTTCTGGAAAGTGAACCACCTTCCAGCCACTTTATGAGGAAGGGCGGGGATTATACATCAAGGGAGACAAATTACTCTCCCAAAACAGAGGTAATTTTATCTCTAGAAACTGCTCTGTTGAATACTGGCCTTCTTCTGGGTTATGATCAGCTTCTGCCTCGATCCCCTTGTAAGCTTGGAGATTTGTATTGGTGGAATCTCAGAAATTCCACTTTTAGAAGCCCTCTGTTTGGTTCAGTGACAGATCATATAGCTCTTTATAACTCAATCCATTTCTATCAGCTTTGAGACGATGCTGGAAGGCATTATATGAACTCATTGTGTATTCTAGCAATACATAGAAAATGCATTGTTTTGAAGGTTTGTTTTTTCTCTTTGTGAAATATAATTATCCTTTTGTCTCATCAGTTGCCCCAGATGTCTCTTCTCTGATAAAGTCACAAAATTCTAAAACTGGCAGAGTGTCATACAAATATCAGAGCGAGGGAGTGATGCGGTCTCTAGGGAGGGATGAAACAGCAGTTCCCTCTTTTGTCAGGGCCAGTGATGTCGGCAAATGGAAGGTTCCTCTGGAGAGCTGAGGTTACTTGGCCAAGGTTACCCAGCTACTGTGTAGCAGGGCTCTGTGAGCTGGGACCAAGCGGAGGTAGCAGAGGGTAAAAGATGCGCAACAGCCCAATTTGGTGTGCGCTGGCTACGCGTCTGGGCCCTGAGCCTGGGGGTGAGGATGCCGCAGTGAAGGATGCAGAGTCCCTGCCCCGTGGGGCTTGCGTTCTAGTGGGGGCCTCGGCAGTAAGCGGTCAACTTGCCAGGAATACGCGCGCAGGTATGGTGAGCGCTGCTGAGAAACACCAGGTGTAGCGCCAGGGTTAGTTAGAGAGAGTGGTGGGGAAAGGGGTCTCTTTTAGGTAGAGTAGTTGGGAACAGCCTCCCTGAGGAGGGGGCACTGGAGCAGAGACCCGGATGAAGTAAGAGGGATCTGCATAGCACTAGGGGAACAGCATTCCAGGCAGAGGGAATAGCAAATATGGTGGCCCTGAGTCTCAGGGACTCAGCGATTCCAAGGAACAGGGAGAAGGCCGGTAGGACTGGAAGGGAGAGAGCCAGAGCAAGAAGAAGCAGAGGATGTGGAAAGAGAGGCAGGCAGAGCCCGGAGCAGGCAGCGTCCTGCAGAAGTTGGATGAGAGGCAGTCACCGGGGCATTTTGGTAAGGGAGTGTCCTAATCTGGCTTTTGTTTTAAGAGCGCTCTGGTTGCCGTGAGGAAAAAAGAAGCACAGCTCTAGGCTGAACAGACCAGAGTTCAGATACCGACCCTGCCATTTCCGTCGGTGTGACTTTGGGCGACTGCACTGACTTCTCTGAGACACCCTTGCCCTGTTTACGCGAGGGCCACTAACCACCACATAGGGTTGCTGTGAGGATGAAATGGGGTGGCTCCCAGCACAGTGCCCGGTATGAGGTAAATGCTCTCTGGAGACACGGTTCCCTCCCCTGGATGCATTACTGCGGTATGTTCACTCCTACGTGGGGAAAAGAGCAGAACGGTGGCTTTGAAAGCGGCCGCAAATTTTAGGAGCGTTCCGGGCTCTGGTCCGTGGACCCAAGAATTGGCTTTGTTTTGGGGTCTCTTAAGGGGGATGTGATGTGCATTGATTGACTTGGTAACTGCAGAGGCTACTCTATTGAAGCCCTTTGGGTTAACTTCTAAGCTAGTCCAGGCCTCTGATGGGATGACGTTCTGAGGTGAACCACAACCAGCCAAGGGTGGCGGCCGCATGCACCTGCAGGGCGGATCACATCAGCCCATGAATCCGTAAATCCGCCCAGTGGAGATGTGGTGACATTTACTTGAAAAGAGGCCTAGAGGGTAAATCCCCAAACTGGGTCACAGCTGGAAGGATCAGATTTCCTTAACAGATGGGGTTTTGCCCTTTTTTTTTTTTTTTTTTTTTTTTTTTTTGCGGTACGCGGGCCTCTCACTGCTGTGGCCTCTCCCGTTGCGGAGCACAGGCTCCGGACGCGCAGGCTCAGCAGCCATGGCTCACGGGCCCAGCCGCTCCGCGGCACGTGGGATCTTCCCGGACCGGGGCGTGAACCCGTGTCCCCTGCGTCGGCAGGTGGACTCTCAACCACTGCGCCACCAGGGAAGCCCGGGTTTTGCACTTTTTTGGGTGGAGTACAGAAACCTTGGAGGCAAAAGTTATTACCCCTCCTACTCACTTAATACCAGGCTGAGCTTTAAACCTAGGACTAATATTACAGTTGAATATTAGACATAATAATTGAATAATTTATATGATCTAAATTCCAAATAGACTGTCAAGATGCAAAGAATGAGTGTGTCTCCAGAGGGAACTGGTTTGTGTGCAGTTTTTCAGAAATCATAGGATCTGCTGTTTTAGAAGGAACATTAACAATCACGTAGCATGAATCACCTCTACAACAGGCTTGGCGACATCCAGCCACAATCAACTCATTCATTCAAAGAACATTTGCCGAGCACATGGCATGGGACAGGGCTTGCGCTGAACTCTGGGCAAGTAATTCCTCAGGGAATTTATGGTCTAGGAAAGGCATGCATATATACATAAAACATACGTGTAGAAATAAAACAATACATTGCAATAATGCTAATTTGGAGTGTATAGAAGTTTAACAATTCCTTTGGCAAAGTGCTCAGAACTTCTCTCTCTCTGGGTTTCTCTCACTGTTAGAAAGACCTTCCTCTCACCCCATTAGAATCATGTCCTACTAGCCTACTGGTTTTCCTTCATTGAATGTGGGTCTACCCTGTTGGGTCCCATAGTAAGACCGTCTCCATATTAGTCCTTGGTTCCTTCTGAGTTTCCAGGCTGAACATTTGCTTCTCTCTGGGTGGAGCCCTTTCATGATCTTAGTCTTGCTCCTCTGACCTCCCTCTGGGGCGTCCTCTGCACCAGGGAGAGGGTGCTTTAGGGGCCAAAGAGGGTATGGCTGGATCATGTCCCTTCTCTCCTGTCTGCTGTCAGTGCAGCTTGAGATCACACAGTTAATCACCGAGAGTCCCAAATTGGTCTCAGATCCAGCTAGGTTTCCTCCATCCATCCCACATCTGGCTGATTTTCAGAGGCAAATGCAAGATGCCAAATTGACCCAGTTATATTCTACCTGTGTGTCTACCTGCTAAGATTGCTTTGGAGCCCAAAGCTGTCATCCAGCACATTCCGCATTCCATTTAGCTTGGTTTTAGCTGTACTTTTAATCAGCCTCCTCCCTCAATTCCTTCTTTTAACTCAGGCCTTCCTTTAGCTCTTTGTCCCAGTGCCACCTGGCAAATTCAAATTCAGTAGGTCTGGGGTAGACACTGGGAGGCTCTATTTTAGCAAGCCTCTTATATTGTTCTGATTGCAGTCGAGTGTAGTTGTCACTGATAGAAGCCACTGATATGTTGAGCAGGCCAAGGGCAGAACCCAATGACATGTCACTAGAACTTTCCTTTGGGGTTGACACTCATTCACTGATGTGTGCCCTTGGGTGTCATTAGTCAAGGAATTTCTAATCCATCTACTTGTCATTACATCAGACCGTCCTTCTGCATTTGTCTTTTTCTCTGAATAACCAGCCTGGGACTTATTTGAACCTGGCACTTTCTTATTGAAACCATATGGGCCCTGAAGCACATCATTTTCTCACCCACGTACCCTGAAACTCTTAGCAGCAAAGCAAGGACTAAGGCATGTTTTATCATTCCTTCCTTCTAGGAACACTTTCCTCACTTGGCTTCCAAGAGATCACACACTTCTGGGTCTCCTACCTCGTAAGCACTGCCGTCTCACACTCCTTTGCAAGGTCCAGCTCGCCTCTCGGACCTCTGAATTTTGGAGAAACCCCTCTCTCTCTCTTCACTCATGCTCTGGGAGCTCTCATCCAGGCTTGGAGCACTAGGTACCATCTGTCCCTGATGACTTGCAAATTTAGATATTTGGTCCTGGCCTCATCTGAATCCCAGACTCGTCATATCCGCAAGCCTACCCAGCATCTCTGCTTAAATGCCCACCGGGCTTCTGAAGCGTAATAATCCAAAGCAATGCTCCTGATTTCTCCCCCCAAACCTGCTCTTCCCAATTGTAGGAAATGGCAGCTTTGTCCTTTCACCCCCTTGGGTGTTCGTGACACCCTTTTATCATTTCTTCTCATACTGTGTTCAGTCTATCAGCAAACACCATCCACTCTACCTTGAAACTACATTGAGAATCTGATGTCTTTGCACCACCTGCACTGCTCTACCTTGGTCTAAGCTGCCACTTTTTGCCTGTGTTACTGCAGAAGCCTCTGTTGTTTCCCTGCCTCTGCCCTTGTGCCCCTACTCCCACCCCAGGCCGGAGTGATTCTTTTAAATATAAGACAGATGCTGTCATTTCTCTACTCCAAACCCTCCAATGCACTTACTGTCTCCCTCAAAGCTATGTGTGGTGCCCCCTTACTTCTGAGACCTTATTTCCCACACTGTGCCCTCCCCTGATGCACTCTAGCCCCCATTCATCATCTTGCTGTTCCCCTGACATCTCAAATGGACCCACCACCCCAGGGCCTTTGCACTGCTCTTCCCCTACCTGGTGTGCTGTCCCCCAGACGTCCACATGGTTGTTTTCCTTTACTTCCTGGTCTCTGCTCAAATGTCACCTTTGTCTGTAGGCCTCCCTGGCCTGTTTGAAGCAGCCATTCTCACCCCAATCCCAGCCCTTTTCCCCTCTTCCCTGTGTTTTTCCCCCCTCTGTGTTTTCATAGGACTTATCACTTCTGTGCTAACAAGGATTTTTTTCCCCCCTAAAGAGGGACTTTTGTTTACTGCTACAGTCTAGTACTTAGAACATTAACTGGCACATAATAGACCTTACGTGAATGAATGAGCAAAAAGGGAAGATGAAAGCATTCTTTTAAACCCTGGCTCTATCACGCAGTATAGAAGTCAGTAGTCACCTCAGATCTCTAGTAAGCATATTATCAGTTCTTACAACCTAAAAGGAAGTAAAATTACATGTGGTTTCTGATGTCTGATATGATAGGGGTTCAGTGGTAGAAATAGCAAATTTCTTACATTCATTAATTCTGGATATCAGGGGAAATTTTTATTTATTTCTGGCATAAAGTGGGACTCTATATATGATTATCTTGATGCGTGGAAAAATTAGGGGTACCTTTCCTCTTCCGTTTTGCCCAATGTTTATGCCTTCCCCCACCCACCTTCGCGTGGCCCGTGGGATCTTAGTTCCCTGACCAGAGATGGAACCCGGACCCTTGGCAGGGAGAGCTTGGAGCCCTAACCACCGGACCACCAGGGAATTCCCGTGTTTACGCTTTTTACTTAATTCTTAGGTCGGGGCCAGAGGCCGAGTGACAGATCACTGACAGTCGCCAGTGAGGCTGCTGCCAGCAGAGCTGTTGAGGGCTAGGGGGAGACTCGGCTTTTCCGAGTGGGAAGAGCACGCTTCCCTGGTCCTCAGTGTGAGCTCCTGGTTCCCGTTGGGCGTCCTGCCGCCGATTCCACAGCACCAGGCCCCTGGGCAGAGGGGGTGCCCGGCCTGGCTTGTCTGACCTGAAGACTCCTTGAGGGCAGGAGCCCGTCTCCTTCTCTGCTTTATGCTCGGGTCTAGCACCGTGCCTCCTGTACTGCGGATGCCCTGATGCTTGTGACTAAGTGAGTGAGAATATGCCGGAGCGCTGTGTACATGTGGACGCCCCCCACGGGCTCTCCCTGTCTGTCCCTCCATCGTCCTCGCCTGGCCGGGCTCTGTCGGCAGCGGCTGGAAGGAGAGGGTTGGTGCGCAGTCCTGCCCCAGCAGGCAGCATGGCAGTGAGAAGAGCTCTAGCTTCTATCGCTTTTTTCTCCCTGGCTGTCCTGGGGACGAGGATGAGGCTTCTTCCCGGAGGCTTTTCGCCCTGACCACTGCCTGTAATTGTCAGTCTCACTTCAGAGCCCTCCAGTTGCTTGCTGTCACGATCGTACAGTAGACTTGCCTTGGAAATACTTTCCCTGTTTTCCCAGGAAGGAGAAGTTAGACAAGGAGATGCCGTGATTCAGGCAGTTCTTAGCAGTAGTGGTCAAGGTAGCCAGAGGGAAGGTGGTAGGTAGAAGTGGCTACCAGGGCCTCGCCTGAGATACTACTTCCAGGAGACATTTCTGAGATGCTAAATATACTTTTGAAGATTTCAGTTTATTACCTGAAATGTAGGAAGTTTGCATCTCTTTCTCAATTGTCCATGTAATCCCCTCAAGTTCTCTGTTGCAGCTAAAAATCGGAAAACCAGGGGCTTCCCTGATGGTGCAGTGGTTGAGAGTCCACCTGCCGATGCAGGGGACACGGGTTCGTGCCCCGGTCCGGGAGGATCCCACATGCCGCGGAGCGGCTGGGCCCGTGAGCCATGGCCGTTGAGCCTGCAGGTCCGGAGCCTGTGCTCCGCAACGGGAGAGGCCACAACAGTGAGGGGCCTGCATACCGCAAAAAAAAAAAAAAAATCTGAAAACCACAGCTATCGTTCAGTACCTGGAAAGTCAGCCTATGATCTGAGGTGCTGTAACCAGTATGGTCAGCAGACACATGAAATATGTTGGAAAAAAACTTAATTTTTCACTTTTCATATGTCCCGGTAAGCTTTGCAGAGGGATTTCTCAGGAATGAAAATTCAGGTGGGTCAAAAATTGAGTGTCTTTGTTGTTTACCCTCAGATACCAGAGTCCTGCGCTCATTTTAGGCCCAAGTCCAGGCCCAGTTATTAGACAGGGCTGGATAATAAATCGAAACCCCAAACCTAACATTGCATTAAAATGTCCTCCCTTGCCTGGCACCGTTAGCCTCGCGCCCCTGAAGAGGGGAGGGGCTGAGGCCTTCACCCGCCCCCTGCTTCCTCCTGTCACCCCCGGGCCCCCTGAGGCTCCTCTACCCACTTCCTGTCAGGGCACAAGTAGGGATGGGACTTTACCCTCCGGGCCTGACAGCTGGTAAAGGGGATGCTGCCTTGGTCTTTTGGAAGCTTCCCCGCGAGTCCCTCTGCCTGGCGGTTCCCTTCAGCTTGGTGGACATCCTGTTGCCCGTGGCCGCCTTGCACCCCTGCCCAGACGTGCCGTCCACCTGCTCCTCTCAAATCTGCCTTCTCAGGTCTCTTCTCACCCCAAGCTGCCTGTCCTGTGCTGCCCTCATCTCTTCTCCTGGGCACACTCGTCCGGGGGTGAGGCCAGTCCCCCCCGGGACAGCCCTTGTCTGCCCTGGAGCCCTCGTCACCCCCAGATTTCCGGGGCAGGGGTCAGACCTCAAGCCACAGCCTCCTTCCTGGGCAGACTCAGGCCCTCATCGTGGTGTCTCAGAGCTTCCTCAGGGGTCCCCTTGAAACTTCCTTACTAGGTTTTGGATCAAAAGAAACCTGCTCCCCTACCCAGGAAGGAGGGTCACACAGCACAGCACCTGCTTTCTCCGGAGAAATCTCAATTCCCTCACCCACTTTTTATCCACTTGGTTTCACTGAGATGTGCAAGAGAAGGAAGTCTGTGTGTGTGTGTGTGTGTGTGTGTGTGTGTGTGTGTGTGTGTGTGTGTGTGTGTAGGGGGAGGTCGTTTCCTACTCCCTTTGGTTTTCAGATTGTTATCAGTAAAGTCTGAGGTTTGACTATCATTCTAACACCACGTTTCATATTTTTCTTAACATTTTAGAAACAAGTATATGATGTTACATTGGAAACAAGAACCGGCTTGCCCGCTGCTCTCTCTCTTCAGACAGTAGAGCATCGTGGTTAAAACACTGCTCTGGGGTCGGGTGGCGGGGCTCAAAGCCCCTGATCTGCCACTTTCTCACCTGGGTCACCTGGCAAGTTACTCCGTCTCTGGGTCTGTGTCCTGCCGTGGATAGTAGCCGTACCTGGAAGGTTTACTGTGAGGGGGAAATAATCCGGGTAGCCCTGTGCCTGGCAGCGTCCGTGCTCAGTAGGGGAGCTCTTACGTGACTTTTGTCCCAGCGTTCAGCATCTCTCGCCTGCATCACCATGGAACCTAGCGGCTCCTTAGCCGCTAGCAGCTGTGGCAGGTGTAAGTTTCCTCAGCACCTACCTGCTGCCCAAGGAGTAAGCTTTCTAAATGCACAAATGACCCTCCTCTGCTCAGAAGGCCTTCAGATTCAAACCCTGCCCCGCTCACCAACCTCTGTCTCCTCTCACCACTTGTCATGCTCACAGGTAGACCTCTCGGCGGGCCCAGTCCTGCCACTGTCTCTGTACTTGCTGACATGACCTCCTGTCTACACCCCCATAACGCACACTGCTAATACCTCTGCCCAGCGCGCTCCTGCTAACTTGTCTTCCCTCTAGACTAACTCCTGACAGTGTCACCCTACGTTTACTCTGAATACGCATGACTAGCACAGCACCCGGCACCTCTCAGCTGACTCCTGTTTGCTCAGGAACTGAATGAGTTGTGTATCTCTGAAGCACTAGAATACAGTGATCACCTGCCACTAGGCTAGACGTTGATTTTTTCTTTTTCGCTTTAGTTCCAGGGCCACCGTAATCGGAGCCTCTATTACATATTTCAGTTTAAACTTTTTACTCAGGAATATTCCTGGGTATGTCTCTCATCTTCTGAACGTGCACATGAAATATCTGGAGAGTGGCCGGGAACATGCTGGATTTCTGAAAAGCGACACTTTTGCAAGTGGCTGTTTCCTTGTTCGGAGAGGCAGCCGCTCCCACCAGGGTGGTGATGGTAGTTTCCCGGCCTGAGAGTGGTACCAGCAAGGGGACTTGTTGCAGCTGTCCTCCCCAGTGGCTGCTTGATTGCAGGAGTTTATGGAGCCCTGAGATATGACTACCCCTCCTTTTCTTTCTCACCACAAAAGCAGGTCGTGGCCGTTTTTTGTTTGTTTGTTTAATATTTCTAGGGTTATGGAAAGTAACTTTCCATATACGAGACTAATTTTTCCCCCTTTCTGTTTATGTCAGGGAATATTTTTTTGAAGGTGTTGGGGTAGGAGTTTTAGTAATTTATTTATTTATTTTGGCTGTGTTGGGTCTTCGTTTCTGTGTGAGGGCTTTCTCCAGTTGCAGGAAGCGGGGGCCACTCTTCATCGTGGTGCGCGGGCCTCTCACTATTGCGGCCTCTCTTGTTGCGGAGCACAGGCTCCAGACGCTCAGGCTCAGTTGTTGTGGCTCACGGGCCTAGTTGCTCCGCAGCATGTGGGATCTTCCCAGATCAGGGCTCGAACCTGTGTCCCCTGCATTAGTAGGCAGATTCTCAACCACTGCGCCACCAGGGAAGCCCCGTGGCCGTTTTTTATCTGCGAGAAGGGATTACTTGAATCTCACCGATGACCTTTTCTGACAAGAAAAAAAATGGAAAACCACACATCTTGAAAGTGTCGGGTCTTCCTTTAACCTTACATCTCTTCGCCAGGCCACGGGTTACGCTGCCCCTACGCCCCCACCTCTCCCTGACCTCAGGTCCCAGCAAGCTCCCGTTCCTCTGTGTCCTCTCTCTGGATCCTGCAGGAATTCCTTAGATACATGGGTGTTTTGGAGTTTGCAGTGTGGCTTTGCCCGGTAACATTCCTTGAGGATCTCCGATGAGTTGTTACGGGGCACGTTTCCCTGCGCCCCTGTGCCCCAGCTTGGACTCCTGTGGACGTTGTTTCAAAACCCATCGCCAGCTCTCCAGGGCCACCCTCTCTGAGTAGCTCATTTTCTTGAAAATGTCCTACCTTGTCATTCTTTCTCAGGTAGGGAAATGCTTCTCCCCCTCTTACTCTAGGAAAAGTGTTGCCAGTTTCACCCAGTAGTAGTTTAGGGCGGGTGGGTGAATCAGGGCTCAGGATCATAAATCTCCAAGGGGTCCATCTGGCCTGGCTTTGGGTGCACATTCCATTTGCCTGTCTCTCTGTTTCTCATCCAGCAGTTGGAAGGAATGCGCCTGTATATGCCAAAGCAGAAGAGTCCCAGACCTTAGGGGCTTATTAATGCTATTTTTGCATTTCTTTGCTGAGTTGAGAGAGAAGAGACTGAAGCTTGCCAGGTGGCACACAGAGGCTGCTCTGTGCTGGTGGGGAAAACCACAGACACTCCTGAGGTTTATTGGTTTGAAACCTTTCTGGAGTTTTGCTTGCGTTTTCATTTCTGCATGTGTGTTTAAACCTCTTCCAAGAAGAAATAGTGACACTCAGAATATAGTGCTTTATCGCCAAACCCTGGGGAGGGGCTGCTTAAATTCCAGAGATGGTTGAATGAACGAGGTGCTGGTGAGGAGATGGAGGGTGGAGTCATGTCCTCACTGAGACTTTCCATGTTCATCAGACCATTGAAGCACGAGATCTCGAAGGGAACGGGACATGGTTTAGTAACTGGAAAGTCGTTCAGGAGCCGTGAATCTTCAGCGACCGGCGTGCCCAGTCAGCTTCTTGGCAGCAGTGGTATCCCTGGCCTGGTTCAGTGTGCAGCATCCCGGCCACGTGGCTGCCGGCTGCTGGGCATGCTCTCCACTGCTGGCTGACTTCTCACTGCTCTTTTCTCCCCTGCCCCGCTTCTGTATCCTCTCAGCTTCCACCCCCTCATGGCCTCTGCCTACTGCTGGCTTTTGCTTACTCATGGCCTCTCCCGTCTGCCTTTATGCTGAATGCCTTTTAGGTGACTTCCAGTTTCTCAAGAAAGAAGATTGATTGGCACGTCGGTTCCTGCCACCTCCTTTAGACATGATCATCCAGTGTGGCCACGGAGGTTCTTAGAAGGGGGTCAGGCAGGGCAAGTGCCAAAGCAGAATAGATTCCTCTCCGAAGCCTTTGGGTTAGAAGCCCCTCCAGTGTGCTTTCTATAGCACCCGATGTCTTCCTCTTGGTCCAGTATAGTAGTGGTGATACTGACGATGCTGATAAACTTTGACTGAATTCTCGTTATGTGCCGAAGACTCAGCATAGTGTTTGGATTTAACTTAGATTATTTCCTACATCCTCAGGATAACCTTATGATGTAGGGTACCATTTCATAGATGTGGAAATTGAGGCTTAGGCAGGTTTGGTAGCTTAACCAAGATCACACAGGTAATAGGTAGTGGAACTGAGATTCAAGACAAGGTAGTCCGTATTGCAATGCCCCGTCTGTCTGTCTGCTCTACATCTAGCCCTTGTCCAGGCTGCCCTTTTCCTGGATTCCAGGGGAAATTGCAGGTGAGCCAGGTGGCTTGAGTACAGGATGGCTTGTGCCAGGATGAGGCTGACTCTGGACTGCTCTCTGCCACACCCTAGAGCAGACTTGTCTAAGTAGCTGGAATTTCAGAGTCCCCCTTGTATGGTGACAGATACACATCAGTACATTTTTTGTTTGTTGGCTTTCTAAACTTCTGTTATAATGGTATTGCCTCAGCCATGTTCCATTAACGTGTCTTATTTCTTCTTAGACACATCTTGGTCTCCTTGCTAAGTTCTGAGAGATACTGTCTAGTACCTAGGGGTTAATGGAAATCTCCTATTTTCCTTGGCAGTCATCTCTTAAAGGCTCCAGATTGATATGCCAAAAGCTAGTTGTCTAACAGCCAATTTGTGGAATGGCGAATTTGCTGAAAATATTTGTTTTAACTTTTTTAATTGACTGCTCTTCATTTTGTCTTTATAGCAGCACTTGGTTACAGTCAATTTGTTTTTGCCTCTGCTGCAGCAACAGCTGTAGACTTGGAGGAGATGAGTGAGGGTCACAAGAATATAGGTACAGGTGTATACAGTATGAATATGAAGAGCTCTTATGGATGTTCATTTATACTAGTTTTTCTTAATGTAATCTTTTCTTTCTTTTTTTTTTTTTTACTTTTATTTGCATTTATTTTTTTGCAGCATTTATTCCCGGGCCATAAGTTTTTGTTTCTTCAGTTTCTTCTGGGATATCTTTTTCTTCTGGGCAACCTCCTCTTCTGGTTTAGGAACAATCTGTTCTTTTTCAGTAAGGATCATCTCAATGTGGCGTGGAGAGCTCATGTATGGGTTGATCCGACCATGAGCTCTATAAGTCCTGCGCCGCATCTTGGGGGCTTTGTTCGCCTGGATATGCTCAATGACCAGAGAATCTACATCTAAGCCCTTTAAGTTCAGCATTACTCTCTGCATTTTTGAGCGTGTGCAGTAAAAATTCAGCACTCTTTTTGGGCCGCCGACCCTGCGTCCAGCCCCACTGTTTGGCCTGGGCACACCTACCAACTCCACCATTGTAACGACGGAATGGCACACACTGCTTCTTTAAAGGGACATCCTTCAGATACTTGGTGGCTTTTCGGATATGCATACCCTTAACGGCCTAGGCTGTTTCACGAGTGTTCTTTTTTTTTTTTTTCTTTTTGCGGTATGCGGGCCTCTCACTGTTGTGGCCTCTCCCGTTGCGGAGCACAGGCTCCGGACGCGCAGGCCCAGCGGCCATGGCTCACGGGCCCAGCCGCTCCGCGGCATATGGGATCCTCCCAGATCGGGGCACGAACCCGTGTCCCCTGCATCGGCAGGCGGACTCTCAACCACTGCGCCACCAGGGAGGCCCTCACGAGTGTTCTTAAAGTGAACACAAAGATTTGAACCTCTCGACTTGCATGATTTTGTGGGATTTTCTGGGTCAAGTGAACAGCGAACCATTTTTAGAGTCACCTCAGGCCGCTGACCGGAAAAGCTTAATGTAATCTTAATGTATTAACAAAGGATATGTGTATGAGAAATCCTCCTTTTATTCTTGACTCTATAGTATTCGAATATATTCTTCTTGTGACCTGCAGTCTTGGTCTCTGGCTCTCTCTCTTTTTCTGACTCATTCCTTTCCTGTCTTTGTTGCTCCTGTTCAGAATTCCACCTTCACGGCAACCATAACAAATGGCTAAAGGATTAAGTACACGTGGACAACTGTTCTGCTCCTCATCCATTTATCCTTATTCCGGTTAGATTCAGCTTCATAGGATGCTATTTTCTGACCTTACGCACAAGGCCAGTACCCTTGACGTCTTTAACTCTCAGGGCTTTGCTGCAGGATCCAGGGAGGAGGAGGAGGATTTATTCCTGGGGTGCAAATTCAGGCTCTGTGTGTGCTCTTCTCACGTCAGCAGCAGCTCTGTGTACAAAGGAGAGTAGCCAGATAACGTTTTGTATTGGTTTATTTTTTCAATAAGTTTGAGTTCTAAAAAGTTGTTATTTAAACCCAAGGACTGACCATTCAAGCCAACGTGGAGAACGGGAGCTGAAATCATGTACGTATTGTTGGTGACACAGGCAAAACCTAAAAGTTCCTTCCGGAACTGATTGTTTCATTAATGATGCTGAATTGATAGTGAGTCAACGTGAAGGAGATTATTTACACTGGCTCAGTTGCTGTGTTGACTGGAAATATCAGCCATCTGAGTAAAGGTATCATTAAATCCAACACTTCCCTCTATACTCCCCACCCCGCCCCGTCTGCTTCCCACCCCCGACCCAATACTATTTTCCAGTGTAGATTGTGAGCTTTAGTTTTGGTCGTGTGTGTGCTCGCACGCACATACATGCAACACTAAAGCACAGTTTATTCGAAGCTGTCGTGTTGTGTGGGACTCCTCAGGTGCAAATTCAGATCCAGATGCAACCACTCTATGTGATCAAGGGGTCTAAGGCTCCTGAGTGACTCACAGAACTCACGGTCAGGCCAGGGATTATAATACCGTCAGGATTTTCTTTCCCTACCCTTGCTCTTTGTTTTTCGCTACAGACTGACTTTCTCCACAAGGTGAAAAACACACTGCACGTGGCTCCAGAGTTGGGCCTTTTACAGCTTCAGCCACTAGAGACAGATGCCTATTCCAGATCCCGGTGTCGGAGGCAGGGGATTTCAGGCTCTCCGACTCCTCCCGGGGCGGTGGGGTCACGTGAGAACTGGCAGCTCTGAGGAGGTCGTGGAATGGGTTTGGGGAGGAGGAATCCTTACAAGAAGAGGGAGGCGCTGTTCCCTGAAGGAGAGGGTGGTGCCCACAGGTGCCCGGAAGACAAGGTGTCTGCTGCTGGTGTGCTTGCACATTCCTGAGGATTTACCACGAATCTCAATGTCTGTTTTAAATCACTTGGCAGACTTAACTGTAATCTTGGGTTTGTTTTTTTTTTTTTCTGCCGGCTTCTTGTCAACTACAAGCTTTAATTATAATCATTCTTCAGCTGGCGTGTCCTAGCGCTTCTTACTCAGCTGTCAAATTGAGCTTAACACAGTTAAAAAGTCCCGTGAAAGACCCCATCTTTGAGACAACAGAAGGCTGAACTGTCAACTGCCTGTCATTTTTGTAGCCCCCAGTCATTGTTGCCAGGATTATGTTCAGCTCCTCTTTGGTTTCTCCGTGTAGTTAGAAACAGTAAGACTGCTCTTCAGTGAGTATTTGGAGACGTTGCACAGGTGAAACAGTATGTCTTTTTTCCATCCCCATCCAGTTAGCCACCCTAATCCTCAGGAAAAGAAAACTGGGCCTTGACTGCCGTACTTTGTGTTTTAAGATTCGAGTTAGTTTCCGACTGATAACTACCTGGAATCCATTAAAAATAAAGTTTTTGGTTGTCTTTTCTGTCCTCTGCAGAATGTTATTTCCTACAACCTCTCCGTATCTGTCTCCAGCCCTGTCTTTTGCCAGAATGTGGGATTAAATGAGTAGAATCTTCAGCCCAGCTCAGCCCTCAAATGATTGTTGTTTCCATGGAAACAGTGGAAGGCCTCTCAATTAAAACTGCCCCTGCAGGCTGGGGAGGGTAAAAGTATGAAAATGAGTTTGAGAAGCCAAATTCTCACCCTCCAAATTAAACCCAGAGAGGACAGTGCTCCAGGAATCTACTGACAGTTGGGACCATACTTTTTTTTGCCTTTTGGGGAGGGAGGGTCTCGGTATTTCAGGTACAGGTGTGTGTTGGTTTGCTTGTTTTGCTAAATTCCTCAGATAACGTGTCCTGTTATCCATGGAGCTCTTTGTGTGCAGCCACGGATCATGGAAGAGTGTTTGGGAACAATCTGATTTTTGCCCAGACTTTGGTGTGAGTCACAAATAAAAAGCCCATTAAAGATGGATGAAATCATAGAATGGTCTTAAAACTGGAAGGAACCTAAAGGACAGTAAGTGCCAAGTTCCCCTCCTCTTTGAGAATCCCCCCTGGCGCGCTGCTGAGGGAGGCTCACAGCTTCGGCCCCCGCCCGGGGAAGCCCATGTTTCTCAGGCCGCGTTCGCTGCCCCTTTGCTGGAGACCCGCTGGTATTCGAAAGGCCTCTTTATCCCGGAACGGACGTCTCCTCCTGTGCCTTCCAGCTGTGCTGCTTCTGTTTGGTGCCAAGTAAACTGAATCTACTTCTTCTTCCATAATTATGTTGACTTTTTAAAGTGTAAGAATGTTATCACATACCCTCAAAGTCCTCTCTTCCCCTGGCTGAGCAGGTCCAAAACATTAAGACCTTAAATATTACCACCTATGCTTAAAGGCATTCTGAGGGGAGAAGTTGATTTCCTTCCAATTCTGGACCCTCACCACTGTCGCTTAGATTTTGTTTGACTTCTGGCAATTTTTTTTTTTTTTCTCAGCATCATTTGGGTAGGTGGAGAATTGGTTACAGTATTTCTGGGTTTTCCTATCCCCGCCCCCTGGAGTATTCATAGTTCAGAGCTTGGAAATCTAAGAAACACAAGGTTGGATCAAACCATTGATCTATGCAGTTTCACGAAGGGTGTGGTTGCCTCGTATGATGTCACCCCAGACATTAGTGAATACACCCTACATTCCTGAGTGTTTAATAATCTCTCAGCCCTTCATCTCTGACTTTATAACTCTGGCCTTTTTCATAAGGTTTAAGTTGTGCACTTTAGGAGTCCTTTGTGTCTCATACGTGTTCTATTATTAGTATCCTATTATTGTCCTTAAAGTGATTCCTGCCCACCTTGCGCCCGCCCCTGCAAGAAACAGAAACCTTATAAACAGAATTCTCTTGTTCAGTGTTCCTACAACCTTAAAATGGGTTAAAACATAGAAACCCTAAACTCAGGTGTTGATTACTGCTGACTGAAGAGTGCCGGGAAGCAAGTACATAGCTTCCACTTGGTAGAGAAAGATGATTGAGGCAGACGCTCTGTTCTGATTCTAAAAAATCAGTAGCGGTGTGACCTTCAGCAAATCACCAGACTTCTCTGGGCTCTATTTTCCTCGAGGATAAAATGAGATGAGTATTCCTGTTTTTCCAGGTTGTTGGGAATGCTTTGAAAACAAATTGTTTAATATTAAGGCTTTACAGCAAACTATACCGTGGTACTCTGGGGGTATTTTGAGAGCTCAAAACAAATTTAATGATAAGAAAATAAGATACTGATGATATCGGGTATTTAAGACTCACATGCCTCCACAGTTTCAAAATAGCAGTAGCTGGCCTCTGTAAGAATGAATAGTAAATATATACCTTCCATTGTAGAGGAAAAAAATCTCATAAAATTTCTAACTTAGGTTCTGGGTGGTATTTGATGTGGTATATCACACTTAAGGGAGAAAGAATTTCAGTAAAGAAGTGGCATTGTTTGTGGAGAAATGAAATTACTCTGGGTTCTTTTGGCAGGAGAACAAACGGGTTGCAAGCCGGGGAGTAACCTTTGATTTTTAAGTCATTTAAATGAGGGTAAGGAAATACCCTAATAACTCAATGTGGAAAAGCCATCAGCACAAACCACCCAGGTGGGCTTTGGGGATCTGAGCCTGATAGGGTCTCCCAGGGAGCTGAAGGGTGGACCTGAGGTGAGCTTTTCCCTGGAAAACTTTTAGGGGCTTGTGGCTGGGACTGGCTGCCCTATTAGCTTTAAGATTCCAGCTCTACCCTATTTCCTGAGAAGTGCCAGTGGTTTGAAGGTGGCCCTTGTCTGGCATCTGCATGCCCTGGGGATGTAAGGATGACACCTCTCGGGTGTTGAGAGGTGTCTTTCTTACACATCTGTTTTTCACTCAGACCACTTATATTTGGAGACATAGAAAGCAAAGTAACATCCACGTCTTCTCCATACAGGGTCTGGTGACGGTTTCTAGGGGTCATGTCTTTGCTTTATGTAGTTTTACAAAAAATATGAACCCATCTAGACCTTGGAAAGTAGTTTTTCTTTTCTTTTGTTTTATCTATCTATCTATCTACCTACCTATCTACCTATCTTCCTTCCTTCCTTCCTTCCTTCTTTCTTTCTTTCTTTCTTTCTTTCTTTCTTTCTTTCTTTCTTTCTTTCTTTCTTTTTCTTTCTTTCTTTCTTTCTTCTTTTCTTTTCTTTTCTTTCTTTCTTTCTTTTTCTTTCTTTCTTTTCTTTCTTTCTGTCTGTCTGTCTTGCGGTGTTTCTTGATGTGACGTGACAGTCAGATACCTCTCAAGTTTTTCTTGGGGTGGGGTGGGGTGGGGAAAGGCAGAGGCAGTCATCTTTTCATGATAGAAAACTGACCCCGCCTACTGGCACCCTGTTGTGTGTTCTTTTCCGCTTCCAGGGAGTTCTGTCCAACATCTCTTCCATCACCGATCTTGGCGGCTTTGACCCAGTTTGGCTCTTCCTCGTGGTAGGAGGAGTGATGTTCATTCTGGGATTTGCTGGGTGCATTGGAGCTCTACGGGAAAACACTTTCCTTCTCAAGTTTGTAAGTACCGCACTCCGCTGTCAGGTTGAGAGCCAAACTCTCATCTCACATCAAAAGGACACCCTGTCTGCCAGCAAGAGTGAGCCGTACCAAAGGCACTGGCAGGCATGTGGCCTGGGTAATGCTTCTCCTGTAGGAGGGCTCCCTAGATACCCACCCTCCACCCTCCTCTGCCCCTGGCTTCTTAATAATATCAGCACCAGCCCCTCCCCATGCCATCCATGGAGGTTTGGTACATGGATGTCGTGAGTTTGCATTCCAATCCCTAAAATTGCTTTAGGACTAAGGTAGGTCTATCTAGGTACCTAGTTTTCTTCTTTTGAATGATTTTTTGCCCCCTCTTTTAAGCACATAGTCAGTAGAAAGCTGTTTAGGTAGTTGGTTTAGAGAAACCAGACCTAAGCACAGTGTCTGTGACATGTCCAGATTAAATCTGTTAAGCAGTAGGTTCTGGTGAACAGAAACAGTAAATGCATACCTCCTGTGTTCTCTGCCAGCACAAAGGCCTCCTTTGTGTGACCAGCATAATTTTTAGATCCCTTGCGGGGTATTTGGTGTGATCATTGTTAGCCTGAATCTTTTTGGAGGAGGAGTTTAACCAGGGGGTAGATAAGTATTAAAAGTCGAGAATGAAAAGTAAAAGGCTTTTCCTTTGGAGATTCCTTCCTCAGGAGATCAAAATGGCATGTGTTAACTTGTGTGTGTTTGAAATCCGTTTGGTAGGTGTCGCCAGTGGTCAGCTTCAGCTAAGTGTGTCTGTCTGTCTCGAGCTTGGCATTCTGGTGAGCGTCTGTCTCACAGCCCAACGTACGACAGCATCCACTCCCCTCCCCAAGAACAGAAAAATGATTTTTCAGAACCCCACCATCCTGTGGTGAGGGAAGATGGTGGGACTTTGGAAGAACAGCCTTAGTGTTATATCCCCTGTTCCTAGGGTCATTCTCCACCTCGGCTGACACATCATCATCTAACGGCATTTTCATTTAAAACAAGAGCATTGCCCAGAACTAGCCCCAACGGCCTTGCCCTGTGTGATTCCCTTCCCCCACACTTCTGCCCCATCTCCTCTGGCATCTTTTCTTGAATTGCCCTAAGAAGAGCAGACTCGCTGTCCCCTCACTGTCCCCCTGGGCTAGCTCATTTTGCATTTGGGCGGCTCTGCTTCAGACAAGGTTCTGGAGGCTGTTCTGAAAGTTCATATGACTCATGCTAACAGGGAAAACCAAGGGATGCTTGGTCCTGTGTACAATGTGATGAGCAGTTGGTTCTCTGTTCTTTATACATAGGTCTGTGTTGGGAAGAGTTTTCCAAGACTCCCTTTGTCTTACACACACACACACACACACACACACTTACTTCATTCCTCACCGAGTCTTGACCTCTGGAGCCCTCAGGAGAGCTTTGTCCCTGATTGTGACCTACCAGCCTGCCCGTCTTCTTGGTGTGAGATACTTGTAAATGCTTGAGCTCACCTCACTCAGCTTTTCTGTAGCCTCACTGGGCCACAGATCATACTTACTACTGGCCACTATTTTATCAGCGTTAGTCTCCCCTTTACTGTGACTTCCTTGCATAGAGTTTAGTTTATAAGGGTACCCTGTTTAATATAGTTGATGATTTTTGTAGTTGAAGATACCAGAGCTAGCTGAACAGGCAGAAAGACATACATTTCTCTAGACTGGCATCTTAATTTATAAAGTCCCACATTGGAAATGAAGAGAACTGTGTTGTTTCTTGGCTTTTTTAAGTCTTGGAGAATAGTTTAAATGCCCTCTCTCTCCATTTAGTACAAACAATCAAAACGGGCCTAGAATATGCTTTGAGCAGGAGATATGAAGGAAGTAGGAAGTAATGTCAACATGGCTCCAAACAGCTTCAAACATCTGATGTCATAAAGCTAAGAGAACTGCTGGGGGGAAAAAATCCGGGAGCTGAGAAAATGGAGCTTCCTGACTGACTGAGGCCCCTGGATGAAGCCTGTGAGTCAGTCTCTGCACCTTCAGAAATGGGGGAAATTAGCTCATAGGACCCGAAGGATGCTGATTTCTGCCAAATATTTGATAAGAATTTAATTTGGACTCAATTTCTGATACATATATTATGTAACATTATGAAAAAACTTACCAGGGTGACTGGGCCTCACCTTGATAGAGGGGAGAACAAAAATCTAATGAAAACCTTTGCATGACCTCTGTTCTGCTCTTTTGCGTGCGTGCGCCTGTGAACTAGCTATGATTCTCTCATTTCTATAGTGTGATAACTGTCGTATTTACCTGTGTAGAGTAGTACCCGCTAAAGGAGGGAGTCATTTTATGTGGTGGGGTAGGCATTGTGTGAAAGTGATAGGATTTTTTTTCTTTCCTTTTTTCTAGATTGAGGAAAGCTCACTTTGAAATTAGGCGTACTACTGATGATGGTTAAGAACTGTTTAGATTCTATTTCTAAAGTGAATTCATCAAGGACAGATGACCAGGAGCTCTATGGAACCTGAGGGGCTGAGCTGGAGCGTCTAGCGTTGGGACCTAGACCTTGGGGTCCTAGACTTGGGCAGGCACTTCTTCCTTCCTTCCACCCCTCCCCTCATGCCCATCCTCCCAGAATGGCACTTGGCACCCTGGATAAACACTGCCAGATATGCTGACATCTAATGTGGGAAGACCTGACCCCACGGCCCTTTCCCACCCTCACATAAGACTGGGGGCTCTTTGGAGTCAGAGCTGTGGTCCTACTTATCCTCGCCTCTGCAAAGCCCACCTAGGCCCGAGCCTGATGTCTTGTGGGCCATTCAGTAGGTGTTTGCTGACTGAATAACCGTTTTTTGTCTTTTATTTTCGTAAGTAGCTGTAGCTTCCTTTGCAGCCGTCGCCAACATATTTTCCTCTTGGTCGGCTGCTTGCCGTCTGCTCGCTGAATGCAGGCACAGCAGACCGTAGCCTCTCTACCTCCCCAGCCTCTCCTGTGTGGCAGGAGCCCTCAGGAGCTCGGCTCAGCAGGTGGCCCCAGTGCCACCCTTTCTGCCCTTGTCCACAGAAGTTTGCCTGCCGTTTACCCTCTGGTCCTTCACGGCCTCATTTCTCGTAAATGGCTTGAGCAAAATAGCTTGAAAAGGGTGAGAACATGGGGGTGGGAGGAAGTGGAAGGAACCGTGGGCGTGAGCGGGACGTTGATGTGACTAAGATGAGACATTTCTGGGTCTTCTAGATGAAAGGGAAGTTTCTCCAGATTTATGGGCAATTACCTTGCAACCCATGGTCTCCAGCCTTCCTTTTAAATTCTCGCTGTCTGCGTCAACCGGAAGTCTTCCTCTGGCTGCGTGTTGATGCTCTTTAAAATATTCTGAGCCTGGTGCTTCACAAAGGAAAGCTGGCACAGCTTGCTGTCCCAAGAAAGCCCTCAACCCAGTGGTTTCATTTTGTTTTCATCATGGGAAGTTATTTTCATGTTACAGCTGCCCCCACCCAGTTCCTCTTTGACCTTTTCACCTAAAATGAACCCATCTGCTGTTTCACCCCGTGTAGCAGGTGCAAAGGGGAATTAACACAGTATCTGAATCTGGAAAAGGACTAGATTGCATACAGAATCAAGGCCACAGTAACAAATGACAGGCGATCTTAAAATACTGGGCTGATTTATCTTTCAGCGTTACAAAAGCTTACTAGAGGTAGGAGCAGGTTGTTGTTCAAGCGTCTGACGAATGCATTAATCAGGAGAAATTCATTAGGCCTTAGTGTGGGTCTAATGAGGAATTCCTGTTATCCACGTCTGCTTATGGGCTTTGTTGGTTAATTACCAAATGGAACACCAGAGCCCCTAAAATGTGATTCTGAAGTGATTTTTTAAAACCCTTTCTTGGAGTGTACTATTCTATTAATGAATCTTAAGAAACTGACATGGGTAACAACCCAATGGTATTATAAACCTTTTTAGAAGGAAACATTTGACTGTATAGGATCAAAATAGCCCTTATAACTGTTCTCTGTGTATGTGCCTTTTGTTTTAGTTTTCTGTATTCCTGGGAATTATTTTCTTCCTGGAGCTCACGGCCGGGGTTCTGGCATTTGTTTTCAAAGACTGGATCAAAGACCAGCTGTATTTCTTTATAAACAACAACATCAGAGCGTACAGGGATGACATTGATTTGCAAAACCTCATAGACTTCACCCAGGAATATGTAAGTTTAAATTTGGTATATTTTCAAGTTGAAAGCCTTCTCGGAAGGGTGACCCCAATGAAAACTCCTCCTGGCTTCTGCATCTGCCAGCTGGAACCTACCTCTGACTTTTCTGCATGGGTTTTTGTCTGTTTGCTTGTGTATTTATTATTTTCTGACCTGTTCTAGGGCATACACGATATGTACCCTAATGGGAAATGTCTTATTTTCACTTACCTCAATTTCTACTAAGAACAAGGAAGAAACCTCTTAGGCAAAAAGGTTAGAGTCAAAGGTGCCCATTCCTATCGACATTTGAAGACTATTGTTTTGCTGTAGGTTTAACCCTGTTCTTTGGTGTTAGATGTGGGTTCGTTCCTCTTCTTGGCCCCCTTTTGGATCATTCTCCACACTTCACAGCTCATAATAATATACTTAGTCAATAGAATGTTTATCCACAAAGTTCCTAGGATTGTGCCTATCCAAATATTATTATAGCACCTGCAGCTAAACTGAAAGTCAAGCCTCGGTGGCTTCTCACAAGTGAAGAGCCTGTGGAGTAGAACCATCCCACTCAGGTTTCTCAACGTTACGACGTGACAGCCTCTGCGATGCGAACGAAGTAGCGGATGCCCTGTTCCACTCACAACGCAGAATGGTATAAACAAGAGTTCGGAAGACACAGCTAGTGCCAGAATCTGATTAGCTAAGTGACCTTGGGCTAATAGGACCTTGAGCTATTTCCCCAAGAGTAAAATGGGAATAATAGTAGCAACTACTGAACTCATGGGGATAGCACGGCACTCTCATAAGACGTACGTGGTTTTATATGAGGCTTCAGGTGTTATTGTCCTACAAACTGACAGGCCTTTATTTGCATGCGCTGAGAAACTGGATAAAGTGAGCAGACCTGGAGAGCCGTGTCCGTGACATTCACGTATATGGCAGAACTGGAGGGCAGACAGAAACTCAGCGGACCAGTGGCTGGCTCTTGGTTGGACAGGTTTCCAGAGTGAGCTGGGGTCCCTTTGATAAAGGGAGGAGAGGGCTGCATCGGCGCTCGCCGTGAGGGAGGCCCCCTGCCCTCCTTAGGTGCTCGGAAGGGAGCTGAATTGTGTTGCCTTTGTTCGGTGACAGCAACGACTGTCCTGGAGCCTGCTGTCCCTCAGGTGTGAAATTAAGCCCTGTTTCATGTCCTCAGCAGGCTTCACTGTTTTGTTGGGTCATAATGGATGCAAGCTCACACCTTGCCAAGTATTATTGCTGACTAGTTTGCGTGACAAATCTGATGGAGCATTGTAGGCAAACTGGAGATGCACAGCCCAAACCCTCGGAAGACTCGATGAGTTGGAAGAACATGCGGATACACGTTGTCTTGAGATGCTGTCTGCTTTATATGGAGATTCTGTTATTTCATGTGATTTCACTTTTCTCTCATGGCCTTTAATACTTTGAAGTAGCTGTTGGTCTTGAAACCCTTAAAATGGTCAAGGCTTGATGTTTATTTAACTTGGAGAAGCAGGGCTAGTCCAGCATGGGGAGTGTCAAAGGGGCTTGTGATGGAAGCAGCCCTTGAATCAGGCCTCGTTTAAGACCCACTGAATTTAACAGCTTGTTTGATTATATTTTAATTAGATGATTGAATTTGTTTCAGGTTGAAAATGTAAATACATGCTCTTGTTTATCAAAATTCAGAGTAGAAACAGATAGAGAATGAAAAGTAAGCCTCTAAAACTTGGGGGACGGTAACGAGTACATTCACTATCTTGCTTGTGGTGATGGTTTTACGATGTATAAGTGCGTCAAAACTTATAAAATTGTATACTTTAAATATGTGCAGTTTATTGTATGTCAATTACACCTCAATCAAATGGATTTTTTAAAAAACCGTTCAGGTGTAGAGATGGAAATTTAAAAAAAAGTAAAGCCTCTAGATCTCCTACCCACAACTCCAGCTGCCTCCTTCAGACACTACCACTGTTTTCTGTCTTGCTTATCTCTAACTGGGCCCTGCTGTACAACTCCTGCTCTGCCCGTCTTCCACCTAACGCCACGGGTCTCATCAATTGTTTTCTAAGTCTCACGCCAACACATCCTTACAAACCTTCAGCCTTACCTTGGAAGCTTTTACAGGGGCCCTTTAGGTTCAGTTGGTTTAAAAATAAATTCTGAGATACAGAGAAGGTTAGAGCTGGCAGAGGCTGGGTGTGGGTCGTCCTGGCGGGTGCAAGTGTAGGCACCTGGTCGCCTCCAAGTCGAGATGTTCTAATTCTCTCCTGTTTGCTCTAGTGGCAGTGCTGTGGGGCTTTTGGAGCTGATGATTGGAACCTAAATATTTACTTCAATTGCACAGATTCCAATGCAAGTCGAGAGCGATGCGGCGTGCCCTTCTCCTGCTGTACTAAAGACCCCGCAGTAAGTGGCTGCCAGCAACCCGTTGGCCTGCTCCACGCATCACACCGAGAGCATGTGTGGGATGAGCAGAGTGGTTTTTTTCTGGAAACCTCTTCTTAGCCTCTCATTCCTAACTGTAGCTCCTGTAGGGGGGTTAGTGCTCAGATCTTCCCCGTAGGAGTAATCATCCCTGACATTAATTTAGCGGTACGTGCTGGTTCCTATTCTAAGCCTTTTTGTGTGTTGGCTTAAGTTTGGAACATCCCTACTGGCAGATACCACCATTATCTTCCCTTTTCAGGTGAAATCAAGGCCCGTGGAGTTTAAGTAACTTTCCCAAGCTCACACTGCTGGCAAGTGATGGAACTGAGCTTAGGCTCAGGCAGCTGCCTGTATTGCCTGTGATTCCTTCTTTGCAAGAAGGATGGGCTTGTGTGGAAGCTCTCTGCATTGCTTGGGGTTAGTAACCCTTTTCTTTTTTTTTTTTTTTTTTCGGTATGCGGGCCTCTCACTGTTGTGGCCTCCCCCGTTGCAGAGCACAGGCTCCGGGCGCGCAGGCTCCGGACGCGCAGGCTCAGCGGCCATGGCTCACGGGCCCAGCCGCTCCGCGGCATATGGGATCCTCCCAGACCGGGGCACGAACCCGTATCCCCTGCATCGGCAGGCAGACTCTCAACCACTTGCGCCACCAGGGAGGCCCCAGTAACCCTTTTCTTGCTGACTTAGCTCCGAAGGAATACTAGGAGTAGCAGAAGCGTTTGAGACAAGATAGGACGAGACCACTTGCAGGAAGACTGCAGCTGCCCAGACCCTGGGCCGGAATGACTACAGTCATTCTTTTTTTAAAAAAACAAAAACATAAAACCTGTTCACAAGCCACCCTCTTTACCACAGGTTTGATTGTATTTTGAGTCAAATCATGTGCCTGGTATATAGAACAGCTTAAACTGCAGCACCCCTGCTATAAGTTAAAAGGCAGAATTGAGGGTTAGAACAATACATGTGAGAGAGAAGGTGCCCCCGGCCCTTCTGTCCTCTTCAGCCTCTCTCTCTCCCCAGGTGTCCTCTCTCAGACCCGCCCTTCTCCACAAGGAACAGAGCAGAGTGGGGGCTGATGAGTTCATGGCCGATTTTCCCCTGCAAGGGAGGGGGGGTGCGGGGCTCTTTAAAAGGGGGCGTGGCTCGTCTGTAAGGATACTGAATCGTTATGCTGTACCCCTGAAGCTAATACAATATTGCAAATCTACTACACTTCGATTTTAAAAAAAATGAAAAAAAAAAAAGAGAGAGAAGAGGGGACAGTGGTTTGAGGTAGCAAAGCACAGCCTCTCGTCGGCTGCCCCCCAGAGGGGGTCTGAAGGAGACAGAGGCGGTGAGGACTGCGCTGCCCCGCTCCGAGCCCTCAGCGGCAACGCCAGCCTTTCCCACTAGCTCACTTCTCCTTTCCTCTGAGGAGGCTGGGAGGCAAGAGAGCGCCCAGCACAGAGCCCAGGGCGCCCACCCAGGCAGTAGATGCAAGCCCTGCCCTCTCCGTCTCCAGCCCCTGCCCTGAGTTACCGTTCCATCAGAAGAATTCTGAAGATTCTCAGGTGTTGTGCCCCCCTTTCAACGACAGATCCTCTGGGTAGAGATATCTCATTCCATAAATGCTGAGCTAATAAAATCCACCCCATACCCTCCAGAGGGGAAACATAAACAAACCTAAAGCAGCGGAACCCACGTTTCTGATCAGGCCTATAAGATTTCAGGGCATCTGTCCATGTGCTGTGTGGTCAGGGTATCATTTTTAATTACCAAAATAATTCATTCTCATTGAAAAATCATTTAAATCACATACAAGTATATAGATTCAAAAGTAGAATTCCCCCCAGAAGATCATAAGTGAAGATAGTCATTATGAAAGTAATTATAAGAAACCTTTTAACTGTGGTTTTTATGTCTCCAGTTTCCTAGACCCATAAGCTTCTTGAGATGATCAACTTTGAATCTAGAGCCTCCCACATAATGGAATTACTAGTCTTTCTGATATTTCCTGAGTCTCAGTTTTCCTCATTTGGAAAGGAAGGGATATTTAATACCTACTTCTGAGGATGGTTATAATAATTTCATGGAATTGTGTGTAAAGGTGTTTAACATGGTGCCTGGGACGTCTGTGTGCCCAAATAAACATTTTCTGACCAGCACTTAACAGGGGTCTTCTGCTGACCCCTAGGGGGGCTTCCTCTCTGACGACAGTGAATTTCACTCTTCTGTTTCTTTTCTCCACCAGGAAGATGTCATCAACACTCAGTGTGGCTATGATGCCAGGCAAAAACCAGTAAGTGGAAACTCATCTTGTCGCTTAGCACGAAGGGTGTTGGAGGAGCTTTTGAACTTGCTTAGTGACGCTGTGCTCTCCTCTTCCCTTCTGAAGGAAGTCGATCAGCAGATCGTAATCTACACGAAAGGCTGTGTGCCCCAGTTTGAGAAGTGGTTGCAGGACAACTTAACCATTGTGGCTGGTATTTTCATAGGCATTGCATTGCTACAGGTAAGATGGATGTCGCAGGGAAATGATGCCCTGGGAGAGCGCTCACCAGGACAGGAGCTTTGCTTATTCACCATCATTTCACAGCTTTTCAGACCCATTGGAGGGCTGGGGAACAGACCTCAACTGTATTTGGTGTGTATTTTATTAAAGCTCTGATTTTAGATGCTACTGTCCTGAAAGACTTTAGGAAACCTTTTTTTTTTTCCTTTTCAAGAAAGAGAAATTGACTGGGTCAGTATCTGCCCGCTGGCATTCCAACATTGCCATGGACTCAGTAATGCGGCATTGTGACAGCTGGTCAGACAGGAATGGTCAGATGTAGAGCCTTGCCCAGTGGCAAGGCTCAGGCTTTTTGGAGTTTCACAGATACACTCTGCTCCTTCCTCTCTCTGGGCCACCTTGGCAAAGTGCTAGTGAGGGAAGGGAGCACCTACTTTTCCTCCTGGGAAGTCCCAAGAGCTAGGCTTTGCATCATATGGTGATGTGATACCTTTAACTTAGAGGGTCACAAATGAGGCGCCATGGTTGAAAGAAATTAAAGAAGACCTGAATAAATGGAAAGCCATTCGCATTCACAGATTGGAAGACTTAATATTGTTAAGGTGACAGTACTCCTGAAATTGATCTACAGATTCAGTGCAACCCCTACCAAAATTACAACGGCCTTTTTTGCAGAAATGGACAAGCTGATCCTACAACTCATATGGAAATTCAAGGGACCCAGAATAGCAAAACAAACTTTAAAAAGCACAAAGTTGGAGACTCCACACTTCCCAATTCAAAACTTACTGCAAAGCTACCGTGATCAAGATAGAGTGTACTGGCATAAGGTTGGACCTACAGATTAGTGGAATGGAATTGAAAGTTCAAAAAAAGCCTTTATATCTATGGTCAGCTGATATTTTGACCAGGAAACCAAGACCATTCAATGGAGAAACAATAGTCTTTTCATCAAACGGTGCTGGACCAACTGGATATCTATAGGCAAAAGACCCCTAACTCACATCACATATAAAAATTAACTCAAAATTCCCTGGTGGTCCAGTGATTAGGACTCTGAGCTTCCACTGCAGGAGCCCTGGGTTCGATCCCTGGTTGGGGGGGTCGGGGGGGGGCGCGCTAAGATCCTGCTAGCCGCATGGTTTGGCCAAAAAATTAAAATTAAAATTAACTCAAAACAGATCAAAGACCTAAATGTAAAAGGTAAAGCTATAAAAGTTTTAAAAGAAAATATAGGTGTAAATCTTTGTGACCTTGAATTAGGCAGTGTTTACTTAGATATGATACCAAAAGCACAAGCAACCAAAGGAAGAGTGGATAAATTGGGCTTCTTCAAAATTAAAAACTTCTGTGCTGAAAATGATACTATCAAGAAAGTGAAAAGAGAACCCACAAAATGGGAGAAAATATTTGCACATCAGTACATCTGTTAAGGATCCTGTATATAGAACATATGAAGAACAACTCAACAATAAAAGAAGACAAACCCAATTTAAAGGTGGGCAAAGGATTTGAATAGACATTTCTCCAAAGGAAATACACATTAGCTGTTTGTAATGACATCGTTAATTGTGAGGAAAATTCAAATCAAAAGCACAATGACATACCACTTCAAACATATCAAGATGGCTATAATAAAAAAGACAAACCAATAACAAGAGCTGGTTAGGATGTGGAGAAATTGGAACCCTCATACATTGCTGAAGGGAATGGAAATGATGCAGTCTCTTTGGAAAACAATTTGTCAGTTCATGAGAAAATTAAACAGAGTTACCATATGACCCAGCAATTCTACTCCTAGGTATGTGCCCAAAAGTACTGAAAACATGTTCACCCAAGAAGTTGTACACAGATGTTCAGAGCAGCATTATTTGCAATAGCCAAAAAGTGAAAACCATCTAAATGTCCATCATCTGAGGAATGGATAAACAAAATGTGGTGTATCCATACAATGGAATATTATTCAGCCATCTAAAAGATTGAACTACTGTTGCAAAATGGACGAACCTTGAAAACATTTTGCTACATGAAAGCAGATCAACACAAAAGGCCATATATTATATGATTCTGTTTATATTAAATGTCCAGAATAGGCCAATCCATAGCGATAGAATGTGGCTTAGTGGTTGCCAGGCCTGTCGGGATGGGGGTGGGGTCTGGATGACTGCTCATGGGTACAGAGTTTCTTTTTGGGGTAACGAAAATGTTCTGGATTTAGATAGCGGTGATAGTTGCACATCCTCACGAATATACCGAAAATCACTATAAATTATACACTTTAAAAGGATGAATTTTGTGGGATGTGAATTCTATCTCAATTTTTAAAAATCAAAGATTTTTTAAAAATGGAATTCAGGGCTTCCCTGGTGGCGCAGTGGTTGAGTCTGCCTGCCGATGCAGGGGACACGGGTTCGTGCCCCAGTCCGGGAAGATCCCACGTGCCGCGGAGCGGCTGGGCCCGTGAGCCATGGCCCCTGAGCCTGTGCTCTGCAACGGGAGAGGCCACAACAGTGAGAGGCCTATGTACCGCAAAAAAAAAAAAAAAAAAAAAATGGAATTCAGTAGCCAAAGAAAAGCCTAATCTAAAGTTAGAAGTTCTACTGTTTGACTGTCTTTTCCTTCCTTGCTCAGATTTTTGGGATCTGCCTGGCCCAGAACCTGGTGAGTGATATTGAAGCTGTCAGGGCTAGCTGGTAGAGTACCTGCAACAGCTGCCTCCAGACACTGGACAGACCCCGCCTTCCTGACCCTCCAGTGCACCCAACTGATACCCATGCTGCACGGACCCTAATCACAGAGGCATCCTGCGATCCCACCTGATGGAGCTGCCATCAGAACTTAGTTTTTGGGGGGTAGAACTGGGAAATGCTGCTCACTGACAGAATTAAAAAAAAAAAAATTAACCAGTATGAAAGCCGTTGCGCCGTGAATCTCTATTGTAGCCATGAATTTCTGGGTGGTTGGATACTTACCAAATGAGAAAAAAAGGGAGGGTGGGGGACCCAGATGTACCGAATTTGTGGAAAAGGCTTGTTCTCTGCTTCGGTAGTTGGAGGGCTGCTTTCTGTGCCATGGCCTGAGGAAGTGCGCCTTTACTAAAACTCAACCCCTTACCTGGGAGGGCTGTGGTTTCTCGGCATCCCTTCACTGTACATTTCAAGGAACTGCTACAACCATGGTCCCAAGAAGAAAACAGCTTGCCTTTGGGTTCGGATTTTGTGACCACATTCAACAAGGAACTTGGGTGGGCACGTCTGGTCTCTCCTGAAGTTTCTCCTGATAAGAGAAGTTGTAGATTCCTTGTGTGCTGAGCAGGGGCTTTGGAACACTTCATGATGCTGAATTTTAGCAGGACAGATCTCTTTTCTAAGTAGGCCTGAGCTTGATTTATCCGTGAAATCCAAGGAGAAAATGAGGTTAATTAGGAGGTAGTAACTGCTGCAGCGAACCAAATTAGTCGCCGGATTCTTTGGAAACTCTGGAACACTATGGGTTTCGTTTCGTTGTGGGTGTTTTTTTGTTTTTGTTTTTTTCTTCTTCCAAAAGTGAAAGCTATGATACAGTTTCTTAAATTTTAAAGATTTTTTTTACTCAGCTCGAATATTAATTTTTTATATAATCTCCCTGCATGACCTGTGAATCAATCCACCAGCTCCTTTTCCTGCCATCTTTTCTACAAACCTTTAAAAACGTTATTCGGTCAGCATTTATTTCGTGGGTTCACAGCCTTAAGAGATGTGTCCTCCCTGCCTGCGAAGGGACCGTCTGGGCCATCGCAAATGCTTCTGTGGACTCAACACTCTCTGAACCGTGTCGGTTGATCATCGTGGCCTCTTCTGCAGCCTCCCCGTCTTTCTCTTTGAAGGGAATTAAACCCAATTCTGAAATGATGTGGACACAATCAAAGCTTCTGATGGTTTCTTTCTTCTGGTTTTAGTTCGTTTTTATTAAAAACAAAAACAAAAAACCCCCGAGTGCATGGCCAGAGCTCCTTCTTTTCTTAGTACAGACTCACCATCAGGATGGTAACAAAGCACAAACTCTTTGGAGGGGAGAGCGTTGATGGGGCGAGTGTTCTGTGACACAAGGTGGGAAACACTTCCAGATACTACCACCTGCCCCCATTCCAGGTGGGAGGGATGAGTTTTGCCCCCAGATTTTAATCTTCCAGGTCCACCAGGATGTCGCACCCCCTGGGGAGGAGATGTTAGTCTGTGGAACACTGGGAAAACCACAGGTGTATTTTACGGTGATGACACACTTAAGCAACACAGAACTGGGCAGCCAGCTAGCATAGTTGGTGGAAACTTAGCAAGGTTTTCCATTTCAGCCCCATGTTGCATCGCTGTGGCTGATGAATGTGTCCATCTGCTCAAAGGACAAAAATTCTTTGAAAATCTAGTCTCCAGAGTTAAGGTGTGTATGACTCTGCATGTGTGTGTTTCTGCGTCTCTGTGTAGTTAGAGATGTTCGTTCCATATTCTGGCTGTAAGATGATTTTGTTTCATCTCTGCCCCCACCACTGTTGTCCTTCCATATTGTCATTCCAACGTGGAGAAGACTTGAGCTCTCCAGTTGGCACTCTTGTCTTGTTTGTTACCTCATTCTCTAGTGAACTCCACCTGACCAGTTGATTCAGAATCAGGCGAGCTTCCCACCCTTTGGCACATCCAGTGAAAGGCCAAACAGCAAGTCCAAGTGAGTTCTAAATTTTAATTAATCACCCTTTATTTTTTACACTTGAGAGTGGTTGTAATAAAGGTTGTCATTAATAAACTTGGTTCTACCTTACGTGGAGTTATGTCTGTCTTCATTCTCTCTTGCAGTTGTGAAATTCTCCAGTCCAGTGGTGATCAAACTTAAGTGTGCATTGGAATCACCTGGAAAGCTTGTTAAAACACAGGTTACTGGGTTTGCCCATCCCCAGGATTTCTAATTTAGTAGGTCTTGGGTGGAGCTTGAGAATGTGCATTTCTGACACGTTTCCAGGTGATGCTGTTGCTCCTTGTCTGGGAAGGACACTTGGAAAGGCACCATTCTCATCAGGTTCTCTTAGAGGGGAAAAGGAGAGGGGACATTTTGTGGCTGGGGAGGGGAGGGTCCCTTTGTGCTGCTGGACACGGACTGATGAGAGACGGGCAGAGCTGGGGATGGAGGAAGATCTCTGTCTCTGAAATCATTGTTTGCTGGTCACAATCACCTGGGCACCACGTAGAATGCAGATCAGGCCCTGCCCCAAGCAATTCTGGAGTGGGAGAGCCAGATCCTGTATTTTTAAGAAGCTCCCATGAAAATTTAATGCACAGTGAGATTTAGGACCCATGGACTTAGGTAAATCTTAATGATATTCACAGGCCTTTTATGAGAAAATAATTTCTAGCAGTCTCAGAGCAGGAATCTTAAAAATCTAAGGTTTTTTTTGTTGTTGTTTTGTTTTGTTTTTATAAATTTCTTAAAAATCTAAGTTTTTAAGATTAAAATGCCAATGTAAATGTCCTTTCATTGTGAACTATCACTGCAGAAGGCTCTTTCAAACTATTAAAGTCTATTCTCAAAGATCAAAAGAAAACAAAATTTTATGGTTCACATAGTATTCTCAGACCCTGACACTATGTCTCAACACTTGTTTGAGAAACAATGTGCCTCACTTCCCTGGATATTTAAGACAAAAATTTTACTTTGACTATAAGGAAATTTATCAGGGGTAACTGGAGATAACTAATCCCTATTTCTTGAGTTTTCTTAGCTGTGCTATAGAGATTATCTGTGCACGTGAGGTAATTGGTCCTCCTTGTTCAGAGCAAACTCTGGGCCAACAAAGGAGAAATGTTACAGCTCAGAGGTAAAAAGGTGCTTTGTCTACAAAACTCAGAACTTACAGGAAGTTTCTTCCCTATTTAGAAGGTAGACTTTGGAGGATGATTATTAAATTTCTCTATCTCTGTTGTTTGACCAGCTCCCACAAACATCATTTGTTTCTGTGATTTAAAAATATCTGATAGTTTTTTTTTTTGAAATGAATGCAGGAATTCAAAAGCAGAATTTCGTGTCATGAAGCACTTGAAAAAGAAGTGCCTTTCCCTGTTGTTCCTCCTTTTTCTTCTCGCAAAGGATAAACCTCTACTTCTCTTGCAGCTTTCTTCCTGCCCCAGGTCCCAGTCATCCTGCTCTCAAGGGGATGCTGAAAAGTGTCTCTTGGCTTGTTCTTATCATGCAGACTGTTTCCTCCTCCGTGCCCCGTGTGTGTGTGTGTGTGTGTGTGTGTGTGTGTGTGTGTGTGTGTGTGTGTGTGTGTAGTGGGTGGGTGGATGCACTCATTCTGCAGTTTCCTGGTTCTGCGGGCTTGGACCAGAGCCCTGGGAAGCCGGTGGGCTGAACAATGAGAAGCCTGAGCCCAGCGACCTGGCAGGCCTTCCCCAGCTCTTTGTCATTTATTCCACGAAGCCCTCCTCCTCTAGGGAAATCCTGTTGAGACCTCCAAGGAAGAACTGGGAAGCTCTCCATAAACACTGGCCAATGAGGTTGGTGGCCAGCTCTCTCCAGGGAGGCCGGGGGGCTGTTTCTAAGTGATGCCCTTTCAGGAGTAGGAGGCCTAGTCTTTGAATGAGATGGAAAATGCACTGTTTGGGAAATACTTAAGTTTTGGCCTTATCATGGTGACACGATAAAGTCTATACATGACAATAGACAAGACAGATGTATCTAGGTGCGGGTAGGGGACAGAGAAGGGAAGCCAGATTCTGCACGGGACCAAAGCCATCTGTAGACCTGAGCGTTTCTTTTTTTGGAAGAGTTTGCGACAGAAGAGTTTATAAAATTATGGTTTTTAAGACTTATTTGAGGAATTAAATACAGTTTCCTTTGGGGGGTGTTCATGCTGAGTAGTACTCTTGTAAGCTTGGCACCAAGGGGAGGATGGGTGCCTGAGTGAGTTCATCCTGGTATCCTTTAACCTAAACCAAACTCCTCAGGACCTGCCCTGGCCAGTAATTCCTTCACTTCCAGGAACCCCCAACAGAAGGAAAGCTGAAGGAAGAGCAGGTTAGTTCCTGGGCTTTACACTGTAAATTTACTCTGAAAAGAAAATGGTAGCTTGCAAGCAAGGTAGCGCTTCGCATGCTGTTGGCCTTCATTGAATGTGTAGTTGCAGTACATGTAGGAGAGGGCCAGCTAGAAAGCCGCCTTTTAAACCTGGAGCTTGTCAGCTTGTATTAGCTTTTGCTTTTGCAGAACGACTGGTTTGAAAGGAACGTTTTAACAGCCTGCCCTCTAGTGGCGACCTTGTAGAACCACTCCTGACTTGAGTTGGAAGAGTCACTGCAGTCTATTCAGAGGCCCTTGCTCTTTGGAGAAACTTGAGGGTGTACAGCTGTATGTTGCTTGCTTAAGGTGGGTAGGTGTTTTATTCCTTTGACACTCCTGAAAAATGACAGAGTTTGTCTTGGAAAGTTAAGGAGCAGGTGTTAAGCTCCCTTCACCATCTAAGTCCCAATCTTATGGCTGGGACTTCCCAGGGCACTGTAGCAATGTGTACAGGTTGAAGCTGGGCCCTGCCCTCCTGCCTAGGCTCAGACAAAGTTTCTAGAAGGGGTGAAGACAGTCTGAAACTGTTGATCTGCCAGGCAAGAGGCACTGCCTCCGTCAAAATGCCCAACGAGGAGGGGAGGTGCACTGAGCTTTTACACTTTCCCTCCCGGCTCACCCCTACTCTCCACTGGCGCTCTGGAGGCTCCTGTGACCCAAGGCCCCAGTGTCCTGATCTGCATCTGTATTCCTCTTCAAGACGAGCAAGTCTCCTGAAACAAAGTTTAGACATTCCTTGTATTCCCTCTAAAAGCACCCCTGGGGAGTTTGCTTTGATCTGAGAATTTGCAACCTTGATTTTAAAGCCTGTGAAGACTGGTAGAGTGTTCTGACTGTAACTTGTGTTTTAGGAGTTTGTTATAGGTTGAACTGCCTCTTCCAAAAATTCATGTGAAGTCCTAACCTCCAGGACCTCAGAATGTGACCATATTTGGAAATAGCGTTGTTGCAGATGTAATTACTATGAGGTCATACTGAGTGGGTTCCTACTCCGGTAGATGATTGTCCTTATAAAAAGGGGAAACTTGGACACAGACATGCACACAGGGAGAAAGCCATGTGAACATGAAGGCAGAGATCAGGCGATGCATCTGTAAGACAAGGAATGCCAAAGACTGGGAACGAGTCACCAGAAGCCAGGAGAGAGGCGTGGAATCGACCCTCCCCCAGAGCCTCCAGAAGGAGCCAACCCTGCCAACAACTTGATTTTGGACTTTTAGCCTCCAGAATTATGAAAGAAATTTCTGTGCCTTAAGCCATCTACATTGTGGCATTTTGTTTTAATAGCACTAGGAACCTAATAGAGTTTGAGCACCTATTGCTGGCTTTCAGGCTGGAAATGGTAGGACCATGTGCTGCTTTTAGCTGGTAGAATGTGTATGTGGCTCTTATTATTTGAATGGATGCACCCGAACATGGCTAAGGACTTGCTCTCTGTATCTGCTTTCAGCTCTTTGAAAACAGCCTTGATACGTTTTGTGGGGCATTTAAAACAAGGGATGCTTTATTACATGATGATTAAAAATGGTCACATTGGGGTGGCGTCAAGACGGTGTACTAGGAGGATGCAGAATTCGCGTCTCCTCACAACGAGGGCACCTACCAGGCACCAGTGGGGGACCACGGATACCTAAGGGGACAGGAGGAACCCCCAGCTGCCGGGTAGGATGTGGGGCGTGGGGGGAGTGAAGGGGGAGAAGTGGAGGAGGGACGGGAGTGGCATCCCTGAGGGGTGGCTGGGGGAGGGGAGGAGTTCCTACACCCAGCGGGACCCACCCACGGTTAGGGGTCCAGTGGGGACAGGGGAGACCCTGTGGGAGACAGTGGGGGAGGGATGCGAAGGAACAGAAGGGAACGTGGCCAGCACTTTCCCTGTCCACTTAGGCATGGGGGAGCCTGTTTGGCTCCTGGGCCTAATCCTCTGCCCTTGGAGCGTCCCTCCTGCCACGCAGAGCCCAAGCTTCACCCCTACACCCCCACCCAGGGCCCCACCTCTACACTCGGAGACCCCCTTGGAGAACCCCTCCAAGGCACTGGGCCTAAACCCCACCCACACACCCTCACTCAGGGCCCTACCTCCAAAGTCTGGAACTCCACACTCCAGAGGCCCTCCTTTCCAGGTGCTGCCTCTCCCCTTCCGGAGGTCCTAAGCAGAGGCCCCGCCCCACCCCAAACCCTGCCCCTGCCTAAGTTCCACCCCCCGCCTAAACTTTGCCCCCATAGCCAAGGCTTTTTTTTTTTTTTTTTTCCTCTTTTAGATTAGGGTTCTGTTTTACCTTGTTGATTCACTGTTGTTGATTCTTTTAAAATTTTTATTTTTCCTAACAAATCTTTTATTTTTCTAATTTTATTTTATTCTTTATAATTTGTTATTGTTCTCTCCTTTTGGCTTGTCCCCCCACCCTTTTTTGTTTCTTTTCTCTGTTGTGGTTTTATTTTACCTTGTTGCAGTTGTTTCAATTATAGTTTTATTGTACCTAATATATTTAAAAATTTTCTACTTGTATTTTTTTATTCTTTGATATTGTACTGCTCCCTTTTCTCTTTCTTTCTTCCTTTTTTTTTTTTTTTGAAATTTACTGCACCACAAAGCTTGCGGGATCTTGGTTCCCAGGCCTGATGTCGGGCCCAAGCTCCTGTGGGGAGATGTCCAAGTCCAAACTGCTGGACTAACAGAGAACCTCAGACCCCAGGGAATATCAATTGAGTGAGGCCTCCCGGAGGTCCTCATCTCAGCACCAAGACCTGGCTCTATCCAACTGCCTGCAAACTCCAGTGCTGGATGTCTCAGGCCAAACAACCAGTAAGACAGGAATACAGCACCACTCATCAAAAAAAAAAAAAAAAAAAAAAGAAACAACAAAAAAATATGTTACAGATGAAGGAGCAAGGCAAAAACCTACAAGACCAAATAAATGAAGAGGAAATAGGCAACCTACCTGAAAAAGAATTCAGAGTAATGATAGTAAAGATCCAAAATCTCGGAAACAGAATGGAGAAAATACAAGAAACATTTAACAAAAAACTAGAAGAACAAAAGAGAAAACAGTGATGAACAACACAATTACTGAAAATAAAAATAGTCTAGAAGGAACCAATAACAATAACTGAGGCAAAAGACGGGTAAGTGAGCTGGAAGATAAAATGCTGGAAATAACTGAGAGGGAGCAGAATAAAGAAAAAAGAAGGAAAAGAATTGAGGACAGTCTCAGAGAACTCTGGCACAACATTAAACACACCAACATTCGAATTATAGGGGTCCCAGAAGAAGAAGAGAAAAGGGGACTGAGAAAATATTTGAAAAGATTATAGTCAAAAACTTCCCTAACATGGGAAAGGAAATAGTCAATCAAGTCCAGGAAGCACAGAGTGTCCCGTACAGGATAAACCCAAAGAGAAACATGCCAAGACACATATTAAACTATCAAAAATTAAATACAAAGAAAAAATATGAAAAGCAAGGGAAAAACAACAAATAACATACAAGGGAATCCCAATAAGGATAACAGCTGATTTTTCAGTAGAAACTCTGCAAGCCAGAAGGGAGTGGCAGGACATATTTAAAGTGATGAAAGGGAAAAAATCTACAACAAAGATTACTCTACCCAGCAAGGATCTCATTCAGATTTGATGGAGAAATTAAAACCTTTACAGATAAGCAAAAGCTAAGAGAATTCAGCACCACTCAACCAGCTTTACAAGAAATGCTAAAAGAACTTCTCTAGGTAGGAAACACAAGAAAAGGAAAAGACTTACAAAAACAAACCAAAAACAATTGAGAAAATGGTAATAGGAACATACCTATCGAAAATTACCTTAAATGTAAATGGATTAAATGCTCCAACCAAAAGGCATAGACTGGCTGAATGGATACAAAATCCAGACCCATATATATGCTGTCTACAAGAGACCCACTTCAGACCTAAGGACACACACAGACTGAAAGTGAGTGGATGGAAAAAGATATTCCATGAAAATGGAATTCAAAAGTAAGCTGGAGTAGCAATTCTCATATCAGACAAAATAGACTTTAAAGACCATTATAAGAGACAAAGAAGGACACTACATAATGATCAAGGGATTAATCCAAGAAGAAGATATAACAATTGTAAATATTTATGCCCCCGGGCCTCCCTGGTGGCGCAAGTGGTTGAGAGTCCGCCTGCCGATGCAGGGGATGCGGGTTCGTGCCCCGGTCTGGGAGGATCCCATGTGCCGTGGAGCGGCTGGGCGCGTGGGCCATGGCCGCTGGGCCTGCGCGTCCGGAGCCTGCGCGTCCGGAGCCTGTGCTCCGCAGCGGGGGAGGCCACAATAGTGAGAGGCCCGCATACCGCAAAAAAAAAAAAAAAAAAAAAAAAAAAATTTATGCCCCCAACATAGGAGCACCTCAATACATAAGGCATATACTAACAGCTGTAAAAGGGGAAATCGACAGTGACACAATCATAATAGGGGAATTTACACCCCACTTTCACCAATGGACAGATCATCCAAAATGAAAATAAATAAGGAAACAGAAGCTTTAAATGATACATTAAACAAGATAGACTTAATTGATATTTCTAGGACATTCCATCCAAAAACAACAGAATACACTTTCTTCTCAAGTGCTCATGGAACATTCTCCAGGATCATATTTGGGTCACAGATCAAGCCTTCATAGATTTAAGAAAATTGAAATTGTATCAAGTATCTGTTCTGACCACAATGCTATGAGACTAGATATCAATTACAGGAAAAAAATCTGTAAAAAATACAAACAGATGGAGGATAAACAGTATGGTTTTAAATAACCAAGAGATCACTGAAGAACTCAAAGAGGAAATCAAAAAATACCTAGAAACGAATGACAATGAAAACATGACGACCCACAACCTGTGGGATGCAGCAAAAGGAGTTCTAAGAGGGAAGTTTATAGCAATACAATCCTACCTCAAGAAACAAGAAACATCTCAAATAAGCAACCTAACCTTCCACCTAAAGCAACTAGAGAAACAAGAACAACAACAAAAATAAATAAAAACCCCAAAGTTAGCAGAAGGAAAGAAATCATAAAGATCAGATCAGAAATAAATGAAAAAGAAATGAGGGAAACAGTAGCAAAGATCAATAGTACTAAAAGCTGGTTCTTTGAGAAGATGAGCAATATTGATAAACCATTAGCCAGACTCATTAAGCAAAAAAAGAAGACTCAAATAAACAGAATTAGAAATGAAAAAGTAGAAGTAACAACTGACACTGCAGAAATACAAAGGACCATGAGAGAGTACAAGCAACTCTATGCCAATAAAATGGACAACCTGGAAGAAATGCACAAATTCTTAGAAATGCACAACCTTCCGAGACTGAACCAGGAAGAAATAGAAAATATGAACAGACCAATCACAAGCACTGAAATTGAAACTGTGATTAAAAATCCTCCAAAGAACAAAAGCCCAGGACCAGATGGCTTCACAGGTGAATTCTATCAAACATTTAGAGAAGAGCTAACACCCATACTTCTCAAACTCTTCCAAAATAGAGCAGAAGGAGGAACACTCCCAAACTCATGCTACGAGGCCACCATCACCCTGATACCAAAACCAGACAAAGATGTCACAAAAAAAGAAAACTACAGGCCAATATCACTGATGAACATAGATGCAAAATTCCTCAACAAAATACTAGCAAACAGAATCCAATAGCACATTAAAAGGATCATACACCATGATCAAGTGGGGTTATCCCAGGAATGCAAGCATTCTTCAATATACGGAAATCAATCAATGTGATACACCATGTTAACAAATTGAGGAATAAAAGCCGTATGATCATCTCAATAGATGCAGAAAAAGCTTTTGACAAAATTCAACACCAATTTAAGATAATAGGCATAGAGGGAACCTACCTCAACAAAATAAAGGCCATATATGACAAACCCACAGACAACATCATTCTCAATGTTGAAAAACTGAAAGCATTTCCTCTAAGATCAGGAACAAGAAAAGGTTGCCCACTCTTACCACTACTATTCAATATAGCTTTGGAACTTTTAGCCACGCCAATCAGAGAGGAAAAAGAAATAAAAGGAATCCAAATCAGAAAAGAAGAAGTAAAACTGTCGATGTTTGCAGATGACATGATACTATACAGAGAATCCTAAAGATACCACCAGAAAACTACTAGAGCTAATCAATGAATTTGGTAGAGTAGCAAGATACAAAATTAATGCACAGAAATCTCTTGCATTCCTATACACTAATGATGAAAAATCTGAAAGAGAAATTAAGGAAACATTCCCATTTACCATTGCAACAAAAAGAATAAAATATCTAGGAATAAACCTACCTAAGGAGACAAAAGACCTGTATGCAGAAAATTATAAGACACTGATGAAAGAAATTAAAGATGATACAAACAGATAGAGAGATATATTATGTTCTTGCATTGGAAGAATCAACATTGTGAAAATGACTGTATTATGCAAAGCAATCTACAGATTCAGTGCAAGCCCTATCAAACTACCAATGGCATTTTTCACAGGACTAGATCAAAAAATTTTACAATTTGTATGGAAACACAAAAGACCTCAAATAGCCAAAGCAATCTTGGGAAAGGAAAATGGAGATGGAGGAATCAGGCTCCTGGACTTCAGACTGTACGACAAAGCTACAGTAATCAAGACAGTATAGTACTGGCAGAAAAATAGAAATATAGATTAATGGAACAGGATAGAAAGCCCAGAGATAAACCCACACACATATGGTCACCTTATCTTTGATTAAGGAGGTAAGAGTGTACAACGGGGAAAAGACAGTCTCTTCAATAAGTGGTGCTGGGAAAACTGGACAGCTACACGTAAAAGAATGAAATTAGAACACTTCCAAATACCACACACAAAAACAAACTCAAAATGGATTAAAGACCTAAATGTAAGGCCAGACACTATAAAACTCTTAGAGGAAAACATAGGCAGAACACTCTGACATAAATCACAGCAAGATCCCTCCTCCTGGAGTAATGGAAATAAAAACAAAACTAAACAAATGGGACCTAATGAAACTTAAAAGCTTTTGTATAGCAAAGGAAACCATAAACAAGATGAAAAGACAACCCTCAGAATTGGAAAAAATATTTGCAAATGAAGCAACTGACAAAGGATTAATCTCCAAAATTTACAAGCAGCTCATGTAGCTCAATATCAAACAAACAACCCAATACAAAAATGGGCAGAAGACCTAAATAGACATTTCTCCAAAGGAGATATACAGATTGCCAACAAACACATGAAAAGATGCTCAACATCACTAATCATTAGAGAAATTCAAATGAAAACTACAATGACATACCAACTCACACCAGTCAGAATGGCCATCATCAAAAAATCTACCAACAATAAATGCTGGAGACGGTGTAGAGAAAAGGGAACCCTCTTGCACCGTCAGTGTGATTGTAAATTGATACACCCACTCTGGAGAACAGTGTGGAGTTTCCTTAGAAAACTAAAAATAGAACTATGATATGACCCACTACTGGGCATATACCCTGAGAAAACCATAATTCAAAGAGAGTCATGTACCACAGTGTTCATTGCAGCACTGTTTACACTAGCTAGGACATGGAAGCAACCTAAATGTCCATCAACAGATGAATGGATAAAGAAGATATGGCATGTATATACAGTGGAATATTACTCAGCAATAAAAAGAAACGGAACTGAGTTATTTGTAGTGAGGTGGATGGTGTAGTGAGGTGTCATACATAGTGAAGGAAGTCAGAAAGAAAAACAAATACCGTATGCTAACACATATACATGGAATCTAAAAAATAAAAGGTTGTGATGAACCTAGGGGCAGGACAGGAATAAAGACACAGACGTAGAGAATGGACTTGAGGACCCGGGGGTGGAAGGGTAAACTGAGATGAAGTGAGAGAGTAGCACTGACGTATATACACTACCAAATGTAAAATAGGTAGCTAGTGGGAAGCAGCCGCATAGCACAGGGAGATCAGCTCGGTGCTTTGTGACCACCTAGAGGGGTGGGATAGGGAGGGTGGGAGGGAGACACAAGAAGAAGGGGTTATGGGGATATATGTATGCATATAGCGGATTCACTTTGTTATACAGCAGAAACTAACACAACACTGTAAATCAATTATACTGCAATAAAAGTGTTTTAAAAAAACCACTTGGCACTGAACAAATAAAATATAAAAAACTTTTAAAAAATGGTCGCACTGCAGTATGTATTTCTTTGAAGTAAACCATCTTAAATGCAACTTGTGTGAGTGATTAAAGTCTTATAAATAAAACAGCTAATTTCCGTGACTCTGCTTTCTTTAGTCTTGTTACTTTGTGACCGAATCAGCCCACTACTTCACCAACCCCTGCTGCGAGCCAGCTACCATAGGTGAATGCATCATCCATCTCTTGAAATAACAGGTAACATTCACTGAAAGTTTACTGTGTTCCAGGCACTGTGCTATAAGCACTCTGCATACATTTTTGAGGAAATGTAAACTGCAGGAGAGAAAAAACCCACACTCGTGGAAACTATAAACTTTGCCAAGAGCATATGTCCTCCAAGGTGGTGCTGGCTGAGATGGGAAGATCATGGGTAATGGAAGAAGAGAGGCCTGACCTGGGCCCTCAGGGAGAGTGGAGGAAGACACTCCAGGGCAGGAATGAGTAGGTGAGTGCCACTGGGGAGATGGGGAGGCCCCAGAACTTCCACACTGCAGGAGTGTGGAGAAGTGCAGGTAAGCCATGAGAAGTTCACGTAGAGAGTGCTGGAGTTGTGGCCAGTTTCTGGCCCATGCCAAGCACTCAATAACTTGCTGAATGACGAGTTGAGATAATTGAGGTGACGGGTATGAATGAAGAGGTGACTTATGCAAAGTAGAATTTAGGGTAAAGCTGGTCAGTGTCTGCAGGTGCAAACCCCCTACCATCTGGGAATATTTAAAAAATCATTCCAAAAAGTCTGCCAGAATTGTCTATCAAAGCATTCTGTGGAAGGCAAAGTGCCAGTTGCAACACCCCAGGCCTTCTAAAGAAGTCACTGTAACTTTACAGGCCACAGGAAATGCCGTGTTTTATCCTTGTTCTGGAATCCACTTTTTTCCTCCATCCAGTTCCTGTGTGCCTCTGAAATTTCTATGATCTGGGGGCTGGCACGGAGCTCACCATATTGCAGCAGGGGACATTCCCCTGAAGCAGGTGGAGGTTGGAGGTGACCAGGTTCTTGCGTTTGACAGTGGTTCTCAGCTCTAGATGCCCATGAGCATCGCCCGGGAGCATTACACAAACAAACCACTGTGCAGCCCTTCCCCACCCCCCACCCCCTTTTAAAGCTTCCAGGTAATTCTAATGTGCCACCAGGGTTTCTCAAACTTCAATATACATATATCACCTGGGTCTTAATTCACCTGGGTCATATTTCACTTTAAATTTTCTGGGTCTGATTTAGCCAGTGTTAAGCGGAGCTAGAGAGTCTGAGGCTCCAGCAGGCTCCCAGGTGACACTGATGTCATCTGCAGAACACAGTTTGAGAGGCAAGGACAATCTACAAGTAGGCCTTATTTAGAACCGTGCAAAATTAATACCTTATTGACATTTCTGGGTGATATCTTTCCTAAAACTACTAAGCTGAAATTTTCAGGTCTGGGTAAGAAAATACAGGGTGATTATAAATAGGCAATGTGTATATGTTTGTTAAATACATTTTATTTTGATTACAAAAGAAAAATGTGCTTAATGCAGAAAACACAGGAAAACAGAAAAAGAAATAACATGTATTTTCACCATCTAGAGGCCTATGCTGGTATACGTCATCTAGAGGTATGTTAGTGTGTGTCTTTCCATTACTTTTTTGTTTGTTTTAAATTGTATAATACTGTTTATAATGTTATGTAGTCTGCTCTTTTTTGTTTTTCAAAACAGAACGTGTTCAATGTCAGTGAATATTCTACATAATAAAAATTTGTGGTCACATAGTATTCTATTGTATAGATCAGGGGTCCTCAAAATGTGGAAATGTGGACAAGGGAATTTTGGGGCTTCCCAAGACCCTCTCAGATAGTCCATAAGCTCAAAATTATTTCATAATGTTATATTATTTCCCTTTTTTGATACCATTCTTTCTGAGTGTACAGTGGTGTTTTTCAGAGACTACATGATCATGTGATATCATCACTCTGACAGCTAATGGAATGTGTATGTATTGAACATTTCTGTGTTTAAGTATTTCTCCCTTTTAATTTCTGATATAGGAAATACTCATACAAATAACCCACATACACAAAAGTTGTTTAGGGGCTTCAGTCATTGTTCAAAGGGTAAAGGGGTCCTGAGGCCTAAAAGTTTGGGAACTCCTGGTGTAGATAAACTATAATTTAATTAACCAACCCATCACTATTAGAAATTTAGACTCTTCCCCATTAAATAACTTTTTTTTGAATTTTGTTATTTTTTATACAGCAGGTTCTTATTAGTTATCTATTTTATAAATATTAGTGTATATATGTCAATCTCAATCTCCCAATTCATCCCACCACCAGCCACCCACCTGCTTTCCCCCCTTGGTGTCCATACGTTTGTTCTCTACATCTATGTCTCTATTTCTGCCTTGCAAACCAGTTCATTTGTACCATTTTTCTAGATTCCATATATATGCATTAATATACAATATCTGTTTTTCTCTTTCTGACTTATTTCACTCTGTATGACAGTCTCTAGGTCCATCCACGTCTCTATAAATGATCCAATTTTGTTCCTTTTTATAGCTGAGTAATATTCCATTGTATATATGTACCACATCTTCTTTATCCATTCGTCTGTTGATGGGCATTTAGGTTGCTTCGGTGACCTGGCTATTGTAAATAGTGCTGCAATGAACATTGGGGTGCATGTGTCCTTTTGAATTATGGTTTACTCTGGGTATATGCCCAGTAGTGGGATTGCTGGATCATATGGTAATTCTATTTTTAGTTTTTTAAGGAACCTCCATACTGTTCTCCATACTGGCTGTATCAATTTACATTCCCACCAACAGTGCAAGAGGGTTCCCTTTTTGCCACACCGTCTCCAGCATTTGTTGTTTGTAGATTTTCTGATGTTGCCCATTCTAACTGGTGTGAGGTGATACCTCATTGTAGTTTTGATTTGCATTTCTCTAATAATTAGTGATGTTGAGCAGCTTTCATCTGCTCCTTGGCCATCTGTATGTCTTCTTTGGAGAAATGTCTATTTAGGTCTTCTGCCCATTTTTGGACTGGGTTGTTTGTTTCTTTAACATTGAGCTGCATATATTTTTTGGAGATTAATCATTGGTCCGTTGATTTGCTTGCAAATATTTTCTCCCATTCTGAGGGTTGTCTTTTCATCTTGTTTATAGTTTCCTTTGCTGTGCAAAAGCTGTTAAGTTTCATTAGGTCCCATTTGTTTATTTTTGTTTTTATTTCCATTACTTTAGGAAGTGGGTCAAAAAAGATCTTGCTGTGATTTATGTCAAAGAGTGTTCTTCCTATGTTTTCCTCTAAGAGTTTTATAGTGTGTGGTCTTACATTTAGGTCTTTAATCCATTTAATTTTTGTGTATGGTGTTAAGAACTATTCTAATTTCATATTTTTACATGTAGCTGTCCAGTTTTCTGACAACTACTTATTGAAGACACTGTCTTTTCTCCATTGTATATTCTTGCCTCCTTTGTCATAGATCAGTTGACCATAGGTGTGTGGGTTTATCTCTGGGCTTTCTATCCTGTTCCATTGATCTATATTTCTGTTTTTGTGCCAGTACTATACTGTCTTGATTACTGTAGCTTTGTATTGTCTGAACCAGGGAGTCTCATTCCTCCAGCTCAGTTTTTTCCCTCAAGATGGCTTTGGCTATTCGGGGTCTTTTGTGTCTCCATACAAATTTTAAGAATTTTTGTTCTAGTTCTGTAAAAAATGTCATTGGTAATTTGATAAGGATTGCATTGAATCTGTAGATTGCTTTGGGCAGTAAGTATAATCATTTTCACAATATTGATTCTTCCAATCCAAGAACATGGTATATCTCTCCATCTGTGTCATCTTTGATTTCTTTGATCAGCGTCTTATAGTTTTCTGCATATAGGTCTTTTAACTCCTCAGATAGGGTTATTCCTAGGTATTTTATTCTTTTTGTTGCAACGGTGAATGGGATTGTTTCCTTAATTTCTCTTTCTGATCTTTGGTTTTTAGTGTACAGGAATGCAACAGATTTCTTTGCATTAATTTTGTATCCTACAAATTTACCAAATTCATTGATTAGCTCTAGTAGTTTTCTGGTAGCATCTTTAGAATTCTCTACGTATAGTATCATGTCATCTGCAAACAGTGACAGTTTTACTTCTTCTTTTCCAATTTGTATTCCTTTTATTTCTTTTTCTTCTCTGATTGGCATGGCTAGGACTTCCAAAACTATGTTGAATAATAGTGGCAAGAGTGGGCATCCTTGTCTTATTCCTGATTGTAGAGGAAATGCTTTCAGTGTTTCAGGATTGAGAATGATGTTTGCTGTGGCTTTGTCATATATGGCCTTTATTATGTTGACGTAGGTTCTACTATGCCCACTTTCTGGAGAGTTTTTATCATAAATGGGTTTTGAATTTCATCAAATGTTTTTCTGCATCTATTGAGATTATCATATGGTTTTTATTTTTCAATTTGTTAATATGGTGTACCACATTGATTGATTTGTGTATATTGAGGGATCCCTGCATCCCACTTTATCATGATGTATGATCCTTTTAATATGTTGTTGGATTCTGTTGGCTAGCATTTTTTTGAGAATTTTTGCATCTATATTCATCAGTGATATTGGTCAGTAATTTCCTTTTTTTTGTAGTTTCTTTGGTTGTGGTATCAGGGTAATGGTGGCCTTGTAGAATGAGTGTGGGTGTGTTTCTTCCTCTGCAATTTTTTGGAAGAGTTTGAGAAGGATGGGTGTTAGCTCTTCTCTAAATATTTGATAGAATTCACCTGTGAAGCCATGTGTTCCTGGACTTTTGTTTGTTGGAAGATTTTTTTTAATAAATTTATTTATTTATTATTTTTGTCTGTATTGGTTTCTCATTGCTGTGCGTGGGCTTTCTCTAGTTCTGGTGAGTGGGGGCTACTCTTCATTGTGGTGTGCAGTCTTCTGATTGTCGTGACTTCTCTTGTTGTAGAGCACGGGCTGTAGGCATGAGGGTTTCAGTAGTTGTGGCTTGTGGGCTCTAGAGCACAGGCTCAGTAGTTGTCACTCATGGGCTAAGTTGCTCCGCAGCATGTGGGATCTTCCAGGACCAGGGCTCAAACCCGTGTCCCCTGCATTGGCAGGTGGATTCTTAACCACTGCACCACTAGGGAAGCCCTGTTGGAAGATTTTGAATCGCAGTTTCAATTTTATTACTTGTGATTGGTCTGTTCATATTTTCTGTTTCTTCCTGGTTCAGTCTTAAAAGGCTATACCTTTCTAACAATTTGTCCATTCCTTCCAGGTTGTCCATTTTATTGACATAGAGTTGCTTGTAGTAGTCTTTTATGATGCTTTGTATTTCTGCGGTGTCTGTTGTAACTTCTTCTTTTTCATTTCTAATTTTATTGATTTGAGTCCTCTCCCTCTTTTTCTTGATGAGTCTGGCTAAAGGTTTATCAATTTTGTTTATCTTCTCAAAGAACCAGCTTTTAGTTTTATTGATTTTTGCTATTGTTTTCTTTGTTTCTGTTTCATTTATTTCTGCTCTGATCTTCATGATGTCTTTCCTTCTACTAACTTTGGGCTTTGTTTGTTCTTATTTCTTTAGTTCCTTTAGGTGTAAGCTTAGATTTTGTATTTGAGATTTTTCTTGTTTCTTGAGGTAGGATTGTATTGCTATAAACTTCCCTCTTTGAACAGATTTTGCTGCATCCCATAGGTTTTGGATCATTGTATTTTCATTGTCATTTGTCTCTATGTATTTTTTGATTTCCTCTTTGATTTTTCAGTCATCTCTTGGTTACTGAGTAACGTATTGTTTAGCCTCCATGTGTTTGTTTTTTCTTTTTACGTTTTTTCCCTCTAATTTATTTCTAATCTCATAGTGTTGTGGTCATAAAAAATGATTGATATAATTTCAGTTTTCTTAAATTTACCAAGGCTTGATTTGTGACCCAATATGTGATCTATCCTGGAGAATGTTCCATGTGCACTTGAGCAGAAAGTGTAATCTGCTGTTTTCGGATGGACTGTCCTATAAATATCAATTAAATCTGGTCTATTGTGTCATTTAAAGCTTGTGTTTCCTTATTAATTTTCTGTCTGGATGATCTGTCCATTGGTGTAAGGAGGTGTTAAGTCCCCCACTATTGTTGTGTTACTGTCGATTTCCTCTTTTATAGCTGTTAGCAGTTGCCTTATGTATTGAGGTGCTCCTATGTTGGGTGCATATATATTTATAATTGTTATATGTTCTTCTTGGATTGATCCATTGATCATTATGTAGTGTCCTTCCTTGTTTCTGGTAACATTCTTTATTTTAAAGTCCATTTTGTCCGATATGAGCATTGCTACTCTAGCTTTGTTTTGATTTCCATTTGCATGGAATATCTTTTTCCATCCCCTCACTTTCAGTCTGTATGTGTCCTTAGGTCTGAAGTGGGTCTCTTGTAGACAGCATATATATGGGTCTTGTTTTTGTATCCATTCGGTGAGCCTGTGTCTTTTGGTTAGAGTATTTAATCCATTCACATTTAAGTAATTTTTGAATTATCAATATGTATATTCCTATTACCATTTTCTTAATTGTTTGGGGTTTGTTTTTGTAGGTCCTTTTCTTCTCTTGTGTTTCCAACGTAGAGAAGTTCCTTAAGCATTTGTTGTAGAGCTGGTTTGGTGGTGCTGAATTCTGTTCACTTTTGCTTTCTGAAAAGCTTTTGATTTCTCTGTTGAATCTGAATAAGATCCTTGCTGGGTAGAGTAATCTTGGTTGTAGTTTCTTCCCTTTCATCACTTTAAATATATCACGCCACTCCCTTCTGGCTTGTAGAGTTTCTGCTGAGAATTCAGCTGTTAACCTTATGGGAGTTCCCTTGTATGTTATTTGTCATTTTTCCCTTGTTGCTTTTAATAATTTTTCTTTTTGTTTAATTTTTTTCAATTTGATTACTATGTGTCTTAGTGTGTTTCTCCTTGGGTATCCTGCCTGGGACTCTGTGCTTCCTGGACCTGGGTGGCTGTTTCCTTTCCCATGTTAGGGAAGTTTTCAACTATAATCTCTTCAAATATTTTCTTGGCTCCTTTCTCTCTCTCTTCTTCTTGTGGGACCCCTATAATGCAAATTTTGGTGCATTTAAAGTAGTCCCAGAGGTCTGTTAGGCTGTCTTCATTTGTTTTCATTCTTTTTTCTTTATTCTCTTCTGTGGCAGTGAGTTCCACCCTTCTGTTTTACAGAGCACTTATCTGTTCTTCTGCCTCAGTTCTTCTGCTATTGATTCCTTCTAGTGTAGTTTTCATTTCAGTTATTGTTTTGTTCATCTCTGTTTTTTCTTTAGTTCTTCTAGGTCTTTTAAAAACATTTCTTGCATCTTCTCGATCTTTGCCTCCATTCTTTTTCTGAGGTCCTGGATCATCTTCACTGTCATTATTCTGAATTCTTTTTCTGGAAGGTTACTTCATTTATTTGTTTTTCTGGGGTTTTATCTTGTTCCTTCATCTGGTACATAGTTCTCTGCCTTTTCATTTTGTCTATCTTTCTGTGAATGTGGTTTTTGTTCCATAGGCTGCAGGATTGTAGTTCTTCTTGCTTCTGCTGTCTGCCCTCTGGTGGATGAGGCTATCTAAGAGGCTTGTGCAGGCTTACTGATAGGAGGGACTGGTGGTGGGTAGAGCTGTTTGTTGTTCTGGTAGGCAGAGTTCAGTAAAACTCTAATCTGCTTGTCTGCTGATGGGTGGGGCTGAGTTCCTTCCCTGTTGGTTGTTTGGCCTGGGTGACCCAGCACTGGAGCTCACAGACACTGTGGTGGGGCTAATGGGGTCACACCAAGGAGTACTTCCCAGAACTTCTGCTGCCAGTGTCCTTGTCCCCGTGGTGAGCCACAGCCATCCCCTGTTTCTGCAGGAGACCCTCCAACAGTAACAGGTAGGTCTGGTTCAGTCTCCTATGGGGTCACTGCTCCTTCCCCCGGGTCCTGATGTGCACACTACTTTGTGTGTGCCCTCCAAGAGTGGAGTCTCTGTTTCCCCCAGACCTGTCAAAGTCCTGCAATCAAATCCTGCTAGCCTTCAAAGTCTCATTCTCTGGGAATTCCCCCTCCCATTGCTAGACCCCCAGGTGGGTAAGCCTGATGCAGGGCTCAGAACCTTCTCTCCTGTTGGTGGCTTCTGTGGTATAATTGTTCTCCAGTTTGTGAGACACCCACCCAGCAGTTATGGGATTTGATTTTATTGTGATTGCGCCCCTCCTACCATCTCATTGTGGTTTCTCCTTTGTCTTTGGATGTTGGGTATTTTTTTTGTGAGTTCCAGTGTCTTCCTTTTGATGATTGTTCAGCAGTTGTGATTCCGGTGCTCTCTCAAGAGGGAGTGAGTGCACTTCCTTTTACTCCACCATCTTGAATCAATCTCCGCAGTGAACATTCTTATATATTTTTTATACTTTGCACATTGATAGAGCCCTCATAGTGGAATGACTGGATCAAAGGATTAAAAACATCTCATTTGTGGCACCAAATGAATACCTTACCATAGACATTTAAACTTTAAAGTGAAAATGGTTTAAAGTGAAAATGGTGAAAATGGTTCAGGATTTGCACCCAAATCAAAAGAGGAAAGATTAATGTCTCCATATTAGCATTTTTGTTTACCTAACAAAAATAGAATTCCAGTTACACCACAAACCCAGACCTGTTGCAGTGGAGGTATTTAATTACCATTGTGGTGTCTGGAGTGCAGAGCTGCATGCCCTACCCCTGTCTTTTGCTTGGAGTGTGAGAACTTAAGTGAGAAAATGGCTCTCAAGGTTCTGTCAGGCCATTTTAGGAAAGATCATCTCAGGACTCTGGCTTCATGTTCTAATTTAATTTCTACTGATGTTAATTGGTAATGAGGACTCTTAGCACAATTTTTTTTAACAAGAAAAAACATACAAATTTAGGTTTTTTTTGCCTGTACATGGGAGTCTTCAAAAGGAAAATGAAGACCAGAAGTCATTAGGACCAAAAGCTTAAATACCTTGTTACACAGAGAACAATAAATTGTGGGGATGTGAGAAGACAGAGGGGCTGGTGCTACGAGCAGTATATTGTGGGACAGTGACTAGCAACTAAATGTGGGAAACTAATGGAGGGTCACTTTAGTAGGTGTGTTTGTACAGGTCCATTTCGGCATTGACTCCCAGTCTCTGGTGATATGAATGTTCTTCCTGGTACAGGGAGGGCACCTTTCTCAGGGGAAATTTCATGTCCTGCTTTTAGGTAGAAAGGGGGAGTCACAGAGCCCTTCCTGTGTCTGCTGTTTCTCAAGCTTAGTGCACATTTTTTGAGCCTAACATATATCAAATATTCTACTAAGTTCTAGAGCGAGAGAGGGAAGAGCGGGAGGTACTAAAACCAGAACAAAGAGTAAGGCAGGGCTTACTCCTTTCACTGCAGTGCAGAGCAAAGGCTGGAGGAGATTTAATTCCTTTATTGACTCTGTCATGGAAAGACCTGGAGTCAAGCTGGCCATTGGAACACATGCCTTAATGATTCGGTCTCTGGGGAGACCCTAGGAGGCTTGTCAGTCACTAAGCCTGAAGAATATCGTACAATCTGTACTCGGTGAAAAAGCTCCTCAGGTTGCTTTAGCAAAGGAAACCCATGCGTGGCAAAGTAAGAAAGTCACAGACAGTGTGTGTGCTGGTTGGACTCAGAGCTTGGCCACTGGTTATAGTGTGGGTGTGACCTTAGACACGTGACTTTCTCCTATCCTCAGAGCCTCCCTCATGAGATGGAGATAGTCATGCCTATACCACAGGGATGTTGCAAAGATGAAAAGTGTCGAACTGCTCTTCTTCCCCAAACCCCATTCATGCTTCAGGTCTCACCTAAATCAGCTTTCTCAGGGAGCTCCGTCAGCCCCCTCCTCTCCATACCAAGATGTGCTCCTGCAGCATCCTCTCTGGAAGAACTTACTTGATTGGCATCTCTTTTCCGTGGAATCAGGAACCGCTATGTCTCTAGCACCCAGACCAGGCTACTGCTTTGAGCAATTCAAAGGGGATGAGCATACCTTTGTTTCTGCATAGAGAGTATGTCCTCACCTAACGGATGGACTTTTATTCTGAAAAAGAAAACTATTTCTATTTTCCTGTAATATGGCTTTTTCAAAGAGGAACTGACCCTGGATGGGCTCAGGCCTGTGCACTGAGTACAGTAAGTGCCTAATCCTTCCAGGGCACCTCCATCTCCCCCGCCCACCAATCCTGTTTAAGCATCAAACAAGAAAGGCAAAGGTGGGTGAGGATTAAGCCTTGGAAGAAATTATTTTGCTAATGAACTCTTGAGTTTTTTCCAGGCTTTCAGGATTTCTGAACTCAACATTTTTTGAAAGAGCTATGTTGCCAGGAGGTGGGATCACAGTTAAGCTGAGAAAAACTCGTGCAGGATTGCCAGATTGAATTGAGACCCTCTTGAATCTCATGCTTTTAGGTTCAAACAGTAGTAACAGTGTATGTGCTGGAGGACTTCCCTGGTGGTGCAGGGGTTAAGAATCCGCCTGCCAGTGCACGGGACACAGGTTCAGTCCCTGGTCCAGGAAGATCCCACATGCCATGGAGCAACTAAGCCCATGAGCCACAACTACCGAGCCTGCACTCTAGAGCCTGTAAGCCACAACTACTGAGCCCATGAGCCACAACTACTGAAGCCCACGCACCACAACGAAGAGTAGCCCCCCACTCGCTGCAACTAGAGAAAGCCCGTGCACAGCAATGAAGACCCAACGCAGCCAAAAATAAATAAATTTTTTTAAAAAGGGGTGTATGTGCTGGAGTAGATGGCTACCCTTCATGTCCTGCAGGGGAAAGGGAGACCAAGCTTTCCAAGACAAGTGGAAGTCATGAGTCAGCCATGACTGTAAGGCTGTCAGGCTCACTTGGACACATGGAAAGCTTATGAGGAAGGCTCTGTGCCCCTCAGGAATGCAGCAACTCCCTTTGTCTTCTATGGATGCTCAGGGCCCCAGACTATCAGCAAGAGGCTCCTGATGCCTGGGCCTTCTATCAGGGTGATGGAGGACAGGCTGCCATGGTGGATGGTTGTTTCTGGGCTGTGCCCAGTAAGACTAAGCAAGTGTGAGGGTATCCAGATGATTTCTCCAGAGGATGTGTCAGGCAGCATAGATTCCAGGTAGTTCAGGGTACCATTCTGGGAGATGTCTACCATAGACCACATCTGGAGTTGAACAGCTCAGGAAGTTGGCTTGCTCTAAGTGCAGCAGTTTACTTGGCAAGTGATAATGGGTCCCTGGGTCAGAAGTGAGGGGCCTCAAAAAGGATGGAAATTGAATAGTAATCCTGGGTTACTGATGCAGTAAATGGCCACCTGCTTGCCCAAATAGGATGATGACCCTTTTGTTGGCTAGGTCAGCCTCTCTCTGAGGACTTTAAGGAAAGTTTGCTTGCCCTTCATTCTAATAGAACAATGCTTTTCCATTCTGGCTGCAGATCGGAAATTACCTTTGGAGCTTTAAGAAATTCAGATGCCCAGGCTCCAGCTCCAAAGATTTCATTCTGTAAGTTTTGGGTAAATCACCCCTTTTTCTTTTCTTAGAGGGGTCTGTTGGTGTTTCTTGGGAACTCTGATGTGACACAATGCCATGTGAGTTAGGAAGCACCGAAGGGAGCGCTGTGGGCTGAGGGGCTCCGTTGTTCTATCCATAGTCCAACATGGTGCCTGATGTACACAGTACGTGCTCAGTAGATCTTTGTGTAGTGAGGAAGGCTGCTAGGTCAGCAAGTCAGGCTGTTTGGGGTTCTTCTGAACTTTGAGGGTTAAAGCTTGTAGCCCCAGTTGTTTCAGTCCTCTGGGCTTTGTTTTCCTGAGTTCTGTGGCCATAACCTGTAAGCACAAAAAGTTGTTCTAGGGAGGTCTTGATGCTTTAGTGACTAGCCACGTGAATCAAGATTTCATTCCGATCCAAGTAACAGAATACCTTGCTCTAGGGGTTTAAACAGGTAGGTGTGTGTCTCCTGCATTATCTAAGGTTCCTCAGTACAGGGCTGATCCTTTGGTTCATTGTGGGATCCAGGTTCTTTCCACCTTTCTGCTCCACTGTGCTTAATGTGGAGGCTTTCATTCTCAGGTTCATACTTCCTGGTTGCAAGAGGGCTCCTGCACTTCTGGGGCCCATGTCAACATTTGAGGTAGGGAAAAGGAAGAACATGAAAAGGTGAAGGGCCAAAGGCCTTCTAGCAGGTCTCTGCCTTTTTGTTTACTGAGGGATGCCCCTCCCATGAACTTCTATAGAGTGGTAACACCAACTTGGAAAGCCGGGGAATTGGAGTATTTTAAGCTTGGTACATTGTCCTCCTGAACAAAATTGGGGTTCTGTAAATAGGGCAGAAGGGGTAGCTGGATATTGGGTAAATAACTTGCAATATCTGCCCCAAAGACAGATGTTCCTTTTCTTTTTTGTCTTTGTTCTTTTTAAAAAATTTTATTTCATTGAAGTACAGATTGATTTACAATGTTGTGTTAGTTTCAGGTGTACAGCAAAGTGATTCAGTTATACATATACATAATACTTTGCATCTGCTAATCTGTAGCTTCTTTATTTATTGGTCCTACCAACGTGAGCTTTTGCCCAGGCCCACTGTTCCTGTGTCCGATGACTTTGTGGACATTCATGTCCTGAGTCCTGAATGATTTTTCCTTCCTCTTTCTCTTTCATGCTCTGCCTTGTCTTCTCAGAAACTGAAGGCATTTTTGTTTGTTTGGGTCTCTAATTGATATTATATTCCTCTTCAACCATGGCAGGGAGGTGGGGAGTTCCGGCATTTTTTGGTCCTGGGTTAGTCACCTCTAGAGAAAACAAGGTCTGACAACCACTCCTGTGCTATAGCCACACTTTAGCTCCTGGTCTGTGCATTCCCTGGCGGTCTGAGGTGTGGAGACTTACCTGGTCCTCCTCACGCTGGGGGATATGAGGAACATACTCTCCTTTGGTGCGTTATGTGAATGAAACATTTAGGAGCAGGCTGTTTCTCTTCAGGGGTGTTTCGGCTGCGAGTGCGTTGAAACTTTTAATTGTATGAGCCTTCTTAAGTGAGGAGACTCATATCTGAAGGGTTGGCTAGAGAGGAAATTGTGGTTGATCACGTTATCCCGGGAGTTTGGCAGGTGTTAGAATTCTCTGCTTCTCAAAGACCAGAGTGTAATTGCTTGGGTTAGCAGGGCCCCGTATTCCATAAGAGCTCCTGAATCATGGGATAAAGGGGGTGGGGAGGATACTTTTGGCCTCAGGAGAAGGGCTGCATTCCTATCCAGCCAAGAAAGGATGTCCTAAATTCCTACAGTCCCCTCAGGCTGCTGCCAGCCGTGTGAGGGGACAGGAAGGTCAGCACCAGCCCACTTCTATCAGCAGGATGGCGTGGGTACGGGCGTGGGCACGGCTTACAGCTGTTTGGGTTTCCAATATTCCTGACACTTGACAGTCAGACTGCAGCTGTCACTGGCCTTCAGAATGTCGAGTCTTTTCTCTGAGGGGATAAAAACAATCCAAGTTTGCACAGGTCATAAAAATGCCCTGGGGTCAAGTATTTGGACCTCTGTTTGACAAGGCCCTTCCCATGGCGCTGCTTCTCTTCCCCTAAAAATCCCCACCCCTTCTGCTCTGGAAGCAGACAGACTACACATGAGGTCTCCACAGGGTCAAGCCACGCAGGCTCCCGGGGGCTGTGGAGTTGAGGGGAACGGAGTGGGGGGGGGGGAAGGTGGGGCCTCTAACAGGCTGGAGACACATGCCCTGTCCAAAGGCACAGGGTCAGAGCCACACACTGCCCTCCTGGGATGCAGAATGCCTGGTTGCCAGCTCTCCCCCTTTTAAAAGAAAAGTCAAATAACTAGATTTTTATGCAAAATCATCCAAAATTTCAGTGTTTACAGCTGTTCGTTTTTTTTTTTTCTCCCCCAAAATACCATGTGGAACAAACAAAGATGTATGAAGGCCCCCAGTCTGCCCTGGTCTCTAGAGGAAGAAATGGATTAGCCAGGTCACAGAGGCCTCAGGAGTGTGAAATGAGGGTTCTTGTGGAAGAAGAGGCCCTCCACCCCTCTCCTCTCTCCATGTGAGTGGTGCCTGGAGTGTGTTTATCACTTGGAACCACAAAGCCTTGGCGACAGGTGCAGAAGTGTTGGGAGCGGTGGATGACAGTGCTAAGAGGCACTAGACTCCAATTAGCTGAACACCAGCTCCAGTGGGTACTTGGTGGTGTGCTCTGTGCCACCTCTTTTTAGAGGCCCTCTCTGATACATCTGGTAAGCGGCGCTGGTGAAGGGTGTGTGGGTGTAGCTGATCTAAGGCCCGGATGCCAGGAGGGAGGTGCGGCCACCCCACCCTTGCGACGCCACTACTCCTTGTGGTGGGTCCCCTTAGAAGACTAGCAAGAACTTTGCAGGAGCAGAGTGTCCAGGAGGTGACAAACGTACAAGTGGATCAGGAAGGGTGCAAAGAGGCCGAATTGAGAAATTGCTAAGGGCTCTTGAAGAAGAAAGGAGTGGAGGTTTTAATTTAGGATTAGAGGCAGAAAGCAGAGGGGACTTACGGTTCAGATGTTTTTAGTTGAGCATCTGCAAATGCTCAAGACTTAGCATTTGAGGTTTGTTTTTCAAAACCTGGAATATGTCTTTAATGTCCAGATGTGGGAAAATGGCTAAGTAAATTATGGTGCATCCATATAATTGGAGAATATGCAGCCATTAAAAATGAGGTTATGAAACAGAGTTTTTAGTAATGTGGAAAAGTGCTTATTGTGTAAGTGGAAAAAAAGGATGTAGCTACATGTGGCATAACACTTCAACTATGTAAAATATGCACACACACAGGGCAACTGCTGTGGAGAGCACGCCAGAACATCCTTCTGAAACTGCATCAGATGAAGCCTGCATGTCACAGAGTAAGGGACTACCAAATCAGGTTATAAACATCCAGATGTACAGGTAATCTCTGCTTTCCATCTCTTGCTTTTCTTTGGTCAGTGCGGGGGAAGGCCCTGCGTCTCACAGTGATCCTGGCAAGGGCAACAAGAGGGCAAGGGGTAGGAGAGGGGGAAGCAGAGGATTTAACAGATTGTGTAGATTGTGCTATTATGAAGCTCAATGGTCACTTTGCTGTGTCACTTCCCCTAACTTCTACTGGGCACCAGTGGGTGAGGGGTGTGGGTGAAAAGAGTGGAATATGAGTCATTAATAACTCCTTCCATACTTACCTGCACGAAAAGGGAACTCATTATAGGAAGGGCATGGTGGAGAGTGGGATACATTCTAGAACCACAAAAAAACGGAGGGTGAGGGTGAAGGAACTGTGTACGGATAGTTGGCACCAATTGAAGTTAGGGACTATTTTGGGTCCTGCAGAGATGGGCCTAAAATCAAAGCCGCTCTGGTTAATATTTCCTCCCCATGGGTCACTCTGATTAGGGCAGCACTTTATCTTCTACTGTTGGGTTGCAATCTTAAGAGTATGTCCAAAGAGACATACTTTACCTTTACCTCCTTCATAAGTTCTAGGTAATCACAGGTATTCATCTCATGTGCTTATGTTAGACATGGGGAAGAAGGGAGCACCAAGAAACAGAGCAGATATCCCTGAAGAGTGCTCAAGATCAAAGGCAGCTGACCTTCTCTGGTCCTGGTGGTGGGGTGATGGTGACCGCAGGAAAGCACTGTGAAATGTCCTCAAAGGAGCAGGGGTTTTTCATCTGAGGGCACGGACACCCTAAGGGCAGGGGTGTAGCCAGCCTCCCAGCAGGCTTAGCTCTGTTCTTTGTATGACAGTTCATTAAAAATGAGCCAAAGAAACCACAAAAACACCATTTGGCTAGAAGGGAGGCCTATTTTAAAGTAGATATGGTTATAAAATTCAAAGTGAGAATTCATATAGGAATTTATTTTTGACAGTTATCTGACGGTATAGTTTGAGTTTCTTTCCTTCAGAATTCCTGGGAATCAATAAATGACAAAATAACTACTGCAATAGTAATATCTGTCAAGTATACTTGAAAATCAGATTTTTAAAAAACTTAAGTACAGTTGATGTACAATATAATGTTTCAAGTGTACAACATAGTGATTTGACATTTAAATACATTATGAAATAATCACCATGTCTAGTAACCATACAAGTTATTACAGTATTATTAACTATATTCCCTATGCTGTGTATCACATCCCCGTGACTTTATAATTAGAAATTTGTACCTCTTAATCCCCTGCATCTGTTTCATCCAGCTATACACCCCTCTCCCCTCTGGCAACCACCAGTTTGTTCTCTGTATCTGTGAGTCTGCTTCGGTTTTGTTTTTGTTGTTTTTAGATTCCAAGTATAAGTGAATCATATGGTGTTTGTCTTTCTGTCTTACTTCACTCGGCATAATATCCTCTAGATCCAGCCACGGTGTTGCACATGCTTAGAGTTCACTCTTTTTTTTATGACTGAGTAATATTTCATTGTAAATACAGTTAACCCTTAAACAACACAGGTTTCAACTGCACGGGTCCACTTATACGTGGATTTTTTTCAATGAAAACTACAGTACTACACAATCTGTGGTTGATTGATTTCACAGATGCAGGACCATGGATACAGAGGGCCAACTATGGTACTTGAGCATCCATGGAGTTTTGGTATCTGAGGCAGGTCCTGGAACCAATCCCCAGTGGATATCAAGGTATGACTGCATACACCACTGTATATTCTTTATACATTCATCTATTGATGGACACTTAGGTTGCTTCCATATCTTGAACATAGGGGAGCATGTATCTTTTCAAACTAGTGTTTTTGTTTTCTTTGGGTAAATACACAGAAGGGAAGTTGCTGGATCGTATTGTAGTTCTATTTTTAATTTTTCAAGGAACACTAAATCCAACCATAGATCTTCAAAAAATATATATAAAGTTTATATGCTGGAAATCTGGGTTAAAGCTTTAAACTTTTTTATCCTGAGATAACAGAAATCTAATAAAGATCTTTTGAATTATTTAATTGAAAAAAATCCCAAACTTGAGACTAAGAGGCTTCAAAGTATGACAGGATTAGGCTTTAAACTTCCTTGATGAAGACTAAAATACCTAGCTAGTTAATTTTCTTAAAACCTAATCCTGAAACAGAAAATTCTCTATATATGTGACCAACACCAACTAAACACTATAAAGTTCCACACACCACTGAATGTGGTTTTACCTTTGTATGGCTAAGCAGATGAATATAAGATTGCACACATGCCTACCAGCAAAACCACAGATCTCTGAGTCATGGAAAAGTTCTAAGAATGTACTCTGAGGTTGGGGGTGAATGTGAAAATGAAGTTTTTTTTTTTTAGATTGTAGATGGTATTTGAATCAAGTCACTTCTCCCCTGAGCCCCTGTGTCCATGACTTAACCATCCTACTGGCTCCATTTTTTTTCCTGTTTTTTTTACCATTACAAATAATGTTTTGGTAAATATCCTTGTGTACATGTCTTTGTGTACTTGTGCCCGTATATCTACATGGCAAACTAAGAAGTGAATTGTTTAGTAGGTCTTTTCAAGTCCTCTGTGGTCTTCTTTCTGTTAAACAGGGCCAGGAGGTGGCATAGGTATCCTCTGTGCCCCCTACTATGGTTTCATAACCATTTCTCTGCCTTCTTCAAAATTTCCACTATCTTAGAAGCTTATGATATAGTTGTACTGTTTTCTCCTGACCTCCTTTCCTGGTCACTTTCTTATTCCCTGAAGACTTCAGCTCTGTTTTACTGTCCTCCTTTTCATTCCTGCTCCTTTCAAGATTTTCAGTGACTTTAACACCAATGTGGATTACTCATCTCACATCCTGGTCTCCTCACCCACACTGATTCGTTCTTTCATCCCTCACAGCCACCAACATCCATGATTATAACATAAACTTTTGCATTACAAGTATCCACAATATGAAATCTTGAAGACCTCTTTCTCTAATAACCACCCCCTCAACTTTTAATTCACTTATGCTAATGCCTCTACTGTAATATTTCTTTGACCTCATCAATACCTCCAATTCATTCAACAATATTTTTTTCACTATCCAATACCCTCCTTCTTTTTTTGTTTCCTAAAATCCTGGTTGGACCCAGCTATCAGCCTTCTCCTCATTTAATCTAGTGCAGCTAAAAGTTGCTAGAGAAAACCACACAACTAGGTTCATGGGCTGTATTTTAAATTAATGACCACAGAACTCCAGTGGGCACTCAGTCATGCCTAGAAGTCCTACTACACTTCCCTAGTAAATCTGATTACAAGCCTACAAGATAACAATTTCACAATGTTTTCTCTTTTTATCCTGTACTTTACCTGATAACTTGACATCATATTTTACTGAGAAAACAGAAGTAATCAAACAAGATGGCTCCCATGTTCTCAACATCAAAGCTGTTACAGTGGGGACTTCCCTGGTGGCCCAGTGGTTAAGCATCTGCCTGCCAATGCAGGGGACGTGGGTTTGAACCCTGGTCCAGGAAGATCCCACATGCTGCGGAACAACTAAGCCTGTGCGCCACAACTACCAAGCCTATGCTCTAGAGCCCATCAGTTACAACTACTGAGCCCATATGCCACAACTACTGAAGCCCATGCGCCTAGAGCCTGTGCTTAGCAACAAGAGAAGCCACCGCAATTGAGAAGCCCGTGCACCGCAATAAAGAGTAGCCCCTGCTCGCTGCAACTAGAGAAAGCCCACGTGCAGTAGTGAAGACCCAATGCAGCCAAAAATAAATAAACAACAAAAAAGCTGTTACAGTGAAAGAAGTACCTCTGCTCCTATCACAATCTTCTCTGCTTGTGTTCTAGATCTCCTAAAGACTTCACTTCTGCAACTCTTGTCCTTTCTCTTCTGCATTACCTATTTCTCCTTCTTTAGGATAATTCTCATCAGGTTATAAGTATGCTCTAGAATCTCTCATTCCCCCAAGCTTACAATCTCTTCTAGCTACAATCCCATTCTCTGACCCTTTCAAGCAAAACTTCTTAAAAAATGTTACATACTGTTTGTTATATCCATTTTGTCTTATCTCTTGTAACCCTCTCTAATTTGGCTTCCAAACTCATTGAACCTGGGGAATAGTCTGATGGATTTTTCACTGTCCTCACCTTTTTTATGTCTCCGAAGACTGGTCTCAGGTAACCACTCACTCCTTGATATTTATGACACCAAGTTTTTCTGGTTTTCCTCCTATCTTTCTGTCTCTTCTTCAGTCTCCCTTGCTGACTCCAATCCTCTATTCAGTGCTTAGTCCTGCATCCTCTTCTTTTCCCCTAAGTGATCTAGTCTAGTCCCACGGCTTTAAATCACCAAAATCTTGTTGACTCCCAATTTAGCATCGAACATTTCCATTTGATTATCTACCAGGCATCTGCAATTTAACAATAAAACTCTTGATTTCCCCCCAAAACCCGAGAGTTATTCTTGGTTTCTCCCTTACCCTTGTCCCATTACTCTACTCCATTAAGTCCATTGATTCTACCTTCTCTCCTAGGTTCCTTATCCAAAGCACTTTCATTTCTTACCTGGACTATTGCAGCCACCTCCTAAGTAGTCTTTCTGCTTCTCCTGGCTCCATTTTGACTCCTTAAAAGCTGCATTCATAATGTTGGGGATCAGAGAAACATTAAAACCACTTGGGAGAAGACATCACCCTGATCCTCCAGTTTGCTTAGGAAGTGGGAAGCTCTACATTTCTCTTTGGACAAATGTGACATCAGGCAGTAGAAAAGCCAGGGACTGAGGAAATGAATGTCAGGAGAACTCAGGCATCAGTTCCTACCTGGCTTAAGTTTGGTCTAATTATAATTGGTTCCAGTATATAAATGAATTGTTGCCATATTAAATGTCTATCTAGTGTTATTAATAAATAGCAGACAGATGCATATTGTCCACTTCTGAAATGATGACAGATTACAATCTCTGTGGCCATGACTGAAAAGCTCAATTTGGTAAAAGGGTTTGTTTGTTTTTCTGGGAAGAAACAAAAGTAAGGATAAGGAAATAATGAACTTCAAAAAGTCAACTGAGAAGGAAAGAATACATAAATTGAACTTAGGAGCATAAATTCCATGCAAAGCTCACCTTTTCCTTCAAATACTGTAGCTTACCATTCACGGCATACAAGGAACTAATAACAGCTTACCCCTGGAAACCTCCAACAAGGGACTCTACCTGTCTAGTCAAGAAGCATAATGATAAATGGGTGGATTCTATTACAGGATTCAGAGCACAGTTACCATAAATCTTTATGCAAAACACACAGCATTTATATATAAGAAAAAGACAAAAGACATATAATGAGAAGTATGTATATTAAAAAGCTGTAATTTATATATACTGATAAAAAGTTGGTAGCACTGAAAACGGGAAGGGGGGATTGTTTTGTTTCTATACTGAGGAAAAACTCAGTACTACAGCTTTATCTGTATTGACTTAGTAATAATACTAATAAAAGCTAATATCACTGAGCTAGTACTGTTATTCCCACTTTACAGATGAAGAGGTCTGAGACAGGAAGAGAAAGTACTACAGTGGGAGCTACACTGAAAGGCCTTCTCTGCCCACCTGGCCATCACAGTTTCAGGGGGAAGGAGGTAAGAGGTTATGCACTCTGTATGGAGGATAACTGGGTGCTCCTCAAACTATTAATAGACACTATTAATACATTATTAATACACTATTAATAGAGACAGAGCCTACTATCAAAAGAAATTCTCTGAAGTCAGACAAATATCTAAATCTCAATTTCTCTATTAGTCTCTAAAACTAATTCTCCTATTTGGCTTTTGTTCTTTGAATTCCTTTAGCCAGGAATCCTGTAGGGGGAAGGTGAGGAATATAGTTTAGGCCATAAGATGTTGCAGTTCCCTCCAGCTTTACCGTCAACCCCTGAAAGTTTGAATTGTCACAAAAACCCTGGGAAGGAGGAATTATTAAACTCATTGAGAAAACAGGCCCAGAGAGTTGAAGTAATTGGCAATGGTCACATAGGTAGTAAGTAATAGAACCAGGATGTGACTACGGAAGAGGCAGTATCCGGAGACCTTACTCTTTCCACTTATCACACTTTTCAAATAGTTTCCACAACATTTTAGTAAGACAGACCTCTAAAACATATCTGTGACGCCACATGGCATATAATGATGTATCTTTGTATGTAAACTAAGAGATCACATCTGTGAAAAAAACCCCTCAATTTTCCTGGTTACAGCCATGAAGATTCACCCCAGATATCATTAAGTGCTTTCTTTTTGCGATACGCGGGCCTCACTGTTGTGGCCTCTCCTGTTGCGGAGCACAGGCTCCAGACGCGCAAGCTCAGCGGCCACAGCTCACAGGTCCAGCCGCTCCGCAGCATGTGGGATCTTCCCGGACCGGGGCACAAACCCGCGTCCCCTGCATCGGCAGGCGGACTCTCAACCACTGTGCCACCAGGGAAGCCCCTCATTAAGTGCTTTTTAATAGACACTTGTATGATTCAAATGTATGGCTTCCTAGAGTTAAGAAGTGTCTTAAGCTTACTGATTCTAGTAACAGCTCGATACAAAGGATAATGCTCACCTGAGTAATAGACATCTTCACCCCTTATGTTCAACAGAATTAGATAATAAGCCTTCTAATGATACCAAGGAGTATTTCTTTTTGAAATCTTCACATGCAGGGGTTTCTCAGAACACTTCACACTAATGCTTATATCTGACAGCATTCTGTTCCACCCAAGAGGAAACTGTATTAGAACTGAAAAATTTTGTTCCACATCTCCACTGTTATCAGATAGTATGCTCAAAGCATGTTTTATCAAGGAAGACACAGGACTATGGGCCAGTATTTAATCAATTTTGCTTTGAGCACAGTGAAGTTACACTGTGGGTGGGTGGTTAGCGAGACTCCAAGGAGCTAATGGGACTGAGAGGGAGGGAAGGAGGACATGCCAGTGCATTTCACTCAGACATCTTATTCCCTCTAAGTTCTGGCCTTTTTGCTTTTCATCTATGCTCTAGTCCTGGCACAAAGTGGTAATGAAAGCTTTGTTGTGCGGCTCCTCCCATCTTTCCCTTAGAATGCACTCTTAGTGAGTAGCAAACTAACATAAAGGTGGTCTCTAAAACTAGGACCAAGTAGTAGGAGAGGGATGGTATTGTCTGTGGCCTCCCACCCACTGCCATGGCACAGCAGCACATCACCGAGTTTGGTGGAGCCCTGTCATCATAAGGGCACAGCCTCTGGTCTGGTCACGCCGCAGAACAACTGGTGATTTGAATTGCATTTTGTTTTGCTGAAGATGAGAGTTCCTAGCATATCAGCAAATTGGTTGCAGGCAGCGGGCCCAGACAGTATTTCTTCTCAAGTCTGTGCTTTTTGGATGCTTCTGTTCCAAGCTTTTCTATATAATGCTTTTCAATACAGACAGATCCTACTATCAAAAAAGAAAAATTCTTTGAAGTCAGATAAATACCTACATCTCAATTTCTCTATCAATCTATCTAGAAATAGTTCAGGCACTCTGGAAATTTCATGAAAGTAGGGATTCATTCAACAAATACTTACTGAGCACCAACAATGAGCAGGCACTGTTCTAGGAGCTGGAAATAGAAGTAAAATATACAAATAAACCAAATGATGTCATTACAGTTTATATACTGTTTATTTAGTTATTAATATGGACAGCCTATTATGCAACATTACAGATGTCTTTCAAAATCTAAAATAAAATATAGTCCACTATCCAGCCCAGGAGAAGACAATGAACAAGATCATTCTTACAGTACATGTGGCATAAGCACTCACAATAATCGTTCTTTGCTTGGACATCAAAGGGAACAGTCATTCAAAAAGTTCTTTACCTCTACTGGGGTTTTAACTTTCTCGAATTACACCTATTTCAGGGTCAAAAGTCCAACTTCGATCAACCCATAGAGATGCGCAGCATCAATTTTGGAGAGCAAGGAGCCCACCTTACCTTTCAGCCAGTATTTGTCACACACGGGCATTCGGAGAAGGCAGGTATGTCACAGGGATGTTCATGTGTTTCAGAGCTCTAAGACCCGTTTGGTGTGGTGGTAGCAGTGAAGAGTGTACTACATTCTGCCAAGGGGGCTTCTGACCTCTTGAGTCTTGGCACTTGGCACTGTCACTTTCCGATAGGCTTTAAGATCCACTGCAGTTCTCTGTGGAAAGTGGAGGTGGGAAACTCTAACAGCTACTGGGATGAGGCCATGTGCAGAATGAACTGGACTGGCTACTATGGCTTTTATGACCTGCTTCCTTTCTTTAGTCTAGACAAACATTTCTTAATCTTTTTCATATGCCCTGCTAGTTCTCATATAAAATTTAAAAGGGTTAAAAGACCAAGGAAACTTCTTGCTTTCAAGCTGAATGGTGAAAAACAAACAAAAAAAATCCATTTTCTAAAGAGCCGTACTCAACTTTCTCAGTTGAAAACAAATGACAAGTGACTTTTAAAGACATGTGTTGAACAATGTTGATTAACTGACGGAAGAAATTCTGAGGTGAAACTGTACATATATCAGAATCTAAAATACAGGCAAAAAACAAGATGTACTAGTGTAATATTCTTCAACCCCTTAGTTTCATGCTGAAAACTACAAACGTTTTCAACATCAGGCTACTGATGATGGCCAATTAAATATGACATAAAAAACCTTAGGAAGTCTTGCCAAGTTTGCGGCAGTTTCAAGAGTCTACAAAGGAAGAAGAAGAAACCAGAGGGTAAAGAGCGAGAGCATTGGACTTTATTTAACTCTAGGTACCATGGGTTTGACATTAGTAGGTAAGACTAATGAATAAGCAGCCATACAGGTTTTTTGGTCACTGTGCTTTCCAAGCACCAATAAATGGAGCTATTTTTACTATTCAATTCCATCTTTCATAAGCTAGTCAGATCCTGCTGCATTCTCATTTGTTTCTAATTAATTTACCAGTACATTATTATGTAGTCTACCAAGGATGAGGAGAAAGTCATTGTGTAGTACCAAGTTTACGTCATCATCATAGGACTACAACATGCACATTCTACTTAATGTAGCTCAAGCAACAGGAATACAAGGAAACAGTTATGGGGTGGAGACTTGTTTTTGACAAATCCATGTTCACACTAACTAACTAACTATGGGTTTAGAAATCTTATTGGGCAGGTACCTACAGCAGTTCTTCAATTGGCATTGGAACATTACACGCATGCACAAGTGATATGGAAGAGAATGAAGCAGAAGAGGCAGCTGGATGGAGGACAAAGGGGAAATGAGAGGTGTATCAGGGAGGGGTAGTTCTCAGCTTTCCACAGCAAGTCTCTGCTCTGTGAGAGAGGCCTGTTGAGCAACACTTTTGTTCTCATGACTGCGAAGTTTGGATACAACATCTAGAAAGGCCAAATCCTGTACTTCCTTGTGTAGAGATTCTGGAAGACAAAAACAAGGCAACAGATATGCTTCTATTAGGTTGTTCTAATCTTTCTTACTATACACTCGACCTAAAACACATACCCAAATGCTTATTTAAATGATACCAAGTTAGTTATAAAACTAGGAACAATTCTGGAAAAAGACACAGCAGTAGCCTAGAAATGTCTTTTTTAGGGATGTTAGGATAAAAAAATCTGGGCCTCCCTGGTGGCGCAGTGGTTGAGAGTCCGCCTGCCGATGCAGGGGATACGGGTTCGTGCCCCAGTCTGGGAGGATCCCATATGCCGCGGAGCGGCTGGGCCCGTGAGCCGTGGCCGCCTGTGCGTCCGGAGCCTGTGCTCCACAGCGGGAGAGGCCACAGCAGTGAGAGGCCCGCATACCGCAAAAAGAAAAAAAAAAAAAATCAGAGACCCTTTCTAAAAATAAATCGGATGTCAAGTTCTACAGTCAAAGGTTGATTAAAGTAATGAGTTATAATTAAAACACAGCTCATTGTATGATCTCAAGGTTCAGTTATACACCCCTAACTTAACCCTATCATTGGTTCAAATATGAAGTCCAATACTTACAGAAAAATCTTAGATCTGTTTCAAATTAATTTTGTGGCAAATAAAAAGGTTATTACCTCACATCCTTTCAACAAATTTCTGTGATAGGAAATCTAAAAAGGAGGCTACTATCTTCCTCTTTCTGGTTTTCTTGCTCTATTTAACTTCAGTTACAGTAAAATACAGGATTCCTCTTAAGTCCAGTAAGTTTAATGTAATTAGCATCCCTCAAACTGATGTGTTTATTTTGATAAAACTGAGGTATAAAACCAGAACCAGCTGGAGTAGCAATACTCATATCAGACAAAATAGACTTTAAAATAAAGACTGTTACAAGAGAGAAAGAAGGAAACTATGTAATTAATGATCAAGGGATCAATCCAAGAAGGAGATATAACAATTGTAAATATATATGCACCCAACACAGAAGCACCTTAAAGGCAAATACTAACAGCCATAAAAGGAGAAACTGACAGTAACACAATAATAGTGGGGGACCGTAACACCCCACTTTCATCAACGGACAGAGCATCCAGACAGAAAAATCAATAAGGAAATCACTTAAGGCCTGTGCCTTAAATGACACATCAGACCAGATGGACTTAACTGATATTTATAGAGCATTCCGTCCAAAAGCAGCAGAATACACAGTCTTCTCAAGTGCACATGGAACATTCTCCAGGACTTATCACATGTTGGGCCACAAAGCAAGCCTCGGTAAATTTAAGAAAATTGAAATCTTATCAAGCAAATTTTCTAACCAAAACGCTATGATATTTGAAATTAACTACAAGAAAAAAACTGTAAAAAACACAACATGTGTAGGCTAAACAATATGCCACTAAACAACCAATGAATCACTGAAGAAATCAAAGAGGAAATCATAAAATACCTAGAGGCAAATGACAACGAAAACACAACAGTCCAACAGTCCAAACAGTTTTGGACAACAGTCCAAAACCTATGGGACACAGCAAAAGCAGTCCTAAGAAGGAAGTTTACAGCAATACAATCTTACCTCAGGAAATAAGAAAAATCTCAAACAAACAACCTAACCTTACACTTAAAGCAACTAGAGAAAGAAGAAGTAACAAAACCCAAAGTTAGTAGAAGGAAAGAAATCATAAAGAACAGAGCAGAAACAAATGTAATAGAGACAAAGAAAATGATAAAAAAAGATCAAGGAAACGAAAAGCTGGTTCTTTGAAAAGATAAAATTGATAAACCTTTAACCAGACTCATCAAGAAAAAACAGGGGAGTGGGCTGAAATCAATAAAATTAGAAATGAAAAAGGAGAAGTTACAATGTACACCACAGAAAATCAAAGGGTCATAAGAGACTACTACAAGCAACTGTATGCCAATAAAATGGACAACCCAAAAGAAATGAACAAATTCTTAGAAAGGTGCAATCTCCCAAGACTGAACCAGGAATAAACAGAAAATATGAACAGACCAATTACAAGTACTGAAATGGAAGCTATGATTAAAAAACTCCCAAAAAACAAAAGTCCCGGACCACATGGCTTCACAGGCAAATTCTATCAAATGTTTAGAGAAGATTTAACACTTATCCTTCTGAAACTATTCCAATAAAATCACAGAGGAAGGAACAATCCCAAACTCATTCTAGAGGCCACTATCACCCTGATACCAAAACCAAACAAAGATACCACAAAAAAAGAAAGTTATAGGGCAACATCATTACAGAGATGCAAAAATCGTCAACAAAACACTAGCAAACCAAATCCAACGATACATGAAAAGGATCACACACCATGATCAAGTGGGATTTATCCCAGGGATGCAAGGATTCTTCAATATATGCAAATCACTCACTGTGATACACCATATCAAAAAGTAGAAGAATAAAAACCATATGATCATCTCAATAGATGCAGAAAAAGCTTCTGACAAAATTCAACACCCTTTTATGATAAAAACTCTCTACAAAGTGGGCATAATAAAGGCCATATATGACAAACCTACAGCTAATATCATACTTAACGGTGAAAAGCTGAAAGCATTTCCTCTAAGATCAGGAACAAGACAAGGAGCTCATCAGTGAATTCGGTAAAGCTGCAGGATACAAAATTAATACACAGAAATCTGTTGCATCTCTATACATTAACAACAAAAGATCAGAAAGAGAAATGGAAGAAACAGTCCCATTTACCATCTCATCAAAAATAAAATAATAGGAATAAACTTACCTAAGAAGGCAAAAGACCTGTACTCTGAAAACTATAAGATGCTGATGAAATAAATCGAAGATGACACAAACAGATGGACAGATACACTGTACAGTGTTCTTGGATTGGAAGAATCAATATTGTCAAAATGCTGATACTACCCAAGGCGGTCTACAAATTCAATGCAATCCCTATCAAATTACCAATGGCATTTTTCACAGAACTAGAACAAAAAATCTAAAAATCTGTATGGAGACACAAAAAACCCCAAATAGCCAAAGCAATCTTGAGAAGTAAAAATGGAGCTGGAGGAATCAGGCTCCCTGACTTCAGACTATACCACAAAGCTACAGTCATAAAAACAGTATGGTACTGGCACAAAAACAGAAATATAGATCAATGGAACAGGATAGAAAGCCCAGAAATAAACCCACACATGTATGGTCAATTAATCTATGACAAAGGAGGCAACACTATACAATGGAGAAAAGACAGTCTCTTCAATAAATGGTGCTGAGAAAACTGGACAGCTACATGTAAAAAAATGAAATTAGAACATCCTTTAACACCATACACAAAAATAAATTCAAAATGGATTAAAGACCTAAATGTAAGCCTGGATACTATAAAACTCTTAGAGGAAAACATAGGCAGAACACTCTTTGACATAAATCACAGCAATATCTTTTTCAACCCATATCCTAGAGTAATGGAAATAAAAACAAAAATAAACAAATTGGACCTAATTAAACTCAAAAGCTTTTGCACAGCAAAGGAAGCCATAAACAAAGCAAAAAGACAACCCACAGAATGGGAGAAAATATTTGCAAACAATGTGACTGACAAAGGATTAGTCTCCAAAATTTACGAAGAGCTCATGTGGTTCAATATCAAAAAAAAAAAAAAACCCAATCAAAAAATGGGCAGAAGACCTAAATAGACACTTCTCCAAAGAAGATATACAGATGACCAAGTGGCACATGAAAAGATGCTCAACATTGCTAATTATTAGAGAAATGCAAATCAAAACTGCAATGAGATTGCACGTCACACCAGTCAGAATGGCCATCATCAAAAAGTCTACAACAATAAATGCTGGAGAGGGTGTGGAACAAGGGAACCCTCCTACACTGTTGGTGGGAATGTAAATTTGTATAGCCAGCATGGAGAACAGTATGGAGGTTCCTTAAACTAAACATAGAGCTACCATATGATCCAGTAATCCCAGTCCTGGGCATATATCTGGAGAAAAACATGGTCCAAAAGGATACACACACCCCGATGTCCACCACAGTGCTGTTTACAATAGCCACGACGTAGCACAACCTAAATGTCCACTGACAGATGAACGGATAAAGAAGATGTGGTACATATATATGGTGGAATATTACTCAGCCATTCTTATAAGAAGAATGAAATAATGCCATTTGCAGCAATATGGATGGACTGGAGATTATCATACTAAGTGAAATCAGACAGAGAAAGACAAATATCATATGATATCGCTTATATGCAGAATCTAAAGAAAAAAAGATACAAATGAACTTATTTACAAAACGGAAACAGACTCACAGACTTAGAGAATTAACTTTTGGTTACCAGGGGTGGAGGGGGGGTGGGACAGATTGGGAGTTTGGGATCGACATATACACACAACTATATATAAAATAGATAACCAACAAGGACCTAGTGTGCAGCACAGGGAACTCTGCTCAATACCCTGTAATAACCTAAATGGGAAAAAAATTTGAAAAAGAATAGATACATGTACATGTATAACTGAATCACACTGCTGTACACCTGAAACTAACACAACATTGTTAATCAACTATACTCCCATATAAAATAAAATTTTTTTAAATAAATAAAACATTCAGTAATAGAATATAATGGTAAAACTAATAATAAAAAATAATCAGTTTCATTACAATGTAATAAAATAAAATAAAAATAAACATAGTGGAAAGGCTAAAAAAATAAAAAAATGAAACCAGAACCAACGTTTTTAGCAGAAACAGAAAAATCCATTTTAAAATTCAGATGGAATCTCAAGGGACTCCAGATATCTAAAACAATCTTGAAAAAGAATAAAGTTGGAGGTCTTACACTTCCTAATCTCAAAACTTACTACAAAGCTACAATAATCAAAACAGTCTGGTGCTGATATAAAGACAGAGAGATTAACAGAATAGAATAGAAATAAGCCCTCACATATATGGTCAAATAATTTTCGACATGGGTGTCAAGCCCATTCAATGACAAAAGGACAGTCTTTTCAACAAATGGTGCTGGTAATATCCACAGGAGTAAAATAAGGTTGGGCCCTTACCTTACATCACATACGAAAGTTAACTCAAAATAGATCAAAAGACCTGAACATAAGAGCTAAAACTGTAAGATTCTGAAAGAAAACATAGGGGGAAGACTTCATGACATTGAGTTTAGTAATGATCTTTTGGATATGCATGAAAAGCACAGGCAACAAAAGGAGAAACAGATAAACTGGACTTTATCAAAATTAAAAACTTCTGTGTATCTAAGGACACAACAGTGAAAAGGCAACTCTTGGGATAGGAGAAAATACGTGCAAATCATATATCCAATAAGCATTTAATACACAGAACATACAGAGAACTTTTCCTAGTCAACAACAAAAAACAACCCAAATAAAAAATGGGCAAAGGACTTGAATAAACATATCACCAAAGAAGATAAGATATACAAATGGCCAATAAGCAAATGAAAAGATCCCCAACATCACTAATCATCAGGGGAATGCAAATCAAAACTACCATAAGATACCACCTGACAACCATTAGGATGGCTATTATCAAAACAAATAACAAATATTAGCGAGGATGTAGAAACTGGAACCCATGTGCACCTCTGGTGGAAATGTAAAATGGTGCAGACACTGTGGAAAACAGTACAGTGGTTCCTCAAAAAATTAAACATAGAATTACTGTATTATCTAGCAATTCCACTTCTGTGTATATAAGCAAAATAACTGAAAGCAGGAACTCAAACAGATATTTGTGCATTCATGGTCATAGTGGCATCATTCACAATAGCCAAAAGGTGAAAATAACCCAAATGTCCACTGATGATGGATGAATGGATAAAGAAAATGTAATATATACAAACAATGGAACATTATTCAGCCTTAAGAAGGAATGGAATTCTGACACATGCTACAACATAGATGAGCCTTGAAGACATTATGTTAAGGGAAATAAGCCAGACACAAAAGGAAAAATATTGTATGATTCCACTTACATGGGGTACCAAGAGTAGTCAATTTCATAAAGAGAGAAAATAAAAAGATGGTTGCCAAAAGCTGGGGAGATGGGTGATTAGGGAGTTACTGTTTAAAGAGTATAGAGTTTCAGTTTGGAAAGAAGAAAAAGGTCTGGAGATGAATGGTGGGGAATGGTTGCACAGTGATATGAATGTACTTAATCCACTGAACTGTACACTTAAAAATGGTTCAAATGGCAAATTATATGTACATTTTACATTAAGAAAATGCCTGAACAATTATGAACATGCTTGAAACAAATGAGATCACAGCAAGGAAACAGAAGATATAAAGAAGAGAATAGGAATTTTAGAACTCAAAACTATAGTACCTGCAACAAAAAGCTTGATAGGCTCAACAATAGAATGGAGAAGACAGAAGAAATAATCAGTGAACTTAAAGCAATACAAATTACCCCATCTGAACAACAGAGAGATAATAAACTGGAAAAAAAAAAAAGAACAAAACCTCAGGGACCTGTGGGGATATAACTGAAGAGCTCACATTTATGTCATTAGAGGCCTTGAAGGAGAAGAGAAATAAGGTGGGACTGAAAAAGTACCTGAAGGAACATGGTTAAAAACTTCCCAAATTTAGCAAAAGACATAAGCCTACAGATTCAAGAAGCTGAGCAAGCCCTAAACAAGATAATCCTAAAGAAATCTTTGCCAAGACACATCATATTCAAACTTTTGAAAACTAAGAGAAAAAAGTCTTGAGACAGAAATGACACCTTACCTACAAGGGAAAAAACAAACAGTGAGGTAGTGGGTTTCTCATAAGAAACTATGGAGGCCAGAAGAAAGTGGCACAACATTTTCCATGTTTTGAAAGAAAAGAACTGTCAACCCAGAATTCTATGCACAGAGAAAATATTTTTCAGAAATGAAGAAGAAATCAAGATATTCTCAATGAAAATGAATAAATAAGGAATAATAAAGTAAATGAGAATTTGTCACAAACAGACCTAACCTAAAAGAATGGCTAAAGGAAGTTCTCTAAACAGAAAGGGAAAAAAAGGAATTTTGGAACATCAGAAAGAACAGATATAGCAAATACATACAGATAAGTACAATAGGCTTTCCTTTTCTCAAGAGTTTTCTGGATTATGTTTGATGGTTGAGAACAAAAATTATAACACTAATGTGGTTCTAAATGTATACAGAGGAAATATCACTAATTTGAAAAGACATATGCACCCCATGTTCATTGCAGCATTACTTAGAAAAGCCAAGATACGGCAGCAACTTACATGTCTATGGATACGTGAATGAGTAAAGAAATTATGGTGTGTGTATATAATGGAATATTATTCAGCCATAAAAAGAATGAAACCTTGTCATTTGTGACAATACGACTGGACCTTGAGGGCATTATTCTAAGTGAAATAACACAGAGAAAGACAAATACCATATGATCTCTCTTATGTGTGGAATCTAAAAACCAAGTTCATAGATACAGAGAATAGATTGGTGGTGGCAGGGATTGGGGTTGGGAGAAATGGGTGAACTTTTTAAAATTAATTTAAATAAATGGAATAAATATTAAAAACTGCAATAATAATAAAAAACCCAAAGAAATAGTAAATGATTTTTGCTTACTGATTAAACAACACACAAACTTTTTTTGTTTCCCACTGCTCTCCAACTTGGGTATCATATTACAGTAAAAAAAAAAAAAAATCTTACCAGTTACCCAAATATTTCTATTTTTCTCTAACAGTGCATCACTAAAAATACTGGCCTTGAAAAAATTCAGAAAATAACCAAAGGAAATACTTCCTTAACTAAAGACTTAACACAAGAGTGTTTTGACCATTTATTTATTGGTCAAACTGAGAATGGATGCACTCTTTATAAAGGAGAATTTTAACATTTGAGGGGTTGCCCAAGCAGGACTTGTGGAAAGTATCAACAATTACCTCAAAGAATGCAAGCAAAGCAGAGGTTACTGGGGCATTCGTCAGTACAGCAGCATAGAACAGAAAACACTACTGTGGGTAATGCAGACAGAGCCATACCAGCAACATCCAAAAAGATGGAGCCTCAAGCCAAGGGATTCCATGCTTCCAGTTCCTTTAGCAAAGCTGATGCAACTGCAGAGACAGATGCATCAAACCACTTTGACCTGATGCCATTACACAGTCCATTCATTTAATTCTCCTTGTTCTGATCAAAGCTCATCAAGCAACTCTTGATGCCTGCCTGCCCTGAAGGAGTCAATGAGCCAGACATGTGCACTTGGGGTGTTCTGAGATCAGTGGCAGGCATACTTCTCATTATATATAATAAGTAAACTACCATTCTGGTTTTGTACTTGGATAAGGTGAGCCTGCCTCAGGAGACATATCCACCCTTGGTGTGTGCACAAAAAAGTCCACCTAGAAACCCAACTCTGCCCATCAAGGCTCACTATCAGAGGTGCTTTCCCGACACCCACCCCCTCTACTGCCCATCATTTTGGTTGTTACCATCACCCTCAAAGTGCCTGTCACTAACCAGACAGGACAATTTATGTTCACCACTCCTCACCCAGCACCACTGCAATGTCCCTGCTTACTTCCTTCACAGTCTTGGCTTCCTCGTCTAACAAATGGTAGTAATAATAATGATAACCAACTTTGCGGATGAAATTATGCAATCTTTAAGCATTAAAAAAAGGTGGGGGGATGACAGAGTGGATTAAAAAACATGACCCAACAATATGCTGCCTACACTTCAAATACAAGATCCCGCAGATTGAATCTGAAAGGGTAGAAAAAGATCACGTGAATGTTATTCAAAAGAAAGTAGGAGTAGCTATATTAATATCAGATAAAGTAGACTTCAGAGCAAAGAAAACTACCAGAGACAGAGAGGAACATTACATAACGATAGAAAGGTAAATCCACTAGGAAGGGTGTATGCACCTGCCAACTGAGCTGCAAAATATATGAAGCAAAACCTGATAGAACTGAAGGGAGATACAGACAAATCAACAATAATAGCTGGAGACTTCAACACCCCTCTCAATAATTGACAGACCGAGTAGAAAATCAGCAAGAATACAGAAACACCATTACCAAACAAAAGGATCTAATTGACATTTATAGAACTCACCACTCGATAACAGCAGGATACATGTTCTTTTCAAGTGGTCCATGAAATGTATAACAAGATATGCCAATGATTTCTTGAACAAACTCCTTAGCTAATATCATGGTATACAAAATCAGAATTTGTTCTTTATATAAAATACTTTAGGGTTAATGAAACTTAAAGGTATTAATTTTTAAACATTGACTTTTGCCTATATTTGCTATATAACACTTTTCATTATTAAGAATCTTTTGGGAGTATTTGCAGTGTAAAAGTAATCCTGTATCTTCCATAAACTAATTTCTAATGCTTTTAAAACCCAAAGCCACCATTTACTATTATTTTATATTTAATATCAACCATATGTTGATGAATATCAAATGACAGAGGAAATACATACCAGATCCCATGAGAGCACAGATCAGGACCATGGAATTATATTTGATTTCAGGAGCACTTCTCTCATCTGCTAGCAGTGTGTGTAAAATCTGTACAAGTTTAGCACTTTCTAGATCTTTCTCAGCAGGGCCTGGAACATGAAACGAAGTATCAGTTATATTCACTGGGTATGAACCTGGTACAATCTGGCTAAATACTACTTCCCTTTCTAGAAACTGATAATGCAAAACCTTTCAAAAGGGACTCATAAATAATAATGACATAGATATACAATATTAAATTTAGACCTTGTTAAAAGGGTATTTAGATCTAAACTTCAGTAGATATTTCAGGAGTTTAGGCTTAAAATTCAATATTAAAACATTCCTTTAAATATGAGGCAATTAAAAACCTTTATTATGAAAACTGTTAAACATATACAAAAGCAGAAAAGATAGTATGATACACTATGTACTATCACCATCTTCAAAAATGATCATGGCCAACTGTGTATCCTCTATCTCTAGTCTTATCCACTTATTCTAACCCATCCCAAATTATTTTGGAGCAAATCCTATAATCACATAATTTCCTCCACAGGTATTTCAGCACGTATCTTTAAGAGAATCGGACTCTGCAATTCCTATCAAAATCCCAAGAGGATTCTCCATAGGAAATAGATAAGCTTATACTAAAATTTATATGGAAAGCCACAGGCCCTAGAAGAGGTAAACAATCTTGATAAAGAAGAATAAAGTGGGAGGAATTCCTCTACCTGATATGAAGGTCACTGTATAGCTACAGTTATCAAGACACTGTGGTGTTGGTGGAGAGACAGACACATAGGTCAGAGGAACTGAAAGAATACCCTAGAAGCAGACCCACACACATAGGCGCAACTGATTTTTGACAAATGTACAAAATCAATTCAGTTGAGGAAAGACAGCCTTTTCAATAAATGGTGCTGGAGCAATTACATCCATAGGCAAAAAAGAAAAAAGAAACCCTGACCTAAACCTCACATCTTATACAGATATTAATACAAAAAGAATCACAGAGTTAAATGTAAAACTACAGGACTTTCAGAATATAAATAATCCTCAAAACTCAATAGTTAAAAACAATTTAGAAAATGGGCAAAGATCTAAATAGGCATTTCACCAAGGAATAAATACAGATGGCAAATAAGCACATAAAGATGTTCATCATCAGTAGTTATTAGAAAAATGGAAATTAAAACTACATGAGATATCACTATATATCTATATATCAGATTAACTAAAATAAAAGAAAAAAACAGGGACACTGCTAAACGTTGGTGAGGGTACAAAGCGAATTAGATCACTTATGCAGTGCTGGCGGGAATGTAAAATGGTATAGCCACTCTGAAAAACAGCCTGTCAGTTTCTCTAAATATCAATCATGAAGTTACCATACAACCCAGGAGTTATCTAGTAACTTGTAGGCATTTATCTAGAAAAGTGAAAATTTATGTTTACATAAAATCCTATACATGAATGTTCATTGTAGCTTTATTTTTAAAAATCCCAAAGTGGAATGAGCCCAGATGTCCTTCAATACGTGAATGGTTAAACAAGCTGTGGTACATACACATCACAAAATACTATTCAGGAATGAGAAGGAATGAACTATTGACACACAAATCAATGACTCTTTAGGAATTTCTGCTGAGCAAAAGAAGCCGATTCCATAAGGTCACATACTATATGATTCCATTTATATATTTTTGAAATGAAAAAAGTTCTAGAAATGAAGGGAAGATTAGTGGTTTCCAGGGATTAGGAGCAGTGTAGGAAGTAGGTGAATGTGGTTATACATGGAGAATCCTTGTGGTATTAGAACTGCTCAGATACACCTACACAGGTGATAAACGGAATATAACATACACACAAGTAAGTACAAGTAAAACTGGGGAAGTATGAATAAGATAGGTACATTGTATCAGTGGTTGAGATGTTACACTCGTTTTGCAAAATGTCACCACTGGGCAAAACTGGGCAAAGTGTACAAGGGATCTTTCTGTATTATTTCCTACGCCTGCTTGTGAATCTACAATTATCAAAAAAAAAAAAAAAAGGATAAGGACTCTTACAATGTTGCTTTAATACTATTATCATACAAAAAGTTTATAGTAATTCCTTAATAATATCTAAAAGCCTGTAAGGATACAAGTTTGGAAACATACGGTTTTCAAAGTGTATTTTATATTAAAAAGGTAGTATGACCTCATTTTTAAATGTTAGGCTCAAGGAGCCTAGGAAACACTAGGTGACAACAACCAACAACAAATATGATTATGTTTTGTCATTTTATATAGTTCTGTGGTAAGGTAAACAGACTCAGGCAAATGCTCAGCTATCAGGAAGCAGACAAAATTAAAGCCTATTTAGAAGATACTAGTTATGAAGGGCACAAGACCAGATTCACCCCAGAATAGGAAGTCAAGGATATTCTGAAATTGCTTTATCACTTTAAGCCATTTTTAAAAATCAAGCCATGAACCCCGTTTGGTATTCAATGTCCTCACCAACTCTTACCTCTTCTTCATAGCTTCCCCTCTTAAAGGTGTCTGGACCTCTGGACAGACTCACATAATCTACCCAAACCATGGAGGAAATCACAGCATCTTTAACCTAAGTTAGTGACCAAAGCCACATATATTTTCTGGATGTTTTCTATCTTTAGAATTCAAGAAAATTTTACGTCCTACTTAAACCTGATTTTTAAAAAAATTATAAATTGTTTTAATTGTCCCCTTAAGAGGACAAAAATTCAAATCTCTCATACCTGAAATCTGAGTAAATCTGACACTGAAGGAGATATACCATGTTTATCTTTTGGCTTCTCCTTCCTGGGTTAAGGGTTGGTGGGTCCACTTGCCCCAGTGTGAGAATTATGGGCAAAAATCATCACTGGGAACTGAGGTGATCAGTTAACAGTATTTACCCGACTGGCTTTGAACCAAACAGGACATGCCTACTAAGTCTATAGTCCTCCTTTATGTAAGGCAACCTCAGGCCTTACCACAGGCCATGTGACTTTGATTGTCCCCAGCTATGTATCAAAGTTTGGTTCCGTAGACAAAGTTGCTACCCATAAACTAGATGCCTATGAGCTAGCTTCTCCTGAAGAATTCTGAGTAACTGGAATGCTACTGCTAGAGAGAAACTACCTGAATCATTTAGACTCTGCTTTGGGGGAATTCTGAATGTAAATACACAGAAGAGTGACATAAAAGGTGAGAATTTAGAATGAATACAATGCTGTAAAGCAAAAGAAACCACGGTGATAGAAAGGAGGAGGTTAGTAAGAAAGAATCAGTAGTAGAGATGGAAGAGAAGGTCTGGATGTCTGGAAGAGTAGCAAACCCTAAGCTTGTTGTTGTATTTTAAGTATTGTTTCACTTCTCCATGAGGTCTGCTGAAAATGTTTTCTGTATTCCCTAAGTGCCTAGACTTTGAGGTATCATTTAAGAGTCAAACTAACCTTAAAGCATTACCCTAAAAATGTTACCAAAAGAACAACCAAAAAGGACAGCTATGGTGACAATCTATAGAATATGATTTTCCCTATACTCAGATCTGGACGGGTACAGAAACACACTGGCAAAATGCTTCTAGTCAAGGTTCTGTCTGACTTCTATTCCACTCCTGTGATTCCTTTCATCCAAGATAAAAATAGGAGAAAATAAGTTTGTCACTGGGGTACTTACCCAATTCTAAAGCTGCTATTAGTGCCAAAGCAACAAGGGCTTCATTCTGCATTATTACATGTTCACTAGTTGCCATGGTAACTAGATGTTTGATGCCACCACTTTGTACAATGGTTTTAATTACATCCTACAATAAATTAATATCACAGAATTATAAACTTTACTTTTAAACATAAAAAAACTGCGTTACCATCAGTCAATTCACTGTTGAGTGGTTTTCTGACAAGTGTCCCTATGAATCATTACATTTAACCATAATTTCTTTTTCTTCACAGAAGAGAAGGAAAAAGCTTTTAGCTTTAAATAAATTCATCAAAAGATGACAACTTAAATTACCTAAGCGAAAAAGACCACTACAGTTCATATCAAGGAACAGAGAGTCCCAGAAGCTAACAAAGTCAAAGAAATAAAAGTGCCATTGCCCCAAATGAAGACTTACCACGAGATCAACAAAAGAGAATAAATCTTGGAATAATAATAATGTACAAAGTTCTTCCTTTCCAATTTTTCTTATAACACCAGGTAGTTTTCTCAGATGCATCAGGTGAAGCTTTTTACATATGTATGTGTGCATGTATACATGTATGTATGCAGCCTTTTAAAACCTTTGTTGGATCTAACAAAACTAGATCACATACAAAAGGACTTGAGCAGAACTTAAATCAAAACTCTGTCTCCCTCATTTCTCATGGTGCCTACAGCTCTGTCTTTTCCAGCGGCAGAGGGGCAGTGGGCTCCAGACCCAATAAATCCCACTGACTTGGAGCAAACTACTGACTCTCTCTGCATCTCAGAGACTTCACCTATAACACTGAGACAATGTAAGTGTATATCTCATAGGTTTTTGTTATAAAGTTATTACATGAAGAGCACACATAAAAGTATACAGCAAAGGCTAGACAGAAAGAAATGGGTACATTTATTTCTAGTACTCATTTTTGTCTTCATCTCACTTAGGGTTTTGTTGGATTAAATATGATTTAGTAGAAAGCCTCAATTATAAAGTATTTAAAAAGTAATTTTACTACTTTTCACTATTTTTAGTAAGTTGAAGTAAGCACTGAATATTTTAAGTAGCCTGTCCAAGTTTGCTTCAATGGTACAAAACTGTAATTAGAAATATTTTCAAGTTAATTTGCTAAAATATTGGAAAAAGGGTTTCCTTTATGCTTCTACCTTATGTAAATTTTTAAGAAAACTATTTATAGACAGTATCTTTGCTTTGAGTCCAAACTTGTTTAGTGAGCAAACATTCTAAATCAATAGAGTCTAAGTTCTGAGTTTTTACAGCAGTTGTGTTCTAGCATTTAATGTCTTTTCACATCAACTTTTTTAGAAAGTGAGAAACTATCTTTTAAAGCCTTTTCTAATGAAAAGAAAGCCTCCCAATACAGTCAGCCCTCCGTATCTTCAGGTTCTGCATCCATGGATTCAACCATGTATTGAAAATATTTGGGGAAAAAAATTTCATAAAGTTTCAAAAAGCAGAACTTGAATTTGCTGTGCGCTGGCAACTTTAGTATTTACACTGTATTTACAACTATCTACTAGCATTTACACTGTATTAGGTATTATAAGTTATTTAGAGATGATTTAAAGTATAAGGGGGATGTGTGTAGGTTAGATGGAAATACTATGCCATTTTTATATAAGGGACTTGAGCATTCACAGATTTTGATATCTGAGAGGGTGCCCAATCTCCCTCAGATATCAAGGGATGAGGATGACTATATACTGCTTTATACTGCTTACTCAGAGGCAGTTTATTTGAAACTGATATAGAACTCTTAAAATTAGTAAAGAATTTTATAAATATCACAAAGGAGCTTGTTGAGTAAAAAAGATCAAAAGAGATTCACAAGATACATATGCAGTCACCTAGGAAGGTTCTGGACTGTCATTTCATCCTCTCTTTTGTGATTCACCCTCAAAAGCCCACTGTAGTAGAAAGAAGGGAAAAGAATGAATGAATGAAGAAAATTTGCACATCAGAAATACCAAAAATTACCACCCCCCACCCTGACCCCTTAAATCAAAGCGTAGCTTCTTTTCCATCTCACTTTTCTGGAACAAATATCTGAGTACTGTCCTTTAAAGTGCCTGCCCTCTCTCCTCCTACTTCAATAAATGCTTACTGAGTAGCTACTCTACAGAATCACTTTGCCCGATAGAATGGGGGATAAAAGATAAATGAAGCATTGTACTTGTGTCATATGACAAAAGGATTATTACTATTGACAGCTACCCTGTATGGAGAAACACCTATACACTGGACAACACTTATACACTGGGTAACTTACAGATAGTAGCTCATTTTTATCCTCACAGAAAATCCCACTAGCTAGATACTATCTCCAGTTTATAGATGAAGAAATTGAAGCTTAGATTAAGTTATGGAATTTGCCCCAAATCATACAGTGATTAAATGGTAAAAAGCCAAGGTTCAATCCAGGCAGTTTGACTACTAGGTCTTGTTTTTAACCATTTGTGGTCTATGGAAAAGCATACACACTGAATTCATCATAATGCCAAGCAGAGGCAATCATTTAATGTGATTTGAAGGGGCTCTATGAATGTATTTTAAAGTTATATTTTTAACTTCAAGATTAAAAAAAAAAAGAATATTAGCACCACTCCATAGAGCAAGAAGGTTCATCTGGAGAATTAAAAATAATTTTAACCAATACACTTCTAAAATTAATCCAGAGATTATTTTAACCTCTCTGAAACCATTTCATTTATAAGTAAACTGCAGATATACATAATGAGACGTTTTCTCTGGGTAATCCTTCTAAACCTTAGATGTCTCTGGAGAGTCTTTAAGAATTTTGGAAATATTTTGTAATGCTTTATGAAGTTTGAAACAATATTTTATTTCATAATCCTATTTTTCAAGGAGTTTTCTTATGGAGTGCTAAGTTTTGGTACATATATAACTAAGGCAAATTATCTATGTTAACAGTCTCACATATTTAGCATTTATGGTCAGTTTGCTCTTAACTGTTGAGATAAATCCAGTTAAAGACTCTGTTGAAAATTGTATAACAATGTTGTTACAATGGAATGGTTTGAGATAGGCTTGAATTTGAGATAATCAATTTATAAGATTGTAGGCTGGTGTAGCTACTGAATCACCTACCAAAAATTTTCGTTTTTAATATTGTATCATCAAAGCTCTCAGTATAGGTTTAAGTAAATGTTGGATGAATAAGCAAATGACTAAGTACATTTGTTTAAACAAGTTTTTAGCTTGATACTGATGAAGAATGTTTTACAGGTTAAAGAAAAGTGCCTACTTTGATAAGAGGGAATTTTTATATTCCTATTGTAGAGGCAAACTATTTTTCTTTCTCTGTTTTTGATTTTTGCAGTCAGAAGGTCCAGCTAGTTGGTTAGCAGTCCTAGCCTAGGGCACTCTTTAGAGGGAAGATGTAATTTTACCTATTGGCATAAGCACAAGGATACACCATATATGGCTGAAAGGCCTAAGCCAGCATGAAACCCCATGAATCAGTGCCAACTTTTGGAGGACTAGACTCTAAGGCAGAATTCAGGGTGACTTTAAAAGGAGTAGAATATTCAAAGCACTTTAAAAGGAGTAGAATATTCAAAGTTTAAGAATAACATAAGGACACAGCTGTGATTCACAACAGTTGGTTAAGGATATACAGGAATGTAACAAATTGGTACCTAGTGTTTAATTATTTTAAAAACTTACTCCAGAGCAGCATTATCCAAAGTATGTCCAGTGGAATGTTAATAGATGCCTCTTGCAAAAAAGACCTGTACTGGTGTCAGTGAAAATGGATGGGATTTTAGGCTGCTACAGGTGAGACAGGTAGTAGGAAGGTCCAAGTTAACAGCTGCTTTTGCTGCAGGGAAAGATGCCAAGAGGTAGCATCTGATGGGGAGGAACATTCCTGTGGCCAACCAGCTGGAATAGTTACTATGGTGAAGTCAGTTATTTATATGAAGGAGATTTACACAAGTCAAGGAATACCTTTACTTTTAAGCTTTTTCTCTCGCCATCTTCTTTTAATCTGTTTCATAAATAAACGAACGGTTTCCTCCGGGACTTACTTTTGATTTACTGTGTCGTATAAGGGCAGAGAGCAGTCTGTTTGACTCCCCCATCACACCAGCGTGATCTTTGGCTTCACACCATTCCACCAAACGCTCCACTAATTTAACATTCTTTCCCAGTTGTTCAGCAGCTTCTGCTATAGGAAAGAAGGCAAACCACAAAGGAATGAATCCCTGATAGGCAATCAACTGAAATAATTGGTAAAGATGTAAGAGTGTGAAGGAAAATTACAGGTCTAAAAACAGAACACAACAATTTTATTAAAGCAAGAACTGCAAATATTCCGTATCTGATGGACTATTGAGATTTTCTATTCAGTTGTGGACTTTTATAGAAAAACAAAATAAACAACTTTATACTCTTTTGGTTCAGTCTGGCAGTCTGTTAGTACTCTGGAAAACTGTGCCGAAGAATTTTTAGCAGTACTCTAAGGAATCAATATAGAGAAGGTTTAGAATTTAGAAATAAGTAAATAAATATAACTCATTCCAAGGATTGGTTTTCATTATTGTTTCTGTAAACAGAAAAATGATCTCCCTGTTTGCAAAACAAATTTAAAAAAATTTTGATTGTCACTGTATTGAAACTTGATAATTTTACAAGGTAAGAAAGGGTATAGAAAATGCCAAAACATAAAAACCCCTCAAGAACCACTAATAAATCAACCTAAAATCAGATTATATGTACTACTAAAGAGAAATGCAATATAATTTCCATTTAAAGTCAATTATAACAAGGATGGAAATAAATGAATGGGGTTCCAAAACCAATCTCTTTTTGCCTTTTATTTGCTATTTATCTTTATGATTACATAATTCTGAAAGCTAAAAACAGGTCCTTTTTCCACTAGGGGCACATTAAGACTATTATACCAAAAATGCACCTTGAGAAAGCATTTCTCTTACCTTGTGCATCTATTAACATTCTTAATGTTCCCAGGAGTTTGAACTGAACTGGGGGCATTTCAGATTTAAGAAATTTCAAAACTGCCTCTGTGACACCAGCTGATAACATCTTTGCTTTATTTATAACTAGAGAGAGAAAAAAAAAGACTGGTTAAAATGATGTTAGCATTTTTGATGATAATCATTCAATTCAATATACATTTTTTGAGTGTCTTATTATCTTAAGGTCCCATGTTATATTTTTCTACTTAAAAACAACATTGTTACTTTTATGTTAATTTTAAGAATGGGACTGGGAATGGGAGGGCTAGGGGATAAGTATCCTATTTGTCTATAGGAACACAACATACAAAATCACACTTACTTGCTTTTAAAATCTAATCATAAACTAATAATTTGTAAAGGAAATCTGACAATGTTGACTTCTTATTTATGAAAAGCACAATTCCTCAACTTTAATAAATGTTTCTTTTTACCTCTGTCCTTGACCCAACTGTTAATATAGATATTATAGACATTAATAAACAATATTAATCTGCTACATGAGCCAAATTGATTTTATATAGATTGCATTTTCATATAGTTATACTATTTTAGCTAATTTACCTTTAGAAAGTAAAATAAAAGGATAGTTTCAACTATATCCTGTATTAGTTCCCATGATAATGTGATTTCAAAAGCCTTGTAATCCAAAAAGGCACATTAAGGCTATTTTAAAAAACTGTGCGTCTGCTCGTAGGGAAAAAAAATTCTTAAAAGTCATTCTTTAAGGGATTCTGTTAATTGATACCATTATCTTACCTCAGCTGAAGATGCTTAAAAAATCTTAACTATACAATATGATGAAAATCTAGGAGTTCACAAAAAGTAATAGAATATTTGAATAATCTGAAAAAGGAAGATTATGCTTGTATAGTCTCAGAAAACTTCTTTAACATATTATCTCCATTTATTAGTAAGAAAGAAAAATGTAAGCAATCTGAAGACTATTTTTCTTTTCTTGGTCAGGGCAGGTCCACAAATCATAAATATCTTCCCCAAACGAGAGATCTTTATCTCTTACACAGTTGGCTCCCATTCTTTTTTTTTTAAATTAATTTTTATTGGAGTATAGTTGATTTACAATGTTGTGTTAGTTTCTGCTTACAGAAAAATGAATCAGTTGTACATATACATATATCTACTCTCTTTTAGATTCTTTTCCCATATAGGTCAGTACAGAATATTGAGTAGAGTTCCCTGTGCTGTACAGTAGGCACTATTGCTTTTTGAGCTATTGACCTTGGCTTTGATGTTGTTTCAGAGCAGTTTCTATGACAAACCACGAATTTCATTTAAATAATAGATTAAAATATTGGACTGCACTGAGAACGAGATAAAAGCATTTGAGCTAATAAAAAGGCTACTGATACAACTGTCTCAAAGCACCCCATCTCATAGATGACTTTTAGAATAAATCTCATTGGCTCCCATTCTTAAGTCTTACCTGGAATGGCTAGGTTTCTGAGGGCACTTAGTGCCGCGTGCTGCACAGTTACGTTTCCATCTTCTACATGTCTGTCCAGTAAATCCATAAGTTTTTCTACAATTCCATTGTCTACCATATGGATACAATTTCCATCTAAATAACAACAAAAACATTTTTTCCCTCTTTACAAATATCTATAAATGTCTTGTAAAACTGATGCCTGCCCATTATCTACATTAGGGAAAATGGATCTATAGGAAAATAAAATGAATTCCATCTCCTTCTTACATCAGATTTACAGATTTTTTTGTTTGTTTACTGACTGAGAAGTCTGATTATAAGATTCTTAAAATAGTTAAAAATTTAAAAACTGGCCAAAATTTAAAAAACTGGCCAAAAAATTCTCTAGCTGAGTTCCTGATAATATATCAGAAGATGAGTAAGTAGAAACCACATACTTAAAATGTCCTCCAACAGTTTCCATTTATAGTGAAGTATGCCAGCGTTCTGCGAACGTAACAGTGACAGTACTCTACATTTTGTCATCATGGCTGATATTTAAATTATACTTTAAAGACAGAATTTCTGAAACATTTATAAAGCAGAGAGAATATTATAATGAACTACTATTTACCCCCCATTTAGCTTCAATAATTATCAATATTTTGCCAGTCTTAATTTCATCATTAAGGAGTTAATGATGGTCCCCAAAAAAGAAGGAAGGAAAAGTGGAATAAGTCATCTATTATAACATGCTATAACAACAGTTAATACTCAATTAAAATCAAATTAAAAACAAAAATAACTCATATTTCCTAGACACAGTATAAGTTTCTAGAGGGAATAGCAGAAGTGTCAGACTTCAGAAATATACATGGAGGTCTGGTGCCTCTGAAATATTATTTAAGTAAATATTCTATCCTAAACCAGAGGATTACCCATGCTTAGATTTTATAGGCATAACACTATAAATGAGGCACAATAATGAATACTCAGATTATTAAATCCAAAATAAAATCACCAGGCAAAAGAGTATATCCTCCCAGATCAGAAGTTTATTAGAATGGGACTCAAGTTTATTCATCTCTGAAGTACACAGTACTCAAAAGAAAGACTGCATAATCACTGTTCATGACCTTTAAACTATTAGAACTTAGTTGAATTGCATAAAATATGTAATTTGTTGGGAAAGTCAATATTAGTATTTCAGATTTCTGAAAAATTAAGGTAGTATTACACACAGATACTGCACATGCTTCTGAACTGTTTTAGGTTTAGTATACGTTATGGCAAAGCAAAATTAAAAAATACAGAAGGTCTGATTTAATAAGGATGAACTCATATGCTTACCATTTCTGGCAAAATTTGCAATTGCCAATGCTCCAGCAAGCTGTAGTTGGTGGTTATTTGATGGAATCCAAGACAGTACCCTTTGAAACACATTACCTTTTCCTCCTTCAAATAATTTCTGCATGGATTCATCTAGAGGTAAATGCAACAGGTAAGAGGAAAATACTTAGAAGTAACAGATCCCTATTCTTAACTGAATACCCAATTGGGAAATCACATATTGATACTTTACAATCTATAATTCACAAGGGAAAAGTAATGACTCTATTTCTTAAATAAATTTATGACTTTATTTATTTATTTATTTTGGGCTGCGTTGGGTCTTCGTTGCTGCGTGCGGGCTTTCTCTAGTTGTGGTGAGTGGGGACTACTCTTTGTTGCAGTGCGCGGGCTTCTCATTGCGGTGCCTTCTTGTTGCGGAGCACGGGCTCTAGGCCCCCAGGCTTCAGTAGTTGTGGCACGTGGGCTCGGTAGTTGTGGCTCACAGGCTGCAGAGTGCAGGCTCAGTAGTTGTGGCTCGCGGGCTTAGTTGCTCCGCGGCATGTGGGATCTTCCCGGGCCAGGGCTCGAACCCGTGTCCCCTGCATTGGCAGGCGGATTCTTAACCACTGCGCCACCAGGGAAGTCCCAGTAATGACTCTGTCTAATAACCCTTTAGCAGAGACCGGACAAAAGGGCTTAGAATTTTTCTAGTCTAAGTCCCAAGTAGCCATCTCGCTTTTAGTCCTTTGGTGCCACAGCTGTCTCTTCTATATGACAGCTCTTTAAATACTGGAAGACAGTAAAGGCTCCTCTTTTCCAGGTTCATTATCTCTAGTTCTCTTCATGATGTATTTAAGGTTTCAAAATCATCACATCAACAGGATTAAATGTGACAGGAAAATGAGAAAATGCCTAATATAGTATTTATAAAAGAGATGATAAATTTTTAAATATCTGACAGTCATGTTCTTTCGTTGGTATAAATTACAACTCACCTCCAAGAAGTAATAAAACCATTAGATCTGAAGCGGTTTTGAGCTCAGCAATATCCTCCTCTTTGTCACTATCGACTTTCTGCTGAACAATCTCTAGTAGACATTCTACCAGGCCTGCTTCAACCAGCTGTAGCTTAATAGCATCTAAAGAATGATGTGAACAAAATAAGCAAAATTTGAGATGAAATAGGAATTCTGGTATAAGCAATTTAATGTAAAGAATTATAAAAAACCAAAAAAGTGCATGATTTAGATAACACACCTCTGAAGATTTGAGTTTCAAAAGGGAGTATCTGACAGTGCAGCTTAAATACACAAAAGCTTTATTTAATTTCTATTTGATATGATGTCACTTTTCACAATGTCTGGCAGCAACTAAACAAACTGATTCTCAGCTCTGAAGGTAAGTAATATCATTCTACTGTTATTCTAGATATTATGCTCACATTTAAAAGGCAATACTATAAAATATTGCACACTGTTTAAAATAAAACACACATAACTGTTAAAGTTAAAACACATTCACTAATGGAGTTTGAATACAAAGATACTAAAAACAGGTATTAGTAAATTTTAAAGTATATCACAAGTATGTACATTTGGATTCATATTTGTATAGATGTTATTTTTCTAGGGCAGTTAATTAATTTGTAACTTTCTGAACTTGAAAGTCATGTTTTTAAAAAGCGTTTCAGGTTTTCATTAATTTGAAGCTTTCTTGGGTGATGGGTACATGGTGGTTCATTATACTACAATCTCTCTACATCTGAATAGGTTGTTTTTTTGTTTTGTTTTGTTTTTTTTGCAGTACACGGGCCTCTCACTGTTGTGGCCTCTCCCGTTGTGGAGTGCAGGCTCCGGACGTGCAAGCTCAGTGGCCATGGCTCATGGGCCCAGCCACTCCGCGGCATGTGGGATCTTCCCAGACTGGGGCACGAACCCATGTCCCCTGCATCGGCAGGCGGACTCTCAACCACTGCGCCACCAGGGAAGCCCCTGTTTTTTTGTTTTTTTTTTAAAATAAATTAATTAATTTATTTATTTTTTGGCTGCGTTGGGTCTTCCTTGCTGTGAGCAGGCTTTCTCTAGTTGTGGTGAGCGGGACCCACTCTTCGTTGTGGTGCGCGGGCTTTTCATTGCGGTAGCTTCTCTTGCTGCAGAGCACGGGTTCTAGGCATGCGGGCTTCAGTAGTTGTGGCACGTAGGCTCAGTAGTTGTGGGTCGTGGGCTCTAGAGCGCCGGCTCAGTAGTTGTGGCACACGGGTTTAGTTGCTCCGCAGCATGTGGGATCTTCCCGGACCAGGGCTCGAACCCGTGTCCCTTGCATTGGCAGGCGGATCCCTAACCACTGCACCACCAGGGAAGCCCCTGAATAGATTTTTAAGTTTTCACAATAAAAGTTGAAAGAAACAAATAACTTTCAAGTTTTCTGATAGATAACTAACAAACTAAGGAATTTTAGAGACAGAATTTACGTACCAATTATATATATATATATATATATATTTTTTTTTTTTTTTTTTTTTTTTTTGCTGTACGCGGGCCTCTCACTGCTGTGGCCTCTCCCGTTGCGGAGCACAGGCTCCGGACACACAGGCTCCGCGGCCATGGCTCGTGGGCCCAGCCGCTCCGCGGCATGTGGGATCTTCCGGAATCGGGGCACGAACCCGTGTCCCCTGCATCGGCAGGCGGACTCTCAACCACTGCGCCACCAGGGAAGCCCTACCAATTATATTTTTAAAAATTATCTTCATAGCAAACTCTGAGCCTATCAAATCGATATTGTTTGCACCACTAATATCTTAAATATTCTTTCATTATACAACTTACTTCGTTGAAGATTTTATATTTGCGTCCATATCTGTCTCCCCCAATATACCTCATTCATCTTTGTGTTTTAACCTAAATTGGCCTTCTTAAATATTTTGGGTATATTTGATACTGCTTAAGATAAATGCTGATCAACTGACCTCAGAAATACATTTGCTACACATAAATTTTTTAATTTAAATTTTATTTTCTAGTTGGATTTTATTTTAGTCTTCAGTTTCCCTAAGCTGTATATGCACATATCTACAGCAATGGCATTTCAAGTTTTTTATTTGGAAGAAACTGTTTTTTATTTGGAAAGACTGTTTTCATACTTAAGACTTGTTCTTTCAGACAATTTTTTTTTTTTTTTTTTTTTTCAGTACGCGGGCCTCTCACTGTTGTGGCCTCTCCCGTTGCGGAGCACAGGCTCCGGGCGCACAGGCCCAGCGGCCATGGCTCACGGGCCCAGCCGCTCCGCGGCATGTGGGATCTTCCCGGACCGGGGCACGAACTTGTGTCCCCTGCATCGGCAGGCGGACTCTCAACCACTGCGCCACCAGGGAAGCCCTCTTTCAGACAATTTTAATGTGTAAAAATTTGGCTTTTTTCTATCACTAGGATCGCTGATATTCTTTTTTTTTCTTTTTTTTTTTTTTTTTCTTTTTTGCGGTATGCGGGCCTCTCACTGTTGTGGCCTCTCCCGTTGCGGAGCACAGACTCCGGATGCGCAGGCCCAGCGGCCATGGCTCACGGGCCCAGCCGCTCCGCGGCATATGGGATCCTCCCAGACCAGGGCACGAACCCGTATCCCCTGCATCGGCAGGCGGACTCTTAACCACTGCGCCACCAGGGAGGCCCCGCTGATATTCTTTAGCATATTATTTCAGAATACACAGAATATTCAACCTGTAATAGTTTTTTAAAAGGTATACTTGCACTGTGCCATGCTGAAAGTAGGGCGTTTCCTTGGTTACAGAATGACAGAAGTAGAAATGTGTGGCGACTAGAATTGAAAGCCACAATGAAAAAGCCTTAAAAATACAAAAAACCTTGAATTATACAAATCCCAGTTTAAATGTTGGAATCACTCTCCTTTGCATACAAGGAAAACCAAGGACGATATGCTAAGGCTAGTCCAGAAACAAGTTTTCAAAAGTAGCATTCAATCCACAGCACATTATAAAACACAAGTGAAGACAGTGGAGGACAAAACAAATAAGAGATAAAAACACTGTTATTTTGAAATATTGCAAGGAAGGGTACAGATCATTCTCTGGCATAAAGTTGACTGAAGGTCACAATGAAAACTTCCTATTTGGCCAAACCACCAAATGAGAGGAAAAATAAATTTCTTCCTAAAGAATAAGATTTAAGGCATTCAGAAGATTTAAAATGTGTCAGGATTAAAGTTTACAAATCTTTCCTCTCAACAGTTTAACTGTAATCACATGTATATGTGGGAGGCTTAAATTGCCTTATTAAAAAGGATTAATGAGGCATTCTGCCAAAGCAGACAGCCCAGCACACACTGATCAAATACCATTCTGCCCAAGGACATCTATCTTTATCACCACTGTTTGCATATATACGTACATATATGTACATACATGTATCATATATATGTACAGGTGTATCTGTATAAATGAATATTTGAAAATCTTTGCTAAGTGGTGAAAAAAAGCCCACAAATGCTGCAGAGTGCATAAAATATATGTTACTCTTAATCAATTATTATTACTAAGTATATAACTGTGTAACTATCACCTAGATCAAGAAATTCATTGCTGGGCTTCCCTGGTGGCGCAGTGGTTGAGGGTCTGCCTGCCAGTGCGGGGGACATGGGTTCGTGCCCCAGTCCGGGAGGATCCCACATGCCGTGGAGCGGCTGGGCCCGTGAGCCATGGCCGCCGAGCCTGCACATCCGGAGCCTGTGCTCCGCAATGGGAGAGGCCACAACAGTGAGAGGCCCGCGTACTGCAAAAAAAAAAAAAAACAAACAAAAAAGAAATTCATTGCCAACAACCCTGGAAGCCCCTCTGTGCTTTACTTTTTTCTATCACATATCCCTCCCTTTCAAATCACCACCCTTTTTAAGGTAATCACATCCATACTTTTATAGTTTCACCAAATAATCATTCCTAAAAACTATAGTTAATTTTAGCTTTTTTGTAACTTCATATAAATGGAATCGTAAAATACGTATTTTTCAGTGTTGGATTTTTCCTTTTAATATGTTTATAAGATTCATCTACACTATTGGTTATAGCTGTCTTCATTCTTTCATAACTGTGTATTTTTCCATAATATGGATATACCATAATTTATTTACTCTACTGTTAATGGATATGAGTTGTTTCCATTTATTCATTATTATAAATAATGCTGTTATGAACATTCTTGTAATGGCTCCTGGTGCACATGTACCCATTTCTGGGTATACACCTAACAGCAGAATTGTTGGCTTACAGGGAAGGCATATCTCCAACTCAGTAGATACTGTTCTCCAAATTGTACCAATTTACACTCCCATCAGCACTTAATGAGTTTCCACTGTTCCACACCTTCATCGACACTTGGTATTATCACTTTCTGGTGAGTACACAGTGGTATTTTATTGTGGTTTTATTTTGCAGTCCCTGATTTTTAATGAGTTGAGCATATTTTCATGTGTTTATCAGCCACTTGGATTTTATCTTTTGCCTTTTTAAATTGTTTGCACACTTTCCCACTAGATTTTCTACATTTTTCTTAATGATTTGAGGGAGTTTTTCTATATATTGTACACATCAGCCCTCTGTTGGTTACATATGTTGTAAATAAATTCTCATCTACTGTCATACTTTTCACTCTTAATGGTGTCCTTTGAGGAATAAAAGTTTTACTTTTAAAATAACAAAATTTATCAAAGTTTCCTTTATAGTTACAGCTTTTTGTGACTTAAGAAAACTTTCTGTACTCCAAGGCTGTGATGACATTATCCTATCTCATATTTTAAGATAAAGTTTCTTGTTTCAACTTTTACATTCAGGTCAATAATCTATCTGAAATGAAATTTAAAAAATAGTATTGGGACTTCCCTGGTGGTGCAGTGGTTAAGAATCCACATGCCAATGCAGGGGACACGGGTTCAATCCCTGGTCCAGGAGGATCCCACATGCCACTGAGCAACTAAGCCTGTGTGCCACAACTACTGAGCCTGTGCTCTAGAGCCCATGAGCCAAAACTACTGAGCCTGTGCACCTAGAGTCCATGCTCCACAACAAGAGAAGCCACCGCAATGAGAAGCCCACACACCACAATGAAGAGTAGCCCCCACTCGTTACAACTAGAGAAAACCCACGCGCAGCAATGAAGACCCAACGCAGCCAAAAATAAATAAAAATTTTTAAAAATTTAAAAAATAATAATAGTATTAAGTGGGATTGTATGAGTGTCTCCAACGGTATTTTTTTCCATTCCCAGCACTGTTTATTAAAAAGACTGTCCTTTCCATATAGTTTTGCAGTGACACCCGTTTTTCTTAGTAAAATAAACATCTACTAATGCATCCATTTGTTTATGGGCTATCCTGTTCCACTGGTCTTCTTGTCCATCTTTGAACCAATACCACATCGTCTTTTAAATACTACAGTTTTATCAGAATGAAGTTTTATTATTGTTATGCAATAAAATCAGTTCTTCTACCTTAGTCTCTTTCACAGTATCTTGGCTATTCTTAGTCTTTGGGATTTTGATGAGACCTGCCATAAGTCTTCAGATCAGTATGGTGAGATACAAGATCATTACAAAATCGAGGTTTCCAATCTATGAAAGTGATATAGCTTTGCACTTATTTAGATTTTAATTTCTCTTGATGACTTTCTACAGTTTTCTTACACATCTTTTTTTTTTCAAATTTCATTTGATGGTATTTCCAAGATGACATTAAAAAGTAACAATTCTAACTATTTATTGCTTAAACAGGAAAAGTTTTTTAAAAAGAATAACACCAAAATTGTATCTGTTAAAAGACTGTCATTGTCTCATACAGTCCCACCCTCTTCTTGAAATTGCAACACCACCTCTAGATTTCACAAAAAGAGAAATCCAAAATGTGGTATCTTCATAAAGAAATGGCACACAGATCTATGTGTTTTACCCAATGGCTTCAATAGTTTCTTTGTCTGGGTCAGTATTGGTTTCTGCAGAATTGGAATGCTGTCTGGGATAATGACTATGGGTCATCTCTCCATTTGTAAGTTCAATCAAATGAAACACTTGCTTTTCGAACAACTAGCAAAGAAGAAATGAACAATGAAATCCAGTATTTGCTGGATATGAGGGTTGTTGACAACTAAGAATAAATAGAATAAATAATTAAAGTGAAGTAGGCTTATATAACAGAATGTTATGCATAACTCTTAAAACACATTGTTGAGCAACAGAAGTTAAGAATACAAGGAAACATAGAAAAATGTCACTTGTGTAAATTATAAACAGATACATTCATGAAACGATATCATACAATTTCATATAAGCATACACAAACACATCTATTGCATGCATTAAAGTCGAATCCTCTGGTAAATGGTGTGCCTGAGGAAGACAGTGGTGGGGAAGGGCTAAGGAAGAAGGCTACAAGGAGAGAGACCTTGTTTAGATTACACATCTTTTATTAGTCCATTCTTAAGTATTCCTTTTTTTTTTTTGCCACGCCACACTGCTTGCAGGATCTTAGTTCCGTGACTAAGGGTCAAACCCAGGTCCCTGGCAGTGGAAGCACGGAGTTCTAACCACTGGACCACCAGGCAATTCCCTTAAATATTTCATTTTTTATACTATAGTAAACAGTGTATTTTTTAAAATGTATTTTGTTTTTGCTGGTATGTAAAAATACAATGCTTTGGGTTTTTAGATGTTTTTCTTTGTCTTGCCTGGCAACCCAAACAAATTCTAATTTTAAAAATCTATATTCTTTTGTATTTTTGATATACATAATCATATATATGAATAATGATAGTTTTATTTATTTCTTTCCTGTATCTTTTTTTCTTTCTTTTTTACCCTACAGCACTGGATAGTTCCTACAATACAATAAGAAATAAAAATGGAGATGACCTTTCTTATTCCCAATCTTAAAAGGAAATGATTTTTGTTATACCACTCAGTATGATGCTTTCTATAGGCTTCTGGTTATATATTCTTTTCATTCTCTTCTAGTGATGGTTTGCAAAGAGTTTTTAAAAATCATGGAAGGATGGTTAATCTTATAAAATGTTTTTTTCTGAATGACAAGATGATTTTTCCCCTTTATTAAGTTTTAATGTGATGAATTATATTGATTGCATTTGGAATACTAAACTACTTTATATTTCCAGAATAAATCCAATTTGGTATGATGATTAATTTTTAAATATATTATTGGATTTTGTTTGCTAAAAGTTTATGGGAATTTTGGATCTATGTTCATGGTGAGACTGGCCTTTAATTTTTATTCTTGTTTTGTCTTTGTTGGTATTTTATTAGCTTCACAAAATATATTGGTGAGTATATCTGCTTTTCCTATTCTGGAAAAAATTTAAGATAAGATTACTCAGCTTTTCTGTTCTATATCACCCATACTTGAAAATGTATTGGCATCAAATTTTCATAACATTCTCTGAATATCTGTAAGATCTGTAGTGAGATCTCTGTTTTCTTGATTTTGGTTATTTGTGCTTTCTCTCTCTTTTTTTCCTGATTAATCCTACTAGGGGTTTACCAGTTTTATGATGTCTTTTCAGACTCAACATAGGCAAGTATATGCTTATATTGCATTACATATATTCTATTTTATTAATTTCAGTTCCTGTATTTCCTTCCTTCTACTGTTATTTCTTTGGGTTTCATTTATGTTTTCCCTCTCTCAATTCCTGAGATTAATACTGAGCTCACTGATGTTAGCTTTTTCCTTTTCTATTATATTCATTTAAAGTGAAAAAAAAAAAAACCCTCTAAGTATGGCTTTACCTGCAACACACAAGATTTGAGATAGTGTTCTCATTTTCATTATTAGAAAAATGTTCTAATTTTCTTCGTGATTCTTCTTTGACCTCTGAGGTATCTGAAGTGTATTTCTTAATATCTAAATAAATGGGGATTTCCTAGTTATCTTTTTATTATTAGTTACTATTGTAATTCACTTAGATCAGAGAACATACTCTAAGATTGCAATCCTTTGATATTTTTTCCATAAGTATACATGTTTTAAATGTTTCATATGTACTTGAAAAGAAAGGGCTCTGAAGCAGGGTGCAGTGTTCCAAAATATGTCCATTAAATCAATTTTCTTAATCATGTTGCCCACGTTTTCTATATTCCTATTTTTTAATCTGTTTGTTCTATAATGATTTTTGTGGATATTTAGGGTGCCTCATAGTTCTGAATATTTTTGCTTCATATCTTTTGACATAATGTACATTTTTATAGCTTCCAAGAATTGGACCTTTTATCATGATAAAGTCACCTTCTTTATCTCTACCAAGTCTTTTAATATTAAAGTCTATTTTATCTGATATTAATATGACTACCTCAGCCTTTTTTAGGTTTGAATGGTAAATTTTTTCCAATTTTTTAAATCTCAACCTTTTAAATCTCCTCATACTTAAGAAGCGCTGCTTGTTTAAAAAAAAAGCTGGTTTTTTAAAATTTAAAATTTAAAATTTTTTAAAAGATTAGTCTTTTAACTAAAGCATTCAGGCCACATACATTTAATGTAATTAATGAAATACTGTGTCATAAATCTAGCATATTTTTTCTGCCCTATTTTTACCCCCTCTTCCATGTTCCCTTTTCTCTCTGCTCTTCTGTTAATTAGGATTAATGGGGTATTAAAACAAAAAAAATCTTTCCATAAATCCTTCCATTAGTTTGGTAGTTACACATTGGTTTTAAAAATTATTTTAGTTCACCTTAAAATTTGAAATCACTTATTCACCAGAATCTAATAGTACTTTCCTCCATGTAGTACAAGGGTCCTGGGACTCTTTAACTACTTTTACCTCCCTCCAGATTATATACACTCATTCTGTGGTGTATTTTAGATTATACATATGTACATTTTAAACTTCACAGTGAATTATTTTTATTATTTTATATATTCAATGTTCATGAGTTTACACACATATTTACTGGGGGTTTTTTTGCTTCCTTCTCCTCCCTTGTACCTATAACCTTCCTTCTGGAGTCTGTTTCCTTTTGTTTTTGGAATCATTTTCCTTTTTTCTAACAAACATCCTTTATAATTTCCTTTAGTAAGGGTATATTGGTGGTGAACTTTCACAGTTTCTAACCTGAAAATATCTTCATTTTGCTTTCAGTTTTGATGGGTATTTTCATTGGGTTTAGAATTTTAGATTGAATTTATTTTCTTTTGGCACACAGAAGATGTTTGTTATCTGGCTTTCATTGCTACTGTCGAGAAGTTAGCTGTCAAACTTTTGCCTCTTTTAAGGTAATCTATTTTTTTTCCTGGCTACTTTTAAAACTTCTGTCATTTTTTTTTTGCAATTTCAATATGATGTATCGAAATGTGTATTTCTTTTTATCATGTTTTAAATTCATTGGGCTTCTTGAATCTTTGATATCTTTCATAATTTCTGGTAAGGGTTCTGACAAAATTTCTTCAAACTTCTGCCCTCCCATCTGCCCTCCTTCTGGGACTCCAAAAAATGTATATGAGACCCTCTCACTTTATACTCTGTACCTCTTATTCTCTCTTATGTATATTGGTTCTTTTATTTCTCTATATTTCATTCTGGATTTTCTTCCAATCTATCTTCCAGTTCACTGGTTCTCTAATTCAACTATATTTAATCTGCTGTTAAACTCATCTATTAGGTTCTTAATTTTTTTTTTTTTTTTTGCGGTACATGGGCCTCTCACTGTTGTGGCCTCTCCCATTGTGGAGCATAGGCTCCGGACGCGCAGGCTCAGTGGCCATGGCTCACGGGCCTAGCCACTCCGTGGCATGTGGGATCTTCCTGGACTGGGGCACGAACCCGTGTCCCCTGCATCGGCAGGCGAACTCTCAACCACTGCACCACCAGGGAAGCCCTATTAGGTTCTTAATTTTGGTTGTATTTTTCAATTCAGGAATTTCCAACTGTTTCTTTTTCAAGTCTGCTATTCATTCCACTTTTTATAGTTTCTAGTTTCCTTCTAAAAATTTTAAGCTTGTTTTTAACTCTGAACATAATAAGCATACCTGTTTTGAGTCAATGTCTAATAATTCCAGTATCTGGAGATTTGCTGCTGTTGCCTGTTCTTTGTGCTGATTCTTGCTTACAATGTCTTGTCTCCTCATGTGTCTGGTCCTCTTTGACTGTGTGCTAGACATTGTATTTGAAAATTATTTATATGGGATGGTTTGCTTACTCTGGTTCCCTCTTATTCCTAGAGTGTATCCTTTAAGATTTTTTGCTCAAAGACAGGAATAGTTTACCAGTGTTCACACTGTTGGTGGGCCTGGTACTCCAACTTTTATGACCTTTTTGCCCTGCAAGGGTACATAAGTGGAGTTCAGCCTACTGGCTGCCTTTTCCAGATTGGCATAAGCATGTATAAGCTACAGAACCATCTTTGCCAAGATTATAAAATCAAAGAAACCTGGAAAGTAGCTTTGGCCAATGTAGATATAGTTATGCAGTAGATAATGTAGCTGAAGTTAGAGATACCCAAAATAAAACTTATCATTAATAAATCATTAATTAAAAAAAGAATTTTGAGTTAAATAGCTGGCAATTAAATAATATTAGAAAAAAATGGAAAAAGCCTATATGATCAAAAATCAAGAGATACATTTATTTTCTCACCGTTTTCTGCCAATGGAGCAAGAACCTCAAACACCATTTCCCTCTTATCATGGTCTATTTGTTTCTTGAAGAGTTTTACCAGCTCTTCAGCAATGTTTGTACTGGCAAACTGTTCTTTACTTGACTCTGCAAAAAACAAGAGGAAAATTTAGAGTAAGCAAACAAAATTAAGCCCAGAAATTGTTTTCTATTACCTTCAATATTTGGTCATTTTTTACCATTACTGATAAGTACAAACACTCTTCAAATACAGGAACAATCAAAACCATTTTTTTAAATGCCCCTGAAGAGGAAAAACATCTAAGTCTTTAAATAAAATGTTCTGGCCCAATTTTATTCAAGGCTATAAAATAAATGTTCACTAGCATAACATATAGGTAATCATAGCAATAGTAAAATTACTGTTATAAATTCATAGTTTCAAGGCTTTCAGTCAAAGAAGAAAAATTACTCATAACAGACTGCATTTTACATGGCTGAATTAAAGGTGACTTGTCTTTACACCAATACAGTGGTATACTTTTGCATTCTCCTCGACATGCCTTTCTAATTTATTTATTTTTAAAATTTATTTTATTTTTGGCTGCGTTGGTGGTTCTTCCTTGCAGCGTGTGGCTTTCTCTAGTTGCGGCGAGCGGGGGCTACTCTTTGTTACGGTGCGCGGGCTTCTCACTGCAGTGTCTTCTCTTGTTGCAGAGCAGGGGCTCTAGGCGCGCAGGCTTCAGTAGCTGTGGCACGTGGGCTCAACAGTTGTGGCTTGTGGGCTCCAGAGTGCAGGCTCAGTAGTTGTGGCGCCCAGGCTTAGTTGCTCTGTGGCATGTGGGATCTTCCCGGACCAGGGCTTGAACCCGTGTCCCCTGCATTGGCAGTTGGATTCTTAACCACTACACCACCAGGGAAGCCCCTGACAAGTCTTTCTATCAAAGGCCAACTCCTCATTCCCTCTTGCCTCTTCACCGTCTCCAGCCTCTCACTCTAGAGCCTCATCCTCACCATTTAAATGTGCTTTAATATTTCTCACAGAAAAATAGCAATATTAAAAACAAACACCTTCCCTTTACACCACTTTTATTCACTACCATCCAATCTGTTCCCTTTCACAAACAAGTTTCTTGACAGCATTGTCTACATACACTGTCTTTACTTTCTCAACTCACATGCATTCCTAAACCCAGCTCAAACTAGTTTGGCCCACCTCTCCATTCTGCGATCTCCCTTGCTTGCTCCTCCTCCTGCACCAGACCTCTATACATTCTATTATGGTTCCTTGGATCTTGATCTTTTGCCTTCTCACCTTTTTGAGCCTTACTCTCACCCTAAGCAATCTAACCTCTTACATAGCATAAAATAGCACCTATATGTTGATGCTTATGTAATCATATCTCTAGCCCTCTTCTGGACTCCAGGCTATTTATTTAACTGGCCATTTGACGTCTCCATTTGAATATCTCTCTAGCATCCAAACTCCATGTCTAAAGTGGACTTCTGATGCTCCCCTGAAATCTGTTCTTCCTCCAGACTTCCATAATTTAATGAAGGAACATGTCACCTACCCATCTGCCATGCAGGCAGAAACCTGGGGGTCACTGCTCACTTGTTCTCACTCAACTGTACATCCAAAGAATAACCAAGGTCTATCAGTCTACCTCCAAAATACAACCAGAATCCATTCCTCTCCAAGTCTCTTCTCAGTTTCTTTTGCTGCATCAGATATCCTATCAATTTATCTAGAAGTTTCTTTCAGAAAATTCTGACCAAATCCAACCTAGATTGGTTGCTCTCCATGTTTGTGGGGCACAGCTGACATTCTGGAATTTCTTTTTCATTACCTTGGTGGATGCTTTCTTCTCCCTCCTGTATCAGATACTCTATTATCTATGTCCTTTCACCTTCACATTTTTAGTTTTGGTGGAGGCATCCTCCAGCAGCTTCCTGAGAAAGCTACTATGTACTGTGTATAGGAGATAAATATTTTGAAATTTTGACTGTCTGAAAATGCTCTTTCCCACCTAGAGTCTATGCCTGTCATTTAAATTAGTTCCTTACCCCGTTCAATTACTTTCTCATACTAGCAATTATCATAATTTAAAATTATATGCTTATTTATTTGTAAATTCATTTAAAAAATAAATTTCCAACGCACCCACTAAACTATAAGCTCCTTGAGGGCACGGACAGTGTATAGTATTTTAACTACCGTAAATACAGTGTACAGTATAGTGCCCAGTAAAGAGCAGGTGTTCAAAAGAAATTTATTGATTGCATGAATGTGTGACTGAAAGAACAAGTAAATGAATGTAAGAGCGATATTCTGCTCTCTAGTCTCTGGTAAATCTCTGCCAATATCAAATAAAAAATACTACAAATTCAACTTTAAAAGAAAATGGAGAAAGATAAATTTTTATATGGCTTAATACAGTTTTGATTCACTCTACTGTTACACTGCTTTTGGCACATGTACCAGATCTATGCCAAAATGATGAGAATCCACTCCAAGACTTGTAAGGAGGATTCCTTAGTGCCACAAAAAAAGGAGTATGGGTGAAGCGTCTTTTCTAATAAGCTACTTAAACCCTCAGAAATCATAGTTTACAAACGTCAGCCCATCTTACCCTAAAAGGAGGTTAGTTTGATTTAAATAGGAATGATTTAACTCCTTAACGCTGGTGGTTACTCCTCTGTTTCAGACAATTCTTCAAATAAAATGAAACATAAAATCACAGGTGAAGTAGATAGACATCATTTATCTAGTTATGTGCTATTATTCTTTTCAAAAAATAATAGTTCTAGCACTCTTTTTTCCAATCCATATTTTATTCTTCTACTTATTAAACTGAAACCAAATCACTGCTGCTAAGTAATTCAGGTCATTTGCCAGCACAAGGAAACAAGGCACTATGATTAACATACGAATTAACAAAAACCTGTACTTATCCTGCAGGTGGACACCTGAAAAGAAAAGATAGCGTGAATTATGATTTGGACATTATATTTGAATTAAATGCCATGGATCCTTAACAGACTTTTAGCAAGAAGGCTTATTTCCTAAGGGTTTTTTTTTTTTTAAATCAAAATTATATATGAGTTTAAAGAGTTAGTCCTAATACTTACACTACTGGCAGAATCGAGTCCCCCTTGCCCATTTCTTCTTCAAAAATAAGCACATAAAGCTCTTTTAGCTAATTCACCGGTATTTACCTCCAAATCTTTAAATAATGTATTTATATTAAGTTTTGATCGACTTCCCACTACGAAAGATGAAGCACTAGCTTTCTTTTCTTCTTGTCTCCACAATACCCTCCATCTTCTCAATGTAATTTTACTGTAATTTTGGTTATTTCAATAATTAGTGTTTCAATGATGCACTATTTCATTTGTCCTGGAATTCCTTTTATTTCCAGGAAATTTTTTTTCTCACTTATTTAGCTTTCAATGTACTTACATTAGTTCAACTCCACACTCTCCGTCAGTTGTCCAGTTTTCTCTTAATAAGCTCGTTCACTTTAGGTGCTCAATCAATTTCATCTTGTAAAGAATTTCCCCAATCTGGACTGGTTGCTCTTTGAAAATAGGCCATTTGGGGCTCTCATGTCACCATAATACTAGGAACTCCTATTTTCCTGTTGGATCTCTTGTTTCCTGATTCCTATGTAGTCTTATTATTTATATCCCTTGTTTTGGTGGGACACATCTTCCAGTGGCTTCCAGGAAAGATGTAGGACACCAATTTTGAGACATTCATGTTTGACAATGTCCTTATTGTAACCTCAGACTTGACTGATGGTTTGCACATAGAATTCTATATTGGAAATAATTTTTCCTCAAATTTTTGAAGACAATATTCCATTTTCTTCTGGTTACCAGTGTTGTTTTGATACATCTGATGTCTACTGATTCACCATTTTTTTTTTTTTTTTTTCCTTTTTGCGGTATGCGGGCCTCTCACTGTTGTGGCCTCTCCCGTTGCGGAGCACAGGCTCCGGATGCGCAGGCTCAGGGGCCATGGCTCACGGGCCCAGCCGCTCCGCGGCATATGGGATCCTCCCAGACCGGGGCACGAACCCGTATCCCCTGCATCGGCAGGCGGACTCTCAACCACTGCGCCACCAGGGAGGCCCTCACCATTTTTTTAATGTAACTTTTTCCCCTCTCTCTGGAAGTCTATAAAATATTCTCTTTGTCCCTATTATTCTAAAACTTCACATTGATGTGCCATGGTCTGGGGGCCTAATTTTCATCTGCTAGGCTAGGCATTGGACAGATTCTTCCAATCTGGAGAAATATATACTTTAGTTTTGTGGTACTTGAGTTATTTGGCCATTTCCTCCTATTTACCTCTTTCTAGAACTCTTCGTCTGATCCTCTATCTATATTTTCGCTTCTACTTTCCATATCCTTGTTTTTTGCTTTATATCTATAAATATTCCTCCATACATTTTATTGTCTTTCATTTTAGCTATTGTGTTTTTAATGTTCTAGCTTTTTCATTTGTTCCTTTTCTTTAAAAATGGCATCCTGTTTCTTGATTACAGCATTTTTCTCATTTATCTGAGCATGTTTGAGTTTCCCCCACCCCCATCCTGCATAGTTTCTATCTCCTCCGAGTTACCTTTGTTTATTTATCTTCCATTTAGAGGCTGTCCTCACCTCTCTACTTGTCTGCCACTGATTAACTGGGATCTAAAAACTGATTAGGATCTATGAGTAGGAGTGGCCTTGTTTTATTTATTTATTTATTTAATTTATTACACAGCAGGTTCTTATTAGTTACCTATTTTGTACATATTAGTGTATATATGTCAATGCCAGTCTATGAGTGGCCTTGTTGTCTGAAGATTCCCTGTAGGTCAGATGGCTCTTTTGTAGAGAAACTCCAACATAAGTATCTATAAGTCCATGTTCTAGAGAACAAATGGGACCATTAAGCATACCTACCTTCACTTAATCTGTGTTCAGAATGGTACTCTGGTAACTCTTACTTCATTTAGTCTGATGTCCCCAGTGTACAAACCCTCTATTTTTAGTCTCTCCAGAGAATAAACACAGTCTTCTGCTTAGATGGGGAGGGCTAGTTACCACAGTGTGGGAAGGGAAAGAAGGTTTAGAAATCTTGATGCCACCAAATCCTAAACTTTTTGAAGATTCCAAACTGGTTAGTTCTTGGTTTTCCAATTCAGCATTTAGATTTCAAAGTTTTGCTAAGTGAGTTACTGCTTGCTTTTCTTTCCAGGCTCTAAAAAGTTTCTGTGTTATCCTCTTTACTTGCCCCCCCACCCCAACAACCCTGCTTCCTTTTCCTTGATAGTTTTCCATTTAAAAAACAATCTATTGTAGTTTTAGTTGGTTTCCAGAAGGGAGTGAAAGTAAGTGCAGATTTTCATTCTAACATCTCTAACCCCCAAAATACTAATATTTTAAGCAGACAATTTTATTTATAAAAGATTGTGGAGCCAAATAAAAAGGGGAAAAAATCCCATTCTGCTTAATCTATAATGTTAAATAAATCTGCAAACTTTAAAATTGGATTCATGCTATAATTGTGAATATAGAAAAATTATGTGTGCACATAAACTAGGACTGAAAGAGAATAAAAAGATAGAGATGCACATTCCTTTTCGGCCCCCAGTTATGAAATAGTTTGCAGTTGTTTAATTATTTTATATTTTGTCTTTATATTATATCTTTAGTGAGCAAAACCATACAAATTTCTGCTATTTAACATTTTTATTAAGAAATTTTGACAAAAAGTAACTCTAGCATTTAATGATATGCCATATTCAGAAGTGTGTGATATAAATGTGATATGATCTTGATCTTTACCTGTGTCAATAAAATAATACTAGGTGATTCGCTAACTCATGGGCAATAAAGCCCACACTGAAAAGAGAAAACATGTATCCTGGGGCATATATGTTTTATTTCAGTGTTGATATACAACTTAGCTATTACATGGGCATAACAGACTCATGATATATACTCTAGAAGTCTTAGTAAATGAAGAAGTATTTCTCTTTTATACTTTCTTTCTCCATATGGGGTAAGGGCAGTAACAGCTGGGACCAGAGTATGGAATTGGGCCAAACTAAATTAGGTGTATATCCATCTTTTAATACAGACCCAGGTCTCCCTGTATGCAGAATCGAGGTGGTCTATACAATTTCCCAAACAAATCCTGACACCTTAACACAGTTAACTCATATTAAGTGGTGTCTGTCTCTGTTACACAGGTTATGACATTATCAGGGATTATAACATAATTTCTGTTTTAATTCTACAAACTATACTAAACACAAACTCCTACATTCCATTTTAATAATGGAAACTAACTTGAAAAACAGTAAATGAATGTTCTTTCATTCTTGGGCTTACCTGAATGATGGAAATAATGAGACAGTATGAAAAAGAAAAAAAGCAGAAGAGAAGACAAGAAACATTCACAAATGCCAGGAGATGACCCACTGAATAAAAATGACTTCTAAAAATTAACTCTGATAAATAATCCCTATTCCCTTAACTTGAAGTCAAAGCAAAAGTAAAGTACTGAAATCAAGATCTTAATGTGAGTGTGCAAGGAGATGAGCTTTCAGTTAGAAAAACCAAGGTTAGAGTCCTGGTGCTTCTTTTTATTTATTTATAAAATGGGGATATTAATAGAACAGATTTACTCGTTTGATGTAGCTATGACTTTAGCTATGATGAGACATCATTTGGTTTCACTGTCCCCATGATGAACAATTTATTATGAACATGGTTGTGGGGTAGATTTAGACCAGGAGTTGTAACTTTCTATCAAGAATTATGGGGAGGGAGGAGAGAAAAGAAGAAAGGGTAATAATGTACATGATATAGAGAAAAATAAAACAGGGAAAAGAGATGGGTGTGCTGGGGTCATCAGTCCTCCCTCTGTTAGGGCTGGGCTGTGTTGCTAGCACTGGTCTGTTTCTGCCCGCCTTCTGATTTTCAAGGATTTCTCATATTTTTTTCAAATCCTGTTACAAACATACTCTTATGAAAAAGTTCTCTATTATTTTTTTGGATTTTGTAAAAAGAGAGGGAAGAACCTTAGTCTGCTAGATTTTTTTTCACCTGATAAGCAAATAGTTTATACAAAATGTAATAAATTATGAGGTCCTTATTTTTGCCCTGGAAATACAATACTTGATTTTAAGACCATCCCTCACGTTAAGAATACTAAAGTCAAGTGGAGATCATTTTAAATATTCAATTCCATTAAATAGTATACAAGTATAAACTTTAAGCCTTAATACATAAAACAATTAGGAAAGCAAACTAGCTCCAATTATAAACAATACAACCTTAAGATGGATCTACACTTTTTAACATTGAAATAATGTATCTACAATGCTTCAAAAAAAATAAACTAATATAATCTAAACAGATTCCCAGGTTAACCTCTAAAGGAAAATTTATTATAAGTACATTAATAACTTAATTACATTTTTGACTCATGGCTAGGACTTACCAAGTTCTGCTAAATTGCCAAATGCAACAAGACACATTTCTGTAAGAGCTGCATTTTGGCAGTGGATGCCCAGTAATTTAACTAAGGTAGGAATAACACCCATGTTGATAAGCTGAGCTTGAAGGGAATCTGTAAAAAAAAAAAAAAAACAACAAAACAAAACACAAAAAAAATGTTTATGTATTAAATGGACATTAGTAAGAAGAAAACACCTCTTATTCTCCCTATTGCAAACTCAACACTACTTCAATTAGAGTAAAGCAAGATTAAGTCCACTCATATAACTGCCTTGAAAATGTTTAAGACATTAGTTCAGAAGAGTTGAATTTTAAAACTTTTCAAAGATTAAAAGAAATTTAGAAATGAAAATAATTCAAATAAGATGTCAAATCACTAATTTTTTAAAAAAACATGGTCCTATATCTTTACAGAGCAGGTTTTAAAATGTATAAGTAATTAAACACTACCACTGGTTTTTAAGTTAAAAGGTTAGACAAAGTAACATTTGCATTACAGAAAGTCACAGAGTATATGAAAAGCGTAAGAAAAAAAGCAATTTTAATAAAGACTAAGACAATAAAAATCTTAGAATCCCTTAAAAATAGTTGCTTCATAATAAAGAATGAAAAGTATATAACACACACAGGTTATTGCTTATTTGCAGCAGAGTGTTCTTTGATGACTGTTAGGAAGGAAAAAAAATCTGGTTAGTTAAAATATTTGTCTTTTCAAAGTTTTATTTAATAACGGTGACAATCATCTTAGTAAAGAAAAAATTTGGCTTGACAGGTAAAGAGAATGAGGTTAATATGGCTTTGTCATCATTGCTTGCCTTCATTTTCTAAGGAACTAATCGGTTTTAAAGTACTTAATATGCCTTGGATTTCCACAATGGCTCTTCATGAACAATGATAACAGAATACCTATAGCAGTAGAGTTGAAGGTAAATAAATCAAAATGAAAACCAGAAGTAGTGCCTCTTAGAATAAGCTAAGAAGAAAGACATAAACACTCACATGCCTATGCAAAACACTATTACTGTTAATAACTGGTTCATCTAAAGATAAAGGTATGCCTTCAAAATTTTTTTCTTTTCCTTTTAAAAATTATATGCCATTTTCAAGTTAATAATTTTCTCTAAATTCTTTTAAGTTACCTACTTGGAACCTAAAGATTAAAAGTCTGTTTCTTACAGAACACACTTTCCTCACAGCATGCATCCCTTGACGGAGTTGGCGTACTAATCTCTTTGTCACTCTTCATAGTTCTTAACCGTCAGGAAAGAACATAAAGGCAAGGATGAGCTGTCTCACATGCCAATTGATTACTTGCCCGGAGGTTTCTGTACTTTTTTTTTTTTTTTTTGTGGTACGCGGGCCTCTCACTGCTGTGGCCTCTCCCATTGTGGAGCACAGGCTCCGGACGCGCAGGCTCAGCGGCCATGGCTCATGGGCCCAGCCACTCCGCGGCATGTGGGATCTTCCCGGACCGGGGCACGAACCCGTGTCCCTTGCATCGGCAGGCGGACTCTCAACCACTGCGCCACCAGAGAAGCCCTCTGTACTTAATTTTTACTGCTTTTAGAGTGAAGTATGAAGAGACAGCCAACAGAGGCTTATCAGCCCTGAAAACTGACGGTAATTATGGATATTATCTGGTTTGGCTGTGGGGACCATCTATACTAGAAAGGGGCCTATTACCAAAACAAAAATAGGAAACAAGGCCTGAGACAAAGTTAAGTTTACATTTAGTTCAAATAGTCTAAAACAATTTCAAAATTTGCAACGGAATTATGAAGTCTGTTCTAAAAGGAGATAGATATAAAAGAACCTTCAACTAAATGATTTGTTTTTATGCTTTTGATGCTAAATATTTTTTTCTAACTTTACAATTTAGTAATTAATGAATGACTCACAATACTTATATTATCTTACAGGCAAATTACTTGTTATACCTATAGTATTATATCTATTATAGTATTATACCTATGTGTTATAGTGGCAGAATATTGTATTGTGGTTATAGTATTTTTAAAGATCATGTACCAAGAAGCTTTCCAAATTAGAAATTATTTTGGTTACTTACCAGTAGATAGAGTTCCTTACTATTGGACCACCTCTGCAGATTCTTGTTCTTTAGCAGTATTTTTAACTTTATTTATTTATTCATTTTGACTACCTCTTCAAATACTGCAGAGCTACTGAATCATTAATTTTTAGGTACGTAAGCGTGAGCACTAGCGCATGCATTGAGTGAGTCAAACTCCACTATATGTTTGCATATATGTAAGCATCACACACCCCCTCAGTACTATTGGTCCAAACTATAAAAATCCAACAGTCCAGGGACATTAGAGGAATAACAAAATTTGTGAAGGAGATAACAGGAGAATGCCACTTAGATATTCTTCATATTCTCTTAACTTAGCATCTCTAATGCTCTCTAATTTTACAATATTATGAATTTTGGTTCCAGGGATAAGAGGGACAAAAGGTTAAGAAATATTACAGAGTTTCATACAATCTGTGGCATACAAATTGAAGCAGTAATATTTGAAATTGGGGTAGATCAGCAGAAAAAGTAGCATAGCGCAATGGCATATGGTGTGAATTGCCATAATTCATGAAAATCACACTGCTACATGAAAATGTGTTTTCAAGCTATCCAGGAGTCAAACTGATTGTATACTCACATACAACACACATAGCACACACAAGTAAAGAGAAAAATATATAGTCATCCAATGGACAGACCTCATTTTGGACCACTTGGGTGCTTTCTTTTATATCCATTTCTATGATGGTAACTAAAATAAAAATTATGCTCAAGTAACTCTAAAATCTGTTCATACCAATTACAGGCAAGTCATTCTCCTTTGATAATGGAGGCCCAAAAGAGGGAAAAGACTTTACTCAAACAGGTTGGTACAAATTTTCATTTCGAGATAATCAAGCATCCTAGAACACGGTTCTCAAAGTGGAGTCCCCAAAACCCTTTCAGAAGATCACCAGGTCAAAACTACTTTCATAAAAATACCAAGATTTGATTTGCCTATTTCACTGTATTGACATTTGCACTGATGGTACAAAAACATTAGTGGGCAAAACTGCTGGGGCATTAGAATGAACGCAGTCAGTGGCACCAAATTGTATTAGTAGTCATTGTATTCTTTACCATCACACATTCACAGTAAAATAAATGCTGTTCTCAGCAATTAAAAAAATTTTTTTTAAATTATTTTTCATTAAAACATGCTATTTATCTTAACGTATAATGGTAGGTTAAGATGGTAAAATGCAATACTAAATAATTTAAAAAACTGTCTTCACTTTTATTTCCAATATAGTAAATATTGATAGATATAACCCATAGATATAAACAAAAATTCTTTGAGATCTTCAGTAATTTTTAAGTGTCTAAAAGAGTTCTGAGATCAAAAGTTTAAGAACCACTGCCAACAGATTACCTGATTTTTATAGGAATTGGAAAAAACAATATGGAAAAAGAGATTCTGAAATTCAATGATATGCTTGGCAGATGTGACAATAGAAAAAATGTAAAATTAAAAGCACGGTAGGAATCCTAGATTGTGATGCTCAGATATTTTGAGCGAAATAACATTAATTAAGCACCTGAACATCTCATTTTGCTTATGTGAGCTTTTCCTACTTAAGCCAAGAAAATATTTCATGATTAGATCTGTTTGCCTATTTCAGTTACAACTTACTATGTTATCAATAAATAGTTTTTTTGAGGGTTAAGTAGAGGTCCTGTTTGTGTGGAATAAATTAGTATTAGTATTTATTGCTAGAAGCAAATGATTAAGTTGAATCACTTTTTCTTATTGCCCAAAGAAAGCTTTGAATAGACTTCAAAGGATAGTAGCTGACACTCATGCTATTGTAAATGGTATCAGGAATATGACTTTTAAATTAAAGACTAACTGGAAGAAATCCTTAGAACCAGAAATAGTTCACATTCTCTAGATTTGAGAAAATAAGTAACATAATTCAAGACTGAGACTTTTTGCATCTTTCAAAGAATACCAGCAACTCCAAGGGAATGTTGTCAGAGCTCAACAAACACAATTCACAAAAATGCAACCAAGGCCCATACACAGCAAACACTTATGTGTGAAAGACAGTCTTTAGACAGCACAATGCCATAAATGTCTGAAGACTTTTAAAAATTGCTCCTGACACACAACACAGACAAATACTGACCAAAACAGAATTACAAAGTTACATAATATCAAGATGACACAGGCCCTGCATGATCTATGGTGGGGAAGAGGAAGAAAGGCACTGAGGGGGTGCAATACAGATGCATATACAAAGAAATATAAGGCAATCAACGCATGCGCTGGTGTGAACACTTACCTACCTACATTTGAATTTCAATGGTTCCAAGTTCTTCAGGTCACACACACATGGAAACTCCAAAGAATGGAGATCTGGAGAGAAGATCTCAAGTTGAAGAACCTTTTTCCCCCTGAGTTTTAAGTTTAATGTTTAAAACGTTGGTATAGATTATAGGTCCAGAAATGTATGCCAAGAATTGCAGTAATTCAACTGAAGTTATGTTGATCAATTACTAAAAAGAATAGGTTTCTTAAGAAGATTATAACACATTTATCTTATTCCTAAGAAATGGCCCTTATAGACAATAAGCTTATTGATAAATAGGACTTAATGATGAAACTGTGTCAAAATAACACACACACAATTCAAAATATACAGTCTCTACATTAGTATGTATATTTGGTATGTATATTATTTATAGTATAAAGAGTACAACATTTCCTATTTACAGGATTGCATAAAAACCTCATCTACAGTCAAATTAATTATATACAGTTGAAACAATAAAAACAAGCAAATGTAAATCCTGATGAGAAGTTCTAACACAATTTGGATAAAAATCATTTGGGCATAATAAAGATGGAAGAAAATTGCCCTTTACTAATGACACATGTATATTTCCAAAAATATATATATAAAAAGTAAAAATTAGAAATGAGGTAACAGTGAAGTAGAACTTGCAAGTTGAAGCAAGTTGCAGCTCTATCTATTATAATGTTGAAAAGTAAACTGACTTAAATACAGCAACCAAGAGGATGGTTTGTGGTTAAAAACTTTATACATACACATGTGCAGGTACAAGTAAAGACTTCCTTTTCAGTTACTTATGACTTACTTTTTGTTGATTGATCAGGAAAGTGAAGAATTTTTATTCTAAACCTAGTGCTGAGATATAAAACCAAAAATATTTAAACTGTTTAAAATTAACTTCAAATCAATGATTTTGAAAGGCCTCTTTACACAAAACCTGCATTATGTTTTGCAGATAATTACAGATTACCTCTACAATTTAAGCCCCAGGTTATACATTTCCATGACAAACAGCCATTTCAAAGAAAAAAAAAAAGAGAGAATCAAGATTCATTAGTATTCAGAATATGAGAGGTTTAAAAACAATACATTTACACATTTCTTGCTTTCTAAAAGTTAACAATAAAAAATGAGAAAGTTTTTTTCTGGGTTCTGAAAATAAAAGTCTCTACAGAGCAAAATTTCCCTTTCGTAAAAGTTCTAGAGATAACTGACAAAGTACATGAGTGGGTATGATGTAAAACACAGCAACAATGAAAAACCTCAAAGCAAATCACAAGAGAAAGGAAAAATGTTTTATTATTCTTAAGAGGCCTACCCATTGCTGTTCTCAATCCAATGACATCTAGAATGATTATGTCTTAGTCCAGCAGATAACTTTTTCCCTAGACTCACTTCGGGTTAAATTATTTACTACAGATCAACTCTTGTTATAATGAATACTGCTACAATGATTTCTACATATACATCTACTCTGATTTAAGAAAATGTTGTGCTTTCATCTCAGAAACAAACTGGTCTTTTAAAACTTAAAATTGTTATTTGTTTTTTTAGAAGAGGACTACTGCCAGCTGTTGCTTACATAGCTCTTATTGGGAGAAATAAATCCAGTCTCAGCTCTCATAGGGCATTACTGAAAGGCCACATCTATAGTAAGTATAAATTTAAGCCTAAATTTTTGTATAGCAAATTGAGCTAATTGCCAGGTTAATTTACAGACAACATGTATATCTTATAATCATATGCGTTTAAAAAACATGAAAATTCTGTTTTACAAAAGGATTTACTGGTTTTAACAAAAACCAAATAATACTAGTTACCCTGGAGCATTACTATGATTAAATTTTTTACACTTTAAAAATTCATAGAAGTTATTTGCAACACACAAACTGTGTTAACAAGAAATATCTATATAACCTAAAGATTTCTAATTTCTTTCCAAGAAACATTTTTCAAATATTTAATTAAAATTTTTTTCAGTAACAAGAAATATCTATATAACCCAAAGATTTCTAATTTCTTTCCAAGAAACATTTTTCAAATATTTAATTAAAAATATTTTTCAGTAAATAAAATATAGGCAGTTTGCTGTTAACTAGACTTATTTGTAGTCAGAAAACAGGGTTACTAATTTTTACACAAGTTAGTTTACATATGATACTTTTCTGCCCTGAGCTTCTCACTGAATGAATATTTTAAATGGTCTGAATTAAAGATGCACTGATATATGGCCAAAATCCATTATTCATCTCTGGCTTTTGCCTCAGCTCTTGAAGGTCAAACACCTGAACGCTTACTTCAATGTCATTTTTAGCACGACAAATTTGTGCATAGTCAATGATCATGTGCTTGATATCATTATATTTCAACCAGTGTAACATCAAAAATAAAAAAAAGGCCTGTTCTTTCAGTTTTATCTTTACTATCTAAATATTCATTTTTAAATATAGGTAAGCATTTCATGTACAGAGAAAAATCTCCCAATGTGTTTCACATGTTGAAATTCTATTAGTTGAAATGTAAATGTGTATTTATACTGCAATATTAAAATGTGGCAATAACTAATGAGGGTGAAAGCTATACAAATGTAAAAATTAAATCAAGGCAGAATAATAGAGATTATATTATCTACTCTCTTTATAATTTACAACAAAAAATAAAATAAATGTTAGGAGTTGTTTTTGATTTTTAGTTACTTAATTCCATTCAGGCCATGAATCTTTCAGGAAAAAGTCCAATTTCAGAAGTCTTTACATCTTATGAGGATGAGTTAAAATCAGAAAGCCAACTCTGCCTCTTTAAATTTTCACTATGAGAAAATTCTTGAAAGTAATATTCAATAACATCCATGATTAGTCATTTTCAATCAAGACATAAAGCAAATGAAGAAAAACATGTTAGAGAATAAAGAACCCCAAACATATTTTGTTACTCCACTGTCCCCATTTAAAATTGATTATTTAGTATCACAATGCTAAATGCACTGTCATGATTATAAAAATAATCCAGAAGCTGAAAATGCTGCAAAAAGTATTATTTCTATAATATAATGCCAAACTTTAAATCATTAACAAAAAAAACTATAACAATCATTTCATTTTTTTTGTGATAAAATTTCTAATTCTTGCATTCAGAAGTTCATTCTATAATGGCCAAAGCTGAATACTAACGCTAATACTTGTCTATGTGGAATTAAACCAAAATATGCATTTGGTACACCTCTACTAAAAACCAAGTTCTTAGCCTGTCCATTAAGTAACAGCATTATTATAGTAATTGTTTAGGAGGATTATGATGAAGAGCTAACCTAGTCTAATTGGTCAAATTTAATAGGCAGAATTAGCAGGAGGCACAAGAACAACTAACTGCTCTGTATGTCAATAAAACAGTTTGTTTAAAATGACATTTGTAGCAGAACTTCATGAATGCAACCTACTTCAGATTGATTAGAAAGCTCTGTTGGACAAACAGTAAAAATTCAGAAATTTTTTAGAGAGAACAGCAGTTAGTAAATAAAGAATTCTAATATTATTATTTTTTAAAACCTAAAAACTTTTCAGGGGTCCAATAAGTCTTTAACACACCTTAACATACTAGAGTACTTTAATTTGACAAACTGGGCTTCAAAAGATGTAACTTAAAGGTACATCTCTCATGCCTTTATGAACAGAAAATACATGAAAATAGTGTATAGGAAAATTCTAATTAAGAAAAAAAGACAATAAATTGCAAAAACACACTTTGTTTTGTCTTTCCCCCTTAAAGTTAGGCAAAGTCTTCAGTGTTTAGGAAATTTATGAATTATTAACTAGCTTATACCCATAGTAAGTAAACTTTGGAACAAGTTCCTCACTCATGTAAAGTAAATCATTTTCTAAACATCTAACATCTAGGAAGTATTCTTTCTTACCTATAATAAAGTAATACCAAAACATAAACAAGTAGCTCAGTCCAAAGTGCATTTTTAATCAGGATTATTACTTATTAATTTCTATTCTTCCTATTTTAAATATGAAGAAAAATCAAGTAAGCCAAGTTATTGGCTGAGTTCACTAGGAAGAGTATTATTAGAATTGGGAAACTGCTGGTTGAAATGAAAGGAGCTAAAACTAATTACATATTAAGTGATCTTTAAATTAGAGGAGAGAAGATACTTTACAGGCCTATTTTAAACAACTGAATTTAAGTACTGGGCTTAATACTTAAATTCAATCGTTAAAATGCTCTGATACTCCATGAGCTGCATTTCTTAAATCACACAGATGGCCTCCCTTCAACCATAGTTCAGTTATCTTAAGTCCATGCGGCAAATAAATGTGAGAATTATCATGAGAGTATCGCAGAGAGATTTCAGGAACCATGAAAAAAGAGAAATTACTCTTTTGATAATAAGGAGTTATTAAGATACCACAGAAAAATCAGCTCTATTTGTAAAAATCATAGGTATATACATATATCTATATATACACATACACATACATATATCATATGATACTGGTCACATGAAGAAGCCCATCATAGACTGTGTATATTATGTTAGTCACTTTAGAAGGGCTCGCTTGCCCACTGCTCACCTCCTGCTGTGAGGCCCGGTTCCTAACAGGCCGTCGCAGACCGGTACCGGGGTTGGGGACCCTGCTGTAACTACATAAAGAAAATACAGGAAGTTCATATTTCCTCACATTGAACGTCAAACTGTCAATACGCTTGTCTCTAACCACAACTGTCAAATACTCAGAATATTTTGGAGGGCCACAGAACTGAAAAATGTTTTTTCGCCATGTGAAAAACAGGTATGATTTTTCCCCAAAGGAAAAATTTGAAATGATTTTTACTAAACAAAGTTTTGTTTGTTATTCTAGTTAAACATGATTTTATTTAGCAATATTAATGACACAACTTTTCTAGCTAAGCAATTATAACTTTTTCTATTCAGATATTCCAAAATTACTTGTCTGAATATAGAAAGTTTTAATTGCTTCACCAGTGGGGAAACAAAAGAATATATCTAGCTCATAGCTTAAAGTCTTGAGCTGGTTCAAAAGTTTTAAAACTTGTGAACCTTTTATACAGTTTTATCAAAGGGTATAAAAATGCCTTTACTGAGTGTTTTCATTATAGATATCTTTCTTGCATGTGTTTAAGAAACTTGATTTCCTATTTAATGTATTCAAAGATTTGATATGCCCAGAGTTGTCCACTATATGGACAGGAATCAAGATATCCTAAGTCTCAGCCTGGTGTCAAGCCGCTTTTAGGACTAATAAACAATTTGAAAATGTTCTTATTAGAGAAACTATGTTGGTGGGTCTTTGTTACCATTTCAGTACTTTTTTTTTTCTTTTTGCGGTACGCGGGCCTCTCACTGTTGTGGCCTCTCGTGCTGCGGAGCACAGGCTCCGGACGCGCAGGCTCAGCGACCATGGCTCATGGGCCCAGCTGCTCCGCGTGGCAAGTGGGATCTTCCTGGACCGGGGCAGGAACCCGTGTCCCCTGCATCGGCAGGCGGACTCCCAACCACTGCGCCACCAGGGAAGCCCCATTTCAGTAGTTTTTTATCTCTCTCTGTTTAAAAAAATTTTATCTATGAAGCTAAAGAATAACTCCCTAACTACAAATGAGGCTTAAGTTATTGGGCCCAAGGGTAGAGTTAATTTTTCCGTTAGAGTAATAAGGAGGTATTTATCACTCAACTATTCTACTCAGAAAGTAGCACAGGCTTGTGTACTGGAATTCAATAGTAAATACACATAAAGAGGAATTTCATTTATCAGTGTTAATAAAAAGTGCCTCTTGAGTTTCAAAAAGCTCTACTGCTTTTTGGCTCAGTGACTCATACAGGTGGACAGGATCAATACCAAATGATCTTAAGTTAACCAAGAAGACCTAACATTAAGTTGGAAAGTCTTTCAACACATATTTTAAAGAAAAGAGTAAGTAAATAATTGATACAACAGCAAAGATGCTTAATAATTATGCAAAACAAAAAAGGATATAATTTAAGTTAAAGAGCATTATGGAGAAAAAGAACCACTTCACAAACTGTGATCCCCATGACAGACAAAAGTAAAGGAAGCAGAGGAAAGAAGATCGTCACAAGTCTGGCATTTGTCCCTTTAAAATACTAAAGATAAGTTTACTTCTATTTTATCTAATAAGTTTTGAAAGCTGCATTCAAATTGCAGCTTTTAGTATAATGGAACAAAAACACCACTGCTCGAATAATTTTCTGAGAAAAGTTAATAACGCTTTCTAAAGTATCTAAGCTATTTCTTGGGAATACTTGCACACCAGAGGGAAAAAACCTACCCTTACAAAGAAATATATCACACATTTAGACCGTGCACTCTGCGTACTGTTAACATTACCTTCTCAGTACACCTCCCTACACAGTGTGACACCCTATTATAGAGACTCAGTCACAATCTCCTTTGGATTAGAATTAGTGATGTTTTTGAAGATCATTTTGCCATTTGATAAGTTTTTGTACAGAGTTTTGAAGAACTTCCTCAAAGGAGAAACAACTAGTTTAGATGCATAACAAGCCTAATTCTTTTATATCCAAAGCTGCCATAATAACTTCACAACTAGTTTCTTTCACTTGTCTTTCTAAACCATTCTCCCACTTAGCTTTGTCCCACTTTCTCAGGTGTCCAAGCCTAAATGAAGCTGAAGAAAAAGGAAGTGACATGAACAACTGGCCAATGATTGCTTAATGCAATTCAGATACCTGTGTACTATGGTCAAATTTCAATTATTTAGGAACTGACTATTCATTTTGTAGATTACCCAGATAGATGAATTCTGTTCATATTCAGGACATTTTCTCTTCAAAAATGATTCCACCAGAGGGTAAGAAAAATAGAGGTAACTGACCCTATAAAGACTACATTTGTTACTAGCTCAAGTTTAACAGGCAAGCCATTTGATGAATAAGAACTATTTTTTATTATTATAATGGATAACTTTAATTCATAAGTTTAAAACTGGTGTTCCTTGGAAAGGATGTGACCTGAGGACACATTCTGTTTAGCTTGTACAGTGCTAAAGAAGCAAATGTAATCCACCATTTAAAAAACAGATGTCACATGAAAAGTTAAATTTCTAGCTTCCTCTTCCCACCAGATGAAAAGATTTGGCAGTATGTGGCCAAACTGCCACACAGCAACAACTGGCTAGAGGAGAGTAGTAGCTCCCCCCTTTCAATGGGACAGGGCTCAGTCCCCACCATTTGCTGCTGTCACTAACACCAAGGTCAAATGTCAGTAGCCATTTGTCATCGATGTTTACCCTTTTTAATTTTTTTTTAATTACTGAGAATATTTCTTTGGACTCATGAAGAAATAAAAAATATACCTAAAGGGCCATGTGTTTCTAGGACACATGAAAGAATACTATTACATTTTCAATATACAAGTAAAATTGGTCTCTGCCAGAGACTACAACTTAAAATGCCATGATGAAATAAGCCACAGTAAGACCTTATTTGTATTAATTCTAGGAACCTACCAGAATTTGAGTGTTTTACCATGCAGTAATTCATAGAATAGATAGATGAATTTTTTGTGACATTTAAAAGTACAATGAAGCCTTTGTTTCACTGTTCTTATGCTCATTTAATTAACAACCATATAGGCTATCTGCAAATTGACATGTTATTTGTTGCTGGGTTCTAAGAATGTTTTACAGTGAAAAGAAACTTTTGTTTACAAGTATTTATTAAATTCCTAAAATCAAATATCTGAACTTTATTTTTCTAAGGCCAGATTTCATTAAAAGATTTTTTTATTGTTATAAGTAAATCCAGTATCTAGAGAAAATAATTCTATTTATATAGACAGTGTTTATGTTTTTTTTTTTTTTTTTTTTTTTTGCGGTATGCGGGCCTCTCACCGCTGTGGCCTCCCCCGTTGCAGAGCACAGGCTCCGGACGCACAGGCTCCGGACGCGCAGGCCCAGCGGCCATGGCCCACGGGCCCAGCCGCTCCGCGGCCCATGGGATCCTCCCAGACCGGGGCACGAACCCGTATCCCCCGCATCGGCAGGCGGACTCTCAACCACTTGCGCCACCAGGGAGGCCCATGTGTTTATGTTTTAAAGCTGCTCCTGGTATTAATATAAAGTAATAAACATGAAGGTATTTTAACATTGTATATTTTTTAAATGTTCATAGCAAAAAATCTTAAACCATACCATTATGTTGTTTCTTATTTTTGGTATTAACATGGACAACCCTTCAACAATTAGTCCCATTTATTAAATTTGACCATTTTTAAACACTGTTATTTAATGTTGACTAATTACTAATTTTATATGCTACTTATCAATGCTTTGTTCATAATTTTTCTAAATAGTTTTGGTTTATACTACAGTAATGATTTTTAATTTTTCCCCCACAGATAAAGCAAGTTTTCAATTTTGTTTACCATTCTCATTGCTATAGTTCATCAGCATGCCACAAAAGACAGTCAAGAGCTTCTCATTGGCGGGATCTGTTTTACTGCACAGTGACCTTAAATGGTCAACTACAATCTGTGCACCACCTGCTTGGTCAACTGCACTTCTGCCCTCATCTGTAAAACAAAGAGTCAAATTAAAAAGAAAAGAAAAAAGAAATGTACCTTACAATTTCAAATACAAAACATAACAGTTATTCCTTATTTAGTGAGTAAGTAGAAAATAAACCTAAGTCGGGCATTAAATATGACTTTTTGGAAAACAAAACAAATAAACATGGAAATGGGGGTGGGATGGGGGGAAAAGAGACAATCACTTTTTAGGAGAAAAATGATTATTCTCATTGGTATCATATAGGAACTTAAAGAACTTCTGTGGGTCCTAAGATTTTATGACTATGACATGTGAAATATTCTGCCTCCTCTTTCACAGATGAAAACTCTGTGTAAGAGAAAAAAATAGGAACTAATATTCCATTGGAATATTCTTTTTTCTCAGCTTGGAAACCACTGAACGTATCTTTCTATCAGTGGTTTCAAAGTCAGTTATTACCAAAGATAACCATCTGCAACACAGTATAATTTTAGATTACAATATGTAATTCCTAAAGATTAGTACTAGGGTCTTTTACTGGCATTTTCAATAGCACATAAGCATGTTCCCTTTTTTCAGTTCTTAGTAGTTTGTGTTTCATTTTTCCTTATTCTCTCCATTCAAGAGCACACCAATACACTTCAACATTACAACCAGTGGTCAAATGGTCAGACATACCTTCTATTATGTGTACACCTACATTACATAGAACAGATGTCATTTAATTGTTGGAACATATAAACTGCTTTAAAATACTTTCTAACCCTTGAACATAGAATTGGAAAGAGATGAAAGAAAGACTATGTCTTTCTAAATCTGACTTCCTTATATAAAATATGATAGACTCTAGAACAGTGCTATCCAATAAAAATATGAGAGCCACAAATGTGAGATACCTACATAACTTAAATTTACTAGTAGCCACATTAAAAACATAAAAAGTGAAAAATTAGTTTTAGTAATATATTTTACTCAATCCAATATATCTAAAATACTGATCACTCCAATACACAATCAATATACAAATTATTAATGAAATATTTTACATCTCTGCTTTGTAATAAATCTTTGAAATCCAAGTGTATTTTATATTTTACACTTACAGCTCCATGTCAGTTCAGACTAGCCACATTTCAATTGCTCAAGAGTCAAAATGCCTAGTGGCTGCTATACTGGATCTTGCAGCTATAGAAGCACAACAAAAGGATCAGTAAAAGAAATGCCTCACAAAGGACTTATGTGAGCTATGAAATTAGTGAGTAAATGAAAGATTTTCATTTTCCTAATAAAAGAACTGAAACTAAGGTCATATCTTTATAACTGTTGCTGAACCATATTAGAAAATGAGACAATACATATCATTTCCTGTGGTAGAAATACACACACACAACTTATATAGCAGGGCTTCATAATTTTGCAAAATTTAAGCAAATCCATACTAAAATGAAACAAAACAGTTTTGTTCACTTAAGTTTTGTGTCACATCCACTTGGCTTTATTTTATGATTATACAGATGCAGAAAAGGACCCTATGCTAATTAGCTAATAAGATCACAGGAAATTCTTAAATGCCAAGGTAGCTAGTCACATAAGCCAGCCAAGTACATTGGTCATATCTCATTTAGAAATCTAATTTCTAAAGTTTTCTTTTCCAATAACATAAATGTAAATTATCTAAATTGTTGGGCAATTTGTAGGTGGATCATGTCAGAAAAAACTAAATATTAGGATGACAAATCTAAAGGTTCAGACCTTCAATACTATGCATATACAATATATATCCCATCCCTAAACTGCAAAGCTCAAATAGTTTTTGATTCTAACTGTTGAGTAAATATGGGCTTTCAAAATATAAATCGTGTATGCTTAGAAAGCTAAGCTGGCTTCCTATCAACACTCAGGTATTCAATATTCAAAACATTAAATAATTCAGTAAATTTTAATACAAATTTATTCAACAAATTTGTTCATCAAATTTAATAATGCAATAAATTAGAACGAAGCTACAATTAAAAGACAAATTACCTACTTGTGTTTCACAACCACAGTATTTCGCTTCCCTTCCTTTGCTTCCTTCTTCATTCCCTTCCTCCCTCCCTGCCCTGTTTGGACTACAAGATAGCTATGTGTTATCAAGAGCTGGCTGAGAGCATAAGTCCAATTTCTACCTCAGAAATTATTGATACATTATTACCAAATTTGAGAAGAAAAGCAAAGCACATATAATAGAAGATATCTGAGTCAAAGAGAATTTTATTAAAATATTTTAAAGAATCTGAAGATGCAAAGAAATAATAATGTTTTTTTTTTTTTTACTGGAGTATAGTTGCTTTACAGTGTTGTGTTAATTTATACTGTACAGCAAAGTGAATCAGCTATATGTATACATATATCCCCTCTTTTTTGGATTCCTTCTCATTTAGGTCACCACAGAGCACTGAGTAGAGTTCCCTGTGCTATAATGCTGTGCTATAATGCTGTGTTCCAGTGAGTAAGTTTTTAAAGGCATCTTACAAATTATTTAAAATACATATTAGAACATCTGTCATTACACAAGTCCATATAAATTGTGTTTCCGCAGTAAAGGTAGCCCTATAGCTTTATGTTATGATATTAAAATGAGTATTATTATTGTTCACTTAAAAATAATTTCCAAAAGGTTCCTTATCCTAAACGTTCATGTCCCCGAATGTAGGCTCACTTTTAACTCTTCTGATAATAAGTGACTTCTAATTTGTGAAGCATCCTGAGCTCTCACTTCTAGAAATATAATTTACATTTTTATTTTCCATAATTATGAGGTATCCAACCACTGGAGAAAGTGCAGCCCACCAATTCTTTAAGCCCTGCTACATTCTTTAATGATGACCTGTCACACAAAGTAGTTTCCAGCACAAATATGATCTTTCTTCACACTAGGTAAGAGCAGGGCTTTAAATCTAATGAGATACTGCACTTTAAATCTAACAGGTGGTATTACTCTTCAGTAGTCAAAAAGATATTCAGTAGCCAAAAGCAGGAAGCAATAAAATTTGTATGTCATGTTTAGTATGCCTCACAAATGAGAAAAAAATGTGAACAAGTTGGTATTCCATTACCAAGTGCAAGTTATACGCTAAGGCTGAGGAAAGTACCTAAAAACAACCTCCGAATACAACTATCTGATGGGTTATAGTATATCCTACGTTCAGATTTGCTTGTATCTTTCCCCAAATGCTTAGTACACAGCAGGCACTCAATATTTATGGAATGGATGGGGACTTAGGGTAGATTTTGGTAAAGTATGATTCACCAGAGAGAGAGAGAGAGAGAGAGAGAGAGAGAGAGAGAGAGAGAGAGAGAGAGAGAGAGGTGAGAATGAAAATCATTTACTTCTTTTTTAATGTTTAAACCACCACAATATGGTTTGGCTTTGCTTTTTTTGAACTTTATTTGAATGAACTCATGCTATATTCATTCTTTTTGTGCCTTCTTACACTCAACAGTATGTTTATGAAATTCATCCACTCTGCTATATGCTTCTTTGCTGTACAATATTCATTGTAGGAACACATAGTAATTATTTGTCTATTCTTTTGCTGATTATTACCTGGGTTGTTTTTAGATTTGGGCTATTATTTATAACACCCAGGTGGTATTGTTGGTTCATATAATCTGCACATCTTCCACTTTTTTAGATAATGACCAGCAGGCTTCCAAAGCCAGTGTACGTTCCCTCCAGCAATGTGTGAGCTCCTGCTGCTTCACTCCCTCACTACCACTGGCATTCTATTTGATTTTTAAATCTGATGGGTGAGGTTGAACCTACTGCAGAATATACAGGAGCAGGTCTTTGCTGACAGTTTCCTTTTCTGTACATTCAATAAGACAGTTAATTTAGTTCAAGAGTATGTAGCATGTACATGGGGAACAAAACAGCTCATGTTGAGGGAGGGAGAAAGAGAGATAAATGGATGCATACATGTTAGAATTTTAAAGAAAAAAATGGAAAGAGAGCCAAGTAGCTACTAGAAGCTGACTATCAAGCCTGTGTAAAAATATGACTGGATAAGCACAATTCTGGAAATTTTTTATACTCTTGCTTATAGAAAAGCCTTATAATAATATCAGCAAATACACTGGTTTTTTTTTTATCATTTCAATAATCACCAGCTTTCTGAAAGGAGAATTTAGAAGGCTTAAATCTTTGAAAAGACTAAGGAGGAAGACTGGGGAAGCAGCACGGTGTTGGATGTCAAAGTGGCCCATAATTTGCAATAGCAAATTTTATCTAAAATTAATTTTTAAAAATAATTTATTTTTATAATCTAAAAGTCTATGTTTTCCATGCTACCTTCCACTTTTGTGGTTTAAACATCACCTTTTTTCATATTTCTTCTCAGAAATTCTCAGTATCATAATTCTATTTTAAAAGAATTATGCCTATATACATATTTGTTATGTTTTCCTCCCACCCTCTACTTATTTGTATAATAACAAGATCTTCATTCCTTATGCATCCATCTGCTCAAACTACTTATTTCCCACCAGAAGTAATAATCCTCTGTGACATCAGGAGTGGTTGCTGTGGTGATGATTATGATGCAGCACCTCAGAAAATTATGACTACACGAGAGAAATAAACTACAGGAGCTGATCATACTAATAAGCTTTCATCTAAATTTTGTCAAAAATTAATATTGAAAAACACGAGAAAAGTATGTGTTGTGGAGATACTACTGAATAAATTATCTTTTGTGTTTTCAAAGAAGTTTTAGCAATTAAAGAGTTCACTTTTTTTTTTTTTTTTTTTTTTTTTTTTAATTTTTTGGCGGTATGCGGGCCTCTCACTGCCGCGGCCTCCCCCGTTGCGGAGCACAGGCTCCGGACGCGCAGGCTCCGGACGCGCAGGCTCAGCGGCCATGGCTCACGGGCCCAGCCGCTCCGCGGCATATGGGATCCTCCCAGACCGGGGCACGAACCCGTATCCCCTGCATCGGCAGGCGGACTCTCAACCACTTGCGCCACCAGGGAGGCCCAAGAGTTCACTTTTAACATGTTACACTGTCATGGATGTGTGCACTGCCTCACTCACTCTGTTTTCTAGAAAAGCATCCTGCACAAGTGCTCTGTGTTAATTAACAATGCTGGCTGTGCACCGGCTGCACACACACATTATAGTAAGTGCTAGAGATTTGGCATAATTAAAGATGATATGGAGCATAAAGCTAACAAAGGCTCTCTAGGGTTACTGATGGCCAAAATAAAAGCTAAGGATCTGAACACAGAGATAAAAATGACTTTTCTTGTACATGTACTTTAGAGATAATACTATTATAAGTGAATTAAGAAGATAAATTATAAACCATATTTCATTTTTCTTATATTTCAACTCAGACTTTGCTTAAAGAAATTGTGATGATTAAATATCAGCCTTCTGAACTAAAACTTGGGAAATCTGAATTCCAATTCAACGTTCCCTCATTAAACACTAAAAAAGGTATATTGAAGTACTTTTACCATTTAGTTCAGCAAGACAGTAGCATTGTCTTGGTGTCAATTGTGAATCTTTTTTAAAGATTCATTTCTGACAAGTTCTTGGGTATCCTTACCCCCAAAATCTTTTTAGGGTATCCATGAACTTAACAAATATTAAGACCAATCTACATTAAACAACAGCTGTCCAAAATGCAGGCTAAACAGAGAGAAGATGATAGGCAAAATCTATTTCACATATAATTGGTTAAGAGATTAAAGAGGCATAGTACAATAACACAATTTTCATATCTGTATCAAAACTCATGGAGAGTCACACATCCATTCATTGAGATCCACGTTGAGAGTGAGAAATTTCCATATCTCTGAGAAAATGTGCTTTAACTAATGATATTAGAATCACAGCAAAGAATGAACAAATTACAATCTTTTCTTTAACTCTGTAAAACTTATATGCCTTATAAACAAGGACAAACCCTTAAACTATGCTGCACATCTTTTCACACATCCCTGTCACATTACCCATGATGAGCCATCCAAATAGTCACAACTTTTACAAGTCCCTCCCTTTCCCAACTTCTGCATTCTTAACAGAAACCATGTTTCCTACTTTCACAGACAGAAAAGAGAAGACATCAGATACAATCTTTCCCACTTTTTCACCCTCTCCACTATTAGATCTAGGATGATATGCAACTTTTCCCAATCACTTTCAGTATCTCATACTGTAATTAAAGTTCAGTTATAGCTATTTAAGGGTAAAGAAGATTTATTTTCAACAGGAAGTAAGACTTCTCTTTTTAAGTAAATAAAGTTGTAGACATGTCATAAACTGAGGACCTGAATGGAAAGAACATTTAATGATGAAGTCCTTGGACTAGTCCTGGTTGTTGGAGTAGAAATTAGAATTTTTTTGTTACCTAAAATTTGGAATGTTAAAATGAAGAATTTCAATAAGGCAAAGTAGAAGTTTTTAATATTTAAAAAAACTGAGGTAATCACTCACTGAGTGATTATCACTGAGGTAATGACATAAAATAACTATAATAAGGTCTTTAAATTTGGGGTTTTATTAAGATTGACCATAAGAAAGCCTCTAAACCTCTGTTGATATCAGTTTCCTAATCTGGAAAAGGGGGGAAAGCAAGAGTAGAAGATGGTCAGACTTCTTTTTAGCTTTGACATCCACTTATTCATTTCAATTTCTACTTCTATTTCTGCCATGCTATTTCTTCTATTTCTTCCTGTGTGCACACAGGAAATACTTAACATAAGCTGTGTAAGGTTTTTTAATGTGTTAAATTTTGCTATTTTAGCTTTCCAATCATTAATCATTATAATTCATGTACTTATTTAAATTTTTCCCAAGTAAATATTACTAGACACTATAAAGACCATGGCAAATAAATCAGAAATTGTTTTTACAAGCTAAGCTAGAAAGGTGAGCTCTGAAAAATTATACTGTCTAGAAAGAACAATAATAATTTTTGATGTGCTTTTTCTTAGTGAACAAAAAAGTGATTCAGAATAGGTGCTTAAAGTCAAAACAACTGTAACTTAAGACCTTACTAGTATTGGTTTGGAAAAAGTGATAACATTATAAAGATGCCATTTATTTTAATAACATTTATTTTAATCACAGTCCTCACATCTTTCCTTCAGACACTACTACTATGCCACTTTTAAACCTCTAAGAACAAGTACTTTGTTATAACAGAATTTGAAAATGTATAATATATACTAAACAAGGATCTTAATACAACAGGCAACACAAATTAGACTCATATTAAATGCAGGGACACAAATACTATTCTGAGACTTTTTAGTCAATACTAAACTATAAGTGAGATTAGAATCCTAGATTTTAAACTTCAAACAGCCCATTAAGAGCCCTTTCATTTTCAGTGAATGCCAGCCACATGTGTTATGAAACTCAGATGCCTTAGATAACTAAATGAAAAATATTACTGAAAATCCCCAAACTATCACATTACTCAGTTAAGAAAATGATTGAATTTCTAAAGTTTGCAAGAATTCTGTATGAATAATGATCCAAATAAGGGGTAAATAGGATAAAGTTTGTAAATATTTTCATTAAAATGTGATTTAAAAAATGTTAGTTGCTATCTTTAAATTTACCTGAACTGAAAAGGAATCAAATATCAAATTTCTTCTTATAAACCTAAAACACAAATTTATGACACACAGATTTACTCATGAGCATATGCTTAGCCTGCCATTTAGGTTCAGTAGTTTAATATCTTTATCTGAGATAACGCTACTGATAAAGGAGTCTGCTTTTGAGACACTGACATTATTCCTGCTTATTATGGGTTGAACTGTATCTCCCAAAAATATATGTTCAAGTCCTAACTCCCAGTACCTCAGACTTTATTTGGAAACAGGATCATTGAAGAAAGATTAGTTAAGATGAGGTCATACTGTAGTAGGGTGAGTCTCCAATCCAATATGACTGGTATTCTTATAAGAAGAGAGAGATGCAGAGAGGAGAACGCCATGTGAAGACATGAAAACACAAATGGAGAAGACAGCCATGTGAAGACAACAGCAGAGAGTGGAGTTTGCTGCCACAAGCCAAGGAACTCCAGATGCCACCAGAAGCTAAGAAGAAGCAAAAAAAAAAAAAAAAAAAAAAAAAGCCCTCCTTGCCTACAGATTTAAAGGGAGCATGGTCCTGCTTGACACGCTAATTTTGAAATTACAGCCTCCACAACTGTAAAATAATAAATTTCTGTTGTTTTAAGCCACCAGTTTGTGGAACTTCATTACAGCATCCCCAGGAAACTAATACACTTCTCTACATAAACAATGTGAAATATTCAAGCTTCATATTAAAAAAAGAATATTTGACATTAAGTAAGCCTTTACTGTATTCAGATTTTATACATCTCACAGAAACTAGTTTTCAGATTACTAACAATAATGTTTCTCAAGTATAATTAATACAAGACTTTATTTAATCAATAATACAGGACATTATATTATTCAATTAATATAGGGCTTGAATTATTTACTTACCTATTTAATTACTTAATCACTTGTAGCAACAGTGATATGGGTACAACCAATGGAAAATTACAGCTTCTTTCCTCACTACTTAATTTACTTTGAGTTTCTTTCTACTTAGAACCAAAATGTTTAGAAATGGGTTTTGCTTCATAGATAAATAGTAACACTGATGGATGCTGAGCATGGTGCTTATCAATAATAGCCTACTGTTGGGAGAAGAACAAGTGTACGGAGAGAATCTCTCTGTGGAACAGGCAAGCATGAATGGCTAAAGTCTGAAGAGAGAGCAGGGACACTAAAAAAAGTCCTCTAGTATGCCTACTCTAAGCACAAGGTAGGAACAGCCAACTACTAAAGTTCTGAAGACTACTGCACTGAAGTAAAGTTAGCAACAGCAAAACATGAACCCAGCTCAACTTCTGACTATTGTTAATTTCAGTGTCTAGTGGTTTTCTACACACAATGTCCATCATTCAATACAAAATTAAGAGATACATTTTAAAAAGGAAGGAAAAAATAATTCACTGTCAAGAGATAAATCAATCATCAGAATGAGACTCATAGGTGACCAAGATGTTAGAACTATCAGATAGGGACTTTAAAATAATCATGATTAATATATTAAAGAATTTAGTAGAAAAGGTGAATATCCATGAACTCATGTGGAATTTTGTAGAGAAACAGAAATTATAAGAGTTAAATGCAGATGTTAGAATGAAAAATATTATCAAAGATAAAGAATTATTTCAAAAGGTTGAGCAGTAGACTCAACAAAATGAAGGAAAGACTCAGTGAACTTGTAGATCAACAAAAATAAAAATTAAAAAACAAAGAGACAAAAAAGAGTGGGGGAACCCCCAAAGCACGTACAAGCTGAAAGAAAATAGCAAAGGGTCTAACATAAGTATAACTGGAATCCCAGAAGGAGAAAAGATTGAGAACATGGTAGAAGAAACATTTAAACAGTTAACAGCTGAAAAATTTCCAAAAATAATGAAAGACATCACGCCACAAATCTGTGAACTTTAGGGACTCTCCCCCTCCCCAGCAAAGAAAACAAAACAAAAATACACACCAAATAGCCAAGCTGCTGAAAAATCAAAGAAAAAGAGAATCTCTGAAGGCAGCAAGAGGGAAAAAATAGAAATATTTATATTTGGAATAGCAAAAATAAGAATACAGTAGACTTCTTATCCAAAACTATGCAAGCTAAAAAACAATGGAATAACATCTTTGACATACTGAAAGAAAAAAAACCCTGTTAACAAAACAGATTTTCAGGCAGAAGGTGTAAAATACTAGACAAAAATTTGAATATATCCAAAGAAACAAGAAATGCTAACAATCACAAAAATCAAAGTAAATATAAAAATTTCTCCTGTTTTTAAAAATAGAAGTCAAGAGAGATTGGTTCAAGATGGTGGACTAGAAGGATGTGCGCGCACTCCCTCTTGCGAGAGCACTGGAATCACAACTAACTGCTGAACAATCATCGACAGGAAGACACTGGAACTCACCAAAAAAGATACCCCACACCCAAAGACAAAGGAGAAGCTGCAACGACACAGTGGGAAGGGCTCAATCACAATAAAATCAAATCCAATAACCACCGGGTGAGTGACTCTCAAACTGGAGAACAATTACACAACAGAAGTCCACCCACAGCAGTGAAAGTTCTGAACCCCACATCAGGCTTACCAACCAGGGGGTCTGGGAATGGGAGGAGAAATTCCCAGAGAATCAGACTTTGAAGGCTAGCAGGATTTAATTGCAGGACTTCAACAGGACTAGGGGAAACAGAGACTCTTCTCTTGGGGGGCACACACAAAGTAGTGTGCGCATCAGGGCCCAGGGGGAAGGAGCAGTGACCCCACAGGAGATTGAACAAGACGTAACTGTGTTGGAGGCTCTCCTGCATACGTGACGGGTGGCTGTGGCTCACTGCAGGGACAAGGACACTGGCAGCAGAGTTCTGGGAAGTACTCCTTGGTGTCAACCCTCCAGGGGTCTGCCATTACCCCACCAAAGAGCCTGTAGGCTCCAGTGCTGGGTCGCTTCAGGCCAAACAAATAACAGGAAGGAAACTCAACCCCACCCATTAGGAGACAAGCAGATTAATGTTTAACTGAGCTCTGCCCACCAGAACAACACACAATTCTACCCACCAGCAGTCCCCCCAATCAGGAAGCTTTCAAAAGACTCTTAGATAGCATCATCCACCAGAGGGCAGACAGCAGATGCACATAGAACTATAATCCTGCACTCTGTGGAACAAAAACCAGATTCACAGAGAGACAGACAAAATGAAAAGGCAGAGGACTATGTACCAGATGAGGGAACAAGATAAAACCCCAGAAAACAAGTAAATAAAGTGGAGATAGGCAACATTTCAGAAAAAGAATTCAGAATAATGATAGTGAAGATGATCCAGGATCTTGGAAAAAGAAAGGAGCCAAAGATCGAGAAGATGCAAGAAATGTTTAACAAAGACCTAGAAGAATTAAAGAACAAACAAACAGAGATGAACAATACAATAACTGAAATGAAAAATACACTAGAAGGAATCAATAGCAGAATAACTGAGGCAGAAGAACGGATAACTGACCTGGAAGATAGAATGGTGGAATTCACTGCAGTAGAACAGAATAAAGAAAAAAGAATGAAAAGAAATGAAGACAGACTAAGAGACCTCTAGGACAACATTAAATGCAACAACAGTCGCATAATAGGGTTCCCAAAAGAGAGAGAGAAAGGACCCGAGAAAATATCTGAAGAGATTATAGTCAAAAACTTCCTAACATGGGAAAGGAAATAGCCACCCAAGTCCAGGAAGCACAGAGAGTCCCAGGCAGGATAAACCCTAGGAGAAACACGCTAAGACATAGAGTAATCAAACTGACAAAAATTAAAGTCAAAGAAAAATTATTAAAAGCCACAAGAGAGAAAGGACACATAACGTACAAGGGAACTACAATAAGGTTAACAGCTGATTTCTCAGCAGAAACTCTACAAGCCAGAAGGGAGGGGCACGATATATTTATTTATTTGTAACATCTTTTTTGGAATATAATTGCTTTACAATGGTGTTAGTTTCTGCACATCAGCTATACATATACATATATCCCCATGTCTCTTACCCTTGAATCTCCCTCCCTCCCACCCTCCGTATCCCACTGCTCTACGTGGTCCACAAAGCACCAAGGTGATCTCCCTGTGCTATGCGGCTGCTTCCTACTAACTATTGGTTTTACATTTGGTAGTGCATATATGTCCATGCCAATCTCTCACTTTGTCCCAGCTTACACTTCCCCCTCCCAGTCTCCTCAAGGCCACACTCTACGTCTGCAACTTTATCGCCGCCCTGCCCCAAGGTTCTTCATAACGTTATTTTTTTTCAGATTTCATATAAAAGTGTTAGCATATGATACTGTTTTTCTCCTTCTGACTTAGTTCACTCTGTATGACAGAACATAGGTCCATCCACCTCACTACAAATAACTCAATTTCATTTTTTTATGACTAATATTCCACTGTATATATGTGCCACATCTTCTTTATCCATTCATCTGTCAATGGATGCTTCAGTTGCTTCCATGTCCTGGCTATTGTAAATAGAGCTGCAATGAACATTGTGGTACATGATGTATGGTTTTCTCAGGGTATATGGCCAGTAGAGGCATTACTGGGTCATATGGTAGTTCTATTTTTAGTTTGTTAAAGAACCTCCATACTGTTCTCCATAATGGCTGTATCAATTTACATTCCCAACAACAGTGCAGGAGGGTTCCCTTTTCTCCACACCTCCTCCAGCATTTATTGTTTGTAGATTTTTTTTGATGATGCCCATTTTGACTGGTGAGATAATATCTCATTGTAGTTTTGATTTGCATTTCTCTAATGATTAATGATGTTGAGCATTTTTTCATGTGTTTGTTGGCCATCTGTATATCTTCTTTGGAGAAATGTCTATTTAGGTCTTCTGCCCATTTTTGAATTAGGTTGTTTGTTTTTTTGATATTGAGCTGCATGAGCTGCTTGTGAATTTTTGAGATTAATCCTTTGTCAGTTGCTTCATTTGCAAATATTTTCTCCCATTCTGAGGGTTGTCTTTTCCTCTTTTTTATGGTTTCCTTTGCTGGGCAAGCTTTTAAGTTTCATTAGGTCCCATGTGTTTATATTTGTTTTTATTTCCATTTCTCTAGAAGGTGGGTCAAAAAGGATATTGCTGTGATTTATGTCATAGAGGGCTCTGCCTATGTTTTCCTCTAAGAGTTTTATAGTGTCTGGCCTTACATTTAAGTCTTTAATCCATTTTGAGTTTATTTTTGTGTATGGCATTAGGGGGTATGCTAACTTCATTCTTTTACATGTAGCTGTCCAGTTTTCCCAGCAACACTTATTGAAGAGACTGTCTTTTCTCCATTGTACAGTCTTGCCTCCTTTATCAAAAATAAGTTGACCATATGTGTATAGGTTTATCTCTGGGCTTTCTATCCTGTTCCATTGATCTACATTTCTACTTTTGTGCCAGTACCACACTGTCTCGATTAATGCAGCTTTGTAGTACAGTCTGAAGTCTGGGAGCCTGATTCCTCCAGCTTCATTTTTCTTTCACAGGATTGCATTGGCTACTCAGGATCTTTTGTGTTTCCATACAAATTGTGAAATTTTTTGTTCTAGTTCTGTGAAAAATGTCAGTGGTAGTTTGAGAGGGATTGCAATGAATCTGTAGATTGCTTTGGGTAGCATAGTCATTTTCACAATGTTGATTCTTCCGATCCAAGAACGTGATATGTCTCTCCATCTATTCGTATCATCTTTAATTTTCTTCATTAGTGTCTTATAGTTTTCTGCATATAGGTCTTTTGTCTCCTTAGGTAGGTTTATTCCTAGGTATTTTATTCTTTTTGTTGCAATGGTAAATGGGAGTGTTTACTTAATTTCACTTTCAGATTTTTATCACTAGTGTATAGGAATGAAAGACATTTCTGTGCATTAATTTTGTATCCTGCAACTTTAACAAATTCATTGATTAGCTCTAGTAGTTTTCTGGTAGCATCTTTAGGATTCTCTACATATAATATCATGTCACCTGCAAACAGTGACAGCTTTACTGCTTTTCCAATTTGTATTCCTTTTATTTCTTTTTCTTCTCTGATTTACAACTTTTATATTTTCTTCTTGGATTGATCCCTTGATCATTATGTGGTGTCCTTCTTTGTCTCTTATAATACTCTTTATTTAAAAGTCTCTTTTGTCTGATATGTGAATTGCTACTCCAGCTTTCTTTTCATTTCCATTTGCATGGAATATCTTTTCCATCCCCTCACTTTGAGTCTGTATTTGTCCCTAGGTCTGAAGTGGGTCTCTTACAGACAGCATATATATGGGTCTTGATTGTGTATCCATTCAGCCAGTCTATGTCTTTTGCTTGGAGCATTTAATCCATTTACATTTAAGGTAATTTTTGATATGTATGCTCCTATTACCATTCTCTTAATTGTTTTGGATTTGTTATTGTAGGTCTTTTCCTTCTCTTGTGTTTCCTGCCTAGAGAAGTTCCTTTAGCATTTGTTGTAAAGCTGGTTTGGTGGTGCTGAATTGTCTTAGCTTTTGCTTTTCTGTAAAGATTTTAATTTCTCTGTCGAATCTGAATGAGATCCTTGCTGGGTAGAGTAATCTTCGTTCTAGGTTTTTCCCTTACATCACTTACAGAGTTTCTGGCTTGCAGAGTTTCTGCTGAAAGATCAACTGTTAACCTTGTGGGGATTCCTTTCTGTGTTATATGTTGTTTTTCCCTTGCTGCTTTTAATATTTTTTCTTTATATTTAATGTTTGACAGTTTGATTAATATGTGTCTTGGTGTGTTTCTCCTTGGATTTATCCTGTATGGCTCTCTTTGCGCTTCCTGGACTTGAACTATTTCCTTTCCCATATTAGGGAAGTTTTCAACTGTAATCTCCTCAAATATTTTCTCAGTCCCTTTTTTTCTCTTCTTCTTCTGGGACCCCTATAATTCGAATGTTGGTACAGTTAATGTTATCCCAGAAGTCTCTGACAGTGTCAATTCTTTTCATTCTTTTTTCATTATTCTGCTCTGCATTAGTTATTTCCACTATTTTATCTTCCTCATCACTTACCTGTTCTGCCATTCATTCCTTCTAGGCAGTTTTTAATTTCATTTATTTTGTTATTCATCACTGTTTGCTCTTTAGTTCTTCTAGGTCCTCGTTAAACGTTTCTTGTATTTTCTCCATTCTATTTCCAAGATGTTGGATTATGTTTACTATCATTATTCTGAAATGTTTTTCAGGTAGACTACCTATTTCCTCCTCATTTGTTTGGTCAGGCAGGTTTTTACCTATCTGCTGTGTGTTTCTTTGTCTTTTCATTTTGCTTAACTTACAGTGTTTGCGGTCTCCTTTTGGCAGGCTGCAGGTTTGTAGTTCCCGTTGTTTCTGCTACCTGCCCCCAGTGGCTAAGGTTGGTTCAGTGGGTTGTGTAGGCTTCCCGGTGGAGGGGACTAGTGCCTGTGTTCTGGTGGATGAGGCTGCACTTGTCTTTCTGGTGGGCAGGTCCACATTTGGTGGTGTGTTCTGGTGTGTCTGTGACCTTACCATGATTTTAGGCAGCCTATGTGCTAATGGGTGCGGTTGAGTTCCTGCCTTGCTAGTTGTTTGACATACGGTGTCCAGCACTGTAGCTTGCTGGTTGTTGAGTGGAGCTGGGTCCTGGCGTTAAGATGGAGATCTCTGCAAGATTTTCACCGTTTGATATTACGTGGACCTCGGAAGTCTCTGGTGCACCAATGTAGTGATGTGGACCAATGTCCTGTGGTGGAGCAATGTCAGCTCTCCCACCTCAGAGGCACAGGCCTGAAGCCCGGCCGGAGCACCAAGACCCTGTCATCCACACAGCTCAGAATAAAAGGGAGAAAAAAAGAAAGAAAGATAAAATAAAATAAAATAAAGTTATTAAAATAAAAATTACTAAAAATTAAAAATTTAAAGTAATAAAAAAAGAAAGAAGAAAGCAACTAAACCAAAAAACAATGCACCAATGATAACAAGTGCTAAAAACTATACTAAAAAAATAAAGTCGACAGACAGAACCCTAGGCCAAATGGTAAAAACAAAGCTATACAGAAAAAAATCACACACAGAAGTATACACATACACACTCAGAGAAAAAGGAAAAAAAAAATATATTATTGCTCCCAAAGTCCACTGCCTCAATTTGGGATGATTCGTTGTCTATTCAGGTATTCCACCGATGCAAGGTACATTCAGTTGATTGTGGAGATTTAATCCGCTGCTTCTGAGGCTGCTAGGAGAGATTTTCCTTTCTCTTCTTTGTTTCCACAGCTCGTGGGGTTCAACTTTGGATTTGGCCCTGCCTCTACATGTAAGTCAGCTGAGTGTGTCTGTTCTTCGCTCAGACATGACGGGGTTAAAGTAGCAACTGATTAAGTGACTCTGGCTCACTCAGGCTGGGAGGAGGGAGGAGTAAGGAATGTGGGGTGCCTGTGGCTGCAGAGGCCAGCGTGACGTTGCACCAACGTGAAGCACACCATGTGTTCTCCCGGAGAAGTTGTTCCTGGGTCACGAGACCCTGGCAGTGGCGGGCTGCACAGGCTTCAGGGAGGGGAGGTGTGGACAGTGACCTGAACTTGCACACAGGCTTCTTGATGGCTGCAGCAGCAGCCTTAGTGTTTCATGCCTGTCTTTCGGATCTGCATGGATAGCCGCAGGCCGTGCCCATCTCTGGAGCTTGTTTAGGCGGTGCTCTTAATCCCCTCTCCTCGCACACAACGAAACAAATTGGCAAGAAGTTGCCTCTTTGGCAGCTCCAGACTTTTTCCTGGACTCCCTCCTGGCTAGCTGTGGCGCGCTAGCCCACTTCAGCCTGTGTTCATGCAGTCAACCCCAGTCCTCTCCCTGGGATCTGACCTCCGAAGCCCGATCCTCAGCTCCTAGCTCCCACCTGCCCTGGCGGGTGAGCAGACAAGCCTCTCAGGCTGCTGAGTGCTGGCTGGCACCAATCCTCCATGGGGGAATCTCTCTGCTTTGCCTTCTGCATCCCTGTTGCTGCGCTCTCCTCCATGGGTCTGAAGCTTATTCCCTTTGCCACCCACAGTCTCTGCCTGCAAAGGGGCTTCCTAGTGTGTGGAAACCTTTCCTCCTTCACAGTTCCCTCCCACTGGTGCAGGTCCCATCCCTACGCTTTTGTGTCCGTTTTTTCTTTTGCCCTACCCAGGTACGTGGGCAAATTCTTGCGTTTTGGGAGGTCTGAGTTCTTCTGCCAGCTTTCAGTAGGTGTTCTGTAGGGGTTGTTCCACATGTAGATGTATTTCTGATGTATTTGTAGGGAGCAAGGTGATCTCCATGTCTTACTCTTCTGGCACGATATATTTAAAGCGATGAAAGGAAAGAACCTGCAACCAAGATTACGGTACCAAGCAAGGATCTGATTCACATTTGATTGAGAAATCAAAAGCTTTACAGACAAGCAAAAGCTAAGAGAATTCAGAACCACCTAACCAGCTCTAAAACAAATGCTAAAGGAACTTCTCTAAGTGCGAAACACAAGAAATGGACCTACAAAAACAAACCCTAAACAATTAAGAAAATGGTAAGAGGAACATATATATCGATAATTACCTTAAATGTGAATAGATTAAATGTTCCAACCAAAAGACACAGGCTCGCTGAATGGATACAAAAACAAGACCCACATATATCCTGCCTAAAAGAAACCCACTTCGGACCAAGGGACACACAGAGACTGAAAGTGAGGGGATGGAAAAAGATATTCCATGCAAATGGAAATCAAAAGAAAGCTGGAGTAGCAATACTCATATCAGATAAAATAGATTTTAAAATAGAGAATGTTACAAGAGACATGGAAGGACACTAAATAATGACCAAGGGATCAATCAAAGAAGAAAAGATAACAATTACAAATCTATATGCACCCAACACAGGAGCACCTCAATACATAATGCAAATGCTAACAGCTATAAAAGAGGAAATTGACTGTAACACAATAATAGTCAGGAACTTTAACACCTCACTTACACCAATAGACAGAACATCCAAAATGAAAATAAATAAGGAAACAGAAGCTTTAAATGACACAATAGACCAGATAGATTTAATTGATATTTATAGGACATTCCATCCGAAAACAGCAGATTACACATTCTTCTCAAGTGCACATGGAACACTCCCCAGCATAGATGATATCTTGGTTCACAAATCAAGCCTTGGTAAATTTAATAAAACTGAAATCATATCAAGCATCTTTTCTAACCACAACGCTATGAGATTAGAAATCAATAACAGGGAAAAAAACCAAACATATGGAGGCTACCCAATATGTTACTTAATAACCAAGAGAGCACTGAAAAAATCAAACAGGAAATCAAAAAATAACGAGATAAATGACAATAGAAACACAATGATCCAAAACCTATGGGATGCAGCAAAATCAGTTCTAAGAGGGAAATTTATAGCAATACAATCCTACCTCAGGAAATAAGAACAATCTCAAATAAACAATCTAACCTTACACCCAAAGGAACTCCAGAAAGAAGGACAAACAGAACCCAAAGTCGGTAGAAGGAAAGAAATCATAAAGATCAGAGCAGAAATAAATGAAATAGAAACAAAGAAAACAATAGCAAAGATCAATAAAACTAAAAGCTGGTTCTTTGAGAAGATAAACAAAATTGATAAACCTTTAGCCAGATTCATCAAGAAAAGAGAGGGAGAGGGCTCAAATCAATAAAATTACAAATGTAAAATGAGAAGTTACAACAGACACCGCAGAAGTATAAAGCATCATAAGAGACTACTACAAACAACTTTATGCCAATAAAATGAACATCCTGCAAGAACAGGACAAATTGTTAGAAAGGTATAGCCTTCCAAGACCGAACCAGGAAGAGATAGAAAATATGAACAGGCCAATCACAAGTAATGAAACTGAAACTGTGATTAGAAATCTTCCAACAGCTTACCCTTCCCCCTCCCCATATCCTCAAGTCCATTCTCAAGTAGGTTTGTGTCTTTATTCCCGTTTTACCCCTAGGTTCTTCATGACATGCTGTTACAAAGCGAAAGAGAGGCATGGACATATATACACTACCAAACATAAGGGATAGTGGGAGGCAGCCGCAGAGCACAGGGAGATCGGCTCGGTGCTTTGTGACTGCCTGGAGGGGTGGGATGGGGAGGGTGGGAGGGAGATGCATGAGGGAAGGGATGTGGGAACAGATGTATATGTATGACTGATTCACTTTGTTATAAAGCAGAAACTAATAAAAAAAAAAAAGCTTTTGCACAGCAAAGGAAACCATAAACAAGATGAAAAGATAACCATCAGAATGAGAGAAAATATTTGCAAACAAATCAACGGACAAAGGATTAATCTCCAAAATATACAAACAGATCATGCAGCTTAATATTGAAATAACAAACAACCCAATCAACAAATGGGAAGAAGACCTAAATAGACATTTCTCCAAAGAAGACATAAAGATGGCCAAGAGGCACATAAAAAGCTGCTCAACATCACTAATTATTAGAGAAATGCAAATCAAAACTACAATGAGGTATCACCTCAAACCAGTTAAAATGGGCATCATCAGAAAATGTACAAACAACAAATGCTGGAGAGGGTGTGGAGAAAAGGGAACCCTCTTGCACTGCTGGTGGGAATGTAAATTGATACAGTCACTATGGAGAACAGTGTGGAGGTTCCTTAAAAAACTAAATATAATATTATCATATGTCCCAGTAATCCCACTACTGGGCATATACCCAGAGAAAACCATAATTCAAAAAGACACATGCACTGCAACGTTCACTGCAGCACTATTTACAATATCTAGGTCATGGAAGCAACCTAAATGCCCATCGACAGACGAATGGATAAAGAAGATGTGGTACATATATACAATGGAATATTACTCAGCCATAAAAAGGAACAAAATTGGGTCATTTACAGAGACGTGGATGGATCTAGAGACTGTCATACAGAGTGAAGCAAGTCAGAAAGAGAAAAACAAATATTGTATATTAACGCATATATGTGGAATCTATAAAAATGATACAGATGAATCAGTCTGCAAGGCAGAAATAGAGATACAGATTTAGAGAACAAACGTATGGACACCAAGGGGGGAAAGCTGCGGGGGAGGTGATGAATTGGGAGACTGGGATTAACATATATACACTAATATGTATAAAACAGATAACACGAACCTGCTGTATAAAAATATAAAGAAATAAATCTACAATGAACTGCTAAAAAAAAAAAAAAACGCAAAGGATCCAGACTCAGTATATCATATGGTTCCTTCTGTTTTTAACATGAATTTTTTGTTCAATGTAATAAATTCTTTCACAACAGGAAAAAGAAAACTGTGTAAAGTATCAATATAATTAACAACAATATATTGTGGGATTTCTAACACATGTAAAAACAACATATGGGCTTCCCTGGTGGCGCAGTGGTTGAGAGTCCGCCTGCCGATGCAGGGGACACGGGTTTGTGCCCCGGTTCGGGAAGATCCCACGTGCTGCAGAGTGGCTGGGCCCATGAGCCATGGCCGCTGAGCCTGCGCCTCTGGAGCCTGTGCTCCACAACGGGAGAGGCCACAACAGTAAGAGGCCCACATATTGGGAAAAAAAAAAAATATATATATATATATATATATATATATATGACAATAATAGCACAAAGAATGGGAGGAAGGAATTGGAATTATATAGTTGTAAGGTTATTAAACTACATGTGACATAATATAGTATTTGATGGTAAATTGTGATAAGTTAAAGATGTATGTATGGGCAACCACTAAAGAATTAAAAAGAGGTATAAGAAGTCAGTCATGAAGACAAATGACAGAAATTAGTATTGCCCAATTTATCCAAGGAAACTGACATTCAATTATAGAATAGGTACTTATTAATATTAACTTAGCCTTTATGTCAGACAGTGTGGATATAAACAGCAATATAAGAAGCCTCTTCCTTTATAGAGTTTCTATTTCAGTGAGAAAGACAGAATAGTAAACAATAAAAGCTTCAATACAGTTTTTTACAGCATGTTATGGAAGCACAGATAAGAGAATATATACATCTTCGGGAGGAACAGATGGAGGAAAAAGGAGGAGGTTTATATAAAACTTCACAGAAATTAAATGTTCATGATAAACATAAGTGTAGTCACCTAAGACCTATAAATTATGAATCCATAATGAGGTATATTTATACAGTAAAATTACAGTTTTTTCTAGCTCACCTGTAATCTAAGTTAATCACTATTTAAAAGGAGTAATAGTTCCTTAAACTACTGATTAATGGCATAAATTACATACTCAGTTTAATCAAGGTATTTTAAGACCTGGGGCCAAATTAGCATTAATTCCCTGAATTTACTTATCAAAATGTTTTGGGCGTACCTATGGTGTTTCACATACTGAGCTAGGTTTGGGGAATACAAAGATAACTAATTCATAGTTAAGGAGAGAAAAGTATGAAGGGAAATATTTATGCAGTAAACAGTTAAGTTTTCAGAGTACAGTGCAAGCACAAATAAAGAAGTTTTACCTAGAAGGGTTAGAAAACGATTCATTTTCATGTTTCTCAGAATGTTTTTCAAGTCCTTAATGGCATTTATTAGGTGCATAAAAAGAAAAAAAAACCCAACTGTGTACTTTTTTGCTTAGATTCTGATTGGATTCGCTACCTTATTAACTCTATCAAGGAAAAGTTTATGTAAAATTAACTATTGAACACATAGATTTAAAACATATAATTGATGAGTTCTGACAGTTTTGCACATCCTAGAAACTACCAACACAATCAAAATACAAAACATTTTATCACAATCAAAAGATTCCTCATGTCCCCTTGCAGGCCATCTTTCCCTCCACTTCTGTCCCCAGACAACCACTGTTTTCTGTCATTCTAGATTAGTTTGAAATACATTCATATAATATGTATTCTTTTATGTCTAGCTTCTTTAACTCAGCCTAATGATTTTGAGATTTATACATAGTGTCAGGTATGTAACTGGTTTATTCTTCTTTATTGCTGAGTAGTATTCCATTGTATGTCACAAAGTTTTTTTTTTAATCTGTTCACCTAAATGTATAAGACATTTGGGATGTTTCTAGTTTGGGGCTATTGTGAATACAGCTGCAGTGAATGCTGATGTACAAGTTTTTGGTTAAATACCTAGAAATGAAATAGCTGGATCTTATGGTAGGAGTACATTTATGAGTATATGGTTATTGAGCACTATTACAGTTAAAAGAATGTGGTGTGCCAGTGGAAAATTGTATTTAAAAAGTTCTCAAATACAGTAAAAATGGGAAATTCTTATTTTTATTTTATTTTATTTTTTTTTGCGGTATGCGGGCCTCTCACTGTTGTGGCCTCTCCCGTTGCGGAGCACAGGCTCCGGATGCGCAGGCTCAGCGGCCATGGCTCACGGGCCCAGCCGCTCTGCGGCATATGGGATCCTCCCAGACCGGGGCACGAACCCGTATCCCCTGCATCGGCAGGCGGACTCTCAACCACTGCGCCACCAGGGAGGCCCGGGAAATTCTTAAAATAAAGGACAATGCATGTATTCTTGAGCATAAGAGGTACTTAAATAAATGCATATCAAATTGAAGTGAAACCTTAGCTTCATATCTAGGCAAGCATAGGGCTTCTGCTCCAAAATCAATTTGGCCACTAGAGAAAAGCATCAGCCTCATTCTATGAGACTGATTTTAACTTTAATGTGTAACTTTTCTAATTAATTTTACAATAAATAATCATCTAAGTTACAAAATGAGAACAAAATCAGGGCTAAAAGAAAGGTTGATTAAAAAATAAAATTCTAGAAACGAGTGCTAAGAAACTGTCATAATGATTCAGAATTGTGAAGAGGAAAAAGGCAACTAGACCTTCACTTAAGAATGATGCAATTGATTCCATGCTCAGAAATCATTAAATATTTCACCTGCTGGCTTTGTTGTTAGTCAATTTTAACATCTAATTATTTTTTTTAAATTTTGCCTGATTTTCATTCACTTACGGCATCATGAAATATACACCAATCTGAAAAATAATTTGGTATATCTTCTTTTCGTTCTTTTCTTTATCATGGGACACTACATAATATTGATCTGGTCTAATAAAGATTAGCTAATACAAACAACATATATTAAATACTTAACTCACCCATACTACATTATGTGGAAGAGAGGAAAAAAACTAGCATCACCTGGTGTTCACTCAAATGACAAGCTGTCCAAAGGAAAGAACCTGTTTCTGTTCTTTTTAAAATAAATTTATTTATTTATTTATTTATTTATGGCTGTGTTAGGTCTTCGTCGTTGCGCGCCGGCTTTCTCTAGTTGCAGTGAGCGGGGGCTACTCTTCGTTGCGGTGTGCAGGCTTCTCATTGTGGTGTCTTCTCTTGTTGCGGAGCACGGGCTCTAGGCGCGCAGGCTCAGTAGTTGTGGTGCACGGGCTTAGTTGCTCTGTGGCATGTGGGATCTATCCAGACCAGGGCTCGAACCCGTGTCCTCTGCATAGGCAGTAGGATTCTTAACCACTGTGCCACGAGGGAAGTCCCCTGTTTCTGTTCTTGTGTCTTATCACTGCTTATTTTAAGGATTTTCAGGTCACTCAGGAAATTTTTTTGCTGCTTATTTGTTATTATTATGGCTTTTCTACTTTAAATCCCAATTTATTTCATTTAGAGCACAGTATGAGGAGAAATTTTAGGTTAGAGAACTACTAAATAGAAAAGCTCACTTTGCTAAGCCAATAAATTAGAGAAATTTAAAAGGGTGTATCAATCAGTAAAACAGAGTAAAACTGAATTTAAAATATTTATTAAAAATATGTAAGATATGGGGATCCCTGGTGGCGCAGTGGTTGAGAGTCCGCCTGCCGATGCAGGGGACACGGGTTCGTGCCCCAGTCCTGGAAGATCCCACATGCCACGGAGCGGCTGGGCCTGTGAGCCATGGCTGCTGGGTCTGCGCATCCGGACCCTGTGCTCTGCAACGGAAGAGGCCACAATGGTGAGAGGCCTGCGTATCGCAAAAAAGAAAAAAAAAACGTAAGATGTGTATAAACTCCTTTCTATCATTTTTCATCCCAGGAAAGGAAGAATTATTCAGGATATTTAGTAAGGACAGTATAATTTTAATTTTTATTATCTATATACCTTGTGTACAGAGGAAATAGTACAAAGCAATCGGTATTTGTCTGAAAACTTGAAGGGTTTACCAATGTTTGTCTAGCTGGTTTACTGAGAATCGTAAAACCCTCAGATTATGAACTGGATTTCCTTAGTTTTTACTTTTGCTTAGTTTTTACTAAGAATCCTGATCAAATCTAAATGTCCATCATTTCCCAATGAGTAAAAAGGAAAGTCAATATTTCATACATTCTTCTACATTTAGAGAAAATGAGGAGAATAAAGGATCAAACATGTGCATGCTTATATACTTTTTTACATAAAGTTTTAAAATTTGGAGAAATGTGAAATGCTTCTCCTTCATCACTTGGTTCGGCTCTATCTTCTTTCAAATTAGGTTAAGTTTACTTTTTTGACTTAAAACAGATTAAACAAAATATTGGTTTAAGATTAGCTTCTAGCAAAATTCTTACAACATATTCCTATATCTGCAATTCTAAGAACTAAACTATTAGTACTGAAACATAAAGGTATTTGATGACATATTTAAGTATTTATTAAAGTGATAATTTCTTCAATTATAGTACTTTGAGAAAATGAACAAGAGACATGAATTTTAGTTCAACACTATGACCAGTTTAGCTGTTGATCCTGAAAAGTCATGTGAACTCTAAGGCCTCAGTTTCCTTATCTCTAAAATATGGCAGGGTTGGATTAGATGACTTCTGAAAGTCCCTTCTTTTAAAAAATTTCATGAATTCTATGTGGTTTTATTCCCTTAAGCTTGTTCCTTGAATCCACATATTCTATCCAAGTAACATCTGAATATTGTGCTAAACAAGAGAGATTTAAACTTTTTGAATGTTTATCCCCAAAGTGTATACAAATATAAAGATATAGAAATTGCCCACTAGCTATTGCCTCTTGTATCTCTCTATTAAGAATCTCAGATTTATTACTGCCACCAACAAAATAAAACAAAACACTTCCGGGTAAGATGGCGGAAGAGTAAGACGCGGACATCACCTCCCTCCCCACGGATACACCAGAAATACAGCTACACGTGGAACAACTCCTACAGAACACCTACTGAACGCTGGCAGAAGACCCCAGACCTCCCAAAAGGCAAAAAACTCCCCATATACCTGGGTAGGGCAAAGCGGAGAGATTCCCGCACAGAGGATGGGTGCCGAGCGGCACTCACCAGCCCGAGGGGCTTGTCTGCTCACCCGCCGGGGCGGGCGGCGCTGGAAGCTGAGGCTTGGGCTTCGGTCAGAGGGCAGGGAGAGGACTGGGGCTGGCAGCGAGAACTCAGCCGGAAGGGGGCTAATGTGCCACAGCTAGCCGGCAGGGAGTCCGGGAAAACTCTGGAGCTGCCGAAGAGGCAAGAGACTTTTTCTTCCCTCTTGGTTTCCTGGTGCGCGAGGAGAGGGGATTAAGAGCGCTGCTTAAAGGGGCTCCACAGACGGGCGCGAGTCACGACTGAAAGCGCGGAGCCCAGTGACGGGCGTGGGACGCTGAGGCTGCTGCTGCCGCCACCAAGAAGCCTGTGTGCGAGCGCAGGTCACTGTCCACACCGCCCTTCCGGGAAACTGTGCAGCCCGCCACTGCCGGTGTCCCGGGATCCAGGGGCGGCTTCCCTGGGAGAACGCACGGCGCGCCTCGGGCTGGTGCAACGTCACGCCGACCTCTGCCGCTGCAGGCTCGCCCCGCACTCCGTGCCCCTCACTCCCGCCCGGCCTGAGTGAGCCAGAGTCCCCGAAGAGGCTGCTCCTTTAACCCTGTCCTGTCTGAGCGAAGAACAGACGCCCTCCGGCGACCTACACGCAGAGGCGGGGCCAAATCCAAAGCTGAGACCCAGGAGCTGTGAGAACAAAGAAGAGAAAGGGAAACTTCTCCCAGCAGCCTCAGAAGCAGCGGATTAAAGTTCCACAATCAACTTGATGTACCCTGCATCTGTGGAATACATGAATAGACAACAAATCATCCCAAATTGAGGAGCCAGGAGTCAGTGCTGTGCCTCTGAGGTGGGAGAGCCAACTTCAGGACACTGGTCCACAAGAGACCTCCCAGCTCCACATAATATCAAACGGCGAAAATCTTCCAGAGATCGCCATCTCAACACCAGCACCCAGCTTCACTCAACGACCAGCAAGCTACAGTGCTGGACACCCTATGCCAAACAACTAGCAAGACAGGAACACAATGCCACCCATTAGCAGAGAGGTGGCCTAAAATCATAAAAAGTCCACAGACACCCCAAAACACACCACCAGACGTGGACCTGCCCACCAGAAAGACAAGATCCAGCCTCATCCACCAGAACACAGGCACTAGTCCCCTCCACCAGGAAGCCTACACAACGCACTAAACCAACCTTAGCCACTGGGGACAGACACCAAAAACAACGGGAACTACGAACCTGCAGCCTGCAAAAAGGAGACCCCAAACACAGTAACATAAGCAAAATGAGAAGACAGAAAAACACACAGCAGGAGAAGGAGCAAGATAAAAACCCACCAGACCTAACAATTGAAGAGGTAATAGGCAGTCTACCTGAAAAAGAATTCAGAATAATGATGGTAAAGATGATCCAAGATTCTATTTCCAAGATCCAAAATCTTGGAAATAGAATAGACAAAATGCAAGAAACAGTTAACAAGGACCTAGAAGAACTAAAGATGAATCAAGCATCGATTAAAAACACAATAAATGAAATAAAAAATACTCTAGATGGGATCAATAGCAGAATAACTGAGGCAGAAGAACGGATAAGTGAGGTGGAAGATAAAAGAGTGGAAATAACTGCTGCAGAGCAAAATAAAGAAAAAAGAATGAAAAGAACAGAGGACAGTCTCAGAGACCTCTGGGACAACATTAAACGCACCAACATTCGAATTATAGGGGTTGCAGAAGAAGAAGAGAAAAAGAAAGGGACTGAGAAAATATTTGAGATTATAGTTGAAAACTTCCCTAATATGGGAAAGGAAATAGTTAATCAAGTCCAGGAGGCACAGAGAGTCCCATACAGAATAAATCCAAGGAGAAATACGCCAAGACACATATTAATCAAACTGTCAAAAATTAAACACAAAGAAATCATATTAAAAGCAGCAAGGCAAAAACAACACATAACACACAAGGGAATCCCCATCAGGATAACAGCTGATCTCTCAGAAGAAACTCTACAAGCCAGAAGGGAGTGGCAGGATATAATTAAAGTGATGAAGGAGAAAAACCTGCAACCACGATTACTCTACCCAGCAAGGATCTCATTCAGATTTGATGGAGAAATTAAAATGTTTACAGACAAGCAAAAGCTGAGAGAGTTCAGCACCACCAAACCAGCTTTACAACAAATGCTAAAGGAACTTCTCTAGGCAAGAAACACAACAGAAGGAAAAGACCTACAATAACGAACCCAAAACAATTAAGAAAATGGGAATCGGAACATACATATCGATAATTACCTTAAATGTAAATGGACTAAATGCTCCCACCAAAAGACACAGATTGGCTGAATGGATACAAAAACAAGACCCATATATATGCTGTCTACAAGAGACCCACTTCAGACCTAGAGACACATACAGACTGAAAGTAAGGGGATGGAAAAAGATAGTCCATGCAAATGGAAACCAAAAGAAAGCTGGAGTAGCAATTCTCATATCAGACAAAATAGACTTTAAAATAAAGACTACTAGAAGAGACAAAGAAGGACACTACATAATGATCAAGGGATCAATCCAAGAAGAAGATATAACAATTGTAAATATTTATGCACCCAACATAGGAGCACCTCAATACATAAGGCAAATACTAACAGCCATAAAAGGAGAAATCGACAGTAACACACTCATAGTAGGGGACTTTAACACCCTACTTTCACCAATGGACAGATCATCCTAAAAGAAAATAAATAAGGAAACACAAGCTTTAAATGATACATTAAACAAGATGGACTTAATTGATATTTATAGGACATTCCATTCAAAAACTACAGAATACACATTTTTCTCAAGTGCTCATGGAACATTCTCCAGGATAGATCATATCTTGGGTCACAAATCAAGCCTTGGTAAATTTAAGAAAATTGAAATTGTATCAAGTATCTTTTCTGACCACAATGCTATGAGACTAGATATCAATTACAGGAAAAGAGCTGTAAAAAATACAAACACATGGAGGCTAAACAATACACTACTTAATAACGAAGTCATCACTGAAGAAATCAAAGGGGAAATTTAAAAATACCTAGAAACAAATGACAATGGAGACACGACGACCCAAAACCTATGGGATGCAGCAAAAGCAGTTCTAAGAGGGACGTTTATAGCAATACAATCCCACCTTAAGAAACAGGAAACATCTCGAATAAACAACCTAACCTTGCACCTAAAGCAATTAGAGAAAGAAGAACAAAAACATCCCAAAGTTAGCAGAAGGAAAGAAATCATAAAAATCAGATCAGAAATAAATGAAAAAGAAATGAAGGAAACGATAGCAAAGATCAATAAAACTAAAAGCTGGTTCTTTGAGAAGATAAACAAAATTGATAAACCATTAGCCAGACTCATCAAGAAAAAAAGGGAGAACACTCAAATCAATAGAATTAGAAATGAAAAAGGAGAAGTAACAACTGACACTGCAGAAATACAAAAGATCATGAGAGATTACTACAAGCAACTCTATGCTAATAAAATGGACAACCTGGAAGAAATGGACAAATTCTTAGAAATGCACAACCTGCCAAGACTGAATCAGGAAGAAATAGAAAATATGAACAGAGCAATCACAAGCACTGAAATTGAAACTGTGATAAAAAATCTTCCAACAAACAAAAGCCCAGGACCAGATGGCTTCACAGGTGAATTCTATCAAGCATTTAGAGAACAGCTAACACCTATCCTTCTCAAACTCTTCCAAAATATAGCAGAGGGAGGAACACTCCCAAACTCATTCTATGAGGCCACCATCACCTTGATACCAAAACCAGACAAGGATGTCACAAAGAAAGAAAACTACAGGCCAATATCACTGATGAACATAGATGCAAAAATCCTCAACAAAATACTAGCAAACAGAATCCAACAGCACATTAAAAGGATCATACACCATGATCAAGTGGGGTTTATTCCAGGAATGCAAGGATTCTTCAATATACGCAAATCAATCAACGTGATACACCATATTAACAAATTGAAGGAGAAAAACCATACGATCATCTCAATAGATGCAGAGAAAGCTTTTGACAAAATTCAACACCCATTTATGATAAAAACCCTGCAGAAAGTAGGCATAGAGGGAACTTTCCTCAACATAATAAAGGCCATATATGACAAACCCACAGCCAGCATCGTCCTCAATGGTGAAAAACTGAAACCATTTCCACTAAGATCAGGAACAAGACAAGGTTGCCCACTCTCACCACTCTTATTCAACATAGTTTTGGAAGTTTTAGCCACAGCAATCAGAGAAGAAAAGGAAATAAAAGGAATCCAAATCGGAAAAGAAGAAGTAAAGCTGTCACTGTTTGCAGATGACATGATACTATACATAGAGAATCCTAAAGATGCTACCAGAAAACTAATAGAGCTAATCAATGAATTTGGTAAAGTTGCAGGATACAAAATTAATGCACAGAAATCTCTGGCATCCCTATATACTAATGATGAAAAATCTGAAAGTGAAATCAGGGAAACACTCCCATTTACCATTGCAACAAAAAGAATAAAATATCTAGGAATAAACCTACCTAAGGAGACAAAAGACCTGTATGCAGAAAATTATAAGACACTGATGAAAGAAATTAAAGATGATACAAATAGATGGAGAGATGTACCATGTTCTTGGATTGGAAGAATCAACATTGTGAAAATGACTCTACTACCCAAAGCAATCTACAGATTCAATGCAATCCCTATCAAACTACCACTGGCATTTTTCACAGAACTAGAGCAAAAAATTTCGCAATTTGTATGGAAACACAAAAGACCCCGAATAGCCAAAGCAATCTTGAGAACGAAAAATGGAGCTGGAGGAACCAGGCTCCCTGACTTCAGACTATAGTACAAAGCTACAGTAATCAAGACAGTATGGTACTGGCACAAAAACAGAAAGATAGATCAATGGAACAGGATAGAAAGCCCAGAGATAAACCCACGGACATATGGTCACCTTATCTTTGATAAAGGAGGCAGGAATGTACAGTGTAAAAGGACAGTCTCTTCAATAAGTGGTGCTGGGAAAACTGGATAGGGACATGTAAAAGTATGAGATTAGATCACTCCCTAACACCATACACAAAAATAAGCTCAAAATGGATTAAAGACCTAAATGTAAGGCCAGACACTATCAAACTCTTAGAGGAAAACATAGGCAGAACACTGTATGACATAAATCACAGCAAGATCCTTTTTGACCCACCTCCTAGAGAAATGGAAATAAAGACAAAAATAAACACATGGGACCTAATGAAACTTAAAAGCTTTTGCACAGCAAAGGAAACTATAAACAAGACCAAAAGACAGCCCTCAGAATGGGAGAACATATTTGTAAATGAAGCAACTGACAAAGGATTAATCTCCAAAATTTATAAGCAGCTCATGCAGCTCAATAACAAAAAAACAAACAACCCAATCCAAAAATGGGCAGAAGACCTAAATAGACATTTCTCCACAGAAGATATACAGACTGCCAACAAACACATGAAAGGATGCTCAACATCTTTACTCATTAGAGAAATGCAAATCAAAACTACAATGAGATATCATCTCACACCAGTCAGAATGGCCATCATCAAAAAATCTAGAAACAATAAATGCTGGAGAGGGTGTGGTAAAAAAGGAACACTCTTACACTGCTGGTGGGAATGTGAATTGGTACAGCCACTATGGAGAACGGTATGGAGGTTCCTTAAAAAACTACAAATAGAACTACCATATGACCCAGCAATCCCACTACTGGGCATATACCCTGAGAAAACCATAATTCAAAAAGAGACATGTACCAAAATGTTCATAGCAGCCCTATTTACAATAGCCCGGAGATGTTAACAACCTAAGTGTCCATCATCGGATGAATGGATAAAGAAGATGTGGCACATATATACAATGGAATATTACTCAGCCATAAAAAGAAATGAAATTGAGCTATTTGTAATGAGGTGGATGGACCTAGAGTCTGTCATACAGAGCGAAGTCAGAAAGAGAAAGACAAATACTGTATGCTGACACATATATATGGAATTTAAGAAAAAAAAATGTCATGAAGAACATAGGGGTAAGACAGGAATACAGACACAGACCTACTAGAGAATGGACTTGAGGATATGGGGAGGGGGAAGGGTAAGCTGTGACAAAGTGAAAGAGCGGCATGGACATATATACACTACCAAACGTAAGGTAGATAGCTAGTGGGAAGCAGCCACATAGTACAGGGAGATCAGTTCGGTGCTTTGTGACCGCCTGGAGGGGTGGGATAGGGAGGGTGGGAGGGAGACGCAAAAGGGAGGGGATATGGGAACATATGTATATGTATAACTGATTAAATTTGTTATAAAGCAAAAAGTAAAAAAAATTAAAAAATTAAAAAATAAAAAAAAAACAAGCAGCAATAACAACAAAACTCAGAAAAACATAACAAAATAACCTCTGTTCTTTCCTTTATCAGTAAACTACCCCATCCTCTGGTCAGCTGCTCAAGCCCCAAATCTAAGAATCACTCTTGACTTCTCCTTTACCCTTATTCCTGATTCATCCACCACTCTAAGTATTTCGCAAATTCTTCTGATGGCCCTCATTTTCACTACCACAAACCTAAGCCAAGTCACCATTATCTCTTGCCTGGACTACTACAAATCTTATAATTGGTCTCCACACTTCCTTTCCGTACTCTTCCATTCTTCTCAACCCACTTTTCATGCAGCTCCAAGAGCGATGTTTTAAAAATCTATGCCAGATCCCCTTTGACAGCTTCTCATTACTCTGGGATGGCCCACAAGTCTATGATCTAGGTCTTATTTATTTCTTCCACTTTATTATCCAACACTCTCCCTGTCTACTGCATCTCATATACCTTGGTCTCTTTCCTGTGCTTTGACGAAACTAAGTTCTGTCCTCAATTGGCGCTTTGCAATTGCTATACTTCTCTAAGGAATATTCTTCCCCTTCTCTTTAAATAGCTACTTTATTCTCATTTTTTCAGACCTCAGCTCAGATAAAAACAGAACTTTCTTCACCTTCAGATACTCTCCATTATATCATCTTGTTTATTTCCTTGATACCAATGATCATAATCTGTAAATATCTTTTTTGTAGTGTTTACTTGTTTATTATCTATCTCCTCCTGTACAATACCCACAAAGGGGCTTCTCGCTCTTATTTTCTATGATTCCCAACACCTGGCACAATGCCCTGAACACAGCGGGCTCAATCAATATTTGTTGATTAAAGTATTTGGTGCATATATATACATGAAATAATACAAAGGCACAGAATGAGAATTTCCTGGGATTTACTCATCATCATTACTGGAAAAAAACACTCAAATCATATGACCCATGGTGTATGTACTGAGACTTTCTATAAGGAGGAACATAAATACATACCTTCAATGAAATAAAGTCATGTTTCTACTTCTAATCTCACTTAGGAGAGAGTTTTTTTCCCCTATGTCATATAGAAGGCTGATTAAAAAAGAAGAGTTTACAGGTTAAATCTCTGTTAGTTATTTTACTATGATGGCATGTCTCTTTTGATTTGCAATCTTCAGCATCATACGACTAGATTCAAAATAAACATTTTGTAAATGACAAAGAATTATCCCCCAATGTAAAAATTCTAGCCTTTGAATCTACATGGTATAAATGAACTTTCATAATAAATAAATCATTACTGTATGTGAGCAATATCCTCAAAGGTGGGGGGAGTACAATTATTTTTGGTGCTGAAAAGAAGGTCTTCATACCCAAAAAAGTTGGTAGCCTACAAAAACTATAATTTTATTTGTTATGGGTGCATGAAAAAGAAAAAATAAGTTGGTACATGATGTAAATCATTAGGAGTAGTATCATATTTTTGTAAGTCAGACATATTGTCTATTCTGATATATAAGATTATAAAGGATTTTTGTACTCTTCTTAAATATATTGTCTCTTAATTTTGCCTAGCGCTATTTTATTTTTTAGGAGCAGGTTACTGGTAAATAGACATACCTGCCTTGCTTTTCAAGATAAAGTAAAAACATACTTATGAAATCTACTAGGGAAGAAAATTAACTTCTAATGCTTACATTTTCCCCTATAATTTTGTCAAAATAGGTAATTTCTACTATGTACCTTAGACATATTCAAATATGTTTTAAGCATTCAAATGAAAAATTTAAACCCATCAACATCTTTTCTGAAATTCAAAAAAAACTTATTCATGATCCAGGTGCAGGTAAAATGCATGAAAGACTAGATATAAAAGCAAAAGCTGTAAATATTATACCAGTGAAATTACAAAAATGAGTCATGAAGAAAAAAAAATCATGACTGTTAAATACCCGTATATCAAAAGGAAACATAAAGCTTGCAATTTGGTGGCACAGTATTATATTCAGGTTTAAAATTTGCTTTTATTTAATGTAGGATAATTTCAAATATTTATATATTTACATTTATAATGCAGGATCAGGAGAGGAAAGCATTAGTTCCACAGATGCAGTTTAAAATTAGATCACAGCACGGCATCTGATGGACAGCTTTGGCGTGCCTACTGATATCAGTATTAATTTATATAGACCAATAGATTTCTCACACCAGTCAAAATTGTTGACAACTCTAACTTTTTAAAAAAGCCTTTATATAATAATAGAGCATCCGTAAGTCATACTGCATTTGCTAAAGAAATCACTGAAGTTACTCTATTTACCAGGTTTTTATATTTCTACATTACAGTAAGTCCCCTATATATGAACGAGTTCTGTTCTGAGAGTGCGTTCATAGGTCCAATTTGTTTGTAAGTCCAAGAAAGTTAGTCTAGGTACCCAACTAACACAATAGAATATACAGTACTGTACTGTAATAGGTTTATAATACTTTTCACACAAATAATACACAGAAAACACACAAAAAATAAAGAAAACATTTTTAATCTTACAGTACAGTACCTTGAAAAGTACAGTAATACAGTATAACAGCTGGCATAGAGGGGTTGGCATCAAGTGAATAGGCAGGAAGAGTTACTGACTGGAGGAAGGAGGGAGGTGGGAGATGGTAGAGCTGAAGGATCGTTAGCAATAGGAGACGGAAAGCAAGCTGCAGTTTCACTCACACCTGATGTTGATGAAATGAAAGTTCGCATCTTTGAAAGTTTGCAGCTTGAAGGTTCATATGTAGGGGACTTACTGTATCAGCAAAAGACTGAATATCTGTATTTTATAAACAAATTATTAATTAAACTCAGTTATTTCATAAAATTACCTTAAATGACTTCCAAACAGCATTCAGGTAACAATGTAAATAATTTACTGCTCCAATTTATTAGTCTAATTGCTCAAGATCAAAATTAAATTTTATTCCAACTATTTTAAATGAGATGCTTTTGTATCAAACTATTTCATACTTTAAAAAAACTACCCTAGACGATGTATACGTATTTGCATGTGTGCTCACATGTATATGTAGTAATGATTTAGAATTTAACTTAAACTGATAACAGCACAGTTTCTCAAAAGTTTCATTATTCCACTCAGCAAGAATGTGAATTATTCACCTTTAAATAGTATTTATCTTTTATATTCCTTCCCAACCAAGGGAAAGACTCCGACACGCAGTAGGGATAACTTTGATTAAAAATAGAGAAAGTTTTCAGTACTTTAGCTTGGTTACAAAGAAGAAAAATTAAAACAGAACACAATTAAGAGCAGAGGATACTATGTATTGACAGGGTTTCAATAAGCAGACTAGAAATTTTATGTTTAATGTGTCTATACATAGACTTTATCTTTAACAGGTGAAATTAGGATAGTAAAGGTCTGGGAAAACAACAGATTTCAACAGCAAAAACAAACAAAAAATCTTACTTTTGCAGAGCTTCATAATTAGACTTTCCCTACCCTTTTTAAGACTTGTTAATCAGGAAAGGGAAATTCCAAATGCCATTTAGGCTTTGACTCAGAGGAGAGGAGAGAATCTGGTATCCAAGGGACACACACAAAAAATTTAATTTGGCAACATTATATGACTTCTTATTGAGTTCAAAAAAAAATCATCTAATACTTTTGCCATGTACAATGCTCCCTCACATGTTGCCTCTACTTTGCTATCTATTAAAATTGATCACAACTACCTGTAAACTATTAGTCCATCTCTTTAACAAGGTATTAGCTTTTTTATAACATGGTACGTGGGAACTAATCAAGCAGTGGAAAAAAGCAGCTAAATATGTAATGTGTTCTTTGCCGTACAAGTTTTATGAAGGTAAAAATTTATAGACTGTTAGATTTTTAAATACCATTTTAATAAACAAAAGGTATTTGAATGTAATATGAAGCACAAAAATGGAAAAATCATAGTTCCTCAAAGTATAAACTATCTGAAGCGTTACTAAATATTTAACATTGCTTAAACCTGGTACAGTACTTTGCAAGAACCAACCAAATTAATGACAATCCAATCTCACTTCAAAATTCAATTTCATTCTCTCCGCCCCAGTCAGTATTTACCATATCATACCTGGGTCTACTATAATGGCTTTTTGATATCTCTACCTCACTTCTCCTCTCCTTCCAATACAAATTGAATCCTTCTATGGAACTGCAAATACCAATTTCAAGTTTTCTTCCAGTGGCTCTTTCCTGTCCACACATTCCAGCACAAAAACAACTCCTTAGCCTACATACATTGTAAGTGCACAACACAAATCGATAAATGAATGCAAGATCAAGATCTCTACCTACAATAAACCTTCACTACCATTTGGTTACCTGAAAATCATATCCTTATGACTGCTTATAATATGCCTCACAGCCCCAACTCTGATCCCTTCCCCACACCAAAGCTTCTTACCGTCACTTTGCACCTGACTTCTATTTAATAATGAGCCTGACTTCCACTTTACTGGGAAGATGGAGGCCACGCCAGAAGCACCCTTCTGACTGCTCTCTGTACTACTGTAAATAGTTTTTTTATAGTTTCACCTAGCTTGTTATTTTTCTCTAAGAATGTCCCTTCCCATTCTAACACCAAAGATTTCATTTCTTCTTGTTTTCATCTATGATCTTTGTCCGTCAATCATTTACTCCAGGAAATTTACTCTGTCCTTGTCCACAGGGTCCTAGCCCAACAAACAAGTTCCTGTCTCCACTACTCTAATTACTCTCACAATGTTGCCCTTCCCACAAACCGCTTCTGTCTTTTCTTTTCTCATTCAATTTCTAGAAAGTTAATACCCTCTTTTCATTTCCTCATTACTCACCATAGCCCTGGAAATTCTATTTCTTTCTCCACAAGACTCAACTTAGAGATTTTTTTAAAACATGAATGTCTGTTAATCAAATGACAATATTCAGTATTTTTCTTGGCAGGACTTGACAGTACTTGACAGTGTTTATCACCCAACTCTTTGGAATCCATGACAAGAAAATTGTTTTCCTCCAATCTTTCAGTGCTTCTTCATAAGCTCCTTCCTTTCTTCTACACTCAAAATGTGGCTGTTTTCCTCACGCTTTCCTTTAAACATTTCTTCTATTCCCATGGGTCAACCATCACTTTTAAGTGCATGAATCTCAAAAGCTCTGTCACCTGAATGTGACAACAGCACCTCAAATTCAACATGCCTCCAAACATATCCACCTGGTTGAGATCTATTTCTATTGTTGATATTATCCAGATTTGAATTTTGGACTCATGGACTCCTTTCTCTTACCTGATACTTTCTTGGATTCTTACACACACACACACACACACACACACACACACAAACACACACACACACACACCCTCTCTTCCTTTCTATTCTCTCTTTTATTCTTCAAGCTTGAAAAGAAACAATAACCTTCTAACTGGTTATTTTTCATCTAGTCCACTGTCCAATGGTTTTTAAGTATGAATGTGCATTAGAATCACCTAGGGAGGTTTGCAGAATATAGATGATACGTTAGTTTCCAGTCTCAGAGATTCTGATTTACTGGTTCTAGGGTGTGGCCAAGAAAATGTATTTTGAAAAAGTCTGCTAAGTGTTTCAGATACATACTTCTTGTTAAGGGCAACTGACTATCATAATGTACATCTCTTTCAAATCCACTTTTTCTATGGGATTGATTTGCACATTTAACTCTTGCTCAGATACCTCCAGTGACTCCCCATTGTACTAGCCCTTCTCCAATATGGGTTCCAGACATATCTCCCTACTATATTATCTACCTTTTAAAATGCTTTTCTGTGCTCCTGAACAATCTCCTAATCCTTTCTCCACATGTCCAGATACTATGCAGATTGACTGCTTCCTCCCCTATTAACACCACTGGAAGGGCTCAAACACAAATGAGCTCCCTCCTAGATCTCTACTGTGGATCCTCTTACAGCACCATCACTGTGTCCTATTTTACTCATTGATATACATGCTTCATTACCTTGAATGCACTATAAACCCTTTAAGCATGGAGACACACTTGAACAATTAAACAGAAGTGATGACCAGCAAAACCATTTCCCCCCTCACATTATTTTCATTGGTTTTTCCAGAACAAAGGTAAATTATAAAATACTTACAGGCTGATCCTGACTCACCAGAAATCTCACCTGAAGTAGAGGCTTGTGGCCCAACACAGAAATCCTCCCGAGACTAGGAGTGCTAATGCCTAATCTATCCCTACAGGATGCAGAGAAGGCAGAACCTACTGATTACCTGTTCTGATCAAGGTCCCAAAAGTATGAATTGTCTCTCCCTAAATTTTATTTTAGGGCTGTCAATTTTTTTGCTGTTTTTTTTCCCTTAAAGTCAAATTTGGAGGGAGAAAAAATTAGAGGCAATTTTGTCCTCCACTTTAATTATACAAATCCAATAAAAAGAAAATTATTGTTGTAGGTCATACTTTAAATGTATATATGTACGTGTATATGTATATAAGTTTGTAATTATGTTATATACATTTTTTCTTCCCACTCCCTCAAGTAGGGCTGATAGAAACAAGGTCATTTGCCAGAGATTATATGTATGCCTCTTAGAAATGTGGAGTTTTTTAAAGTTTTAATTTTGAAATAATTAGAGACTCACAGAAAGTTGCAAAAAAAAAAAAAAATTAGTACAGACAGGTCCTATGTACCCTCCAACCAGCTTGCTCCAAGGGTAACATTTACATAACTCTAATACAATATACCAACCAGGAAAGTGACAATCTTCAGACCTTGTTTAGATTTCATCAGTTTTTATATGCATTTGTGTATGTGTCTGGGCATGTATAGTTCAAAGCAATTTTATCATGTGTATAGATTCATGTAACTGTGGTAGTTTTAAATATTCACTATTGTGTAAATCAAATTTTATCAAATCGATAACAGGCTTAAAAATCAAAGATAATTATATTTTTTGGCCTCAGAAAATAGAACTTGGATACATTACACAACACAGAAATTGAGCAGGTATAATGAATGCAAAGTAGAACTGTATTTTGATTTAAAATAAACTAGGAAATATATTCAAGTCAAAACTTCTTGAAAATTTTAAGTTGTATGCTTGAATCAAGTTCAACTACCAAAAAACAACACATTTGGGCTATATTGTCCAAATAGAAATATGTTTGCTAAAGTACTCCGTATTATTTCTTGGATTCTGTTAAAGATGTGGTATAAGAAACAATCATATGGAGACTATTTGAGCAATTTTTTAGAACCATTATTGAAGATACTGTCTAATGCAAACCAATATCTTTTGCATATTTTAAGAGGAATGTATACAGAATCATCTAAGAAGCTAATGATATCCTGATGATAAATCTCTTCTAGAATTTGTCTCAAGTTTTTTGTTTAACTGAAGAGCTAGAAAATTTCTCCTTAGCATAAAATAAAAATTACATAGCATATCAAGTTTTTCACCTTGGCAACTGAGATGCTCAAATTAAATTAGTGCTCATTATGGTAAGTATATTATCCCTGACTCTTACTAGATTTATCTTTGCCTCTCCTTATACGGATTCTGTCCTTTATACTTAAAAAAAAATATATCCTGAGTACATTAGTGTATGCATTGCATTATGTCACAGCATACTTTTTAGAAACAATAATGTTATAGAATGAATGTTTGTGTCTCCCTAAAATTCATATGTTGATATTCTAACCCCTGATGTTATGACATTAGACGGTAATTAGGTCATGCAGGTAGAACCCTCAATGAAGAGACAGGAGAGCTTGCTTCCTCTAGCTCTCCTCTCTCTGTGAAGATACAATAAGAAGGCTGTGGGCAAACAAGGAGTGTCCTCACCAGATACTGAATCTACTACTGCTTTGATCTGGGGTGGATTTCCCAGCCTCCAAAACTGTGAGAAATAAATGTTGGTTGTTTAAGCCACTCAGTCTATGGTATTTTAATATAGCAGCCCAAACTGAGTAAGACAAATGATCATACATAAATGCTACGTATTTCCTTTGCCTAGCAGTTCATAATTTATATTGTACATCTATATATAAACCTTATTTAATCCATACAACCGTCCACTTTTCCAATGAGGAAAATAAAATTCAGAAAGATTAAATGATAACTTAGTAAATGGTAGGTCTGGAAATCTTATCAATCTGTAATATTTGCCTTCCAGAGAGCATACCAAAATTTCACTTATTTATAATTAATTTAAAAATAAACTATATTTTATAAGCAATGCATCATTTGCTTAATTTCTAAAAAAATGGCTCCAAATACTACTCCCATCACCCATTTATTTTCATTCTGATCAAAAACCACATATTTAGTGTGTACACTGTAATTGTCCCTAAGTTGTGTTCCTTTGTGCATTTTATTTTCTCCACTATATTAAAAGCTCTTTAATGGCATGAACCTTTTATAGAGCTTATGATAGTGTTACAAAACAACATCTATTTCCAGCTACTATATATGTAGGAAATCTTTACAAGAGAGGATTTTCATGTGATAATAGCCATATTTACTGTCTCTAAAAGCAGTTGCATACAGTTGTTTATTCTTATATACATGATGTACTCTGATAATAAATTTATTAAAAAATATAACAGATTGATTAGTAAAAGCTGAAGAATCTTTTTTTTGTACTTATTGGTTGATAATTCTATTCTACTCTAAAACTGAATACTAAAAAAAGTAGGACAAATCAATAGACCTGAAAACTCTTTAATAACATAATCAAACACTTAACCTAATTTATATCACTGAAACAAATATTTTAAATGTAAGATATAAATAGTTCTGTGTTTAATATAACTACTGCAAACATATTCTGACTACTCAGGCAATTTCAAAGCATGTCTGTATTATTCTTTTTTTTTTTTTTTTTTTTTTTTTTTTTTTTGCGGTATGCGGGCCTCTCACTGTTGTGGCCTCCCCCGTTGCGGAGCACAGGCTCCGGACGCGCAGGCTCCGGACGCGCAGGCTCAGCGGCCATGGCTCACGGGCCCAGCTGCTCCGCGGCATATGGGATCCTCCCAGACCGGGGCACGAACCCGTATCCCCTGCATCGGCAGGCGGACTCTCAACCACTTGCGCCACCAGGGAGGCCCTGTATTATTCTTATCTAACCAACTTACATTATGAAATATTATAGAATTATTGCTAATTCTTTTTCAGCATTTGCAGTCAGAATAATAAATTTTTTCTTCATCCCTTACATTAAAAATAGTGTAGCACAGTTAGAATCACTAATATATAAATAGGTCCATGCATGTACTTGGGCATCCTTTCATTTTTACACTTCTTGAAGTCATTGAAATAAACAATATTTAGTTTACCTCATAAACAATGGCTTTGGCCAGCCTGATTACCACCTAATTTTGGTAGATTTATTTCTTCATCAGTGAGCAAGAATTCAATTTTCTTTATATCATGTAAGACAGCATGTCATACAAGCTTCTTAAGTGCACAACTTTCTAATAATAGGACTAATTATATAATCAAAAGCACTAATTTCATTTCTGTAAAGAGGTATATTTGTTTAATTTTAATATGTATTAATTTGAATTCTATATTATTCTTTCTCTGGTATACAAAAAGGCACAAATATTTAATTTCATGCAATCATTTTCTTTTAGCCTCTACTAAATGACTTTTAACCAGTATTTCCGATATCAATTATTTCCTGACCTCAAGCAGTACCATCTACAAACAGAGAAAGCTCACTCTCCAGTCACCAATTTAGCCCTACTAATAATAAACATGGGGTGGGAATTTAACATGAAGCTCTTCAATACTATAAGACCATTTAATTATATAAGCAATTTTAAATGTGCACAGTTATATAAACAAAACTAATCATTAAAAGATGAGAATACCACAAAAATGGCCAGGTTAGGAGAAAAAGGGGCTCATTTTTTTCCATGTCACCTTTGAGAGAAATGTGTAATTAAACAGGCCAAATGTATGCACTGCTGAGATGTAATACCACTTTATCTAAAATCATATCCCCTAGCACATCCCATCACAGCTTTGCTGACTTCTTTCCAAATTGAAATATAATTTTTCTCTCTTCTTTGATCTAAAAGAAGTCAAACTTCTTATAAAAAGAATCATTTTGGAGAAGTTAAAGGGCAAAGAGTTAAAACGTTGCTTATATCAGAAGTCTGTATACTTCGAAAGAGAAATCCATAAATGCCTTGGCAGCTCTCTGGAAGCACAGAAAAAAGACCAGGCATTTTAAATGAAAACTGTTCCCACTCGCTGATGCTTTCATCTCTATATGCAAGAGAGAGACCGGGTGGGATTCAAAAAGTTCATCAGCAACAAAGCCTCATCCTGTCCCATTTAGCAGTTGTATCAGTCTATTACCTGATGTTAGGATATATAAGACAGTTTCCTTCCACTAGGAAGAGTTCCCTAAAATGGGCACTGTCAAAGCTGGGAAATCTGAAATCTGACCTACTTTTTTCAAAAGATTTCCATGAATTTTGTGCTAAGTGTAATTCTTTTTACAGTTAGAGCTCTCCTTTCAAAAAGAACTGTTAACTGAAATATGCTGGCAAATTGCCTTACATTTTAAGTATCAAAATAAAAATCTATAAAATATGCACAAATTTCTCACATTTTTATCTGTAATACTGAATTCCCATGCTACTTTATGTATACATTGACTTTACTATCTGTTGTAAGCCCAATAAAATTCTGAATAAACCCACACTAAAAAATTATTCATTTGGAATACATTTATAAAACAAGAATAAACTGATTAGTCCTATGGGTAAGTTTGATAAAATACAAACGTGAATTTTAAAACACATGTTATCTGTAAGAAGAAGATTGCTTGTATTTACAAGGCTGTAATTTATAGTTTTCTATTTTCCGTTTAGGAATGAAGCATTACATTCTTAAGAGGGAAGAAGGTTAAGTAATTAATTAAAATTGAAGTTATTCAATACTTTTTAAAGAGAGAAATCTAATTTCTGGGTTCTTTCAAACTCCTGCTTGTCATAAAATGTCACTGCATTTCAAGTAAATTAAAAAATCAACCACACAGCATCACATTTATAAACTTTGATATCATTCTTGCAATTAAAATAAAGGTGCTGTACTCTTCCTACAACTATTCTGGAGAAATCACTGATAAATTGACATAAATTTAATTTCAAATAAAAGGATAAGAAAGCATACAGTATTATGGAAATTATATGCTTAAGACAGCATGGCACAATGAAAACATTTTTACCACATGATTTACAGTAATAAATCACTTCTTATATTTATTCATTTTTAAGATTACTAACTTCATTTTCCTTAAACAAGGTTTAAAAGTATAAAAAGTCTGTATTCACTATGCTTAATTTTCTATTTAACTATAATTTTCATTGAATTGAATGAGAATAAAGTGGTTATAAATATTCACAAATAAATGAAACAAAAAATTAACTTCATAGCCTAAAGCATATCCACAGACTTTATACTGTATACCTCATAAGAACAGAGTAAATGGATATGATAAACAGCATAATAATGGACTTCAGTTTCTTCAAAATGATAATCTTATTAACTAGACATTTATTACCCTAACTTCAAGGTTCTTTAGCATATACAGGAAATAAAATGACTCTGTGCCCATAAAAAGCATAGCAAGATGAGACAATAGATCACTATGGGTATTTCTTCCATTGTGTCAATATTAAGTGAAACTCTAGGACAAAAGTACTCAAAACAGATAATTCCTATGATGTTCAAACAATGCATAATTCAAGAATATCTAAACTGAACAAAGATTAAAGAATACTTTTGATAGCCTTAAATTCTAGTAATAAACACAGAAGATAAAAATAAAAAGAGTAATGATTATACTCTCCAAATACTTGCCATCAATCTTTGCCTATTACTCTGCAAAGGTCTATTAAATATATATTGTTAAAATTAATCATATAAAATACACATTCATTCTTGAAAGCTAACGTTAGAAGCTATAGTGTTTAATAAAAATCCTAAATATGAAAATGCAAGTTATAAACACAGAGCACTAGGATTTTATAAACAAAGCTAATACCCTAGGATAGTAAGAATTGGAATGAAGGCACAGATAGGTAAATTTATAAGCAGCATTAGGGACTGAAATTCTCCAATTAAAATTCACATTAAAAGACATCCCATGTCCTCAAATATAATATATAATATTCTAGAAAAAGGAAAGAATAAATGAGGCTAATCTTACCACTACTGCTACAGAGAAGTTATAACTGAAAGCTGTAGTTTCAATCTTTTTTTCTGCTTCTTTCTTTTATCATAAATAAATATGTTTATGACTTTATTTTCTGTCTGGCTTATATGCACAAATCACTTTTTGAAACACTGTGTATTATAAAAGAGCTATCTATGATTTTTGTACATAAACTCAATGGGGAAAATAAACAATAAAAGTTATCCTAGTTGTATAAATAGAACTAAATTCCTAGGAGACTTTAAAGGTGAGTGTTAAAAAATGTGTTTTTGTCTCAGAAATCTAAGGAAAATCAGGATAAGCCTAATTAAACTGAATATACTCAAGATTTTTTTCTGTATTTTGTTTGCATATATGTGGGAAGGAAAAGTAGAAAATGTAAAAATTTTGCAATATCTATACCCATACTCAAGTTCTTGCTTTCTCTTTGCCTAGTAGAACAGTATATTATATAAAGTGGTGAGGATGACAATGACATTATGACAAATAGGAATGGAATCAATGCAAGATGCAATAAGCCAATCTAGCTCTTGAGAAGATAATGGTTTTTATGAATGGCTTTACTGAGTTGCACATAATTAAAAATGTATTTGGACAGACTTAGAAACTGAAAAATGTGTTCAGAAGTATTCTCATGCAGAGATGGTACTTCAATAAAACCCAATTGAAAAGATATATTTTTTCCTAAAATTAAAAGCTCCAATTCTTAGAAAATAACTTATTTTCCTCTGAAAATATCATTTGTGATATCAGAGAAAAAGAATTCATTTCAGATAAGTCTTAGTTAAAAGAATACTATGGCCCGAATTTCCATCGATTTAGCTACATAAGCAGAGCTAAGTCATACTGGCTCACATTAATGTCTTAGCCTAGAAAAGACAGTGCTAACACTAAAAGCAGAATTATTATGAAAATCATAATTCTTAAACAAAAGTTTATAAGTGTACCATTGCTATTTCAACACTTACGGCTATCGTAACATATGTTTCCTAGAGCCCTGCCAGTTTGAAGCAGCACTTCCTGGTCTTTGCTATTTAGCAGCTGCACCAGTGGTGAAATCAATCCTGCATCCACACATGGAATTCGCATAAATTCTGAAAAGAAGAACATATTTAATTAAAAATATAAAGATTCTCAATTACATAAAAAACCTCCCCTAATAAAATAAATATCTAATATTAAAATGTTTAAGATGGCTTACTATCTGAAGAGTACATTTCTGTCTAAAAGTATCATTACAACCTTACTAAATACTTCATGAAATAAGTACACAAAAATGAGTGGGGTCATATTTTTCTTTGCTGATAGTCTCTACCATAAACCAAAAGAATTTTTCATTAACTTTCATTATACCTAATTTATCACTATCTTCTTATACCTGGATGTTATAAGAGGAGGAGTAGGGGAGGAGTTGGAGGAGGGGAATAAGATGTAAAGGTTTGTTTGCTTTTACACATTTTCAACTTCAGTTATCAGCACTGTAGACACATAATAGTACCTAGCTTCAGAAATTTGTTGTTGTTATTGTTATTATTATTAGACACTGAGAGTACAATTCTAAAAAGGAAGAAATATTCACAGATACTTCCTCTTTTACTTATTTTTCCTTTGCCTCAAATCCATCTTAAATCTGTTATATAGGGGAATACTTTATTTAAAAGATATCAAAATCTTTTACTGCTATTTATGGTCATAGCTAGGCTCCCACGTTAAACTTGCCCCTGGAACTTCTTACTAATACTCTGGATTTTGAACATCAACACATAGTCAGGTATGCTAATTTTTAGAGAGTTCCTTTTGTATATACAAATTTAACCATAATTATATTTTATAATTAATCTAAATCTAACAAGTATATGCTAATAGTTCTCTTCTATTATTATATAATGTGCACAGCAGAGTGACGATGAACAGATCAACTTCCAATTTCTTTTTTTCTCTGGTTCACACAATCTTCTTTCATTGTCAAGTTTCTAACCAGAAGAAATATAAGGCCAGTTAATATCTCTGTTGGGTCATGTTGCATTTCTGAAGATATTTATTTAAAAAGAAAGACTCTAATCCACTTTCTCAGCCAGTCACTTAAAAAAAAAACAATGTGGCGATTAAGCAGTAAACAACCATTTAAATGGATCCCATTTATTTTAACCAGTAGGGATTAGTGGCATGCCCTTAACAAGCCTCTGATTAAAAGTATAAATGCTATAAATTATGTCTTTAAAACATAGTTGTCATCTACTAGAGTGTAACTAGAAGCAACCTCTAGCAGCAGAGTTATCATGCAACTGTGACCAAGTATTATGAGGACTGATACTATTAAGTAATAAGATCATATAGGAATGGCAATCCATTTCAAAAAAAATCTACTCAAAATTTCTCAATCCATGTTATGTGTGTGTGTGTGCTCATTCTTAAGAAAAAAAGTTTTAAGATAAAAATTGATTTCTGGAAACTATACTGTATTTCTAATGAAGTTAAAAATAAATTACTTGATCTTAAAAATCAAGCTGCTTTGCATCTAAGAAGATTTAGATAGTGGTTGCCCTAAGTTAACAAACAATATCTGAAGGGGTTTCATTTTCAAACTAGATCTGCTTCAGGAGTTCTTTGTTGTCCCAAGGTGATCCCTATCTATTCAGAGCAGTTCAAATCTGCTTGAAGTACACTAAATACTCCAGACCACTAAGAATCTCTGAACATTTATGACCAGCTCAACTCCAAAGCACAGCATAATGATTATAATTACAATAGCTTAGATGTACATACAAACAATAGATGGTCAGTTTTCATTAACAACCAAAAAATGATTTACCAATATAGAACCTCATTGGAACTTGAAAGGTATTTTGAGCACCTCTAAACAAATGAAAAAATTTCATGGCAATTCTTTTTGGTAACACACATATGAACAAGTTGTTTTACTGGGCTAAAAACATACTTTACAATGTCACCTGCCACAGTGATTACACAATGTATAAAATTAATTGTGTAAAACTGAAGCCAGAATTTTAAAGTTTCTTTTTTTAAAGTATAATATATGCAACTTACTAAAATAAAAGAACTAAAATAATATCAAACTTTGACAAACTGAGGCATACTAATGGTATATTACATTTCGCATGGCCTCTCCTTTTGCTGAAAAACTGCTTTAAGAAGTCAGTGTTTTTCTCAAACTGACTAAACTGAAATCATACACAAATATTTCTGCTACAAAATTATTCTTCCAAAGAATCTCCTCTCACTGGATATAAACCATATATAATGGGATGGCTATTTTATAATCTATGCTTTGCTGTCATTACATGGAAACCTAAGAAATAAATGTTTCTCATGAAGATGAATTCAGAAAACAGAATATGTATTCCGACTACACTGTTGCAGTCAAGTGCCAACGTCAGTAGGTCAAACTAAAAAAAAAAAAAAAACAGTGAGTTTATCTGGATATAACACAAACCAACGTATACATTGAAAAAGGGTAAGCTCTCATGTGACAATGAAGACGAATGACTCAGTGGCAGCTCAAGAATCCTGTAACCAAAGCTATAAATGATACAGGTACAGGAGGGACCAGCAGTGCTATTCTTTAATTCTACTCTGAAGGAATGGAATAGCAAATGGGAAATGTACAAATAGAATGACTATAATGATAGTCATTTTAAACAACATCTCATTACATGAAAAAAGTCAAAGAAAAGAAAAATAGAAAGAAAGTAAAAAGGTCTAATCTACAAAATTAAAACATAAATTAATAAAACATACTGACAGGTAGGGTGTAAAACTGAAGATGTTCCCAGCAGAAAAGTTCTTGAGGAAAACCTCACCATTTTTGGCTATTTCTGCTATGATGTTAGCTACTTTGGCTGTGCAGGAAGACTGTGGAACCAACAGACTTGCAAACAGTTGAAGTATTCCACTTCCTTGGATTTTTTCACTTGTTTCCATATCTGAAAGAAATACGTACAAAGAGCTTCAGTGAACATCTTCAACACTAGCATTGACAACTTCATCTACAATAAATTCTTTCTTTAAGAATTTTCGTTATAAAGCAGAAACTAATAAAAAAAAAGAATTTTCACCATCCATAATAGAAACAGTTCATTATATATTAAAATGTGTATATTTATATAAAATTACCTTCAGTTCCACAAGCTGCTTTTATGTTCAGTTTTTATCTATGCAAAACTTTCTAATACAATCTTTTCTAAATCTACAGATTATAAAGGAATCCTTTCTGAATATACCATTTGCATACCAAACTTACTTCTCAATGTTATTTCCAACACTGTCTACTCAGAGTAGGAATGCTTTACTTTCTACTTCCCTTCTGAATTCTCTAACAGTGTGTTATTAATACATGTGAATTCTATGATTACCTATAATGCTACAGCAATTAAAAAAAATAAGTGGCAACTAAATGTGCAAAAAACTCACCTCATATCATTTTATATGGAGTGACAGAAGAGACTATTCAGTTCCATATGATTACTATGTTTCTCACACAACTTATTCAAACCACCACTAATGAAAAAGGGAAATAGTAAACAGCAATAAGGCCATGGTATTCAGAACTCTATCTGGTGATATAGAAATTCAAGAAGACCTACTTCTTTCCTTTTCTGTCCATCTTTGTTAAAATACAAATAAAGAGCCTTTGTATGAAATCAAGCCGCTTCACGTAAAAAGCATGACCTATTAAAATAAAAAACAGGAACACCTGGAATGATGATGGAAATAAAGACAAGCTCAAGGAAACAAAATTTAAAATTACTATTTGGCTCTTAACAATGAAGAGGAATGGCATTGTTTAAAAACAGGGAGCTATAAGGCTCATTAAAACATTTTATTTAAATTTATTTCTATGTGTAGCTCCTCTATATCCTTTACATCCTTTGGTTATACAAACAAACAAGAGAACTCTAAAGATTTCTTGTTAAGTAAATAGCAGCTGCTCTGATCAACAGAGAGTAGGAAATCATTTTTAATAATTTGAGAAAGTCTACAAAAAATTATCTATTTCTTTATAGTAAGTGCTGATTGTTTAGCTCAGTGTTTTTCAAACTCTGGGTCCCAATCCATTAAGAACCCTGAAATCAATCTGGTGAACAAGGACCAGCAATTTCTTAAAAAGAGAAATAGAATCAACAATATCCACAACAACAACAAAAGAATAGAAAAAAATTTTTTTGCGGACAGTAAGGTAAAACACTGAGTGAAACACATGCACATGTAACTGTATGTGTATGCTTACTGAATGTAAGATGTACCACTAATCATAGATTCTGGTCAAAAAGTTAAAAAGCAATGTTCTGTGTAACCCAAGACTAGCCAGGATTCTGGGTTAAAGAGGTATAACACTCTTAACATCATCAGGAGAAGCTAGAATTGCTGAATGGCTGAAGCAATAGAAAATTATATGGAAAATTATTTATAAATTTGTAAAAATGGAAAATTGTAAAAGTTCCATGGATTTGTTATCTTAAAAACATTTCTTTGCAATTACTGTAGTTACTTGGGTGTATGTGCATGTTTATATATGATACTAGTACAAAAGATCAGGTAATCAAAATTAGTCAGTGTTGAAACTCCATCCATGCATTTCCTTTTCCATAAGCCTAGTACACTTTAATACAGCTAATACTATTTTGGTTTCTTACATTTTATGTACTGTAATAAAAAAGGATATTTTGGAGATACTTTAAAACAGTGCTTTTTATTAGGTGAAGAAACAGAAGCCCAGAAAGATAAAGTAAACTTGTCTAAAGTCACCAATAATCATAGAGCATGAACAGCAAATTCAGATTCTACTACACTAACAATTCAACATGTGTATCACCTGGCAACCACTGGTGTTATTTTTTAGAACAGAAAACTTACTTAAGCATAAGTAAATGAAATTTGTCTTTTTGTACGCTGCTACTCACTGGTTTCTCACAATTCAGATTATTACAAATGTAAAGTACACATGATAGAACATAAACACAGGAGCTGTCCTTTCAGCAAGCTCATTTATAAAATACAACGTGGCTTTTCACTTTTGTTTCTTGGATTAAAAAATAAATTTTTAAGGTACCACATGAAAATCTGACACCAAGTTTCTATTAATTATTATTATTCTTCTTTCTAGCAAGAAGCCAAAAGAACTGAACTCAGTTTGCCATGTTAAAATTCTTCCTTTTCTGACCACTGCTACAACGGTAGAACACTGGGGTTGACTGCCCCAGGGGTCTTGTCCCACCATCTGCTGGTGCTAGGATGACAGCAAGAATCTGGCATAAGGCATGAATCATGATTAGATGTGAAGCTGAGGCATTTGTGTGTGTGGAGGCGAGCAGTTAACTGCAAATCACCCATGCACGTCTCATTTTAACTATAACTAAAAAAATGGCTTAACGTCAGAGCTGAATGTCAGGGGCACAGGGAAAAAAAGAAAACAAAACAATACAAAACTCTTGCACTCTGATGAGTTTCCATGGATTACAATCCAAGGAACTGGGAAAACAGTTATAATAAGATGAATCAAGATTTGGGAATAGTATTTTTTAATAGTATTGTCAGAGAAATAAAAGGGAAAATATAATCTGGTTTTTCATATAAATCTGACATACAATTTAGAAAAATAGAAAAGGAATTCTATTTACTTGCTAGCATGTGGATTTATATATAGGTTTAGAACTTAAATTAAACAGCTGGGAATTATCTTCTTTCGTTTGTCATAAAAATATAACGAGCCAAATACTGCTTATCATTAAAATGCCACTACCCAATAAACAATTACAAAGTTTCAGCCTCACTTCATATATGCTTTCTACACTGGCATTCTACTGCATCTCACAATGTGTACCTGTGAACTAAACATGTTCTCAGATATCGGTGAGCACCGTTGAAATGATTTTAAGAGAGCATTAAGAAGGCGTCAGTGGTGGTGTTTGCGGGTCTAAATGAATGACTGCTTGTAAAAAGAAATCATGTGTTGTGGTTAGGAGTCCTAAAAAAAAAAAAGGCAGACTTTTCATTATCTTTAGCCACACTACTACTGACATTGGAACTATACCCATTTTAAATATTTGCAGGAATCAATTCCACTTCTTTCTCCCCCTTCACATTTAAGTGCAGTCATAAAAGCGTTTGAGTATGCCTATAAATTATAGGCAGCTGGCAGTCCTTGAATTTTGAAGGACCCATACATGACGGGCAGTTGCTACTCTAAAATAGTATCTGTGGAGCTACGGCAGGAGTCATATCCATTAGAGTAGCCCTTGTAGTTCTGCAAGCACTCATTCTTTCTCTACAGTCCTATGTCCACACCCCACCTGACCTCCTGGTGGCAAGGAGCAGCTGCGTTATGAAACTGCCAGTGACAGAAAGAAAAAGAAAACTGGGCAATCGGGTCAGAGAAACTTGAAAGAAGAGTAAATCAAGAAGCTGTGCTACAATGCTATAGGGAGAGGAGAAGTTAAAGCACAACTCACAGAATTTCTCAAGACCAATAACCCAGTAGAAGACAGAGAATGGGTGGAATGGGAATGGGAATTTAAGATATGGCTTGAAAAATGCTAAAGTTCCCAACAAAGCTGCCAAGTAAACACACAAAAATAATTGGCTTTACAGGTAAATATCAAGAGCAGGTTTTCAGGTATGCTACTATAAGCTCAATTGATGATGTTATGTTAGCATATAGGCTTTATGAGGAGAAATTAATGAAAAGCATGTGATAGCCAATTTACAGTAAACTCCAAATTAGAAAAACAAAAATAATGACTGTTATTACTATGACTCTATTAGATTAAAAATGTACTTGGACTATTTACTTCTAGTTACGAGAACAATAAAGAATTGCTATTTTTACTTATATTCTATGTCCAAGGATCCTCGTGACTGATTGTGAAGAGAAGACTCAGATTTGGGACTGACTGCAAGGACAAGGAATATGACTCAAGGGCCATGTGTATCATTGTCTCTGGGGAAATATATATTTCTCAAGGGGTAGATTTTTAGAATAGGGTGTAACAAGAGATCTGGCCCTGTGCCTGGGAGATCTGATCCAGACCCAAGGTTTCATTTCCTACCACACAGACGAGACCCAAATCCTCTCTCCCTTTATCCAAAGGAAAACAAAGCCATGTGCGCTTAGATATACAATAAATACCTCAAATTTATCATTTCCAAAATCAAATTTACTCTCTTCCTTTCATTTTAGTCTCTATTGCAGTTAATGGCAGGGAACCCATCTAAGCCAGAAGCCCTATAATGATTATAAATTTTTCTCTTTTAGTAAATGCCTTGCTACCACCCATGTTAATCAGAAAGTACTGTAAGTTCTGTAGATTCCATCTGACTAGCATCTTGTGCATCTATCCTTTCCTTGTTACATTCATGCTACTTCCAGTTCTCAATTCTGACCTTTATTAAATGCAACAGCCTCCTCAAGAGTCTCCCTAACTCCAGCCTCCCCTGCAACTGTCATCTACATTGACAGCAGAATAAGCTTCTGGAAATACAAATTTTATGTCACTCCCCTACTTTAAATCTTTAAATGATCCTCTATAAGTTTTAATTAAACATTCAAGCACATCCATGATATTTATATTTCCCAACCATATCTCCTGATACTCCTCCATTGATATCTTACATTCTAGCCACACTAAAGTGCTTATAGAAAGCTAAATTAATCATTTTATCTCATACCTTCTTACTGCACTTTTTCCCTCTCTGAAATGCCACACCTACCCCACCACTATAGCTAATTCCTACACAGAGGCATAGTGTCCTCATTTAAAGGCACCTGACTGAGAGCCATTCAATCTTTTAAAAATACTTGACTACCATAAAAACTCATTTTTTAAAACAGACATGTGACATAGGCATGATAGGTTATGTTTTCTTCATACTACAAATAAAGCTATATGATTATATTGGAAAAGCAATAAGAAACCAATTTTTCTGATTCCTAGTCCAGTGCTCTTCCTAACACAACTGTTAATTTAGAAGATATATAGTGCTAACAATACCTTGACCAGATTCACCAAGTTATTACGTGACAAATATTTTTATTTAACATATTTTTCAGAAGTAAGAACTAAGACAACTGGGTAAGAAAGGGATGCGCAGTATTTCGAGATAGATAAATTGACTCAATGATTGAAGGAGAGAAAGGGAACTGTGTATAGAGAAAGTGAAACAGGTTTAAAATATATTTAAAACACATAAGAGGACTATACTGGGTATAAGATTATATAAACACATAAGAGGACTTATATATAGATATAAATATATATAAAACACATAAGAGGACTATACTGGGTATAAAGGGCCTGATAAATGAGAAATTAATGTTTCTAAAAGAAAATGGAAGTATATGGGGGGTTGTTATAAAATGCTTTTTCTTTCACTGATGAGAATCTTTTTCCCGCAATAAAGATTTTAAGCAAATAAAAGGAACATGAAGTACAGGAAAGAAAAGGATGGATATAGTCACGAAAAGAAACAGGGCAGAACAAAGACCCATTTGCACATGACTCACCACCAGAAAGAGGTCTCACTAAAAGATTAAGTTGTGAGAGTCATTTATAAAATTATAATAAATGATTTTGACACTTGTGCAGTCATTTCAATTCCAGGGATAATGTAAGCTGTGGGAGCTGGGGAAGTTATGTATTTGGAAATCATCACTAGAATAAGCGGAGAGATCTGCTAGTCTGGCTATTTTCCTTAAACTTACCACAAACTAGGTCAAAAGCAGTTGCTAAAAATTGAGTTGGTTAAAAAATAAAAGAAAGATATTTGCTCAGAAATACCCGGAGGAACTGTGCTAATGACTGTGGTAAAAGCAGAGTATATAACTAGAATCGTTCAACTATAAGTTCACAGTAATTACTGAAAACATGGTCCCTACGGTAAACGTGGATTTCCTCACTTCATACTAAGAGAATGAGGACATAGTAAAACACAGTGAAGGAATATTTTTAGTAAAAGATCCATCTCCATCCTCCTGTGAAACACCTTGGGGAAAAATATGAAGTAAACAAAGCTAAAGAGATGGGCATCTGTAGGTCACAGGGCAGAGTCTTCATGTTGGGATTAATGACCCTACAAAAATAGACCCGAGAGAGATGCCATGCTTCTTCCACCATGTGAGGTTCCACTGAAAAGACAGCGGTCTATGAATCAGGGAGAAGGCCCTCACCAGAATCTGCTGGTGCCTTGGTCTTGGACTTCCCAGCCACCAGAAGTGTGAGGAATACCACCTAGTCCAGGCTATTTTGTTACAGCAGCTCAAGTGGACTAAGACGTATGGCATAAAAGTCCTTTCATAACTTGACCCCTACTCCCTTTCCAGTTTCAGTTTCTGATTGAACTAGGTTTCTTCCCCACCACTGTGACATTGTATATGTTACTTCCATTGCTTGGGATGTTCTTCCCATAATCCTTGTGCCCTCACATTACCTGGGTAAAGTACACTGTATTTTCAAAATCCAGAATTCCCTGATCCTGCTTATCAAATTCACCCCTCTTCCCCAATATTCACACACAATGTTGTAATTGTTTCCAAGCTGTTAGAACCCATTTGGTAGCTGAAGACTTGGAGTAGATGAGATTATCCACAGAAGATGTCTTTTTACTGAGTCCCTACTATATCGGGAATATAAGCTAAAGGATACAAACCATATCCACAGTGAGCTGCCTAGTAAGAGAAAGAGAGAGGTAAATAAATTACCACAATTCAGTGTGACTGATAACACCATGGAACTTACATACAATGTATAATGGGAAGCAATCACAGTTCCATGAAGATCACATAAACAAGGTAACATTTAAACTGAGTTCTGAAGCCCAATAAAGCATGTTCTAAGCAGAAAAAGGAGAAAAATTTATTCCACAAAGAAGGAACACATAAAAAGCACTACTATCTGAAGCTAGAGACCCTAAATTTGTAATAGCAACATTCTGTACCACTGGGTGATTTTTTTTTACCAGCAGCTGGAGGCTGCCAGAATTGAGAAGTGGAAAAGGTAGATGGCTGATATTATCTAAGGTTTGAAGAAAAGGTAGGTAAAAGGAGAAGGATAAGAGAATACACCTATGAAACACCCATTTATCCATCAGAATCTAGGTGAAATGTCGGTCTCTCTATGACACTTTGAAAGACTCTTACAACTATGAATTGAACCCAGTTCTCTGAACACTTTGTAATCAGCTCTATTATATAACGTGTTATACTGTATTAAAACTTATCTGTTACTTGTCTATCCAATCGCTCCAGGGCAAGGTACCAACTAATGCATGGTGATACCCAATTAATGCTAGTTGAATAGAACTGCCCTGTGCTTAAGGAGTTTATAACTGAATTAAAAAAGGCATACACGCATAATTAATACACCGAAATAAGTTCAACTAGAGGGATGCATAAACTGTCCTACAGAATGCTAAAGATGGAGCAACTGAGTTACATTTATTAATGTTGTAGAAGTTGTAATTACTTTTAACAGAAAAGAGGATTGAGCTTATAAGGAGACTGTCTTATATTTTAAGAATTTTCTCATCAAGAATGGAAGTTTTTTTGGTAGCATTACCAATCACTAGCTCATGCAGAGACTAAACTTTTCACTTTGCATTAAGCTAATCAGGTCTCAGATTACATTTTTTCAAAAGCAAACATATGCAAAAATGTTCTTTAAACTTCAGACATCATTTTAGAAACTACTTTGTTTTTATCTTATCCCTCCCACATGCACACATCAGAAAGAAAAGGTGATCAATCCATAAGTAAGTTATTATGAGCAAAATGAAAACATTCTGTTTGCTCCTTTAGTACAAGGAGGAGAAAAGATGTGTAACACTTCAATATGGGCAGAGAAAATTACCAGCATCTAAGTGAACTCACCTCAGAGAACACTGTGCACTAAAACCCAGAATTTACATCCAGATGTCTCTTAAAAAAAAACCCACTACTCCGCCTTTTGGAGTCTCATTTTGGGGTTTATCACAACAAATACTAAAAAGCAGGTCATAAAATCAACCTTAGTAAAATCAACTATAGATTTGCTCGTGGAAACTTCTGTTAAGGGCATCATTCCTCACTAGCAGTTATCCCAACACGTAACTATTATGCCACACAATTCATTTTGATATGTCAGTAGAATATAGAGTCCACTTGTGATGGTTACTTTTACATGACAACTTGATTGAGCCATGGTACCCAGGAATTTGGCCAAACATTATTCTGGATGTTTTTGTAAGGGAGTTTTTGGATAAGATTAACATTTAAATCTGTACACTTTAAGCAAAGCAGATTGCCTCCTACAATGTGGGTAGACCTCATTCTATCAGCTGAATGTTTGAACAGAACAAAAGACTGACCACCCTGACCTCTTCTTTCCCCTACGTGCCCTGGAGCAAGAGGAATGCTGCCAGCAGAGTAATTCACGTGCAGGGTCATGAAATTTCACATAGTATTCTGTACTACTGCTCCAACTCTGAATAACTAGAGTCAGAAAAGAAAAATGACTTTGACTCTATCTAAATGTGTTGGCTTTCTGAAATCTCAAGAAATTACACAATGCACTGTTTGTTTTTTAACTGGTGATAAAACAGCCAAAATTTCCAAGTGAAGGTATCTGACAACAGAAGGCACTGAATGCTACTAAATTCTAGTAAAAAAAATGAGAGTATAAAGATTCTCTACATTATACAGTCCATTGTATGAATACTACCTAGAATATTATACCTAAACTCTATCTTACTAAGCACATGAAACGTTCACATTTTCTCAGTTACTGATGATTTTTGAGGAAAGAGGTTGTGTTTATTTTTACTTATTTGTTAATTTTTTTCTTTATTTTTGAAATAGTTGATTTACAATATTATATTGGTTTTAGGTGACAACATAATTATTCAATATTTTTATAGATTATACTCCATTTAAAGTTAGTACAAAACAATGGCTATATTTCCCTATGCTATACAATATATTCTTGTCGCTTATTTTATAAATAGTGATTTGTGTCTCTTAATCCCATACTCCTATCTTGTCATCCCTCGCATTTCCCTCTCCCCACAGGTAATCACTAGTTTGTTCTCTGTATCTGTGAGTCTGTTTCTGTTTTGTTATATTCATTCGTTTTATTTCTTAGATTCCACATATAAGTGATAACAGAGTATTTGTCTTTCTGTGTCTGACTTATTTCACTAAGCATAATGCTCTCTAGGTCCATCCACGTCCGTGCAATGGCAGGATTTCATTCTTTTTTATAGCTGAGAATACTCTAGTGTGTGTACACATACACCACATCTTCTTTATCCATTCATCTGATGATGGGTACTTAGACTGCTTCCATATCTTGGCTACTGTAGATAATGCTGCTATGAACATTGGGGTGCATGTATCCCAATGATCCAGTGTTTTCTTCAGATATATACCCAGCAGTGGAATTGCTGGATAATATGGTAGTTCTATTTTTAGTTCTTTGAGGAACCTCCATACTGTTTTCCATAGTAGCTACACGAATTTACAATTCCACCAACAGTGCACTAGGGGTTTCCTTTTCTCCACATCCTAGCTAATATTTGCTATTTGTAGACTTTTTGATGATAGCCATTGTGACAGGTGTGAGGTGATATCTCATTGTGGTTTTGATTTTAGTTATCTGATTAGTGATGCTAAGCATTTTTTCACATACGTTTTGGCTATCTGTATATCTTCTTTGGAAAAATGTCTATTCAGGTCTTCTGCTCGTTTTTAAATTGGGTTCTTGGTTTTTTTGGTATTGAGTTATATGGGTTGTTTATATATTTTGGATATTGACCCCTTATCAGTCATATCTTTGCAAATATTTTCTCCCATTCAGTAGATTGTCTTTTCGTTTTGTTGATGGCTTCCTTTGCTGTGTAAAAGCTTTTAAGGTAAATTAGGTCCCATTTGTTGATTTTTATTTCTTTTGCCTTAGGATACAGATCCAAAAAAATACTGCTAAGATTTATGTTGTGATTTGTTATAAGACAGTAAAATGACCATGAACCACACACAGTTAAGAATATGGTATATAATATTTTGGCCTTAGTATTCTTCATCAAGATCTTATTGTACAGCAAATAAAAATGTAGTATCTTACATCCAGTTAAAGAGATGTATAGCTGACTTAGCATACATTTATTTCTTCAACTCTTTTTTAATGTGCTTCTAAAAAGTGTTTCTTAATTTGAGACCTTTTCCACTTTCTGGCTATTCTTCCCTTACTCTGAATATTTCAAGCAAAGAGTTAACCTTTTACTCTCTATTTTGCCTTTAATGTTACTACTATTTTTCCTATTTCAACAATATTTGCAGTTGGTCATTAATATTCACATACATTCATAACTCAAAAACTGGAAATTGCAGTAGATAATAAATGAGTAACAGTGAAAAGTGAAATAACTTTGCTTTTGTTTATTTACTTGGTATAAAACATATTCCCATGGTATGGCATCTCTTCCAGTTTTAACATAATAGATAAACTATAGGTTTACATTGATTAAGATTCATATAAAATCAAACCTCCAAAAGGAGAAAAATTTATTTCAATTACCTATTTTTCTGGCTAGTGTTTCTTTTTCTTCCTCTAAGCCAAATGTTAGAAATTTAAAAAATGATTATTAATGCCAAGTAATTAAAGTATGTTTTAAATTTATAAAATAATTTATATTCATATTTCATTAAATCTTGACATACCAAAATTCATATAACATTACAAATGTCTAAGAGAAATCTATATAAAACTACACTGTATAAAACTACATGTAGAACTAAATTTATATCTATGTAAAACTATATTAAAATGAAGTAAGAAAAATAATAAGCAATCAAGTTCACACTGTCAGGGTTGAGTAATACAAACTAACAAAAAAATGAATATCTCAATTTATAGCTATAAACATAATTCAAAGACTGATATAATATGACCTTGTAATTGTAACCAAACAATTATCTGGTGGCAAAATTAATGCTCCACTGACTGTAGTTTTGAACCTTTGGGGGCTGTAAATTATGAAATTAAGAAATTTCCTAAAATGTTTATCAGACCATTTAATAATCATTCATTCTAAAATAAATAATTAACATTATTAATTTTAATTATTCTTTAGGTACTAATTCTCAATAGGTAAATGTTTGTCCCTGAATACACGAAGGAAGATATAAATTATACTGAACCTCACTATTCTACTAAATGACATTGAATCTGAGATTGTAAAACTACACTGTACTTTCCATTCTTAAGAAAATCTTCCTCTAGAACTAATGCTCTCAGCAAATAATTTCATTATAAATAAACTTTAAAATAATAAAAAAGAACAATGTTTACTATTCTTATATTGAGTAGGCTAAAGACTTATGGTTTAGAGGTACCTGCTCTTGATTTTTTTAAGAAAATCATTCTTTAATTAAGACTATCTTCTTAACATGAAAAAGGACTTTTATATTAAGTCCAGAGGTATTATATTGAATGGTGAAGCATCAGAAGGGCTGCCACTAATATCAGAAACTAAAATAAGATACTACTCATACCATTGTTATTTACTATTTTGCTGGCAGTTCAAGCCAACTCAATAAGTCAGCTATAGTTACAAGGGAAAGAGGAAACAAAAGTAACACCTTCTGTATGTTCTGACTGCAAAACCCAAGAGAACTAGCTAAAAAATTATTTTAACTAATAAGTGAGCTCCAAAGGTAGCTGAATACAAATAAAAGATATAAAAATCAATACAGCTTTCAAACTGATCTCTAACAAAACGGCCTGGAAGTTATAATAGGAAAAAGTCCATTTGCAAAAACAACCAAAATAATGTAGAATACATAGGAAAAATGCTTTAAATAAGATATATATGGAAAGCATGTGAACCCAATTACATAATCTTAATGAGACACAAAGAAAACTTGAGGGCCTCCCTGGTGGAGCAGTGGTTGAGAGTCTGCCTGCCGATGCAGGGGATATGGGTTTGTGCCCCGGTCCGGGAGGATCCCATATGCCACAGAGCGGCTGGGCCCGTGAGCCATGGCCGCTGAGCCTGCGCATCCGGAGCCTGTGCTCCGCAATGGGAGAGGCCACAACAGTGAGAGGCCCGCGTACCGCAAAAAAAAAAAAAAAAAAAAAAAAGAAAACTTGAATAAAAAAAAGATATAATTTATGTTTTTAGAATAACAAACTATTAAGAAGTTTTCAATTCTTTCCAAATTAATTTATAGCTTATCCCAATTTCAACAGCATTCTCCAGGAATGCAACAAAGTATTTACACAACTTCTCTGATATAACAAACCCATGAAAATAAAAAACTTTGAAACAGATTTATAAAGAGGAACTTTCTCAATAAAGCTACTATAATTAAAATAGCACGGTTACAACACAATAATGGACAAACAAATTAATGGAATGAAATAAAACCCCAAGACTGGCCCAATTATATTAAACTAAGTAGTTATTATATGATAAAAGGAACGTCCTCAACCAATAAGGAATAGATTAAATGACACATGGTGTTGGGAAAATTGATTGTCTAGAAAATAATAAAATTAAATCTCACCTATACCATATATAAAAATAAATAATTGGATATAATAAAATCAAATAAGTAAAATAGCAAGAATACATGTATTTTATATAGAGGCTTCCTTTAGTAAAAATAATGATTCATTAATTTCTCAAAATGTCACATTTATAAATCCCAAAGTCTACCTAATGGTGAAACTTTAACCTTTGTTTTACAACGCCAAGTGGGTACTCAGGAAATCTGAATTACAAGAGGTAAAAGTGAAAGCATTTAGACTATGTAAGAAAGCTTTCTAGAGGAAACAACCATCATGACTACCAAGTACTACAGGAGCTAAAAAGCAGTATGCTACTGCCCATACCTTTAATATCAGGTTCAAACATCCATAATCACAGCAAAGACACTGAAAATAGGTTAATTTAATCAATCTCTTACTTTAAAGCATTTTCCTTTAAACATCAAACTACATTTTTCTGTTGAGAATATATAATTCTTTTTTTTTTTTTACAGTCACTCTGCTCTTTAACTCAATTCACAGAACTGCTGAAAAAGTAGACATTTCTATTTAAAAGTAGAAAAAAAGGTTTGTATACAAGGTATTTCTTTTATACAAGTATATTACACAGCTTGGGGCAGTAACAGGTCCGAAAAGCTCTTCTCACCCACTGATACTTTAAGCCTAGGAGGGAAGAAGTCTGTCACGTAGGGTCTGGTTCTTGCTTGATTTGAGAGCTTCTATCAGTCTCTATTTCTTCTGTTGCAGGAACCTCCAACTGGCTTGGCTTGGCTGATTTTTGGATTACAGGCCTTCTGACTCACTCTGATCAACCAACTGGTTATTAATCACAAGTCCTGGAAATGGTCTAATGACTGAATTTAATGAACTCAGCACGTGGAAGGCTCACCCGAGGGTGTGCCATTCTGATGACCATCTACTTTTGGCATTCCAAGGCTGGAGAAGATCCTCAGAAACAAAGCCAAAATTAAGTTCATCATTAAAAAGCCTGAAATGTTTGAGACAGCAATTAAGGAGAGCACCTCCTCCTCTAAGAGCCCTCCAAGAAAAATAAATTCGTCGCCCAATGTTAATACTACTGCAACAGATGCTGAAGATCTTAACATCATTCAGGTGACAATTCCAGACTATGATAATGAAAGACTGTCAAAAGTTGAAAAAGTTAGACAGCTAAGAGAACAAGTTAATGACCTCTTTAGTCGAAAATCTGGTGAAGCCACTGGTATGGGTTTCCCTGTGAAAGTTCCCTACAGGAAAATCACAACCCTGGCTGTGTGGTGGTTGATGGCATGCCTCCCGGAGTGTCATTCAAAGCCCCCAGCTATCTGAAAATCAGCTCCATGAGAGAACATATAATTCTTATTAATTCATTTCCAATTCATTATAGTAATTAAAAGTCCAATCTGCATGCCTCATATTTTTTGACATGTTCAGGACATATTGGGTTAGTGTTTAATTTGAGAAGCCAGTTAACATCTATCAAGCATATGGCCACAGAAGACCTACAGGTAGCTGCAGTTACACAGTTAAATGGGACCCTGTCAGAAACAATGTTAGGAAGACACAGCAGCACAAACCCATCAGCTTCTCCCTCAACAACTTAGTGACAGTAAGTCAGTATTAGTGTTTTACTGAGGATGGTAGATCTTTTTCAGTATATATTTGGCATATAGTATCATTTCAAATCACATTTCTCTTACATATTTTACTGTCAGGAACATAAGAAGTTTTTCAAATTTAGCAAACTTAAGAAGCAAAAATGATATCATTTATTAATTAGCTAGTGTAAGAAAATCCAGATTCTCTGTCAATGCTTCAATCACAAACTACAAATACCAATGGAGGCTTATCTCCTTCTGGAGATTGTACATAATGAGAGCTTTCTTTGCCCCTTATGAAGTACAGTGCTTAAAAGCATATTAGAAGGCAAACAGCACCCAGTACCATGTTATTATCTTCTGTTACTAATCTTGTGACCTGTGAAAGATTTCAAGATGGTCTTTCTCATTACTTCAATCAGATTCAAGCCTTTCTGTGACCCCTCTTCTACGAATTCCTGGATATAAATATATTTGAATATATACTGTCTCTTCTTTCTGCTTCTGACTAACATATATCTTGGACCTATATGCTACGACTTCCTTAGAATCTAACCCTAGGATAATGAACTTAAGGTTCATTATTTTAAATGGGCTCTTTTAAAAATGTCCGCTCCTCCACTGAATAACCCAACTATATTTTATTGATGACAATGATGATGATTTTGTTTCTAAGCTGCATTTCCATCATAGCATACTGGCTGGTCCAATTCTTAAACCACCCATAATTCAAGAAATGATAGCCTATAAAACTCCAATAGAAATATTTATAAATATTTTATAAAATTTAAAAAATAAGATTCAATATGTAATCAATAATTTTAAAAAGGTTTAATGAGATATTTTACTTTTGGGGAAGTACTAAGTCTTTAAAGTATAGTATGTGTTTTACACTTATGGCGTACCTAAATTCAGACTAGCCTCATTTCAAATGCTCAATAGCCATGTCAAAGAATGGATACTGTATGGGACAGCACAAGTTTAGAAGATTCCTCTGGAAGGCTAATGAGCATAGTATTCCCTACGTTTTTCCACGTTTAACAGAATTTTTCTATAGCCTTGATACTTACTGAGCACCTTGGCTCAATATAAAATTCTTATTCCTTTAGTTTTCTGAAAATACTGCTCTAATATTGAATTGTTTTGCATATTGTTGTTGAAGAGTCTGATGCCAATCTAATTTTCTTTTCTTTTTAAATAACTTGATCTTTTAACATGGAAGCCTGGAGGATTTCTCCTTTGTATTTATTTTTACCTTTAAAGTCTAAAAGTTTTGCTAGACTTCTTCGAGGTCAACTTTCACAAGTACATTCTAGGCCCTTTCAACGTATAGATTCTGGTCTTTTTATACTTCAGAAAAGTTCATACTTTTAAATATTAGCTCTGTTTCAATGTTTTGTTTTTCTCCTTGAGGATTCCAGTTGCACGTATGCTGGATCTTTTTGCCTATCTTCTATATTAATCATTTTCTCTTTGATCCTTTATTCTGTCTTCATTTTGCTCACTTTCCTCAATGCTCCTTATTAAATTTTCAGTCACCTCTATTCTTCCTTGGTACCTTGTAATTTAGTCTTACTTTTTAAAATGATTCCTTGTCTTCATTATCTTCTAGTCAACTCTTACTTTACATCTTCCTAGTAATTATCCACTTTGGTTCCAAGTTCCTGAATTTCTTACCCAGGTATTCTTTTTCCTTTTCATATCTGCAAAGGCTTAAGGATGCTTAATATAGGTCATGGTGTTCTGTTACTGATAACCACTTCGTGGGTGGTTTAGGAGAAAAATATTCAATAACTAAAATTTTTTGATTCTTATTTTCTGCTTTGTTCCTTGTAGCACCTATGTATGTATATAGCCTGCAATTTCCTATTCAGTGTATAGTTTTTCTTTTCTTTAACTAGCAGTAAAAGTTGTATGCAGGAAGAGTAAGGATGAATTCTCAGGTTTTTTAGTTCAAAAGCTCCCTCTTCTAGGGCTTCCCTGGTGGCGCAGTGGTTGAGAGTCCGCCTGCCGATGCAGGGGACACGGATTCGTGCCCCGGTCTGGGAAGATCCCACATGCCACGGAGCGGCTGGGCCCGTGAGCCATGGCCGGGGGTTATTAGTGTGTCTTCTAAGAGTATGATTTTCTTATTTCTACAGAGCACTTACTTTCTCCATCTTGCATCCTTCTTTCCCTTAAACACCAAGTCTGCAAGGGAGAACAATTTCATCCCCCAAAGCGGCACTCTCCTGATCTGTTGCCTAGGGTCCTGTGTACTTTTAAGTCTCCTCCTTTTGATTCCCAATAGCCAATACTCCAAATTGAATCTAAGACCAGATCTTAGAATTTTCCCACCAAGTTAAGACTTTTTCTTTCTAAAGGCAATTTTAACTGTAAACTATCACCCCTAGGCTCCTGATTCAAGCCCTCTCATCTTTTCCATGTAGTCTCTGCAGTCTTCATGAACTCCCTCTAAAAATGGGCTCTGAAGCTGAGTAGGCTAGATTTGGATATTAATTTCTCTCTCCTAATAATCTGAAGTTCTTAGTGTGTCTCCAGGGCATAGGTTATAGATATTTGATTTTATCTGATTTTTTGTTGATTTGTATGGCTTTTTAGACTGTGTAGAAAAATTCAAACTTAGGTGGCCACCACTACTCTATGGCAATTCAGGGTTCTTAATTCATCAAGAATTGTCAGTGTCTTTTTAGTTGACCATGTTCTCTAGTTCAGTCTAGTCTCCTCTATTCTTAAAATACTATCTTTATTTAGTAAAAACTGAATCTTTGGTAATTTATGATTAACACCAGTCATAAGCCCTCATTAATGATGGACACAATAACTAAAAGAGCCACATAATACAAAAGTATATAAAGGAGGTGAACACCATAACGAATTTAGCTTGCAAAGAAAACTGCAAATGTATCACTCTGTGATACATTTGATAACTTAGGGTAAAAAACTGAAATCTAGATATTACTGTGAAATAATTAAGTGAAATAAATTTTCATTTCTACTAAAACAGCAGCAATCTTTCATGCTCAGTAAATGAAGATTTAACAAGGTTATTGAAAAACAGTTGGTAATAAATTTCAAAGTCCCTTACTTAGGAAATAATTTTGATACATGACAGTAAGTCTGTTCAGAAATATTAAAGGCATAAAGCAGACTAAAAGCAAACAACAACAGACAATTCTTACTGTTAGAGAAGATTTATAATCTACATTAGTAGCTTCTGTACATAATTTGATATGTTTAGGATTATAGCCTAGTAGGGAGCCAAAAATCAACATACTGAATAAAGAACAAGCGTTAAGAAATAACCTAAGAATTCAACAGGTAGATGAGTATTACAAAGTTAGGAATATGGAACTAGATACTAAATACTTTCTTCTTTAAAAACAAGTAAACTGATGTTCTTTCATAGGGTTTTCTATAGATAATAAACAATTACGTGACACTTGTATGAAATAGGAATTGCCACTATATACACTTGTCAATATTTCCTGAATCTGTTCTTTAAAAAGCTATAAAATGTTGCTTCCTTTTTTCATTTCTCTTCAACAATTTCATCTATCTGTGTACCAGTCTTTCCAGGAGAGGGCTGAGCAAGCCTCCACGTATAACCAAGGATATCACCTCCATGTCCTTCAGGTCCTGAACAAATGGTCCATTTAGAAAATACTACTTGTTTTTCACACAGAGAGAAAACTGGGCCATTTAAAACAAAAAAGTTATAATAAAACAATGCTTAAAAAAATGAACTTGAGATACTCAATTTATACAGACTAATTACAAGATTACGTAAATCTGCCTATACAGGCATGTGTAAAAATCAGGTCATTATGTGGTTCTATCCAAAAGAATATTCTGTGATCATGGAAATAGTTTATACCTGTGATCCCCAATAAGGCAGTCACCAATCAAACATGGCTATTGAAAAGTTAGACTAAAGAACTTAATTTTTTTTTTTTTTTTTGGTGGTACGCGGGCCTCTCACTGTTGTGGCCTCTCCTGTTGCGGAGCACAGCCTCCGGATGCGCAGGCTCAGCGGCCATGGCTCACGGGCCCAGCCGCTCCGCGGCATGTTGGATCTTCCCGGTCCGGGGCACGAACCTGTGTCCCCTGCATCAGCAGGCGGACTCTCAACCACTGCGCCACCAGGGAAGCCCAAGAACTTAATTTTTAATTAAATTTAATTGTTAAAATTTAAATAGCCACCTGCATCTATTATAGTGGAGAGTACAGCCTTACACATTCTCTCTTATTCTTTTTCTTTACCACTGTGACCCTTATCCAGATGTTTTTACTGAACTCCTTATTTTATTTTATTTTATTTTTTGCGGTATGCGGGCCTCTCACTGTTGTGGCCTCTCCCGTTGCGGAGCACAGGCTCCGGACACGCAGGCTCAGTGGCCATGGCTCACGGGCCCAGCCACTCTGCGGCATGTGGGATTTTCCCAGCCCGGGGCACGAACCCATGTCCCCTGCACCGGCAGGCGGACTCTCAACCACTGCGCCACCAGGGAAGCCCTTGAACTCCTTATTTTAAATCCCTTCTCTGATATCTCTAAGATTAAATAGCTTGACATAATTATAATCTCAAAAGCAAAAAATTACTAAAACAGAATTTTAAAAGCTACCTTAAATGTGCTTTTTGATGAAGAGTACTGCAATCAATTATTTTAAATTTTCTAATCACAGTTTACTAAAAAAGAAAAAAGAAAAAAAATGCATACATATCAGAGTGCTTGAAACTGAATTCTAACAATACAGTCTATACTTCCTCCTGAATTATTTGTCAGCTACATAATTAGTCCCAGGATAAAATAATGGCATAATTAAAAACAAGTACAGCATAAACCACAGCACAACCAAGGAGAATTAAGGAAACAAATGAAAATTATTCTGTATCTGTCTATTCATTGTGATAATAGAGAAATTAGTGAATAGAAATATGATGGATCAAATGTAACAATACAATGTATTAGTCAATGAAGAGTTGTATAATTTTTATCTCTAGTATTATTTACCACGCCACCAAAGATCAAGTGTTACCTCAGTTTTACAGGATTTTTGGATGACTGCTGATGGCTCTTTCCAACTAAACCTAAGCATACACATTATTTTAAAGTAAAATGATTAAAAAGATCTCAGAAAAAAAATTTCAAGTGTTTTAAGCTTCCTCTCTGTTTCTTTCTTTCTTTCTCTTTCTTTTTTTCAAAGCTTCCTCTCTGTTTCTCCTCCCCACATATAAACACAGTCTTTTTTTAAAGCATAAATGTAGGTGTTAAGAAGAAAAACAACTTTGGTGCTTATCTGTTAAGAACTGCCTCTCTCTGGGACTAGTATTAATGCCATCACCACCAATCAATTCCACCTTTCTTCTGCCTATCAACTTGGCTTTCAGTATCCTGGGGGAGGCGAGGTAAGTAGGAGGGTGAACATGTAAAACAATCTCAGTATTCAGGGATAGGATTCAAAAGAATTCAAGTTATGTGAATGTAAGTTATGTGCTAAACTACATACCAATTTCTGAATGACTGCTGATTTGATTTTTTGTTTGGCATTTGAGTAAACATAATAAAACTTACTATTTTTTTTTACATCTTTATTGGAGTATAATTGCTTTACAATGGTGTGTTAGTTTCTGCTTTATAACAAAGTGAATCAGTTATACATATACATATGTTCCCATATCTCTTCCCTCTTGCGTCTCCCTCCCTCCCACCCTCCCTATCCCACCCCTCCAAGCGGTCACAAAGCACCGAGCTGATCTTCCTGTGCTATGCGGCTGCTTCCCACTAGCTATCTATTTTACGTTTGGTAGTGTATATATGTCCATGCCACTCTCTCACTTTGTCACAGCTTACCCTTCCCCCTCCCCATATCCTCACAGTATGGAGGTTCCTTAAAACTTACTATTTTGAGCCAAGGCTTGAAGTAGACAATCCAAGCATCCTTCTAAACTATCATCAGTTCTGTCAACAGCTGTTATCTTCAGCTTCTTCAAGGTATCACTGAGATTATCTGCTTAGAGAAAAAAGAGCAATCAGAAACCTCTCTAACCATCATGTTACATGATAAACAGTACCACGAACAGGCATAAGGCTCCCATTATGGTGAATTAATTTCCACATACATTCCAAAATGGCAATGGACTATACAATTACATATTTTTTAAATAAAATTTTATCCATTTAACTCATAAAATATTCATTCTGTATCTGTAAGATACCAAGAATATTCCATAGATAGTCACAGAACACCTTTTCAGCATTCTTGTACCTTATTTAGCTTGTTCAGGAACAAGCCACGGTTAACTGAAAAAAAAAAAAAGTCTACAAAAAATTACATAGCTTTGCAAATAATACTTTATTACATTTTTGGCTTCCTCTGTTGTATTTTAAATACATAAAATGAATATGAAGGTTTAGAAAAGTTTCAAAATGATATGACTTAAAATAATAAAGTCTGATGACTATAAAACCTGTTTTAACAATGCCACTTAAAAAACGCTTCAAAGTACTGCTTTAAGCCAAAACATGTACATTTTGGATTTTAAAGCAATGCTCTCCTCCTAAATTATAAATAGATTCCTCTAGACCATAGATTGTTAAAAATCTTTTTACACTATTAAAAATTATTTAGGACCCCAAAGAGGTCTTTTTAAAATTTTTTATTCAAGTTTAGTTGATGTATAATGTTATATAAATTACAGGTGTACAATATAGTGATTCACAATCTTTAAAGGTTATGCTCCATTTATAGTTATAAAATACTGGCTATATTCTCTGTGTTGTACAATGTATCCTGTAGCTTATTTTATACATAATAGTTTGTACTTCTTAATCCCCTACCCCTTTACTTCCCCTCCCCACTTCCCTCTCCCCACTGATAACCACTAGTTTGTTCTCTATATCTGTGGGTCTGTTTCTTTTTTGCTATATTTAATAGTTTGTTGTATTTTTTAGATTTCATATATAAACGATATCATACAGTATTTGTCTTTCTTTGACTCATTTCACTTAGCATAATACTCTTTAAGTCTGTCCACATTGTTGCAAATGGCAGAATGTCATTCTTATTTTATAGCTGAGTAGTATTCCATTGTGTGTGTGTGTGTGTATATGCACAGACACCTCCACCCAACATTTTCTTTATCCATTCATCTGTTGATGGACACTTAGGTTGCTTCCATATCTTAGCTACTGCAAATAATGCTGCTATGAAGATTGGGGTGCATGTATCTTTTCGAATTAGTGTTTTGGTATATATACCCAGGAGTGGTAGTTCTAGTTTTATTTTTTTGAGAAACCTCCATACTGTTTTCCACAGTGTAGCAACAATTTACATTCCCACCAAAAGTATACAAGGGTTCCCTTTTCTCCACATCCTCACCAACATCTGTTATTTGTGTTCTTTTTGATGACAGCCATTCTGTCACTTGTGAGATAATATCTCACTGTGGCTATAATTTGCATTTTCCCTAATGATTAGTGACATTGAGCATCTTTTCATGTGCCTGCCTGTTGGCCATCTGCATGTCCTCTTTGGAAAAATGTCTGTTCAGGTCTTCTGCCTATTTTTTAATCAAGTTGTTTGCTTTTTCATGTTGAGTTGTATAAGCTGTTTATATATTATGGATATTAGTCCCTTATTGGTCATATAATTTGCAAATATTTTTTCCTATTTAGTAGGGTGTGTTTTCATTTTGTTGATGGTTTCCTTTTCTGCGTAAAAGCTTTTAAGTTTAATTAGGTCCCATTTGTTTATTTTACTTTTATTTTCTTTACTTTAGGAGATGGATCCAAAAAAATAACGCTGCGATTTATGTCAAAGAGTGTTCTGCCTATGTTTTCCTCTAGGAAATTTATAATTTCTGGTCTTACATTTAGGTCTCTAATCCATTTTGAGTCTAGTTTTTTATATGTGTTAGAGAATGTTCTAATTTCATTGTTTTCCATGTAGCTATCCAGTTTTCCCAGCACCACTTATTGAAGAGACTGTCTTTTCTCCATTGCATAGTTTTGCCTCCTTTGCTGTAGATTAACTGACCATAAGTGTGTGGGTTTATTTCTGGGCTTTTTATTCTGTTCCATTAGTCTATGTGTCTGTTTTTGTGCCAGTACCATACTGTTTTGATGACTGTAGCTTTGTAATATAGTCAGAAGTCAGGGAGCGTGATTCCTTCAGCTTTGTTCTTCTTTCTCAAGATTGTTTTGGCTATTCAGGGTCTTCTGTGTTTCCATCCAAAATTTTAAATTATTTGGTCTAGTTCTGCGAAAAATGTCACTGGTATTTTGACAGGGATTGAATTGAATCAGCAGACTGCCTTGAGTAGTATCGTCATTTAACAATAATAATTCTTTCAATCCAAGAACACAGTATATCTTCCACCTGTTTGTGTAATCCTCAATTTCTTTCATCAGCGTCTCATAGTTTTCCGAGTACAGGTTTTTTTTACCACCTTAGGTAGGTTTATTCCTCAGTATTTTATTCTTTTTGATGCGATGGTAAATGGGATTGTTTCCATAATTTCTCTTTCTGATTGTTAGTGTATAGAAATGCAAACAAATTTCTGTATGTTAATTTTGTATCCTTCAACTTTACCAAATTCATTGATGAGCTCTAGCAGTTTTCTGATGATGTGTTTAGGATTTTCTACGTATAGTATCATGTACAAAAGAGCTCTTTTTTCAATTATTTATATTGATATTTAACATACTAAAAATTAAAAATGAGACTTTTAAAGACTTATTTTAGTAATTCATTTAGACCTAACAAATATAAAACTATTATGTTAACATAATTATACTTTTAATGAAAAATAATTATATTTCAAAACCAACTTACTGAGAAGAGTGGCATTTTTCTACATTTTCACAAATCTCTGTAATGTCTGCCTTAACAGAAGAAAACTGGATTCTCATATCTGCTTCTGTACTCAATCTTTATAATTCATTGTTTTGGTTAAGTAGATGAAAAAAATTCAGCCTCACACATATACATAGTTGGAAAACAAGAGAGTATTTTAACAGCCTTTTCAGATAACAGTGGATATTCTTTGATACTACACCAAAACTTGATTAGTGGTAGTTTTTTAAAGGTTAGTTACCATGTGAAATCTGAAACAATATCACTGAGCTCTGCCAACTGTTACATGAAAATCCATTGCTCTTTTGCATTTTGAATCTTTCTTGCATGCAACATGTTTATCATCAATGAATTGGTCATTTAAAAAATTAGGTCATGGAGTTATGTATATCTTCCAAACACTGACACGTTTCACTGTACTATTTCAAAATATCACATTTGTTAATATCTTCACTAATCTTTTTTAAAGACTAAGTACTGGGAAGCTGTCAAGCTTAAGGTGATACAAGTTTTCCAAAATTCTAATTTTCTCTTCAAACCTCTAATTTTATCACCAGCAACAGATACTGTGAGCTGTTTTCCTTAAATGACAAATTAATCTCATTCGTGAGAAAATATCTGCCAAATATGAAAAGCCAGTTTGTCTCTCTGTTCTTTCAAATTTAAAAAAAAAAAAGTTATTCCATGAAAAAAAGTATCTCAGTCAGCTCAAAACTCAAAAGATTGCACAATTGCTTTTCTTAAAAACAACCATCAGACGTTACAATGCAATGCAAGTGTTTTCTGTGTACTTCCCATTTTATCAAATAGTATATTTTTTAAATGTGTATAAAAAAGTTGAGAGTTTTAAAAACATTGTTTTTCCTGCTTCATCATGGACATTCTTTTTTTTTTAATTAAACCTATTTTAATTTACTTATTTATTTTTGCTGTGTTGGGTCTTCGTTTCTGTGTGAGGGCTTTCTCTAGTTGTGGCAAGCGGGGGCCACTCTTCATCGGGGTGCGTGGGCCTCTCACCATCGTGGCCTCTCTCGTTGTGGAGCACAGGCTCCAGACGCGCAGGCTCAGTAGTTGTGGCTCACGGGCCCAGTCGCTACGCGGCATGTGGGATCCTCCCAGACCAGGGCTCGAACCTGTGTCCCCTGCATTAGCAGGCAGATTCTCAACCACTGCGCCACCAGGGAAACCCCCATGGACATTCTTAAGTGAAACTGGTATTTTTTTTTTTAACCTCAAGTATACGATGGTAAAGAATACAATAATTACTAGTTATTGTAGTTTGGTGCTACTACTAGCCTGATTCACACATACTGAAGCACCAGCAATTTTTTACCCACAGTTGCTTTTGCACCACTGTCAATGCAAATGTCAATACAGAGAAAAAAGACGAAAAATGTCTTTTGATGTTACCACACAAATAGTTTTGACCTCATGGGCACCCTAATAGGATACCAAGGACTCCTGGGATTGCTGTTCTAGTATTAGAATTTCAGGCATTTTCTTACTTTTAATAGACTTTTGTACATTGCCAGCTCATGACAATTCTAAAAATAAAGTGGAATTCCCTATTATAAAATGAGTGGTAATTTATTTTCCAGGTCAACCCAGGAAAAACTAGACTTAAAAATTTACATTAAATAATACTAATATGCTCTAGTGATGTCTCATACAACTGTGATTAACCTAGTAATCCTAAACCTACTTTATAAAAAATCCCAGGTTATCATTCACAACGAAGGTTAATATTTATTTTCTTAAGAGGGCTTAAATAGTTTTGAGAAATTGATTTTATTTCTCTAAAGGAAAAGAAAACTATATTCATATGCATGTCTTCTATTAACTAAAAAGAAGTTGTAGGGCATCATATCTCAGATATACTTGCTCAATCTTATTACATGGATATTAGGTTGATTTTTCTGAAATAAAGTATGAATAATATATCATATCTAAGTTCATAATATTAAAAGTAATAAAAAGTAATTACCACAACACTGAGGAAAAAAGATATAATGTTAGTCAAATAATAATAATACATCAAAACTATGAGTCAACAAGTAATAAAAGTAGTTAAGACGTACTTAGTACTACCTATATTGGCATCTGGATCAGTTTTACTTGTTTCCTTTCCTTCATTCTATCCCCAGTGCTCCTTGTTTGACATCCCTTTCTTATCAAGTTTCAGCCTAACTGTCACAACCCCAGAGACCATCATTGTTCTTCTAAGTCTTCTCTTCCCCAGCCCTCCAGGGTTATTCTCTATCACTGCATCCATCCTTCACAGCACTATTCACAGTGTGCAGTTATATATTCTTTTGTTTAATTGGTAATATATACTCCCCTCTATATTGTACGGGGCACATTGTTAACTATAGTCATTGCACTATACCTATTACTTGGCACAAAAAGGTGGCCAGCAAATATTTGTTAAATTAACTAAGTGAATAAAGGAATGAATTCCTTACTTGCAGAAAGCTCTCTAGTTACCATCCTTTTATCACACACTTAAGAGCCAAAGTATACCAATAGGGAAGGGAAGGGAAATGTTAACTGCTATGCACCTACACTATGCACTCTGTGTTATCAGAAATAGAAATACAGGATCTTACATTTTAATATAGGAAGATATCTGTGAAGACAATTTAAGTACTTAAGAATATAAAATATATAACTAAAAAAATACACAGACCATTCCATTTTTAAAAGACTTCTACTCAGTAAAAAAAAAATCATTCAGTCTCTCCATAGAAATAATTATATGCCTACTAATGATGTGGGATCTTTTTAGAAAAAGTTCATTAAATTCTTCATCCAGAGACAACCAACACTGTCAACAGAATTATTACAAATTTAATGTATTTTTTAAGCATTTAAAATGAACGAACAGGTTAGTACGTAAAAAACTCTTGCTGTGAATCTGTTTATAGTGTCAGAATGTTGATATCTTGATTGGAATAGTGATTACATAAGTATGTACATTTGTCAAAGCTCATCAAACTGTACATTTAAAATCTGTGTATTTTAGTCTGTGTGAATTATACCTCCTTAAAAGAGCATACTGGAAAATAAAACAACTGGGGCAGTAACCCCTTTCCCACTGGTCTCAAGCTTCCTTACAGGGAATTTTTACTACGGTGACACTTCTTCTGGCTCCTCACTTGGCAACTGCCACCTCCATTCTCCAGGAGAGGAATGATTTATCTGATTAACAAGTTGAGAGAGAAGAACTGGATATGCATGGCTCAGCCCCTTCTGGGCTCCTGATTTTTTAGTAGAAGGGGCAAGAATTCTCTGTTCCTCCCCATCTTTGGCTGTCCAGCTGACAAGATTATTAGTAAATATATTTAATTCAGCCCTGAAGTATTAGCGATTCCTTTGTGACTATACAAATAAGCTCTGTCCTTCATTCTAGACTTTATCTATTTTAAAGCAGTTATTCTGAATTCCAACAGAGAACTCATCTGCTTATATCGCCAGTGATTCTGAACTCGGGTAGGGAACGGGGGTATTATTTTTGGACTCCTTCAAAGCATGACAGTACATCTCAGTAGCAAATCCTTACCATCCAAATTTTTTTTGTGTGTAAATCCAGATTTCCATACTTTATATTTACTTATGATTTAAGACACTGTAATTATTCTAATAGAAAATTTCTCAGCTTCTGGCTGGTGGGGAGGGTAGGGGCAGTAAGTAGAGAATGATAATTTTCATGGGAAGTTCTAGTACTAAGAAGTATTAACAACTAAAATAAAATTTTTTTCCTTAAAATAATAATCTCTTCCTTATATTACAGCATATGGTCTAGCTTGTCTTGTGAAAGAAAATATGACATCTTCAAAGAGTTAAAGCAGGGACTTCCCTGGTGGTGCAGTGGTTGAGGACCTGCCTGGCAATGCAGGGGACACAGGTGTGATCCCTGGTCCAAGAAGATCCCACATGCCGTGGAGCAACTAAGCTCATGGTGCCACAACTACTGAGCCTGTACCTCTAGAGCCCAGAAGCCACAACTACTGAGCCTGCATGCCACAACTAATGAGCCCACTTGCCTAGAGCCTGTGCTCCACAAAAGAGAAGCCGCTGCAATGAGCAGCCCGCGCACCACAAAGAGTAGCCCCCGCTCGCCGCAACTAGAGAAAGCCCGCGCGCACCAACAAAGACCCAACACAGCCAAAAATAAAATAAATAAATTATAATTAATTAATTAATTTAAAAGAAGGAGTTAAAGCAAATTTGACTTCGGTCCTTAATTCTCTGTCTCCTACTTCTTAACCACTTAATCACTCTTAAAACCACAATCTAACCAAATTGTCTAAAACTCTATCAAAATTAGTCTGGCAAAAGTCTTAAATATCTCGACAAACACAATGGACTTTTCTCAGTTCTATTATTTGACATCTTACTTCAAAACACCAGTGTCTCTAAATATTTGTTCCTGGTCTTCTTCTCTATCTGTCCCTTTAATGTTAGCATGACCATGGTTTTGCCCAGAGTCCTCTTCTCTCTCTGGATAATATACATATGTTCACCAGAGAATTAGAATGGTATGGTGATCATCAACAAAAAAAACCAAACAACCCAATCAAAAAATGGGCAGAAGACCTAAATAGACATTTCTCCAAAGAAGACATACAGATAGCCAACAGGTACATGAAAAGATGCTTAACGATGCTAATTATTAGAGAAATGGAAATCAAAATACAATGAGGTATCACCTCACACTGGTCAGAATGGCCATCATCAAAAAACCTACAAATAAACAACAAGGTCCTACTGTATAGCACAGGGAACTATATTCAATATCCTGTGATAAACCATAATGGAAAAGAATATAAAAGAGAATGTATATATATGTATAACTGAATCACTCTGCTGTACAGCAGACATGAACACAACATTGTAAATCAACTATATTTCGATTTAAAAAAAATAGGGTATTCATTGACTATTAGGAATAGAAGATATCTGTGAGCTTCTGGATCAACTTTCTCCTTTTATAGGGACCTACAGAGATTTATATGCCAAGGTCACTCAGCAAGTATGCAGAATTGCTGTCGCAGGTCTCATTTTCACTCTTTTACTACTTAAATGATCGGAGGCAAGTTAATACTTAAACACATGATAGTACGTATAGATAGGGTAGCTTATGAACTGCAGAATGTGTAATGAGAATTTAATGATTTAAAATATTGAGTCCTATGTGACTGAAAATGTATGTAAGTCCCACGTGGCCAAAAAACCCTAGCATTTTAAAGAGCTAATTAAAATGAAAATGTGAAAAAAAAAGTCTACAAATAATAAATGCTGGAAAGGGTGTGGAGAAAAGGGAACCCTCCTACACTGTTGGTGGGAATGTAAACTAGTGTAGGCACTATGGAGAACAGTATGGAGGTTCCCTAAAAATCTAAGAGTTACTACCACATGATCCAGCGCATGTATCTTTTTGAATTAGAGCTTTCATCTTTTCCAGATATATGCCCAGGAGTGGGATTGCTGGATCATGCGGTAATGACCTATATGGGAATGGAACCTAAAAAAGAGTGGATATATTTATATATATAACTGATTCACTTTGCCGTACAGCAGAAACTAACACAACATTGTAAATCAACTATACTCCAATAAAAATTAATTTAAAAAAAGATACATGGGGCTTCCCTGGTGGCACAGTGGTTGAGAGTCCTCCTGCCGATGCAGGGGACACGGGTTTGTGCCCCGGTCCGGGAAGATCCCACATGCCGCGGAGTGGCTGGGCCCGTGAGCCATGGCCGCTGAGCCTGTGCGTCCGGAGCCTGTGCTCCGCAACGGGAGAGGCCACAACAGTGAGAGGCCCGTGTACAGCAAAAAAAAAAAAAGATACATGCACCTCAATGTTCATAGCAGCACTATTTACAATAGCCAAGACATGGAAGCAACCTCAATATTCATCAACAGATGAATGGATAAAGAAGATGAGGCATATATATATACAATTTAATATTACTCAGCCATAAAAAAGAATTAACTAATGCCATTTGCAGCAACATGGATGAACCTAGAGATTATCATACTAAGTAAAGTCAGACAGAGAAAGACAAATATTATATGATACCACTTATATGTGGAATCTAAAACAACAGTACAAATGAACTTATTTATAAAACAGTAACAACCTCACAGACAGAGAAAACAAACATGGATACCAAAGGGCAAGCGGGGGACAGGGATACATTGGGAGTATGGAATTAATTAACAGATGCACACTACCATATATAAAATAGATAAACAATAAGGATTTACTGTACAGCACAGGAAACTATATTCAATATCTTGTAATAAAATATAATGGGAAGGAATAAAGAGAATATAGATATGTATATGTATAGCTTAATCATTTTGTTGTACACCTGAAACTAACACAGTATTGTAAGTCAACTATACCTCAATAAAAAATATTAATTAATTTAAAAAATAAAATAAATACGTAGAATGTTATGCTGCCTCTCCTTCTGTCCTTCCTTCCTTTATCCAGCTGGACAGATAACTTCCTTTATCCAGCTATCTACCTATCAATGTAAAGAACTGCCACTTTCTAGGCCTTGTTACATTTGGATAAAATATGACTGCAACTTCTGATAACCCTGATCAGCAAGCTAGCTCTCATTCCAAGTGTCTCCTCTTAGAAGCCCTTGTTAAAGACATTAAGACATAAAGATATGAAGACAGCTATACTTTCCTGCTAGAACTTTGTTTTTTTGTTTGTTTGTTTGCTGTACGTGGGTCTCTCACCGTTGTGTCCTCTCCCACCGCGGAGCACAGGCTCTGGATGCGCAGGCCCAGCGGCCATGGCCCACGGGCCCAGCCGCTCCGCGGCACGCGGGACCCCCCCCGGACCGGGGCACGAACCCGCGCCCCCCACATCGGCAGGCGGACTCCCAACCACTGCGCCACCAGGGAAGCCCCTGCTAGAACTTTGAAACAACCTTGTCCAGACTTTTCTCTTCCAGTCCTGTATACCGTTAGGCACCAGAGGCTCTTTATGCTCCAATTTCTCTATTCTATTAGCCAGAAACTCAATTTGCTGGTCTTTAAGTGTGTACTGCAATAGAAGAGTTTCAATAAGACCTAAAATTTTACAGCTATCAGTTCCTCTCTTTTCTTAATATCAATCTAAGAAAAACTGACAAGAAAAGTGGGGTTATTTATTTATTTTTTTTGCATTACGTGGGCTTCTCACTGCCGTGGCCTCTCCCGTTGCGGAGCACAGGCTCCGGACGCGCAGGCCCAGCAGCCATCGCTCACGGGCCCAGCCGCTCCGCGGCACGCGGGATCCTCCCAGACCGGGCCACGAACCCGCGTCCCCTGCATCGGCAGGCGGACTCCCAACCACTGCGCCACCAGGGAAGCCCCTGGGGTTATTTTTATACTTAAATAACTTAACTATAGAAGTGCCTAAGATAATCACCATCATCAAAGAATATACTGTCCCAAAGAGCCAGTCTCAAAATGAGAGAGTATCATATTAAGCTAGTAAGTCCTGACATTCTTTTCTTTTTTTAAAAGAAAAAAACAACCACTGTTTATTTTTAATATGATTATATAAAGTCAAACACAGTGTGCATTGTGCAACTTTTGCTTTATAGTTAGCCTAAGGGGTGGGGTTGATGGTCAGAATGGTTAATGGTAGGGAAGACATACCATTCATTTTTAACAAATTTGTATTTTCCAAATAGTATTCCCTAATTAGATACCTGAATGCTGATAGCATTATTTTATATGTAAGGATATCGATGTTCAGTCACAAAGTAGATCAAAAAGGAAATTACTTCAGGTCCCAGAATTATTCAGTTTTTAGTCTTATTTTTATTCATCCTTTTTCCTTCTGAATCTCAGCTGAAACTTAAAGTGTTTTTTTTAACTGAAGTACAGTTGATTTACAATGTTTCAGGTGTACAGTAAAGTGATTCAGATATATATAGATAGATACATATATATATTGTTTTTCAGATTCTTTTCCATTATAGGTTATTACAAGATATTGAATATAGTTCCCTGTGCTATAAGTAGGTCTAATTGTTTATTTTATATATAGTAGTATGTATCTGTTAATCCCAAATCCCTAATTTATCCCTCTCCCCTTTTTCCCCTTAGTAACTGTAAGTTTTTCTACGTCTGTGAGTCTATTTCTGTTTGTAAATAAGTTCCTTTGTATCATTTTTTAGATTCCACATATAAATCTGAAGTTCTTTATGCTATTCATGGTAGCATAATTTTAAGAGTTTATCTTCTTCACAGATATTATCTAGAAATAGTACCTTTAGTTTCAAGGTTACTGGATCTAAAAATATAGTGTATACTTTCAAATGTTCATTCTATCATCTTACTATATAGTAAGTGGATGGATGGATGGACAGACTGACCGACTGACAGATAGAGAGGTGTTTATCTCTCTGGACAACTACATCACTATTGATAATACCCATTAGGAGACAAAGTTATCCCCCTTCAAATGCCACTCAATATTTTCTAAATATACAGCGTCTTAGTAATAGCAACACTCTTAAAAAAGAGATTAAGGATTTCTTGCAATTGAAGAGAATTAATCTTCATGTACATATATAGTAGCAAAGCTTTACTATCATCATTATTACACACACCAAATGAAAATAAAAATTATTTTTATACTAACATGCTTGTCAAGCACCTAGAATGTAGTCAATGCATGACTGGAAGAATTTCAAATTCATCTCCAAATGAATGGCATTAAGTCAGTTTGGGGCACCTGGCTTAGGGAGCTGGAAATAATAAGTCTCTCCTGAATATTATATTTCACTTATCAAAAGGGTTTAGGATTTGACAAAATGAAACTATTTTAAAAGTTTGCCTGCTAAAGAAAGAAGAAATGATTGTTTTTTACTAGTATGATGATGGAAAGTACTGTATTTAAAAATTATAGTATTTTCAGCTTTCGTATATTGTAACCCAGTTTCTATCTAATTTTTTTGCTTAATATAACTTTACAGAGTTAGTCCAGAGCCAGGCCTAAAACCCAGAACACTTTAAAAAATTAGTCTATTGCAGACTTCCCTGGTGGTTCAGTGGTTAAGAATACACCTGCCAATGCAGGGGACACGGGTTCAAGCCCTGGTCCCGGAAGATCCCACATGCCACAGAGCAGCTAAGCCCGTAAGCCACAACTACTTAGACTGCACTCTAGAGCCCGCGAGCCATGACTACTGAGCCCACGTGCCACAACTACTGAAGCCTGCGTGCCTAGATAGAGCCTGTGCTCCACAACAAGAGAAGGCACCGCAGTGAGAAGCCTGTGCACTGCAACAAAGAGTAGCCCCCACTCGCCGCAGCTAGAGAAAGCCCACGTGCAGCAACAAAGACCCAAAGCAGCCAAAAAAAATAATAAAATAAAATAAATAGATTTATTTAAAAACATAGTCTATTGAGTCTTCCATTAAATCATGCTACATGTGAGGGGAAAAAAACTTTAAAAATATATTTGTTTCATTCTTTCTTTTAATCCATTTCTGCTAGTTGAGAACTCAAAGACCAACACAGGATTTAAGTCCCCTCTGATTATTATCCCTCCCCCTTTACAAATAAATCTTAGATTCTCCAATTTTCTTATTAACACTAAAATGAGTAAATTGAGTCTTATGGAACCTGGGTCCAACTTAGCAACTTCTATTCACCCAGGCTAGAAACCTCAGAAACATGTTCTTCCCAGAGCATATCACTGTTCTTTCAAAAGTATTCAGCGATGAATAATTGCCTAAAGTCCAGAATACCTTACGTCAAAACCAACTAATATGATACCCCCATCTCATTACTTTCTCACACAACATATGTGTCAGTCCCACTAGATTACTGGCTTTTTTCCAGGCATATGCCCATTTTTACAACTGTGCTTATTAAATTCTTCCTGTCTAAAATGCCTTTCTGTGCATTCTCTATCTACAGAATAACTACTTACTCTGCAAAGTCAACTAATATTCGATTCTGATGTGAAATCTTCTGTATTCTTGCAGTCAGACCAACTCCTTTCTTTTCTAGGCTCCCATATCTTGTTCTTAACCTCAATGATGGCACGGATTTCACTGTTTTCTATATTGCCACTGTTTCACCATAATAAGCAACTCATGGACAAAAAAGGCACCATATTTTAATGATTAATAGCCTCTGGAGTCAGTCCATCTGGGTTCAAATCTTGGTTCCACCACTTACACTGCATAAACTACACAAGCTTATTTTCTTTGTCTTCTCATATATAAAATGTGGATAACAATAATAAGGACCTCATCAGGTTGCTGTAAGGATCAAATGAGGTTATACATAATGCTCTTAGAACAGGCTATACAGCACTCATTAAGCAATCAAGCACTGTTGGTGACTGTTGATATAATAATTATTAATAACTGTCATAGTTGTACTGCTCATTACACCCACCATACTGTCTCGAACACAGTAAGCATTCAGTGAACAACTGCTGAACAGAATTTAATGGCACTCACCAGCTGTGTCTACTTTTTTTTTTTTTTGCAGTACATGGGCCTCTCACTGCTGTGGCCTCTCCCATTGCGGAGCTCAGGCTCCGGACGCCCAGGCTCAGCGGCCGTGGCTCACGGGCCCAGCCACTCCGCGGCATGTGGGATCTTCCCGGACCGGGGCACGAACCCGTGTCCCCTGCATCGGCAGGCGGACTCTCAACCACTGCGCCACCAGGGAAGACCTCAGCTATCTTGACTACTCAGATTTTCTTCTTCCATAAGAGCTTTAACATCATTTCATCTAATCATGCCACAGCGAATGAATGAATGAACGAATAAAAACCCTCCTGAGATTATAATTGGAATTATATTAAATTTATATTTTAATTGTGGGATAATTTGCATTCTTACACTATGAAGTCTTCCCTTCCACTAAATGTATGTATTTCATTTCATTCTGATCTTGTTTTGGGTCTCTCAGTAAAATGTTCTATTTTTATATAGATCCTGTAATTTATTATTAAATTTGTTTCAACATATTTAAAATTTCTGTCATTAGTGAGAACTGAATAATTTTTCCCATTATCATGTCTAGGTGTTTATGCCTAGAGTAGAAAAGAGCTACTTTGTATAATTATTTCATAATCAGCCAAATTCTCTTATTAATAGGAGGTTATTAAAAAGTGGGACTTTTTAGTTTCCTGAGTTTTCTGTATAGAAAATTATATGATTAGTAAAAAACAGATCGTGTTATCCCTTCTTTTCTAATGTTTTTACCCATTTCCAAGAAAGACAGGATCAAACGAGAAAATAGTTCTAAACTCGATTAATTCATGGCCACGTAAGTTAATCATTTAGGTTAAAATTCAACATAGAAAACCTTCCCTTCTGCTCTTAATACCATTGCATCCTCCATGACTCTCTGAAGGTGGGTAGATATACTCATATAAACACACATACACACCTAACAAAACAGGGACTTATTTCTTGGCAAGCAAAAAGAGGTGAAGTAGAAAAGTTCATGAGTCAGTCACTACTGCTGCTACTATAGATTTCTGGGATCAAAATATCAACTGAGGCAGCAGGGGGTGGGGGGAACACCTGAGAACTTAGGAAAAGATTTAAATTTAATCATTTACTATTATCTTCATAATTATTGTTTAGTCACAGAATAAAGAATTTGAAACTTAAAGTGAATATAAAGCTAATGTAAATAGGCCATTTTCTTTAAATTCGTTTCCAAGATTAAGTTCCACAGAAGCATTCTAAGAGGAATCTACCTAAATACTAAATGTTTAGAGAACACTAAACTTGACTTGGAAAATAGATACCAGAGCAAAAATGTAACAGTTCAAAATGCATGTGTGCAATATTTATTTTCAACAGCAATTCAGGCAATACTTGGAGAATTAGAAATATTTGTAATATTTAGAGAGAAACAATGAAGACATAGAAACTGTTTTACTTAATGAAAGGACTCCAAAATAAATTTCATAAATATTAAACTCTTAATTTCTACCTTAATTCATTCATTACTTTAACATGTAGTCATACCTCTTCGTACTTGTGGGTTCTCTCCCAATACACTTCTCCAGGTTGCAATGACATCATAACTCTGTGCCCATTTGCCAGTTATCCACACATCTATCTAGTGAATATGCTTCTTTCACTCCACAAGATGATTCTAATTGCACATCTCACATTACTTCCTCCCTCACTTGAGAAAAGATTACTAACTTAAGAGTTCATAAAAATATAAGGCCTTAGATGAATTTAATCAATCTCTTCTATATGTCAACAGTTTGAACTATATGATAAGTAGATGAATTCCAAAATTTAACTTCATAATCAAGTTCACAAATCTATTTAACTAAGAAATCATTTTTGTATACTATTGTACAGTTCTATTTCTTCTGTATTTTTCATTTTGCTAGTTTTATAGTCCTACGTTCATAGAACTCTTTTAGTTTATTTCTACTATTTGATGGGACATTATTGTACAACAGGAGATTCTTCTAGGATACTCACATTGCTCTCCTATAGTAGAAACTGGAAAAATCCTGAAAACCTACTTTACTGAGTTATTTGTACTTGCATTTCTTATTACAGATTATGGCATAAATTGCCATGATTAAGAAATGTTTTTATGTTACACTAAAAGATGTTACACTAAAAACAATGACTATGCTTCACTTTAAGTTTTCTTCTCTAATTATTTCAGAAATTGGATAAAAACTTTTTGAGCAATCACTTTTCAGGCATTCTTAAATGGAGCTAAAGTCTATTTTAGTTTGAACCAATAACACTATAGTCTTAGTAAGATGTCATGTTTGACTAGAGGGTCAAGAGTATGACTGATGATCTTCACAACTACAATATTAAACCATAATGGATAACAGCATTTGGATAAGATACAGTTTGTAAAATTTTCTTTCACACAATGCCAAAGACCTTTTCACTTAGAGTTCAAGAATGATCTCACTGTTTTATAGCTGTCAAATATAGCTTTAGCAGATAGTATGACACAAACTGCTAATAAGTTAATACATCAGCTTTTTTTTTTTAAGAGAATGATTTATGCTGAGATTCAAGCTTAATTAATTCTTTGACCCAGAACTGACCAAGAAAAATACCAGGGTGATTTCTTCTCCTCAACAATCCCCTAACAGAAAGATTTAAAATACAACCATACCAAATAGTTGTCAACACCCAGGATACTGTAAGCCAACTTAGAAAATCAATGTAGATAAATCTACAAAGCACAACGGCATTTGTCAAAGAATTTTAAAGACACCCAAGAATTATACTAGAACAATGTCGGTGAAACCGTGTAATCTGTCAGATTACAAACAGCTTCCGTGTAGAAGAACTGTCGGAATGATCTCTGTACACAAGAGTTCCAGAAAATGCTGCAAAGTGGAAACTATATACTTTCAAACTTCACTTCTGTACAAGTAAGCTAACTGAGTCTGTAACAAAAGAGAAACTCTCTAAACATAAAAACAGCTACTTGAAACGTATTCACCCTGTTCCAGCTCCCTGTACCTGGTATGTGCCTGCAGATCAACTGAGTCCTCAGTATCAGCATTCTATCACCAGATTCTTCGGAACAATGTTTTATCAGTTTACTTTATTATCCTGCATTTCCCAGTTTCTCAGGCCCCATTTATCTTCAGGCTTTCATATTTTATTTAGTCCCTCAGAATAGTACATTGATCTTGGACTTAATATCTTAGCTGTGACCTTTTACTCCTCCAGGATACTAAAGTGCCTGCCTATAATGCTTCAGCTCCTGGCATTTAGATTCAAGAGTAAAAGATATCCTGCCTCCAAGCTCTGCCCTGGACTCTAGGATATGCCTGACCGGGGAAGGTGAGGAAGACCAGACAAGAGACAGATAATATAATTTCAATAAGAGGAAATCCTGCCTAAATATATGGGAATTTTTAAAAGCTATATAAGGTAGATAAACAGAAGTGTTTGGGGGCTATCTACTTACACTTGCAAACAGTCCCGAGCAAATTCTTCACTAGAGTATTCTTAGAACTGTGACTAATCAATTATAAAGATGGACAAAGAAGTAAAGACCCTGCTTTATAATGCTTTGTAATAGAGAACTAGATTAAATATTGACATAAAAGACCTACGTAAATGGAACTTTCTTTAGCTAGGGAAATATATAAAGAAGTACTTCATTAAGACTGGTGAAAAGCAAATAGTCTCACTTCATAACCAGATAAATATAAGAAAGAGATAATATACACTGAAATTTATAAACTTTTAGGCAACACCAACTTTTCTGGGTAATAAAATGCCAACCAGAGAAAAAGGATATATAAACAAGTAGTCATAAATGTGACAGATGAATTTAACATAGGCATATATTAAGGAATATATTAAGAATTTTAAAAATCTAATAAAAATGATAATGTCTGAACTGTAACTGATGAGCCCACAAAGGAATATTTTCCCAGGATACTGCTACAGAAAGCAAAAAGAAATGTGAGGGTCAAGGTAAAACAAAAGAGAATTTAGATAAAAATTAAATATATAAGACAGAAAGCATGATAATATCTGTACTTAAAGCTATGATGTACCATGAATTTAAAAGGAATAAAATTCAAGCAATAGGATGAAGAGACATTTAAGTCAGTTATCAACCTATTTGTCTCTCAGCTCCAAATTCACTCTTATTGCCTGATCTATAAAAATGAATCTGGGGGCTTCCTTGGTGGCGCAGTGGTTGAGAGTCCGCCTGCCGATGCAGGGGACACGGGTTCATGCCCCGGTCTGGGAAGATCCCACATGCCGCGGAGCGGCTGGGCCCGTGAGCCATGGCCGCTGAGCCTGCGCGTCCGGAGCCTGTGCTCCGCAATGGGAGAGGCCACGACAGTGAGAGGCCCGCGGACCGCAAAAAAAGAAAAGAATCTGGGCCCTTTACATATTTTTCCTTTGTCAGATGGCATGATACAAGCTTTGTCTGTAGATGACAATGGATAGCACTGAAGAGGAAGGTGCTCTCCTTCCTGCTCAGCCTGCATAATTTTCTCCAGTGTCAAGTGTCTGCGAGTCACAGCATTCACCATACATTTTCTCCAGCTCTCAGCTCAGGCAGCAGCGCTGTGTACAACAGCCCCACACAACTCAAGGCTGCATCCCAGCCCCGGTTACTGCTTCCCACACCATCTCTCAGCCCTGGAAGTGTGTGTGCCAGAAGCCCTGTGGAGCTGGCTATCCAGAGCTACTCCAGCCCAAATTGTACACAGAAGGGTTCCTGCAGAAGAGGGCTTCCCCAGCTCCAGGTTCCAGTAGTACCTGCAGTGGTGCTTCAACTTCCTCTGCATGCCCAACTATCCGTGTGCCACCCATCAACCCCAGCTTCCTTGTTCTCCCAGGAGTCTCCTGCAGGTCTGATGGGTATGGACCAGCTCTGGCCTGGGCAACCCAGTGAACTTCTATGCAATCAGGAGGCCTGAAACTATATCGTTTAATGAGAATTCACCCTTCCAAAGAAGTGTGTGCTTCCTTGGATACACTCTTGCACCAAACACTTTATACAGTTTGCTATCTACCTTTAAAGTTACTCTCCAATTACTGTTTAATAGGTTTGTTGTTGTTGTTTTTGCGGTACGCAGGCCTCTCACTGTTGTGGCCTCTCCCGTTGCGGAGCACAGGCTCCGGACGCGCAGGCTCAGCGGCCATGGCTCACGGGCCCAGCTGCTCCTCGGCATGTGGGATCTTCCTGGACCGGGGCACGAACCCGTGTCCCCTACATCAGCAGGCGGACTCTCAACCACTGCGCCACCAGGGAAGCCCTGTTTAATAGTTTTTACGTCAAATGTCCCCTGTTTAAATTACTGTGTATTGAAAGACAATTCTCCCTGGATTTCATGGTGTTCCTGCACTGTTGGGGCATTCTGAGCAAAGGAAGTTGATAACCTATAATAAAGATAAGTCTCCCACCCTTAGAATGGACACATTCTAGGATTGTAAAAAATTGCCCTCTTCTTCCCAGATATTTGCTTTTAGCTTTTAGGGTAACAAACCTAGAGATGCCATCCCCCTCCCAAGAGAGACTTTGTTTAATTCAAGAGCAAAGATAAGGGGTATGTGTGCATGTGTTCCTTGAATGGCAGATGTGCCAGTAACCCAATATAAGCTCTCAGTGTCGTAATTTTAGGATTCCTCTCTTAAAATTCCTCTCTGCTACATGTGCACCAATCACCAGTACTAAAATGTTCTATGAGTAATAAACCCTGTTCTAAGATCTACAGACCTCATGTTTCCTGTCAGAATATCTATACATACATATAAATGTAACATTATGTGGTTTGCCTTCTGATTGGACCTAGACTGATATAGATATATACATAGTCGGCTAAGAAAAATGAGGAGTTATGTGGCAAACAAGTAAGAATATTAGCTCTTTCAGTGAACAATATCATAGTCTATCAGATCATGAATGCTATGTACCAGGTGAATAAAGGTTAAGAAGATAACCTCAAACTTCTATTCATCCAACAATATGAACTAAGCATCTACCAAGCATCAAACACTGCCCTAAGTGCTAAAGATACAAAGATGTATACAACACAGTTTGCATAGTATAGAAAACTTTTTTTTTTAGTTTTAATTTTATTTTGGTGGGAATTACCTTCACATGTCTCAATTTACTCCCACAAGCAATCAATGTTAACATTTTCTTGTGCATCCTTCCAGAAGCACTCTATTTATGCAATTATTTATATTTAAAAAACACATACACACACACACACACACACACAAACTTTAAAGCATAATCAATCCAAATGTTACCATAGTACTAACTACCTTTCTCATGGTAATGATCTTAATAAAGTACCCATTATTATTAGAATCATTATAGTATTATTTTAGAAAATCTAATAACTACTATGTATCTGAAACTCTTTGGTAATTATATGAGAAAGTATTATTTCATTTAATGGTAATAAACTTAGAAAACCCACTGTCTTCCAAAAGTGACAGGAAAGAAACAGATTCAAAATAATTTTGTCAAATATATAATATGAGCTTAGCAAATATACAAATATAAGATTAACATTAAAATTAATATCGGGGGCTTCCCTGGTGGCGCAGTGGTTGAGAGTCAGCCTGCCGATGCAGGGGACACGGGTTCGTGCCCCGTTCTGGGAAGATCCCACATGCCGCGGAGCGGTTGGGCCCGTGAGCCATGGCCGTTGAGCCTGCGCGTCCGGAGCCTGTGCTCCGCAACGGGAGAGGCCACAACAGTGAGAGGCCCACGTACAGCGAAAAAAGAAAAAAAAAAAAATTAATATCAGGTATAATAATTAAATTTTCATTTGGAGAGAGGAGTACAGATATTCCTTTGTTCCTATGAGATTTTATTAGTCTATTAGGTTTTGAAAAAAAATACGTAATTTTTACTGGTAACTATCCTTATTAACTTAAAAGTACTGATTGACATTTTTCATTAGCCAAACAGGTAACATTTACGAAAAAGTTATAGTGAAACCTATAATACTGTTTAAACATGCCTATCTCTTTTCTGGTAGCCAAGACAGTCAACAAACACTTTTTCAAGGGAATTAATGTCACATAAAGAACAATTAAATAAACCATAAGGAAATGTTACTTAGTAGAAAAAATTCTGTTAGGCTATCTTCATTTGAAATGAAAGAAAAAAAATCAGTAAACATTTATTCAGCAGGTGGTTCCCACTTTAATGAGTTTTAACAGCAATCTGTTTCTTACTGAAACAATGTATCTTTCACATTTTGTAACTGTTCCAATAATTACTGTTACATAACAAACCACCCCAAACTTACTGGCATAAAACAAAGGCCAATTTATTGCGCTCACAGATTCCATGAACCAGGAATTCACAAAGGACACACTGAGAATGGCTTGTGTTTTCTCCACAAGGTCTGGGGCCTCAATGCTGTCTCAAAGGCCAGGAACGTCTCTGGGAGTGACTCAATGGCTGAGGCTGGTATCATCTGAATCATCTGATAGTTCATTCACACACATGTCTGGTGATTGGCCTGGAAGGATGTGAATGTTAGGATTGCTGACCTGACACCTGACACCTGAGGCCTCCGTATGTGGCCTGGCTTCCTTATAGCATGGCATCTGCAGGGTCTCAGACTTCTCAGGGCTCCAAGCAGGCCAGTGTCTCGACAAATAAGGTAGAAGCAACAATGTCTTTTACTACTGAGACTAGGAAATCACAGCATCACTTCTGCTGTCTTCTATTGGTTACAAGTGAGTCACAAGCATGCTCAGATTCAACAGGAAGAGAATTCCCCACCTCTCAATGGAGAGTGGCAAGATTTAGAAGAATACCTGGGGCCAAGAGAGATTGTTGTGGCCACCTTTGGAAAATATAATCTGCTACAGTAACTTAATAATATTCACTACATAATTTGGTTAAAATAATACAACAAAGAGCATTATACCCTTTGATTGGTTTTAACTCTGAATATAAGATAAAGTTTCCCCAAAATGACTGTATTTTCAGCTTTGGAAGTAGAAATTAAAATTTATATGATTGTTATTTTACATAATATTTACAACTACCTTGTGAAATAGGTGTTATTATTACCTATATTTTAACAGCTGAGAAAGTTGAATTCGGCAGCTGAAGAACTTGCCCAGAAACTTAAGTGTCAAGGTTGGGATAAATCCAGACACGTGTGTCTTCACAGTCCAAGCACTTCTCACTGACCAAGCAATCTGCACCGTACTGCAATTAAGTGAACCTCATGCAGATCACATGCATACCAGAGCTGTACGAAGCAGGACTACCTGTATCTTTCTTTGTATAGATGAAAGCTCTTCAATAATGAATTTATAACTCAACCATGTTAGATAGTTGTACTAGCTAATGACTGTCCATGTATCTTAATATGTCACAAAACAAAACAAAAAACAAGAAAGAAAATCATGATGAAATGTATCAGGGAGCAGCCTCTGCCATAGCATCTCAAGGGTAGTACCATGCTGTTTAGTACAAGTAAGTGTTTAATTGAATAAGTAAGTAAATTCTAGGAAAAATTTTCCAGATCACTGTAAGTAATGAGCACTTGTATATTCCAAAGAATCTGTACTAGGTGCTGAAAAGATAAATTTGATCTATCCTCTCATTTAAATTCTTAGAGGGGGGGGAGGTGTTTTCTCTTTTTCTAGAATCCAAATTATGGGGACTTCTCTGCTGGTCCAGTGGTTAAGAATCCACACCCCAGTGCTGGGGACGTGAGTTCGATCCCTGGTCGGGGAACTAAGATTCCACATGGCGTGGGGCAACTCAGTCCACGTGCCGCAACTACTGAGCCCACGTGCTCTGGAACCTGTGCACCGCAACTAGAGAAGCCTGCGTGCCACAACAAAGAGCCCAAGCGCTGTGACTAAAGATCCTGCATGCTGCAACGAAGACCTGACTCAAATAATAAAATTTAAACATAATTAATTCATTAATTTTAAGAAAGAATCCAAATTATGGCTGTATCTGTTTCTATTACTCATTCTTTTATATTGTTCTTTATCTACCAGTTAGAGGTTAAGCTTTTCAAAAGCAAAAACAAATGTGACTACTTGCACTACTTATTTTGTCACTTTCTGTAGTGCCTAATATGGTAATCTTGTGTTTGTGATCTGACTATGGTACTTCATACAAACTATATAAAAGCCAGAAATGTGACACAGTTGACAGTTATTTTTTCTGGGAGCTTACCGCCACCCTCCCCAGAAATGTGTTCTTGCAACTAAAAGGAAGGTAAGTTAATCAGCTCATATAAATTTTGTCTTTGATCTAACTGATTTTGTTTCTGAGGCCAACTATATCTTATAATCTTAAAGATAAACCAACATTTATACTTCTGTGAAGCATAAATACATCAATGTAAGTTTTACGTTCTTATAATGATCAGTTTCATCTTTCATAATGGAGTTACTTGAGGAATCTTAGAAGGGGAATATTTTTCAGAAGAGTTAAAGGAAATAATTTTTACAACCTAACAAATCTGTTGTTAAAAAGAATCTTAGATGATGTGAGCTTCTCACAGTTTTGAAAACAATTTTTTTGTTGAAGTATGCTGATTGCTGGTTATATTTTTTTCCTGACTATAAAAAACAAAACTCCACCCATAAATTCAGGGAACTTACTAGTTATTTGAAATTATTTTATACAACTATTTTTATATAGTTTTAAAAAATAATTTAAAATTAAAAAAATTTTAAATTATGATTTTATGTAATTCTTTTTATATAATTATTTTAAGTTTATATAATTCTTATATTTTAGAAAATACTTTCTAATACATAAGAAAATAATATTCTCTAGAAACAGTTTAGCAGTCTTATTGCACTTTGATTGCTTTTTTAAATGCCATGCCATCATTTGCCCTAGAAAATGTATTTTATGCTTGAGAGCCAAAAAAGAAAGGAAAAATACAACAGATCTTGGTTTGGGGGTTAGTAACTGAGCTTGAAGTTTTCCATATGATAATTTATATTAGTATGAAATGGGCATCCCCCTTCCATTTTTAATTGAAATCTATTATTTGGTTCCTATTCAATAATAATGTAATATTTTAAGGATATATATGAAATGGGGATTTAAAGACCTTAACTAACTTGCCAAAGGGCTATACTAAACAATTAATTAATTTACGGAAAAGCAGAGATTCCATCCTCTATCTCTTTGATTTCTTGTATCATTTGGTCAATTGAAAATTCAGTTTAATCATCACTGATTACCATATATATCACAGATAGTTAACTTTGCTCTTGACTAGTTGTACGATTTAATTTTCACAACAATTTCTTTATTTTAAAATAAATGTATTAATTTTCAAAGTAATATAAGTTCAATTTTATCAGAAGTTTGAATACAATTAACTCTTCAGTAGTTCAAAAGCTATAACAGAAATTTCAGACATTGCAAATTTAAATACTTTCAAGAGTGAGAGAGTACCAAATGAGATTTGTAGGATTTAAAATAATAGTAAGAGGGACTTCCCTGGTGGTCCAGTGGTTAAGAATCTGAGCTTGCAATGCAGGGAGCACGGGTTTGATCCCTGGTAGGGGAACTAAGATCCAACATGCTGGGTGGTGAGGCCAAAACAAACAAACAAACAATAAAAATAAAGTGGTAAAAGAAGTGTCTTTAAAATAAAAGATAATAATAAGAAGTAATGAACTGGGGACCTTATACCCTGCCTAAAGGACAACTATCGTTGATTGTCACCAATAGAAATACAGGTTCAGAGATCCTAAATGTTTAATTTTTCAAGAAAAGTTGGTGAAGCAGATTTTTATCAGAAATTTCCTGATTATTTAAATGTTGACAACTAATTCCAATTTCTAAAACTTCGCTAAAAAAATCCTTCTGCAGAGTATATGTGGCCCATGGACTGCTGGTTTGCAAGCTCTGTTACAGACATGTCTATCATCACTATAGGGTAATGCTGTTAAATTAGGAGAAGACTGACCTGAATCTGTAGTGACTCTATAACTGAACAAACAAGTATTTACTGAATGCCAATAAGAAATATGAAACACTGAGCAACTATAATTATTGAATTATTGAATGTGTTATAGAAGTCCAAGAAGTAAGAGGTGTCCAGAGAACAACAAGAGGTCAGTATGAGAGGCCAGAAGTAGTTTTTATGAGCTGGACTAAGGAGAATGAATATGAAAAGTTATTCTAGAAGAAGGGGTAACATGAACAGTGGTGTCTTGGTGGTATCACTGATGAAGAATATTTAGGACAAAGGAAGATGTATTTCAGAGAGCAGTGAGAAATACGAGAGGTAGCAGACTTCTATGGACCTTGAAAGCTAAGCAGAGTTTAGACTTGATGCGGTCGACAGTTGAAGCAATATTAGATCTTGAGTAGGGAAGTGACATGATCAATGTGGTGTCTTAAAAAAAGATGGTCATAGCACGTAGAAAAGACTGGAGAGCACAGTCTAGTATCAAGAGGCCAACTAAGAAATGGTCTCAGTGGTAGCTGAGGTAAGGGCCTGGACTCTAGCAATAGAAATGGGTAAAGAGTTTTCCACTATCCTATTTACCTGAATGAATCCTTGTTATTAGCTTGTTTGTGTGTGTGTGTGTGTGTGTGCGCGCGCGCACGCGCCCCTGTGTGTGTGTGTGCACTTTTTTTCATTAACAGATTGGAGCTGGTCTAGTATAATGAACAGAACACTAGTTAAGGAGTTAGGAAATAAAGATTCTAGATCTGACACTGACCCTAACTAAATGTGTGAAATTGGGCATGTCTCTTAATCTCACTGAGCCTCAGCTCCATAATCTGGACAGAAAGAGACAGCGCCAGATAGATGTCATTGTTTGAGGCCCTGGGTCTTACAATTCCGGAAACTAACAATCTGAAGTATTCAGATAAAAATGTAATCTCTGGTCTCTTGTGAAAAGTCTGAAAATCTGGCTTCTTTGGGCCCTCATCTGTACATGGCACAACTGGCTGGAGCTGAGTAGGGCATTCCTCTTTTAGGTTGGGCACATACTCTCTTAGTTGGCCATAGTCCCACCATTTCCTGTTGTAGCCCTTCAGTGAGGCCCAGAGTTAGTTACAATTCATCATGCTTTCATTGCTGTTTTTTATTATGGTAGAGAAACATTTTTCTAAACTTTGTCTTTTATCAAAGGTGAGAAAATGAAAGACAAAAAGACATTTTGTCAAGAAAAATGAAAGAAAGCATACATTTTTATGGAAATAAAATATTCCTTTAGATTTAATATGCAAAAGTAAAAGTGCATATGTGTGAAAAGATCACCATTTAACCCTCTTTAATCATATAGTTTCATTTGAGTTTGGAAACCCTGTTATACATGTTGGAAACCTATTGAAAAAAACATCTAAGGAGTGAAATGATTAGATTCACATTTTAGAAAGAGTACTCTAGAAGCATGCAAGAACTTAAGAGAGGGAATGCTGAGAGAAAGAACATCTGTTAGACTAGTAAAGTGGTTTCAAGAGGTGAACTGACATGTTTACAGTGGAGAGAGGAGGAGAGGACTGATTCAAGCAGGTAAAACTATTAGAATTTAGGGAACCCAAAGGGTGTTGGAAGTAGAATGATTCTAGATTTTAGGAATGGTTGACTGGATAAATGGTGATACCACCCAGGGAGTTACAGAATGCATAAGGGAGAAAAAGTCTTGGGGAAAGGTGAGGTAGTATAGCATTACTCTAAATCAGGAGTTGGCTAACTACAGCCCACCGCCTGTTTTTATACAACCCACAAGTCAAATGGTTTCACATTTGTAAATGGTTGAAAAAAGTCAAAAGAAGAATATATTTCATAATGTGTAAATTATATGAAATTCAAATTTCAGTGTCCACAAATAGAGTTTTATTGGGACATAATTCATTCCTTTATTGATTGTCTACACCTGTGTTCACTTCACTATGACAGAGGTGAGTCGTTGAGACAGCAACCATATGTGGTACTCTCATCACTTTAAACTGCTGCTTGATGTACTACAAATTGCAGTGACACAGTTATGATTGTTCAGTGTTTCGAGTACCATGTGTATTGCCACACCACAACATTTCACTTTGACCATCACATCAAAACAAAAAGAGAAAAGTATACTTCAAATATCACACTTCTAATATTTAAAGTGGCATATGGATTAGTTTGTTACTGAATGAAATGGCAAACCACTGTATCACACAATGACACTATAGCTACGCTAGAAAAATTCAACATATATCTATATTACCAAACTAAGTATTCAACATATTCACAATAGGAAAGTAATTGTCAGAGGAATTAGAAAATACAAAACAAAGTACCTCTGGGAGGCTGGGACTGACATATATACACTACTGATACTATGTATAAAATAGATAACTAATGAGAACCTATTGTGTAGCACAGGGAACTCTACTCAATGCTCTGTGACCTAAATGGGAAGGAAATCCAAAAAAAGAGGGGATATATGTATACGTATAGCTGATTCACTTTGCTGTACAGTATACACTAACACAACATTGTAAAGCAACTATACTCCAATAAAAATTTTTAAAAATAAATAAAACAAAGTACCTCATCATAGCAGAATTTCTTCACAAAAAGAAAAAGTGAAAATGAAGTTGCAAACAAACTAAGTTCCTGAGGGGCTCACTTATTAGTCAAGCAAGGAAAGCTGTTTACTCATGGTGAGTTAATTAAACTCTATTTTGACTATAGCAACCAAAGAAACATTTCCAGAGGGGGAAAAAACTTGTTTAAGAAAAGTCTTTCAGTGAGAATAGCTACCTGAAGAGGTAAGGGCACGGGGAGCAATATCAATATTCAATTAAAAGACAAGGCAAATAATTTAAAAAAGGTTTTCCTTGGTTCTTGATAAATTAACAGATAGATATTTGTGACACTGCATAGTGTTCTTATTTTCAAGAAGTCAAGGCTGAACGTGAAGTGACTGAAGAAGAGCCTCTATAAAGACTGCATAGAAGAGACAAAAATATTTTTAAAGTTGAGAAAACATTAATTCAGTACAACCTGAAGTGGAATCTATTAAGATGTGTTACACCTGATGGTGGTAAAAACATGTGAGGAACAGAAAAAGGCTTAGTTGAATAAATTTATAAAGCCTGTGAAAATAAGGTGTTTAAAGTCTACGTTTCTTCATTATATTATTAATCAGCAGGTATTTTATAGGAAAAATATTTTAAACTAACATGTATGATTGAACCAATAGTATCAACTTCATTCACACTCACAGATTTAACCACTGTCGGTTGTTTGTACTTTGATAAGAAATAGAAGCTGCATATCCTAACTTGCCTTACCACACAACAGCTTAAGGGCTTAGCAGTTGTACAGTTTTACAGTGATTTTTTTTTTTTTTAGCTCAATGGTGAGACTGAAATTCTGAACAAAAAGAAGTGCCTTCAACCATTATTATCAAACAATGAATACCTTTGGAAATGATATTTTGCTGCAGATTTGATAATGTCTCCTTGAATCTGACCTGAAAGTCAAGGCAAAACAGTGCTTATATGTGAAACATACTGTGTTAAGTCATTTTGACAACATTGTTCAAATCACAAGTAACCATCAATCTGCTTTATACATTTCTTGCGCTGTCAAAAGTTAAAAACAAGAAGATCTCTGTGCATATACAAATGTGCAACAGATATATTATGCAAGCTCAAACTACAGTTCCAGCAGTGTTTTTCAGACCTCACTGCAAGTGCAAAAGAAACTTCCATATATCAAAATCCATTTCGCTATGCAATTGAGGAGCTTCCATCTAACTTTCAATTGGTTAATCTGCAATGTAAACAGCATACTAAATGGAAACTACCAAGAGAAACTAAAAGAATTCTATAAATACCTTCCATACAATTAATGTGATTATTAAGATCACATGCCCATGATTGATAGCAGCATTTGGTAGTACCTGTCTGTGTGAAAACATGTTTCAAAGACAAAATCAATTAAATGCCTTTACAGATCTGCATTAACAAATGAACAACTGCAATCAATTTTGATGATAGGGTAACTGGAAATCCCAATTAAAGGAAACTGCTCTCTCAAAAAAGGAATTACAATCTTTTCATTCGGAGACCTGTATTTTACAATAAATCATGTTCAATTCATGTTACATTTTGAATTTAGTCAATAAAAATTTTGTGGATATTTGCTTTTTCTCATATATAGTTTCACATCTATGTAATATCCTTGATTTTGCCTCTCGGCCTACAGGGCCTAAAATACTTACCATCTGGCCCCTTATGTAAAAAGTTTGCAGACCTCTGCTTTATGGTGATGCTATTCAAAGTGTGGCATCGTCTGGGAAATGTCTTGACACGGCAAATTCTTGGCCCATCTCACACCTACTGAATCAGAATTTCTGAGGGTGAGCCCAGTAATTTATTTTTTTTTAACAAGCTTATAGGTGATTCTTATGCAAGCTGAAGTGTGGGAATCAATGCTCTCAAACAGGATTTTAGAGACTTAGTTCTGTCCCCTTGGATAAATTATTTAATTCTTTCAGTAAATAAAATGGGGATAGTGTCCCCCACTTCACAGAACTGTTGAAGAGATTAAAACTATTTAAAAAAATATTTTAAAAATGTAGTTTAACATGATTACTGACATCAATAATTCTTAATAAATGGTAATAAATGATAATTATTACTTCGAAGGTGTACTGGGGCCTCCTTGCACCAGCCCATGAGATAATGATAATTAAATTTTTCGGAATTTTGTGAGGCAGTTATTAAAATAGCCATTATCAAAAATTTTATAAACTTAAAATTAAATAAGTTATATTAAAACAAAGTTATTAATAGTCAAAACTCATCACTACTTACTTTACTACATTTTATTATTATCTGTGCTCATGAGGCTATTATGTCTGTATGGTGGATATATTATATACTGGTGTGCTGCATCTCATTTCTTCCCGACTATGCATTCACAGGAAATCAACCACCACAAATCAGAGCTTTTTTGGAGAAAGGCTTCTGGCAAAACGTTAATCAACATACCTCTGGTTATCATTATTAAAAATTACACAATGAATTCAGTTTTGAACTCAATGAGTTTGAACTGACTATGCATGTAGGGATGTCTAACCATCTACTAGATAAAAAGATAGAGCCCAGATATATATTTTTAGGCATCAGTAGCATATAGACAGTAGTTGAAGCCATAAACATGGACAAAATTGAGCAAAACAGCCTTTAGAGAAGGGGTCAGATATAGAACCCATATGGAAAAAGTTATTTTTGTGAACCAAAAGTCAGAAGGACTTTAGAGTTTATAAGTACAGCCAATTATGGCTAGCAGCTCAATTTAATTACTTCCATTTATCACCATCCTAATTCTTAGTTTTAACTCCTGGAATGCTTCTACCAACAAAAGTTGTATAAATAGATGTACCGAGAGAATTACATTACTCTGCAATTTGAATTCAGCATCCATATCTTAGCCAGCATGGGTAATGGTATTTTAGGCCATCTATTCAGACAAGTCTAACAAATTGGTTCATACTCAGAAGTTTCTACCTCAAGGAGACATTGCCCTTCGAACAATAAAGAAAAACAAGTTATATAGGGATGATTATAACACACTTAAGACATCAATGATATTGAGTATATTTCAAAGTTTAGTTTCAAAGAATTACAGAATTTTAGAACCAAAATAGACTTTATAACCTATTCTGATACCTTAATTTTTTTTGGCTCTTCTCTCCATAAGAAAGAGCTGTTTGTCAAGTTAAATGTCTAGGAAAACATTTTAAATTAAATTTTTTCCTTATCAGTTATCTGAACATCTGATTATCTAAAATTAACATGGAGTTCCCAAATGAGATGATCTTCCTTCTCCATCCCTCTTGATGTTCATGAGGGGATATTAAAAATTTACATAATTCTTTATGGCTGTTGCTGGTGCCTCTGATACTCCAGAATCGCCAAGTTCAGTTCAGCTGATCTGGAATCTCTGGAGAGAGCAATCACACTATTTCCCTAAAGGCACCTAGAAGCTCCAACATTCCACTGTGAAAATTAAAACTCTATGGTTCTCAAAATGAATTAAGGCTATTATAACTTTCCAAATAGTAGTACTAGAGACTTCAGAAAATATGACTCTGCCAAGGATGGTGAAAAAAAAAAAAAAAAGTGGGCAAACATGGTTATTTAATCATATCCTGAAACTGTTTGAATGTTTCTATCTCTGTATCTTCCTTTATGTTATTTCTCTCCCTCTACTCCCATCCTGATTAACAGTCTCCGTTCATTTCTACCTTTCAGAAGCTTAACCAACCATTAGATCAAATAACATCATTTTTCTGAAAACTCCTCTCCATCCTCTGAAACTATAAAATATGTTAAGGTCTTTTGTCCCTGTCATGAAGAAGCAGAGAAGCTAAAAGGCAAACTAAACAGTCCGACACATCAGGTCCAAAACTGACTATTCATTCACGTTTCCTCTTCCAGGGGATTAAATAGGTATTTAAAAGATCCCACAATCTCATTATTGCCCAGGCAACAATGTATGACTCCTTTCTTAATTCCATATTCCTTATTGCAATTTTCTATTCCCATTGCCACAGGCTGGTTCAGGACAGTATATATTTTCACCCAAACTGCAACAACCACCTTCTGAATTATTCTCCAGTTTCTCATCCAATCGATCCTGCACTCAACTGACAGATTAATTTTCCTGAACCACAGATGTGCCCCATCACTTACCTATATAAAAAAGTTCAACAGTCCCTCAATAGACAAGTCAAGTCTAAAAACTTCTTCAGCTTGGCATTCAAGGTCCTCCATTATCTGTTCTTTACCTATTACAACTTTTCATCACTGTCACCCACTATTTCCTTACCTTTTGCTCCAGCCAAACATGGTTATTTAATCATATCCTGAAACTGTTTGAATGTTTCTATCTCTGTATCTTCCTTTATGTTATTTCTCTCCCTCTACTCCCATCCTGATTAACAGTCTCCGTTCATTTCTACCTTTCAGAAGCTTAACCAACCATTAGATCAAATAACATCATTTTTCTGAAAACTCCTCTCCATCCTCTGAAACTATAAAATATGTTAAGGTCTTTTGTATCACTCATACTTTATTTAGTTACCTGTGTATGTAGAACATTATTCCTGTTAAGATTATAAGAAACTTGAAAAATGTTTTATTAATTTTTATCCTCCCACAGTACATTACATATGGTTGATATTCAACAAATTACGCTGAATTTATAATAAAACTTATACATAATAATAATAATAGCCATGGTCCATAAGACTACACAGGAAGTTTCCTTCACTCTCTTATGGAGAAAAATCACTGCCACGAGAATATCTTTTTTTAAAAATCACCTTATTTATTTCTTGAAAAGACATTAAAAAGTGATTTTCCCCCTACCATTAATCAGTATACCCCTTATGTATATATGAACTGTTATAATAACTTCCTTGGCTTCGAATATAACATTGCTTCCCAAGGTTTCAATTTTACATTATGGTATGTACCTACTGATCACAAACTAAACCACTGAAAACAGCAGTGTAGAAGGAAATAGCTTGCCTGATGGCTGCTCCAAAACCCGTACCTCTTGGACAACCCAACTTTTTTTTTTTTTGAGAGAGAAGAGCAGTCATAGTGTAATTATACTTCTCTGTTCCCACTTCCTTCACATCTCCGTCACCTCCATAATACCTACCAACCCAAATGTTTGTTCAGAGCCCACACTTTCAGGTTCACAAGTTGAAAATAATAGACAGGTTTCCAGTTCAACAATTAATTCACCAAAGATTTACTGAATACATACTATGTGGTAAGCACTGTAGAGGACCCAAAAATTCATAAGACACAAATTTCATCTTCTGGAACACATGATTAAATGCACAACACACACACCTTAACAACTCCATTATAAAGCAGATTACGTAAGGGCTATAAAGCTTCCAGCAAGGTACAAACAGAATGGTAAAAGGAGAGAGAGTGCTTAATCAAAGTATATACGACAAGCTTCAAATGAGAGATGGATTTCTATTTGGACTTTCTTTGAAATCAAGTAAAGAATTCAAGATTTTCAAGATTAATTATTTTTAAGTAAATTATTTAAGTATTTTTTCACTGGTATTGCGACAGAATGGAATTTTTTCTACTGAAAAGGTACTGATTTAACATGTAAGTTAAAATTTTAGTTAAACAGACTTTTTTTTAGCTCACCTTGAAACATGGGGAAATATATTTTATAGGACAAACTTGTGCCTATAATTAAGAGGAAAATTTTTGTTATGTTCAAGGGAAAGACGCAATGTGTCCAATAATCCGAACTAATATTTATTTAAAATTCTACTCCCAGAGAAAGACTAGACACATATAAATGGGCCGTCCGATTTTTACAGAAATCTGTCACCATACCAATAGTACATTAAAAAGGAAAAATCTGAACAAATGAAAATAAAATTCTGGGACCTAGATTCATTTTTCATTCATACCACCTCCTCTTGTAACAATGACCTCTTCCTCATATACGGCCAAAGGTCTGAATCAGAGCTTGGAGCATTTGCTTTTCGAGTAGGCTCCATCGACACCAGATACTTCTTTGAAGATTCAGAGTTGCCATGACCTAACTCTGTACGTGTTGGGCAATGTATTGACAGGTGAAAGGACCACACTCATCTCAAGCTTAAAATAACTTGCAGGGAAGGGGTGGGAAAAGTCCGAGTTGACAGATGCCAATGTAGCAAATTTTAAAAAGAGGAAACTATGATAGACAGGAATGGAAGCAAACTGGGGAACTTGCAGAAGTATGGCATTCCAAATTGCTATTTTTTTTTAACTTTCGTCTTTTAATTACATTACAGCATCCAAGAGACGTTTCTGCAATTACTGAACTTAACAATTAAGCAACATATTATGAAAAAAATTGTAGGTTTAAATTACATGCAGTTTTATAAAACATATTTGCTTTTAAATATCTCATCCAAAACTCTTGATATTAACGCGAAAGAACTAAAATCGGATTATGGAGATTTCGACAAGTGAAGCTGGGAAAGAATAACTAACATGTAAGTTCGGTAACATGTTACAGGCAGGTTGCAGTTTCCCTGCTACAGTAGACAGGCGAAGGAACCAAGAAAATGGGTTGAGCACAGGAATATTGCACACCGTAGTCACCCAACACTAATTCAACAGCTAGCGGGCTCTATCCATCCTTCCTCACGTTCCTCGTGGCCTCTGACAAGTCATCCTTTCAACCTATGAGACTGTCCGCTCTCCCCCACCGAAAATAATTTCCGTGCAGGTTGTAAAATCTCCCGCACAAACTACTTGCTCACACCTCCTCGCCTTGGGATGGGCAGTCCCCAAGATGGGGAAAGGTCGCCCTGGCAGGGAAGTTACGTGAAGTGGTCTTTCTCGCGGTCCGCCCCGAGCCTCCAGCCCAGCAGCCGCGGGAGAAAGGAAGCGGGCGGCCTCCGAAAAAACCGGGATGGGGCAGCGGATGCGAGCCCGCGAGGCAGGCTCTGTGGTGCCCGAGCACCGGCTCGGGCAGGAAGAATGGAGGAGGGGAGGCGAGGCAGCGAGGTGCCCGAGAGCCTGGCGGGCGGTCCGGCCCCGCGGCCCGACCCCACCCCGCCCTCGGGACCCTCCCAGCCCGCGGACTCGGCGTGCGTTCCGCGTGCGCCGACTCTCCCCGGAGGAAGAGCCACAGCCTCACACCAGTGGATTTGAGAAATCCGGCAACTTTGCGCGAGAAATGCTTCCCACCCTGCAACACGCCGAGAAAGAGAAATATGTCAGGCGATGACGGGGGAGGAAGGATGACTTACCCATGGTCCTCCCAGAGGGTGAGGAGCCGGCAGGGCGAGGCGAAGGTCTCCGGTGCGGGCGGCGCGGCGCTGTGTCCTCACTCTACCTCCGCCTCTCCTGCAGCCAGGGAGGGACCCGCGGTGGGTGGCCGCCGGGGAGGAGCAGCTACTGCTGCCGCTGCTGCTGCTGCAGGCGGCGCGGCCGCGGCGGGGACGAACGGCGGGGGGCGGGGCGGGGTAGGGCGGGGCGGGCGGGCGCAGCCTGCGGCGGGCGCGGCTCCGCGGCTCCGCGGGCTGGAGGCGGAGGCGCCGAGCCTGCTGGAGCGGCGTCCGCCTCGACGCGCGGTCCGGGAGCGCCCCGCCCTCCCCACCGAGCATGCTCAGTGCTTCCCATTCCCCCCCCACCGGGGCAAGAGAATCTGAACGTGCTGGTGGGCGTGTGTTTGCGGTCCGTCTGCCGCCGCCGCGGAGGAGCTTGATGGCGGCAGCTTGAGAGGCAGAGGGTGAGCCTCGGGAAGGCTGGGCGCCGGGACGCTGAGCCCGAACTATTACCCTCCGGCTCGCTACCCCGACCCCACCAACCCACACCCGGAGAACGGGCCGGTGGTAATTAGGGGGCAGCCCGGGTGCACAGGCGGGAATTTCCCGAAGGAGGAAACGCTGGGCCTCCTCAGACCTGGGAGGGTGGTCGGAAAGCAAAGCGGACGTCCTGAAACGAAGCTGGAATAGACCTACTGGCGATGAGGCCAGCGCCTCTGGAGATAAGATACCTGGAGACGCCCGTTTTCAGAGCAGCCTGTGGGCTCGTTGGGCGGCCGCTGGGAAGGCGCTCAATATTAGCGGGACGGTTAAGACCAGTTTAAAAAGAGAAGTCCGGGCAGCGAGAGGAGTGATCGCCCCGGGACGTCCTCGGAGAGTGTGTCGTTTTCCTTCCTAGAGGAGTGCGGCCTTCCTTTCCCCGGAGGACACCTGAAAAGCCATGTAACGAGGGTGCCCTGGCCGTCGGGCTCCACCCTCCCGGAATGTGCCCAGCTGTGCCCGGCTCCCTTGGAACGCGGCCGGAACAAGGTTGCCACGGTGGGAAAATAAAAGTCCGCTGAGTCGGCTGCGGCCCCGCAGGGTCTGCCGGCCGGAGTTTCCTCGGTCCGCGGGGCCGCCGCCCGCTCCCGACACCCCACTAACTGCGGGGAAAACCTGAGCCGCGCGCTCCCTTTTGAGGGCGCCCTCCCAACTGGGCATGCGCGCGGGGCGAAGGCTGGTCTTGGGTCCTCTACCCTGGGGGAGGAGGCTGGGGAAGACTTCCCATTTCTCCGCAGCCTGGTCGTGGCCTGAACCCTCTCTGGTGGCTGGGGTGAGGGATCAGGTCGCTCTCCCGAGGCAGCAGCAACTGCAGTCCTGCAGGGGAAGGGGGGCCGTCAGCAGCACAACCTGTGAGAGAGAGATGCTGAATAGCTCAACGGAAATTCCTTTCCCTTTTCAACTTTTGCTCTTTCGACTCAAGTGTTGAGAAAAAGGTGCCCCCCGCCCTTCATCCGTGGCCCCTTTTAACAGTCATATCACAAACACACAAGTCAGAATAGGCCTTGTAATGCGTTAAGCGGACAGCCGGTTTTCTAAAACAAAAAGGAAACATGATAATAAAAAGGTTTGATAAAATAAGAAAATACAGTAGAACTACAGAAGTGAAAACTATTAGACTTTTGTGATGCCCAAGACAATCAGGCTCTTCACTCCTACTACGCTGCTTTCCTTTCTGTGATATAAGAATGCTCTTGCTTTTTGCCTCAAAATAGTCTTACAGAACAGAATTAGTTTCCTAGGGCTGCTAAGTACCACAAACTGGGTGGCTTAGGACAACAGAAATGTATTTTCTTACAGTTCTAGAGGCCAGAAGTCTGAAATCGAAGCGTGGGCAGGCCCATGCTCACCCTGAAGGCACTAAGGAAAGATTTCTTCCGGGCCTCCCCTAGCTTCTGGTAGGTCCTTGGCCTGTGGTAGCATAACGGCAGACTTCACATGGCATGTCTGTTGAAATTTTTCTTTTTTATGAGCACACCAGTCATTTTCGAGTAGGGGCCCAACTACTCTAGTATGACCTCATCTTTAATTATATCCGCAGTGACCCTATTTCCAAATAAGGTCACATTCTGAGGTACTGGAGGTTAGGACTTCAACATATAAATTTTATAGGGAACGTGAGTCAATCCATAACACATACCGATGCAAGCTACACACATGCACACACCCCTACCATGCTCCACTTTCATTTTGGACCTCGCCAGAAGACTAGACCAGCCTTGGGCCTTTGTATTGCTGCTCCTCATTTTTTGTCCCTCTCTCTTTCTTTAACCTTACATTAATCTCTTCCAGATTCTCAAGTTCATTTGCTTCGTCTTTCCTGCTACCGTCCTTTTGTAGTTATATATTACAATAATTTCTAAGAGCATCTTTTATCTTTTGTTTGGATGCATAAATTGAAACTAGCAAAAGCAGCTGAAGAGGTTTTCTGACCTCCCACCTGACACTAGTTTAGGTGCCTTCTTTGTTCTGCTCGCATCCACAAGCCATCCCCTCAGCACCCCTACCAGTTAAAACCACAGGGCTGTCCAAGCAAACTGCATAGTGAATCCCAATGCACTGCTGTGTAACCATAGTGAGACCCAATACTGACTGCAACATGCAGATGTGGGCCGGTGTAATGCCCACCCCTTTCACACTAGTTCCCCTCCCCTTCCTTGTCTTCTCCTGTCATAGGAATGTCACAGGAATATCTTTTTATTCAAATCTTATCTATGTGAGGCCTTCCCTAGCCATTTTATCTAAAATTTCAACACTAGCCCCACTTCCATACTTTATTTTTTCCTTACCACTTATCACTAAAATAATATATATTTTGCTTATTGGCTATCACCCCACTTAAATTTAAGCTCTCCAACGGCAGGAATTTTTGCCCGCCTTATTTGCCATTATGTCTTCAGTGCCAGAACAAATGCTCACAGAGCAAATACTCAGTAAAAATCTGTTGTATGAATGAAAGTCTTTTCATTCTTTCCTTCAGAGTTTTTGTCTTTAAAAAGCAAGAATGGTGTTAATATTCTTTTTATAAACTCAGGCACCGTACCAAGTAAAATTAGTTATGCAATAAATACTGATGATGATGATGATGACAACTGCTATCTGTGTTGTTCCTGTCTTAAACTATGAATCTTCTAAAGGGTAGGGACTAGTTTTTGTACTAATCTATTCACTCATTCAGTTAATAGAGATTTATTGAGTGCCTACTATGTATCATGCACTATAGTAGGCATTAGGGATAAAGAATAAACTATGGTCCCTGCTCTCAAAAAACTTATATATTAGAAAAATTGCTTTGATGAAACTTCCAGTCATTGATCACATAAATAGCTAGAAAATATACTCCTGATGTCAAAAGAGTTTTCCACAATAAATATACTAGTACTTATGCTCCAGGTTAAGCAATGCTCAGGATTTGATTAGGCCTGCTACAAAGTGAAGGAGGAAATTCTATCCAGAAATGCCTATATATTCATGAAGTATCACAGACTTTTTTTTTTTTTTTTTTTTTTTTTTTTTTGCGTTACACGGGCCCCTCACTGCTGTGGCCTCTCCCGTTGTGGAGCACAGGCTCCGGACGCGCAGGCTCAGCGGCCATGGCTCACGGGCCCAGACGCTCCGCGGCATGTGGGATCCTCCCGGACCAGGGCACGAACCCGTGTCCCCTGCATCGGCAGGCAGACTCCCAACCACTGCACCACCACGTGTAACTTATTTGTGTAACAAATTATTGTGGTGGGGGCAGGTGAAGAGAAGTATCAAGGAAAATGTTTAGTAGAAAGGGTCATAAGCACTATATTTTGACAAGGTTTATAACAAAACTTACCTCATTTTTGCATGTAAACTTCAAAAGGTTAGAAGGTGCTTTAAATTCTGTAAAGGAAATGCACTGGGAGGGGCAGAGCAAGAGGAAGTAGAAAGAGAAGAGAAAGAATGTTCTTTAAAAGAAAAATAGGGAACTGACTGCCTCTTCTTCCCCATGATGTTCTGAATAGCATTTAAGGGAATCTCACTGGAGTAGTTAACTAGACTTTGCAGTGATAAAAAATGATTTGTCAGTGAACAGTCTTCTGCCTAAACTCTATAGTTTTAAAAGGCCTCAATGAGAAGGCCTCAATGAGGTTAGGCTAGTCCAGGTTGAACAACTGAAATGTCTTAAACCCTAGCTCACTGTAATCCTATCCCACCCCCTCCTCTCATTTACTTCCTATATTAACCATTTTCTACATCTTATGAAATCTAAATTTTCTTTTTTCATAGTTTGTCACCTCAAATTACCAATGTCTACATATTGCAAACAATTATAGGCCTAGATTATATACATTTTTTATTTGTTTGCTTTGTTTTGTCCACAACACAGGGCATGTGGGATCTCAGTTCCCCGACCAGGGATGGATCCTGTGCCCCCTGCATTGGAAGCGCAGAGTCTTAACCACTGGACCACCAGGGAAGTCCTATATACATTTTTCAGATGGGCCGAAGCACTTTGCAGTCAAGTAGTTGCTGAGCATCTCTTCTGAGCTCAGCACTGTACTAGGTGCTCTAAGAGATAGGTATAGGTATGCATCATGCAAAACGAGAGTAGGAACAGTCTATTTTTAAAGTTTCTTCCTATTAGAAAATCGCCTACATCTGTGAATACTAACATATAAAGAACACTAGTCAAAAAAGTCAAAGATGGCTTCATAAGATGTGTATGGATAGAATTTTTTTGAAGATATTATGAGAAGAAAGGAATCTATTCCGAGAAAGAGTATGAGCTAAGGCACAGAGATGTCATATTCATAAGACCATAGAAAGGTACACGTTGAGGCATATTGGGAAATAAGGTTGAAAACTGTAGTAAGAGGGACAGACTGTGATGGCCTAAAATAGCCAAGCAAAGGAATTTGAACGTGATAAGGTAGGAAATAGGGAACCATTGAAAGTTTCTGAGAAATGGAATGTGGTGAAAACAATATAGGGGGCAGGAGAAGGAGTAGTAGATTTTAAAAAGCACTACTTACTGAGAGCATGTGACATTCTGTCTAGGAGTTAGGTACACAAGGGTGAATAAGAGGGTTTTGGCCCTCGAGGAGTACAGTGGTAGAGACAGACACGTGAACAGAGTACATGCTGTAAGTAATAGGACGGAGTAGTGCGGAAGAATATAGGTAGGACATTTAACCCTGTCATGGAGAGCCTCCTGGAGAAGATGCCATCCAGCAGAGGCCTGAAGGAGGAATAGAAGTCAACCAATCAAAAGGCTTTATGTACGTGGGCCTGGAGACAAGAGTTTGAATCTCTGAGGAACCTGCAAGCAGTTGGTGGCTACAGTGAGATGTGCACAGATGTGGGGAAAGGGACAAGGTCATGGAACAAAGTGGACAAGTAAGAGGGATCAAATCTTGTAGGGCCTTGATGGCTCAGGTAAGATATTGGACAGTATCCTGAGGGCAGAAAGAAGCTACTGGAGGGTTTAAAGTTTGAAAATGACACAGTTCAATTTATATTTGAGTAGTTGCAAAGTGGAAAGTGCCTAAGAATGAGGTCTAGACTAGAAGCTGGGAGACTGTTGCAATATTCCAAATGTGAGCTGAACTGAAATAGAAGCAGTAGGGATAGAGAGTAATGGACAGTCCTGAGAAATACTAAGGGAGTGGTACTGGCTTGGTGATTGATCAGATGTTGTTTAGGATTGTTTATTTTAAATATATAGCAGCACTAAGGGTGAGGTATTATTATCTCAGCTTTACAAATGATGAAACATGTTAAGAGAGGTTAAATAATTTACCTTAGGATCTACAACTAATACATAAAGGAAGCAGAAGTCAAATCTAAGCCTCTCTGACTCAAATCCTCACTGCAATAATGTGTTAGATAAATGTGTTGAGGGAAAATACCTTATATTTTGTGTGACCTCAACAGATTAAAAATACTATGTTGTAAAATATTTTTATTTGAAGTGAGTTTCATTGTCTTTAAAATACTTTTTGTGTGCTCCTTCTTCTCTGAACTTTACAAGTTTAAAAGACAGAATCTCTGTGTTACTATACTATTTGTGAATATTGAATAAAACTACTTTTGATTAAGATAGGCTCAGTTATTCTTGAAATAATATTTGGCCTATTTTAATTTCAGTTGGCTTTGCCATTCTGTTGCATTAAAACGGGGGTTAGAAGTTTGCTATGCATCTAGGATTCTAAATCATGACATGCAGGGATTCGTTACATTTGTATGTTTTTAGACCATTTGATAAGCACGGATCAACTTTGTTTCCTTTTCTTCCTGTAAACTTCAAATTTAACTCAGTCTTTAAAAGGTTGTTAGTGAGATATCAGCTCAGAAAGTGACATCTCAGTCTACAGACTCCTTACTGAGTTTTGTCACCTCATTTTTCCTTTCATGTTTCATAATAATGAGAAAATCGTGCCAAAGTAAAATGAATAGGTGGCCTGAGAACACTGAGACCTGATGGCTGAGTACATTACCATGGAGGCAAAGGGAGTTCAAGACACAAGAATGCTGAGTCCTATTCTACCTCTAACCACCTCTGTGGCAGTTAATTTTGTCTTTTGGGATAGTTCACTGTGTCTCTGAGTCTCACATTTCGTCTTTGTAAATACTGTAAATTATAATACGTCTGTCAAGGGGAGAAAACATGAACTGTCTTGCACATTTAAGGGATATTTTCCTCACGGTGCACGGTTCTGATAGAGGCATTCAGTTCTACTACCTAAAATTATCTCCACGTTCCAGCCCACCCACCCACGTGTACATATCCTCACAAACTTGCTAGAGAAATCCTCCAAGTCTTAAAACATTTCATTCCTCCTACCCTGAACTGGCCTAAGGCAAAACTGGGAAGTAACTGAAATTAGTGAGATGCTCTTGGGGTTATTTATGTGTCAAAAACTCATGTATCAATAACACTAACATCTAATACTAACCACATGAGTTAGATATTTCACAGGTAATGAAATGGAGAAACAAGATACTTTAATTAATTTGCCTAGTGTCACATGACCAATAAAAGGTAGAGCTGGAATTTGAACCAAGTCTGTTTGATTTCAAAGTCCACGTTCCTTCCATTTCATCACATTGCCTCATGTAAACTTGTATCCTCACCCCTAACCTCACCTCCACTGTAACACTTCATGGAAAAGAAACACCTATATTTTATCTTACCTACTTCTCCACTCTGGCAAGGTTAACTATCTGGTTCATGAATTATTTTCTTTTCAGAGTTAACAGGAGCTAATCTAGTAATCCATGCCAATAGGCTTATAACCATCCATTCCTCTTGTGAAACATATGTAAGCATTTTAAGAGTGGTGTTTTAGATAAAAATAAAATAATTCAAAAGAGGAGTTCTGATTAGATTATCTTGCTTCCTTCATATACTTTTTAATTTTCTTCATATACTTTTGTGTAGCGCACATCACCAGCAATTGCCCATTTTCCCTACTTAGGATTTTTCCAGATACTTTTGAAGTCTCCACCATTTCCTTTTCAGGGGTCCTCTTTTATCTACTTTAAAATTCACCTAAAGACTTCCTTAAGGAGACATATTCTAACTTAATCTCATCCAACCCTGATTAAGAAGTTCTTAGTGCTTATAAAGCTCCTATAACAAAAACTGGCTTATTCAGACTTCTGAACAGAAAAGCCTCATTAACCAGCATGTCACTTTACCTACAGTTCATGGATAATTGATTCTCATAATGATGATCCTGAAGATTCTAAAGTATTAAAGACTGAATAAAGTTTGCTTAATGTACTTGTATTTGTTTCCCATGGCTGCTGTAACAAATTACCACAAAATTATTGGCTTAAAACATCATAGATTTATTAGCTTACAGTTCTGGAGGTCAGAAGTCCAAAATGGAGTTCACTGCGCTAAAATCAGGGTGTTAGAAGGGCTTTATCCCTCTTTGGAGGCTCTCAAGGAGCATCTGTTTCCTTGCCTTTTCTAGCTTCTCGAGGCTGCCCACATTCCTTAGCCTGTGTGCTCCTTCCAGCCTGCAATCACATCCCTTCCTCTCACTCTCCTGCCCGTTTCTTTCCCTTTTAAGGGCCCTCATGATTATATTGGGCCCAGTAAAATAATCCAGGATCATCTTCCCATCTCATGATCCTCAATTTAACCACACCAGCAAAGTCCCTTCTGCCATGTAAGGTAATATATTTTTTATTTTTTTCTTTTTCTTTTTATTGAAGTACAGTGGATTTACAATGTTGTTAGTTTCAGGTGTATAGCAAAGTGATTCAATTCTTTCTATATGTATATCTATTCTTTTTCAGGTTCTTTTCCATTATAAGTTATTACAAGATATTGAATATAGTTCCCTGTGCTATACAGTATGTCCTTGTTTGTCTCTTTTACATATAGTAGTGTATATCTGTTCATCCCAAACTCCTAATTTATCCCTCATCTCCTTTCCCCTTTGGTAACAATAAGTTTATTTTCTGTCTTTGAATCTGTTTCTGTTTTGTAACTAAGTTCACTTGTATCATTTTTTTTTAATATTCCACATAGAAGTGATATCATGTTATTTGTCTTTCTCTGTCTGACTTACGTCACTTAGTATGATAATCTCTACATACAAAGGTAACATATTGACAGGTTCCAGGAACTTGAACGTGGATATCTTGCGGGTGGAGAAGCATTATTCTACCTACCTTGGTAGTTAATATTAAATTTATTTTGTTCCATTAAATGTATGACAATTAGCAAAAACCTATATGCATAGATGATACATATGTGATATGTATATGTGAGTGTACATGATAAATTTGTTAACTAGTTCTTTAATCATGCTGGAAAATAGACTTTTAATTTTTATTTTATATATGTGTTTTAATCATTTCATGGATATACATATATTTGTCTTTCTAGATCCACTATCCAGATCCACTTTTTTATGTCCTTTTTTCCTTCCTAGAATCTAGTAATAGTTCTATTGGCTTGGCCAAAAAATTTCTTCAGTTTTTAACAAAAAATAAAAGACACATTTTTCATTTTCACCAAGAACTTTATTGAACAACGTATTCACCGTTTTGATCCACTACCTTCTGCCATTTTTCAGGCAACTTCATAATTCCATCTTCCCAAAACCTTTTTATCTTTTTGAGCAAAGAACTGTTCCAGGTGCCTTTTACAGTCTTCCAGGGAATTGAAATTTTTTCCATTAGGAGAATTTTGTAAAGATGGAAATAAATGGAAATCCATAGGTGCAATGCCTGGTGAATATGGCGGATGAATCAGAACTTCCCGGCCACGCTGTAACAGTTTTTGCCTGGTCATCAAAGAAACATGCGGTCTTGCGTTATCCTGATGGAAGATCATGCGTTTTCTGTTGACTAGCTCCGGACACTTTTCGTCAAGTGCTGCTTTCATTTGGTCTAACTGGGAGCAGCACTTGGAATTAATCGTTTGGTTTTCCAGAAGGAGCTCATAATAGATGACTTCCCTTCCAACCCCACCATATACACACATCCCCTTCTTTGGATGAAGACCGACCTTTGGTGTGGCTGGTGGTAGTTCACTTCACTTGCCCCATGATCTCTCCCATTCCACGTTATTATACAGAATCCACTTTTCATCGCCCATCACTATTTGTTTTAAAAACAGAATGTTTTCGTTAATGTTTAAGAATCACACGCGGAAATACGGTCAAGAAGGTTTTTGTCACTTATGTGGAACCCAAACATCTAAGAGATGTACATAACCAAGCTGGTGCAAATGGTTTTCAACTCTTGATTTGGATATTTTGAGTATGTCGGCTATCTCCTGCGTGGTATAAGGTTGATTGTTCTCAATTAATATCTCGATTTGATCGCTATCAACTTCAACTGGTCTACCCGACTGTGGAGCATCGTCCAGCAAGAAATCTCCAGCATGAAACTTCTCAAACCACTTTTGACATGTTCGATCAGTCACAGAACCTTCTCCATACACTGCACAAATCTTTTTTTGCGTTTCAGTTGCGTTTTTACCTTTCTCAAAATAATAAAGCATAATATGCCGAAAATGTTGCTTTTTTCCTTCCATCTTCAATCTTAAAATGGCTACACAAAATTTCACCAATTTTGATAAGTTTTTTTTAAATGCACTCTATGACAGCTGTCACATACAATCTAACAAAATTGTTTCTAATGAAGTTAAAGACAACTACTAGAGACATCTTATGGAAAAAAAACGAATGAACTTTTTGGCTAACACAAAATGTACATTTTCAACAAACATCATTGATTAAGTTGACTCATATTCCTGAAGTAATCAGACTTGAACCAGGTTTTTATGGTAAATAAACCAATTCATGGTTTTCTGGGAGCAAAACAATGAAAGGAATATGAAAAATTCATATGGAAATTAGTTAGAATTTACACTCTGTAATTATCAAGTCAGCAAGTCAGGCTGTTAATTCTGCATTGCTATTTCCATGTAATCATTCATTTATTCAACAAATATTTAATACTAGCCTACTGTGAGCTAAGATGTGAGGATACAACAGTGAACAATAAAGACTTGTTCTTTTATTTTTTTTATTTTTTTTTTGGCGTTACGCGGGCCTCTCACTGTTGTGGCCTCTCCCTTTGCGGAGCACAGGCTCCAGACGCGCAGGCTCAGCAGCCACGGCTCATGGTCCCAGCCACTCCGCGACATGTGGGAACTTCCCGGACCGGGGCACAAACCCATGTCCCCTGCATTGGCAGGCGGATTCTCAACCACTGCGCCACCAGGGAAGCCCAAGACTTATTCCTTTATTGAGGAGATTTGAATGAGGAGGACAAACAAGCAAATAAACAAAACATAAAGATGGGATAAGTACTCTAAGGGAAGCAGATAAGGAGCTGGGACAGACAAAAATGACAGTGGGGAAGTAATTTACAACATTACATTGTGTGGGAAGGCCACTCTTAGAACATGATAACTAATCTGAGACCTGAAGATAAGAAGCTGATCACACAAAAAGCCCCTGGGAGAACTCTTCAGACAGAGGGAGCTGCAAGTGCAAAGAACCAGAGGCAGGAAAATTGTGGCTACGTTTTAGGAAATGAAAGAAGGCCAGAGTATTGAAGCCTAGTAGGTAGAGGAGAGTGGCAAAAAATGAGGCTGCAGAGGTAGTGAAAAGTCCATTAATGCTGAATTTGGGGCTTTAATGGATGCAAGAAAAAAAAAAGCCCTCTGTGGTATTCCAGAATTTAAAAACAAGTGGGATATAGGACTCAGGAGTCAGATTAAATAGAGGTCAAAATAGCATCTGTGTTACTGATTCTGCTGATTGGAGAATTCAGCCAAATGGGCTTCCTAATACTCCTCCCACTGCTATCACCTCCCGTGTTCCCCAGCAGAGCTGAACTGCAGGCTTTCCCTCTAGGGGCAAGCTAGTTACTGAAGGGCAGAGGAGAAATAAGCCATTCTGAAAAAAAGAACCCAAGAAGTCTCTGAGCCACGCATTCTCAATTCCCGTTGCCATCTCACCAGTGAGATAATTCCCTCTTCCTACTCCGGGGAAGGAGTACTAAGGGATGAGAGTGGAGGGGGCAGTTGCTGAGAGAGAATGGGACTATTTCCATGATTTTTTTCCCTGCTGAGAGAAAGTTCTCTCCTTTCTATGAAATGTGTGGAGGGTAGGGGGAAAATAAATATTACCCTTACAGTTCCATTAGATGGGTCTTACAGGCCATGATACAGAGTTTGAATTTCACTCTAAGTACAAACAACAAGCAGTGAAGGGTTTTCAGTAGTGGAGTTACATAGACTGATATACAATTTGGAAAGATCACCTTGGCTGCTGTGGAGACAAGTCAAAATAAGAAGAGCATCTAGCGGGAAGAGTTACTGCCTCCTAGATGATTTGAGAGATGGTATGGCTTACATCAGGGCAGTGGAGGAGGAAAGTAAGAGGATTAGAGGTCTAGAGGTAGAAAGGCTGTACTTGCTGATGAGTTAGATTTAGGGCAGACAGTCAAGGAGGAATTAAGGCTAAGTAATTAAGGCTAATTAAGGCTGACATTTCTGGTTTAAATGACTGGGTGGATGGTGGAGCCATGTATTCAATTGGGAAAACTGAGAAAGAAATAAGATGGCAACAGAATTACATTCCTTGGATTTGGCAAAGAAAAGATTGTTGGTGATTCTGCAAGAGTAATTTTTGTGCACACCAGGAAGTGAAACCAGATTTAGAATTTGAAGGACTGATAGATAGGTGATTGCCTGTGTACATTTTTTTTTTTTTTGCCTGTGTACATTTTTAAAAGAAATTTTACTATGGAGGTGAGCAGAGAAATGGCATAATAAGGGAGATAAGGGATGTTTGAAGATTTTTTTGTTTTTACACTGAAGTGAATGGAGTGATGCAAAGTAGAATAACTGGAGGTACAAAACCTTTAGAAAGGCAAGGGGGAATGGGACCCAGAGCTCTAACTGGGTAATGGGCCCAAGAGACGGACACCTGAATTGAATCTCTGTAACAGGAGTGAAGATACAGATACAGGTGGCCTGGTAGATTTGATGGCAGGAAGACGGAGAGCCCCCACTGAATAACTTCTATTTTATTTATGAAGCGTGAGGGGACATCATTAATGGAGGGTAACGGGAGATAAGTGATTTGAGGAGAGAAGAGACAACACGAAGCAGTTGTGTCCAAAATTATGCATTCAAAGCTAATGCAGAAATTAAGTACTACTACTGGGCAGTGTTTAATGCCCATGTGAGGTTTGTAATTATCAATGAAAAGTATAATATATCAGTTTGGTTATTTTCTTCAAAGTTTCATTGTTTATTAGATTCTGATATGGTCAAAGAATGGTTGTAGTGCAGTTAATAGTGCATGTGAGCTAAAAAGATATTTGAAATTTGTATTTCAGGGGTAGTTCAGTTTATTCTAGGCATGACCATGGGAACAGGTGGCTGAAGAGGAGAAGAGGAAAAGTTAAGAAGTCAAGGAACTAAGAGGAAAGTTATAGGCTAGGTCATCCACATGCACAGTGAAATCACAGAGCATGCTGACAAAAATAGGAGTGGAGTGTGAGCCAGGGGCTAGGTTATCTATGAGTAAAGAGGAATGGCCAAGAGATCAGCAGATGGCAGCAACGTGATTTAGAGAGGGATATAGCCAGATGGCATGAGCTTCAAGAGAGCAGAGGTCTCTGCAGGAGGACAGTGGGGAGAGAGGACAACACCTACTCTATCTATTGGCTCTGTAGTAGGTGGAGTGTGAGGGGGAAAAGCAGATGTCACTCGAGAGGCCAGTAGGGTAAAGTGTCCTCAACTGGAAAGTCAAAAGATGGAAGGGAAAATTTCCAGAAGATTGAGAATGTAACAGATGGTTTTGTTATCAGTTGCTGCTTACTAAACCACACCAAACTCAGTGGCTTAAAATAGCAATTTTATTATCTCTCAAAATACTTCAGATTGACTGTGCTCAGCTGGGTGATTCTTCTGATTCACATGATGTCATATGGGGCTGAAGCCATTGGGAGCTTTGATTGGGCTGGAAAATCCAATTAGCTCATTCACATATCTGGTGTCTTAGTGGAGATGACTGGAAAGCTGGGCTCACTTGGGATACCAGTGCATCTCTCTCCCTCTCTCTCTCTCTCTCTGTCTCTCTCATCTCAGGGTTTTTCCTTCTCCACACGACTTCTAACATGGCAGCTTAGGCTTCCCAAAAGCACAAAAGTGGAATCTGCCAGACCTTGAGGCTTATACCCAGAGCTGGCACATCATCATCACATTCTATTAATTAAAGTGAGTCATGGGACCAGTCCAGATTCAAGGGAGGGGTCTCACAATAATGTCAATACCAGGAATTGTGATCCATTGGTAGCCATCTGTGGTGATTAGCTTACCATAAGAAATTTGTTGATTCAGACTCAAACTTTTTAGAAGGCAGAGAGGAAAGGCTGCAATGAGATTCAGTCAGATTAGGAGATGACAGCAGTACGGGAATGGAAGAGCAGGTTATAATGGATGATGAAGGGACTTGTAATTCCCAAGATGACTGAAATAAAGAGGAATTTGAGTCATGATGCGACTAGTTCTACTAAAGCAGTGATCTCCAAATTTCTTTTTGATTATGCACCCCTAAGTAAAAATTTTTGAACAACTTAATACATTATAATTACATAATTATTAATTATATATATTTAATAATGTTCTACTGTAATGTGTACTTTGTAGAACAACTTAAAATAGAAATTAAGAATGATTAGATAAAAAAGATTAAATAATATTTTTCATATTATTTTATTCTATTTATCAATGGTTCAACAGCCTCCTTGCCCTTTCTGGTGAGAGCAATTTGGTTGACAATTCCTCATCAATTAAAACAATTTTGTTTTAATACCTTGTGATATAGTGGCTCAGTAGTCTGGTTCTAAGTTCAATTTATTCCCATGTTGGTTTTAATGGCTATTTTAGCTGAAAGAGCTTTCTCACAAAAATAAATACAGCCAGATGGAAGAAGTGCACCGTTAGCTGTGCCTGCTAAACCATGATACTCATTTTTCAAACCCATCCCCAATTATGCAAAGGGTTTTGTTGAAATTCAGCCAGCCAACATATATCATCCCCAGTATCAGTCAGTCATTCTTACAAACTAATCAGAAGTTATTGCATTTTTATATTTTTAAGAAATGGGTTCAAAACCCACTGAAACTACTCATTTTTTAAAGTGAGATTAAAGGAAGATCTTTAAGGAAGATTTGTTAAAAAGTCTTAAAAACTCAATTTCCAAGTTTTTGTGTGCAGATATTAAGAGTTTTACATTTAAATTGTTTTCAACAACAAAATTACATAACAATGGAACATTTCCAAGTATCTATTTTAAAAATGCTCTCTCCTTAGCCCAAATGTCTTTTGAGCAGCAGTTACTTTCTCCTTCATTATTAAAAATGTCACCTTTACCTTGAAGAAACTGATTAAGAGTATTATTTTTTCAAAAATATCTGTCACTTGCATTCATAGAAAAAGTTAGCAAATTGGGCACACTTGTCAAGTTTACTTGACAAGATGTTATTCAGCTTTTAGTTGGACAGTCCTTTCTCTAAGAAAACCAGTATACTGGTTACTGTGTGGTAAAAAGATTTTCATGGTCAGCCCTTGCTTATTACAAGGCTCCACTATGATTTTAAAGATCTTATTTTATTAAAAAGTTAATCACATTGACAACATTCTGTGTAGCACACAAACCATGGTACAGTATCATACATAGAAAGGAAATCGATTCATAGCATCTTGATGCTATGTATTTGACTTGTGGAGCAAGTGAGGACAGGAGTGTCAGTCAGTACACTGAGTATTAGAAAAGCATAAGTCCCTTCATATTTTTTAGATACAAAATAAATGTGTCAAGTCTAATATTTTACTCTTGCTCCCCATTGTTTTGTTTTGCACATTCCATTTTGGAAACCATACTCTTTGAGTAGGATGAAGAGGAGGGACATTTGGTTTGGCAGCATGGTCCTAAGCAAAACAGTAAAACCGTGACATTGGGGTGACTGCTCCTTCTGACAACACTCAGTATAGTAGAGACTTCATGCTAAAACATCCCATTGCAGTACAATTATTAAGCACCAACTATATGCAGACAAGGGTTATAACAATGACTTTTACATTGGAAGACAGGTGATCCAACTTTTGGTCTTCAGGTACGTATTATATACATTTATAAATTCACTCATTCACTTAATATATTTTCCATAACTTTTGGCACATATTTTAGAAGTGAGGTAATATTGATATGAGTTTCAAGGATTTACCAAAGATTACACTTACTGTGGGTGGTGAAGATTAAGCTATATGCTTAAGGTATTTTCTATCTAAAATACTTCCTTTAAGAAGCTCTTCAGTTACTAAGATGGAATTTAATCAGGCATAAAATGCTAAAAACAAAAACAAAATACAAAAGTCCCCCCAAAACAAAAAGCACAACAGGACTTGTACTCTCAGGGAAAAGCACGAACATTCAGATGCCAGAGTTGGGTAGCATAGTATGCTGAGTTCAGAAATGACTTGGGGTCGGGGGGCGGGCAGGTGGTTTGCAGCAGCAGAGGAATCAGTCAAAGGAAGGAAGTCATTGGAAACACTTGTCTTCTTAGAACAAATAAGCATACTGGGTTAGTGGCTCACAGGCAAATCCTAGAATTTCTTCAAATAGCAACATAGGAAAAGGATATCTTATTGGTTGTTTGGGAATGATTATAAAGCAGACATTGGATGTAGGAGTCTGGAACACAGTGGAGAAGAAGAGGTCATGCTCTGCTTTTCCTCTTAGCTCGGACCTCCTTCTCCTCTGCCCACCTCTCAGCGTGAGGTGGGGCCTCTTCTCTTCCCTTCTTTATCTTCCCTTCTCTCCTTTACACACTATCCCTGCTTGACACTGAGTTCCAGATCTGTATATCCAGCTACCTACCATACTTCTTCTTGCTTGTCTTATAAACATTTCAAATTTGATATAGCCAAAAAAGAAATTTCAAGCATCCTTTCATCTCCAATCTGCTTCTTTCCTAATCTTTACCATCTCATTTTGTTTAAACCAAAAACCTAGAACTCATCATTTACTTTTCCCTTTCACTCTGTGTTCCTTACGACCTACCCCTACCTCCACACCCCAATCCATCTGATTCTCCTTCTTTCAAAACATATATTTCACATCTGTCCACTTCTATCTCTGTTACACAACCCTAGTCCAAACCACCATCTTCTCATGCCTAGATTTCTCTCAGGGTCTCTGACTTTTTCTCTTGCCCGCTTACAATCTAATTTCTACACAGCAGCTGGAGTCATCATTATATAAAATGTAAATCAGATCCATCACTCCCCTGCTAAACACCCCCCCAAACTTCCTACCTCACTTAGAAGAAAGCCCAAACTCCTTACCCTGGCTTACAAGGTCTCATGTAATCTATCCTGCTTGCATCTTTGTCATCATTTTAAACTCTTTTCCCCCTTACACTGCCTTTCTTTCTGTTTCCTAAAAATGCCAAGTTCATTCCTGCCTCAGAGCCATTGAACCAGATATTCCCCCAGCCAGGAATGCTCTCTCCGTAACTGCTTCCTTCTTGTCATTCAGGTCACAGCTCAATTATTATAGAGGAACTCAGTTGCCTCACCTCTATAATTTACACAAACCGACAAATCTAAAGTAATCAGTTACTCCATCACATCACTCTGTTTTATTTTCTTTATAGCCTTATTGTTATCTGATATTTTCTTGTTTTATTTGTTTGTTTTCTCCCTGTATTAGAATATAACAATAGTAATAATAAGGATTTTTATCTTTCTTGTAAACTGGCACTGTTAGAACAATGTCTAGAATGATTTTCTTTTAAACATCAATTGCATGCTCTAATTTAGTGCCCTGGAAGAGAGCTTTAAAGATAGAATATCACAAGCCTGATTAAAAGTGTCTCATATCTAATGCTGTTTAATGGGAGATGGGTCATATCCAGCAACAGTTGTTTGGTAGCGGGAAGGATGTCTAATGGAACAGCTGTTTTCAAAAGAATCTTAATAGCTTTAGACTTCTGATTCAGGGAGATGAATGAATAGACTCAAGGAGCTCTTCTGAGCATGTGCTACGCTGATGACAGTGATAGGATTATACAGGAGATAAGACTGTGGAAAAGAGCCAACTCATTTGTCCAGCTGATTGTACTATGAGCGGTTGGGAGAATAGAACACAGAGATAATATTAAAATAGAAACCACAGGAGAAATACAAGTTACAGATGGATAGAATCCAAATCAATTGCACAAACAGAGATCAGTTACTATAAAACATGATTCAGGCCTTCAAGGAAATTTAAAATATAAAAGTGGAAGTGAATATATACATAGTTAAATGGAATCCAAAATTCAGCTTGGACTAGACTCAGGCACACCTTCAAACCAGGCCACTCAGTTTTAGCTTTTAAATAAATCCAACTGTGAGAGAATTGTGTAGAAATATAGCCTTACTAAAGATTTAATGAGAAAACAGGAGTCATATAGCAAAATAGCATAAAACTCTGCTCTTTCTCTTTCTTATAACTGCCTTATTCCTTCCTCAGAATCTCCTCAGCAGCCTTTCTAATCACTTAGTCCTCTTTTTCCCCTTCCCCCTTCTCTAGCCAGCTTGCATCGTATCCTCAGCAAACCAAAATCTAATTGTCAGCCAAACTATGACCACCTATTGTTTCTCAAACGCATTTAGGATGGTCGGCATAGGGGTGTGGGTGGGGAAAATGACTCAATTCTTATGCCACAGATATGTCTGGAAAATGGAAAATAATTCAATATTATTAGAGTTTAAGTTTCACAATGGGGTTTAGTTGGAAATAAATTTGAAAAGGTAGCTCAGGGCATGATTAGCCTTGAATGTCACCCCAAACATTTTTATTTTGGAGGTCAATAGGGAATTTTGAAGATTTCTGAACAGAGATGTTTCATCATCAGATTTGTATTATAATAAGATAAGCCTGGGAACAATATGAGGGATGAATTAGAAAAATAGTCCACCAAAGACAGGAATAATTTGCAACTATTTTTAAGTTATTCAGTGACGAAGTTATAAAACAGAGTAATGGAAATGACATGGAGAAGATGATTTCTAAATACATTTAAAATTCAAGAATCTCCAGAATTTTAAGTTTGATTAGATGTAGAAGGTGGAGAGGTTTCTCTTGTTTCTAGCTTTGGCAACCAGTAGGCGAATGATGCAATTAACTGAGTTAGGGAGTATAGACAATGAATAGCTGCTCTATCTTTGTGTGTATTTTATGATTTGTTTTTGTGGGCAGAGATAATGATTTAGATGTCAAACCAGACAAGTATGAGTAGGAAAGCAACACACCCACATGAAGATGTACAGCATTTAGAAATGCATGTGTGAGGTTTAAAGGAAAGGTCAAAGTGAGAGGAAATTAGCTGTACAGAATGATGATGAAAGCTATGGAAGCAGATAAATGATGCATGAGCAAGTGTGAAGCTGGGAGAAAATAGTGCTAAGAACATGTACATAAGGAAGTATTACATTTAAGATATTTGTGGGAAAATAGGAACAGATAAACAGATTGACCACGAGTTGTCAGAAGGAGAAGGACTGTTGATAAAAAGAAGACCATTATTTTTTAAAAAGTGAGAACTTAGGATAAAGAATTAGGATATATGATGTACAAGTAGTTGTGGAATTCTGATATAGCATAGGTTTTAAAAAAATACTTTTTCATACCTTTATTTTAAAAAAGTAAATGTATTTATTTATTTTTGGCTGCGTTGGGCCTTCGTTGCTGCGTGCAGGCTTTCTCTAGTTGTGGCAAGTGGGGGCTACTTTTTGTTGTGGTGTGCGGGCTTCTCATTGCGGTGGCTTCTCTTGTTGTGGAGCACAGGCTCTAGGCATGCGGGCTTCAGTAGTTGTGGCACGCGGGCTCAGCAGTTGTGGTGCACAGGCTCTAGAGCACAGGCTCAGTAGTTGTGGCGCACGGGCTTAGTTGCCCCGCGCCATGTGGAATCTTCCCAGACCAGGGCTCGAACCCGTGTTCCCTCCATTGGCAGGCGGATTCTTAACCACTGTGCCACCAGGGAAGTCCTACCATAGGTTTTGAATCACAAAGTTTTTAAACTGTTAAAACATGATAAACTGTTCACAGTTATAAGCCTGATTATCAAGAAGTAGGGGCAGGGGTGATAAAGGGGGATGAGGGAGAAGCTTCAGCCATGATGTTGAAATAGAAAGAATTCCCATTTTCAGGGCCTTCTTGTACAAGTATAGAAAACTAAATTAGACCTCTCTGCTTTCTCCATTTATAGATATTTTTAATTTGTATTAAAGTATAGTTGATTTACAATATTGTGTAAGTTTCAGGTATACAGTACACATACATATTCTTTTTCAGATTCCTTTCCCCTATTGGTTATTTATACATATATGTGTGTGTGTGTGTGTGTGTGTGTGTGTGTGTGTATAAAACATCTTCCTTATCCATTCATCTGTCAATGGACATTATTTAGGTTGCTTCTATGTTTTGGCTATTGTAAATAGTGCTACAATGAACACTGGGGTGCATGTTTTTAAAATAAATTTATTTACTTATTTATTTATGGCTGTGTTGGGTCTTCGTTGCTGCGTGCAGGCTTTCTCTAGTTGTGGCAAGTGGGGGCTACTCTTCGTTGCGGCGCACGGGCTTCTCATTGCGGTGGCTTCTCTTGTTGCAGAGCATGGGCTCTAGGGGCGCAGGCTTCAGTAGTTGTGGTGCACGGGCTCAGCAGATGTGGCTTGCGGGCTCTAGAGTGCAGTCTCAGTAGTTGTGGTGCATGGGCTTAATTGCTACACGGCACATGGGATCCCAGACCAGGGCTCGAACCCATGTTCCCTACATTGGCAAGTGGATTCTTAACCACTGTGCCACCAGGTAAGTTCCTACATGTATATTTTTGAATTATGGTTTTCTTCAGATATATGCCTAGAAGTGAGATTGCAGGATCATATGGTAGCTCTATTTTTAGTTTTTTAAGGAACATCCATACTGTTCTCCCTAGTGGCTGCACCAATTTACATTCCCATCAACAGTGTAGGAGGGTTCCCTTTTCTCTACACCCTCTGCAGCATTTATTATTTGTAGACTTTTTGATGATGGCCATTCTGACCAGTGTAAGGTGATACCTCATTGTAGTTTTGATTTGCATTTCTCTAATAACGAGTGATGTAGAGCATCTTTTCATGTGCCTGTTGGCCATCTGTATGTCTTCTTTGAAGAAATGTCTATTTAGGTCTTTTGCCCATTTTTTGATTGGGTTGTGTTTGTTTTTTTGATATTTTGAGCTATATGAGTTGTTTGTATATTTTGGAAATTAATCCCTTGCCGGTAGCATCATTTGCCAACATTTTCTCCCATTCTGTAGGTTGTCTTTTCATTTTGTTGATGGCTTCCTTTGCTGTGCAAAAGCTTTTAAGCCTAATTGGGTCCATTTGTTTATTTTTGCATTTATTTCTTTTGCTTTAGGAGACAGACCCAAAGAAATATTGCTATGATTTATTTCAAAAAGGCTTCTGCCTATGTTTTCCTTTAGGAGTTTTATGGTTTCCAGTCTTACATTTAGGTCTTTAATCCATTTTGAGTTTATTTTTGTGTATGGTGTTAGGGAGTGTTCTAATTTCATTGTTTTACATGTAGCTGTCCAGTTTTCTCAGCACCACTTATTAAAGAGACTGTCTTTTCTCCATTGTATATCCTTGCCTCCTTTGTCATAGATTAGTTGACCATAGGTGCCTGGGTTTATCTCTGGGCTTTCTATCCTGTTCCACTGATCTATATTTCTGTTTTTGTGCCAGTACCAGATTGTCTTGATTACTGTAGCTTTGTAGTATAGTCTGAAGTCAGGGAGTCTGATTCCTCCAGCTCCATTTTTCTTTTACAAGATTGTTTTGGCTATTCAGGGTCTTTTGTGTTTCCATGCAAATTAAAATATTTTTTGTTCTAGTTCTGTGAAAAATGTCATTGGTAATTTGATAGGGATTGCATTGAATTTTTAGACTGCCTTGGGTAGTATCATCATTTTGACAATATTGATTCTTCCAATCCAAGGACATGATCTATATTTCCATCTGTTTGTGTCTTCTTCGATTTCTTTCATCAGCATCTTATAGTTTTTGTAGTACAGAATCTTTTATCTCCTTAGGTAGGTTTATTCCTAGGTATTTTATTCTCTTTGATGCAGTGGTAAATGGGATTGTTTTCTTAATTTCCCTTTCTGATCTTTCATTGTTAGTGTATAGAAATGCAACGATTTCTGTGTATTACTTTTGTATCCTGTAACTTTACCAAATTCATTGATGAGCTCGAGTAGTTTTCTAGTAGTTTTTTCTGATAGCATCTTTAGGATTTTCTATGTATAGCATCACATCATCTGCAAACCATGACAGGTTTACTTCTTTTCCAGTTTGGATCCCTTTTATTTCTTTTTCTTCTCTGATTGCCATGGCTAGGACTTCCAAGACTATGTTGAATAAAACTGGTGAGACTGGACATCCTTGTTTTGTTTCTGGTCTTAGAGGAAATGCTTTCAGTTTTTCACCATTGAGTATGATGTTAGCTGTGGGTTTGCATATATGGCCTTTATTATGATTAGGTATGTTCCCTTTTTTTGGAACTGAAAATTAAAATTTATTTATTTAATTATGGAGGGGGAAGTTGACAATAGTAATTTGGTTAAAAAGCTTATATTCCTGATCAGGGGTTAGCAAACTTTTTCTGTAAAGGGCCAGATTGTAAATATTTTAAGCTCTCTGTGGGCTACACTATTTCTGTCCCAACTGCTCAATTTTGCCATTGTAGAATAAAAGCAGCCATAGACAACACATGAAAAAAAAGGGCATGAGTGTGATCCAATAAAATTTTATTTATGAAACTGAGGGGCTGGATTTGGTCCATAGGCTAAAGTTCTTTTACCCCAGTTTCTAATCAGTCATGCAAGTGAGACTGATACCTGGTTAGGGTGGGCATGTTTGATCTTGGTGTAAGTATGAACTATAAATCTCCCACAGAGCTAGTCCAGTTTTGTCCAGGTGAAAATCACATTTATCTTCATATCTTGATCTAGGTGTGGTAAACATCAATCTGGTGATCTTTGAAGATCCAAAAAATGAGGGGGTATTGTGAAACCAGCAAGGGCACTTTTGGTTTTGTTGAGGTAGAGACCTGCATGATTAACTGAATACCCACAGGACTTTTGATGTTCCTTGGAATCTTGACAACTGCATGCAGTTTTTGCACCTCCTTCATTATCTTTTTACTCTCCAATTTAATTGATCAATATATGTTAACAAATAGACCAATACCATGATATGTTTTAGTTAGAAGAAAATTACCTGTCTTATTTGTTTGTGTTAATCCACAATTTGCTTACATGCCATTATTAATCACTACAATTAAAATGGGCTGAAAACACTCAAGATGAGTTACTATTACTTTTTCGCTATTTAATCAACATTTTCCTGTGTGCTTTATTCAATTAGGCGCTCTCCTTTAGTCATAGTTAAAATACAATATGTGTTCATTCATTCATTCATTGAAATCTCATTGAGTGCCATGTGTGAAGCACAATGCAATGTGCTGTAAATACAAAGATAATCCTGTTTAATCTTTGCCCTTGAAATGCTCTCTGTCAAGGCATAATAGAGCTTCCAGAGGGAGGGAGTGGTCAACAGTACCAAATATGGCACAAAGGTCAATCATGAGAAGAGAACAGAGGCCACTGTATTTAGCAGTAAAAAAACACAGAGAGAGCCATTTCTATAGTGTCAGTTTAAGTGCACATACCTTTGTATCCTTTAAACTCTTCCTATGCTACAATGCTCAGATTCCTAACAATACAGCCCAAGGGCACAGTCTTTGTTCCTTCACAGAGGCTATATGATAAACTCTGATTTCCAGGTGGATTGTACCTCAGAGCTATATTAGTTAGGATACCAGCTCTGCTAGGCATCAGCAGAAAAGGATTTTAGTAAAGGATATTGGATACCTCTCAAAATTTCTGGAAAGAAAGGAGAATCAATCATGGAAGCTACACAAATAGGAACTAAGTCGGGGAGTCTTATAAAGACACATTGCCTAGACACTGCATTTTTTAAGACTATTTTTTAGAGGAGTTTTAGGCTTACAACAAAATTGAGAGAAGATACAGAGATTTCTTACATACCTTTTCCCCCACACATGCATAGCCTCCCCCATTATCAACATCACTCACCAGAATGGATCATTTTTATTTTATTTTATTTTATTTACCAAGGATGAATCTACATTGTCCCATCATAATCACCCAAAGTCCACAGTGTAACTTAAGGTTCATGCTTGGGGTTGTACATTCTATGGGTTTGGACAAATGTATAATGTATAATGACAAATAGTCATCATTATAAAATCATACACAGCATTTTCATTACTCTAAAAATCCTCTGTGCTTTGCATATTCATCTCTGCCCTCTCTGACTTCTGGCAATCCCTGAACTTTTTATTGTCTCCATATTTCTGCCTTTTCAAAAAAGTCATATAATTGGAACTATACAGTATGTATCTTTTTCAGATTGTTTTCTTTCACTGAGTAATATGCATTTAATGTCCCTATGTGTCTTTTCATAGCTTAATAGCTCATTTCTTTTTAGTGTTGAATAATATTCCATTGTCTGGATGTACCATAGTTTGTTCATTTGCCTAATGAAATACATCTTTGTTGCTTCCAAGATTTGGCAACTATGAATAAAGCTGCTATAAATACCTATGTGTAGGTTTTTGTGTGTATATAAGTTTTCAACTCCTTTGGATGAATACCAAGGATCACAATGACTGGATTATTGGTAAGAATATGTGTAGCTTTGTAAGAAATTGCCAAAATTCCAAAAGTCTTCCAAAATGGCTGTAACATTTTGCATTCCCAGCAGTGATATATGAGAGTTCCTGTTGCTCCACATCACTTCCAGCATTTGGTATCACCAGTGTCTCGGGTTTTGGCCATTCTAATAGGTGTATAATGGTACCTCATTATTGTTTTAACTTGCAATTCTCTAGTGGCATATGATGTGGAGCATCCTTTCATAGGAATTTGTCATCTATATATCTTCTTTGATTAGTGTCTGTTCAGATCTTTGGCCCATGTTTTAATCAGGTTATTACTAAGTTTTAAGAGTCCTTTGAGTATTTTGGATAATAGTTTGTTATCAGATGTGTCTTTTGCAAATATTTTCTCCAAGCCTGTGTTTTTTTCTTCTCATTCTCTTGAATTGTTATTTTTTTGTGTGTTTTGAAATTTGACTTTTTCCAAATCTTATATCACTAAAGTAACTTTCTTTGGCTAGTATTTACATAAGATATCTTTATCTTTTATTTTCAGCTTTTGTGTGTGGTCTTTTAGTTTAGTGCATTGCTAGCAACATAGAGCAAGATTTGTTGCTTTATCCAACCTAATAATCTCACTATTACTATTACTATTTCTAGTATATCTGCAATGACTTTAACAGTCTTATTTTATATTTTATGCCTACCATTCTTTTTCTATTGCTTAATTTCTTTTTTCTGCCTTCTCTTGGTCCAAAAGTTTTCTATTCTCCACTTTTTGTCTGCTGAGGCATTTATTACTGATTATATATTTTGTCTATTAGTTATAATCCTTATTTTTTCAGCATAATATTTAACTATAAATATTTCTTACAGGTTTTAAGTTATTTGGTGTTTTTATTTTTCAAACACAAAATGATCTTAGTATGCTGCAGTTATCCATTATTGTACTCTCCAATCTCATGATTGTTTGACTTTTTTTAATACAAAAGTAGTTTTTTTTAATAGTCAGTACTAACTTTAGTTTCACTAATTAAAAAAAAATATAGAATGCTTCAGGAATTTGTGTGTCATCCTTGTGCAGGAGCCATGCTAATCTTCTCTGTATTGTTCCAATTTTAGTATATGTGTTGCTGAAGTGAGCACTTCATTAATATTTTTAATTGTAGTTGATTTACAATATTGTATTAGTTTCAGGTACACAGCAAAGTGATTCACTTTTATATATATATCTATTTCAGATTATTTTTCATTATGGGTTATTACAAGATATTGAATATTGTTCCCTGTGTTATATATTAAATCCTTGTTGCTTACCTATTTTATTTATAGTAGTGTGTATCTGTTCATCCCATATTCCTAACTTATCCCTTCCTCTCCCCCTTTCCCCTTTGGCAACCATCAGTTTGTTTATTTCTAATACACCATTTTAAAAAGTCTCATGCATCTTCTGGTTTATTTTACTTATTGCTGAAAGACATCCTTCACTATTTCTTTCACTGACAGTCCATAAGTAGTATTCTCTCTCAGTCTTTGTGTATCTGAAAATGTAATTATTTTGTTTTATTCCTGAATGATAGTTTGACTGTATATAAAATTTTAGGTTAACAATTATTCTTTTCCTCAGTGCTTTCAAGCTGTCATTTCATTGCCTCTGTTGCCTATTATTATTGATGAGAGGCTGCTATAGGTTAAAATGTGTTCCTCTTCTCTCTCTGGTAGCTTTTAATATTTTTTCTTTATTCTTTTTTAAAAATTCAGGTTCATTGAGGTATATTTTACACACAATGAAATTCAATCTTTTTATGTGTACAGCTCAGTAATATAGAACATCTTCATTAAACCCAAAAGTTCTTTCATGCCCCTTGTTATGCAACCCCTCTCCCATCTCCAATCTCTGACAATGATCTGATTACTGTCTCTATGAATCTGCCTTTCAGAATGTTACATAAATGGAATTCTACAGAATTTTTATTTGATCTCTATCACTTAGTATGATGGATTTTGGAAGTTCATTTATATTATTTCATGTATTAGTACTTTGTATCTTTTTATTGCTGAGTTGTATTCCACTGTATGTATGTTTTGCAATTTGTTTATTCATTCACCATTCACCAGTTGGTGAATATTTGAGTTGTTTCCAGTTTGGGGGCTATTATAAATAGATCTTCTATAAACATTCTCCTGTAAAAAATTTGTATCAACATATGCTTTTATTTCTCTTAGGTCAATATTTAGGAATGTGATTGCTGGTTCATATAAGAAGTGTTTGTTTTACTTTAGAAAAAATTGCAAAGGTATTTTCCAAAGTAGTTGTCCAATTTTACATTCCTACTAACAATGTAGGAGAGTTCTATTTGCTTCTTTTTTTCAGTTGCTTTTTACACCTAATTATATTTTTATTTTTATTTATCTTTATTTGTTTATTGGCCACTCCGTGCAGCATGTGGGATCTTAGTTCCCAGACCAGGGATCAAACCCACGCCCCCTGCAGTGGAAGCATGGAGTCTTAAGCACTGGACCACCAGGGAAGTCCCCTTTATTTAAAAAAATTATTTTAATTTGTATCTCTTTCTTTTAAATAAATCTCTTTGTCCCAAAGTTCTATTTTGGGGGTGAATATCTCAATATTATCTTTAAGTTTGCTAATTCTCTCTTTGTATCCATTAATACTATCTAGAGTTTTATTCCATTTATTGAGTGTTTTTTTTTTTTTTGCGGTATGCAGGCCTCTCACTGTTGTGACCTCTCCCGTTGCTGAGCACAGGCTCCGGACGTGCAGGCTCAGTGGCCATGGCTCACGGGCCTAGCGGCTCCACGGCATGTGGGATCTTCCCAGACCGGGGCACGAACCCGAGTCCCCTGCATCGGCAGGTGGACTCTCAACCACTGCGCCACCAGGGAAGCCCCCATTTATTGAGTTTTTAAAATCTCAATAGCTTTATTTTTAATTTCTATAAATTCTACAATTCTCATATTTATCTTTTTTCTTCTTTTATTTTTCTCTCTTATTTCAAATTTCTTTTTAGTTTTTAAAAGCAAATTATGTCTTCATTTATATCAATGAACTTGCTAAATATTTATTTTAATATCTTTGTTAGACTATTCTCTAATTTCATCTGGGATGGATTCCTCTGTTGATTTTATTGCTGTTGTTCTTGGAAATATGTATATTTTGAACTTTTACTTTGAATTTCTCTCTTACTTTCTCTACCTCTGTGCTCACCCCTGCTTCTCTGGTGGTTGTATTGTTGCCTCTGCCCAGATCCTTAGGCCAAAATCAGGTTTTATAATATTAGTTTGGAGTCCTCACTACCTGTTGATTTGGCAATATTGCGGATTTGTTCATCAAGCCAGCTAATGACTTGCTTTTCTTCACATTCGAGGAGCTGTGCCTACTGTTTTCTTTGCCTAGGCCTGAACCTCCATATAAAAGCAGCGGATACAACAGTGGTTTTCCATTTGCCTTTTTGGAGGTGAGCTCCATCCCAAGTCTAGCTTGGATCAGTGGATGTGGTTGCAGTCCTCCACCTTGCATGGCATATTTTTTGTCCCTGTTAGCCTTCAGAAAGCAAATTCCAGCCACCAATTTTTATTTTTGGATTTAGAGCCCAGCAGAGCTTGTGACGTTTCTCTTCTGTGTCTTATCCATGGAGATTGATCTTATGTTTGAGTCTGACAGGTCTTTTTTGGCTTTCTATCTTAATGTTATACAATATATGTTACTGATTTTTTTGTGTGTGCTGGGTGGGCACATGAAAACCTGAACTTACAGTGTCATCTTGACTGTAAATCTCTCAACACTCTTTTAAAGCTTAATACTTCATACCCGCTCTATACCAGAAAAAGATATGATGAGAAAAACAACACATTAGATTCTCTCTGATTAAACCCTGCTTTTCACTGATATGAGAAGTTGTTCTGTCCAACCTTTGTGTGGAAAGGAAATTATACACTGGGTTGCATAATCTTCTCATAAGTTTCATAGCTTCTCGTAAGTCAAAGCTTTATTTTATGGTATCATTATTGTAGTCACTCATTTGTGCGGCTCTAGAAATTCCAAAAATGTCAGGGACATACATAAAAAATTATACTCTGAAGTTAAAAGAACTGATTATCCAGTTCTTAGGGTAATCTGCCATAGCTCTCCACAGTACTGTTGGACTGCGTGATAGTTACCTACTATCTTTTATTCATTTTATTTATAGTAGTACAACCCTTCAATTGTTTGTGCTATATTTTTGTTTTAAGTTTTCCTTAGTCCTGTATTAATTTTCATTATTTGTAAATATAAGTGGCTTAGCCCTTAGGCCTAAAAATAAGAAACACTTTATATTAACCAAGATTTTCCATTAATTAGAAAATCAGTGTCACTTTAATTCTTTATTTCCTTGTTTGTAAAATCAGACATATTAATTAATTTTTTATTGCTGCTATAACAAATTACCACAAACATATTGGTTTACAACAACACAAAGTTATTTTCTTTTTTCTTTTTTTTTTTTTGCGGTATGTGGGCCTCTCACTGTTGTGGCCTCTCCCGCTGCAGAGCACAGGCTCCGGACGCGCAGGCTCAGCGGCCATGGCTCACGGGCCCAGCTGCTCCGCGGCACGTGGGATCCTCCCGGACCGGGGCATGAACCCACGTCCCCTGAATCAGCAGGCGGAGTCTCAACCACTGCGCCACCAGTGAAGACCCCAAAGTTATTTTCTTACAGTACTGGAGGTCTGAAGTCCAAAATGGGTCTCACTGGGCTAAAGTCAAGCTGCTAGCAAGACTGCATTCCTTCTGGAGGCTCTAGGGGAGAATCCATTTCCTTGCCTTTTCCTTCTTCTGGAAGCTGCCTGCACTGTTTGTGGCCTTTTCCTTCATCTTCAAAGCCAGCAGCATAGCATCTTCAAATCTCTCTCTGATTCTAACTCTTCTGCTTCCCTCTTCTACTCCTAAGTACCTTGTGATTACACTGGGCCCACCTAGATAATGCAGGATAACCTCCACACTACAAATCCATCTGATTAGCAACCTTAATTCTATCTGCAAGCTTATACCTTAATTCCCTTTTGCCATGTAACCTAATTTATTCACAGGTTTTGGGAATTAGGACATAGACAGCTTTGGGGGATCGTTATTTTATCTACCTTAATATTAGGTAACATATAAGAGTCCTTCCTGTTCTATCAAGGATTCTAAATTTTGTAAATACTCTGTGAGACATATTAGTGCAAAAAATAGTATATAAGTACTGAATAATGCATAAGAATATTTTTTTTTATTCTTCTTTTTTTTTTTTTGGCTGCATTGGGTCTTTGTTGCTGCACGCAGGCTTTCTCTAGTTGCGGCGAGTGGGGGCTACTCTTCGTTGCTGTGCGCAGGCTTCTCACTGCGGTGGCTTCTCTTGTTGCAAAGCACAGACTCTAGGTGCGCAGGCTTCAGTGGTTGTGACATGTGGGCTCAGCAGTTGTGGCTCATGGGCTCTAGAGCGCAGGCTCACTAGTTGTGGCATAAGGGCTTAGTTGCTCCGCAGCATGTGGGATCTTCCCAGACCAGGGATCAAACCCGTGTCCTGCATTGGCAGGCAGATTCTTAACCACTGTACCACCAGGGAAGTCCATGCATAATAATTTTACCTATGGAACAAGTTTTTATGTCTTGCAAAATTCACAGAACTATTTTTTCCATTGGATACATTAAAATATAAAAAAAATCACAGTGATTACTTTCTACAAGTAATTCAGAATATCTTCTAATTATCATATATTATCATTTTAAACTATAAACTGAGATTAGGGTGAGGATCATTTATACTTTCAAAAATCTACTTAAAATTAAAAAGTTTTTTTCCATGTTAACTAGTCAATAAGAATATTATCACAATGGTTTGGTAGGTACTCAAGAATTAAAATTTAGTAAAATGATTTTAATTAAGTTCTCTCTACCTTATTTGCAACTTGCTTTGTTTTTTATGCAGTGGCAAAATGCAAATGTTTCTCATAGGAACTTTCATATTCATATTCATAAAAATATTCTCAATCCCATGGGATTTATCATGAACATTAAGCTTGCCTTATTATTTTTCAGGTCAGTGTAACCAAAGAGGGAGCTTTTAAAATAATACTATGCTTTTGGTTTTGGGGGGGGTTAGTTTCATTTCTTTTATTAAGTCCAATGCTATTATAAAAGCAATACTTTTATTAAAAACCAAGACAAAATAACTATAGCTTTCAATTTTCCTGTAATGAATATATTCTTGAAAGTAATTACTGAAGTCCCTAGAGAGAATGGTTTAAAGTGATAATGTGAAATAATTTTACTTTCATGATCCTATATTGCTCTTTTAACATTAACATTTTGGTTTAAAGTCTTGAACACAATTCATTTGCTATGCTTGTTTTGTAGATGTTCTTTTCCCTGGAGGATTTTTCAGAATATTGCATCAGCTTGTGTTTTCCAGGTTCTCATTTCTGAATTTGAAAAGAGGCTCCCAAAGAGACTATAGCTAAGTGAGACATTACTTACATATATTTTGTTTGAATATATACTCAAGGATTTAAATCTATCATCAGCTCTTTTCTGACCCCAATTATTAAGATAGTTCAATATTTCCACAGTCATCATTGTAACTGAAAGAGAAATAATATTTTTTTAAAAGGCACACCTAACATCAGAAATGCAACTGATTTAATCTTCATTGGAACTGTAATTAAAACATAATAATAATGTGTGCATATACATTATATTATTTCTATTTGTTTAAAATAGTTGGTGTATTTTGGTACTTAATTTTTTACAATGTTCTAGTTAGACATCAGCACAAATGAATTACTCTCCTATAGATATTCCATAGACACTATCTTCTGTTTTTTTCTGTCTTAGTTTGTGCCACGCAGCATGTGGGATCTTAGTTCCTTGACCAGGGATCAAACCCTGCCCCCTGCAGTAGAAGCGTGGAGTCTTAACCACTGGACCACCAGGGAAGCCCCCATAGAGATTATCTTCTACATAGAGATGCCTGTGTCTACAGTGTTCAAATTGTCAATGATGACAGTAACATGGTATATTACAGAGGCAAAACTGCCCTCTTCATCTCTGGAAGCACCTCTGTTTAATTAATTAAGATTTCATATACTTTCTAATTACCTAGGTTTTCTTAACAGAGCTACCATGTGTTTGGAGAATGATTGGGGCTTTATGAATTCATGATCTTTTAGCACTGAGAAGATGTCTTTAAAAGATAGATAGATGTTAAAATTTTTAGTTGCACTTTATTATAATATTCTAGATTTGTTCTAGTAAAAGAAAGTAGGGGGCTTCCCTGGTGGTGCAGTGGTTGAGAGTCCGCCTGCCGATGCAGGGGACATGGGTTCGTGCCCCGGTCTGAGAGGATCCCACATGCCGGGGAGCGGCTGGACCCGTGAGCCATGGTCGCTGAGCCTGTGCGTCCGGAGCCTGTGCTCCGCAACGGGAGAGGTCACAACAGTGAGAGGCCTGCGTACCGCAAAAAAAAAAAAAAAAAAAAAAAAAAAAAGAAAGTAGGATGTGCGATTTTTCAAATTGTGAGTTAGAAAGTAGTAGTGACTTACAATAAAATTACATTTAAAACATAGTTTTGCAGCGAAAATTGTAAAACATGGAAAATCTTTCACATTTTCCCTGTGTTGATGCCATGACTTCTGGCCAAGTCAATACTGACTGAAGATAAATGTTATGAACATCAAATGGCCAGATTTTAAGTAGAAACTTATTTCATCCACAGAGTCTTATAACTCATCAAAGTTTATGTTATACCTCCCCTTTTTATTCTGATTATAACAGAAACTTTGTCTCACTTGAGAGACTGCTGCAACAGCCTTTCTTCACAGGTGTGAGGATTCCCTTGGGATTGATTCCCTTTGGGGGTCTAGGGAGTGTCAGGTGATCTTCTCACTGTTCCTGTGTGCTGCCACAAACACTCACAAGGATTCTGGCTGAGGACCTGTTTGATTTTTCTGAACCAGCTTCCTTGTGGGCTGACCATATGAACCGGGAAAATGGAGGTGGAGTTTTCTGGGGATGGTGGGAGAGGTGATTTTGAGAGGCAGGTAGACATCCCCAAGAGTACCTGACAGTTATCTGCCAGAGGGACAAAGGTGTGAGAAGCCAGCTCCATATATGACTATGAGACTTCAAAAAGTTGCTCTCACAGCTCCAACCCAAAGACAAGAGGTGTTTGGTAAGAAAAAGTCAGATTTGGATCAGGAAAAATGATTTATTTTATTTTTCTCCAATGAGTTTAGTTGTGGGTATTCTCACATGAAAGCCATGATGGGTAATAAAGGTTGAAAGGCTGGCTCAGAGACCGCAAGACAGCAGCTAAGGAAATTGTACAATAGGTCATCTCAATAATTCTCAACCAATGTCACACTCTGGCAATGCAGAGTGATGTAAAGAAGCATGGTTAAGAAGCTGGAGGGCATAAAGATTGCTAGAGCCTCTCTGGCAGGGATGGCGAGCATCTCCTTATTGCCCAGACTAATTAGGTCAACTTTTCACTGGATGCCAAACTCTTTGGTATATTTATCACAACTGCACTAACTATAATTATCATTAGATGAGTATGTGTGTAATTATTAGTTGAAATGTCTTTTTCTCTCATTAGATAGTAAATTTCTTGAGGGCAGAGAGCACAACTCTCTTACTGCTACAAATCCAGTGACAGGCACATAGTTGGTAGTCAATACATATTTGTGGAATGAACTAATGGTAGTAAATTGGGTGAAAGCAAAAAATGTCTTGAAGCTTCTTCAAGCTGTATATTCATGAAATGAGATTTAATTTAGCTTCTACCCTTTGTGCTTCCAATCTGCTTCTCTTCCTGTATTCATTAACATGGCTAATGGCATTATCACTTACCTGATCTCCCAAATTAGAAAGCTCAGAGCCATTCTGTATTTCTCTCTCTTCCCCAATCTATGTATAATTGACCTTCAAATTTTTTCATTTTGCTTTGGACTGTCTCCAGATTATGATTCTTCTTCTACCTTCATAATGCTACGATCTTAATCTAGGCTTTTATCATCTATTATCCAAAATATTGCAACAGCTACCTAAAGGAACTCTTAACCACTAACTTCTACCTATTTCAATCTGTACAATGCCATCGGCGGCTGTCTTCCAAAACACTGGTGTGTGAACACCTTGCTATTTACAATTTTTCATTGGCTCTCCATTAACTAAAAAATAGTCTTATATCACTTAAAAAGTGGTCCTCAAGGGGAGTAATACTGCTCCCTAGGGATATTTGCAAATTTGTGAGTATATTTTTGATTGTCACAAGGATTAGGAGTACTACTGGACATCACTGGGCAGGGCCAGGGAGGCTAGACGTTCTACAACGCATGGACAGTCTTGCTTAATAAAAGTTTGTTTCATGGTTGGCACATCTTTTTTTTTTTTTGCGGTATGCGGGCCTCTCACTGTTGTGGCCTCTCCCGTTGCGGAGCACAGGCTCCGGACGCGCAGGCTCAGCGGCCATGGCTCATAGGCCCAGCCGCTCCACGGCATGCGGGATCTTCCCGGACCGGGGCACGAACCCGCGTCCCCTGCATCGGCAGGTGGACTCTCAACCACTGCGCCACCAGGGAAGCCTTTGGCACATCTTTTAAATGTCCCCCAAGAAATTCATGTAAGTGGGAAACTTGTACAAGCATTTAAGCAGACATTTTACAGGAATGGAAGCATTGCGTAAATTCAGGGAAGTATGTACTTAGTTTTGTTCAGAACTTTACAAAAGTTGTTTGCCATTTTTGAGAATCCTAACACTGATGGTGGATGCTGCTTGGGGTATCTGAGTTGCCAAAAACACATCTTCATTTGTGGCTATCACATTTATGGTGAGTCTCTATATAGATGTAAGCATCTGACTACTTCATGTTTTCTAGTGTAGTTGTGCCCAAGCATTGATATATTGAAATACATGTTATTATAAGTTACTTTCATTTCTCTTATATATGACATTAAATATTATCTTGATTTTTTGAAACCATGTGTAGGTCAGTTTTATCATCCATGAATTTCATTTTAGAAGAGTAATAAGAACAAGTATTTGTTTATCATAAGAACTGCTGTGCTTAAAATTATATATGAAGATTATATATCTCAGGTTTATTCATACTATACTCAGGTGATCAAAGAAAATGAAATTTATTTTTCTCTAGGGCTGATCTGTTAAGCCCTCACTTACTGTGTTGTAGGTAAAAGAAAATCGAAATTTTAACCTAAACCTGTAAATGTAATCCAGTAAAATAACTTTAAACATCCACTTGGATAAATGTGTAGTTTTTTTACAGGATGCTCAGTGTCTCAGATTTCTTCTCCCTCCACTATTACTAAGACTCTCTGGGCTGGGAAGAGAGGGTGGTATAGGATCTTGTGGTGGTGAGGAGAGGAGTCTTTTCTCTCTATCTAGATGACCTCATCCTGCCCCTTGGCTTAAATACCATCTATATGCTGCAGATAAACTGTAGACTGATCTTTCATCTCCAATCCTGAATTGTCCTGCTGTGGACTCATATATCCATCTCCCAACTTGATATATCCATTTGGATGTCTAATTGGCATCTCAAACTTAACATTGCCAAGACAAGACTCTTGATTCCACCTCTCCCCCAATCCACTCATCTCCTACCAAACCTTCCCCGTGTCAGTAATGGCCGCTGTACACCAGTTACTCAAACCAACAGTCCCCATTCCTCTCTTTGCCTCACATCTCAACCCGATCCATGAGCAAGACCTATTGGCTGTACTTCCAAATATGTGACAAATCAGACAGCAGAAATTCACTATTGCTGCTGTTATAACTAAGCTTCTGTCATCTCTCATTTCAACCACTAAAGTTGCTTCCTGACTAGTCTCCCTGTTTTCACTTTTGTCTCTTACAGTCAACCCTTCACACAGAATCCAGAATTGTCTCTCTTTCTTTTTTTTTTTTTGAGGTGCGCGGGCCTCTCAGTGTTGTGGCCTCTCCCGTTGCGGAGCACAGGCTCCGGACGCGCAGGCTCAGCGGCCATGGCTCACGGGCCCAGCCGCTCCGTGGCACGTGGGATCTTCCTGGACTGGGGCACGAACCCGTGTCCCCTGCATCGGCAGGTGGACCCTCAACCACTGCGCCACCAGGGAAGCCCCAGAATTGTCTTTCCAATGGGTGAATCAGATCATGTCACTCCCCTTCATGAATGCCTTCAGGATAAAATCCAAGCTCTCTACCAAGGCCTACAAGGCCCTGCCTATGTCTTCCCTTTCTGCCTCCCTCTCTGACTTCATCTCTTACCATTGTCCTTCTCATTCACAGTGCTCTAGCCCACTTCAGACCTTCCCCACGATCTGCATGCACTGCCTCCTTCTCACCATTCAAGGCTCAAGTCAGAAATCACTTCATCAGAAAGTTCTGCCTGTCTTGTTCATCTCTGTATCCTCACATTAAAACATCTAGCTACTCAAAAAATACTTGTTAGTTGGATAATTGGTGAATTTTTGTTGTGAAAATCTAGATGAGTATTCTCCTTGGACTAGTGAGCATTGAGGTGCAACTTTGGGGGGTGATATGGTGGCATGAACTACTGAAGCCTGGTCATTTGCCCTGGGCCTTTAAGTTTTCTCACAGTGTTCTTTCTGTGATTCCAGGCTATGCTGGTCTACTGGCTCTCTCAGCACTTTCAGGTTCCCTCTCTAAAGCATTCAGGAATTTCTGGGGTCACTGGAGGACACGTATAGGCCATGAGCAGCCAGGAGATGTGCCTCAGGTTTATTTATGTGGCCATGATATATCCCTACCTCCACACCACGGTTCCCATGCCATGTTGGACATTGTGTAGGGTGGGGTTCTCCCAGGCCAGTAGCCTCCCAACGCTGCTACTAAAGAGTCCCTAGGTCCAATGTCCTTGGTCTTTATAATTGCTGTTTCGATGTTTCTAAATGCCCTTCCCTCACACACAGAAGGCCATGAAAAGATGCTCAACATCGCTAATTATTAGAGAAATGCAAATCAAAACCACAGTGAGGTATTGCCTCACACAAGTCAGAATGGCTATCAACAAAATGTCTATAAATAATAAATGCTGGACAGGATGTGGAGAAAAGGGAACCCTCCTACACTGTTGGTGGGAATGTAAATTGGAGAACCGTATGAAGATTCCTTAAAAAACTAAAGATAGAGCAACCATATGATCCAGCAATCCTACTCCTGGGCATATATCTGGAGAAAAACATGGTCTGAAAGGATACATGCATCCCAATGTGCATTGCAGCACTATTTACAATAGCCAAGACATGGAAGCAACCTAAATGTCCATCCAAAGATGAATGAATAAAGAAGATGTGGTACAGATATACAATGGAATATTACTCAGCCATTAAAAAGCATGAAATAATGCTATCTGCAGCAACATGGATGGATCTGGAGATTATCATACTAAGTGAAGTGAGTCAGACAGAGAAAGACAAATATCATATGCTATTACTTACATGTGGAATCTAAAAAAACAATACAAATAAACTTATTTACAAAACAGAAACAGACTCACAGACTTCGACAAATTTATGGTTACCAAAGGGGAAAGGTGGTGTAAATTAGGAGTGTGGGATTAACATATATACACTACTATATATAAAATAGATAATCAACAAGGACCTACTGTATAGCACAGGGAACTCTACTCAATATTCTGTAATAATCTATATGGGAAAAGAATCTGAAAAAGAATGGATATATGTATATGTATAACTGAATCACTTTGCTGTACACCTGAAACTAATACAACATTGTCAACTATACTTCACTATAAGATAAAAATTAAAAAAAGAAAATAGTTATAAACAAACAAATAAATGCCCTTCTGTCTCATGCCCCACCTTTTACCTGCAGTCCCTCTGCTGTCTCAAAGCAGAAACCAGGAGGAAAGAGGAGAGAGACATCCTTCAGGTGTCACTCTTCCTATTTCTTGTCTTTCTGTATAATGTGCAAGACTGAAAGGGGCAGATGCTTCCAATTTAAGCTTCCTGCCTATATTGGCTCTCCTTACACAAACTGTATAGGTTGGCTTTTGAAATATTAAGAGAGAGATTGAGGAATTTAGTAAGTCCTTTTCTCTCTCTTATAAAACCTGGCTCTCTCAATTACTATCTTCCTAAAAAAGTCAAGAAAGTCTGCTTTGATACCTAAAGCAAACCAAAGACTCTTTTATTTTACAGTATTTCCCCTACCATGGCATGATAAACTTCACGGCTTGACACTGGAAGTGCAAGAATGCAAAGGAACATGCGTTCATGGGGATATTACAATGCACTGATTTAGTATTTCTAAAATATTATCCCTACTACACAGAACATGATCCAAATCTGCTTTATCACCTTAACCTCATTTCCTGCTATTTTCCATCTGCTACACAAACCCGATTCTTTAGACACCATAAATTTCTTAACATTTTCTGAACACAACATACTCCATGAATTGGCACAGCTGTTTACTTTGCCTAGAACATTCTTCTCCAATGTACTCTGCCTGGCAAAGTCTTTTTTATCCTTCCAGATTTAGCTCAAATCTTCAACCAACTTGTCCTTCATAATGTCGTAGCAATATGTAAACATCACTACTGTAGCATGCATCACATTACATTATAATTATTATTTTTACCACTAGTTTTTTCAGCACTTCAATGGCAGGGGCAGAGTTTTACACATCTCTTTACCAACAGACCCTATTATTCTGGATAAACATATTTCTTCCGTTCTTATTTACTTTAGACAGGAGAACAAATTTAGTATTACATAGGAAAAGGATATTGAATTCCTACACTAATGTAGTTTTTCCTTTAATTTGCTACATGAAAATGTGAAAGCAACAAAGAGTAAGAACAAAGATAGTTTTGTAAATCTAAAATTCTTTCTTACTTAAACCCTTTTCTACTTTTTTATGCACAGGACAAATAATTCATATTAGGAAAAAAACTGTGGTGGATTTTTTAAAGTCCAAAACTTTATACAAATTTCAAAAAGAATTATAAACTAATATTTTAAAAATCCCACACATTCTATTCTACATTAATAAAGAATCAGAGTGTTTTAGATAAAATATTCCAATCAGACTTCAGTGAATGAATATGCTGAACGAGAGAAAGAAAGATCAAGATAGCAACTAACTGTACAATTTAAACATCAATTAACAACAAAATAAAAGGTTTTTGTTTTATGAAAAGAAAGTCAGATAACAAGCTTGTGGAATTATGTCCTATCTTCTTTCCTTTATTTCCTTCTTTCATGGTGAATTAAAAGCAGGACTTGTCTATCACAAGTAGGGAAAGGTATGAAAGTAAAAGTCACCATGCAGGGGAAGGCTTTGTTCTCAAGAGGCTAAAGCAGGAGCCTGGAGACCTTGCCTTTTCTTTAGTGCTCTGTGTGGTTTTGTTCGATCAAAACATGTTTGCTTTAACCCACTCCCAATGTAGCCTTGCGGCTATTATTTTCCTATTTGAGCTTCAGAATCGGAACATATTGCTTCTTTACCTTTGCAAAACTCAGCAACTGTAAAAATGTAACATTTTCTTTAAAAGAGTTGATGGGCTTCCCTGGTGGCGCAGTGGTTGGGAGTCCGCCTGCCGATGCAGGGTTCGTGCCCCGGTCCGGGAAGATCCCACATGCCGCGGAGCGGCTGGGCCCGTGAGCCATGGCCGCTGAGCCTGCGCGTCCGGAGCCTGTGCTCCGCAACGGGGAGAGGCCACAGCAGTGAGAGGCCCGCGTAACGCAAAAAAAAAATAAAAAAAATTAAAAAATAAAAAAATAAAAAAAATAAAAGAGTTGAAAGCGTGCCTGTGAAATATTTAGGTTTTTAGTTATAGACATGTGATGGGTTCAATAGTGTACTCCTCAAATTCAAGTCCACCCAGAGCCTCAGAATGTAACTTTATTTGGAAATAGGGTCATTGCAGATGTAATCAGTTAAGGACCTTGAGATAAGGTCATATTGGGTTAGAGTGGGCCCTAACCCCAATGTTAGGTGTCCTTAGAAGAAGAAGTGAACAGGCACAGAGATACACAGAGAAGGCTGTGTGAAGACAGAGGCAGAGATTAGAACTATGTGGATAAAAGCCAAGGAGTGCCAAGGATTGCTGGGAATTACCAGAAGCTGGAAGAGGCAAGAAAGGATTTTTCCCTAGAGCCTTCAGAGGGAGCAGGACCCTAGGGACACCTTGATTTTGGGGCTTCTGGCCTCTAAAACTGTGGGAGAAAAAATGTCTGTTTTAAGACACCAAGTTTGTGATAATTATTTCACAGCAGCCCTAGGAAACTAATATATAGGAGGTAATTCTTAGCTCATACTTTATCTTAGAAAGCAGAGAGTCTAGGGATTTGGTGGGGAGAGGAGTCCTTCCTTCTATGAACTTTCCCATCACTGTTTGCAACAATATAATCCTCCTGTTTCTCTTCCTCCTATTGGTAGCCAATCTATGGAAGACTGTCCTCTGGGGAATTGAGTCCTTGCAAAGCATCCCTGAAGCCATTTTGAATTAGATAGTAACTGAGAACTGAATAAATGGGTTTCCTCCAGTTTTGCTCAACTGTTTCCAAAGATGTGTAGATGCTGTCATCATGGACACTGCGTACAGTAGGGTAGACTGTGCACTGCACAACTCCGAGGGTAGCATTCATATCAATGTCAATATGCAGAAGGGTCAAATTGTGTACAATGTAAACAGACATAATGGCTGTTGTGATTCATAAAATACAATTTCATCTAAAGCATTATTGAGCTAATGGCAGTTGTTTGTTACTATGTATTTTTCCCCATCATTGGATTTTTATGTTACAACTACTGTCCTGTAGGTGGCTATGACTTTCTTAATAAGATGTCCTTACATAAAAATATACATATATATTTGTTAGCTTTGCTGCCCTAATACATAAGCCCATTGCCTGAGAGTCTCTTTTATCTTTCCTTCTTATTTGTCACCCATAACAATCATTCCTAAAGCTCTGCCCATTTCTTCTTTATAATATTTGTTAAATGCTATCTGCCTCTACATAATAACTACTTTACTTCAGGCAGTCAGGTCCCCTGGCTAGGATGACTGTAACCAGATTCTTATATCCTTTTGTTTTCCATCTCTTTTCACTCCTATTAATTTGTGACAGAATTGCACATTAATCTTTGAAAGGATAATTTTTTACTATGTCAATTCCCTGATCAGGAAATTTCACTGACTTCCTTTCACTTGTAGAATTAAATCCAAGTTTCTTAGCCTTTCATTCAAACCGCTGTTAACATTGTATCTGATCTCTTTTCTCACTACTTCCTATCACTGTTTTTTTAAAGTTGGTGAATTGACTTTACAATAATATTAAACAGCTGCAGTGAAATTTTGATTTCTTTCTATTGCTTTCCTCTTCCATCTTTTGGACTGTCACAGCTTCAAAGGAAGTTCCAGAAGGAGAACATATAAAGGTATATAAAGGAAAAAGATGTGCTCACAATTATGTTTTTGCTTTTATTTTTAGCTTTAGAGACCCTGTATTATAAAGGTATTTGGAAGTAAAAAACTAAATGTAATGTAATAATTATAAATAATTATTCTTTGATGGAGCTAATGATATAACTAATAAATAAGCAAAAAATTGATGAGTCACCTATTTATTAGTAATCATCAATAATTACATTTCATCACAAAATATACAGGTTACAAGGCAGGTAGTTAAAATTAGATCTCAAGAAACTTTCCATCCATATTGCAAATGCATGTATCTTAAATTTAAGAACCTATTTTTTTAAATGTTAAAAACATTTAAATTTCTTATGTAATAATATTTTTGCAAAACTTACATAGCATTATTATCACTTTCCAACAATTATTATGCTAGTAAGTAAAATTCAGTCTTTTCCTTTTACATCATAGATAATGTATTTTCACATAAAAATGGGAGCAGTCCTTCTAAGGCTGGTTGAATATTAATTAAAGTTCTGTTGCTAATATCTCATACTTTATACATTAATAGTGAGGTTTATTATGTATGAAATATTATTATTTATAGTAGATAGTAGACATCATTATTATTCAATATATGAAACTTCAAACTTAAAAAATTGGTAAAATAGGGAACTAACACATTATTTGAAGGAATAGAAATAAAAATCCTGAGGAATATGTCATGTGTTAGTCACATATCTGGGCAGGTCCATAAGCACATTTTAAAAGCATAGGACATAGGAGAGTTCTACGTAGAACCTGGACATACTCTGGCAAAAGAGAAATTCTTAAGATTGTGTGGAAGGAAATAATGAAAGGGTAGATCATGAAGTAGAGAAGGCACTGCTAAAATCCATCCAAATTGTCAAAACCTGAAGGCAAAGAGTCGATCACTAGGTGCAGTGATGAGCTGGAATGTCATTATCTGACAGGGCCCAGCAAACCACAGTAATGATCACCATAGCAATCTCTTCTTTCCAGAAAGCTTTTGACTCAGGTCACTGAAGAATTTGCTTTCCATGGTAATATCTCCAGTTCTGTAATTAAAATATCAAGTAGGATTTCAAGTAGCTTTCCAGACAGTTTTATAGAATCTCATTTGTCCTTAAGGAGTAGGGTACCTGAATAATCATTTTAATACTGTCTTAATATAATTACTGAAAAAAATAATAAGTGTGTTTTGGCTGCACCAAACCACTTTTATTAATTGGAACTGCAATACCACTACTGACTTTGGCAGAGCAGGAAAAAATTGCTATTTAGGCTAGTTCTGAATATCGGGTTTTTTTTCCCCTTTAGTGTTTATCCACTTGGAGCTGAAGAAAGTATAAAGGCCAAATGGGAATCTGACAGTTATTCACCCAGAAGAAGTTTTTACCTAGCAAAATCTGCTCAGAAATAGATGTGAGCTATAAAGGCAAAATATAAAGGTTAGAAAAAGCAAGAAATGAGTTTGGACATCAAAAAATTGACATGTACACCTACATACACTGTTTTATTCCTTGTGAAAATGTCAGGAATGCCATCATTTATTATTGGCTATGTGTTAACAACTCAGGGTAAACGATCACAGTAACAGAAGAAAAGTATTCAGCCCAGACCTGGCAGGTGGGAGTAAATGGCCAAGGAAGTGCTGTTTAAAAATGGCGAGAGGAAACCAACCATGGGGTTGAGGGGTCGGGAATAGACCGATAAAAAATTCTCCCTTGCCAACTATCAATACCCATGGCCCGAGTCAATCTGAAACAATATTCCCATATATTCTCTAGACTGTGTGGCAACAAAAGTGGGCCCACTGAAGGCCAGAATGGAAACAATTACCAATTTCCTCTGCTATTTTGTAACTGGTATGGTTGTTCCACGCGGTGCTAGTGTATCTGAGCAAGGTATGCATCTGTTCATGCAGCCCTAAACCACATAAGATCCATAGTAATCTTACAATTTCATAATAAAAGTATGAAAACAACAGCAACCAGTTTTTATCTTCAACCCTAAATTAGATATTGAGCATATTAATGAAGTCAATTTTATTAAATGTTCCTTTTTGTTTTTACAATAGCTTTTCCTAAGTGATAATGTTACTTGTTATTGAACTTTATGAAACTTCGGTCTGACCTTCTTTCAGGTTTGGGTGCCAGTTAAGCAAGCAGATGAACCACATGTTAAACCACGTGAGGTGGTTACCTGGAGAGCTAGGAGAAACAGGAGCCAGACCAAATGCGAATGGAGTCAGAGAACTGAGAATAAAACCAGGAAAACCAAATTTGTTATTTCCTACACTAGGAATGTAGGGAGACAGGCCTGGAAGATAGGAGTTCAAAGCTGGTATTCTAGAAGATTGTATTCTTTTGTTTTATTTTAAATTATTATGAACATTATAGAAAATAGGCACATGATAAAAAAAACTTAAATGAATACACAGAAGTATGAAATGAAATATAAAATCTCCTACCCCACTCACTTCCACTTCCACTGTCCAGAGAAAACCGTTGTTAACAGTTTCTTATGTATCCCTCCAGAATTTTCTGTCCATATACTAGTACATTATTATTAAATTATATTAAAATATGAATGCAAGGAATGTAATACCTTAAAAAAGCAGAGCTCTCCCAATGTATATCTACAAAATAAAGTTCTAAAAATCAAGCATGCAAGTAAAAGGAATCATTCATTAGTAATCATCTTGAATTATGTTCAGTGAAAAGTATAGGGAACAAAGCAGTTAATTGGAACCAGATACATAGAAAATGAATATCCTTAAAAGCAAACACACATATGCCTTTTTAATTCTTTTAAATAACAAGGAATTATACTATTAGGTGCTTTTGTTTTTAACTTTAACTGGAAAGGGAATGAGTTCTCACCAATCAGATTGGGCACAAGTTGTAAGCAACTAACATAGCCCTACAAGGGTTTACCAGCTGAGAATCAGGCCTGCCTGCTAGAATTAAGACTCATTAAGGAGACTTTGTTTTGTGCCTGTATCATTTCTTTGTTAAATAAAATATTTTAAATAGATTTGTAAGTCTATACATCAATTTCTGTCTTTGTGGTTGCTTTTCTTCTTATTGAATAGCAAGTGCTTCTGTATATGAAAGAAATTAGAATTTTACTGATATGTATTACAAATAATTTTTTCTCGAGTTAGTTCGTTGTATTTTATCTTTATTTGTAGTATTTGTTTTGTCTTGCATGAGCACTTAGTTTTTATGTAGTCAAACATATTAATCTATTCCTTAATGACTTCTAGATTTTCAATCTTCCCATAAAAAGCCTCCTACTCTAAAAGTATTATTTTTTAGCATCTTTATTGGAGTATAATTGCTTTACAATGTTGTGCTAGTTTCTGCTGTACACCAAAGTGAATCAGCTATATGTAAAAATATATCCCCATATCCCCTCCCTCTTGTGTCTCCCTCCCACCCTCCCTAACCCACCTCTCTAGGTGGTCACAAAGCACCGAGCTGATCTTCCTGTGCTATGTGGCTGCTTCCCACTAGCTATCTATCTTACATTTGGTAGTGTATCTATGTCCATGCCACTCTCTCATTTTGTCCCAGCTTACCCATCCCCCTCCCCGTGTCCTCAAGTTCATTCGTACGTCTGTGTCTTTATTCCTGTTCTGCCCCTAGGTTCTTCAGAACCATTTTTTTTAATATTCCATATATATATGTTAGCATATGGTATTTGCATTTCTCTTTCTGACTTACTTCACTCTGTTTGACAAACTCTAGGTCCATTCACCTCACTAAAAAGAACTCAATTTTGTTTCTTTTCATGGTGAAGTATTAGTCCATTGTACACATGGGCCACATCTTCTTTATCCATTCATCTGTTGATGAACACTTAGATTGCTTCCATGTCGTGGTTAGGGTAAATAGTGCTGCAATGAACACTGTGGTACAGTATTCATACAGAATCACTGTGTGATTCTTTTTGTTTTTATTTTTATTTTTTGTGGTACATGGGCCTTTCACTGTTGTGGCCTCTCCCGTTGCGGAGCACAGGCTCCGGACACGCAGGCCTAGCGGCCATGGCTCACGGGCCTAGCTGCTCTGTGGCATGTGGGATATTCCCGGACTGGGGCACGAACCCGTGTCCCCTGCATCGGCAGGCGGACTCTCAAACACTGCGCCACCAAGGAAGCCCCATGATTCTTTTTTTTTTTTTTTTTTTTTTTTCCATTTTTTTTATTAGTTGATTCTTTTTGAATTATGATTTTCTAAGGGCTTATGCCTAGTAGTGGGATTAATGGGTCATATAGTAGCTCTGTTTTTAGTTTGTTAAAGAACCTCTATACTGTTCTCCATAGTGGCTGTATCAATTTACATTCCCACCAACAGTGCAGGAGGGTTCCCTTTTCTCCACACCCTCTCCAGCATTTATTGTTTCTAGATTTTTTGATGATGGCCATTCTGACGGGTGTGAGGTGATACATCATTGTAGTTTTGATTTACATTTCTCTAATGATTAGTGATGTTGAGCATCCTTTCATGAGTTTGTTGGCAATATGTATATCTTCTTGGGAGAAATGTCTGTTTAGGTCTTCTGCCCATTTTTGGATTGCGTTGTTTGTTTTTTTGATATTGAGCTGCATGAGCTGCTTGTATATTTTGGAGGTAATCATTGTCAGTTGCTTCATTTGCAAATATTTTCCCCCATTTTAAGGGTTGCCTTTCTGTCTTGTTTATGGTTTCCCTTGCTGTGCAAAAGCTTTTAATTTTCATTAGGTCACATTTGTTTATTTTTCTTTTTATTTCCATTTCTCTAGGAGCTGGGTCAAAAAGGATCTTGCTGTGATTTATGTCATAAATGTGTTCGGCCTATGTTTTCTGCTAAGAGTTTGATAGTGTCTGGCCTTACATTTAGGACTTTAATCCATTTTGAGTTTATACTTGTGTATGGTGTTAGGGAGTGTTCTAATTTCATTCTTTTACCTGTAGCTATCCAGTTTTCCCAGCACTTACTGAAGAGGCTGTCTTTTATCTATTGTATATTCTTGCCTCCTTTATCAAAGATAAGGTGACCATATGTGTGTGGGTTTATCTCTGGGCTTTCTATCCTGTTCCATTGACCTATATTTCTGTTTGTGTGCCAGTACCATACTGTCTTAATTACTGTTGCTTTGTAGTATAGTCCGAAGTCAGGGAGCCTGATTCCTCCAGCTCCATTTTTCTTTCTCAAGATTGCTTTGGCTATTCAGGATCTTTTGTGTTTCCATACAAACTGAAATCTTTTTTTCTAGTTCTGTGAAAAATGCTGTTGGTAGTTTGACAGGGATTGCACTGAATCTGTAGATTGCTTTGGGTAGTATAGTCATTTTCACAATGTTGATTCTTCCATTCCAAGAACATGGTATATCTCTTCATCTGTTTGTATCATCTTTAATTTCTTTCATCAGTGTCTTATAGTTTTCTGCATACAGGTCTTTCGTGTCCTTAGGTAAGTTTATTCCTAGGTATTTTATTCTTTTTGTTGCAATGGTAAATGTGTTTCCTTAATTTCTCTTTTAGATTTTTTTGTCATTAGTGTATAGGAATGCAAGAGATTTCTGTGCATTAATTTTGTATCTTGCTACTTTGCCAAATTCATTGATTAGTTCTAGTAGTTTTCTGGTAACATCTTTAGGATTCTCTATGTATAGTATCATGTTATCTGCAAACAGTGACAGTTTTACTCCTTCTTTTCCAATTTGGATTCCTTTTCTTTCTTTTTCTTCTCTGACTGCTGTAGCTAAAACTTCCAAACCAATGTTGAATAATAGTGGTGAGAATGGGCAACCTTGTCTTGTTCTGGATCTTAGAGGAAATGGCTTTAGCTTTTCTCCATTGAGAATGATGTTGGTTGTGGGCTTGTCATATATGGCCTTTATTATGTTGAGGTAAATTCCCTCTTATGCCTACTTTTGGGAGGCTTTTTATCATAAACGGGTGTTGAATTTTGTTGAAAGCTTTTTCTGCATCTATTGAGATGATCATATGGTTTTTCTCCTTCAATTTGTTAATATGGTATGTCACACCAATTGATTTGCATATATTGAAGAATCCGTGCATGCCTGGGATGTTTATCTCCACTTGATCATGGTGTATAATCCTTTTAATGTGCTGTTGGATTCTGTTTGCTAGTATTTTGTTGAGGAGTTTTGAATCTGTTAAACAGTGATATTGGCCTGTAGTTTTCTTTCTTTGTGACATCTTTGTCTGCTTTTGGTATCAGAGTGATGGTGGCCTCATAGAATGAGTTTGGAAGTGTTCCTCCCTCTGCTATATTTTGGAAAAGTTTGAGAAGGATAGGTGGTAGCTCCTCGCTAAATGTTTGACAGAATTCGCCTGTGAAGCCATCTGGTGCTAGGCTTTAGTTTTTTGGAAGATTTTTAATCACAGTTTCAATTTCAGTGCTTGTGATTGGTCTATTTATATTTTCTATCTCTTCCTGGTTCAGTCTTGGAAGGTTGTGCTTTTCAAAGAATTTGTCCATTTATTCCAGGTTGTCCATTTTATTGGCATATAGTTGTTTGTCGTAATCTTTCATGATCCTTTGTACTTTTGCAGTGTCAGTTGTTACTTCTCCTCTCTCATTTCTAATTCTGTTGATTTGAGTCTTCTCCCTTTTTTTCTTGAGTCTTGTTAATGGTTTGTCTATTTTGTTTATCTTCTCAAAGAACCAGCTTTTAGTTTCATTGATCTTTGCTATTGTTTCCTTCATTTCTTTTTCATTTATTTCTGATCTGATCTTTATGGTTTCTTTCCTTCTGCTAACTTTGGGTTTCTTTTGTTCTTCCTTCTCTAATTGCTTTAGGTGTAAGGTTAGGTTGTTTATTTGAGATTTTTCTTGTTTCTTGAAGTAGGATTGTATTGTTATAAACTTCCCTCTTAGAACTGCTTTTGTTGCATCCCATAGGTTTTGGGTCATCGTGTTTTCATTGTCATTTGTTTCTAGATATTTTTTATTTCCTCTTTGATTTCTTCAGTGATCTCTTGGTTATTTAGTAGCGTACTGTTTAGTCTCCATGTGTTCGTATTTTTTACAGTTTTTTTTCCCTGTAATTGATATCTAGTCTCATAGTGTTGTGGTCGGAAAAGATACCTGACATGATTTCAATTTTCTTCAATTTAACAAGGCTTGATTTGTGACCCAAGATATGATCTATCCTGGAGAATGTTCCATGGGCACTTGAGAAGAAAGTGCAATATGCTGTTTTTGGATGGAATGTCCTATAAATATCAATTAAATCCATCTGTTTTAATGTGTCATTTAAAGCCTGTGTTTCCTTATTTATTTTCATTTAGGATGATCTATCCATTGGTGAAACTGGGGTGTTAAAGTCCTCTACTATGATCGTGTTACTGTTGATTTCCCCTTTTATGGCTGTTAGCATTTGCCTTATGTATTGAGGTGCTCCTATGTTGGGTGCATAAATATTTACAATTGTTATATCTTCTTCTTGGATTGATCACTTGATCATTATGTAGTGTCCTTCTTTGTCTCTTGTAATAGTCTTTATTTTAAAGTCCATTTTGTCTGATATGAGTACTGGTACTCCAGCTTTCTTTTGATTTCCATTTGCATGGAATATCTTTTTCCATTCCCTCACTTTCAGTTTGTATGTGTCCCTAGGTCTGAAGTGGGTCTCTTCTAGACAGCATATATACACGTCTTGTTTTTGTACCCATTCAGCCAATCTATGTCTTTCAGTTGGAGCATTTAAGTCATTTACATTTAAGGTAATTATCGATATGTATGTTCCTATTACCAGTTTCTTAATTGTTTTGGGTTTGTTTTTGTAGTTCTTTTCCTTCTGTTGTGATTCTTGCCTAGAGAAGTTCCTTTAGCATTTGTTGTAAAGGTGGTTTTGTGGTGCTGAATTCTCTTAGCTCTTGCTTGTCTGTAAAGGTTTTAATTTCTCCATGGAATCTGAATGAAATCCTTGTTGGGTAATCTTGGTTGTAGGTTTTTCCCTTTCATTACTTTAAATATGTCCTGCCACTCCCTTCTGGCTTGCAGAGTTTCTGCTGAAAGATCAGCTGTTAACCTTATGGGGATTCCCTTGTAAGTTATTTGTTGCTTTTCCCTTGCTGCTTTTAATATTTTTTCTATGTATTTAATTTTTGATAGTCTGATTAATATGTGTCTTGGTGTGTTCCTCCTTGGATTTATCCTGTATGGGACTCTCTGTGCTTCCTGGACTTGATTGACTATTCTGTTTCCCATGTTAGGGATGTTTTCACTATAATCTCTTCAAATATTTTCCCAGATCCTTTCTTTTTCTCTTCTTCTTCTGGGACCCCTATAATTTGAATGTTGGTGCCTTTAATGTTGTCCCAGAGGTCTCTGAGACTGTCCTCCATTCTTTTTTTTAAATTCGGCTCTGCAGTAGTTATTTCCAATATTTTATCTTTCTCGTCACTTATCCGTTCTTCTGCCTCAGTTACTCTGCTATTGATTCCTACTAGATAATTTAAAATTTTATTTATTTTGTTGTTCATCATGGTTTTTTGCTCTTTAGTTTTTCTAGGTCCTTGTTAAACGTTTCTTGTAATTTTCCACTCTATTTCCAAAATTTGGATCATCTTTACTAACGTTACTCTGAATTCTTTCAGGTAGGCTGCCTATTTCCTCTTCATTTGTTTGGTCTGGTGGGTTTTTACCTTGCTCCTTCATCTGTTGTTTATTTCTCTGTCTTCTCATTTTGTTTAACTTACTCTGTTTGGGGTCTCCTTTTCGCAGCTTGCAGGTTTGTAGTTCTCATTGTATTTGGTGTCTGCCCCCAGTGGGTGAGGTTGGTTCAGGGGCTTGTGTAGGCTTCCTGGTGGAGGGGACTGGTGTCTGTATTCTGGTGGGGCTGGATCTTGTCTTTCTGGTGGGCATGGCTGTGTCTGGTGGTGTTTTTTGGGGTGTCTGTGACCTTTTTATGATTTTAGTCAGCCTTTCTGCTAATGGGTAGAGTTGTGTTCCTGTCTTGCTCAGTGTTTGGCATGGGGTGTCTAGCACTGTAGCTTGCTGGCCATTGGGTGGAGCTGGGTCTTAGAGTTGAGATGGAGGTATCGGGTAGAGCTCTCACCGATTGATATTACATGGGACTGGGAGGTCTCTGGTAGTCCAATGTCCTGAACTTGGCTCTCCCACCTCAAAGGTTCTGGTCTGACACCTGGCCCAAGTACCAAGACCCTGTCAGCCACACAGCCAGGTACGTGGGGATTTTCTTGCCTTTTGGGAAGTCGGAGGTCTTCTGTCAGCGTTCAGTAGGTGTTCTGTAGGAGTTGTTCCACTTGTAGAAGTATTTTTGATGTATTTGTGGGGAGGAAGGTGACCTCCACCTCTTACTCCTCCGCCATGCTGAAGGTCCCCCTAAATTATTATTTTTTTAAAGTATTTTTTAAATTAATTAATTAATTAATTTGTTTTTGGCTGTGTTGGATCTTCATTGCTGAATGCGGGCTTTCTCTAGTTGCAGCGAGCAGGGGCTACTCTTCGTTGCAGTGCACAGGCTTCTCATTTTGGTGGCTTCTCTTGTTGCAGAGCATGGGCTCTAGGCCTGCAGGCTTCAGTAGTTGTGGCACATGCGCTCAGTAATTTGTGGCTCATGGGCTCTAGAACGTAGGCTGAGTAGTTGTGGCACATGGGCTTAGTTGCTCTGCAGCATGTGCTATCTTCCCGGACCAGGGCTTGAACCCCTGTCCCTTGCATTGGCAGCAGATTCTTAACTACTGTGCCACCAGGGAAGTCCCTAAAATTATTTTTTAATTCAATTTTTTTGGTTTTTATGATTTCACTTTTACAATGCAATATTTACATGTTTGGAATTTGAGATCTTTCTAAATTAGTAGCCCAGCTGTTCCAACATCATTTATTGAATAATCCATTTTCCCATCAATAATTTGAAAAGATTTATTATGTACTAAATTCCTATTTGTTTGGAGGTTTATTTCTGAATTCTCTTTTGTTTCACAGAGCTGTCTATTCTTTGGCTAATAATAACATTCCTTAATATTGAAGTTTTACTGGTAGGTATATTACCTCTGTATTAATTTTCTTTTTCAGAGATTTTCTGCCTCTACTCAGACATTTATTTTTATTTTTTATTTTTTTTGCTTTATAACAAATTTAATCAGTTATACATATACATATGTTCCCCTATCCCCTCCCTTTTGTGTCTCCCTCCCAGCCTCCCTATCCCACCCCTCCAGGCGGTCACAAACCACCGAGCTGATCTCCCTGTGCTATGCGGTTGCTTCCCTCTAGCTATCTACCTTACGTTTAGTAGTGTATATATGTCCATGCCTCTCTTTCACTTTGTCACAGCTTACCCTTCCCCCTCCCCATATCCTCAAGTCCATTCTCTAGTAGGTCTGTGTCTTTATTCTTGTCTTACCCCTATGTTCTTCATGACATTTTTTTCCCTTAAATTCCATATATATGGGTCAGCATACAGTATTTGTCTTTCTCTTTCTGACTTACTTCACTCTGTATGACAGACTCTAGGTCCATCCACCTCATTACAAATAGCTCAATTTCATTTCTTTTTATGGCTGAGTAATATTCCATTGTATATATGTGCCACATCTTCTTTACCCATTCATCCGATGATGGACACTTAGGTTGTTTCCATCTCCGGGCTATTGTAAATAGGGCTGCTATGAACATTTTGGTACATGTCTCTTTTTGAATTATGGTTTGCTCAGGGTATATGCCCAGTAGTGGGATTGCTGGGTCATATGGTAGTTCTATTTGTAGTTTTTTAAGGAACCTCCATACCGTTCTCCATAGTGGCTGTACCAATTCACATTCCCACCAGCAGTGTAAGAGTGTTCCTTTTTTACCACACCCTCTCCAGCATTTATTGTTTGTAGATTTTTTGATGATGGCCATTCTGACTGGTGTGAGATGATATCTCATTGTAGTTTTGATTTGCATTTCTCTAATGAGTAAAGATGTTGAGCATCCTTTCATGTGTTTGTTGGCAGTCTGTATATCTTCTGTGGAGAAATGTCTATTTAGGTCTTCTGCCCATTTTTGGATTGGGTTGTTTGTTTTTTTGTTATTGAGCTGCATGAGCTGCTTATAAATTTTGGAGATTAATCCTTTGTCAGTTGCTTCATTTACAAATATTTTCTCCCATTCTGAGGGTTGTCTTTTGGTCTTGTTTATAGTTTCCTTTGCTGTGCAAAAGCTTTGAAGTTTCATTAGGTCCCATGTGTTTATTTTTGTCTTTATTTCCATTTCTCTAGGAGGTGGGTCAAAAAGGATCTTGCTGTGATTTATGTCATACAGTGTTCTGCCTACGTTTTCCTCTAAGAGTTTGATAGTGTCTGGCCTTACATTTAGGTCTTTAATCCATTTTGAGCTTATTTTTGTGTATGGTGTTAGGGAGTGATCTAATCTCATACTTTTACATGTCCCTATCCAGTTTTCCCAGCACCACTTATTGAAGAGACTGTCCTTTCTCCACTGTACATTCCTGCCTCCTTTATCAAAGATAAGGTGACCATATGTCCGTGAGTTTATCTCTGGGCTTTCTATCCTGTTCCATTGATCTATCTTTCTGTTTTTGTGCCAGTACCATACTGTCTTGATTACTGTAGCTTTGTAGTATAGTCTGAAGTCAAGGAGCCTGATTCCTCCAGCTCCATTTTTCGTTCTCAAGATTGCTTTGGCTATTCGGGGTCTTTTGTGTTTCCATACAAATTGTGAAATTTTTTGTTCTAGTTCTGTGAAAAATGCCAGTGGTAGTTTGATAGGGATTGCATTGAATCTGTAGATTGCTTTGGGTAGAAGAGTCATTCTCACAATGTTGATTCTTCCAATCCAAGAACATGGTACATCTCTCCATCTATTTGTATCATCTTTAATTTCTTTCATCAGTGTCTTATAATTTTCTGCATACAGGTCTTTGGTCTCCTTAGGTAGGTTTATTCCTAGATATTTTATTCTTTTTGTTGCAATGGTAAATGGGAGTGTTTCCCTGATTTCACTTTCAGATTTTTCATCATTAGTATATAGGGATGCCAGAGATTTCTGTGCATTAATTTTGTATCCTGCAACTTTACCAAATTCATTGATTAGCTCTATTAGTTTTCTGGTAGCATCTTTAGGATTCTCTATGTATAGTATCATGCCATCTGCAAACAGTGACAGCTTTACTTCTTCTTTTCCGATTTGGATTCCTTTTATTTCCTTTTCTTCTCTGATTGCTGTGGCTAAAACTTCCAAAACTATGTTGAATAAGAGTGGTGAGAGTGGGCAACCTTGTCTTGTTCCTGATCTTAGTGGAAATGGTTTCAGTTTTTCACGATTGAGGACAATGCTGGCTGTGAGTTTGTCATATATGGCCTTTATTATGTTGAGGAAAGTTCCCTCTATGCCTACTTTCTGCAGGGTTTTGATCATAAATGGGTGTTGAATTTTGTCGAAAGCTTTCTCTGCATCTATTGAGATGATCATATGGTTTTTCTCCTTCAATTTGTTAATATGGTGTATCACGTTGATTGATTTGCGTATATTGAAGAATCCTTGCATTCCTGGGATAAACCCCACTTGATCATGGTGTATGATCCTTTTAATGTGCTGTTGGATTCTGTTTGCTAGTATTTTGTTGAGGATTTTTGCATCTATGTTCATCAGTGATATTGGCCCGTAGTTTTCTTTCTTTGTGACATCCTTGTCTGGTTTTGGTATCAAGGTGATGGTGGCCTCATAGAATGAGTTTGGGAGTGTTCCTCCCTCTGCTATATTTTGGAAGAGTTTGAGAAGGATAGGTGTTAGCTCTTCTCTAAATGCTTGATAGAATTCCCCTGTGAAGCCATCTGGTCCTGGGCTTTTGTTTGTTGGAAGATTTTTGATCACAGTTTCAATTTCAGTGCTTGTGATTGGTCTGTTCATATTTTCTATTTCTTCCTGATTCAGTCTTGGCAGGTTGTGCATTTCTAAGAATTTGTCCATTTCTTCCAGGTTGTCCATTTTATTGGCATAGAGTTTCTTGTTGTAATCTCTCATGATCTTTTGTATTTCTCCAGTGTCAGTTGTTACTTCTCCTATTTCATTTCTAATTCTATTGATTTGAATCTTCTCCCTTTTTTTCTTGATGGGTCTGGCTAATGGTTTATCAATTTTGTTTATCTTCTCAAAGAACCAGCTTTAAAGTTTCATTGATCTGGGCCTCCCTGGTGGCGCAAGTGGTTGGGAGTCCGCCTGCCGATGCAGGGGATGCGGGTTCGTGCCCCGGTCTGGGAGGATCCCATATGCCGCGGAGCGGCTGGGCCCGTGAGCCATGGCCGCTGAGCCGGCGCGTCCGGAGCCTGCACGTCCGGAGCCTGTGCTCCGCAACGGGGGAGGCCACAACAGTGAGAGGCCCGCATACCGCAAAAAAAAAAAAAAAAAAAAAAAGTTTCATTGATCTTTGCTATCGTTTCCTTCATTTTTCATTTATTTCTGATCTGATTTTTATGATTTCTTTCCTTCTTCTAACTTTGGGATTTTTTGTTCTTCTTTCTCTAATTGCTTTAGGTGCAAGGTTAGGTTGTTTATTTGAGATGTTTCCTGTTTTTTTTTTCTATTTTTTTATTAGTTTCTGCTTTATAACAAAGTGAATCAGTCATACATATACATCTGTTCCCACATCCCCTCCCTCATGCATCTCCCTCCCTCCCACCCTCCCCATCCCTCCCCTCCAGGCAGTCACAAAGCACCGAGCTGATCTCCCTGTGCTCTGCGGTTGCTTCCCACTATCTGTCTACCCTACGTTTGGTAGTGTATATATGTCCATGCCTCTCTTTCGCTTTGTCACAGCTTACCCTTCCCCCTCCCCATATCCTGAAGTCCATTCTCAAGTAGGTCTGTGTCTTATCCCCCTGTTTCTTAAGGTGGGATTGTATTGCTATAAACTTCCCTGTTAGAACTGCTTTTGCTGCATCCCATAGGGTTTGGGTCATCGTGTCTTCATTGTCATTTGTTTCTAGGTAGTTTTTAATTTCCTCTTTGATTTTGTCAGTGATCACTTCGTTATTAAGTAGTGTATTGTTTAGCCTCCATGTGTTTGTATGTTTTACAGCTCTTTTCCTGTAATTGATATCTCGTCTCATAGCATTGTGGTCAGAAAAGATACTTGATACAATTTCAATTTTCTTAAATTTACCAAGGCTTGATTTGTGACCCAAGATATGATCTATCCTGGAGAATGTTCCATGAGCACTTGAGAAAAATGTGTATTCTGTTGTTTTTGGATGGAATGTCCTATAAATATCAATTAAGTCCATCTTGTTTAATGTATCATTTAAAGCTGTGTTTCCTTATTTATTTTCATTTAGGATGATCTGTCTATTGGTGAAAGTGGGCTGTTAAAGTCCCCTACTATGATTGTGTTACTGTTGATTTCTCCTTTTATGGCTGTTAGTATTTGCCTTATGTATTGAGGTGCTCCTATGTTTGGTGCATAAATATTTACAATTGTTATATCTTCTTCTTGGATCGATCCCTTGATCATTATGTAGTGTCCTTCTTTGTCTCTTCTAGTAGTCTTTATTTTAAAGTCTATTTTGTCTGATATGAGAATTGCTACTCCAGCTTTCTTTTGGTTTCCATTTGCATGGACTATCTTTTTCCATCCCCTTACTTTCAGTCTGTATGTGTCTCTAGGTCTGAAGTGGGTCTCTTGTAGACAGCATATATATTGGTGTTGTTTTTGTATCCATTCAGCCAATCTGTGTCTTTTGGTGGGAGCATTTAGTCCATTTACATTTGAGGTAATTATTGATATGTATGTTCCTATTCCCATTTTTTTTTTTTTTCTTCAAATTTTTTTTTTTTTTATTTTACAAATTTAATCAGTTATACATATACATATGTTCCCATATCCCCTCCCTTTTGCGTCTCCCTCCCACCCTCCCTATCCCACCCCTCCAGGCGGTCACAAAGCACCGAGCTGATCTCCCTGTGCTATGCGGCTGCTTCCCACTAGCTATCTACCTTACGTTTGGTAGTGTATATATGTCCATGCCGCTCTTTCACTTTGTCACAGCTTACCCTTCCCCCTCCCCATATCCTCAAGTCCATGCTCTAGTAGGTCTGTGTCTTTATTCCTGTCTTACCCCTATGTTCTTGATGACATTTTTTTCTTAAATTCCATATATATGTGTCAGCATACAGTATTTGTCTTTCTCTTTCTGACTTACTTCACTGTGTATGACAGACTCTAGGTCCATCCACCTCATTACAAATAGCTCAATTTCATTTCTTTTTATGGCTGAGTAATATTCCATTGTATATATGTGCCACATCTTCTTTATCCATTCATCCGATGATGGACACTTAGGTTGTTTCCATCTCCGGGCTATTGTAAATAGGGCTGCTATGAACATTTTGGTACATGTCTCTTTTTGAATTATGGTTTTCTCAGGGTATATGCCCAGTAGTGGGATTGCTGGGTCATATGGTAGTTCTATTTGTAGTTTTTTAAGGAACCTCCATACCGTTCTCCATAGTGGCTGTACCAATTCACATTCCCACCAGCAGTGCAAGAGTGTTCCCTTTTTTCCACACCCTCTCCAGCATTTATTGTTTGTAGATTTTTTGATGATGGCCATTCTGACTGGTGTGAGATGATATCTCATTGTAGTTTTGATTTGCATTTCTCTAATGAGTAAAGATGTTGAGCATCCTTTCATGTGTTTGTTGGCTGTCTGTATATCTTCTGTGGAGAAATGTCTATTTAGGTCTTCTGCCCATTTTTGGATTGGGTTCTTTGTTTTTTTGCTATTGAGCTGCATGAGCTGCTTATAAATTTTGGAGATTAATCCTTTGTCAGTTGCTTCATTTGCAAATATTTTCTCCCATTCTGAGGGTTGTCTTTTCGTCTTGTTTATGGTTTCCTTTGCTATGCAAAAGCTTTTAAGTTTCATTAGGTCCCATGTGTTTATTTTTGTCTTTATTTCCATTTCTCTAGGAGGTGGGTCGAAAAGGATCTTGCTGTGATTTATGTCATAGAGTGTTCTGCCTATGTTTTCCTCTAGGAGTTTGATAGTGTCTGGCCTTACATTTAGGTCTTTAATCCATTTTGAGCTAATTTTTGTGTATGGTGTTAGGGAGTGATCTAATCTCATACTTTTACATGTCCCTGTCCAGTTTTCCCAGCACCACTTATTGAAGAGACTGTCCTTTCTCCACTGTACATTCCTGCCTCCTTTATCAAAGATAAGGTGACCATATGTCCGTGGGTTTATCTCTGGGCTTTCTATCCTGTTCCATTGATCTATCTTTCTGTTCTTGTGCCAGTACCACACTGTCTTGATTACTGTAGCTTTGTAGTATAGTCTGAAGTCAGGGAGCCTGATTCCTCCAGCTTCGTTTTTCGTTCTCAAGATTGCTTTGGCTATTCGGGGTCTTTTGTGTTTCCATACAAATTGTGAAATTTTTTGTTCTAGGTCTGTGAAAAATGCCATTGGTAGTTTGATAGGTATTGCATTGAATCTGTAGATTGCTTTGGGTAGTAGAGTCAATTTCACAATGTTGATTCTTCCAATCCAAGAACATGGTACATCTCTCAATCTATTTGTATCATCTTTAATTTCTTTCATCAGTGTCTTATAATTTTCTGCATACAGGTCTTTTGTCTCCTTAGGTAGGTTTATTCCTAGATATTTTATTCTTTTTGTTGCAATGGTAAATGGGAGTGTTTCCTTGATTTCACTTTCAGATTTTTCATCATTAGTATATAGGAATGCCAGAGATTTCTGTGCATTAATTTTGTATCCTGCAACTTTACCAAATTCATTGATTAGCTCTAGTAGTTTTCTGGTAGCATCTTTAGGATTCTCTATGTATAGTATCATGTCATCTGCAAACAGTGACAGCTTTACTTCTTCTTTTCCGATTTGGATTCCTTTTATTTCCTTTTCTTCTCTGATTGCTGTGGCTAAAACTTCCAAAACTATGTTGAATAAGAGTGGTGAGAGTGGGCAACCTTGTCTTGTTCCTGATCTTAGTGGAAATGGTTTCAGTTTTTCACCATTGAGGACGATGCTGGCTGTGGGTTTGTCATATATGGCCTTTATTATGTTGAGGAAAGTTCCCTCTATGCCTACTTTCTGCAGGGTTTTTATCATAAATGGGTGTTGAATTTTGTCAAAAGCTTTCTCTGCATCTATTGAGATGATCATATGGTTTTTCTCCTTCAGTTTGTTAATATGGTGTATCACATTGATTGATTTGCGTATATTGAAGAATCCTTGCATTCCTGGAATAAACCCCACTTGATCATGGTGTATGATCCTTTTAATGTGCTGTTGGATTCTGTTTGCTAGTATTTTGTTGAGGATTTTTGCATCTATGTTCATCAGTGATATTGGCCTGTAGTTTTCTTTCTTTGTGACATCCTTGTCTGGTTTTGGTATCAAGGTGATGGTGGCCTCGTAGAATGAGTTTGGGAGTGTTCCTCCCTCTGCTATATTTTGGAAGAGTTTGAGAAGGATAGGTGTTAGCTCTTCTCTAAATACTTGATAGAATTCGCCTGTGAAGCCATCTGGTCCTGGGCTTTTGTTTGATGGAAGATTTTTAATCACAGTTTCAATTTCAGTGCTTGTGATTGGTCTGTTCATATTTTCTATTTCTTCCTGATTCAGTCTTGGCAGGTTGTGCATTTCTAAGAATTTGTCCATTTCTTCCAGGTTGTCCATTTTATTGGCATAGAGTTGCTTATAGTAATCTCTCATGATCTTTTGTATTTCTGCAGTGTCAGTTGTTATTTCTCCTTTTTCATTTCTAATTCTATTGATTTGAGTCTTCTCCCTTTTTTTCTTGATGAGTCTGGCTAATGGTTTATCAATTTTGTTTATCTTCTCAAAGAACCAGCTTTTAGTTTTATTGATCTTTGCTATCGTTTCCTTCATTTCTTTTTCATTTATTTCTGATCTGATTTTTATGATTTCTTTCCTTCTGCTAACTTTGGGATGTTTTTGTTCTTCTTTCTCTAATTGCTTTAGGTGCAAGGTTAGGTTGTTTATTCGAGATATTTCCTGTTTCTTAAGGTGGGATTGTATTGCCATAAACTTCCCTCTTAGAACTGCTTTTGCTGCATCCCATAGGTTTTGGGTCGTCGTGTCTCCATTGTCATTTGTTTCTAGGTATTTTTTAATTTCCCCTTTGATTTCTTCAGTGATGACTTCGTTATTAAGTAGTGTATTGTTTAGCCTCCATGTGTTTGTATGTTTTACAGCTCTTTTCCTGTAATTGATGTCTAGTCTCATAGCATTGTGGTCGGAAAAGATACTTGATACAATTTCAATTTTCTTAAATTTACCAAGGCTTGATTTGTGACCCAAGATATGATCTATCCTGGAGAATGTTCCATGAGCACTTGAGAAAAATGTGTATTCTGTTGTTTTTGGATGGAATGTCCTATAAATATCAATTAAGTCCATCTTGTTTAATGTATCATTTAAAGCTTGTGTTTCCTTATTTATTTTCATTTTGGATGACCTGTCCATTGGTGAAAGTGGGGTGTTAAAGTCCCCTACTATGATTGTGTTACTGTCGATTTCTCCTTTTATGGTTGTTAATATTTCTCTTATGTATTGAGGTGCTCCTATGTTTGGTGCATAAATATTTACAATTGTTATATCTTCTTCTTGGATTGATCCCTTGATCATTATGTAGTGTCCTTCTTTGTCTCTTCTAGTAGTCTTTATTTTAAAGTCTATTTTGTCTGATATGAGAATTGCTACTCCAGCTTTCTTTTGGTTTCCATTTGCATGGAATATCTTTTTCCATCCCCTTACTTTCAGTCTGTATGTGTCTCTAGGTCTGAAGTGGGTCTCTTGTAGACAGCATATATATGGGTCTTGTTTTTGTATCCATTCAGCCAGTCTGTGTCTTTTGGTGGGAGCATTTAGTCCATTTACATTTAAGGTAATTATTGATATGTATGTTCCTATTCCCATTTTCTTAATTGTTTTGGGTTCGTTATTGTAGTTCTTTTCCTTCTGTTGTGTTTCTTGCCTAGAGAAGTTCCTTTAGCATTTGTTGTAAAGCTGGTTTGGTGGTGCTGAACTCTCTCAGCTTTTGCTTGTCTGTAAAGGTTTTAATTTCTCCATCAAATCTGAATGAGATCCTTGCTGGGTAGAGTAATCTTGGTTGCAGGTTTTTCTCCTTCATCACTTTAAGTATGTCCTGCCACTCCCTTCTGGCTTGTAGAGTTTCTGCTGAGAGATCAGCTGTTATCCTGATGGGGATTCCCTTGTGTGTTATTTGTTGTTTTTGCCTTGCTGCTTTTAATATGATTTCTTTGTGTTTAATTTTTGACAGTTTGATTAATATGTGTCTTGGTGTATTTCTCCTTGGATTTATTCTGTATGGGACTCTCTGTGCCTCCTGGACTTGATTAACTATTTCCTTTCCCATATTAGGGAAGTTTTCAACTATAATCTCTTCAAATATTTTCTCAGTCCCTTTCTTTTTCTCTTCTTCTTCTGGAACCCCTATAATTCGAATGTTGGTGCGTTTAATGTTGTCCCAGAGGTCTCTGAGACTGTCCTCTGTTCTTTTCATTCTTTTTTCTTTATTTTGCTCTGCAGCAGTTATTTCCACTATTTTATCTTCCACCTCACTTATCCGTTCTTCTGCCTCAGTTATTCTGCTATTGATCCCATCTAGAGTATTTTTTATTTCATTTATTGTGTTTTTAATCGATGCTTGATTCGTCTTTAGTTCTTCTAGGTCCTTGTTAACTGTTTCTTGCATTTTGTCTATTCTATTTCCAAGATTTTGGATCATCTTTACCATCATTATTCTGAATTCTTTTTCAGATAGACTGCCTATTACCTCTTCATTTGTTAGGTCTGGTGGGTTTTTATCTTGCTCCTTCTCCTGCTGTGTGTTTTTCTGTTTTCTCATTTTGCTTATGTTACTGTGTTTGGGGTCTCCTTTTTGCAGGCTGCAGGTTCGTAGTTCCCGTTGTTTTTGGTGTCTGTCCCCAGTGGCTAAGGTTGGTTTAGTGGGTTGTGTAGGCTTCTTGGTGGAGGGGACTACTGCCTGTGTTCTGGTGGTTGAGGCTGGATCTTGTCTTTCTGGTGGGCAGGTCCACGTCTGGTGGTGTGTTTTGGGGTGTTTGCGGACTTTTTATGATTTGAGGCAGCCTCTCAGCTAATGGGTGGCGTTGTGTTCCTGTCTTGCTAGTTGTTTGGCATAGGGTGTCTAGCACTGTAGCTTGCTGGTCGTTGAGTGAAGCTGGGTGCTGGTGTTGAGATGGAGATCTCTGGAAGATTTTCGCTGTTTGATATTATGTGGAGCTGGGAGGTCTCTTGTGGACCAGTGTCCTGAAGTTCGCTCTCCCACCTCAGAGGCACAGCACTGACTCCTGGCTCCTCAACTTGGGATGATTTGTTGTCTATTCATGTATTCCACAGATGCAGGGTACATGAAGTTGATTGTGGAGCTTTAATCCGCTGCTTCTGAGGCTGCTGGGAGAGGTTTCCCTTTCTCTTCTTTGTTCTCACAGCTCCTGGGTCTCAGCTTTGGATTTGGCCCCGCCTCTGCGTGTAGGTCGCCGGAGGGCGTCTGTTCTTCGCTCAGACAGGACAGGGTTAAAGGAGCAGCCTCTTCGGGGACTCTGGCTCACTCAGGCCGGGCGGGAGGGAGGGGCACGGAGTGCGGGGCGAGCCTGCAGCTGCAGAGGTCGGCGTGACGTTGCACCAGCCCGAGGCGCGCCGTGCGTTCTCCCAGGGAAGCCGCCCCTGGATCCCGGGACCCCGGCAGTGGCAGGCTGCACAGGCTCCCGGAAGGGCGGTGTGGACAGTGACCTGCGCTCACACACAGGCTTCTTGGCGGCGGCAGCAGCAGCCCCAGCGTCCCACGCCCGTCTCTGGGCTCCGCGCTTTCAGCCGCGACTCACGCCCGTCTCTGGAGCTGCTTTACGCGGCGCTCTTAATCCCCTCTCCTCACGCACCAGGAAACCAAGAGGGAAGAAAAAGTCTCCTGCCTCTTCGGCAGCTCCAGAGTTTTCCCGGACTCCCTCCCGGCTAGCTGTGGCACATTAGCCCCCTTCAGGCTGAGTTCTCGCCGCCAGCCCCAGTCCTCTCCCTGCGCTCTGACCGAAGCCCGACCCTCAGCTCCAGCGCCGCCTGCCCCGGCGGGTGAGCAGACAAGCCTCTCGGGCTGGTGAGTGCCGCTCGGCACCGCTCCTCTGTGCGGGAATCTCTCTGCTTTGCCCTACCCAGGTATGTGGGGAGTTTCTTGCCTTTTGGGAGGTCTGGGGTCTTCTGCCAGCGTTCAGTAGGTGTTCTGTAGGAGTTGTTCCACGTGTAGCTGTATTTCTGGTGTATCTGTGGGGAGGAAGGTGATCTCCGCGTCTTACTCTTCCGCCATCTTACCCGGAAGTCCTATTCCCATTTTCTTAATTGTTTTGGGTTCGTTATTGTAGGTGTTTTCCTTCTGTTGTGATTCTTGCCTAGAGAAGTTCCTTTAGCATTTGTTGTAAAGCTGGTTTGGTGGTGCTGAACTCTCTCAGCTTTTGCTTGTCTGTAAATGTTTTAATTTCTCCATCAAATCTGAATGAGATCCTTGCTGGGTAGAGTAATCTTGGTTGCAGGTTTTTCTCCTTCATCACTTTAATTATGTCCTGCCACTCCCTTCTGGCTTGTAGAGTTTCTGCTGAGAGATCAGCTGTTATCCTGATCGGGATCCCCTTGTGTGTTATTTGTTGTTTTTGCCTTGCTGCTTTTAATATGATTTCTTTGTGTTTAATTTTTGACAGTTTGATTAATATGTGTCTTGGTGTATTTCTCCTTGGATTTATTCTGTATGTGACTCTGTGCCTCCTGGACTTGATTAACTATTTCCTTTCCCATATAAGGGAAGTTTTCAACTATAATCTCTTCAAATATTTTCTCAGTCCCTTTCTTTTTCTCTTCTTCTTCTGGAACCCCTATAATTCGAATGTTGGTGCATTTAAAGTTGTCCCAGAGGTCTCTGAGACTGTCCTCTGTTCTTTTCATTCTTTTTTCTTTATTTTGCTCTGCAGCAGTTATTTCCACTATTTTATCTTCCACCTCACTTATCCGTTCTTCTGCCTCAGTTATTCTGCTATTGATCCCATCTAGAGTATTTTTTATTTCATTTATTGTGTTTTTAATCGATGCTTGATTCATCTTTAGTTCTTCTAGGTCCTTGTTAACTGTTTCTTGCATTTTGTCTATTCTATTTCCAAGATTTTGGATCTTGGAAATAGAATCTTCGATCATCTTTACTATCATTATTCTGAATTCTTTTTCAGGTAGACTGCCTATTACCTCTTCATTTGTTAGGTCTGGTGGGTTTTTATCTTGCTCCTTCTCCTGCTGTGTGTTTTTATGTCTTCTCATTTTGCTTATGTTACTGTGTTTGGGGTCTCCTTTTTGCAGGCTGCAGGTACGTAGTTCCCATTGATTTTGGTGTCTCCTTTTTGCAGGCTGCAGGTTCGTAGTTCCCATTGTTTTTGGTGTCTGTCCCCAGTGGCTAAGGTTGGTTTAGTGGGTTGTGTAGGCTTCCTGGTGGAGGGGACTAGTGCCTGTGTTCTGGTGGATGAGGCTGGATCTTGTCTTTCTGGTGGGCAGGTCCACGTCTGGTGGTGTGTTTTGGGGTGTCTACGGACTTTTCATGATTTTAGGCAGCCTCTCTGCTAATGGGTGGCATTGTGTTCCTGTCTTGCTAGTTGTTTGGCATAGGGTGTCTAGCACTGTAGCTTGCTGGTCGTTGAGTGAAGCTGGGTGCTGGTGTTGAGATGGAGATCTCTGGAAGATTTTCGCCGTTTGATATTATGTGGAGCTGGGAGGTCTCTTGTGGACCAGTGTCTTGAAGTTGGCTCTCCCACCTCAGAGGCCCAGCACTGACTCATGGCTCCTCAATTTGGGATGATTCATTGTCTATTCATGTATTCCACAGATGCAGGGTACATCAAGTTGATTGTGGAGCTTTAATCCGCTGCTTCTGAGGCTGCTGGGAGAGGTTTCCCTTTCTCTTCTTTGTTCTCACAGCTCCTGGGTCTCAGCTTTGGATTTGGCCCCGCCTCTGCGTGTAGGTCGCCGGAGGGCGTCTGTTCTTCGCTCAGACAGGACAGGGTTAAAGGAGCAGCCTCTTCGGGGACTCTGGCTCACTCAGGCCGGGCGGGAGGGAGGGGCACGGAGTGCGGGGCGAGCCTGCAGCGGCAGAGGTCGGCGTGACGTTGCACCAGCCCAAGGCGCACCGTGCGTTCTCCCAGGGAAGCCGCCCCTGGATCCCGGGACCCCGGCAGTGGCGGCCTGCACAGGCTCACGGAAGGGCGGTGTGGACAGTGACCTGCGCTCGCACACAGGCTTCTTGGCGGCGGCAGCAGCAGCCCCAGTGTCCCACGCCCGTCTCTGGGCTCCGCGCTTTCAGCCGCGACTCGCGCCCGTCTGTGGAGCTCCTTTAAGCAGCGCTCTTAATCCCCTCTCCTCGCGCACCAGGAAACCAAGAGGGAAGAAAAAGCCTCTTGCCTCTTTGGCAGCTCCAGAGTTTTCCCGGACTCCTTCCCGGCTAGCTGTGGCACATTAGCCCCCTTCAGGCTGAGTTCTCGCCGCCAGCCCCAGTCCTCTCCCTGCGCTCTGACCGAAGCCTGAGCCTCAGCTTCCAGCGCCGCCCGCCCCGGCGGGTGAGCAGACAAGCCTCTCGGGCTGGTGAGTGCCGCTCGGCACCGATTCTCTGTGCGGGAATCTCTCCGCTTTGCCTTACCCAGGTACGTGGGGAGTTTCTTGCCTTTTGGGAGGTCTGGGGTCTTCTGCCAGCGTTCAGTAGGTGTTCTGTAGGAGTTGTTCCACGTGTAGCTGTATTTCTGGTGTATATGTGGGGAGGAAGGTGATCTCCGCGTCTTACTCCTCCGCCATCTTCCCCGGAAGTCCCCAGACATTTATTTTTATAGGTGAACTCTACTATTATTTTTGCAAGTTAAAAAGAAAAGAAGAAACCTCTGGAATTCTTTTTGGGATGATAATGAATTAACCTATTAAACTCTGGGAGATTTTCATGTTTGTATAATTATTTTTTTAATTTAATTTTTATGTAATATTGGGGTATTGTTGATTTACAATGTTGTGTTAGTTTCAGGTGTACAGCAAAGTGGTGCAGTTAACATACATATATATCCATTCTTTTTCAGATTTTCTTCCCATATAGGTTATTATAGAATACTGAGTGGAGTTCCCTGTGCTATATTGTATGACCTTGATGTTTGTATTATTGAGTCTTTCTACACTGGATCAAAGTACAGTTGGCCTTTGAACAACGTAGGGGTTGGGGTGCTGACTCTCTGAGCACTGGAAAATCCAACTCTAAATTAGAGTCCATCCTCTGCATCTGTGGTTCCACATACTCAGATTCAAACAACTGCAGAGTGTGTAGTACTGTAGGATTATTGAAAAAAAATCAGCATGTAAGTGGACTTGTGCAGTTTGAACCCCTGTTGTTTGAGAGTCAACTATATATCTCTATATATTTAATTTTTTATATTCCATAATTTTTCCCAAGTAGATCTTATATTTTTCTTTTTAATTTTACCACTAAGTATTTTGTTTTAAAAGTCTGATTTTGTAAAATGGGATGCTTTCTTTCATTTTGTTTTCTAACCTATTTTTGTCCAAAGGTTTGTTTTCTCATTGGGTGCCAGCCACATCAGGAGTGGAAGTGTGAATCTGGTTTGAGCAGAGTTAAGACAAACAACTTCAAGTTCTGGGCTATATTTGGTCTTGTTTTTATGTAGGTCTTCTACTTGCCCCCTATCCATTCTAAAACTGAGAATGGCCCTTTTATTATTCAATGTCTTGTATCTCAGCATCTTTCTCAGTTAGCCAACTCCCTATTGTTCATCCAAGCATGTTCAGAGTTGTAATACATGCTATTATACATCTGTATATTGTTTTCTTTGTTTTAAAATTATTCCTAACATTTTGAGTTATGTGGATATTTTAAAAATAAATTTATCAATTATATATTTTTTTGCTCAATTGTTTTTTCCCATAGGGAAAAAGAAAAAGTAAGTTTCATAATAAAAGTAGCTTATACTCAGAGACACAGGAGTAGAGGGAGGCTGCAAAACTCTAGGAGTCAACAGAGCTGGAAACCACGACTTAATTAATCAGTTTGGCATACCTCATTCTTATATTTGCAGAAACACTGATGTCTACCTCCTGTGGCCTCCCCACAAGCAACTGCCCACAATGGTCAGTTCAGCTTCCAAAAAGATTTGAAGAGAGAGAACCAAAAAGTCTGTTGATGCCTTTAGCACCAGAAGTGTTTTGCTATCGCACATGCTGTCTCTACTGAGTATCTGTTCTGCACAATCTGAGGAGTACCTATCTATTGCCACAGTGATATCTTTTCTTGCCCAGACCTCTTCAGCCCTGTACAGTCATACCATAGTTAGACTTCAGGTTTATACTTACACATATCCAGCCATTGATCCCCAAAGGTGATTACATGCTAGGGCGTCACTGGAAGCTCCTGATGTAATTTCCTATTTCTCATGTGTGCCTCGACCAAAACTGCTTACTTTGGATATTGAGGTTCTTGGGTTGGCTGGGTCTTAAGCACAAATCACTGAAGGAGAGTTCTACTTCAAAGCCCTTGGTGCTTTTTTCCAATGAAAAATCTTGGCCTGAACCACCTCAATCTGTCAGAAAACTTCTAACAATGTTAAACCTCAAAAAGGAAGTTGTTCAAATTCTAGTTCATATTTTTTTCCCCAAGTGGCTCCTTCACCAGTGTGCAAAATTTCCCATGCCTTACCCTGGAGGCAGGCTCTGTACACCATGAAGTCTTGAGGAAAAACATCAGGTTATGAGACTTACCCCCAAGAGAACAGGTGCCTGAACATCTTACATAACTAAAAGCAAAACAAAGATCTCCAAAGGGACTGGCTACAGGTACCTAAACCAAGAAATGCTGCCAGCTTGTCATTCAAGGTTCTAAATTCAGCTCACCTGAAACTCTGTTAAACATGCGGGCTATCAAAAAAAAACAAAGGAGGTCTGGAGGAGGTATGAGTTTTGGGAAAGAGAAATGGGGGAGGCAATTGCCTAAAACTTTCCTTGGTGCTTTCAGTTTGTCTTTAGGATGTGTGGGTGAATTCGCCAGGTGTAAAAGACTGGAGACAGAAGGGACGCTATATAAATATAATGAGTCTAGTATGGAAGTTGTTAAAACAGTCCACAAAAGCTCTGTTATGATTAGCATACAAATGCCACCTCTTTTCAACATTAACAGAATTATATTCTATCCCTACATGTTGCTTTAGGCATCTCATTTACCAACACATTTGTACATCAGATAGGCATAAAGTATATAATTTATAGTGCATAAAAATCACAGAAATGCTTATTGATTCCTAAATTAGGATAATATATTTTAGCTGGTGCAGTCTTTTATCAATAAATCTTAATTGAATTTTTAAGTTAGAGCCTGCAGGGAAAATGTGCTCTAGTTTTGTTTTGTTTTCTTAGGTTTCCATAAACATTGAACCCAAACACTGTGAATGTTCCCTGACTAAATGTAACTGGATTGCTTTGCAACAAAGATGAATCAATTCCCTTAATTTGTTCAAATGAAGATCATTCACATATTCTAGGTCTAAGGTTTTCAACTACTCTGTAAAAGTAATTAGTTTTTCTTGTAAACTACATTTCAACCAGTAGAATATTATAAACTATTAATCTTCTTTTAAATGAATTCTAAAATTTCAGCACTATTTTAAGTGTAAACACATGTTAAACTTTTACCTCTGGGATAAACAAAAAGATGATGCATTAAAAAGACTATTCCTTTTAAGGAATTTTGCCAACATTTTTAGCAAAATAAATAATGTATGCCAGAATCATTAAAAGCATAGAAAGCCATGGGAATGATCCCAAATTTTAAAAAATGAAATTCAGTACTTTCGCAGTTTGATTTGAAGAAAATGAAAGTGGAGGCATCACGGTGGAATTTTAGTTTTGAATGCCTCTTTTTATCTGGTATGTTCAAAGTCAAACATAATATTTTCCTTCCATTGGTATGAATCTGTCTTCATTGTGTTCCCTTAAAAGCCAACCCTGAAACAAGAGCTTGGGTGCAGAGGGTGTGTTTGGGGAATAATCTGCAGGCAAACTGAGGAAGGCAACTCGTGTGACAATCTATCGATTTTATTCTGTTTAATTACAACACCAACTCTCTGAGGTAGATAAATCAATCATCACCCTTAATTTCAAGCACCTGAAGTTTACTCTCTTTAGCTGATTAAGCAGAAAATGGAGTTTATTAGAAGGATACTGGCTGGCTCAGGGAACTGCTGGGAGGCCCAGAGAGCTAAACTTGAAGTTAACTGCCTGGGAACGATTCTGAACATCACACAGCTCAGTTGGCCCAAAGAGGAAACTGCTGCTTCTGTTGTTGTCCTACAGAGCATTAGGGAAGGTGCTGCCACCTCCCAACTCCCCTCTAGGCCACTCTGTGCAGGGAACTGGACCCTGAAACCACAGAGAAACTGCATACGCTGGTGCTGCTACCATCGAAAGAAGCAGCATAGTGCCCACACCTTGATTTTAGCCCTGCAAGACTTATTTTGGACTTCTGACTTCCAGAGCTTTATGAGAATAAATCTGTGTTGTTTTAAGCTATTAAGGTTGTGGTAATTTATTAAAGCAGGGACAGAAAACCCAATACATGGTTTTTACCAGAGAGATAAGAGAGAAGAGAGAAATAGGGAGAGACACAGAGAGATCAGTGAAGATGATGATGATGATTGCAATGATGCAGTTTGAAACCCTTCATTTATTTGTGTCTAAGCCAGTACCATCCCTGCAAACTGCAGTTACTGGGCAGACACATTTGTTTTGAACACCAAATAATTTGTATGTATTTCTACCACCTACAACTGAAAGTCTTAAAATTACAAGGTAGCAATCTCATTTTCAAAATTTCCAACTTGTAAAGTGTAAGGAAAATGAAAGTATAGAACAAGCAAGTTTCTTCTTTGCCATGCACACAGGTAAAGTGTATTTCTTAAAGAAAGAAGAATGCTTTCTGAATTCTGTGCACATTAACCAAGCACACTCAGATGGAGACAGTATTACAGGTAAAAAATGTTCAAAAAATCTCTGAAGACAAAAGAAAGTCAATGCTTCCATTACTCACTGTTGAATATAAACTTATTTATTGGGCGGTGGTGTGATGAATTGGGAGATTGGGATTGACATGTATACACTGATGTGTACAAAGTGGATGACTAATAAGAACCTGCTGTATAAAAAAATAAATAAAATAAAATTAAAAAAAACACCTTACTTATTATTTTGGGTTAAAATAGCAAGCATTTAGCTTCTGAATCATTAAAGTTCAGTGGTTTCAAGAGTGAAGTTGTCATACAAATTTTGTTCTTGGCTTAGGAGAGTTAATTCCCCTGAAATAGTCTGGTCATGCAGAATTTAAAAAGATGCAGTACCTAGATCTTTTGGGAGTATGATTAACTGTAGCTCAACACCTGATAAATCTAGTGTACACTTTTCCATTAGTCATTTTGGATAATATAACTTTCCTCTAGTTTGGAAGGCACACATTGGTTACATATGCAAAGGCAGTTCAAACAAGGATCATAGTCACTTATATACTTTGACAAAAAGATGGTCAATCTATGTGGGAAATGCATCTTTATTTTCATTTTGGGAGAGACATATGGAAAAAGGAAACATTCAAAGTTGAATCAATTTTGGTAATTAAAGGGGCGAAAAATATTACAACTGGATTTCTGCTGGCGTTTAGACATAGGTAAAAGGTGTTCTAAGCTTGAATCCAACAGTGGTTTGAATGATCTACCAATTTTACCTTCATGTAATTGGTCTGAAGTTATACACCTTTTCACATTTATGTATAGTTTATTATATGCCTGACACTGTGCTAAACACTTTACCCACATCATTTCATTTCATTGTCATAGCAACCCAATGGAATAGGTACTGCTTTTATTTTCATTTTATCAATAAGAAAACTGAGGGTTAGAGAGTTTAAGCATCTTTCCTGATATTATAAAACTAATAAGTGGAAAAGACAGGATACACATTTGACAGTTAGATTCAGATACTTCAGAGCCTACTTTCTAAACCAATAATAACAGATCAATTCCAGCTTGAACTTATATATGCTACCTTTGTTTCATTATATTCTTCTGGTGTTTATGCTATGTTCTAGAAACATAAATCTTTATGGAAATACATGACTAACAGCTTCCCTATGGATCTACTAACATGCTAGTTTTGTTAAATTAAAACTATACGAGGAAAGATTATAAACTAACATTTGGAAGAAATAATTTTTCATGGAATAATTAAAAAGACAGGATTGACAGTTCTTTTCTTGGACTACTGAACTACTTTTGTAGTTAATTGAGACTGATTCTAAACAGATATTTATTATCTCATCTTAAATATCTGAGTTTTCCAGAGTTATATCTTAAGCCTGATTCACTTACTCTACATATAGAATTCTACCTTTATGATTGCATCTGATCTCATAATTTTAAGCATCACTCACTTATATTCAGATAACTTACACATTTGTATCGATAGCCCAAACCTCTTTCCCTAAATCCAGTTGCTTAGTGGTTATCTTTGTTTAGAAGAGCCACAAACACCTTAAACATTATCAAAGCAGGGTTTATTGTCTCTTCCTCTTGACCACATCCCTTTCCGTTATGACCCCCTTAATCATTTTTTATCTTGTATGCCCTGTTCAGTTAGTGGCACCACTATCCATCATCTGAGCATCATTGATTCCTTTCTTGGTTTTGAAGCATCAAAGAGCTAGATGTCTAGGAACTTGTAACCATTGAACCAAGATCTTGGAGAGAAGGTACATAAATTGGTACCTGATGATCCCAACATGCTGTGCTGCTTATCCTCTCCAGGCATGTGCTTATTGTGCATAGTGTAGAACGAGGGGATTACAAATCAAACAGAAATCATTGGCCAAGAGGTTGAGCAGGAATTTCATCAGTCTTACAATGGTGGGGAGACAAAATTTGGAGTTTAAGGACCTAAAGAAAAGAGGCTATGGTAAACTCTCCAGACTTTCAGTTGAGACCCATGAAGGGAAACATCCTAGAAAGAGTACAAACTGAAAATATGGAGCTATCACAAAACTGAAATTCAACTGTGAATTGGTACAACCCAAGAGTATATTCAAGGTGATATATCCCTATTCTAACTACCTACAGGGGAAAAAAAAAACAACAAACTAAATCCTTTTTTGGAGAAAGAAAGCATGATCCAGAGCTTCAAGTTATCACTACAAATTTTCACACACAACACCCAGTATTTTGTGGAAAATTATAGGTATGCCTGGACATGACCACAACCCAAGAGAGAGAGAAAAAAAAGATAAAAGAAACAAACACAAAGAGATCCATATATTGTACTTATTACGTATGAACTTTAAAATAACCATTAATTAATACATTTAAGTAAAAGATGAAAAGATAAGGGATTTCAACAGAAAACTGGAATTATCAAATTATCTTTGAAAATTCTAGAACTAAAAATTATAGTAACTCGAGAACTTAGCTGATGAGTGCAACAGATATTAGACATGGCTGAAGAGAGGGTTGATGAAATATAAGAAAGATCAGAAAACATTATCCAGACCGAGTTATGGTGAGAAAAAGAGACAGGAAATGCAGAAAAGAGCTTAAGAATTCTGGGGCATGATGAGATTTTCTGATGTACACGTAATCTGAGTCCTAGAAAGGAGAGGACAGAGAATGAGCAGAAGCAATATTTGAAACATAATGACATAAATTTTTAAAAACTTATGAAAGACAAAATAATAGAATCTAGAAGGGTTATGAACTTCAAGCAGGATAATTAAAAGTAAACACCATCTAGACTAATAATAAACACATTAGTCAAACTGCTGAAAGTGAAATATAAAGAGAAAATCTTGGAAGTAGCCAGAAGAAAAACAGTAAGACGCCTCAACAGAAATGATGAAAATAACAAACAAAAAAAGAGATGTTTCTGTAATCAAGTGAAAACAAATACCTTAGAGTTCCAAACAGGCAAAAATATCCTTCAAAAATTGAAATAATTTAAGATGGATCATAGAACTAAGTGTAAAAGGTAAATGATAAAACTTCCGGACTAAATAATAAGAAACTATCTTCCTGGCATTGGAGTAAGCAATTATTTCCTAAACAAAACATACTAACCACAATAAAGAACACTGGAAAATTGGACTTCACTGAAATTAAGAACTTACGTACATGAAAAGACAACGTTAAGAAGTGAAAAGGGAAGCCAAAGATCAGAAGACTACAATCATAAGGCATATCCACCCAAAGACTGTTATCCAACAGAAAGGCTGACTATACCACAGGGTTAGTGAGGATGCGGAGAAATGAACTCTCATAGTTTGCTAATGGGAGTGTTAATTGGTACAGCCAGTTTGGAAATTTGTTTGGTGGTATCTATTAAATGGTCTAAAATGATCAGCAATTTCATTCCTAGTATAATGAGTGCTTACGTTCACCATGTGAATGTACAAGAATGATCATAGAGCTTTATTCATAATCTCAGTCATCTAAAAACAACCTGAATATGTATCAATATGATATGGGATAAACCAACTGTGGTAATTCATACAATGGAATATTATTCAGAAAACTGCTACATGCCACAGAATGAATGAATCTCATAGATACAATGTTGTGCAAAAGAAAGCAGGCACAAAACAGTATATACTGTATAAGTCCATTTATATGAAGGTTAAAAGCAGGCAAAACTAATTTGTGGTTATAAAGGTTGGGATAGTGTTAGCTCTGGGAAAATCTTGATTAGGAGGATATAACAGAGCTTTCTAGTCTGCTGGAAATTCTTCTAGAGTGCTTGAGCTAGGTCATGGTAACACAAGTGTTTACATATGTAAAAATTCATTTACCTGTAATGAAAGACATTTTCAGAAGAAGAAAAAAATTGAGAGACTTAACAGTAGGTGTGCATTAAAAGAAATAAAAAAGGCAGTGCTTCAATTAGAAAGAAATGATCCTTGATGAAAGCATGGAAATGCAGGCAGCAGTAAATAGCAATAGAAAGGGTCAAATGTGGGTTAACATTAACTGTATAAAACAATAATAGTAATGCCAAATGACATTTGTAATATCTAGAACTAAAACACCTGACAGCAATAGCACAAAAGGAGGCAAGGAGCAGTTAACAGAGTGGAAGTGTTCCAAAATCCTTGCATTGCCTTGTACTTGTAAAAGTACTAGTTTATAATAGACTTGAGTAAGTGAAGGATGTATGTCATAATCTCTAGGGAAGTAATGCAAGCCACAAATGAGAATCACATAAGTAGATCTTCAATTTCTAACAGTTATATTTAAAACTAGTAGGAAAAAAACCAGGTGAAATTAATTTTAATAATATTTTTCTAACCTAATATATCTAAGATATAAATCAATATAAAATTATTAATGAGGGTCTTTAAAATAATAAGTTTTCAAAATCTGTTGTCTTACTTTTATAGCACATCTCAATGTGGACTACCCACATTTCAAGTCCTCACATGTGGCTACTAGCTAACATATTGGACAGCCCAGCTCTAGAGCAGTGATTCTCAAGAAGAGGGATTGTGACCCACAGTGGATATGTGACAATGTCCGAAGACATTTTTGATTGTGATGATTGTAGCAGCATGGGTGGTACTATTGGTATCTAGTGGGTGGAAACCATGGATGCTGCTAAACATCCTATAATATACACAGAACAGCCTCCTCCCAGCCCATAAAGAATTCTTCAGTCCAAGATATCAATCAACATGGTTGAGAAACCCTGCTCTAGAGTAACCGGTAAAATAAAAGTTAAAAATTATATAACTAATAAGCTAATGGTGGGAAGGAGGAGAATGAACAGTAAAAATTACTTGACTAATTCAAGAGAGTAAAAGAATGGAGAGAAAAAAGGAATATAGAACAGATGGGACAAATAGAAAACAAGTAGTTATATTAGTTAATTTATGCTAAATAAATACATGGATTAATATTCTAATTAAAGATTAAGATTGTTGGATGGGGAGAAAAGTCCCTACCTATATGTTGCAAATTTTTTTTTACATATTAGGGTGCATAAAAGCTGAAGGTAAAATGGTTACAAAGGCTATACCTTGTAAACTCCAACCAAAATAAAACTGGTATAGCTATGCTAGGATCAAAATAGGCTTTAATGCAAGATGTATTACTAGAAGCAAAGAAAGATATTTCATAATGATACAAAGGTCTTCCATCAAAGTGATGGAAGTGACTGATTTAAAATTCCAGATGACCACATTACTTCACTGATATAAATCTTTCAATGTCTCCCCATTGACCTTGAATAAAGCTCAAACTACAATTATAGTAGATAAGATCCTCCATTAATCACCTGCTTTACCACTAACATCTCATGACATTTCTTCCCACAAAATTCGTGTTCAGCAGTGTTGAAGAGCATGCAGTTACTCAAAATTATCCTATCATTTTATGCTCTCTGTGTTTTTGCTCGTATTAGTCCCACTCCCTGTAATGCTTTTCTTCATGGAAATCATCTGGAAAAGTTCTATTTATCTTTCAAAGCTGTATTCTGTTATATCCTAGCTAAATCTTTTCTGACTGACCTCCACATATAATTCTTCCCTCTTCTGTGTACCTCTGTACCTCATGGACACTTAAAAAATAATTTCTTGTACAATTCTGCTGTTTCTGGTAGCCAGCAGGAAGATATTAGGCACTCAGTAATTTTTTTTTAGAAGTTACAGAAGTTTATTTACTAAAGCAAAAATTTAGTGACTATGTGAGTCAAGATGCCTTTTTAAGGTACCTATTTGACTTTTTAATTCTGATGTTTAAACCTGAGATATAGCCTTTGTAATAACTCAGGCTTTTGGAGTCTAATTCCATGTCAGACACTCATTAATTTTTACTGAACTTAATTTATTTGTGTTGGTAAGTGCAATAGCCTTGGAGAGATACTTACTATAAAATTGTCTAAAATTTTTACCAAGGTATTTTTCCAATTATTACAGTCCTTTTAGATTCAGCTCAAATATGAACTTGTAAATTGTTTATAAAATGATTTTAATTAGTATCTTTTAAACTAAAATCTCATTATTATCTTCTCATTTTATTAATTTTATACTTATAAAGGGAGTCATGTGAGAAGTTAATACAATTAATTGTGCTAGTACAGTATCTGAGAAAGAGCATCTATTTATGTCACTGTTCTGTTACAGATTGCTTGATTCTTTTTCATAGCTTGATTCTTTTTCAATAGTTTTCTAGACTGACCTAGTCAAACTGTAATCAGTACATGAATTAACTTGAAAAACTTGCATTTTATGTATTTATAAAAAGTATGAATCCATACTTTGCTGAGAATTTACAGTAGAATTTTCAGAAATTATTCAATGCAGCACTATCAAACAGGGTTATATCATTAGGAAAAATTGCAACAAGGGTTTTAAGTTTTGCATGTTATTCAAAATGTTTTCAGCTGATTCTACAGTTCTTTTTCCTAGACTCAGAAATTAAAATAGACAAAGTAATTTCTTAGATGAATTGATTTATAACCAGAGTAATAATGTTTTCATAATTTTAAAATGGAGGAATTTCAGATTTGTGTTGTAGTAGACTAATTAAGGATGAATACTTTGGGTCAAACTTCCAGGATCTAAATCCAAGCTTTGTCACATCCTAGCTATATAATCTTGGTCAATGCCTTAATTTCCCTAAGCTGCAGTTTTTCGTCTGTAAAACACAGATAAAAATACTACCTACTTCACAGATTATTTTGAGGTTTAAATGACTTAATATAGATAAGACATTTAGTATGGTTCCTCTTATACAGTAAATATCCAACAGAAAGAAATGAGCTAACACAAAAGATATAGCTAAGTAAAATCAACAAATCATATAGTTAATCAAAAGAGCTATTTTACATCATCTACCATGTATCTAAGTACTACTAACAAAAGCTATCATTTAGCGATCACTGTGCTACGTATTGTATACGCATTATCTCATTTAAATTTTACAATAACTTTGAGAGTTGACTGTAATGTCCTTATTTTACTGATATGTTAACTGAGGCTCAGAGAGTATAAGCTCAAAGTTATATATTCAGTAAGAATATTCTGACATGATCATTTGAAGCAGACATTCTAATGTCAGGGATATTTTGGTGCAGCCTATAAAAACAAATCTTTAAACTTTCTATTTTCCACTACAAAATGAAAATAGCTTTACTGTGCTCTTTTCCAATTAAAATAACACCACCTATTGAAAACAATTTGGGCAATACAAAAAGGTATAAGACTCTTTCTCAAAGGATTATAGTTTTCCTGATATGATTAAATCCTTAAGGCATTAAATGACTTTGTATGGAAAGCAGAAACTGGCTATATAAGTATATGCTCACAGCAAAAACATGGTCATTCTTTAAATGTGAACTTTTAGTTGAATAAAATATGAATTTGATTAAAAAATAAAAAGACTCACCTATTACTTCTTCATTCAAAGGTGGCCACTCAATATATTTGGTGAACAAAAACAGCAGACACTACTAGTTGCCCATCAAATATCCATTCTCCCCTTATTTCTTAATAACAAATACAAATTTTTGTTTGGTCAAGCTAAAATATTCACCACCCAGATAAGCAGTGGACCTGTGAACCAGTTCCTGCCAAGGAGATGCAGGCAGAAATCACTGGGTAGGCACTGTTAGAAAGGTTTTTGATTTGGAAAAGAAAATCACCTTTTCTTTTCCCCTTTCTTTTCCTTTACCTGCATAGAGTTCAAACATGTTAGAAGAGCAGCCACCATTTTGTGGCCTAAAGGAAGAAAATCTCATGCAGTCAGGCATAATAAAGTTTGAATCTCTGATGGCATCATGGAGCCATTTTACCAGTCTTGGACTGCCTATTTTGGGAATTCTTATTATAGGTAAAAAAAAAAAGAAACCACTTTTTGATTAATCCATTGAATCTTGTTTCTGTTATACGCAGCTAAATGCAACCTTCACTAATACACTGCCACTCTGAAATTTTTTTCCTATTCAATCATATTAAATTTTAAAAGGTAACCTCATACTTATTATAACTTTACTATAGTGTTTATTATAGAAAGGTACTTTTAGTATAATTATAAAAGGTAACAATATTAATTATAAATTTTTCATAAACAATATTTATTTAACTGTATTTATTTAATATTTATTTAACTATATGTCATTCACGGAGACACCATTGGCTCCTTACCCAATAACCATTTTTCCTAATTCTTTGTTAAAACAATTCCAATTTTGTTTAGACGGCGTTAAGTTCAGCATCTGGCATGAACTTCACTTGGTATATATGTTCATTATAGCTATTCATTTCCTTTTGTCAGTAATTTGTGTAAAAATGACAGTGTGAAGCCATTCTGGCCAATGAGACCTCAGGGGAAATCTACTGTAGATTTTGGAAAGATTTACCATCCTGAAAAGAGAATATAAGAAGGAATTGTTTTCTTCTGCCAGTTTCTTCTCCTTGAGATTCTACTGTATGAAGATATAATGTCTGCAGCTACAGCAGCCATCTTGTAAAAATAAGAGGAGATGCCACTGACACTCATGATGACAGAGTGCAGAGAATCTGTGACACTAACCAGGTTTTCTTATAACATAAAAAAATGTATTTATGATTTAAGCTACAGTTAATTGTTTTTAATTTGCAGGCAAAAGCATTCCTAATGTCACATTTATTCAACACACATTTATTGTGCACCTTTCATGTATCAGGCACTATTTTTTTTTTTTTTTTTTTTTTTGTGGTACACGGCCCTCTCACTGTTGTGGTCTCTCCCGTTGTGGAGCACAGGCTCCGGACGTGCAGGCTCAGCGGCCATGGCTCATGGGCCCAGCCGCTCCACAGCATGTGGGATCTTCCCAGACCGGGGCACGAACCCGTGCCCCCTGCATCGGCAGGTGGACTCTCAACCACTGCACCACCAGGGAAGCCCCAGGCACTATTTTTATGTTGGGAATATGTCAGTAAACAAAACAAATTCTTTTGCCCTCATTGACTTTACTTTTAAAGGGAGAGTCATATTAAGTAAATAAACCATAGGGAAAGTAAGTTATATTTTATATTAGAAAGTGATAAAGGTTATGGAAAACTTCATATGTCTTTTTATTTCACTGTGCTTATACATATATAACAATAAAATAAGTGTTTTATTTTAAATTAATTTTTTTCTCCTCTTTATTATAGTTAGGGCACCATCTTGCCTTTTTTTGGGGAAAATTCTTTGTTGGTGGTTATGCCACCAATGAATTACATTTTAGATGGTAAAGTGGTCACTTCAAAATATTTGTTCTAGAGAGGGTACTGAATCTGACAGGCAAGAACCACTGGTTTCAAGGACTGTTTTTCTTGTCTCCGAGAGTTCTAAAAGGTCTTAGTATCTATTCTCAACCTAGGATTGCCTTATATAAGTGTAAGACAGCTTAAGAAATCTGTAATCTATTTGGGAAGATTGCAAAACAAATATATGAAACATTAGAGAACACCCAAGAGCTCATGATAAGATACTAACCAATGTGTTCTCTGTTTTTGTTTGTTATTTTTTAAAGAAAACTTTTTATTTATTTATTTTTATTGAGGTATAATTGACATATGACATATTAGTATCAGGTGTACAACATAGTGATTTGATATTCATATATATTATGAAATGATCACCACAATTGTTAATATCCATTGCAATACATAGTTACAAATATTTTTTTCTTATGATGAGAACTTTTAAGATCTATTCTCTTAGCAACTATCAAATATGGAATACAGTGTTCTGGGCAGATGACCATGTAACATGAACAACAAATGTTGACAACCAAGATTTCAGAACTAAGCATCACAAGCACATAGAATTTATAAAAGTTTTCTGGTGCCAGAAGAAAACTTCAAAGAAGACTTCTGAACTCACCTCCTCCCATGGACACACAAAATATACAGCTATACACATAGCAGTTCTCTCAGAAAGAAATCCAGAAATTGGCTGAGTGACTCCTACACATTGTGCAAACAAGAAAGCACCCATATTAAAATGTATAGGAGGGCCTCCCTGGTGGCGCAGTGGTTGAGAGTCCGCCTGCCGATGCAGGGGATACGGGTTCGTGCCCCGGTCTGGGAGGATCCCATATGCCGCAGAGCGGCTGGGCCCGTGAGCCATGGCCGCTGGGCCTGCGTGTCCGGAGCCTGTGCTCCGCAGCGGGAGAGGCCACAACAGTGAGAGGCCCGCATACCGCAAAAAAAAAAAAAAAAAAAAAATGTATAGGAGATGCTGAAACACACTCTTGCCATAAACCCTACCCTGGCACAGCAACAGAAAATTGGGAGGAAACTCACAGCTTCCAGCTTCCCCCTAAGGAATGAAGGGTTTGGATACCTGAGGTGCCCCAACTGTTAAAACTTCCACTTGAGAGACAACCAAGAGCTCAGGCCAGGCCGAATGAATAAGTCCATCTCCTACATGAGAGCACTCTGTCAAGACTGGGAGAGGGGGCTATTTTATGTGATGTACAGAAACCAACACAGAGAGTCAAGGAAAATAAAGAAACAGAGGAGTGTGCTACAAATTTTAAAGAAGATAAAACTCTGGAAATAGCCCTTAATAAAATGGACATGAGAGACTACTATAAACAAATATATGTCCCCAAATTGGATAACCTAGAAGAAATGGATAAATTTCTAGAAACACACAACCAATCAAGACTGAATCATGGAGGGTAATGATTCAAGATGGCAGAGTGAGACGTGGAGATCGCTTTCCTCCCCACAAATACATCAGAAATACATCTACACGTGGAACAACTCCTACAGAACACCTACTGAACGCTGGCAGAAGACCTCAGACTTTCCAAAAGGCAAGAAACTCCCCTCGTACCTGGGTAGGGCAAAAGAAACAAGAAAAAACAGAGACAAAGGAATAGGGATGGAACCTGCACCACCGGCAGGGAGCTATGAAGGAGGAAAAGTTTCCAAACACAAGGAAGCCCCTTCACTGGCAGAGACGGGGGGTAGTGGAGGGGAAGCTTCGGAGCCACGGAGGAGAGCGCAGCAACAGGGGTGCGGAGGGCAAAGCAGAGAGGTTCCCACACAGAGCATCAGTGCCGACCAGCACTCACAAGCCAGAGAGGCTTGTCTGCTCTGCCGCCGGGGCGGGCAGGGGCTGGGAGCTGAGGCTCGGGCTTCTGTTGGATCCCAGGGAGAGGACTGGGGTTGGCTGTGTGAACACAGCCTGAAGTGGGCTAGTGCGCCACAGCTAGCCGGGAGGGAGTCTGGGAAAAGTCTGGACCTGCCTAAGAGGCAAGAGACCATTGTTTCAGGGTCTGCGAGGAGAGGGGATTCAGAGCACCACTTAAACTAGCTCCAGAGACAGGCGCGAGCCTCGGCTATCAGCGCAGACACCAGAGACGGTCATGGGACAGTAAGACTGCTGCTGCAGCCACCAAGAAGCCTGGGTGTCACTGGGTGTCACATGTCACTATCCACACCTCCCCTCCCGGGAGACTGTGCAGCCCTCCACTGCCAGGGTCCCGTGATCCAGGGCCAACTTCCCCGGGAGAACGCACGGGTGCGCCTCAGGCTGGTGCAACGTCACACCGGCCTCTGCAGGTTTGCCCTGCACTCCGTGCCCCTCCCTCCCCCTGGTCTGAGTGAGCCAGAGCCCCCTAATCAGCTGCTCCTTTAACCCCACCCTGTCTGAGCAAAGAACAGACGCCCTCAGGGGACCTACACGCAGAGGCAGGGCCAAATCCAAAGCTGAACCCCGGGAGCTATGCAAACAAAGAAGAGAAAGGGAAATCTCTCCCAGCAGCCTCAGGAGGAGTGGATAACATCTCCAAAATCAATTTGAGATACCCTGTATCTGTGGAATACCTGAATAGACAACGAATCATCCCAAAATTGAGGCGGTGGACTTTGGGAACAACGATATATGTATTTTTTTCCTTTTTCTCTTTTTTCCGTGTGGCTGACAGGGTCTTGGTGCTCTGGCTGGGAGTCAAACCTGTATCTCTGAGGTGAGAGAGCCAGGTTTAGGACACTGGTCCACCAGAGACCTCCTGGTTCCACGTAATATCAAATGGCAAAAGCTCTCCCAGAGATCTCCATCTCAAGGCTAAGACCCAGCTCCACTCAATGACCAGCAAGCTACAGTGCTGGACACCCTATGCCAAACAACTAGCAAGACAGGAACACAACCCCACCCATTAGCAGAGAGGTTGTCTAAAATCATAATAAGGTCACAGAAAACCCAAAACACACCACCAGACATGATCCTGCCCACCAGAAAGAAAAGATCAAGCCTCATCCACCAGAACACAGGCACTAGTCCCCTCCACCAGGAAGCCTACACAACCCACTGAACCAACCTTAGCCACTGGGAGTAGACACCAAAAACAACAGGAAATATGAACCTGCAGCCTGTGAAAAGAAGACCCCAAACACAGTAAGTTAAGCAAAATGAGAAGACAGACAAACACACAGCAGGTGAAGGAGTAACGTAAAAACCCACCAGACCAAACAAATGAAGAGGAAATAGGCAGTCTACCTGAAAAAGAATTCAGAGTAATGATAGTAAAGATGATCCAAAATCTTGGAAATAGAATGGAGAAAATACAAGAAACATTTAACAAGGAACTAGAAGAACTAAAGAGCAAACAAACAATGATGAACAAAATGATAAATGAAATGAAAAATTCTCTAGAAGGAATCAACAGCAGAATAACTGAGGCAGAAGAATGGATAAGTGATGAGGAAGATAAAATAGTGGAAATAACTACTGCAGAGCAGAATAAAGAAAAAAGAATGAAAAGAACTGAAGACAGTCTCAGAGACTGCTGGGACAACATTAAATGCACCAACATTTGAATTATAGGGTCCCAGAAGAGGAAGAGAAAAAGAAAGGGACTGAGAAAATATTTGAAGAGATTATAGTTGAAAACTTCCCTAATATGGGAAAGGAAATAGTCAATCAAGTCCAGGAAGCACAGGGAGTCCATTACAGGATAAATCCAATGAGAAACATGCCAAGACACATACTAATCAAACTATCAAAAATTAAATACAAAGAAAAAATATTAAAAGCAGCAAGAGAAAAACAAAAAATAACACACAAGGGAACCCCCATAAGGTTAACAGCTGATCTTTCAGCAGAAACTCTGCAAGCCAGAAGGGAGTGGCAGGACATATTTAAAGTGATTAAAGGGAAAAACATACAATCAAGATTACTCTACCCAGCAAGGACCTCATTCAGATTTGATGGAGAAATTAAAACGTTTACAGGCAAGCAAAAGCTAAGAGAATTCAGCACCACCAAACCACCTTTACAACAAATGCTAAAGGAACTTCTCTAGGCAGGAAACACAACAGAAGGAAAGACCTACAAAAACAAACCCAAAACAATTAAGAAAATGGTAATAGGAACATACATATCGAAAATTACCTTAAATGGAAATGGATTAAATGCTCACACCAAAACACATGGACTGGCTGAATGGTTATGAAAATAAGACCAGTATATATGCTGTCTACAAGAGACCAAATTCAGACCTAGGGACACATACAGACTGAAAGTGAGGGAATGGAAAAAGATATTCCATGCAAATGGAAATCAAAAGAAAGGGGGAGGGCTTCCCTGGTGGCACAGTGGTTGAGAGTCTGCCTGCTGATGTAGGGGACACGGGTTCGTACCATGGTCCGGGAGGATCCCACACGCCACGGAGCGGTTGGGCCCGTGAGCCATGGCCGCTGAGCCTGTGCATTCGGAGCATGTGCTCCACAATGGGAGCAGCCACGGCAGTGGGAGGCCTGCGTACCACAAAAAAAAAAAAAAAAAAAGAGAAAGGTGGAGTAGCAATTCTCATATCAGACAAAATAGACTTTAAAATAAAGACTATTACAAGAGACAAAGAAGGACACTACATAATGATCAAGGGATCCATCCAAGAAGAAGTTATAACAATTGTAAATATTTATGCACCCAACATAGGAGGACCTCAATACATAAAGCAAATGCTAACAGCCATAAAAGGGCAAATTGACAGTAACACAATCATAGTAGGGGACTTTAACACCCCACTTTCACCAATGGACAGATCATCCTAAATGAAAATAAATAAGGAAACAGTTTTAACTGATACATTAAACAAGATGGACTTAATTGATACTTATTGGACATTCCATCCAAAAACAACAGAATACACTTTCTTCTCAAGTGCTCATGGAACATTCTCCAGGATAGATAATATCTTGGGTCACAAATCAAGCCTTGGTGAATTTAAGAAAATTGAAATCGTATCATGTATCTTTTCTGACCACAATGCTATGAGACTAGATATCAGTCACAAGAAAAAAATCTGCATGAAATACAAACACATGGTGGCTAAACAATACACCACTTAATAACAAAGAGACCACTGAATAAATCAAAGAGGAAATAAAAAAATACCTCGAAACAAATGCCAATGTAAACACGATGACCCAAAACCTATGGGATGCAGCAAAAGCAGTTCTAAGAGGGAAGTTTATAAATACAATCCTATATCAAGAAACAAGAAACATATCAAATAAACAACCTAACCTTACACCTAAAGCAATTAGAGAAAGAAGAACAAAAAAACTCCAAAATTAGCAGAAGGAAAGATATCATAAAGATTAGATCAGGGCTTCCCTGGTGGTACAGTGGTTGAGAGTCTGCCTGCCGATGCAGGGGACACGGGTTTGTGCCCTGGTCTGGGAAGATCCCACATGCCGTGGAGCGGCTGGGCCCGTGAGCCATGGCCACTGAGCCTGTGCGTCCGGAGCCTGTGCTTCGCAACAGGAGAGGCCACAACAGTGATAGGCCCATGTACCGCAAAAAAAAAAAAAAAAAAAAAATCAGATCAGAAATAAATGAAAAAGAGATGAAGGAAACAATAGCAAAGATCAATAAAACTAAAAGCTGGTTCTTTGAGAAGATAAACAAATTGATAAACCATTAGCCAGACACATCCAGAAAAAAAGGGAGAAGACTCAGATTAGTAGAATTAGAAACGAATAAGGAGAAGTAACAACTGACACTGCAGAAATACAAAGGATCATGAGAGAGTACTACAAGCAACTCTACGCCAATAAAATGGATAACCTAGAAGAAATAGACAAACTCTTAGAAAAGCACAACATTCCAAGACTGAACCAGGAAGAAATAGAAAATATAAACAGACCAAAGATAAGCACTGAAATTGAGACCATGATTAAAAGTCTTCCAACAAAAGAAAAGTCCAGGACCAGATGGCTTCACAGGTGAATTCTATCAAACATTCAGAGAAGAGTTAACACCTATCCTTCTCAAACTCTTCCAAAATATAGCAGAGGGAGGAACACTCCCAAACTTATTCTATGAGGCCAGCATCACCCTGATACCAAAACCAGACAAAGATGTCCCAATGAAAGAAAACTACAGGCCAATATCACTGATGAACATAGATGCAAAAATCCTCAACAAAATACTAGCAAACCGAATCCAACAGCACATTAAAAGGATCATACACCATGATCAAGTGGGGATAAACATCCCAGGAATGCAAGGATTCTTTAATATATGCAAATCAATCAGTGTGATATACCATATTAACAAATAGAAGGAGAAAAACCATATGATCATCTCAATAGATGCAGAAAAAGCTTTCAAGAAAATTCAACACCCATTTATGATAAAAAACCTCCAGAAAGTAGGCATAGAGGGAACTTACCTCAACATAATAAAGGCCATATATGACAAACCCACAGCCAATATCATTCTCAGTGGTGAAAAACTGAAACCATTTCCACTAAGATCAGGAACAAGACAAGGCTGCCATCTCTCACCACTATTTTATTCAACATTGTTTTGGAAGTTTTAGCAACAGCAATGAGAGAAGAAAAAGAAATAAAATGAATCCAAGTCTGAAAAGAAGAAGTAAAGCTGTCACTGTTTGCAGATGACATGATATTATGCATAGAGAATCCTAGAGACGCTACCAGAAAACTTCTAGAGCTAATCAATGAATTTGGTAAAGTAGCAGGATACAAAATTAATACACAGAAATATCTTCCATTCTTATACACTAATGATGAAAAATCTGAAAGAGAAATCAAGGAAACACTCCCATTTACCACTACAATGAAATGAATAAAATACCTAGGAATAAACCTACCTAAGGAGACAAAAGACCTGTATGCAGAAAACTATAAGACACTGATGAAAGAAACTAAAGATGATACAAACAAATGGAGAGATATACCATGTTCTTGGGTGAGAAGAATCAACATTCTGAAAATGACTATACTACTCAAAGCAATCTACAGATTCAATGCAATCCCTATCAAACTACCAATGGCATTTTTCACAGAACTAGAACAAAAATTCCACAATTTGTATGGAAACACAAAAGACACTGAATAGCCTAAGCAATCTTGAGAAAGAAAAACAGAGCTGGAGGAATCAGGCTCCCTGACTTCAGACTATACTACAAAGCTACAGTAATCAGGACAGTATGGTACTGGCACAAAAACAGAAATATAGATCAATGGAACAGGATAGAAAGCCCACAGATAAACCCACGCACATATGGTCAACTTATTTTTGATAAAGGAGGCAAGAATATACAATGGAGAAAAGACATTCACTTCAATGAGTGGTGCTGGGAAAACTGGAGAGCTACATGTAAAAGAATGAAATTAGAGCACTCCCTAACACCATACACAAATATAAACTCAAAATGGATTAAAGACCTAAATGTAAGGCCAGACACTATAAAGCTCTTAGAGGAAAACATAGGCAGAACGCTCTATGACATAAATCACAGTAGGATCCTTTTTGACCCACCTCCTAGAGAAATGGAAAGAAAAACAAAAATTAAAAAATGGGACCTAACGAAACTTAAAATGTTTTGCACAACAAAGGAAACCATAAACAAGATTAAAAGACAACCCTCAGAATGGGATAAAATATTTGCAAATGAAGCAACTGACAAAGGATTAATCTCCAAAACTTACAAGCAGCTCATGCAGCTCAATATCAAAAAAAAAAACCCAATCCAAAAATGCGCAGAATACCTAAAGAGACATTTCTCCCAAGAAGATATACAGATAGCCAACAAACACATGAAAGAAAGCTCAACATTACTAATCATTAGAGAAATGCAAATCAAAACTACAATGAGGTATCACCTCACACCAGTCAATGGCCATCATCAAAAAATCTACAAACAATAAATGCTGGAGAGGGTGTGGTGAAAAGGGAACCCTCTTGCACTGTTGGTGGGAATGTAAATTGATACAGCCACTATGGAGAACAGTATGGAGGTTCCTTAAAAAACTAAAAATAGTACTACCATACGACCCAGCAATCCCACTACTGGGCATATACCCTGAGAAAACCATAATAGAAAAAGTCATGCACCACAATGTTCAATGCAGCTCTATTTACAATAGCCAGGACATGGAAGCAACCTAAGTGTCCAGTGACAGATGAATGGATAAACAAGATGTGGCACATATACACAATGGAATATTTCTCAGCCATAAAAAAATGAAATTGAGTTATTTGTAGTGAGGTGGATGGACCTAGAGTCTGTCATACAGAGTAAAGTAAGTCAGAAAGAGAAAAACAAATACCGTATATATGGAATATATATGGAACACATATATATGGAATCTAAAAAAAAAAAAAGAAAACGTTTTGAAGAACCTACGGGCAGGACAGGAATAAAGATGCAGGTGTGGAGAAGGGACTTGAGGACATGGGGAGGAGGAAGGGTAAGCTGGGATGAATTGAGAGGGTGGCATGGACATATATACACTACCAAATGTAAAATAGATAGTTAGTGGGAAGCAGCCGCATAGCACAGGGAGAGATCAGCTTGGTGCTTTGTGATAACCTAGAGGGGTGGGATAGGGAGGGTGGGAGGGAGACTCAAGAGGGAGGGGATATAGGGATATATGTACACGTATAGCTGATTCACTTTGTTATTGTAAAGCAATTATACTCCAATAAAGATGTTAAAAAAAGAAAGAAAAAAAGACTGAATAATGAAGAAACAGAAAATCAGAATGGACCAATTACTGGTAAGGAGATTGACTCAGTAATCAAAAATTTCCAAGCAAAGAAGAGTCCCGGACCAGATGGCTGCACTGGTGAATTCTACCAAACATTTAAAGAATTAGTACCAATCCTTGTCAAACTCCTTCAACAAATAAAAGAGGAGAGAACAATTCCAAACTCATTTTCCAAGGCCAACATTACCCTGATACCAAAACCAGATGAGGACACCCATGATGGTTGGGGGAAGTGGGTGAAGGTAGCCAAAACATACAGACTTCCAGTTTTAAGATAAATAAATTCTGGGGAAGTAATGTACAGCATGGTGACTACAGTTAACACTACTGTGTTGTTTATTTGAAAGTTGCTAAGAGAGTGGATCTTAAAAGTTCTTATCACAGGAAAAAAAAACTGTAACTATGTGAGCTGATGGATGTTAACTATTGTGGTAATCATTTCACTATATATACATATATCAAATGATTATGTTGTACATCTTAAATTAATACAATGTTATATGGCAGTTAGACCTCACTAAAAATGGAAAAAAAAGAATTTGCAAAGTAAATTTGACACTTACTTAATAATAATGCATACTTGTTATTGTCCTGAGTGATAATTAGGAATCTGTGGTGAACAATTCTTTTAATGGTTGCAATTATATTACTGTTACATTAGAGTCAAACTCTTTTTCCCCTCTTTTAAGAAATTAATTTTCTTGATTTTTTTCAATAAAAATGGTAAATATTAAAAGTCTATTCTGATTCTATAGGCAGTTTAACTCGATCACACTCATGCTGATTGATTTACACATTTAAAAATCTTAGAGTTTGAATTCCTACTTCACAGACTTATGGGGATTAAATGTTGTTCAAGTTTATGTTGTTGAAGATGAACTGTATTCCTCAAACCTCTTCCCCTACTATCCAGTCAAGGCTCAGGGCAGACAAGACCATTCCTCTTACCTGTACCCCCTGCCATAGACAACTTCATTACATGATGAAGAGGAGCAGGTTGAATTAAGTGAATGATGGGCAAGGCCCAGGAAATAATGGTTTCAGGGTTTTCATTCATTCCTTCTTTCACAAATATCTGGATGCCCGTCTTAAAGCATCTGAGCAACATGTCTGTTCTCTTTCCTTAAGGGCTTCCCTGAGAGTATAAGGCAGCACAGATGGGGCTCTCAAGCAATGGATAGATGCTCAAAGTTGGGAAATAAATCTTACTCACCTTTCCACATAATGCAAGTGCTAGCTATTGTTTTTAGCTGCCAAGTACACTCGTCAGATTACAGGCCAACTCCAATCATACCTTCTAGTGGCAAAGCTCATTTTCCTGGGCATGTGACTCAGACCAGGTCAGTCAGAATACTTCTTCCTCTGGTGAGGTAAGTCATCTGATCCAAGCCACAGTATTTCACCAGGATTGTTCTAGATGGAGATAGCAAGGAAGGCCTTACTTTTGAATACTAGAGTTAGAAGTTTGTGAAAATAGATGCCAGTGGTCTTATTGCTCATCCTGTGCAGATAATGAAACCACAGAGAGACAGACAGGAGAGTTACAGATGTAGTGAGATACGAGAGAGAGGTAGACAGAGAGAGACTAGGAGACACTGAGCGGTGTTTCCAGGTCTGAGGCTCTGAAAGCTGACATTCCTCAGGGTGTTTGTTAGTCAAGGAAAATTTCTGGGCAGTGGAGGCTGTGTCCTCAGCTCTGTATCACACACCATCTGGAGCTGAAAGCAGCACTGTTCATGCCCACGGCTTAGAATATGTCTTATATAAACAGTTCCTTCAACCTCTGACCTCCAGGTCCTTATCTTCTACCAGCAATGTCCTCAACTCACATGTCCCAAGAGAAGCAACTTTTTTCACGTATAAAGGAGTCAGTCTCAAGGGAGACATTCACTCAAGGGAACCAAATCTGTTGAAATTCAACTCTTGTCTACCCAGTGAACAATCTTTTACATAATTAAACAAACCCTTCTTTTAAAAATTGTAGTCTTTGCTGTATATTTACATAACAAAAAATTCAAGAGGTTTAATCAGAACAAAGGGGCTGTTTGTCCCAAATGTGGTTCCATGTTTTTGTGAAACAAACAAAAAAAACTATTGGCAGCTTTGAAATGGAAATTTTTTTCAGCTCCCTTACTCTTCCGAAACAAGATGTCAAGATTCAGTCCTTCGGATGGTAGGGCAGGTGACTTTTCCATTTTGTTCCAGATGTCACTCTAATTCCAGTGCAGATCATAAACATCTGAGTGGGGTTGTTCTGTGAGTAGTTAGAAATGTAGGACTAAAACAAAGTGAAATGCCAAGGAAAGAAAAAGAAACTTAGGAGAAACTACTGTGGAGGTAATTAGTTGGAGTAATCTGTCATGTGATGGGTTCAGAGCACTGTGACTTTAAGGACACCTGTGGCACATTCTTCGGGGCAGGACTAGAAGCCTTCAAAAGAGACCAGGTTTTGGACTTCCCCGAAAGTCCAGTGTTTAAGACTCTGAGCTTCTATTGCAGGGGGCACGGGTTCGATCCCCAGTCGGGGAACTAAAACCCCACACGCCAGTGCCCACACGCCGAGAGGTGCAAAAAAAAAAAAAAAAAAAAAAAAAAAAGCAGGTTAGAACACAATGCAGCCCTCATAGCTCTATCTGGGTGTAGTGCAAGCCCTCCTAATTTCTTGCCCTGCCTTTTCGGAAGACATTGTTGCCAATGTGATAACAGCAGCAATCCTGATCAGTCTCTCTCATTCTAAGTATTCAGAATAGCTCTCTCTTCAGTCTTGATGCTTTTGCTCCTTGACTGGGTTCCTGACCTGGTCCCACTCCCCTTTCTGCTTTTGTTACTCGTATTAACAACATAAAGGGGATTTTGACCTTCTGTGCGACATGAGATATGACACAAGACAGTTTGGGTATTATTTTTGTCCCTATGAAGAAAAGGGATGGGTATTTTAAAGAAAGACCCATGATTACAAGTAGACTATGGTAGAAAAGCTGAGCTGCAACAAGGATGAGATTTCAACTGGAGAATGAGAACCAATACCTAGATTGGCCTCATTTTCCTCCATCACCATCCTTCTGTTTAGTAAGAGACTAGAAGCAGACACTGAGGAGGATTCAGGGTTTGGTGAGATAACACAGGTCCACTGCAGGTTAGGAAAGTCTAGGGTACTGAACTTCTGCTAGAAATGGTTGTATTAAATATTAACATCTTGGAATCCTGGTGTTTCAGATATGATAGATTGGCTTACATAATACGCATGCCACCCACTTCCCTGACTTTTTCTTATCTGACTCTATTACAGCAGCTGTAACCTAAAAACCCAATTTCCCAGCCTTTCTTGAAACTGAAGTGCTATGTGACGTGGTTCTGGTCCATGAGGTATAAGCAGATGTGATTTAGCACCACTATTTTCCTTCTCTTCTTTTTGCTAGGTTTTTGGTTTTGGAGGACTGGAGGCACTGATGCCATTTGGTGCCATGAGGCAACAAGAAAGAGGACAAATGAGAGCATGATAAGGATGACAGACTAAAAAGTCAGGAAGTCTGGGTGTCCCATGGCATTGTTGAGCCATAACATTAGCCTGGAACTGCCTATCCCAGGACTTGTGTCAGTGAGACAGTGAACTTCTATTCCTTTAAGCTAGTGCTTCGCATCCTTTTCCATATCTTAGCACACAGGGAAATGATAATATTCATGTTCCACATGTAGGTAGATAGACAAAGCTGCTTAGGACTGTAGACAACCTCTCATACCTTACATGGCCACTCTAAAGACGAAATGATCACTGTCTCAGCTTACTTTTAACCATTTGCAGCTCTCAGAGAATTCTGATATAAGCCACTTGTAGGCAGGGTTTCTTTTCTCTGAAGCTGAACATACCTTCGATGCACTGGATTCTGAAGAGAATCTTGGGAGGTAAGAAAGTAACTTTTAACCTGAGGAAAAGTGAATGACTTAGCTAAGTGAAATTCATAATGAAGGTAAAAAGCAAGTTAGCCTCTGTAAGGTAAAAGGGAAACTGTGGCACGTAAAAAAGAAATTCTGTTGAAAAGGAGGGATTTCTGATTTAAAGAATCAGAGGGTTGCTCATTGTGATGAGATCAAAGTAAAGGCTCTGCCTGGCTGATGGAATGGAGATGGAGGTCTACAGAATCAAGGGAGGGAAGAAAAGACTCAGGGAACTGGAGCTGTTAAATTACCTTAGGGTATAGAGGATACTGGAAGAAGGTACTGTTGTAGCCTGAAGGTATCCAAGGAGAAGGAAGAGGTCTCTGCTAGAGGAGAATTGTGATGCTGTGAACTGGGGAAGGGGAGTTTGACTGAGGATTTCCATTTCACATGATGAGATTGGAAGGGAAGGTGCTCACTCTATTGTCTAGAAGTAGCACTGGGAATCTCGGAGAATATCAATTCTGAGGAAAGGACCATGTATTTCTCCTTCTCTCAACCTTGCCATTCCCACACCTCCCCTTTGACCTTTTCCTGCTCCTTCTCTTCTGGCCAACTTAGGTCAGATTGCAGCACTGAAAATGAAATATATAGATGAGTATATTTTTCCAAACTTCCTTGCCTGATGACAAAGATTCTCTCCTTGACCGAACCCTACTCAGTTTCCGTAGAACTCTTTTTCAACTAGGCCTGACTAGGTGTTCCTTTCAGCATTTTCCAATTTTATCAAGAATCCTGATAAGCCACTTTAACCCTCAATATGTAATTTGCTTCCTTACCTGCCACCATCCCCCAGGTGGTGTCTGATGACCCTGGCCTGCCTTCAGCAAGAATCCTGTTAGTTCAGTTTCACCAGACTCCCCCCTTACCCCTGATATTTCCTCTTAGCAATGACCACCCCCGACTCCCAGCTCTGCTCCGTGGCTAAAACTTCCTATTTGCATCTGCTGTATTGGGAGTTGGGTCCAATCTCTCTCTCCCACTTCAAGATCTCACTGCGGTTTGTCCCTACATCCATTGCGACGGTCCCCCTTGAATAACATCTGCCTTACTTACCACCTTCAACAAGGGTCATGGATAATATTTTCTTTAACAATTTGAATAATATTTTTTCTCTAATGTTGATTAGGAGTTAACAACAATGAAATAATAATGGTTATTCTTGTAGATAATATAGGTATTGCAGACAATATACTGTTGAACACATACTAGATGTCTGATACCATTCAAAGGGCTATACAAATATTAACCCATTTAATTCTCATAAAAACCCAACCAACTTTGTGTTAAGGCAGCACTGAGCATTATGATTTGGTGTGTGAAAGACAAAATGCACTAGACAGTTAAGGAAATTATTTTGTCTGACTGCAGTAAAGAGACTATTTAATGAGGAATGCCTCAAAGAAAAGGAAGAGGTCTGGGGTTTCATAGGGGCAGATAAACAAGGGTGTCACCTGCCATGTTGGGTTACGGGGAATGACAGAGACATCTCGGAACATGTGAGGCCAGAGTTGTGCTTTGTAGTTAGCCATTTCCCACAACAGGAAAGGGTACATGGATTTCTCAACCACTGCTGCTCGAAACACAGGGTTCAAACAAAAGTTCAACACTCAGGTGAATGAAGAATGAGAGAAGTATCTGAATGTATCAAACAATTTAATGATAATTTTCAAACTCTACACCCCTAATTCAAACCCTTTAACCTTAATTAAATGCAAGGCCTGTTATTCTACATGTTATCTAAAATTATCTACTGTTAAATTTAAGGAGAATGGAAAACAGGATCATCCTCGGTGCTACATCTTAAGAAAAGCCAACATGTGATAGACAACTGGAAGGTGGTTACCTATGACACAAAATGATGGCTTAAAGTTTTTAACAAACTTCCCAATGATTTATTTTTGGAAATAGTATCAACAGTGAAAGGCCACCCAAGAACATAATAATAAGAAAAATAAGATTGCTCTCTGGGAAAGCTACTCTTATGGCTTTTATAAAAAATAAGAACAGGTCTGTCTAGGTCATAGGTTATCCCCAGAACATCAAATAGTGCTTTGCATAGAGTAGGTCTCAAATATTTGCTTAAATTAGTGACTTTGTAGGAGTAAACTTGGAGACTGTGTAGAACTACAGGATTAAAGATTTTGGGAATGCCTCAAACTCTAATCAAAACAACCTAGGTGCAATCTTGAGAGGCAAGTCTGGAATGTGATTAAAGCTAAATAAGTAAAACCCTAAGTAGTGGTATATCTCATTTAGAAAAATGATATAACTGTAGGGGTTCAAAACACACCACCCCAAAAAATACTAATTTGGCATATTAACTGTTTTGAGCTACAGACACTAGAAAAACAACAAATGCAAGAAAGGCATGCTTACCTCCCTTTTTCTTCCTGAAAACAGGAGAGAAAACTCCCTTGCAAAAGATGTCCTCCTGCACCTGGAGAAAGAGAACATTCTTATCACCAGAGACAGGGAGTCAAGGTTGTGAAGAAACTGCACAAACAAACCTTGTTAAAATAACCCTTATCTTCCTTTAGTCTCCCCATGTATTTTAGGTACTTTTCCGTAATTACTATAGTTTGTTCAATCTAGTATATAAGCACACAGGTCTAACCACTTTTCGGGTCTTCATTTTCTTGTGAAGACATCCACGTACATGTGGAAATAAAATTTGTATGCTTTTCTCCTGTTAATCTGTCTATATCAATTTAATTCTCAGATTCAGTCAGAGACCCTAAGAGGACAGAGGAAACGTTTTGCCTCCCTTACATAAACAAAAAGGTAAATTCTGTTTGGGGTAGAGAATATGAAACCCCCAAATACAAAGTTGCTAATGTCCATCCAAGCACTGTCCAGGCAGAGAATGTTCAGACTGATGAAAATGGCTGAGGAGGTGACAGACAGCTCCAAGCTTCTTTAACCTGATTCCCTTAACCAATATAATTGATGTCCCTATTCTAATCCCATGCTTCCTAAACAACACTGTAATTCAATTTGGCTTCCTGTGGCTGTCAGAGGAACAACTCTTGGATTTAGTATTAACCGTGGCAGAACTAAACTGTAACCATACATTTAGCTATTTCTTTACAGATACATCATTAACGGACTATTCTTCCTTGGAAACTAAGAGGCTGAGAAACACAAGCAGTATTATGGTTCGAATTATATTTTAGATAGACTTTTCAGGCTGCAGTGTGAAGACTAGATTTAAGAACTATAAGACTGGGATCAGGCTGACTAGTTAGAAGGGAGTTTTTGAGATTGTCCAGGTAGGAGATAATGAGGACCTGAATATGGAGCCAATACAGGAAACAGTTCTCTGCACCCTTAATAGTGCTGGTTATTATTTTCTAAATCTGCTTATTTTATAGGTGATTAATGTTACCTCATTGATGCGTGGATTTCAATGTCTTTTATTAATAATGAAGATAAAAATTTATCACTTGATTAATTCTTTTGTTTGACTACTGTTTAATTTTTAAAATTTCATTTTTCTTTTATAAAATGCTTCAGACCTTAAATGTACAAGAGATTCAAATTACCTAGAATTAACCAACGATGGTAATAGGGACATTTAATCACACAAAATCGAGTAACACCAATTGAAATGCAAAGCAATCCTATTTTACTTTAATGTAATGCATTAACTTTGGTCTGATCTTCAGCTTTGATTTACACAAAGTTGCCTGGGAGACAGAATTTACTGTCTTAGCATAGACCAAAGGATTTGTGCTGGAAAAGGAGTCCAAAAAATTAATTCTAAGAAACTGAGTAAGTTTATCCAGAATTCAAGCAGTCCCAAGGCTCAGGAAAATAATTTTTTAAGTAACGTTAGAAGAGCAATTCACAAACAAACTCATTTATAATATTTTTCTTCCTGATGTTTATTTTAAAATAAGCAAAGATGATAGCAACAAAGGACTTTTTGTTGTTGTTGTTAAAAGAAAGTGAAATCATCCACAATCTCATCACCAAAACACGTCTTATTTTAATTTTTTGTTGTTGTTGTCGTGGTACGCGGGCCTCTCACTGTTGTGGCCTCTCCCGTTGTGGAGCACAGGCTCCGGACGCGCAGGCTCAGCGGCCATGGTTCACGGGCCTAGCCGCTCCGCGGCATGTGGGATCTTCCCAGACCGGGGCACGAACCTGTGTCCCCTGCACCGGCAGGCGGACTCTCAACCACTGCGCCACCAGGGAAGCCCTAATTTTTTTATTCTTTAGTTTATGTATCTATGTAGTAGTGTGACTTTGATACCTCTATCTTGTTTGGGAATTCACTCAAAAGAATATCTTCCCTTTTAAATGGCAAAGCTACTGGGTTTTCTACATCAATAATAGCTAGACATAACTATTAGCAGTATCTAACAGTATTAGATACTATTGCAGTGACTGCTGAACAATTTCCTTCCGTGGGCCAAAAATTCTTACAACTCAAACTCAAATTTGTAAGATGTGCAAATAGCATTTTAAAATCACTTTACCAATCATTTTGACTTTAGTCATTTCTTTTTTTTTCTGTTGTTCTCAAACAAACACTTGCTCGTATGAAAGTAATATGAAAGCACTGTAGTATTGTGAAAAGGATCCTGGAATCAGAACTGGGCTTTTATCTTAGCCCTGTAAGTTATAAGTCACACATTTATCACAAATCTTTTTGAACATTAGTTTTCTCTTCTGTAAATAAAAACTGTACACGATTCTTCTAAGGATTGGATAGTGCCAAATCATAGACTGTGCACTCAGTGAACAAGGTTATGGTTATCAAAGGGGGAAGGTGGGGGGCGGGAATAAATTGGGAGTTTTGGATTGACATATACACACTACTATATATATATATATATATATTTTTTTTGCAGTATGTGGGCCTCTCACTGTTGTGGCCTCTCCCGTTGAGGAGCACAGGCTCCGGATGTGCAGGCTCAGCAACCATGGCTCATGGGCCCAGCCGCTCCGCGGCATGTGGGATCTTCCCAGACCGGGGCACGAACCCGCATCCACTGCATCGGCAGGCGGACTCTCAACCACTGCGCCACCAGGGAAGCCCCACACTACTATATTTAAAATAGATAACCAACAAAGACCTATTGCGTAGCACAGGGAACTCTGCTCAATATTCTGCAATAACCTAAATGGGAAAAGAATTTGAAAAAGTATAGATACATGTATATGTATAACTGGATCACTTTGCTGTACACCTGAAACTAACACAACATTGCTAATCAACTATACTCCAAAAAAAAAAAAAATGCTCCTTTATACTGAATTATGAAGTGACCTAATGGGTGTGGTCAAAATATCAACACAGAAAAATCTATGCTTACTTGAGCTTTCCTGAGAATATGTGAGGTTTTTTTGATGGATGGCTATAATCAATACCTGAAGTACATTTGCCTTTTTTTCATCCAGCACTGCCTCCAACTCTGAAGACTGCTTGATTAACTTCAAAGACTGAAAAACAAAAGTGTAAGCAATAACAATGTAAAATAAAATTCATATTTTATGACAAGAAAAATTTAAACGTGAAAAACTTTCTCTGCTCTTTGGCCTCCTCTCCCCATTATTGTGCATTGTGTATCTATATTATGCATCAACCAAACCTCTCCCATCGGCAGAAATGTGTCTCAACTGAAAAGAGCAACATTCTCCTAGCATCAACAAGACAACTCCTTAAAAGATAATATTCCTTCTTGATCCTGTAAGGGGCCAAGATGACGCTTACACCTGTGTTGCATAAACTGTCAATAATACGTCATATAATGCACAGCCTTCTGTCTCAAAAAACTTATATAACTGTGCCTTGACTTCTAATGGGTAGAACAGTTCTCAGAGATTTCTGAGGTGCTCTTCCAGGGTTATAATCCTCAAATTTGGCTCGAATAAAAATTTCCATTTCTTTCTTAGATCTACTGATTAATTTTTCATCGACAACAAGCAATGGAGAATTTATGAAGTTACAAAATTTCTTTAAAGCTATGAATAACTGTACTTAAAATTCTAGCCAGAGCACTTAGGTAAGAAAAAGAAACAAAAGGCATCCAAGTTGTAAAGGAAGAAGTAAAACTATTTCTATTTCTGTTCTCAGATGATATAATCTTATATACAGAAACTCTAAAGATTCCACACAAAAAAAACCCTGTTAGAACTAATAAATGAATTCAGCAAAGTAGCAGGGTACAATGTTAACACACAAAAATAAGCTGCATTTCTATACACTAACACTGAGCAATCTGAAAACTACGTAAACAATTCCATTTACAATAGCATTAAAAAGAATAAAATACTTAGGAATTAACCAAGAGGGTGAAAGATTTGTATAATGAAAACTATAAAATATTGAAAGAAATTTAAAAAAATGAAAATAAATGGAAACATATTCCATGTTCATGGATTGGAAGACTTATACCGTTAAGATGTCAATACTACCAAAAGCAATCTACAGATTCAATGCATCCCTATCAAAATCCCAGCAATGTTTTTTGCAGAAATAGAAAAATCTATGCTAAAATTCATATAGAATCTCAAAGGATCCTAAATAACCAAAAGAATTTTGAAAAAGGAGAGCAAAGCTGGAGGACCTACATTTCCTAATTTCAAAACTTACTATAAAGAAACAGTAATCAAAACAGTGTGGTACTGGCATAAAGACAGACCTATGATCAGCAGAACATAACAGAGAGCCCAGAAATAAATTCTCTCATATATGGCCAGCTGATTTTTGACCAGGGTGCCGAGACCATTCAGTGGGGAAGGACAGTCTTTCCAAAAAACGTGCTGGTAAAACTGGATATCTAAATACAAAAGAATGAAGTTGAACTCCTACCTAACATCATACACAAAAGTTAACCGAAAATGGATCAAAGATCTAAATGTAAGGCCTAAAACTAAAAAACTCTTGGAAGAAAACATAGGGCAAAAGCTTCATAACATTGGATTCAGCAATGATTTCTTGGCTATGACACCAAATGCACAGAAAACAAACAAAACAAAAATAGACAAACTGAACTTCATGAAAATTAAAAAACTGTGTGCATGAAAAGACAATATCAACAGAGTAAGGGCTTCCCTGGTGGCGCAGTGGTTGAGAGTCCGCCTGCTGATGCACAGGACACGGGTTCGTGCCCCGCTCCGGGAGGATCCCACATGCCGTGGAGTGGCTGGGCCCGTGAGCCATGGCTGCTGAGCCTGCGCGTCTGGAGCCTGTGCTCCGCGGCGGGAGAGGCCACAACAGTGAGAGGCCCGCGTACCGCAAAAAAAACAAAAACAAAAACAAAACAAAACAAAAAAAAAAAAACAGAGTAAAAAAGGCAACCCAGAGAATGGGAGAAAATATTTGGAAATCATATATCTGATAAGGGACTAATATCTAGAACATACAGAGGACTCCTAAAACTCAATAATAGAAAAATAAGAAATGCAATTAAAATATGAGCAAAGGATTTGAATAGACATTTCTCCAAGGAAGATATACAAATGGCCAACAAGCATATGAAAAGATGCTCAGTATCACCAATCATTAGGAAAATGCAAATAAAAAGTACAATGAGAGGCCATTTCATATTATGATAGCTATTTAGATGTGGAGGTACTAGAATCCTTCTGCATTATTGGTGGGAAGGTAAAATCCTGTAGCCACTATGGAAACAGTATGATGGTTCCTCAAATAATTAAAAATAGAATTACCATGTGACCTAGCAATTCCACTTCTAGGTATATACCCAAAAGAATTGAAAGCAGAATTTTGAAGAGATATTTGTATTCCCATGTTCAGAGCAGCAGTACTCACAATAGCTAAAACGTGGCAGCAGCCCAAGTGTTCATAAACTGATAAAGGGATAAGCAAAATGTATACACATACAATAAAGTATTATTCAGACTTAAAAAGAAAATTCTGATATATGCTACAAAATGGATGAACCTTCAAGACATTATTCTAAGTAAAATAAGCCAGTCACAAAAGACAATACTTATGATTCCATTTATATGAGGTACTTAGAATAGTCAAAATCACAGAGACAGAAAGTAGCATTGTGGTTACCAGGGGCTGGGGGGAAGCAGTGAATGAGGCGCTATTGTTTAATGGATACACAGTTTCATTTTACAAGATGATAAGAGTATGGAGATGGTGGTGATAGTTGTACAATGTTATCAATATACTTCATACCACTTAACTATACACTTAAAAATGGTTACAATGGTAAGTATTTTACCATAATAAGAATGAAAAAAAATATGAGTAATAATTATCCCTAAAATTTCTTGAAGTCTTCTCGTTTGTGTCAATTCTTTGTTGTTTTCTCACACCATGCCTTGCCTAACATGCTGGGTATGACCCGAAGAAGCCCTGTAGGCATATGCTCTTTGCTGCTCATCTCATGGAGGGAAAGAGTAAAGACCATCCAACACTATTTGCAAAACTAGATTCTGGAAACTTGAGATGGATTCTGGTTCCCACTACTGCAAAAAAAACAGTAGAATTTCTAGCCCCTTGTAGATATTGAGGGGTATCAGAATATACCACCCCAAAATATGCCTCTTTGGCATATGGATTATTTTGAGCTAAAGGCCACTGAGAACCAAAAGATGCAGGAAAAGCCCTACAAACAAGACACAAGTTTTCTTTTTGTAAAGGAAATTACATTTATAAAGGAAATTTTCATTTGTAGAAATGTCTCCCTCTCTCCTACCAGAAGAGGAGGACTCTTAACACTCTTAGCAATGAAGAAAGCACCAACTCAGATTTGCATAACCTTATCAAACAACCCTGTTTACCATACTTTTCCCTGGTCACTTTTTTTTTTAACATCTTTATTGGAGTATAACTGCTTTACAATGGTGTGTTAGTTTCTGCTGTATAACAAAGTGAATCAGCTACATGTACACATATATCCACAAATCCCCTCCCTCTTGCGTCTCCCTCCACCCTCCCTATCCCACCCCTCCAGGTGGTCACAAAGCACCAAGCTGGTCTCCCTGTGCTATGCGGCTGCTTCCCACTAGCTATTTACTTTACATTTGGTAGTGTATATATGTCAATGCTCTCTCACTTCGTCCCAGCTTACCCATAACCCCTCCCTGTGTCCTTAAGTCCTTTCTCTACGTCTGCGTCTTTATTCCTGTCCAGCCCCTAGGTTCATCAGAACCATTTTTTTTTTTTTTTTTAGATTCCATATATATGTGTTAGCATACGGTATTTGTTTTTCTCTTTCTGACTTCACTCTGTATGACAGACTCTAGGTCCATCCACCTCACTACAAAGAACTCAGTTTCATTTCTTTTTATGGCTGAGTGATATTCCATTGTATATATGTGCCACATCTTCTTTATCCATTCCTCTGTCGATGGCAATCCTGGTCACTTTTATATAACTTGCCTCCCCTGCCCAAAAGCCCCCAAACCCCTTTTCCTTTGTTGGGCTTTAAACTCACGTTCTAACCATCCATTTGTGTTACTTATCACTGAGTGCTCCCATGTGTTTATGTGCAATGCACATGTTAATAACCTGCTTGTTTTTCTCTTGTTAATCTGTCTTTGGCCAGTCTAATTTGCAGGACCCCTACTGGTAACACTAAGATGGGTAGAGGAAGAGATTTTCCTACAACATCTTCCTTTTCTCTCTGAGCACAAACCATGGATGTGCCCCTTCTCTACTTTGGTCCTGGTTCTTTGATTCTCATATGTAGTATAACCTTGATCAAATCACTTGCTACTTCTTTCCATTGCCTCCAGATCTTATCCTTCAATAGTAACAATGACATCAGTTATTCCTACTTGTAAGCCTGCTGTGAAAATCATAAGTAAGAGATTTGATATTACTCCATGTGAAGGACCAAGTTAACAGAAATTCCTATGAGGTCATGGGAAAGAGCATATTCTGCTTATAAGCTGGTGAATTTGTTGGAGTTTAGTTGTAATCCTGCCCTACAGCAAGTGATGTTGAGAGTTTCTTTTTCATCACAATCTTGCTGTGAGTCTCTGACAAGAGTTTGGTAACCTGGTTGGGAAAACAAAACATAGACAGAAATGAAACATTTATAGAACAGCAGCAAATTCTTCCATAAACCTGACAAGTTTTTTTTTTTCTCCCTGTGTCAAGGCTCATGTCATTGATCAATTAGAAGTCATCTCTTTTTCCTCTTAATTCCCATGGTACTCTATCTACAAGTCGAATTATAATAATTTCTCTGCATATATTTTCTCTTTTGGTTTTGCCATCAGGAATAGCCCTGTCAGCAGGACAAACACACTCATCCCTGTATTTGGGTGGGTTTGTCTGGGTTTGCCCAGTTACTCTACTTCCATAGCCAATCAACACCCCCTTCCCTTTTTTTGTTAATACATTCTTTCACTAGCTATGTTAATATATTCAATAAAGTACTTCAAATCTTGCAGACTTGACTTGGCAGGAATTCTGTCTTTCAGGTGACTTTGCCTATAAATCGATCATATGTTAAGTATATAGTTTAACTCTTTGAGGGCAATCTTTTTTATTCAATATCCACATTCTTGTGTGACCACCCAACTGTAGCACTGTAGCTGTAGCACAGAGTAGCACTCTGTACTGACAACTGTAGAAAGTAAATTAATGTTTTACTTATAGCCGCATTTGAGGTTGGTGCTATATCCTGGACATCAATAGCTATTCTGATGGTGTGAGATGGTGTTTTAAGAAATCTCTTAAGTATTGTTCCTCCTTGCAATTATTTCACTTGAGCTTAGGTACCCTGCTGTTGTATTATTTCCATGTGCCCACATTTGCATATTTCCATTGTGGTAAACATCTGCACTCATGCTTATTTCCTTCCTTCCTGTCTCAGAAGATGAAGTGTCCCTCCTACTGCTCTACCCACAACAATCTGGCTTCTGCTTACCCCCCACCTCCTTCCCTCGACAACGAAAATTATCTTTACTGAAAGAAAATAATGCATTAAAATTGCCAAATTCAGTGGATTCCTTTCAATATTTATCTTATTGAATCTCTTCTCTACTTCTGATTGCTGGGCAAGCACTTCTCTAAACTATCTTCTATGCTCTTGGCTTCCCTGACATCATTTATTCTGACTCTAATCAAATATGCCTAACCAATTTTATTACTTTCCTTCACAGGCTCCTCCTCTTTTGCCCACAGATCTTTAACCTTGGTTGTTTCTGAGGGTTCTTTCTGTCTTCAGGCACTGCTCTTCTCTCTTTGCCTTCTCATGTTGAGTGACAATTAACATGGCTTTAATTACCTCTTATATGCTGACTTTTGAATCTCTCAACCCTGATCTCTTGTTATTTAAACTTATATAACAAGTTACAAATTCCTGAGTATTGGTCATGCTTTGGTATTTCATACTATGAAAATAAAGCACCACTTATGTTGACCAAACTTTAAATTCCTCAACCATAGATACTGGTATTAGGTAGAAATCTTTCATGTCATCACAGAGGTATATTCCATATAATTTTCTGAAATTTTTATATTTCACTAGATTTGTGGATGAAAAAGGGGAGAAAATTCTTAAATGTGAAAGAAAAAATATAACTGCAGCTGGATATATGATATCTCTCGTTGCAGTGTCTAGTGTTCTTTATCTAACGCTATGCTTCTAGCTGTAACTCTACTAGTTTTATACCAATAAATCAAAGTATTTTGTTTGCTCATAAAGCAGATAGCTAGTGGGAAGCAGCCGCATAGCACAGGGAGATCAGTTCGGTGCTTTGTGACCACCTAGAGGGGTGGGATAGGGAGGGAGGGAGGAGACGCAAGAGGGAGGGGATATGGGGATATATGTATATGTATAGCTGATTCACTTTGTTATACAGCAGAAACTAACACACCATTGTAAAGCAATTATACTCCAATAAAGATGTAAAAAAAAAGTATGTTGTTTATAAAAGAATCCTTTCAAACTGGTTTAAACAATAAATACATTTGTTATCTCACATATCAGTCATTCTGGAGGTAGAGTGGGCTCCAGGGCTAGTTTCTTCAGTAGCAAGAGGACCTAGTTTTGCTCCATTTTTCAATATGCTTATGTCCTATACATTATTATCAAGTAAACTTATTCTGTAATTTTAAGGGTGATTTAGTTTTAAGAAGTCCATCAACATAATCCTTTACACCCACATGTCAGCTCTAAGCATTAGGTCCAGACACAGCAACATTAAAAGAAAGAGGAGACAGGATTTTGTCCAGTGGCTCTTTCGGAGAAGTAAAATTTCCTCAGAGACATTAGCGGACTATATTTTACAACTCTTTGTCCACTGTATTGGTTTTCTATTGCTGTCATAACAAACCATTACAAACTTAGTAGCTTACTACAACACTCATGTATTATCTCACAGTTCTGTAGGACAAGTCCGGGAAGGCTCTACTGGGTTCTCTGATTAGGGCTTCACAGGTGAACGTCAAGGTGTAGGCTGGACTGGGCTTCTAGCCAAAGGGTCTGAGAAAGAATCCACTTCCAAGTTCACTCAGATTATTCACAAACTCCAATTCTCTGTGGCTGTAAGTCTGTTTCCTTGTTGGCTAACAGCTGGGGGTTGATCTCAGCTCCTTGGGGCTGCCCGCATTCCTTACCAAGCGGCTCCCTTGAATCCTTCTGCTTTGAATCTCTTTCCACCATCAGCTGAAGAAACCTCTCTGCTTTTTTTTAGGGCTGGTGTGATTAGATTAGGCCACACAGATAATTTCCCTTTCCAGAGACCAGCTGTGCTGAATTACAGAACATAATCAGGAGACTGATATCTCATCATATTCATAGGTTTTAGGGATTAGGGTGGGACATCTTTGAGGGGCCATTTTAGAATCATGCCTACAACAGTCACAGTTGGGTCGCATGCTCTTTCCTGAACTAATCATTGTCCAGGCAATGAATTACCATAATTTGCTCAGATAGTTTTCTGGATGGAGCGGATGTGTTGAGAGATAAACCACAACGTACATTATGTACTCACATAATAATGCTTCCCTTGAGAGGTGTCAAATGGGTTCATATATTCTGTCTATAATATATATATATCTTTTTTCTTACAAAGAATACTATTATCTTGTTCATACTCTATTTTCTTCCTTATTGATCATAATGGTATGATACATGTTGGTTAGCATATCAGTTAAACATTTTAGGGGAGGGGAAAAAAGAGACTTTTAGAAGTGAAGCCTAGCATTTGAGCAACAGAAGTCCGTTTTTCCTATTCTATCACAGTAAACTATCTGTAAAAAGAGATAGCTGATTACTTGTTAAACTCATGGATGGCAGCAGCATTATGGTTACAGCTTTGGAGTTTCTTACAGGTCTTTATGTGAAATATGTAGAATTTGGCAGATGTAGACTGATATTGATTCAGCTGTTATAGGTAAGTCACTTTAGGTGGCTGGGAACAACTTTCTATAAGAAGCCACTGTCCACTCAGCATCAACTTTCCAGGACCTCCAGTATTACTTTGAGCACCTTTCTAGAAATTGTCTAATTTCTTGTTCCCTCACTCAGCCCATCTGCCACCCTGCTCTGCCTAGTTTGTTGGAATGTAAGGGCAATTTGGCTGTACAGCATGTCACTCTGTTAATATCTAGTGTACCTTGGGACAGTCTAGCTAACAAGGTAGATGTCATTTTTTCTACTCCCCTCTTCACATGTGACCCTCCAGAAGCTGTTCCCTTTGCTCAAGACTATGACTTTCCTCTAAAGAGGAGAACTCTTGATTAGGTAAGAGTATCTAAGTAGGGTTATTTCCATATTAGAATCTCTTAAGTGAAGATTTACCACAGTTAACTCCACCACCTGGCAGGAGTATTCACTGTACAATTAGGCAAGACTTCTCCAAGAGCCTGAGCCAGGGTTCAGAGATGTTCCAGGTGAGCTGTACATTCTGCTTGTTTGGCTGATGTGCTGTCTTGTATGTCAGGATATAGCTCAAGATCTGATAAAGTTTCTGAATGATAAATAGTTCCAGGAAATAGGGCCTCCCTGGTGGCGCAGTGGTTGAGAGTCCGCCTGCCGATGCAGGGGATACGGGTTCGTGCCCCGGTCTGGGAGGATCCCATATGCCGCGGAGCGGCTGGGCCCGTGAGCCATGGCCGCTGGGCCTGCGCATCCGGAGCCTGTGCTCCGCAACGGGAGAGGCCACAACAGTGAGAGGCCCGCATACCGCAAAAAAAAAAAAAAAAAAAAAAAAAAAAATAGTTCCAGGAAATAAAGTGTGAAAACACTGGATAGATTTGGGGGTTTTGCTATAAATATGGTACTTTTAGCAAATAAAAGGTCAACTGGATACTAAATCTGGTGGACCTTAATCATTTTCTATTGTTTTTAGATCAATTTTTTCATTTTTAAGCATGAAGAAATGAAGGTCCTAATTGGGTATAATTAGCTTAAGGCAAACATTGAAGTAAGAAAAATTCAGACTTTTAAACTCAGTCTGTATAGTACCTGATTTTAAGCATTCATGGTCAATGGAATCACCAGTCCACTTTATTGTATTGCATAGCTTTGTTATATGTTAGTAATATTATAAAAAATGTACATTTGCCAGAAATAAATGTTTAACATCTATAAGGTCTTGATGTATTTCACTATAGACAGACTGCTATTTTCTTTAGGTAACTTAAATTATTCATCCAGCACTGGAATTCTGGTTACCGTGTTTATAAACAAGGACATAAAACATGGTATATTGGAAACACTATATTCTCAAGAACTTTCCTCTTTATAATTATATAGATTTCCTGTTAAATTATTTACGTATAAGTCTTCATAAAGCTAAATTATTTTATTTGTGAATTAATAAGACAAACGAATTTATTAGCATAAATTGATGAAATTGTGCCATCTAGTGCCCTTTACTGAAAAAAGTATTTTTTAAAATTTATTTTTCAGTCCCCAGAATCTTACACATTACAGATTAAAAATAAGTCTAGAAATCTATTTTTTCAACCTGAATATTACAGATAAGAAATATGAGTACAAATGAAAATACAGTTAGGACATATGTTTCTGGAAGAGAGTGTTCCACATACAGGAAAATATTCTAGCCAATCCTTAGGAATTGGTGTGGTCATTCCAAGCAGTTCCTAACACTTGTTTACTACATCTAGTATAACATTCTCTGTGCAGTATGTGTAGTAGTGGGGAGACTGCAGACCACTACATAATAAGATTCTTGGCGGTTGGTGGTGAAAGATCTGGAAGACTGGGGCTTCAAGATTCTTCTCTCCTTCCTTGCCTTTCCCCTGCTACGTGGCTACATTGCCCTGTACTCAGAACTGGAGGAAGCAGAGTTGTGCGTGTGTACATGTTTTGGCAAGAGGGGAAAAGAGGAGTCATGAGTCGAATTAGAATAAATGAGGAAATGTGATGGAGAAGGAAGAGATAAGTTTTAAAATTCTATTTTAGGGTACTGGGAGCTGAAATTAATTGACAGAAAGCTCCAGAGTCACAGTTATCCAGGTTTGGGTTTGTGTGAATTTGGAATTATCTGATTACTTTTGGAGACTTAATTTTCATATGGCTGAAAAAAAAGGTGGGGGTAGATGGAAAGAAAAGTAAATTCAGGTACCTTATATAACGGTTGCACAGAAATAATCACGTAATGAATATCAATCCCTTTCAACCACAAATGTGTTAACAAAAACTTCTTTACTTACTTATATATGTGAGACACATGGACATCGCTTGTGTTGGATATTATGCCTGTTCAATGAAGCTAAGGATTCGTTTTTTTATCTAGTGACCTTCTCTTATCTATCAATCATGTACCATCTCATGACTTCGGTTATTTTCTTGACATTTTTTCTATCTTGAATTGCTATCATGTTTTTCATACTTGTGTCAACAACTATACCTATATCTATAGATATCTATATATCTATAAAAACATTTACATACCTCTCAATGTTTTGTTCATAGTGGGCAATTAATAAATCCTTGTTACATTATACACTGGGCTTCAGTAGAATTTTCCTTTACCCAGGTAGAGACACGTTGTCAACAAAGCCTTTATTTGGCAACCATGAAAAGAAAGTATATTTCATTAAACACATTTGAGATTTCATAAGCACTTATGTAACTTAAGGTAGTTATTTTATGTTTAATTTAAATTGTGGTAAAAAAACATATAACACAAAATACACCATCTTAACCACTTTTAAGTGTGCAGTTCAGTAGTGTTAAGTATATTCATGCTGTTGTGCAATGGATTTCCAGAACTTTTTATCTTGCTGAGCTGAAACTCTATAGCCATTAAGCAACTCCCCATTCCCCCCTCCCCCAGCCCCTGGCAACCACCATCCTTCTTTCTGTTTCTATGAATCTGACTACTTTGGATACCTCATTTAAGTAGTTATCATACAGTATTTGTCTCTTTGTGACTGACTTATTTCACTTAGCATAATGCCCTCAAGGTTCATCCATGTTGTAGCATTTGACAGTATTTCCTTCCTTTTTAAGGCTGAATATTATTATTGAATTATTAATTCAAGGTAATTGTTTTAAAAGTACGTAGACTGTAGTCAGAAAACTTAATGAGAATTGCTAATCAATTTAACATGGTCTGCATATATAACAGAATATAGCTACATATATTTAGTAAAACACTGTACAATGCTGAGACAGAATTCTAATGATTGAGAATCTTCTAAAACTTTAATAAGCTCCTTTGAGACCATTATGCAAGATAATAGGTTTTTAAAAATGCCATGTAAATATGTTCTTAAATTTTTTATCAACAATTTATAAGTTGAGCCACATGAGATCTGTATCTCAGTAATATACTTTCCATTTTTAAAATACTGAATTTAAATGATGAGAAGTGTCAAATTTACTGATTTCCAATCTTTTAAAAGCACACACCACATTAAAAAAGACTTATTTGGTCTTCATTTTACCCTCTAAAAAGAAAAAGTAAAATGCCTTAGCATTTCATTCACACTTTTTAAAACAAAAGTACTGCATTTGGTATTGTTTTCCTTATTTTCACACCATTAACAGCATATTAACAGTAAACTGTTACCTGGAATTATCCACTCTAGGAGGACCCTACCCAGAGTAGCCCAGGATAAAGACCGGGAGAGCAATCTAAGGATCAGGTTGCTGTGTGCCTTGATCTCAAACCCCATTTCCACAGGGCATCAGAAGAATGAGCAGTTGCTACTGCTTCTAGGCAGATGATTTATTATGTGCACTGATTTTGGTCAAAGTTAAGAATAGAAACATTTTATCTGACCCTTCCTGAAAAACTCTTAAGTGCAAACTTCATTTAATCCATCTTTATGTAACTTATTCCCTTCATGACTCTACATTTTGTGGGAAAACCTCTCTCAACCACATCTCCCTATCTTCCCCCATAATTGACCTCACTAGAGCACATGTGTCTCTGCCTCTAATTACTGTTTACCTCGTTTGGCATTGGATTTCTCTCATCACGGTATTCTTTGAAGCAGGTGGGGTGAGGCATATTTTCCAAAGGAGCCCAAGTGGTGTATGGATGCATGTTGCAACCTTTACTGCAAACTCTGATCTACATCTCACCATGTTTTTGTTTTACCTTATTCATGGCATTAAAACAATACAAACATTTCACAGCTCTGCTTGCTTCCTTTCCTTGTTTCGTCTCTTTTAACCAACGTTTTACATATTAAATTTTATTAAATAATCCTGAAACATCTTCCCCATTTTATAAACAATTAATAAATGTGATCATTCTTTATTCCTTCCTCACTCTTCTCCTCTCCCATCATATTTTCTCCCCATTTTAGGTAATCTAGCACGCCTAGATTTAGGTGATCTAGCACACCTTCTATATATTCTTCATGTTTATGTAATCATATACATAGTATATACTCACATGTACACTTAACATTAATAAAATTTGGGGGGTAATTCCTTGGTTTTAGAAATATGTATGATATATATTTTCTGAATCTTGCTCTTCTCAGTAATACCTCATGGAAATCATGCCAAGTAAATGAAATGACTTTACTTCAGTCTTTAAAATATCTTCATAGTATTCCACGGTGACATGATTTACTCAGTCATTCCCCTTATTATTAGGTACTTAATTTTTTTCTATTTTTCGACATTTTGCACAATGAAGAAACAAATTTGTGTTTAAATATATGGATGTAAGTAAATATCCATGTACTGCCGGTCCTCCATATCTGTGGGTTTCACAAACTTGAACTCAACTAACTTCAGACCAAAAATAGTTGGAAAAAATGCCAGAAAGTTCCAAAAAAGTTTGAATTTGCTGCTCCCTGGCAACTATTTATATTTACACAGCTTTTACACTGCATTTACAACTATTTACACAGCACTTACATTGTATGAGGTATTATAAGTGATCTAGAGATGATTTAAAGTGTACAGGAGGATGTGCATAGGTTATATGTAAATACTATGTCATTTTACATAAGGGACTTGACCATCTTGGATTTTGATATCAGTGGGAGTCCTGGAACCAATCTCCTGTGATACCAAGGGATGACTGTATATCATTTTATGATGGGGTATTTATTTTTACAAGATATCTATGGGGTATTCACAGGTAATTGATAATTTACATTTCCACCATCTATTATGAAATTATTTTCTCATATCCTCCCAGAAAATGGTCTTTTAAATCTTTGCCATCCTGGTGGGTAAAAAAGTGATATTTCAGTGTGACCGTGATATACATTTCCTCCCTACTAGTGGGCTTGAATATTTATTTTGGTTATTTGAATCGGTTCTTCTGTGAATTTGCTTTTTACGTTTTTTTTTTCCATTTTTTCTACTGGGTTTTCTTTCCATTCCCGACACTTTTTAAGACTTTATGATATATTGAATAGCAGAGATGTTAAGACTCTTTCTGTGTTCTTTATTGCAAACAACTTTCCAAGAGTTGTTGCTTATCTACTGAATTTATTTATGACATCTTATGTTACATAAAAGTTTAAAATTTTGATATTGTCATGTAGTGACTATCTTTTCTGTTAAAGATTCTGTCTCCAGAGTCAAGAAAGGAGTTAAAACTCTCCTTGCCCATACACATAATTGTCTACATTTTTACACATGAACTTTATTTTTTCATTTTTTTTACATTTATATCTTGAAACATCTGGAAATTATATTTCTAAATGTGCGATATAGGAGGAAATTCTATTTTCTTATAAATTGGGTAGTCAGTTGTGTCAGCAGAATTTATTAAACAGTTAAAGCTTTTCTCACTTAAGGTATTATATTTGTCTTAGATTAAATGTTTACACACACTGGAAACATTTCTGGATTCTTTATTTAGTTCTCCTGATCTATCTGCTTCTAGGCCAACACCACATCGATTTGATTGTAGTTGCTTATAGCCCCTATATCTTCAGATATTTGATAATGGGAGTTATTCCTCACCATTCTTCTTTTTCCTAATTGTCTATTCACCCACATTTATTATATAAAAATATCAACTGAAATTCTAACTGGAATTGTATAAGATATACTAATTTTAAGATAATTTATATTTTATGATATTGGCTTCCCATGTAACTTTGGTGTCTTTTCATTTACTCGTATCTTCTTTATTTAGGTTTTAAGTCTTTCCTATTGCATAATTCTATGTATATATTCCATGATTTTTGTCATATTCTATGACAAATAGAATTTTTAAATATTCTTATGTGTATATTCCATTATTGTTAATGGGATTTTTCACCAATTTACTTTTTAGGGTAGATAGAAACTTGTTAGGATAGATAAAAACTATTAGTTTTTATGTATTTAACTTGAACCTGGTCACTTCACTTATTCCTCTTATTAATTATAGGGTAATTTAACACATTTTCCTGTGATTTCTTTTTTGTATTTAACAAATTTAATCAGATATACATATACATATGTTCCCATATGCCCTCCCTTTTGCGTCTCCCTCCCGCCCTCCCTATCCCACCCCTCCAGGCGGTCACAAAGCACCGAGCTGATCTCCCTGTGCTATGCGGCTGCTTCCCACTAGCTATCTACCTTACGTATGGTAGTGTATATATGTCCATGCCGCTCTTTCGCTTTGTCACAGCTTACCCTTCCCCCTCCCCATATCCTCAAGTCCATTCTCTAGTAGATCTGTGTCTTTATTCCTGTCTTACCCCTATGTTCTTCATGACATTTTTTTTCTTAAATTCCATATATATGTGTCAGCATACAGTATTAGTCTTTCTCCTTCTGACTTACTTCACTCTGTATGACAGACTCTAGGTCTATCCACCTCATTACAAATAGCTCAATTTCGTTTCTTTTTATGGCTGAGTAATATTCCATTGTATATATGTGCCACATCTTCTTTATCCATTCATCTGATGATGGACACTTAGGTTGTTTCCAGCTCCGGGCTATTGTAAATAGGGCTGCTATGAACATTTTGGTACATGACTCTTTTTGAATTATGGTTTTCTCAGGGTATATGCCCAGTAGTGGGATTGCTGGGTCATATGGTAGTTCTATTTGTAGTTTTTTAAGGAACCTCCATACTGTTCTCCATAGTGGCTATACCAATTCACATTCCCACCAGCAGTGCAAGAGTGTTCCCTTTTTTCCACACCCTCTCCAGCATTTATTGTTTCTAGATCTTTTGATGATGGCCATTCTGACTGGTATGAGATGATATCTCATTGTAGTTTTGATTTGCATTTCTCTAATGAGTAAAGATGTTGAGCATCCTTTCATGTGTTTGTTGGCAGTCTGTATATCTTCTGTGGAAAAATGTCTATTTAGGTCTTCTGCCCATTTTTGGATTGGGTTGTTTGGTTTTTTGTTATTGAGCTGCATGAGCTGCTTATAAATTTTGGAGATTAATCCTTTGTCAGTTGCTTCATTTGCAAATATTTTCTCCCATTCTGAGGGTTGTCTTTCCATCTTGTTTATGGTTTCCTTTGCTGTGCAAAAGCTTTGAAGTTTCATTAGGTCCCATGTGTTTATTTTTGTCTTTATTTCCATTACTCTAGGAGGTGGGTCAAAAAGGATCTTGCTGTGATTTATGTCATAGAGTGTTCTGCCTATGTTTTCCTCTAAGAGTTTGATAGTGTCTGGCCTTACATTTAGGTCTTTAATCCATTTTGAGCTTATTTTTGTGTATGGTGTTAGGGAGTGATCTAATCTCATACTTTTACATGTCCCTATCCAGTTTTCCCAGCACCACTTATTGAAGAGACTGTCCTTTCTCCACTGTACATTCCTGCCTCCTTTATCAAAGATAAGGTGACCATAAGTCCGTGGGTTTATCTCTGGGCTTTCTATCCTGTTCCATTGATCTATCTGTCTGTTTTTGTGCCAGTACCACACTGTCTTGATTACTGTAGCTTTGTAGTATAGTCTGAAGTCAGGGAGCCTGATTCCTCCAGCTCCATTTTTCGTTCTCAAGATTGCTTTGGCTATTTGGGGTATTTTGTGTTTCCATACAAATTGTGAATTTTTTTGTTCTAGTTCTGTGAAAAATGCCAGTGGTAGTTTGATAGGGATTGCATTGAATCTGTAGATTGCTTTGGGTAGAAGAGTCATTCTCACAATGTTGATTCTTCCAATCCAAGAACATGGTACATCTCTCCATCTATTTGTATCATCTTTAATTTCTTTCATCAGTGTCTTATAATTTTCTGCATACAGGTCTTTTGTCTCCTTAGGTAGGTTTATTCCTAGATATTTTATTCTTTTTGTTGCAATGGTAAATGGGAGTGTTTCCTTGATTTCACTTTCAGATTTTTCATCATTAGTATATAGGAATGCCAGAGATTTCTGTGCATTAATTTTGTATCCTGCAACTTTACCAAATTCATTGATTAGCTCTAGTAGTTTTCTGGTAGCATCTTTAGGATTCTCTATGTATAGTATCATGTCCCTGTGATATTTTAATATCCCATTACATTATAGGCAAAAAGATATTTTTATAACTTGTTTTTCAATTTGATACTATTTGTTTTACTGTACCCAAAATATACAATATATACTGTATCCAATATAATTAATATATTTATTATTAAATGATAATTATTAATAATTATTATAGTAGCATCCATTTTTTATTTCAATTGAAGTAGTTCTAGTCTTCTGCTGTTTAGAGTAGTATTTTTTCTGTCTCTAAATTTTGTAAGTATTTTTGATTATATTCAAATAGTATCCTTCAATTTCCATTAAATATAGAATTTTTGTTAGAAATTGCTCTTTAATTTTATCAAATGTTTGTTCTGCATCTGTTGATATGAATATATATTACTTTCTGTGATAATTTATCAATGTAAAGCATTATGCTTTTGAAATGAAATCACCCTTGCAGTCATAGAATTTACATTTTTTTGTCTTAATATATTATCCTTTAAAAGCATTGTTAGGGACTTCCTTGGTGGTCCAGTGGTTAAGACTCCTCTCCCAATGCAGCAGGCACGGGTTCAATCGCTGGTTGGGGAACTAAGATCCTGCATGCTGCCTGGTGTGGCCAAAAAAAAAATTTTTGCTATTACTTCATTAGAATTTTAGAATTTTTACATATATATTTATTATAGAGATCAACTGTATTATTCTTTTTTGGGAGAATCTTGATCATCTTTTGGTATTAAAGTCATACTGGTTTCATGAAGTAAGATGAGAGGATTCTATTTTTATGATTTAGAATATTTTAAATAATATTGGGATTAACTTTTTTTAGGTTACATAAGACATCTGTGATTTTTATCCAGTATTCATTCCTGTTTTTTAAATAACCTCTTTATCTTAGAACAGTTTTAGATTTCCAGAAAAATTGCAAAGTACAGAAATACCCCATCTATACCCTGCAACCCTGTTTCCCTTATTAACATCTTACATTAGCATGACATATTTGATATAATTAATGAGTCAATATTGATACATTACCATGTGTTAATCCATACATTACCTGATTTTCTTTAGTTTTTACTTAGTATCCCGTTTCTATTCCAGGATCCCATCTAGGATACTACTGAATACATTGCATTTAGTTGTTAAGTCTCCTTAGGCTCCTTTTGGCTGTGACAGTTTCTCAGACTCCTTGATCTTGATAACAATGACAGTTTTGAGGAGTAATCGTTAGGTATCTTGTAGAATTCCCTTCAATTGGCATTTATCTAATGTTTTTCTCATGATTAGACTGTGGCTATGAGTTTTCCAGAGGAAGACAATAGGGATAAAGCACTATTTTCATCACATCACATCAAAGGTACACACTATCAACACAGCTTATGACTTTTGGTGTTAATTTTGATCACCTGGCTATGGTAGGACTTGTCAGGTTTTCCTACCATTACTCTTTGTTCCTTGTTTCAACACTTCTTCCTCTTTGAGAGGAAGCCACTTCCTGCAGCTCAGTATTTAAGGAATTATGCTCCTCCTTTAGGGAAGGAGTTTCTACATAAAATACTTGGTATTTTGTGATAATTTTATATTTTAAAATTTGTTAAGGTTTCTTTGTAGTCAAATGGAAGATTCTGTATATCAAGTTTAATGACTTTATAATTTATGGCTTATTTTTCACCTGTATGATCTATCCAATTCTGAAAGAGCTGCATTAAATTATCCACTATAATTGCATTTTGATCAAGTTCTCCTTGCATTTCTAATAACTTTTGCTTTGTGTAACAGCTGTTATGTCTGATACATACATGTATAATCTTCATAAACTTGGTTTCTTTTCCAGTTTGAGAAATAATTGACATACAGCACTGTATAAGTTTAAGGTGTACAGCATAAATAAACTTGGTTTTTATCACTACCTGATATCTCTTAGTCTTGTGTGAGATTTTAACCTTTAATTCTCCGTACTCTGTTACCTTTCTTCAATACTGTTTGAATTTGCCTGGTAACATTTGTCCTATTCCTTTATTCTCAACACGTTTTAGTGATTTTTGTAAACACCATCTATTTGAGATTTAAAAATAACTCATCTGACAATCTCCATCTTTAATGGGAGAATTTAATGCTTTACACTTAGTGCAGTGATTCATATGCTTGATTTTATCTTTTAAATTTAACTTAATATTTATTATTTATATTACACTGTTCTTTATTTTTCTTTTCCTCATTTATGTTTGATCTAGTAATTAATGATTCCATTTTGTTTCCTTGTGTTAATGTGGAAGACTTACTATAACAGTTTCATTTTACTATTGGCTATATTTCCTTTCCTGTGCTCCAAATCAGACACATATTTCTTTACTATTTCTTGAACATAAGGTAATTTTTTCTTATTAAGACATCCTATTTCCCTCTTAGTCACTCTCCAAGGTAAGATGAAGTCTTTAGAATATTTTCATTTTCTCTATTCTCATCTTTTCTTCTCTTCCCCATCAGCCATGATTTTTGAGACTTTACCTTCCCCAATTCCTAGTTTCTTCTATATAATTTGTCAGATTATTATTAGTTTCTTATCTACTATGTCTTCTTAGTTGTTAGAGTCCTTCCTTAGAACATATTTTATACAAATGTGCTCAGTCTGTCACTGTATATTAACATTCAAACACAATCAGTGGTATATTTACAAAAAAACATTCATTGACCAGCCCTATTTCCTCTCTTTTTTATTGTGTTCTACCTTGAGGCTACGCACATATATCATTTCTTTTTTGGTTAGAGCTATTTCATGAGTCTCTTCAGTTGGTATATGTGAATAATTAAATAGTACTTTCTAAATTCTCATATAGCCATACATGTCTTCCTTATGTCCTCTGACAGATGAGAAAATTATTACTGGATATAGGCTTCTTTGGTGTCCTTGCACTTTTTCTAAAAAGGTAATCTGCACGTGTTTTTCCTTTGCCTGCTACCTTACAGTGTTAAAGATGAACACACTGATTTAATTTTGATTCTTTCTCTGTATATGTAACTTTTCTGTCTCTACTTGGACACTGGTGTTTGCCAGTGCCATTGTGGAATCCTCCCTCTAGCTCACTAGTGCCAAGACCTGGCCCCAACAAACAGCCTGTAGGCAACAGCATTGGGACACCTCAGGCCAAGCAACTAACTGGGCAGGGATAAAGCCCCACCCATCAGAAGACAGGGTGCCTTAACAAAAACAGAAGTATAGATCAATGGAACAGGATAGAAAGCCCAGAGATAAACCCACGCACATGCAGTCACCTTATCTTTGATAAAGGAGGCAAGAATATACAATGGCAAAAAGACAGTCTCTTCAATAAGTGGTGTGGGGAAAACTGGACAGCTCCATGTAAAAGAATGAAATTAGAACACTTCCTAATACCATACACAAAAATAAACTTAAAATGTATTAAAGACCTAAATGTAAGTCCAGATACTATAAAACTCTTAGAGAAAACACAGGAAGAACACTCTATGACATAAATCATAGCAAGATCCTTTTTTGACCCATCTCCTAGAGAAATGGAAATAAAAACAAAAATAAACAAATGGGACCTAATGAAACTTAAAAGCTTTTGCACAGCAAAGGAAACCATAAACAAGACCAAAAGACAACCCTCAGAATGGGAGAAAATATTTGCAAATGAAGCAACTGACAAAGGATTAATCTCCAAAATATACAAGCAGCTCATGAAGCTGAATATCAAAAAAAACCCCAACCCAATCCAAAAATGGGTGGAAGACCTAAATAGACATTCCTCCAAAGAAGATATACAGATTGCCAACAAACACATGAAAGGATGCTCAACATCACTAATCATTAGAGAAATGCAAATCAAAACTACAATGAGGTATCACCTCACACTGGTCAGAATGGCCATCACCAAAAAATCTACAAACAATAAATGCTGGAGAGTGTATGGAGAAAAGGGAACCCTCTTGCACTGTTGGTGGGAATGTAAATTGATACAGCACTATGGAGAACAGTATGGAGGTTCCTTAAAAAACTAAAAATAGAACTACCATATGACCCAGCAATTCCACTACTGGGCATATACCCTGAGAAAACCATAATTCAAAAAGAGTCATGTACCACAATGTTCATTGCAGCACTATTTGCAATAGCCAGGACATGGAAGCAACCTAAGTGTCCATTGACAGATGAATCGATAAAGAAGATGTGGCACATACATACAATGGAATAGTACTCAGCCATATAAAGAAACAAAATTGAGTTATTTGTAGTGAGGTGAATGGACCTAGAGTCTCTCATACAGAGTGAAGTAAGTTAGACAGAGAAAAACAAATATCGTATGCTAACACATATATATGGAATCTAAAAAAAAAAGAAAAAATGGTTCTGATGAACCTAGGGGCAGGACAGCAATAAAGATGCAGATGTAGAGAATGGACTTGAGGACATGGGGAGCGGGGAAGGATGAGCTGGGAAGAAGTAAGAGAGTGGCATGGACGTATATACACTACTAAATGTAAAACAGATAGCTAGTGGGAAGCAGCTGCAATGCATGGGGAGATCAGCTCAGTGCTTTGTGACCACCTAGAGGGGTGGGATAGGGATGGTGGGAGGGAGATGCAAGAGGGAGGGGATATGGGGATATATGTATGCATATAGCTGATTCACTTTGTTATACAGCAGAAACTAACACATTGTAAAGCAATTATACTCCAATAAAGATGTTTGAAAAAAAAAAAAAAAAAGGAGACAGAGTGCCTTAAGATCCCTGAGCCCATAGCTACCTCTGGCCATGGCCCTGCCCACCAGAGAGCCTAGGACCCAGTGTCACCCACGAGTGGGCAGGCATGAGTCCCTGAATCCTTGAACTCCACGAAGCAACCACTAGTCTCTGGACCAGCCTCACCAGATAGCAGGCAGACACCAAATGCAAGAAAATCACAATACCACAGCCTGTGAATCCAGTCTGCCCAAAGCAGCCCAGACCCTGTCCTGGGACCAGCTGGACCTTGGCCCTGCCTTTTAGCAGGCCAACAAAAGCCTTGGGATACCCTGGACCCTGTACCTAACTGTGTCAGGAACCAGGCCCGCCACCTCACCAGCAATCCAACACCAGCTCTGGGACCCCTGGCTCCTGCAAGTAGACTCTAGTACCCAGCTCTGCCTGCCAGTAGGCTGGTACTAACCACAGGAACTAGCTCTATCTACCAGTGGGCAGGAAATGGCCCTGGAGTCTTCTGGACTCTAACTCCACCCATCAGTGAACCAGCATAAATCCCAGGACCCCTGGGGTGGCACAGTCAGCTGCCTCATGACCTGGTTCTACCAACCAGCAGCTGGCAGCCTCCACACAAGGCATGGCCTGATGAACCAGACCTGGGGGCCAACCAAGCCTACCAGATCATCTACACAGTCAACTTGCCATAAAATAAGGACCCAGGCAGCTCTCATAAGTGGAACCCCTAGAACATATAATTTGGGTGATGGGAAGGCAGTGTGCTGCTGGATACATAGCTCATCTCCTACAAAAGGCCACTTCTCCAAGGTTGGGAAATATAAGCAGCCTACGAGATATATAAAAATAAAAATAGTAACTTAGGCAAAATGAGGTGACAGAGGAATATATTCCAGACAAAGGAACAAGATAAAACCCCAGAAGAAGAACTAAGTGAAGTACAGATAGGCAATCTACCCAAGTAGGAGTTCAGGGTACTGATCATAAAGATGACCAAAGAACTTGGGAGAAGAATGGATACACAGAGCGAGAAGTTATAGGTTTTAAACAAAGAGTTAGAAAATATAAAGAACAGCCAAACAGAGATGAAGCATACAATAACTGAAATGAAAACTACACTAGAAGGAATCACAGTAGGCTAAATGATACAGAGGAACAAGTTGGAAGAGAGAGTTGGAAGAGAGAGTAGTGGAAATCACTTCCACTGAACAGAAAAAACAAACAAACAAAAAAGAATGAAAAGAAATGAGAACAGTTTAAGAGACTTTTGGGATAATATCAAGTGTACTAATGTTCACAACATAGGGGTCTCAGAAGGAGAAGTGAGAGAGAAAGGGCCTGAGAATATATTTGAAGACACAACAGCTGAAAACTTCCCTAACCTGGGAAAGGAAACAAACATCCAAGTCCAGGAAGCATAGAGAGTCCCATATGGTATTAATCCAAAGAGGAACACAGCAAGACACACTGTAATTAAAATGGAAAAATTAAAGAGAAAGAGAAAGTAGTAAAAGCAGCAAGGGAAAAGCAACAAATAACATAAAAGGGAACTCCCATAAGGTTATTAGCCGACTTTTCTGCAAAAACTCTGCAGACCAGAAGGGAGCGGCATGACATATTTCAAGTGGTGAAAGGGAAAAACCTACAACCAAGAATACTCTACCCAGTAAGGTTCTCATTCAGATTTGATGGAGAGACCAAAAGCTTTACAGACAAGCAAAAGCTAAAAGAGTTCAGCACCATCAAATCAGCTTTAGAAGAAATGTTAAAGGAAATTCTCTAGGTGAAAAAGAAAAGGCCACAACTAGAAACATGAAAATTATGAAATGAAAAAAGCTCCTCAATAAAGACAAACATACAGTGAAGGTAGGAAATTATCAATACACAAAGCAAGTAGGAAGGTTAACGGACCAAAGCAGTAAAATCATGTATATTCAGAATGATCAGTTAAGGGATACAAAAAACAATGAGATGTAAAATGTGATATCAAAAACAGTAATCATGAGGGGAGGAAAGTACAAATGCAGTGTTGTTAAAATGCGTTTGAAAATAAGAGATCAGCAACTTAAAACAATCACGTATACATACAGATTGCTATATAAAAATCTGATGGTAACTACAAACCAAAAATCTAAAGTAGATACACACACAAAAAAGAAAAAGGAATCCAAACATAACACTAATGACAGTCATCAAATCACAAGAGGACAAAAGAAGAAAGGAACAACAACAATGAAAAACTAACAAAACAACCCCCAAACAACAAAATACCAATAAGAACATACATATCAATAATAATCATAAATGTAAATTGACTAAATGCTTCAGTCAAAAGATAGAGAGTGGGTGAATGGATGCAAAAACAAGACCCTTATATATGTTGCCTTCAAGAGACTCACTTCAGGTCTAAAGACATACACAGACTGAAAGGCAGGGAATAGAAAAAGGTATTCCACAAAAATGGAAATGAAAATAAAGCCAGGGTAGCAATACTTTTATCAGACAAAATAGACTTTGAAACAAAGACTGTTACAAGAGATAAAGAAGAACATTACATAAGGATCAAGGGATCAATCCAGGAAGAAAATATTACAATTGTAAATATATATGTACCCAATATAGGAGCACCTAATACATAAAGCAAATATTAACAGACATAAAGGGAGAAATTGACAGTAACACAATAATAGCAGGGGACTTTAACACCCCACTTACATCAACAGACAGATCATCCAGACAGAAAACCAATAAGGAAACACTGGTCTTAAATGACATATTAGACCAAATGGACTTAATTGATATTTACAGAGCATTCCATCTGAAAGCAACAGAATACACCTTTTTTCAAGTACACATGTAACATTTTCCAGGATAGATCACGTTAGGCCATAAAATAAGTCTTTGAATTTAAGAAAACTGAAATCATATCAAGCATCTTTTCTGACCACAACACTATGAGACTAGAAATCAACTACAAGAAAAAACTGCAAAAAACCACAAACCCGTGGTGGCTAAATGATATGCTGCTAAAAAAACAACCAATGGATCACTGAAGAAATTAAAGAGGAAATAAAAAAAGACCTAGAAACAAATGAAAATGAAAACACAACAACCCAAAATCTATGGGATGCAGCAAAAGCATTTATAAGAGGGAAGTTTATAGTGACACAAGCTTCCCTAGGAAACAAGAAAAATCACAAATAAATAACCTAACCTTAATCTTAAAGCAACTAGAGAAAGAAGAACAAACAAAACCCAAAGTTAGTACAAGGAAATAAAAAATAAAGATCAGAGCAGAAACAAATAAAATAGAAACAGAAAAGCAATAGAAAAGATCAATGAAACTAAGAGTTGGTTCTTTGAAAAGATAAACAAAATTGATAAACCTTTAGCCAGAGTTATCAAGAACAAAAGAGATAGGGCCCAAATCAATAAAATCAGAAATGAAAAAGAAATTACAGAAATACAAAGGATCATAAGAGACTACCATGAACAACTATATACCAATAAAATGGACAAACTAGAAGAAATGGAAAAATTCTTAGAAATGTGCCATCTCCCAAGGTTGAACTAGGAAGAAATAGAAAATATGAATAGACCAATTACAAGTACTGAAATTGAATCTGTGATGTAAAAACTCATAACAAACAAAACTCCAGAACCAGATGACCTCACAAGTGAATTTTATCAAACATTTAGAGAAGAGTTAACACCTATCCTTCTGAAACTATTCCAAAAAATTGCAGAGGAAGGAACACTTCCAAACTCATTCTATGAGGCCAGCAACACCTAGGTACCAAAACCAGACAATCACAAAAAAAAATTACAGGCCAATATCACTGATGAACATAGATGCAAAAATCCTCAACAAAATATTAGCCAACTGAATCCAACAATACGTTATAAGGATCACACACCATGATCAAGTGGGATTTATCCCAGGGATGCTCGGATTTTTCAAAATTCACAAGTCAATCAATCAATGTGATATACCACATTAAGAAATTGAAGAATAAAATATATGATCGTCTCAATAGATGCAGAAAAGCTTTCAACAAAATCCAACATCTGTTTATAATAAAAACTTTCCAGAAAGTGGGCATAGGGGGAACATACCCCAACATGGTAAAGATATTATATGACAAACCCACAGCTAACAACATACTCAATGGTGAAAAGGTGAAAGTATTTCCTCTAAGGTCAGTAAGAAGACAAGGATGCCCATGATGGAAATCCATGAAAAAGTTCATGTTGCAACTAGAGTTGTAAGGCAGTGTGGAGGTAGAGCTTCTCTTCCTTGGGGAGTCCTCTGTCTGTTTTTTGTTAAGGTGTCAACTGACTGGATGAAACCCACTTACATTATGGATAGTAATCTGTACTTTAATTAATTAAATGCTAATCTAAAATATACCTTCACTTCATATTTAGATTAGTGTTTGCCCAAATGTCTAGGTGCTATGGCTTAGCCATGTTGACATATAAAATTAACAGCATCCTTTGTCATTCTTTGTGACCTGCATTATCCTGATACCAAAGCCAGGTAAAAATACCACATGGAAACTGCAAATCAGTATCTCATCTGAGGGACTTTCCTGGTGGTCCAGTGGATAAGACTCCATGCTCCCAATGCAGGGGGCCCAGGTGTGATCCCTGGTCAGGGAACTAGATCCCAAATGCATGCTGCAAATAAGAGTTCGCATGCTGCAACTAAGAGTGTGCATGCCGCAACTAAGAAGTCCACATGCCGCAACTAAGAATCCTGCATGCTGCAACTATGAGCCTGCATGCCACAACTAAAAGATCCCACATGCCACAACTAAAGATCCTGCATGTTGCAATGAGGATCCCGGGTGCCACAACTAAGACCCAGGGCACACAACATAAATTAAAAAAAAATCTTATTTGACTATAACCATAAAACTTCTCAATAAAATACTGGGAAACCTAACCTGAAAGCATATTAGCAGGAACAAGTCAGATTAATTCCAGGAATGCAATGGTGGGTCAACATAAGGAAATTAATCAGTATAATATACACATAAACAGAGTGAAAGTGAACAACCACATGATCATCTCAATTAATACAGAATAACCTCTTGACAAAATCCAGTACATTTTGATGATGACTCAATAAAACAGGAATTGAAAAGGAACTTTTTTAACATTAATGGAAAAAACATTTTTTCATATTCAGGTATGGGGAAGCCATTCTGGCTTATACATTCTTTGTCCTGAACTTTATGGGCTGCCAAACAGACAATATTTGTCAGCTTTAACCATTAAGGAATGTCCACTTTGAAGAGGAGTAATGCCTCCTTTTCTATCATGCCAATGCTAGTATTTTTTCAAATATAAAGTTCCCTTCCCAGATGACAGGGTCATGCTGGATCACTGTGTACCTGCTAAACTGTAACTACATCTCTGTTGAAACCTTAAAGGAATGTGCCCCTGTCATATTTGATGTATGTTCTTTGTTCTGACAAGATATAAAATTGTGCTGAAAACCAAAAGAAAAAAAAAAAAAGAGACAAGGATGCCCAATCTTGCCACTTTCATTCAACACAGTACTGGAAGTCTTAGCCACAGCAATCAGAGAAGAAAGAGAAATGAAAGGAATCCAAATTGCAAAAGAAGAAGTAAAACTGTCACTGTTTGCAGATGACATGATACTATACATAGAATATCCTAAAGATGACACCAGGAAACTGCTAGAGCTCATCAGTGAAGTTGGTAAAATTCATGGATAACAAAACTAATACAAAGAAATCTGTTGCATTTCTATACACTAACAACAAACTATCAGAAAGAGAAACTATGGAAACAATCCCATTTACCACTGCAGCAAAAAGAATAAAATACCTAGGAATAAACCTACCTAAGGAGGCAAAAGATCTGTACTCTGAAAAATATAACACAGTGATGAAAGAAATTGCAGATGACACAAACAGATGGAAAAATATTATCTTCATGAATTGGAAGTATTAATATTGTTAAAGTGACCATACTACCTAAAGCAATCTACAGATTCAATGTAATCCCTATCAAAATACCAATGGCATTTTTCACACAACTAGAACAAATAATTTTAAAATTTGCATGGAAACACAAAAGACCTTGAATAGCCAAAGCAATCTTGAGAAAGAAGAAAAGAGCTGGAGGAATCCACATTCCCTGATTTCAGACTGTACTACAAAGCTACGGTCATCAAAACAACATGGTACTGGCACAAAAACCGACACATAGATCAGTGGAACAGAATAGAGAGCTCAGAAATAAATCCACACACTTACGGTCAATTAGTCTACAACAAAGGAAGCAAGAATATATAATGGAGAAAAGATATTCTCTTCAATGGTGCTGGGAAAACTGGACAGCTACATGTTAAAGAGTGAAATTAGAACATTTTCTAATACCATATACAAAAATAAACTCAAAATGGATGAAAGACCTAAATGTTAGACTGGAAACCATAAAACTCCTAGAGGAAAACATAGGCAGAACACTTTTTGACATAAATCATAGCAATATTTTTTTTAGATCTGTCTCCTAAAGCAAAGGAAATAAATGCAAAAATAAACAAATGGGTCCTAATTAGGCTTAAAAGCTTTTGTACAGCAAAGGAAACCATCAACAAAACGAAAAAACAATGTACTAAATGGGAGAAAATATTTGCAAATTATATGACCAATAAGGGGCTAACATCCAAAATATATAAATAGCTCATACAACTCAACATCAGAAAAAACAACCTTATTAAAAAATGGGCAGAAGACTTGAACAGACATTTTTCCAACGAGAACATGCAGATGGCCAACAGGCACATAAAAGATGCTCAACATCATTAATCATTAGAAAAATGCAAATGAAAACCACAGTAAGATATCACCTCACACCTGTCTGAATGGCCATCATCAAAAAGTCTACAAATAACAAACACTGGTGAGGATGTGGAGAAAAGGGAACCCTCGTACACTGTTGGTGGGAATGTGAATTGCTACAGCCACTATGGAGAACAGTATGGAAATTTCTCAAACAACTAAAAATAGAAGTACCATATGACCCAGCAATCCCACTCCTGGGTGTACAACTGAAAGAAAGGAAAATGCTAATTTGAAAAGATATATGTACCCCAATGTTCATAGCAGCATTATTTAAAATTGTCAAGATATGGAAGCAACCTAAGTGTCCTTCAACAGATGAATAGATAAAGAAGAGGTGGCATATACATATATATATATTTATTTATTTTGTACGTATATATAATGAAAATTTGCCATTTGCAGCCACATGGATGGACCTGGAGGTTATTTTGCTAAGTGAAATAAGTCAGACAGAGAAGAGAAAGACAAATACTGTGTGATATCACTTATATGTGGAATCTAAAAAATACAACTAGTGTATCTAAGAAAAAACAAACAGACTTACCAACATAGAGAACAAATTAGTGGTTACCAGTGGAGAAAGGGAAGCGGGAAGGGACAAGATAGGGGTAGGGGATTAAGAGGATTAAGAGGTATTATGTATAAAATAAATATGCTTCAAAGATATACTATATAACACAGGGAATATAGTCAATATTTTATAATAACTATAAATGGAGTATAACTTTTAAAAATTGTGAATCACTATATTGTAAACCTGTAACTGTTATAATATTGTACATATATAACTGTATATATCTCAATAAATTTTTTTAAAAAGTAAAGAAAGAAAAAAAATCTCTCCTCCCATTTTCCCTACTGCAGTATTCATAGAGCCAAAACCTTCACATGTACCTGGCTGTCCAGAAGCCTCAGGAACTGTTTTACTAGGAGGGCATAAATATATTAAAGTTGTTAGTGGAGGGGAGAGAAGCCACATTTATATTACTATATCCCCAGATTCCCGGTGTTGGACTCATTCAATTAATTAATTTCAATTAATTTTTTAAAACAACATTATTTCACTGGACTTCCTGGATATTTAATTTAATAAACATTTATTGTATCCTCTTACACTTGTAAGAATCATGATAGTATGATAGGGTAAATGGATATGATTAACTGTTTCTTTATCCAATATTTTTTGCATGTTTCTTTTTCCCATATCCATTCTAATTGGTGTGTAGTGTGTGATGAAAAATTTTATGTGTCAACTTGACTGGCCTAAGGGATGCCCAGATAGCTGGTAAAACAGTATTTCTGGGTGTGTCTGTGGATGTGTTTCTAGAAGACATTAGCATTTGACTGAGTAAACAAGATCTGCCCTCACCAATCCAATCCCCTGGGGGCCGAAATGGAACACAAAGGGAAAGGGAGGGTAAATTATCTCTCTTTTCTTGAGCTGGGATGTCCATCCTTTCCTGCCTTTGGACATCAGAGCTCCTGGTTCTTGGGCCTTCGAACTCTAGGACTTTTACCAGTGCCCTCAGATTCTCAGGCTTTTGACCTTGGACTGGGAGTTATACCACTGACACCCCTGGTTCTCAGGCTTTTGGACTGAGACTGAACTATATCACCAGATTTCCTGGTTCTCCAGCTTACGGACAGTAGATTGTGGAACTTCTCAGCCTCGATTACCATGTGAGCCAATTCCCGTAATAAATCTCCTTGTATATATCTCTATTTGTCCTACTGGTTCAATTTCTGTAAAGAACCCTGACTAATACAAGTGGTATCTTATTGTTGTTTTAATTTGCATTTCCCAGATGACATGCTTATTTAACATCTGTATATCTTCCTTGGTGAGGTGTTCAGGTCTTTTGCCCATCTTTAAATTGGGTTGTTTGTTTTTTTATTGTTGCATTTTAAGAGTTCTTTGGATATTTTGGATAACAGTTCTTTATCAGATATGTCATTTGCAAATATTTTCTCCTAGTTTGTGGCTTATCTTCTAATTCTCTTGATCCAATATGTTTTTACTTAGACATATGACTTCATATATATCTTCACATTAATAATTGGTGCTTATTAGCATAGACATACTTAATAGTTTCCAACAAGTAGAAAATTCTGTGATGCTTGTTATTACCGCTGAAAAGCTGGCTCCCTTAATCCCGAAACTTTTCCTTTTGATCTCTTTGTCTTTGTCTATCTGACAGAACAATACTTTTTTAAAAAAGCTAACAGAAAACTGTCAGCAAATGTGGACAATTATGAAAACATTTGGAAGATGAATTAATTACTGTAAGCACGGTTCATTCTTTTTCTGAAAGAGTAGCTACTACTCTGTTGTTCTATAACATTTTCAAGAATTGGTTACTTTTCATCAAATTTAAAGTACTCAGCTGATATCAGAAGCAATAGTGTTTGGCTGGTGTTTCATTTTATATCTTACTATCCTTTTAAACATTAATTCAGCAAACATTTAAAATGTACTCTTTAAAGTGTGCTATGCTAAATGCTGTGACGAATTAAGCTCTCAAGAGCTTAGCATTCATAGATAACAACTGAAGAGAGGGCATTTCCAGGCAGAGATAAATTCTTGAACAAAAGCACAGAGATGGAAAGGGCAAGGTGACCAATATGTAACTTGTGTGAATGGGTAGTAGTGGAAGATATAAGAATTGAAAGGTATATTGGGTTGTTTGAAACACCCAATGCCAAACTTATTCAGTAAGCAATAGGAGACTCCTGAGCAGGAGAGTGGCATTCTCAAAATCATACTTAGAAGATTAACCCAACTAAACTATGTGGGATAAACTGTTAATAGAGAGACTGGAAAAGGAATTCCAGTTGAGATATTACAATAGACCAAATCAACAAAATTACAGGGGTGAGATGGGGTGAGAGGGTGGATTGCAGAAAGATCACAGAGGTGGAAACAACAGAACTTGGATGTGGGAGCACAAGTAGAAGTAGTCTAAGATGTTTCAAGCCTAATGTATGAGAGGATGTTGCTCTTCTGAACAGAAACAGGAGATTAGGAAGATGATCAGGCTTTCCAGAGAAAATGAATTAAGGTTTGGGAATATTTAATTTGAAATGTTGGTGGTTCACTTATATTTAAGTGTGAAGCAGACACTTGGAAATGCATGAAGCTCAAAGAGGATATAGGATTTATGAGAATGAAAAAAATTACCAAGGGAGAAAGAGAGAAGAGGATGGGAGAAAAAAGAAAAATGTGAGACAAAAATAGAGAAGACAGTAGGTGCTGTCAAAAGAAAGTATAATGAGAATCTGGAGGGTAGGGTACCTTGGACACCAAGGGAGGGGAAAGTTTTTCAACAGGATGATTGTGGATGAAACTGAGAGGTGTTCTTCTTTACAATGATTCCCTTCTCTTCAGTAACAGAAACTGGTACCTAGAAAGGGGCTATATTGCCTAGTCTCCTTTATAGCTAGAAGTGCCTGTTTACATAGTTTGGGCCAATGAAATGCAATCATACATTTTCTGTGTTACATCCAGGAAGTCTCCTTGAAAAGGAGGGGGGCATACTTTTATTTTCCCTTCTTGCTCCTAATAATGGCTGGAGCTCCAGCAGATAATTTTTGGATCATGAAGAGATCTCAAGAATGGGAACTGCACATCAAGATATGGAGCAGCACAATACAGCATCCTAGTTTCCGGCCATCAGGGAGCCACCACATCACCTCTGAAAGATTACTTCTAGATTTTCCTTTTTAGAAATAAATAAACATGTAGCCACACTCAAATAAGAAATGATTAAAAAAATATTGATTATTTGGTGTGGGAGTAGAGTCCAGTTGGGGGCATTTTCCAAATAATGGCTATGAAAACAGGTTCTAGAGTCAAACTGACTAGCATTAAATTCAGCTCCATCATTCATTAACTATGTGGCATTGAATAAGAAACTTAACGGCTCTAAGCCTAATCATATTAATAGAGTAGACATATTAATAGAGCCTACTTCATGGGTTATGTGAGAAATGATTTAGATTATTGATGTAAAGTGCTTCACACAGTGCTAGCACATAGTAGGTGCTCAACGAATGTCAGTGAAAAAACCTCAGGTGGTCATTGGGTAATATGGTATAATTTTAAAAATACATTTCATGAAATGAAAATCAAAACTACAATGAGGTACCACCTCACACCAGTCAGAATGGCTATCATTAAAATGTCTACATATAACAAATGCTGGAGAAGGTATGGAGAAAAGGGAACCTTCCTACACTGTTGGTGGGAATGTAAGTTGGTGCAGCCACTATGGAAAACAGTATGGAGGTTCCTCAGAAAACTAAAAATAGAATTATCATATGATCCAGCAATCTCACTCCTGAGCATATATATATAGACAAAACTATAATTCAAAAAGACACATGCACCCCAATGTTCACAGCAGCACTATTCACAGTAGCCAAGATGTGGAAACAACCTAAATGTCCATTGAGATGAATGGATAAAGAAGATGTGGTACATATATACAATGGACTACTACTCAGCCATAAAAAATAACAAAATAATGCCATGTGCAGCAACATGGATGCAACTGGAGCTTACCATACTAAGTGAAGTAAGTCAGAAAGAGAAAGACATATGATGTCACTTATATGTGGAATCTAAAATACAGCACAAAGGAACCTATCTACGAAACAGGAGCAGACTCAGAGACATAGAGAACAGACCTGTGGTTGCCAAGAGCAGGGGATTAGGGGAGGGATGGACTGGGAGTTTGGGGCTAGTAGATGCAAACTATTACATATAGAATGGATAAACAACAAGGTCCTATTGTATATCCTGAGATGAACCATAATGGAAAAAAATATAAAAAAGAATGTATATATGTGTATAACTGAGTCACTTTGCTGTAGAGCAGAAATTAACACAACATTGTAAATCAAGTATACTTCAAGAAAAAATAAATTAAAAAACACATTTCATGAAATTTCATGATTTCAGAATATCAAATCTGCAGTTTAAAGAAACATAAATTTATATTAAACAAAGTACTGAACATAAAATATACTTTTTAAGATTCAAATCATATAAATGAAAAATTTTACCATTTTAACTTGAGTGCATATCACTTTACAATGTGACCTCTAATAACACTGACAAAGTATATTCATTTGATTTTGATACATGCCAAATGCTTTATTACCATTGCTTGATTTTTTTTTTTTTTACAAAAAGCAAAACAATGGAAAACCAGTAAGTCATAATGGGTTGAAGAAATTAGTTTCAAAAACAATTCGGTTTTATAATATTTATAAGGTATTTAATGCTACTTAAAGCAAATTCGCACCCCCAAGCTTTATTTTTAAAGTTTATTCTTGTGGGAGCCAGCATAGAGAAATGGAAAGAACCCAAATTTTGCAGTCAAATAAACCTGAGTTCAAACACAGTTTCCATCTCTTACTAATACTATAGAAATGGTTGTATAGTGTGGTTGATTAGCATTAAAACTATTTTGCAGGAACTGAGAAATGCTGAACCAAATTCTTTATTTTGTATTCATAAATAATTATAATTCTGTGTTAACATTTTAATTTTTTTAGCAGTACACTCATTCTAAACTATTTAAGAAATATTTACCACACTGAGAGATAATTAAAAAGGTTGCTGTTCTCATTTAAAAATATTTTCCCATTCTTAAATACTGTGTACCATTCTGGTTACTGAACCGTAAGAGGGAAATAATAGCTGGGAAAGGTAGACAGAAGGACAGCCGCAGTAATTCAAGGAAATAGAGGAAGGATTTTCACACCAAAAACTTTTCAAAGAAAAGTCTTTTGCAAGGAACACAGAATTCTTAGAGACGAAGTGTTACAAAATCAAAGAATGTAGAGGTTGTACCTCAGTGGTGTGATATTTAGATGGGATCTGGCCACAAGGCCCAGAAATGCTAGAGTCCTGCCATTGATCAGCTACCCCTCTCTGTGAGCTTGTTGAGGAAAGGAAACGGACTGAGGAGGCAGGCAACATAAAGAAATTCTACATTTCTAGGTGGTACCTAGGTCTTAAGGCTACAAACTCCCCTTTAGAGATCTGCAAATAAACTAGGATACACCTATGAAGAGCTCCTTTTGTCTAAGTTAGGGTAGGTCCAGTGGACAAAAATCAGATCAGACAGAAAGCATATAAAGCCTGCTTTACCACTTCCATTTCCAGGCTCAAAGCCAACTCTACCCCTGGAAAGAGTAATCTAGACTGTTGCAGATGTGAAAAGCCAGAAGGAGGATGTGAGAGTCTTCACCAGTGCCTACAGCAAAATGGCTGGCATCTGAATTTGCTTTTTGGGGTCCCCATATAGTTGAGTATCTAGTTTCTTAGTAGGAAGAGGAGGTATCCAAAGTACTGTAATATTTTTCTTATCATTTTATTCATCTCTCTTGTCATCTCTTGTTATGGATTACACACGTCTCTTTTTCCATTAGATATAGAACCCTTGAGGATGAAGACTTTCTTATATCTTTGTATCCCCATAACTCAGCAGGATACTGAACCTACGGCATATGCCAGTAAACGTTTTTTAAGTGACTAAATGAGTATTCAGGAAGCTACTGAGTAGGGAAAAAGGTACTACAGATACATTCTTGAGAGGCAGATAAGGCTTGTATGGAGAGCATTCTAACATATATGGAACAATTAAGCCGCAATAAATGACCCACAGAATTGGGTACTGAACCATGTCCTCCAGAGTATAAATAAGTACAAATTTATAGTAGGAACACATTAAAGTACTGTAGCTCATTTGGGGGTAAGGCATGGTCAAGATAGGATAGGATTTGTTGAAGCCTTTAGAATGGTTAGAATCTGGTTGGAATCCTTGCTGGGAAAAAACAAAAAAATCCTGAGACAACTTTTAGGTGGATTCTGACATAGACTCCTTAAGGCCTTTGCAGAAGCCTGGTTTCTTTCGCCTAAGGTTAAGAGACTCCTTGGTTTAGTGGGGTGGACTGGGCTTTCTCAAGGTCTTTGCTCTACTTATACACAATGTAATAAATCAATGCTGCCGCTGTCTGGTATCTGACAACAGGAGCAGCTTTCAGTTACCTGCATTTGCATTGCTTCGGTTGGTGAGTTTTTCGTCTCCTTCCCCCGGTTCTCTGTTTCTTGTCACCACCACCTTCTGGATTTCTCTTAGCACCCTTTGGACTATCTATGGGATAAAGGCAGAGTGCTTTCCCCCTGAGGTGCGAGTATAGTTGTGGTAGGAGTTGGGGATGAGGTCGCGGAAGCGTTTCCCTTTGCACTAAGGCTTTTCTTTCACAGTAGTTGCTAGTCTCTTCCCAGCCGCCCTAACTGACTTAAAGGGGAAATGGACCACGGTCAAATTACCCCTAACGCCTTCCAATGCGTTTTCTAGAGCTTTTCTGAATCGCGATGCAATGCAATAAAGCGAGCAGCGGGCCTCGGCCCCGCCTTCTGCTGGAGGACGCCAAGAGCGCGGGGCGGAGCGAGTGGGGAAGGCTTGCGGCTCGGTGCGCATGCTCCCAGGGCTCGGCCAGGGAAAAGCGCTTGCACCTCTCGCCCAGAGACTTACAGGTGGAAAGAAAAGGGCGGAGCCAGCTCCGGAAGCAGAGGGGCGGGCGCCTACTATTTAATCTCCTTCCTTGGAGGAGCACTTCCGCTCTCGGCTGGTGAACGGATGAACTTGTGGGATGTCTTTTCTGTGCTCATACTCCTTTTCAGTTTTCCACGCGGCTAGAAATCGACCTGGGAGTATTGTGACCCCCAGTGAGCGGGTGGGGCGATAGCCCCTGCGCTAGCACCTTCATTTACAGTTCTTCCCTGGCCTCCTGAAATTGTTGACGGCTTCTTTTTGCTCCACATCTCTTCTAGCCTCCCTGTTTTTAATCCCTTTGCAGCTGCCCACCCTTCCCCCAACGCCATTATGTATGCTCGGGCTCCCCGTGTGCTTAGATTGGCTGAAGGTGGCAACATTGAGGATCCTGTGGGTCCTGGATCCTACCAGGTACCTTTCCTGAAGCAGCAGGCAACAGGTAAGGTGTAGAGAAAGGCAAGCCTTCTGTAACAGGCTCCTCACGTTCAGCCTGCTCCGCTTCTGTGTGACTGAGTTAAACACTATAGTACCACTTCATAAGTATAAACATGAAGTAGGCAGGGAAAATACTATCCTTATTTTACAGATAATAACTGGTAAAATAATTTGTCGCATTTCACAAGGCCAGTAAGCGTATGGCGAAGACTTTTGATTTTATAGTAGTTGTCCACATCATATTTTAAATGGTGCAGATTAGATCTAGGATTTTTATTTCCTGGCCCCGTTGACTATGTGAGTCTCCAAATCTCCTGTGTACTTCTTACCGCTTTCTGTCTCTTTTCTTTGTAATCCTGCCTGCCTCACACACCTTTCCTACCTAACCAGAGAAACATTAATTTACTGAGATATAACTTTATATTTCTGTTTTGGAATACCTTTTAAAGATAGTCCCATGTATTTTTTCAGGTAGATGCTTCCTATCTTACCATACCGATCTTTTTCAATATACTTAACGAGAGAGCCTGTTTATCCCACATTCTGTAAAGAAAAGCTGTACTCTTTGAGAGGTGGGGTGGGAATGGATAATTTAACTAATTATTTGCTCTCATTTGTTAGCAATTAGTGGCTAGGGGGTGACTTTTAATAAATACTTCTAGTTTGCTTTCTGCTTTTTCTAATCTGATGATTTTTGTGGGGCTTAATACCATCCAAATTACACCTTTTCCCTTGTTAGCCTGCATTTCCCCTATTGTCACACTATTCCTGTATTTTTAAACAAATGCCAAGAGCCACTATTCTGTTAACATGTTTGATGAGATTAGGGTATTAGGTTGATTTAAGTTTCTTTGGAGTACAAATTTGTCATTTGTCATTGTTTTAATCTTGAATTTTACTGCTTTTCAGCTTCTGCTATTGATATCAGTGTTCTTGGCGCTTATTATGTGTCTTTATTTAATGCAGCTGAGTCCTTATAAGCATTAACTCCCTACCAATTTATTAGCCACCGACGACCACCGAAAATGCTTACATTTAGGATACTTTTCAATCCTTATTTTATTTTGACACAACTGACCATTGTCTTTTTAGAGATATTTCTTCCCTTGGTGTCTGTAACATCATTTTTTCCTGGTTCTTTTTCCAACTATTGTCTTGGAACAGTGCCTGATACATGGTTGGGACCTAGTAAACATTTGTTAACTGCTGAATCAGGTATCATTTTTCCCCTCTTCAACCAACCCTCCATAGTCTTCTTTAAAGGTTTTTATTTTTCTAAATACCTTTTAAACGTTTATATACTGTACTTCCCATGCTTTGCTTGTTGCTTTTCTCATGTTTACTTTTTCATTCAAATCCATAGCTTCAACTGCTATCTATATTCTGATTCTCATGACTCCTTAACAGTCTTTAGAGATACAGGTGATTCATATCTCTAAATGAGCTTTCTCCTGATCATCAGGCCTTTGCATTGCCAATTACTTTTTTTGGACAAACATCTCTACCTGGGTGGTCTCTGGCATCTGAAATTCCAGGTGTCTGAACCTATCATGTTCCCAACCATCACAGACCCCTTTTAAAAAAAATGCCCTGTCAATTGCTTTTAAACTTTTAGCTTTGGAATTATTTTAGACTCTTTTTTTCCTCTGACTGATCACTCCCATTGATCATTAGAACCTATTGATTTTCTCTTCTCATTCTCTCTCAGACTGGTTCCCTTTCTTCATTTAACTGCCCTTGACTTAGCTTGGGATTTGTTATTTTTATTCTGAAATAAACCAATAAAATATTACTGGTTTCTCTGTTTCAGTCTCTAACAACTTCTGTCTTACGGCTAATGTAACCTTCCTAAGATATAATTATGTTATTTGTTTAAAAAATTCCTTTTAACACTAAGGTTAAAATCTGAACTCCTTTGAGCCTCGGGTAAAGTGAAGTTGTTCTTTGACTCCACTCTGTCTCAGGTTTTTCTTCTTTGACTCCTAATGACTCAAAGCACTTTGATACTATATTGTAATTATCTGTTAACTTATCTGGCTGCCACATTAAAATGTGAGATTATTGAGGGCAGTAACCAAGATCTCGACTGTGTTAGTCTCAGTTTTTAGCTCAATACCTTAACACGTATGTAAAATAAATAAACAGTAATTCTTGAAAGAAAGTTTAAAAAAATCTAATGAGTTACACATAGCAGAATTAAAAACTCATAATCTGACTTGTGTGAAGTTTGCTTAGAGATCAGTAACTGGGGTTTGCAAGGACCTTCTTTTACTGTTTTATAGAATTGTGCCTTGTTGACCTATGAAGGAAACTAGGAAATTCCATATTTGGGAACTTTGAGCAGCTGCATCCTATAGAACCCTGTTTTAGTAATACTCAGCACTGACCTGCTGATAATAATAATCAGTAGAGGTTACAGGTGTTTCTTTAGTCATTTGTCTACAGGATTCCCTGGCAAGATAATTTAAAAGTAGCTGTTACCTCTTTCCTAGGTACATTCTGCTCTACACCTCTTTGAGATCAGTAACACTGGACTATACAGAAGTATACACACCTATTTAAGGGTCAGGGAAATTTTGTGGAGTGTGATGTAGGAAAAGCGATGTTGGGACTTTATGTAATTTACTTGTTACCTTGAATTACACAAGAGGAGAAGATCTTAGTCTTAGAACTTCAAAAGAAAGGTGCAGATATCTTTATTCTCAACCTTTCTCTTCTAATTATCATTTTCCTCTTACTATAGGCTGCTTGGTCAGTCCTCCAGTGTATTGTCTTCATATTTTCCTCAGAAAATTCTTTCCACATTAATTTTCAAACTTCATTCCTTGACTTTTGTCCAGTTGATCAGGGATTTCCACCCAGGATTTGCAGCCCGGAAGGAATAGGACTCAGCTGCTCTGATTTCATGAGTGGGAGAGATAATGGATATTCTGATTCCAGATTAGTGAGAGCTGCTCCTGATTTTCTTGCAAATTATCTGAGAAGCAAGCAAATCTTATCTCATTAAAGCAAATCTTTCCCATAAACGACCAGCCTAGTAAAATATGATAAAAACATAGTCCTTTTAATAATGTGACTGCTCCTGGCATTATTGTGCTAAGGAGTATTTCATTGCTTTTTGAGCTTGATTTACATAACAAATGGTACCCCATATTAGCATATATTAGTTATCTGTACTGGTTCTATATTAGTTATCTAGGCTGGGTGACAGTGGTTCTTAATATATTCTTTGCTAAATTTCTTCTTTGATGGGAAAGCAGTTTTATCTGCCACAGAAGCATGAGCTGTCCATGGTCTTGTACTCCTGCCTATGTGCTTATGCCGGCAATAATGGTTTTATCTTATTAGCCATTCAGAATTTAGGGAGACCATTTCAGGGAATTCTATCTTTATTTAAGTTTAAATAAAAATATGTATGTGATTGCTATATAAATGTTGATGTCCCTGAAGATGAGTATAGGTTTCAAAGATCTAGCTATTGCTTTTATGTGAAGAGTGCCCTGCTTGCTTTGTACTGTAGTTGTGGCTGCAGAACTTGTCCTTTATCCCACGCCACCCACCTTCTTTCTCAAAAAATAGACTGACTTTTATTGCTCCATGCCAGTCTGATTTATCTTCTGCTGTTGGTGCCACAAACTTAATATATCTCAAATTGAACTTACTTCGTTCTTCTCGAATCTTATCTTCTCCTATATTCTTCATTTCTTCTTTCTACCTGACAGTTTGATTTATCATTTATTGTTGGAACTTAACATGTCAGTATAGTCATATGTCCCAAATCAAACTTTTAATTTTTCACTCCACCAACCCTAATGTGCCAGAATCGTCTTCTCCTATATTTTGTATCTTAATTATTAGCAGCACTGTTTGTAATGTAATTGTTTGTTTATTTGTTTGGCTTCCCCACTATTTGAGGCGAGGGTTTTAGCTTATTCATTATTGTACCCTAACTGCCTCTCTCTGACACGTAATAAAGCATTCAGTATTGCTGAATGAATGACTAAAGGTGTAGTTTAGAATATCACCTATTAATTCTATATTTATTGTTTAATATGCACGACAGCATGACAGGGAGACCAACCATCCTGGTTTATCTGGGAATGTCCTGATTTTAGCACTACAAGTCCTGTGTCCTGGGCAAACTAAGACAGTTTGTCACCCTAACTGTACACAGTAGGCATATAGTTATGAATACAACAGAAAAGTCCCTTCTCTTATGGAGCTTATTAGTATAAACATTTAAATTTTCTTGCGGTTTTACTTGAGCTCAATATTTCATACAAACTTTTAATCTATTGATGAAAGATTCTTTTGTGATTAATATTGGGAAACTTCAATGAAGATTTTATGAGTACTGGCTTTCTTGAAAACATGGGGCTATTGTGTAGGGTTTTTTTCCCCCATTTTTATATGAATTTCAGTATTTTGCAATTCATTTTATGTTTCTTTAAATAGATTCAGTTAGAATCTCTGCCATGTTCTGATGACAGCTGCCTCAGAACTAGCCTGAGCTTAGCTTTCTTAGTTTTCATATCTATCTCACATTACCTAAATGAACATAAATTTTAAAAAATATACCTTTAATTGTGAGATGAAATACTGATGCAGAAAACTGCATAAAATTTAAATAACTTAAAAAGTGAATACTCAAGTAAAGAAATATAACATTGCAAAATTTTATTTTCCAATCATAACCCTTTCCCTCTTCCCTACAGGTAAGCACTATTCTAATTTTTATGGCAATTAATTCCTTGCTTTTCTTTATGGATTATTAAATCATATTGATGAAATGACCCCTTTAACATAATGAAATGTCTCTCTTATTCCTGGTATTCTTTGTTCTAAAATCTGCTTTGTCTGATTTTAATTCAGTCACTCCAGCTTTTTTTGATACATGGATGCGTGGTATATCTTCTTTCATCCCTTTATTTTTAACCTCTGTGTCTTTATGTTTTAAGAGGGTTTCCTATAGACACCATAAAGTTGGGTCTTGCTTTTGTATCTAATCTGACAATCTCTTTTAGTTGGGGCATTTAGAACTTTTCCATTTAATTTCACTATCAATATTGTTGTGTTTAAATTTACTCTCTTGCTATTTGTTATGTATTTATCTCATCTGTTCTTTGTTTCTCTTCTTCTTTTGCTAACACAGTTGAAAGATTTGAGTTTTTAAAAAAATGGTTCTGTTTTTATCTCCACTATTGGTTTACTAGCTGTACCTCTTTCTTTTATTACTTAGTGGTTGCTCTAGGGTTTACAATATACATCTCTAACTTACCACAATCTACCTTCAAATAATATTGTACCACTTCATGTATAGTATATGAGCCATACAACAGTGTGCTTCTATTTTCCCCATCTCATTCTTTGTGCTATTGTGGCCATATATTTTATTTCTACATATGCTGTAATGCCACAATAAATTGAAATTATTTTTGCTTAAAACAGTCAATTTTTTTAAAGTGATTAAGAATTGAGAAAAAATGTCTTTTATTAACCCACATAAAATTAGTTGTTAATCCCATTCAGTATACTTTTCATTTCAGAAGTTTGATTTGGGTCTTTTTTATATCTTTATCTCCTCATCATGTTCATCTTTCTTCTACCTTATTGAACATATGAAGAATATTTATAATAGATACTTTAATGTTTTTTGGGCTAATTCCATCTTCTCATTCCTAAATGTGTTTCTTTTCATTGACTTTTCTCCAGTTTATAGGACATATTTTCCTGCTGCTTGGTAGAACACTCTCTGGTTGTTTTCACTATTCACTTTATATAATCTATAGCTTGGTTTCTGTGTACTTATATGTGTGTTTTGATTGAAATCTGTATCTTGTTCTTTGGTTGTTTACCCCGATTTGGAACATTTCAACTGCTGTCCTGGGTTTCTTGAAACTTGGCTTCCTTTTAAGGACTTCTGTTATGGTCCTTGTGTTGTTTTGTTTGTTTGTTTTTGCTTTGGGATAGCAAATTCAAACCATCGGTCACTAAATTAACACCCAGAGTTTTAACATCATTCATGAAGCTTTTTCTAATCACCTCAGTGTGGTTGAGAACGTCTCCTCTTTTTGACCCTCTGGGCATTTTTTAGCACTTCAGATATTTTTCCATGTTTAAAATTATTTTAGTACTTTTCTTAATGCTTCAGTAGGTTGTTGCTTTTTAAGGGTAAGGTCTGTATTTGACTCACCTCTTTTGTGCTTTAATACCGAACACAAATAAATAACTTTTGATTTCAGTTGCGTTTTAATACATGAAGGCCTCAAAAGAAACATTATTTCTGGTTTTAAAAATATATTATTAGTCCAGATTAGCAAGCTTTTAAACTGTACTAATTATCACCATAAATCTTCATAGTGTACATTGTCCTTAGTTGTACAAGATTCTCACAAGTTTTGAGTCCTCAGTTTCATTCTTTTATTACCTGTTGAATATAGCTGCTCTATTTTCTCTCATTTTTTCTTTAGTATCTATGTTGATTAAACTATGCTCATTTTCTTGCTATATTTCTTGAAAATTTTTATCAGTCTTTCAGCAGACTAAATCTGTCTACTAAGTTTACTTACTGAGTACGTCTCTGCTTGTGTCTTGGATTTATAAACCTTTGTTTGGGGTCAGGCAATCAAGAAATATTTACTGAGTGCCAACTATGTACCAAAGTGGGGAAACATATTAATTACTTGCTGTAAGCTCACTTTAAATTATTTCTGTCTAGGCTCTGCCTACAAATTCATATATGCTATTCTCTATAATTAATATGTTTTTCCAATATATAAAACTGTGATCTTCTGAGGATGAAAATACTTTATCAGTTAAATAGAACTTCCATTTTCATCTCAACCAAATATGCTTAGAAGAAAAGAGACTTGTTTTATTTTCTTTAGATATTTTTTTCTGGTGTAGATAGTTTTTGCAGGGAATTAGGGATATCACAAACTGGATGTTGGAGAAGCATTCGCTAAGGTTGGGGCTACATTTTGGAAAGTCTTGACATCATGTAAATAATTTTTTAAAGTAGTGAATGGAGGCGAGGCCATTCAATACTTTCCTGTTTTAATTTAGTAACCAGTCTCATAAATATCACTGAAACTACTTAATAGTTGTCTCTAATGATAAAAAAAGTGAAATTCTGCCAGTGATAGTATGTTTATGACAAAATTATGTATTGGGCATGTGTGCAGTCAACTCTAGCATTTATTTATTTATTTAAAACCTACAGAGGATCAATATATTCTTTTTTTTTGATAGAAGTTGCAGACTCTATTTATTTTTATTTTTTAATGAATATATGAGCTTCCCTTCATTTTTTCCTTGTTGGTTATCTATTTTAAATATATCTATTATAAATATATTCTTAATAAGTAATTTTTCATATTACTAAATTATTTAAATGCCAGTATTTTATTTGATGTATTTTATACTGGTATTTCTAATATATGTTACTCCTTTCTGTTTTTACTTAAATTATAAAATGTTTTCCATTAAAGGAAATTTTGAAAAAAGATAAGCACCTTAAAACTTCTGACTCTAACATTGATAATTCTGTTAATTTTTGCATAGCTCTTTTCAGTATCAAATCATATATGTATATGATTTTATACACTTACATATACTTTTACATAACTTACATAGCTATAGTAATAAATTCAATTTTATATTTTATATTTTAAATTTCCATTTAGCATCTTATCAGACATTTTCCTTGCTACATGGTCTGCAAAATTAGGGTATTTATACAGGGCACCGGTAAGATGAAGGTAAGTCAGGAGCTGGAAAGGAATGAAGCCAGAAAATGTTACAGGAAGTATAAAGTTCGTTTTTACCTGACAGATACTATGATAGCATAGCACAAGTAACCACTTTGAACTGCTGATTGTTGATGTGACTGTAAGAATGAATGCCTGTTTTTGGAATCACTAATGCTTGCTATACTAAGCAAGATAAATAACTGAGCCAGGTGAGAGATTCCTTATCTCTAAAAGTGGCTTTAACAGTAGTTTAGTTTATATTATGGTTTATGTTACTATTTAATAGTAGTTTGGTTAAATCTTGGTTTATATTATGAGGTAAGACTTGAATTCACTCTTTTAAATTACATTTACAGACAAACATTTTTGGTTTATATTATAAAACTCATAAAGTCAATATTGAATAGTTGTCTTTTAGTAAATTTTAATATTTGTTTATTCATTCCTTTTCTTGCCTTTGAGTAAATAATATAATTTTTTTTTACAGAAAATATCCAGGGCACTTACAGTTTCCAGAAGTGTTGATGTTCCTTCAATTCCTTCTTGTGGACGGCCATATGGTTATCATATTAATGAGGATGGCAGTATCACAAAACGTTTTCCACCTGCTATTGACAGTACACTAGGTCCAGCATACTATAAACCTCAATTTGTAAGTATGATACATTTCACATTGACAGTTGGAAGACTGTTTATGATTATGCATGTTCTAGTTAATGTAATACTAACTGCAGTAACAGATAGACCCCCAAATCTCAGTGGCTTAATGCAACAGAAATTCTTTTTTTCCTCATTCATATGGACATTTCTTGTTGATAAGAGATATTCCTCCATGTAGAGATTCAGGGACACAGGCTTATTCCATTCATGTTACTGTCATCTCCAAAGGCCTTGGTGTCATCTGTATCCAGCTGGCAGAAGGGGAAAGAGGGCAGAGAACTGGTAGTGGGGGTTTTTTGTAGGCTAGGCCTGGGAGTTAAATTTCAGGCACATGGACACACTTAACTGCCAAGGAACCTGGGAAATACAGTCTAACTGTATCCAGGAAAAAGAGGAAATAGTTTAATAGTTTAAGCTTAGGCTTAAGCACCTTATGAAGCCATTTGGTTTTTGGCAATAGGTATACTGGGGTATTTTGGAGTCTTAGATACTTTTAATTGTTAAGTTTTTATTCCTAAAATATTTTTATTATAATTTATATAATTGCACATAGACTTGAACAAACTTAAAAACAGATAACCATGTACCCACCATCTCATATAACACATATTAAAATTTTATTACACTCGAATTAGCTATATTTTAAAATATATTATTACAATGATTACCCTACCCAATTTCCCTCCCTCCATTCTTTTCCCTTTGCCAAAGTAAACAGTAAATCTTTACTACATATAAATAACAATATGTATTGTTGTATGCATTAAAACATTTAAGTAAATGTTATCATCTGGCATGCAGGTTGCTTGCTATTTCATTTAATGTTATATTTTCTAGATTTAGCTATATCAATATACTAGATCTAATCCATTCATTGTTTCCGATTAGTGAGTTTCTTTTTAAAAAAGTAATTTTAAATTTTGAAATAATTTCAGATTGATAGAAAAGTTACAAGAATAATACAAATAATTCCCATATACCTTTCACTTAGATCCTGCAGTTAACACTTTATCACATTTGCTTTATCATTTCCCCTCTATATTTATATTCTTATTTTAATTAAGCAATTTCAGAGTACATTTAAGACATGATGCCCCTTTACTCCTAAATACTTTTAATGTAAAATTTCTAAGAACAGGAATTCTCTTTTACAACCACAGTGTAATTATCAAAATCAGAAAAATTTCATTCATATAATCCTATTATCTAATCTGTAGATATTTTAAAAATATTACTAATTATCTCAATGATATTCTTTAAAAAATGAGTTTTGGTCAAGAGTCCCATCTGGTATTACAAGTTGCATTTAGTTGTTGTGTCTCTTTAGAGTCCTTTCATTGGGAACAGTTCTTCAGTCTTTCTTTGTCTTTTGTAACCTTGACTTTTGAAGAGTACAGGCTGTTTATTTGGTAGAATATGTCTCAGTTTTGGATTCGTGTATATTTTATCATGATTAGGATGAGTTTATATATTTTAGCAGGAATGCTACATAAGTGAAGCCTCCTTCTCAATGTATCACATAAAAAGGTGCAGGATGTTTACTTATCCCGTAGTTGGTGATGTTAACTTGAGGGGGTGTCTTTTGGTTTTATCTACTGTAAAGTTACTATTTTTAAAAATTTATAAATATTTTGGAGAGGTTACTTTAAGAATGAGTAGATATCCTATTCCTTATCAAACTCTCACCTATTAGTTTAACATCCATTGATGATGCCTGAATCAATTTTACTGTGATGTTTATCAAATGGTGGTTTTCTAATGTCATATTTTCTTTAACATTTTTTTGTTGGCGCTTTACTTACTATAAAGAACAGCTTTATATTCTTTTCCATTTATGTATTTATATCAGTATGGGTTCACGAATTCCTGTTTTACTGAAAAGGTTGTAATTCACTAATCTCACTATTTATTTTGAGGTTAAAATGATCTAATATTTGACCCTTGGGAGCCCTTTCAATCTGCTTGTTGTGTCTTTTTGACATATCTCCATCATTCTTTGAGCACTTCTTTATTTTATGGCACAATAAAATGTTGCAGGTTCATCTTATTTTTTCCGTTGCCACAGCCGTTGGAATCAGTCATTTCCTCAGGAGCTCTACTTTAATTTAGTGGAGAATGATATTTCAAAACAAGATCAGTACACTAGGTACATTTGGGGTATCATTCCTTCTAGGCCATCTCAATGGATAAAGTTAGAAATCTATACTTTTTCTTATCTGTCTATTAAAAACTTTAAGCTTATATTGATATCTCTAATTCCAGTTCAGTGCCACATGTTTATTCTTGTATTTCCTTTTCTGTGTTTGATCTCCCTTCTCCCACAGTGAGAAACCTGGTTCCCATTATCCTCAGTATATTTACTTATTTGCTTAATCTTGTAAAACACTGAACGTAGTTTCAGAATTGCTAACCCATCACTTCAAAAACCAGACTTGAGAAGGTACAAAGCTCTTACCTCTATGTGACCTTTGGGAAGTGAAAGCTAAGACAGAATTGTAAACTGCCTACTTGAGTGTTGAAGGTGTGTCTCAACACATGCACAGTGCACCTCTGCAAAGGTTGGAGACCTACTCGTTCAAAGCATTAAGAAAACCTCTGTCCAACGATTATCTGACCAGTCAGCTAGCCAGACCGAGACTTTAGTGGACACACATGACAGAGAATACAGAATTTAGAGAATTAGTCTGGAAATCACTAAACAAAAAAACCCCACAATAAACCTGTGGGTCAGGAAGGAGATTCTGATTTTCAGAGTTGCCATATTATATTATCTAAGATGTCTGGTTTTCAACAAAAAATTATGAGACATGCAAAAACAACAACAGCAACAGAAATATGGCCCATACATAGGAAAAGAAGCAATCATTAGAAACTGTTCTTGAGGAAGCCAGGATGTTGGACTTATTAGACAAAGTCTTTAGATCAACTATTTTAAATATATTCAAGTAAAGAAAGGAAGGTATGTCTAAATAATTAAAGGGAAATATAAAAACAATGTCTCACCAAACAGACAGTATCAATAAAGATAGAAATTATAAAAAAACAGCCATGTAGAAATTCTGGAGTTGAGAAGTACAATCGTGGAAATGAAAAATTCGCTAGAGGGATTCACTAGTGGATTTGAATTGGCAAAAGAAAGAATTAACAAACTTGAAGAGGAGTCAATTGATATGCAACCTGATGAACAGGAAGAAAAAGTATGAAGAAAAATAAACATAACATCTGAGACTTGGGGGACACCATCAAGCATACCATCGTATGCATAATGAGGGTCAAAGAAGGAGAGAAGAAAAAGGGGGCAGAGAGAATAGTTGAAGAAATAATAACTTGAAAACATCCCAAATTTGATGAAAAACAATCTACACATACAAGAAGCTCACTGAATTGCAAATAGGATAAATTCAGAGAGATGCACACCTACATATATCACAGTCAAACTGTTGAAGCCAAAGACATTGAGAAATCTTGAAAGCAGCAAGAAAAGTGACAAGAAATCCCCAAGAAGATTAACAGCTGACTTATCAGAAACCATGGAGGCTGGAAGGCAGTGAGGTGATATATTCAAAGTACTGAAATAAAAAAGATTGCTAATCGAGAATTCTATAATCAGCAAAACTATTCTTTGGAAATGAAAACAAAATTAAGACATTCCCAGATAAACAGAAACTGATAGATTTTGTCTGTAGTACACCCTCTAAAAGAAATACTAGAGTTCCTCAGGATGAAATGAAAGTTCATTAGATAATAACTCACATTCTGTTTAAAGAATTAAAGTACAAAGGCAAAGGTAAATAGACAGGCTGGTATTTTACTTTTAGTTTGTAACTCCTCTTTTTTAATTTCTATTGATTGTAGAACACACTAGAGATAATACATTTTATCTTCAAATACAGGTATTTGAAGACCTGATAGACTGCTCCATACTATAAAACTTATGAATAACCAACTTACCTCTGATAAAATGGAGAGTAAAGATATTGTAAGTTATGGATATGTCTCCTGTTCACACCCTTAGAATTCCCATTTCTTTCTGGCTCTAGGGTCTTTTATCCCAGGAGTATTTTGCTCTCCCTGTTGATGCCATGCCTGGTTTTCCAGGCCTTGACTATCCTACCATCCTGTTAATAATATAAAAATAATTAGTTTTCATCCACAGACAGTGCCAGTATCTTAGGTATTTGAGTAAGATATGCTCAGAAGAATAATGGAGATAACTGTAAAAATTACATTGAAATTAATGGAAGTCCTATGGTCTAATATCAGTATATTCTGTCCAAGGTAAAGGACAATTATGAAAGGTAGTGTAATGGAACTGGACTGCTTGTGTTTATTTCTTGGCTTCACTACTTAATAGTTATTTGCCTTTGGCCAAGTTACTTAAGCTCTTTGTGCTAAGTTTTCTTATCTAAAATATCCTGGGAAAAACTTTGGTTTAATATATTGGAAGTAGTATTTCTTTTTCACAGTAGTCAACGATCCTTGGTCTCAGCTTAAACAGTTCTCTGTTATTCTTAACTTAAATCCCAAAATGTTATTCTTGCTTTAAAATTATATTTTTTGTATATGCTATTTCTTTGTTTCAGAATAATGTATCATCCATTAAAAGGCCAGAATAATGCCTCCAAGCTTCCCTAGGTGTGCAAAACTTTTTTCATGTATGAATAAACATTACTTTAACATATAAAATTTGATTTCTTTCTGGCTACATTATTATTCATAGAAGAGAGAAATAACAATAAGAAAATTTATTCTCCAATTTTAATAGGTCCAATTTGATGACGTATTTTAGTAATTACTGATTTGATCCAACTTGTATTTATTAGAATAAAAATCTAGATCAAATTTAAGAAAACATGTTTGTAAAAACATAGATTTACATATAACTTAAAGACATAGTGGTTAATATTCAAGAGGATTCAACAAATCTTAATTTGAATTGAATTGTGATATTTTCTGAAATCTCCATCTTGAATTTGAGAGAAAAACTAGAGGTAGGGTAGCAAAGGTCAGTAGCTGAAGCCTTAATTTTCTTGTTTTTTCCTGCAGGGGGAAAAAAACACAGGTGCCTCACAAACTATTAAGAAATTGATACTCTAGTAATGTTAATTCAAGTATTATCCAAATTTCTGGTAATTCTATGTATCTCTTTAGCTGCTTTTTGAGATAATACGGTATGTGGGCTCAGTTTCCAGATGTGAACATTAATAGAAAATTGAGAAAATAATCCAACAGATAGGTAATTATTGTGATTATTCCCTGAACTGTTGAAATAACATCTGCTGAAGGTATCTTATGTAGCTTAAATATAGAAGCAACTCTGAAATTACAAGTTGTATAAGACTCTAGCCAACAAATGGTAATTTTTAGCTATATTTAATCTGTAAAGAGAAATCCTCTGTATAAATTATTTTGTATAACATTTTGAATTAGAAAATTTAGCTTCTCTCTCTATCTTTTTCAAAAGAAGAGCTCAGGTAACCATTAGAAGTCTGCTTTTCAGAGGTGGATTTCACAAGCACAGTTCGTGGTTGGAATTATGACACTGACATATTTGCTAATGATAACATGCTGGGAACTACCTGTGTGCTGCCACACTGGAATGCAGTCCATTAGTGTTTTGAACTGCCACACTTTGGGACTTTTAGTTCTTCACAAATTCTGTTTCCACACTTAATTATGGAAAAGACATGAGAAGAAAGTTGCATAGCCCCTTCTTCATTGATTTCACTGTCAGTGAAAGTAGCAGTTAGCAATTCTTCAAGTTATATTACATTATTCACTTAAAATAATGCACCTCTGTGTTAAGTTTGCTTCAATTAAGTCATATTTTATTTGCTAAAGATTTTCCAAGCTTGATGATGACCTTGAAGATGGTATTGTCAACACTTCTTGTTTGTTTGTTTTTAATATCACATCCTTTTAATTTATTTTTATTTTTTGAATTTTACACAGCAGGTTCTTATTAGTTATCTGTTTTATACGTATTGGTGTATATATGTCAATCCCAATCTCCCAATTCATCCCACCACCACCACCCCAGCTGCCCCCGCTTTCCCCCCTTGGTGTCTATACGTTTGTTCTCTACATCTGTTGTCAATACTTCTTGACATAAGGAGAGTGTGATTTAGGGTTGAGTACATCAATTTGTTCCTTATTTTCTATCTGTATTTTTAAAAGGCTTTTAAATTAAATTTCCAATTGAACATTTACCTGAGAACTGTAGAGGTTAGTGAGTTAAGTAGTTCACATGGTTTAAATGAAATGAATTTCAGCGTATACACAGGAAAAGGATTTTGCTGGTGTCTTGAATGGTGTGTGTTTATGTAGGTGTGTGTGCATAGTCTTTCCTTCTGCTGGATTACCTTAAGAACTGTTAAACAGTTGACCTTCAAAATCACAATAATTAACCTGAGGAAAGCTTCTTAGACATAAGTCTACTTGGACATAATTTCTCCTGAAATGCTGTGTAGAAGAATTACTATAAAATTGTAACTTATACTTTGTAGGGTATAAAAATATAATGTTAAAGATGATTTGTCAGAATGCTCTGTCTTAAAATACTGATTTTACTTTTGCAAATCTATAGGCTATAGTAAATCAATATATTAGATATGCTCCTGCCTGAAATATAGAAAATATCTGGCATATCTAACATGGCTATATTTATTACATAAGAAGAGAGTTCTACATTTATTTCACTACTTACTAAGCCTAAAATCTTCACGATTATGAAACTTTGTTTCATTTCTAAGTAAAAATAAAGTATGAGTGAAAAAGTTTTCTCTTTCTGCCATCAAAACTGTGTATGTACTTTTAAAATCCATGCCTCTATTAAGTAATTTCATTTGAAAGATGGTCTAGAACACTTCTCTTAGCAAAACAGTGTTGCATGGCTGATCATTCTTTCCTTTTCTGAAGCTCTGTGGGGTGCAGCAGTCTTCAGAGTTGCCATTGACCCAAAGGAATGGGCTGCTTTTCAACTACTCTAGTGGATGCCATGGTTTCTTCCAGGACTCCTCTACTACCATCTGCTGCTCTGCTGGACATGTCAGTCTGTGCTATTTTTCTGTGCTGTTCTGCTAGTTGTTATGGTGTTTGTCTCTGCACCCCCAGACCCAAAGCCTTTGGATGATCTGACTGCCTTATTTCCTTTTGTGTTACACTCAGAAGTGCTGAAGCAGTGTATACCCTATGCATTAGAGAGATTGGTAGGATAGCCCTTTCAATTTTTATTCATAGCTCTGTTCCTCCTAGGACTGACAGGGGTCTGGGCTTGGGGATCATATATCAGCTAGACAGCCTATTTATAACAGTAACAACAATAATAATAATATCAGTGTCTTACTTTGATTTGGTGCTTTATAGTGTTACAGCTTCATAGTGTGTTAAAGCTGATTAGTGAAGAGGGGAAATACCTCTCTGCTCTTTGTGTTGTAGTTCATTAGAAGGAATCTGCATATCAATAAGCTAAGCACATTAAGACCACTTACAGTGCTGGAAATACTCCTGGTGGGAATAAGGATTCATGCTTTTTATTTATGTAACAAGTTTTCCCAGGCTTTATTGGATTGTGGGTACTACAGAGAGTCACAATTATGTTAGTAACTCAAATATATGTATGTTGTCTCCTCCTGTTGATGTGGTAGACCTCCAGCCTTCTGCAAAGTTCCCCTTCACAGGGGCTTCTAGAAGGGCTGTCTCAACTATGCTTCTGAATAAGTCTGTTTCCACTGAGACAGCTTCTGTTCCCCCAGGCAGTTCAGTCTCTTGCCAGATGGTGCTCTCTGCTGGGCATTTCCACCCATATACTCCATCAGAGCGAAAGCTGCATGATAAGCTGAGGTGAAGCTGGGGGTGGGGGTGGGGGATAATGCTATTCTCTCTTTGTTTTATACTCTATTAGATAGAATGCTCTACAAGTAGCATTGATTTTTACCGGTGTTTTAATGAAATGTCTTTTAGATTTTTATCATAGCCCTTTGCACTCTACAGAATACAGATATAAATCCAGTGGGGGATTATCTGTTAGAAGGCAAATTCAGTCAACAGAAAATACTCAGTAGTTAGCATTGCCACTCTTTTGACAGTAAGATTTTCTAACTGGGTGTGGGTTACCATGATTAGCTGCTTCCCATAGGAATAGTTTTTGCGTTCACCTTCTGGTTGATTTGCTCTATTCACTAGACGTTCCAAAATATGTCTGAATCTTATTTGGACATAGCTAGTAACTCCCTGTTTCTGTACCCTCAGCTCCAACATCCTCCATCGCCCAAGCAAGGAACAAACAAGGAGATTTACTAAAATTGAAGCAGGAGAAACCTTTAGAAAAACTGTAATTCAGTTTCTCTTTGAGATTGCCGTCTATGATAAAAGAATCAACAAAGGTCCCATTTCACTTCACGCAAACGTCAAAGTTCTGTCAGAGATTGTGTTGGCCCCTGTTTAATTCTTTAAGGTCAGGTGGTGTAAAAGGGAAAGTTTAGTTTTATTGTGTTTGTATTTTATAATATTTGAGGGCTAGTTGTTAGTGTTAACTTCTAGGAAGTAAAGGATGTTTCCACATAGTAGGGAATTTTAGTGCTGTACCAGCTTATTTTTGGATTTTGTTGTGCCATCCCAGAGCTTTCTAGAGTGGTGCCTCTCTAACTAAGAAGTCTGTCCTTGTTAGGAGACAGTGGCAGTGCTTCCAACTTATTTCCAACCATCCATGGCAAGAATGGAGCGAGTTTTAGCATTCTTTCATCACTTCGTGTAATGGCACCGGTGCACATAAATCTGTAAGGTTATTAGTAGTTTTGAGAATTGCTCCCTACTCACTACCCATGAGTCCATCCTTACCTCTAGTTTCTGTCTTTCTGGGGATGTTAATAGAGTAACTGAGGTTCTTTTCACATGCAGTGAGATCTTTTTCTGGTTCTAGTCTCTGCTGTGCTATATTTTCCAGAAATTCCTTGAAGTGGAATGTGAATGATACCTTCTCTTAGTTTCTAGTACTAATAATTTACATCTATTTTATACGCTTCTTCTGAGATTCTGGTGGGAGGGGGGCAGATGTGGGTTTGATTCACCAATCTGAACTGGAATTACGCTTTCTAATCATTCAATTGCTATTTATTTCATTCATATTGTTTATAATGGTAATTGAGAGAGATTGGTTCCACTATTCAAGAATAGTAATGGTCACCTAGAACAACTGACATACTGTTTTATACAGTTAAACTATCAGTTTATGTTACTGGGATTTTATTCAATATATATATACATTAATTGGTTTAATAATCCATGCCTATTTGAAAGCTATATTTTTACAAATATGAATTAAAAGTAAGTGAAATAGACTAGTTACCTTTTACTATCAGTTAAAAAAGTAAGATTTTATAAATTTCTTAAATGATTGCTCAATTTAGAATGTATTAGGTTAACACAAGAATTCCTATGAGATGCTACTGTTCGTGTTTCATACTTTATTCTTTTTTTTTTCTTCTTTTTTTAAAGAAAATGTTGGGGGTCTGTGTTGGGTCTTCGTTAATGTGCGAAGGCTTTCTCTAGTTGTGGCAAGCGGGCGCCACTCTTTATCACGGTGCGTGGGTCTCTCACTATCGCGGCCTCTCTTGTTGCGGAGCACAGGCTCCAGACGCGCAGGCTCAGTAGTTGTGGCTCACGGGCCTAGTTGCTCCGCGGCATGTGGGATCCTCCCAGACCAGGGCTCGAACCCGTGTCCCCTGCATTAGCAGGCAGATTCTCAACCACTGCGCCACCAGGGAAGCCCCATACTTTATTACTTTATTCTTTTATTAGTTTCTAATGAAAGCAGGTGTTTTAACTTCGCTAAAGTGAACTCTTTAGTAAGTCATGCTTATTGTATGACTGTGAAGGAAGATGATTGCTGATTTCTCTTGTCACAGATGACTTCTTTGGCATTAAAGTACTGATCCTGACCTCAAACATTAACTATGAAATGATTTGGGGGTAGTGTTTAATTTTTGTTATATATTTGTTACTCTATGAAAACTTTACAAGAATGTCTTCTGCACTTACCAGGTAATTAGAAGTTATCTAGTATCTGTTGGTAATGTTTGAATTTTAATTTCTTAAAATTAATTTCTATTTAATTAAGTCATTTTTGTTAGGCTTTCCCATTCCCTAAATCAAGCAAGTCTGCCCTTCCTCCCCTTTTTAAATGATGAGGAGCTAATTGTCATTGCCCTTAAGATTTTAGATTGTTGAGTGTACTGCCTAGAGCAAGTTGTTCATATTGGTTGAGGATATGCTAAACTAGAGGCCCTTCTCTGGGAATCCTGGTTGACTCAGGAGTGGGATGGGGCACACAGTGATACTCTTGAGATGTATCAAGGAAGAGTCTAGCATTTACCAGTGGAAACTCCTTGACTAAGGCTACCCTCCCTTTAGACTTAAGTAAAGTTAAACATTGTTTCATGATTTATTTAAATTGTCTCTCATCTTCACTTTTTTTTGTGTGTGTGTGAGGATTTTTCCAATGTAACTTTGAAATACAAGGGGATACATTTTGGCAACTCTTTGGGAAGACTAGAGTTACCTATAAAGTCAGGGCCTGGTCCTGGACAGTATGATATAACCCAGTAAGTAAAAAAATAGTATATCTTTCCTGTAGTTTTTGACTATAAATATTCTAATAATTTAGACTAGGTTATGCTGTTATGAAAGGAAAAATCAGTATGAAAAATTTCAAGAAATATGATATTTTAGAGTAACCTATATGAAAACCATTGCTTGTCTGTCTGCCAGATCCTGTGCTACCTGTTTTACATGTATTAATTCATTTATCTTCACAAGTCTCTGTGTAGTTACTAGTGTTATGCCTGTTTTATCAGTGAAAAATGAAAGGGTCAGAGAGAATAAATAATGTGTTTAATATTATGCAGCTATTAAGTGGCAGAGCTTGACATTGACTGAGGCCTTTTCGGTTATACAGCCCATGTATCTAAGTACTAAAATATACTGTCTTTAATTACAAGATAGAGAAAAGATCAGAGAAAATATAAAAGAAGGTGACCCAGGACTCTGCCTCTCGTTCCTGGCTCTGGTGTCCATTCTTTTGACTACATGATGGATTTAGAAGGCATTCTCAGTATAAGTCAGAGCCATAACATTAGGTTGAAGGTAATATTTATGAAGTCTAACTAGGAAATACATTTCTTGTAAAATAATTCTTTCTGTCTTTATTTTCTCCTACTCTTACAGTAAGGTCTTAGACATGAGTCCATGGACGGCAAAACTGAGTAACAGATATCATGTTGTTCTCAGAATCTATTGCTGCTTTTCATGATTTAATTTTTAACAGGTTCCAGTTTATCTGCCTGATCCTTTCTCTCTTACAGAATGAGTTTTCTAGCAGGAAGTCCCACAGTGATTACCTATCCAATTAATTTGCTGGACAGATTCAGACACAGCTGTATACCAGCAGTGGACGTAGCTTAGGCTCTTACTTAAACTCCCCTACTGCTATTCATTCATTGAACAAACATTGTTTGAATTCTTGCTATGTCTTAGTACTAAACTTAGTAACTAAGAATAAAAATAATAAAACATGGCCCTTGTTTTGGGGAATTTATACCCTATTCTATTGTCCTTTTCATTTTTTCACTCTCCTAATTTGGGTGATATGCCATGTATTTTAATTTTTTTAGTAGTTACACTAGAAGTTTAACATGTATATACAGCTTAATGGGATCAAAATTTAATCTTTGTCATTCCAAATAAAACAGTCTGTCAAATGCTCTAACTCTACTTATCCCCTTGACATAATGCTTTTGTTAGTATTTTACTCTTACCTTTTTCTTCCATTTTGGCTGGTTTGCTTTCCTATCTGTCTGCCTGCTTGCCTGTCAGTATTATTGAGGTTTAATTAACATTAAGCAAAATTAACCCTTTTTAGGGTATGTGGTTCTGTGATGATTGTTTTCCATCCATTCCACTACACGTCTAACTGAGTACCTCAGGCATGACCAGCACTCTGTCTAATTCTATTGCTCTGATTTTGCTTGATAGTTTTATCCTGACAGTCCTTTTTACTTCTCCAGCCCTGTCCCACTCCCATTCTCCTCCTATTTTTTTTTTAATAAGTGTCTGCCTGACTTTATTTTTTATTTTTTATTTTTTTGGTCATACCGCACGGCTTGCAGGATCTTAGTTCCCCCACCAGGGATTGAACCCGGACCCACGCCAGTGAAAGCATGGAATCCTAACCACTGGACCCGCCAGGGAATTCCCTCTCCTCCCTTTTTTTAAATGTTACTTTCTCTTTGATCTTTGTTATTTCCATTGTTTCTTCTTTTCTTCTGTTTGTATTTTCACTTTTGCTGGTAGGAATGTATGCATATAGATTGCATTCCTAACTGCATCAGATATTTCATCATTTCTGTAATTTGCTCTTTGTTTTTGCTGCCTTCACTATCTTTTATTTGGACTTGTCTTGGTTCCTTCTGGTAGTTGATATTTTCTACCTTTTTCTTTTTCTACTTTTTGTTTATTGATTGAGTCATAATTATTGTGGATTTGATATGGTATAAAAATGGAAATACTTGGGTATTTCGAATGGAAAGTTGAGCTCATAGGTTTCTTTTTGGGAAAACACAGACCTAAACGATATGTGACCCTTTTGATATCCCAAATATAAATTTTTTATCCATAAAACTATTTGAGGTTTTGAAAATAAGTTGGTTTGTTGAATTTTGTGCAAAAAAATCAATGAAGTCAGCATTTGACAGTGAACTAAGATGTTATATGCATGTTTAAATCATAGTAATGTCTAAACAAACAAAAAAAATGGCCATTATGTAACTTAAACATTTGTTTTTATATTTTTATATTATCTTTTTTTAAAAAAATTAATTAATTAATTAATTTATGGCTGTGTTGGGTCTTCATCTCTGCGCGCGGGCTTTCTCCAGTTGCGGCAAGCGGGGGCCACTCTTCACCGCGGTGCGCGGGCCTCTCACCATCGCGGCCTCTCTTGTTGCGGAGCACAGGCTCCAGACGCGCAGGCTCAGCAACTGTGGCTCACGGGCCCAGTCGCTCCACGGCATGTGGGATCCTCCCAGACCAGGGCTCGAACTCGTGTCCCCCGCATTGGCAGGCAGACTCCCAACCACTGCACCACCAGGGAAGCCCTATATTATCTTTTTTTAAATCTTATGTTCAGTATAGTTCACTGGAAGTGTTTAATATGACTTCTTTTTCTAATTCTTTTTAAGAATTAGAAAAAAACAACCTATTTAAATATAATTCCTAATAATAGCTAACAGTTATTGTATACTTACTATGGGTTTTGTATGGCAGTAAATACTTCACATATATCATCCACTTTAATCATTACAACCTTGAGAATTTCCAATTTCCAATCACAGATGAAGAATCACATCTGAAGTTTAGAGAGGGTGAGTGATTTGTGTAAGGTCACATAGCTAGTAGGTAGCAATGGTAGGATTCATATCAGGCTGTTTGACTCCAGAGCTTGGGCTGTTATTCACTGCTTACTTGGTTTATTATTCTTACGTGTGTAAATTTCAATGAAAATAAGCTTCCCTTTCATTTTCAAAGATCGTTCTTTATGCCCTTTTCCTGATTGTTTTATGATATAAATAGCATTGACTATTTTCCCCTTATTTTAGTTAATAGTTGAAATACCAAGTGATTTGAAATTTTAAAGACCTTTTATGGTGAATAAACTACACGGGAAACTTTTTTTGGTAGCTTTTTATTTAAATTCATGACATAAATCCCACATTTTGTTTTCTTTTTGGAATCATTATTAGAATAGGTATATTTTAATGCTCTGAATTGGAAAACGCAGATCTAACCAATATAACTGAGTAGATCTGACAGAGTTTAGGATATGTTGGCCTAACACACCCAGATATCTTATTGAATACCTTTTAAGCAGGAAATGGTGTAAAAATATTCTCTTATATAGACATTTATATATTTGAAATTGAGAATAATTTTTTCCTGAATTTTCTAAAGGAAAAAGGCACTACATTATGAAAATATTAACATCAAGAAAGATCAACAGCAAAATCATTGCTCAAATCTCCCACGACTTTATGAAGTAATAATATTGCAGGAGGAAAAAAAAAAAGTAAGTTGAAAAGTAACTATTTCATCGACTTCCTAGATTTTAAGGTCATTGAATCTTATCACACAGAGGACTCTTCTACTGTTCCTCGTAGGTAGTTGTCACTCTGAATTTTGTGGAAGGAACTGTGTTTAAAATTTCCTTCAAGTTGATCGCTATCTCTCTTGAACACCTCTTGTGATAAAGAACTCAATACCCCCGAGGTTTCTTGTTTCAGTAGATGTTTCTTACAATTTCCTTCTTAAACTGACCTAAATTTAGCTGCTTGTTGTCTATTTATTCTCCCTTTTCCTATGACTTCTTTTAAATCTCCCTTTAAATCTTTTCTAGTAAGGATAAATGTTCTAAATATCTTTGACTATTCTCAGTATTTAGCTTCAGGATAACTTATTTTCCTTTGATGTTATCTAGGGATCTTCATTAGTTTTTGAATCTTTCTCTCCTTAAAATATGATTTTGAGAACTAAGAATAATATTCTTGGTGAAGTCTGGTTAGTACATAGTAAGATTTTTATCTTTATTGTTCTAGGTAGTGTATATTTATTAATATAAAAATCGAAATGCCATTAAATATTTTTTGTAGCTATGTTTCAGTTTAATTATTTGGAACTTGTAGGCACAAAAACCTTGGATTTTTTTCCTCTAGTATATTTAAACTTAAAAACTTGAAGATTATAGGATAAACATTTCAAAATGGATCATTTAGAGTAAGGATAAATGACTCTCAGTTGAGAAGTCAGTATTTCAATAAGAATTTTCTCAGTCTTTCCCTGAATATTAATCAGCAAGGAAAAATAGTGCTTATAGAACTATTAGAAAAATATACCATAACAGAGTAATATAATACATTGTTTTCCTAGAATAACAATTATATATCTCAAACAAGATAAAAAGTGTTAATTTAGAATCATGAGAGATAGTGGTTTATGGTTTTCTTGTAATGTGTTTGTCTGGTTTTAGTATTAAGGTAATGCTGGCCTCATAAAATGAGTTAGGAAGTATTTCCTCTGCTTATATCTTCTGAAAGAGATTGTAGAGATTGGTATAATTTTTTCCCTTAAATGTGTGGTAGAATTCACCAGTGAATCCATCTGGGTCTGGTGCTTTTTGTTTTGGAAGGTTATGAATTATTGACTTGATATCTTTAATAGGCATAGGCCTATTCAGATTATCTATTTCTTCTCATGAGAATTTGGGAGATTGAGTCTTTTAAGGAATTGGTCCTTTTCATCTAGGTTATCAAATTTATGGGCATAGAATTGTTCATAGTATTCCTTTATTCTTTTAATGCATATGGGAACTGTAGTGATGTCCCCTCCTTCATTTTTTTAATTATTTTTTTGCGGTACGTGGGCCTCTCACTGTTGTGGCCTCTCCCATTGCGGAGCACAGGCTCCAGACATGCAGGCTCAGCGGCCATGGCTCACGGGCCTAGCCGCTCCGCGGCGTGTGGGATCTTCCCGGACTGGGGCACAAACCCGTGTCCCCTGCATTGGCAGGCGGACTCTCAACCACTGCGCCACTAGGGAAGCCCCCCTCCTTCATTTCTGATACCAGTAATTTGTATCCTCTCTCTTCTTTCTTAGTTTGCCTGGCTAGAGGTTTATAATTTTTTTTTGAATTTTATTTATATTTTTATACAGCATGTTCTTATTAGTTATCCATTTTACACATATTTGTGTATACATGTCAATCCCAATCTCCCAGTTAATCACCCCCCCGCCACCCGCCGCTTTCCCCCCTTGGTGTCCATATGTTTGTTGTCTACACATGTGTCTCAATTTCTGCCCTGCAAACCAGTTCATCTGTACCATTTTTCTAGGTTCCACATATATGCATTAATATACGATATTTGTTTTTCTCTTTCTGACTTACTTCACTCTGTATGACAGTCTCTAGATTCACCCACATCTCTACAAATGAACTAGTTTTGTTCCTTTTTATGGCTGAGTAATATTCCATTGTAAATAGGTGCCACATCTTCTTTATCCATTCGTCTGTTGATGGGCATTTAGGTTGCATCCATGGTCTGGCTATTGTAAACAATGCTGCAATGAACATTGGGGTGCATGTGTCCTTTTGAATTACTGTTTTCTCTGGGTATATGCCCAGTAGTGGGATTGCTGGGTCATATGGTAATTCTATTTTCAGTTTCTTAAGTAACTTCCATACTGTTCTCCATAGTGGCTGTATCAATTTACGTTCCCACCAACAGTGCAAGAGGGTTCCCTTTTCTACACACTCTCTCCAGCATTTGTTGTTTGTAGACTTTTTGATGATGCTCATTTTAAGTGGTGTGAGGTTATACCTCATTGTAGTTTTGATTTTCATTTCTATAATAATTAATGATGTAGAGAAGCCTTTCATGTGCTTCTTGGCCATCTCTATGTCTTCTATGGAGAAATGTCTATTTAGGTCTTCTACCCATTTTTGCACTGGGTTGTTAGAGAAAATGTTTTTAACTTTGTTAAAACAAAGTTTTAACTTTGTTTTTAACTCAATGTTTTTAACTTTGAGCTGCATATATATTTTGGAGATTAATCCTTTGTTGATTTGCTTGCAAATATTTTCTCCCATTCTGAGGGTTGTCTTTTCGTCTTGTTTGTAGTTTCCATTGCTTTGCAAATGCTTTTGAGTTTCATTAGGTCCCATTTGTTTATTTTTGTTTTTATTTCCATTACTCTAGGAGGTGGATCAAAAAATATCTTGCTGTGATTTATGTCAAAGTGTGTTTTGCCTATGTTTTCCTCTAAGAATTTTATAATGTCTGGTCTTACATTTAGATCTCTAATCCATTTTGAGTTTATTTTTGTTTATGGTGTTAGGGGTGTTCTAATTTCATTCTTTTACATGTACCTGTCCAGTTTTCCCAGCACCACTTATTGGAGAGATGTCTTTTCTCCATTGTATATCCTTGCCTCCTTTGTCATAGATTAGTTGACCATAGGTGTGTGGGTTTATCTCTGAGCTTTCTATCCTGTTCCATTGATCTGTATTTCTGTTTTTGTGCCAGTACCACATTGTCTTGATTACTGTAGCTTTGTAGTATAGTCTGAAGTCAGGGAGTCTGATTCCTCCAACTCCATTTTTTTCCCTCAAGACTGCTTTGGCTATTTGGGGTCTTTTGTGTCTCCATACAAATTTTAAGATTTTTTGTTCTAGTTCCGTCAAAAATGCCATGGGTAATTTGATAGGGATTGCATTGAATCTGTAGATTGCTTTGGGTAGTATAGTCATTTTCACGATATTGATTCTTCCAATCCAAGAACATGGTATATCTCTCCATCTATTGGTATCATCTTTAATTTCTTTTATCAGTGTCTTACAGTTTTCTGCATACAGGTCTTTTGTCTCCTTAGGTAGGTTTATCCGTAGGTATTTTATTCTTTTTGTTGCAATGGCAAATGGGAGTGTTTCCTTAATTTCTCATTCGGATTTATCATCATTAGTGTATAGGAATGCAAGAGATTTCTGTGCATTAATTTGGTATCCTGCAACTTTACAAAATCCATTGATTAGCTCTAGTAGTTTTCTGGTGGCATCTTTAGGATTCTCTATGTATGGTATCATGTCTTCTGCAGACAGTGACAGTTTTACTTCTCTTTTCCAATTTGTATTCTTTTTATCTTTTTCTTCTCTGATTGCTCTGGCTACTTCCAAAACTATGTTGAATAATAGTGGTGAGAGTGGACATCCTTGTCTTGTTCGAGATCTTAGAGGAAATGCTTTCAGTTTTTCACCATTTTGAGCGATGGTTGCTGTGGGTTTGTCATATATGGCCTTTATTATGTTGGGGTAGTTTCCCTCTGTGCCCACTTTCTGTAGAGATTTTATCATAAATGGGTGTTGAATTTTGTCAAAAGCTTTTTCTGCATCTATTGAGATGATCATATGGTTTTTATTCTTCAATTTGTTAACATGGTGTATCACATTGATTAATTTGCGTATATTGAAGAGTCCTTGCATCCCTGGGATAATCCCACTTGATCATGGTGTATGATCCTTTTAATGTGTTGTTGGATTGTATTGGCTAGTATTTTGTTGAGGATTTTTGCATCTATATTCATCAGTGATACTGGTCTGTAATTTTCTTTTTCTGTAGTATCTTTGTCTGGTTTTGGTATCAGAGTGACAGTGGCCTCATAGAATGAGTTTGAGAGTGTTCCTTCCTCTGAAGTTTTTTGGAAGAATTTGAGAAGGATGGGTGTTAGCTTTTCTCTAAATGTTTGATAGAATTCACCTGTGAAAGCATCTGGTCCTGGACTTTTGTTTGTTGGAAGATTTTTAATCACAGTTTCAATTTGATTACTTGTGATTGGTCTGTTCATATTTTCTGTTTCTTGTTCAGTCTTGGAAGGTTATACGTTTCTAAGAATTTGTCCATTTCTTCCAGGTTGTCCATTTTATTGGCATAGAGTTGCTTGTAGTAGTCTCTTAGCATGCTTTGTATTTCTGTGGTGTCTGTTGTAACTTCTCCTTTTTCATTTCTGATTTTATTATTTTTTTTATTTACTTTTTTTTGCGGTACGTGGGCCTCTCACTGTTGTGGCCTCTTCCGTTGTGGAGCAAAGGCTCCGGACGCGCAGACTCAGTGGCCATGGCTCACGGGCCCAGCCGCTCTGCGGCATGTGGGATCTTCCCGGACTGGGGCACGAACCCATGTCCCCTGCATCGGCAGGTGGACTCTCAACCACTGCGCCACCAGGGAAGCCCCATTTCTGATTTTATTGATTTGAGTTCTCTCTTTTTCTTGATGAGTCTGGCAAATGGTTTATCAATTTTGTTTATCTTCTCAAAGAACCAGCTTTTAGTTTTATTTATCTTTGCTATTTTCTTTGTTTCTATTTCATATATTTCTGCTCTGATCTTTATGATTTCTTCCCTTCTGCTAACTTTGTGTTTTGTTTGTTCTTCGTTCTCTAGTTCCTTTAGGTGTAAGATTAGACTGTTGTTTTGAGATTTTTCTTCTTTCTTGAAGTAGGCTTGTATTGCTCTAAACTTCCCTCTTAGAAACTGCTTTTGCTGCATCCCATAGGTTTTGGATTGTCATGTTTTCATTGTCATTTGTCTCTAGGTATTTTTTTGCTCTCCTCTTTGATTTCTTCAGTGATCTCTTGGTTATTTAGTAACGCATTGTTTAGCTTCCATGTGTTTGTGTTTTTTATGTTTTTTTCCCTGTGATTGATTTCTAATCTCATAGCATTGTGGTCAGAAAAGATACTTGATATGATTTCAAATTTCTTAAATTTCCTGAGACTTGATTTGTGACCCAAGATGTGACCTATCTTGGAGAATGTTTCATGCACACTTGAGAAGAAAGTGGAATTTGCTGTTTTTGGATGGAATGTCCTATAAATATCAATTAAATCTATCTGGTCTATTGTTTCATTTAAAGCATGTGTTTCCTTATTAATTTTCTGTGCGGATGATCTGTCCATTGTTGTAAGTGAGGTTTTAATGTCCCCCACTATTATAGAATTACTGTCAATTTCCTTTTTTATAACTGTTAGCAGTTGCCTTATATACTGAGGTGCTCATATGTTGGTTGCATATATATTTCTAATTGTTATATCTTCTTGGATTGATCCCTTGATCATTATATAGTGTCGTTCCTTGTGTCTTGTAACATTCTTTATTTTAAAGTCTATTTTATCTGATATGAGTCTTGCTACTCCAGCTTTCTTTTGAGTTCCATTTGCATGGAATATCTTTTTCCATCCCCTCACTTTCAGTCTGTATGTGTCCCTAGGTCTGAAGTGGGTCTCTTGTAGACAGCATATATATGGGTCTTGTTTTTGTATCCGTTCAGTGAGCCTGTGTCTTTTGGTTGGAGCATTTAATCCATTCACGTTTAAGGTAATTATCGATATGTATGTTCCTATTACCATTTTCTTAATTGTTTTGAGTTTGTTTTTGTAGGTCCTTTTCTTCTCTTGTGTTTCCCACTTAGAGAAGTTCCTTTAGCATTTGTTTTAGAGCTGGTTTGGTGGTGCTGAATTCTCTTAGCTTTTGCTTGTCTGTAAAGCTTTTGACTTCTCCATCAAATCTGAATGAGATCCTTGCTGGGTAGAGTAATCTTGGGTGTAGGTTCTTCCTTTTCATCACTTTAACTATGTCCTGCCACTCCCTTCTGGCTTGTAGAGTTTCTGCTGAGAAATCAGCTGTTAACCTGATAACCTTGTATGTTATTTGTCATTCTTCCCTTTTTGCTTTCAATAATTTTTCTTTGTCTTTAATTTTTGTCAGTTTGATTACTATGTGTCTCAGCGTGTTTCTCATTGGGTATATCTTGTAAGGGACTCTGAGCTTCCTGAACTTGGGTGGCTATTTCCTTTTCCATGTTAGAGAATTGTTTGACTATAATCTCTTCAAATATTTTCTCGGGTCCTTTCTCTTTCTCTCCTCCTTCTGGGACCCCTTTAATGCAAATGTTGTTGCGTTTAATGTTGTCCCAGAGGTCTCTTAGGCTGTCTTCATTTCTTTTCATTCTTTTTTCTTTATTCTGTTCTGCAGCAGTGAATCTCACCATTCTGTCTTCCAGGTCACTTATCCATTCTTCTGTCTTAGTTATTCTGCTATTGATTGCTTCTAGTGTATTTTTCATTTCAGTTATTGTATTGTTCATCTCTGTTTGTTTGTTCTTTAATTCTTCTAGGTCTTTGTTAAACATTTCTTGCATCTTCTCAGTCTTTGCCTCCATTCTTTTTCCGAAGTCCTGGATCATCTTCACTCTCATTATTCTGAATTCTTTTTCTGGAAGGTTGCCTATCTCCACTTCATTTAGTTGTTTTTCTTGTGTTTTATCTTGTTCCTTCATCTGGTACATAGCCCTCTGCCTTTTCATCTTGTCTGTCTTTCTGTGAATGTGGTTTTTGTTCCACGGGCTGCAGGATTGTTCTTCTTGCTTATGCTGTCTGCCCTCTGGTGGATGAGGCTATCTAAGAGGCTTGTGCAAGTTTCCTGATGGGAGGGACTGGTGGTGGGTAGAGCTGACTGTTTCTCTGCTGGGCAGAGCTCAGTAAAACTTTAATCCATTTGACTGCTGATGGGTGGGGCTGGGTACCCTTCCTGTTGGTTGTTTGGCCTGAGGCCACCCAACACTGGAGCCTACCTGGGCTCTTTGGTGGGGCTAATGGCAGACTCTGGGAGGGCTCACAGCAAGGAGTACTTCCCAGAACTTCTGCTGCCAGTGTCCTTGTCCCCACAGTGAGCCACAGCCCCCCCCCGCCAACCCCCCTGCCTCTGCAGGAGACCCTCCAACACTAGCAGGTAGGTCTGGTTCAGTCTCCTCTAGGGTCACTGCTCTTTCCCCTGTGTCCCGATGAGCACACTACTTTGTCTGTGCCCTCCAAGTGTGGAGTCTCTGTTTCCTCCAGTCCTCTCGAAGTCCTGCAATCAAATCCCACTAGACTTCAAAGTCTGATTCTCTAGGAACTCCTCCTCCTGTTGCCGGACCCCCAGGTTGGGAAGCCTGATGTTGGGCCCTTCACTCCAATGGGTGGACTTCTGTGGTCTAAGTGTTCTCCAATCTGTGAGTCACCCACCCAGCATTTATGGGATTTGATTTTACTGTGATTGCATCCCTCCTACCGTCTCATTGTGGCTTCTCCTTTGTCTTTGGATGTGGGGTATGTTTTTGGTGAGTTCCAGTGTCTTCCTGTTGATGACTGTCCAACAGCTAGTTGTGATTCTGGTGTTCTCACAAGAGGGAGTGAGAACACGTCCTTCTACTCCGCCATCTTGGTTCAGGGCTGAATAACATTATTTCTTGTATATGGAATCTTTTTTTTTAAAAAAAATATTTTAATCTTATGTCCCCAATTAAACCATTATTCTTAGAGGACAAGAATGTTTAATTCTACTTTTCTTTTTACTTTTGTATTCCTGTAGTTAGTTGAGTGAGATACATAATGTTTAATAATCTTTTTTGAATGAATGATTACAGATCTGAAAAATGAGCAGTTTTATTTTAAAATTTTAATTTAGGGAAAGAATGTTTAGGTTTTCCCTTTCATAATACTGCCTTCGAAGGATAAGTTTTAAAGCAAGAAAATAATTAGGCAAGTAAGTGCTCTACTGTCTTTGGATGTCAGCATTTTCTGCTGGTACAGCAAAATATGATATATAATAGTATGAATATAATATGAATGATTTTGTTTTTTACTTATGGTATCCTTGAAATCTATTTAATTCTGTTTTATACACAGTATTGTTTCAGTATATCTTTTGAATGCATTTTGGCATTTTACTCTACTGATAACTTCTGTTAAGAAACACAACTATTAACTTTTATTCAAAGTGAATATTTTCCACAGGAATATGTCTTGCCTTTGGCAATGAAAATTCTTGTTAGTATCCTCCTTAACATTAATGATGTCTTTAATATACAAAAACATTTAACTTATTTCTATTGAAGTTCTTTGATTTGGTAATAAAAAACTGAGGAAGTTGCTGTAGTAGCTTCTGATCAGTCAGAAAAACTGAGTAAAATTTCACTAGGTGGCGCCAGTACTTTGGTTCTTTATTGACAGAAAATCTTTATTCATTCATTTCCCATATTCATTAAAACAAATGGTTAAAAATCATGTGGTATGAAAATTTGCCTTGTAGTTATCCTGAGCAAACCTAAATTGGAAGTTTTAGTTCTTTGATAGGTCTGCCACCTTGAAATAACTTGGAACTATATATTTCAAAATGTTATTTAAATTCTGGTTGCAAACTAAGTTATAGAGCTGTCATTTCTCTTCATTTGTCTATATAAATTTATGAAAATTTTTAGAATTTCAGAAGTTATATTTTAAAGTTGTAATTTATAAACTTGGTTTTTCTCTAGATTAGAATATACCAAAAAATAATGTACTCTTCTTAAGTAGATATTAAGTAGATCTCTAGTAGAAAGTTGTAGTTTCAAAAACATGCTACAGAGATTAATAAGAAGGACATAAGAAGCAGAAATAATATATAGCCTTTTGTGATTATTTTTTGAAGCCTGCCATTACGTTATTATTAATGATATTTTCTTATGGGTGGATTGTTCCAGTATTTCTGATGTGAAAATTTCACATTTTCTCTTTTCATTGGTAGTCTTTAACATTTATTAAACTACCTGATTTTCGGGCATTATAACAGACACTTGGAATTTATTGCAGCTAGAAATATGTAGTGGTGACCTTGAAAGAGCTGAAATTTGAGGATAAACAAAGATTTAGGAAGACTTGTGCACAATTAAGTGTGTTTTTCTCCCCCAAACACAAATTAATTGTTTGAATTATAGTTATTGTATCCTGAAATCTGAGTGATCACTTTTCTTATTTTCTAGAAAAACTTATCCAAATTTTTTTTTTTTTTTTTTTTTTGCGGTATGCAGGCCTCTCACTGTTGTGGCCTCTTCTGTTGCGGAGCACAGGCTCCGGACGCGCAGGCTCAGTGGCCATGGCTCACGGGCCTAGCCGCTCTGCGGCGTGTGGGATCTTCCCGGACCGGGGCACGAACCCGTGTCCCCTGCATCGGCAAGTGGACTCTCAACCACTGCGCCACCAGGGAAGCCTAACTTTTCCAATTTTTAAATTATGGGTTTCAAAAATAAAAAAATAGATGTCAAGAAAGATTGGAGGAAAAGATTGAATCATTAAAATATAAATGGACAAAACTGTGTGAAAAAAGCTGTGAGGTTGAAGTTGGAAACATTTATTTATTGCTTAAACAGTGATTCAGTGTCCTTTGGAAGAGCATCTGATATCTTCAAGTCTAATTGTATAATAGTTTGTACTATTATTAATGATTTTTATATATACTGAAGTCACACTCATTCATGGTAAAATTTTAAGAACTTTATAAAATAAACAAAGCATTCTTAGATTTATTCATAGTTCAGTGGTAAAGAGTTCACGCTTTGGAACCACGCTGCAATTTTTTTGCTCCATTACATACTAGTTGTGTGACCTTGGGCAAGTTACTTTGCCATTCTAAGCCTATGTATTTTTCCTTCTTAATCTCTAAAACATGAATAATAATATGTATAAAATATAATAAAATGTCACTGTGAGAATTCAATGAAATGTGATTATACACACACACACACAGACACTGCTTAACACAGTGTTTGACATTTGTCAACTCTCAGTAAGTTATAGTTATTACTATTACTTTTTAAAAAAATTTTATTTTTTTGGCTGCGTTGGGTCTTCGTTGCTCTGCACGAGCTTTCTCTAGTTGTGGCAAGCAGGGGCTACTCTTCGTTGCAGTGCACAGGCTTCTCATTTGCGGTGGCTTCTCTTGTTGTGGAGCACGGGCTCTAGGTGTGTGGGCTTCGTTGCAGCACGTGGGCCCTAGAGTATGCAGGCTTCTGTAGTTGCAATGTGCGGGCTCTAGGGCAGGCAGGCTTTAGTAGTTGTGGCGCACAGGCTTAGCTGCTCTGTGGCATGTGGGATCTTCCTGGACCAGGGTTCGAACCCGTGTCCCCTGCATTGGCAGGTGGATTCTTAACCACTGTGCCACCAGGGAAGTCCCCTATTACTTATTTAATGAATATTGATTGAACACCTACTCCATGCTGTGGATAGAAAGATGAGGAATAGTACAAACTTTTCTGAATCAAGGAATTCATACATTGATGGAAGATACAAATATGTAAAGAATTATACAGTGATATCCAAATAAGGTACAGTGAGACTTCAGAAGAGAAAGCCATTGATTCTGCTTGGGGGATGACACAAGTCAGACAAGAATCCCAAAATATGTTTGAGTTGTGTTTTGAGGGATGGATAGGTATTTGTCAAATGGAGTAGAAATTATAGGCAAAGAGGATGTGCAAAGCCTTGAAGTTTTGAGAAAAGCAGTTTTTATTTTTATCTATAGGTGATGATGAGATAGTAAATATTTTAAACAGATGATACATGAACAGTTCTGTAATTTCAGAAAAATAGGACAGTAAGCTGTGAGTCAAATGGATGGGATATGGGGAAGGGGAGGGAGGGAGGGAGAAGTCATGAGGTGATACATAGTGATTCATATAGTGAATGGCTGTATTAAGATAGTGAAATGAGGGGGTAATATATACCTGGATGTTAGCATTGATTTTATCTAGTGATTAATTTGATATGGGAGGATGAGTGGCAAGGAAGTTGAGGATGACTTCTAGATTTCTCACTTAGAATACTGTGTGAATAGTGTTGTAGAGAGTTAGAGAAAATACAGAAAGCATACCACACTCTGTGTGTGCGTGTGTGTGTGCGCGTGTGCATTAGAGAAAATACAGAAAGCATACCACACTCTGTGTGTATTTGTTGTGTATATGTGTGTGTGTGCACGTGTGCACACACGAGTGTGAGAATCACATTATTTTACACATTTATTTGTTATATAGGTAGAAATTTTTTGAAGGTAGTCAGAAAGTTGAGAAAAATCTGGACTGGAGATTTAGGAATTAGTCATTGGGTTAGTTATATAATCCACACAGGGTGAGGATTGAACCAGGGAGATTGACAGCATTTAATGGATAAATGGAGGAAGGGGGAATCTAAGAAAGGAACAAGGAGGATTAAAAATGGTAGGAACAGAATAGGGAAGAGTGATCTCACAGGAGCCAGAGGTTGATTGTATTTTAAGAAAATAGTTGCCACCTGTGTTATATATTTTGGGTAGGTTAATAATGATAAGAACTGAAAATGGTCCACTGAACTTTGCAGAATTTTGAGATCAGTGGTTACTTTTGCAAAGCGCTTCTGGTGGACTGGACTGGTTGAAGATAGCAAGGTGGTGGTGGATTGATGAATGGATGGATGGTAAAGAACAGGATCCTGTGAATATAGACTGTTTGCTCTTTCAGGGAGTGTGCCTAAAATGAAAGACAGAGAGCTGAGCTTTTACTGAATTTTTTTTTCTTAAAGGAGAGACATTATAATTATCTGCATGTGTTATTTACCTTTTGTTAATTTAGGATTATTGCCAAGATAAAAGCTAGGTTAACGATTTTAAATAACCTGATGATAATTAGGTTATTAATATTTTAATTCAAGAAGCATTTATTGAAGTGAGTATTGTGTGCTTAGCATTACACTAGTTGCCTTAGGACTTCAGAAGTTGAAAAAAAAAAAAAAGAGCCTGGGTTTTATTTGCTTCCTAATTGGAGACACAAATCACATAGAGGAAACAATTAGAGAAAATACATGGTATTCACTCTAACATTTGCTGAATGAATGAATGATATAAATCTGTGAAGGTTAAAAATAGAGTGTATGTGAAATACAGGGATATACTGAGTGATATGGGTCTTAATATTTCTTATTATGACGTACAAAGCTGTTATAATCTGACCCTTAACTTCTCCAACTGCACACATCATAATTTTTCTATATGCATCCTGGACTTTAGTTGTATTGAACTACCTTTAGATTCTTGAATTTACCATTCTTCACCCTCATCCCCTACCCCTCTCCCTCTGCATAAACTGTTCTTTCTCCTGGGTTGCTCCCTTTCTCTTCATATAGCTGACTCCCATTTCTTCTGTGAGATTCAACTCTTATTTACTTATGCATGCCTCAATCATGGCATTTATCATACTATAATTGTGTGCCAAACCATGCCGTTCTTGAGGGATTATGTGTTACTGAATTTAAATCCCTAACACATGGTAGATTAAAAGAATTATTGAATGAAGGAATAAAATTATATTAAGCTAGCTTTTAAAGGAAATATTGGAGAACAGATTGATGGAGAGTAGTGAATGAGGACATTTTGAGTAGAAGACATAACGTGTGTGTAGCTGGCAGACTACTGTGACTACGCTAAGTGAGATTGTTTTAGTGAGTACTGAGAGAATGCTGAAGATGGAAATAATGGAGGACTTTTAATGCAAGCTGGAAATATCCAGATTCCACATAAACTGTAATAGTCATTCTTAAACATGATGATGTGGAAAAGTTTTTCAGGTTGTTTATTCTAATAGTTGTTTATTTTACAGAACTCCCTTGTTCAAATCTAATCCATTCCTGAAAACATGTTGGATAGCAGATATTTGGATAGCAGAAAGCTGTGTTCTGTTATCTCAAGTGACAAAAAATAATACAACCAGCCCATGCAAAATCCTACATCAATTTCCCAAAACACTCTTAAACAGCTGTATAACAATCACACAAGGATTTCAGCAGGGTATTTAAAACATCAGTTACCTAATTAAGAAAAAAACAACATGTATTGAGCTCATTAGTATGTTCTTATGTAATAGACAATAATACTGTTCTGTGTCAGATATAACTTTTTAATTTGCAAAAACCATATTCTGTAATGTAAATAAACAGTGAAATAGTTGTTATAGATACTAAAAGTCTCTAAATTGTCTGGTTTGATTGTATCCTCAGCCACCTGGCAGAAGCAAAACCTGGGACCAGTGAAGTGCTAAGCCTGGGGAGCAGGGGAAGGGTGGAGGGGAGTGGGAAGATGATGAGTGCAGTAATACACAGTACTCTAAAAAAAAACAAAACAGTAGTGATCTCATCAGGATAACAGCTGAGACAAGACTGCAGACCACTCTGTACCTTCTGCCCAGATTTGTGCAGGGCACATTTTTTGCCAGGTTGCATCTTCAGATTCATTATAACAAGTTTCTATTTAAGTATTGAATTTTGGGTAAGATGCTTGGCAAGTCATTGTTTAAATATTTGCATTCAGGTGGTGAGAGTTTGGATAGTGATATAGACCTATATTTAATTAGGTTCTTTATAAAATGAAGTGAAATACATTATTTTTGTTGTGAACTTAGAGGTTTTTTTATTTCCTAAATCTTGTTATTTTTTTTATTTTTTATTTTTTTGTGGTATGTGGGCCTCTCACTGTTGTGGCCTCTCCTGTTGCGGAGCACAGGCTCCGGACGCGCAGGCTCAACGGCCACGGCTCATGGGCCTAGCCGCTCCGTGGCATGTGGGATCTTCCTGGACCAGGGCACGAACCTGTGTCCCCTGCATTGGCAGGCGGACTCTCAACCACTGGGCCACCAGGGAAGCCCTTGTTATTCTTAATATACAAAAAGGCAGAGAGTTTTTTCTTGCATTGTATATTTTTTAAAAAACGCCATTTCTGATGCTTCTTGGGTGGAAGTCACAAACACTAAAAAATTACAGCATGGACTTTATGGAAGTCAGACTTGTTTGAGTTCTACTTTAATGTTTGCTAGCAATGGGCCATTGGGCAAATTATTCAACTGTTATCAGGCTCTCCTATAAAGTGAGGGGTATCTCATAGTTTGTTGTGAGAATTAAACAATGAAGGAGATGTGCTTGCTAGAGTACTTATTATTTATTTATTTTATTTATTATATATTTATTATTTTTATAATATTTATTATTTTTTATAATACCAAAAATATAGCACATTTAAAGTCAAAGTCTCTAAAACTTTTCTTTTGGATTGTACCCTACAGATATACCTTCATTTAACTTAACTGAGTCAAAGTGATATATTGGATTTTTACAGTTTTAACGATTTTTTCTGTGTTCATCTGAGCCATTGCCTATCCTGGCCCCCAAATTATTTTGTTTTTATACTAGAACAAAGTATTTGTAAAAGGAACATGAGAACTGTGATAACCATTGATTATGATTGATGAATTTGTGTTGATTTGATAATTTTAATACTCTTGAAGAACCTAAGTACAGAATCATTTCCTTATATTCCTTTTTTCTTTAACCTGATGAAATAAAGTATTATGAGTAATTAGAAAAAGTTAATAGAACTAATAAGTGAGTGTAGATGTCACATAATAGAAGTTTAGTATACAAAAATTAATTGCATTTCAATATTCTAGCAATGAAAAATTAAAAATTGAAATAAAAACCTTATTTAAAGTAGTAACCCCAAATATAAAGTACTTAGAAATAAATTTATCAAAATATGAGCATGACCTATACATTAAAACTATGAAACATTGCTGAGAGGATTTTAAAAAGACCTAAAAAATGTTAAGTGTACTATGTTTATAGATTGAAAGTTTAAATATTATTCATAATGTCAGTTCTCCTCAGATTGATCTACACATTGAATGTATTACTATCAACCTGATCAAAATCCTAGCAGATATTTTTGGAAAAACAAATAAGCTGATTCTAAAATTTCTATGGAAATGGAAAGGATCTAGAATAGCCAAAGCAGTATTAAAAAAATGCAAAGTTGGTAGATTTACACTACCTGATTTCAAGACTTAGAATGAAGTTGTAGTGATCAAGATAGTATTGGGGACTTCCCTGGTGGTCCAGTGGTTAAGACTATGCGCTTCCAATGCAGGGGGCTTGGGTTCGATCCCTGGTCGGGGAACTAAGATTCCACATGCTGCACAGTGCAGCCAAAAAATAAAAACAAAAAAAAATCTTTTAAAAAAATAGTACAGTATTAGCATTAGGATAGACATACAGATCAACAATAAAGATTAGAGAGCCAGAAACAGATCCATACATATATGATCAAGTGATTTTTGACACAGGTGCCAAAATAATTCAAGGGGATTAGAGAGTCTTTTCAGTGAATGGTGCCAGAACAACAAGATGTCCATGTTAAAAAAAAATGAACTTTGAGTCATACCTATGCCATACATAAAAATTAACTCAAAATGGATCATAGACTTAAATGTAAAAGCTAAACTATAAAACTTCTGGAAGAAAAAATACGGGAGAAAATCTCTACAGCTTTGGGATAAGAAAATATTTTTTAGACAGGACACCAAAAGCATAAACCACAAAAGAAAAAAAATGATAAGTTGTATTTCATCAAAATTAAATACTTCTGTTCATTGAGTCACTGTCAAGAAAATGAAAAGGGAAGCCCAGACTGGGAGAAAATATTTGCAATACACCTGTCTGACAAAATAATTGTGTCTAGAATATATGAAGAACTCTTATAACTGAATAATAATATGACTAAATACTCACAAAAAATGAGCAAAAGATTTAAACTGGCACTTTGCAAAAGAGGGTATAAGAATGGCAAATAAGCACAAGAAATTTGCTTAAAATCATTGGACATGAGGGAAATTCAAATTAAAACCACAATGTAACCTCATTTGAGTGGCTAGAATTGAAAAGGCTGATAATATCAAGTGCTGGTGACAGTGTACAGCAACTGGAACTCTTCATACATTGTGGGAATGTAAAATAATAACCCACTTTAGAAAATTTTTGACAATTTCTTTAAAGTTCAAATATACATACTCATGATACAACTCAACTCCTAGGTTATTTACATAAGAGAAATGAAAACATATGTTCACCAAATATTTATATACATATTTTCATAGCAGCTTTATTCATTATTATGAATAGTCTCCAAACTGGAAACAACCCATTGTTCATCAGTAGGTGAATGGAAAAATAAATAGTGAATATTTATACAATGTAATACTATTCAGCAATAGAAAGAACTACCCATAGAATGACTCATTCACAGAACTTCATGGTGAATCTCAGAAATACTCTCCTGAGCAAAGGAAAGCTTACATAAAAAGTGCTATATGATTCCATTTATATAAACTCTAGAAAAGGCAGATTCAATCTATAACAGAAAACAAATTAGCTGTTGCCTGTGGCCTGTAGTAGAAGGATTGTCTGGGAAGTGGTATAAGGAAACTTTTTGGGGTGATAGAAATATTCTATATCTTGATTATGGCGATGGTTACAGAAGTTTTGGAACTCACTGGAGCGTACCTCTAAAATGGGTGTATTATATTTGTAAATTACATTACAGTGTATGTAAATTGTATGATTTATATAACTTCCTAGATTGTAAGCTGTAAGAAGGCATAGTTTTGTTTTTTTTTTTTTTTTTTGGGTTCACAGAGGTATTCCCACTTCCTAGAACAGTCCTTCGGTACTTACCACATTGTGTATTTGGTGAACGAATTGATAAATCTGATTGACATTTGCATTCAATAAGCTATGAACATTTCCTTTTCAGTATTTTTTCCTACAATCTGTTTCCACTTGTTAGTCTTGGATATTTTTCATATTATAATAGTGTATTAGTTCATATTTTCCAAGAATTTCTATGAATAAGAGGATTAAACTCCACTAAAGATCTGTTTGACCTGTTCACAGTAAAGAGAAATTTATAGCAATATGATATTTATATCAATGATTTGGAAAACAATAATTATGGTATTCCTAAATACTCATCTAAAAGTAAATTCTTTTCACCAGGATTAAAATCCACAGAAGATTTACATTCTGTGATAGGAGAACTTTGCAACCACGTATTTAGTCCTGCTGAGGGGACTGGTAGAGGGCAACAGCATTGAGAGCCAGGGCAAAGACATAAAAGTGGCCAAGGCAGCATCTAAAATGTAGATAAGAAAGGCAGGGAAAATTCAAAGGTAGCTGATTATAAGGTCTGAAGAATGGGGTTAGATTATAGGTAGGAAAGTGAGGAAACAGTTCAGAATCTGGGAAGATCAATATTAGGTAGGTAAAAATAAGAAGTGGTTTAGGCAAAGAGAACAGAGGACACAAATAGTGTGAACATGTTGAGGCCCATTTTTATGCATTGTGGGCTGTATGTTTGAAAGATGAATATAATGTCTTAAAGACTAGATTACATATCACTCCACTGAACTTGCACTTCACCTTCTTTTTTCAAAAGCACAAACTCACCTATCTGTTTTTCCAGTGTTTCCAACTCTGTTTATCACTTCATTTGTAGTGGGCCTCCTTTGTTGATAGACTGCTACACATGCACTTATGTCTCTACACACCTCTGTGTGCAAAATCTCTGAGCCTTGATACATCCCACCCCCTTCAGTGAGAAATTAAAAGATATTTAAGATTTCCTGGGTCTCTTGAGATAGTTCTAAATTTACAGATTCAGAAATTTGTCTTGGAAAAAATGTAGTTTGCAATGACTTGGGATTTCTGTGCATCATTAGAGGATTGTCCTAGGAAAGCAAAAGGTTTCAATTCTGTCCTCACACTATAGAAGCTACATGAAAATTTCTGCAACTCTTCTCTGTCATTAATGGCTTTCTACTGTCAGCTCCAAGAGAGTATACTTTTCTGGTCTGTAAATCCATCAAGTAATCTGTTACCCTAAGTCAATTACAGCATAAATAAACCAGAATATCTTATTATAATTAAACTAGCATTCCACATACATCAGAATGGATCTTCATTCCTGGTGAACTCTTGATGTTGTGGGAATATTCTGTCACTACAGCCCCTGACACTCATGTCTTCATGAGCATGGTACAGGGGGCTGTGGTATCAGATATCAGGAGACATCTTGAAGATATTGCAGAGCAAGTGCCGCGGCAAGCTTAAGTGGGCCATTCAGAGCGACTTTGAAGAGACTTTGGCAGGATTAGATTGCTCTCAGATCTCTTCTTCTTCTTTTTTTGTTTTTCAGATCCCTTCTTTTGTTCTGATCTTCCATTGCCTTGACTGTCTGTTTCTGGATACCATACCCTCTCTACACTTTCTGTACCTACCCCACTCTCAACCCTGTCAATTAAATCACACACTGAGCCTGCCATTAAATTTGTGAGTTTTAGTAGAGACCCTGTAGTCTCCTTGGTTTTTGTTTTTTTGTTATTTTTTTTTGAAGGATTATATGCAGCTTAGACCACTAAAACATTGTTAGGTTAGGAAATACAGTATAAGCAAACAGGAGTTGAATGAAGATTCCAGCTACTCGACTATGAAAAATACCCAATAATCTTAACTTTTTGCTATGGGAACTTTTTTATACTTACTCATAGGTAATCTTTTGCTTTTGTCTGGTGTTTAGACTCTGTTTCATATATCCATGCTAGGTGAATAAATGGCCCCTAGGTAAGTGAAATGTTGCTATAAAACAAGGTGTGGTTATGGTGTAAATCAAGTAGATCGCGTTTTCAACTTTGAAGTGTAGAAGAAAAAAGACTGTGGAGATTAGGAGTTAGAAGATATGGATGTGAAATTTTGATCCATCTCTTATTATTAAGTGTGGATGTTGAAAAGTAACTTAATTTCTCAGGGTTTTTTTATTTATAAAATTAGTTATGATAATTCCTACTTCACAGGATTGTATAAGAAATGAGACCATGTGTGTGAAAGCACTTATTGCATTTAAGCTATTACATATATTGATTGCTGCTGTTTGAAAAAAGGTCCCTAATTTCTAACGTAATACCCTAAAATTGAGGGACAGAAGCAGCCATGTGTAATTCATCTTTGTGTACTGTTTTTGAAGAAAGAAATTGTGATAACTACATCACTGCCTTCATATGAGTAAAACTAATCTTTGCTGTATTTCATAATGTGATTATGCTGTTGCTGTGTTTAGAATTGTACTTTGATTTTGCCTCACTTTAAATTATTTCAGTGGTCCTATCCTGTTTTTTAAAAATTTACATTGATTTTTTTATTGGATATTTTAGAATTTATTAGCCTAAAACGAACACCTTTTCTCTCTAGTAACTTACTGAGGTGGTGTGTGTGTTTATATATGTTGTGTGCATGTGTTCACATATGAATTTTAACTGTTAAGGAGTAACAGGTAATCTCAGTGAAGGTCAATCATAGTTCCCAATCAAGTAAACAGATTTGCTCTAAGAATAAGTTGTCCATTTGTGACTGAAGCAACAGCAGGTTGTTTTAAATCTCTATACAGAAAATGAAATTTATAGCAATATAGTTTGTAAACTATAGATACTCCTTCAAACTTAATTTAAACAGTTACTTTACATTAAATAATATTTCTTATAGTTCTATTTATACATAAAATGTGTATTTTTAAAAGTTGTATGTTTTCACTTTTTGATTGTATATATCCACCTTTTATATGTACCAATTTTTCTAAGAACTAATTTATGGCTGCATTAGATTTTCCTTAAGATTTTAGGTACAATGTAATACAGATTTATTCTGAAAAACAACTACATAAATTATGTTTCTTGAGTCTTACCCATAGCATCTTTCGGAAAGTAAAATGACCATCTGTATACATTTTTTATGGGCATATAAATATTTCGTGAATTTGTCTCTATAAGTGAACATTCTTTTTGGAATCTGGAGTGAAATCATAATTTTATTTCAAAGCAGGTATTGAAACTATATCTTAAAAAGTAACATTTTAGACAGATTGATATCAATGATAACATATATTAAGTGTACCTAAAGAATTTTATGATAAAAGAAAATATCACCTTTTGTGTTTCATTTATATAGTGTTGCTGTATCACCATATAGAGCTGATACCTGTGAGTCAGTCAGTAGAGAAATTTAGGAGGAATTAATTTCTCAAAAGTGCTAGCAGCAAGGTTATTTTAAAAGACTGAGTCTAATAAATAATTGTAATATTTTCTAAGAATTGATAAAGACAAGTAGTAAAGAATGAGTTTGTAAGAGAAAGTGAGAGCAGTGTCCCGGTAAGACTGATGAGTACGTGAAATACTCATCTCTGCTTTTCAAAATAAACATTTTAGGTCATCAATCAGTTAAGAGTGGCAGGTAGTGACCATTAGGTGGATTCATTAACACCCTGCAGCCTGCTTGTACAGGGTGACCCACATCTGTCTTCATTAGAAGTTTTCTGGTTGCCAGTAGTGAACAGATGGGTCATTATTGCCAACATTGCCCTCTGGGCCTACCTGGAGGACATGCAAAGTCATCCTATATAGGACACATCTATATTTACAACTACTAGGGTGTGAGCAAAATATTTTGAGTAATGATGATATATTAAGATACTTTTAACCAAAAGCCTGCCCATGTGGATTCATATTTGTGAACAGTTTATGCAAAAATATTATTTTGGAGGAGAGGGAAATTCCTTAAATGTATATTTAAAATATAACTATTCTGAACCTCTGTGAAAGCTAGGATACAATTGAATTGTAACTTAGACATAAGTTGATGATAAATTTTTATTCAGATTATTTGAATTTAATAGTATACTGAAAGACTTTAGTAGAAACATAGTATGTAATAGACATGGTTATTATTGATGATGCTTTTACATCATAAATACAATGTATTTCAAGATTTCTTTCCATTTATATAGTAGAGTTCAAATAATATTATACCTTATAGCATGATACTAAATTCCAAATTTAAGATAGTAAAATCTTAGAGACATATATTTGATCCATCTAACTGGTTTAAATAAAAGGAAAATCATGTCTGTACTCTTGAAGTATGCAGATTTAGTATTGAATTATATCTGAGACTGTCTATTTTTTTCAGTGGCAGCAAAAACTTTTGTAAGGGTAGATTAATTACATTAGTTGTAATATCCTGGGTGTAAATGATGGGAAGATATTGACTGTGCACATTTATCTTTGCACTTCTGCTTCTTTTTTTAATTTACTGAGATGCCTTTGTTCATTAATGTTCAGGGTCACCACAAATGCAGTCTATGAGTATAAACTTAAAACACTGAATTAGGAAAACTATTTTATGAAATGGTTACTTTTCCCATAACACTGTAAAGTAATATTTTAAATCTAGTGCTCTGAATTTAAGAATCTGGAGGCTGGGGTCCTGGGAAATTGGAAGACTTAGGAATTCTAGGAATTATTTTTTTCCTTAAATCTGATAGGCTGGCTAGTGATGAATTTGGTTTCCTTCATGTAAGTTTTTAAGAGAAAAATATTATGAGGGCTCCTAAATGATGATAATTATGATGATAATAATAGTAGTAATTGTGGGCTAGCTTTCCCTTTATAATATTCTTAGAAGATATTCTTTGCCTAAGAAGCCAAATAAGGGTATACTACAAACACAATGCCCCACTTTTTGTTAAAAAGTAAATGTTTTCTTCATGTTTGATAGTTTGTTCATTTTTGCAGTGATCAACTTGCTTTACAATTAGGGAGAGGAAAAGCATAGATTTTTCAGGATCACATTTGAGATGACATTCAAGCTCTGTGTCTGAGATAAAGTTTATTTTATTTCAGGAAAACTACCCTTATATTAAGTTTTAAATTTTCAAAGGAGCAAAGAGAATAAAAGAATTAGGACTATGTTGTGGGGACTTGCACAATGTCTTTTTTTTGCCATTGTGATTCTCACTAAAATAGCTAAAAGTTACAGAAGGTCATTAGAATAAGATGAAAAAATTTAGTCCTGTGTATTAGTTTGCTAGGGCTGCTATAACAAAATACTGTAGGCTTGGTGGCTTAAACAGCAGAAACTTGTTTTCTCACAATTCTGGAGGCTGAAGTCCAAGATTAACGTGTTGGCATGTTTAGTTTCTTCTGAGAACTCTATTCCTGGCTTACAGTTGTTTACCTTCTTGCTCTTTCTTTATATGGCCTTTCTTTATGCACCTGCATCCCTGGTATCTCTTCTTCTTATAAGGACACAATTCCTATTGGATCAGGGCCCCACCCTTACCCTTAATGACCTCATTTAACGTTAGTTGCCTCTTTAAAGGCCCTATGTAAATATAATCACACTAGGGGAGGGGTTAGGGCTTCAACATATGAATTTGGGGGGTGCACAATTCAGTCCGTATCATCCTGGGAGAGTGGGAATATTTAAAATTAGTGAATTTTGCTTTGTGTTTTATTTTTATTGTATTTTATTGGTACACTTAGACATTTAGGATTTATCAATACAACTTGTAAAACTAATTTTTTACTACACTTGACCCTTCAACAACCCAGGGGTTGCGGTGCTGACCCTCCCTACAGTTGAAAATCTGTGTATAACTTCTACTTGGGTCTCTGTATACATAGTTCCTCTGTATCCACAGTTGGCATTTGTGGATTCAGCCAACCTCGGATCATTTAATACTGTAGTATTTACTATTGAAAAAAATCTGTGTATAAGTGGACCCTTGCAGTTCAAACCTGTGGTGTTCAAGGGTCAACTGTATTTTCACTTACGTGATATTTTAAAAAGTAGTTCTATAGATGTAGCAACACTTTTTGTTTGATCATTTTCTCTCTTAATTTATCATTTAGGTTGTAGGTCACTGGTTCTCAAACTTTTTGGCCTCAGGACCTCTTTACACTCTTAAAATGATAGAGGACCCTAAAGAACTTTTATTTATGTGGGTTGTATCTACTGACACTTGTATTAGAAATTGAAACTGAGAAACATTTAAAATACAAGAATATATGTGCTTAAGAGAAATCAAGAGTCAAGTAGACAAATAGGCAAATAAAATCTTAGTATTTTCTAGAGACTGAACATGTCTCCCCAAAATTCGTATGTTGAAACCTAATCCCCAATGTGATGGCATTTGGTCGGAGGCAACTGCAGCTCACCTTGGAGACATAGGCACTGGCAGCAGCCATTTTGGGGAGCTCATTCTACTGCGTCGACACTGGTGCTGGCAATCACCATTGTATAATCCTCCCTCTAGCTTATTAGCCTCAGGACCCAGCCCCACTCCTGCCTAACAGCCTGTAGGCACCGTGCTGGGATGCTTCAGGCCAAGCACCTAACTGGACAGGAACACAGCCCCACCAACCAGCAGACAGGCTGCCTTGAGACGCATTAAGCCTACAGCCACCCCTGGACACAGCCCTGCCCACGAGATGGCCCAGGATCGGGCCTCACTCATCAGTGACCTGCTCTAGCCTTGGTACCAGCCTCACCATAAGTGGGTGGGCACTGGCCCCAGGACAACCACAGTCCCACAGTTTGCTGTGGCAGGGCCCAGCCCACGCCCCAGTAGGCCGATACCAGTCCTGGGAATAGCTGGTTCCTGGCCCCGCCCACCAGAAGGCCAACACAACCTTTAGGACATCCCCAGACCCTGTAGCCAGCTGTGTCAGGAATCAACCCCACCCACCAGCAGTTCTGACACCAGCTCTGAGACCCCTGGACCCTGCAGCCAGATCCCATGGCCCAGCTCTATCTGCCATTGGGCTGGAACTAGCCCCAGGACTGAGTTTCTCCCACCAGTGGGTGGGCACCAGTCTTGGGATCTCCTGGACCCTGCCCACCAATGAGCCAGCACTAGCCCCGGGGCCACCTGGGGTTCCACAGCCAGCTGCCTCATGACCTGGCCCTGCCAACCAGTGGCTGGCAGCCTCTGCACAAGGCATGGCCTGACAACCCAACTGTACTGGGGGTCAGCCATGCGTACCAGATCACCCAGTAGTCAGTCTGCCACAACAGAAGGATCCACACAGTCCACATAAGGTCCCATACAGAATTAACCCGAAGAAGACCAAACCAAGACACACTGTAATTAAAATGGCAAAAATTAAAGATAAATTGTTGTCCATTTTATTGGCATATAGTTGCTCTTAGTAACCTCTTATGATCCTTTGTATTTCTGTGATGTCAGTTGTAACTTCTCCTTTTTCATTTCTGGTTTTATTGATTTGGGTTCTCTCTCTTTTTTTTCTTGATGAGTCTGGCCAAAGTTTTGTCAATTTTAACTTTTCAAAGAGCCGGCTCTTAGTTTCGTTGATCTTTTCTATTGTATTTTTAAGTCTCTGTTTCATTTATTTCTGCTCTGATCTTTATGATTTTTTTCTTTCTACTAACTTTGGGTTTTGTTTTCTGTTCTTTTTCTAGTTACTTTAGGTGTAAGTTTAAGTTATTTATTTGTGAGTTTTCTTGTTTCCTAGGTAAGCTTGTGTCACTATAAACTTCCTTCTTAGAACTGCTTTTGCTGCATCCCATGGATTTTGGATTATTGGGTTTTTGTTTTCATTTGTCTCCAGGTATTTTTTATTTCCTCTTTGATTTCTTCAATGATCCAGTTATTGTTTAGTAGCATATTGTTTAGCCTCCACATGTTTGTGTTTTTTGCAGTTTTTTCTTGTAGTTGATTTCTAGTCTTATAGGGTTGTGGTTGGAAAAGATGCTTGATATGATTTCAATTTTCTTAAATTTACAGAGACTTGTTTTACTAGCCTAGCATGTGATCTATCCTGGAAAATGTTACATGTGCACTTGAAAAAATGTGTATTCTGCAGCTTTCGAATGGAACACTCTATAAATGTCAATTAAATCCATTTGGTCTAATGTGCCATTTAAGGCCAATGTTTCCTTATTGATTTTCTGTCTGAATGATCTGTCTGTTGATGTAAGTGGGGTGTTAAAGTCCCCTGCTATTACTGTGTTACTGTCAATTTCTCCCTTTATGTCTGTTATTATTTGCTTTATGTATTTAGGTACTCCTATATTTGGTGCATATATATTTACAATTGTTATATTTTCTTCTTGGATTGATCCCTTGATCATTATGTAGTGTTCTTCTTTGTCTCTTGTAACAGTCTTTGTTTTAAAGTCTATTTTGTGTAATAAAAGTATTGCTCTCCTGGCTTTCTTTTGATTTCCATTTGCATGGAATACCTTTTTCTATTTGCTGCCTTTCAGTCTGCATGTATCTTTAGATCTGAAGTGTGTCTCTTGTGAGCAGGATATATACGGGTCTTGTTTTTGTATTCATCCAGCTACTCTATGTCTTTTGGTTGGAGCATTTAGTCCATTTACATTTAAAAATTATTGATGTGTGTGTTATTATTATCATTTTGTTCATTGTTTTTGGATTGTTTTTATAGTTCTTTTTTGTTCCTTTCTTTTGCTCTCTTGTGATATGATGACCATCTTTAGTGTTATATTTGGATTCTTTTCTCTTTTTTGTGTGTGTATCTATTATAGATTTTTGGTTTGTGGCTACCAAGAGGTTTATATATAGGAATCTATCTATCTACCTATCTATCTATCTATCTATCTATCTATCTATCTGATTGTTTTAAGTTGCTGATCTATTAACTTCAAACACACTGTAACACTCCATTATTTGTACTCTCCTCCCCTCATGATTACTGTTTCTGAATCATATTATACATATATATTTTTTGTGTATCCTATATCTGCTTGTTGTGGATATAGATGGTTTTACTACTTTTGTCTTTTAAACTTCCTACTTGCTTTGAACGTGGTTGATTTAGTACCTTTACTGTATATTTGCCTTTACTGATGAGCTTTTTCATTTTGTATTTTTCATGCTTCTAGTTGTGCCCTTTTTTAGCATTTCTTGTAAAGCTGGTTTGGTGGTGCTGAACTCTTTTAGCTTTTGCTTGTCTGTGAAACTTTTGATCTCTCCAATAAATGTGAATGAGAGCCTTACTGGGTAGAGTATTTTTGTTTGTAGAATTTTCCCTTTTATCACTTTAAATATATGATGCCACTCCCTTCTGGCCTGCAGAATTTCTGCTGAAAAGTCAGCTTATAGCCTTATGGGAGATCCCTTGTATGTAACTTGTTGCTTTTCCATGGCTACTTTTTTTTTTTTTTTTACATCTTTATTGGAGTATAATTGCTTAACAATGGTGTGTTAGTTTCTGCTTTATAACAAAATTAATCAGTTATACATATACATATGTTCCCATATCCCCTCCCTCTTGCATCTCCCTCCCACCCTCCCTATCCCACCATGGCTACTTTTAATATTCTCTCTTTATCTTTAATGTTTGCCATTTTAATTACAGTGCGTCTTGGTGTGGTCTTCTTCACGTTGATCCTGTTTGAGACTCTGTGCTTCCTGGACTTAGATGCCCATTTCCTTTCCCACATTAGGGAAGGTTTCAGCTATTATGTCTTCCAATATGTTCTCTGCCCCCTTTTCTCCCTCTTCTCCCTCTGGGACCCCTATATGAGGATATTAGTATACTTGATGTTGTCCCAGAGGTCTCTTAAACTGCCCTCATTTCTTTTCATTCTTTTTTCTTTTTTCTGCTTTAACATCAGTGATTTCCACCACTCTGTCTTCTAGCTCGCTGGTATGTCCCTCTGTATCATTTAGCCTACTGTTGATGCCTTCTTGTATTTTTCATTTCAGTTACTGTATTCTTCATCTCTGTTTGGTTGTTCTTTATATTTTCTGACTTTTTGTTAAAAACTTCTAACTTCTTGCACTGTGCATCCATTCTTCTTCCGAGTTCTTTGACCATCTTTATGATGGCTACCCTGAGCTCTTTCTTGGTTAGATTTGCTATTTTCACTTCACTTAGTTCTTCTTCTGGGGTTTTATCTCCTTTCTTTGTTTGGAACATGTTCCTCTGTGCCTCGTTTTGCCTAACATGCTGTTTTTTACTTCTGCATATCTGGTAGGTTGGTTATATTTCCTGACTTTGGAAAAGTGACCTTTTGTAGGGGATGTCCTATGTGTCCCAGCAACATATTCCCCTCTGGTCACCAGAGCTATGTGCTCTATGGGTGCCCCCTATTTGGCCTGTGTGGGTCCTTCTGTTGTAGTGAGCTGACTGCTGTGGGTGATTTGATATGCATGGCTGGCCCTTGGTCCAGTTGGTTGCCAGGCTGTGCTTGTGCAGAGCCTACCAACTGCTGGTTGGCAGGGCTGGGTCATGAGGCAGCTGGCTGTGGGGCCCCAGGTGGCCTCAGAGCTAGAGCAGGCTCACTGGTGGGTGGGGCTGGGTCCAACTAGTCCCAGGTCAGGATCTGGCCTGCTGGTGGGTGGGCTGGGTCTGCAGGCAGCAGGGCTGTGGTTGTCCTGGGGCTGGTGTCCTCCAACTCGTGGGTAAGGCTGGTCCTGAGGCTAGCGCAGGCTTAGTGGTGGGTGGTTCCAGGGATTCTGGGGCTGGTGCTTGCCCACTGATTGGTGTTACTTGTTCCTGGGGTCTCTACCTGTGGGGTCCTGGGGGTCCTTGGTCTAGTGCTTGTACGCTGATGAGTGGTGCCAGGTCCTGGGCCCTCTCGTGGGCAGGGCTGTGACCAGGGGTGGCTGTGGGCTCAGTGAGTCTTAAGGCTGGCTGCGTGTCTGCTGGTTGGTGGGGCTGTCCCTGCCCAGTTAGTTGCTTGGCCTGAGGCATCCCAGTACTGGTGCTTACAGACTGCTGGGCGGGAATGGGGTTGTGTCCTGAGGCTAATAAGCTAGAGGGAGGAGTATACAATGGCGTTTGCCAATACCAGTGTCCACACGGTAGAATGCGCTACCCACAGTGGCTGCCACCAGTGTCTGTGTCCCCAAGGTGAGCTGCAGTTGCCTCCAGCCTCTATGAGACTCTCCAAGATTAGCTGGTAGGTCTAACCCAGGCTCCTTTCAAATTAGTGCTTTTGGGCTTCCCTGGTGGCGCAGTGGTTGGGAGTCCGCCTGCCAATGCAGGGGACGCGGGTTCGTGCCCCGGTCTGGGAGGATCCCACGTGCCGCAGAGCTGCTGGGTCCGTGGGCCATGGCCGCTGGGCCTGTGCGTCCGGAGCCTGTGCTCCGCGACGGGGGAGGCCACAACAGTGAGAGGCCCACATACTGCAAAAAAAAAAAAAAAAAAAAATTAGTGCTTTTTCCATGGGTCCTGGAGCATGTGAGATTTTGTGTGTGCCCTTTAAGAGTGGAGTCTCTGTTTCCCCCAGCCATCCACTGGCCTTCAAAGCCAAATGTTCTGGAGGCTCATCTTCCCAGTGCAGGAATTCCAGGCTGTGGAGCCTAATGTGGGGCTCAGATCCTTAACTTCTTGGGGAGAACCTCTTTCATTGTAATTATTCTCCAGCTTATGGGTCCACGACCAGAGGCATGAGACTTGACTATATCAAGACTCCACCCCTCCTACTGGTCTGGTCTTTTTCATTGATAATTGTTCTATAAATAGTTGTAATTTTGGTGTGCCCCTGAGAGTACGTGTGCTCAGGGTCTTTCTACTCTGCCATTTAGCTAAGTTCCTACAACAGTCTTTTGAGGGAATTATTGTTATAGAAATTTTGCAAATGAGATCACTTGAGATAAAGAGATTAAATAGCTTGTCCAACATCATAGGACTAGTAAGTGGCGGAACTAGTGTCAAGTTGATCAAGAAGTTTCTAAGTAGGGCTTCCCTGGTGGCGCAGTGGTTGAGAGTCCGCCTGCCGATGCAGGGGATGCGGGTTCGTGCCCCGGTCCGGGAGGATCCCACATGCCGCAGAGCGGCTGGGCCCGTGAGCCGTGGCCGCTGAGCCTGCGCGTCCGGAGCCTGTGCTCCGCAGCGGGAGAGGCCACGGCGATGAGAGGCCCACATACCGCAGAAAAAAAAAAAAAAAAAAAAAAAGAAGTTTCTAAGTAGTAGTGTGGTGACAGTTGTTAGGTTGATTTGCTACTCTTCCATAGATTCAGACTCTAAAGGAGACAGTAAATAAATGGATTTAGGCAGTTAATACTTACAGCAATATTAACATCTTAGCTCTCATCCCTGATCACCTATCCTCAGAGAGCAACTTGAATGAGGCCAGATCTTGCCTGTACACACAGTGGGGGTGCATTATCCCCCAGATGTCAGGACAGAAACCCTGACATGTAGACTCTGATCTTATATGAGGCCTGTTGGCAAACCTTCCCATCTTTACCTTCAGAGAAGGAGAGATTATCTTCATTAACATGGAGTGTAGCAATTTTACTGCAGAAAGGAGGAAATGGGAATTTTTTTTCTTTATTACTCTTGAATGCTTGTAGGGGAGGGAGAGATCTCTATGTTTGCTGTCTGGGAAAATAAATAAATTTGCTCAAGAAGTCACTGTTTTCATCTTTCCAGGGCCATCTGCTTACACCAGTCTTCTTGAAAAGATAGTCCTGGAACAAATTGACTGTTAATTGTCTAGTTGTGTGGAAATGAGATAGATTCATGGAGAATTGTCTCCCAACAGCTAGAACTTCATCTCTTTTCTGATAAGCAGCAAATATTTTTTAGCTACTAAATTTCATGTGGTTTTTTTTTTTTCATTATGAGAGACCCTTAGAACTTATTGCTCTTACTTTTGGCATTTGTCTATGAACTTTTTGCTTTGATATCCTATCCCACAGCAAATCAAAAGAACTGATTAGGAGCACAGTGACTACAGCAAGTCGAAGAAGGCAAAACTTTATAAACAACATATACAGAAATCGTAATACCTCCCTAGAACTATTTACTGTGCCAGAGGAGTTATATATCAGTTACTTCTGAGACACTTACTACTCAATAGCTAAAAATACTCAAATTTTAAATGTTCAGTTATTTAAAAATACTTTTCAGTTATCTGGAAATTTATCTATGTAGAACACTAAATTCTCCTTGGATGAAAAATAAAGTATTTCAGTGCAAGTGTTTGAAAAATAATGGTGATTGATATACTTACATAGATGACCAATCGCAGTAGAATGAGCAAACATTCATATCTTTGCACATTTATTTTTAATATTTTAAAAATGATTGGTTTCTACTCATTCAGAAATGCAATAGCATGTAGAGGTTGTCACTGTTCTTATACTCCCACACACAACTTTTGGAACTCACTGTTTGAGTCTGGATCCAGAAAAACCCTTACACATGTTTAAGGGAAGAAATGTATAACATTCTTCTCTTGACTTTAGATCACTTCAATGTTACCATGAAATCAAGAGCCATTCAGATTAATGACCATTTTCAAATACTTGGGCTTCATTTAATAATTTATTCAACATATATTTAATAAGCTTCTGCTGTATGCTAGGTATATGCTAGGTGCTCTACTAACCTCTGGAGATACCATGGTGAACAAAAGTATGTACAGTGTCTCTCCTCAGGGATTTTATAGTCAGCTTAGCCAAAAAAAAAAAAAGCATCATAGGGAGGAGAGACAATCAGGATTTGGAGAGTTTAAATAGAGGAATGTGACCTAGTCATGGAGATCGGGAAAGGAAGGCTTACCTTTAGAAGTGAGGTTTGAGGTGAAATCTGAAGGAGGACATAAGTTAGAGGAAGAGGTAAGGGACATACATTCTAGGCAGAGAGACTATCAAAGGCCCTGTGGTGGCAAGGGGCAGAGGATGTTAAAGGAGCACAGCCTGGATATTCCTTATACATACGCATAAGGAAATATACAAAAGATTATGAATTATTGATACTTTGTAAAATGAGCACCTTATTGTGGAATTAAGATTAAGTTGAGATGAGCTAGGTTTTTTACAGAATACATCAGGAAAATCTTTATCAGAGAAGTGAAAAATTTAAAAACTGTTTTTGTTTTCTTCTAACTTGAATAATAAATGGCACATAGAATTTTGGATGTTGATAGAAAAAATATAGGCTTAGGAACAGAAAGATTCTTTTTCATAATACTCAATAAAGTATAATATTAGCAAGGCTTCAACCCCAAAAACTAAGTTGAAAGGTATAGGTTTATCAGGAAACCCCTTTTGTTTCAGAGCTCGTTGTTGAAAAGCTTTCAAAAATGTATCAGCCCTATCCCTCATTTCTTTTAACTTTATACCTAAGTAATATAGTACAGATAGAGATTATATGGATATGGGTACTTTGAAGTGATAAAATAATATGTTAAATGTATTTTATAACTTGCTGTTGCTCTCCTTTCCTGCTCTAAAAACTTCCTGAAGCAGCAGAATCTTTTTGATATTTTTGGCTGAAAGACAATGAAAATATTGACTTACAGGCTCTCTGGTTTCCAGGTGTATAATAAGCAGTACGATTCAAAAGGTTAAATCATTTAATTATTTTTTAACAGCTAAATTACTATGTTGGCTCATTGGATTGAAATTTTCTTTGTAACTGAATATTATGAGAGTTATGTCAGTACTATAAATTGGAAAGTTTATTTCAGGTCACAGTGATTTCTTTTTTTTAGTGTTTTTGTTATGGAATCAGAAAGCACTTGTCTGAGACACAGTTCGAGATTGCCTTCTGAGAAAAGCTCACCTTTCTCTATGGGATAACCAAATAAGCAATTTTAATTTTCTATTTTATAAGTGTTTTTATATGAGGAGAATGTTTGGCTCAGTCAACTAGATTGATTGTTGAGATTCCTAAAAAGGAGAGAGGAGAGAAGGAAACATTTCCTCAATGTTTTGGTGTAATTTAGGGGTCCATGTTTGAATTTTGAGCCTTTTGACATCCATAAATGCTAAACTCAAAAAAAGAATGAAATTTCTTCATGTTTCTGAATACATATTATACATTTAATAAAAAGGACCATAACTGATATTGTCAGAAAAAATAAGCTTGTAAATAAATAAAGCAATCACTTATACAGTTACAGGTGGAGAGACTGAATTAGGCAATTTGAGTACGTGTTACTCACTTAATAGTGAAGGTGATTTATTGTTAACATCTTCCTGACCCATGAGTGGTAACATTAATAATTGGTCTAGTAGAAAGGGGATATATTTGCTGCCATTTCTGATGTCTTTTATCAGTATTCCTACAGATGAAGATATATTTTCTTGTTAGATTTGGGTAAATGAATGTGACAAAAGCACTTTTCCAAATGGAACAAATATTAAAGTGTGGCTTTTTCTTTAAATTTTGACAAATAACTTCTGTATTAAAACATACTGTATATCCATACACAATTTGCCTTTTGTGATAATCAGGTTGGATCACATTCTTCACTAAATGTGTAATTTAAAAAAATTGTTAGTCACTAAATTCATTTAAATATAAAGATAGGTAATATATTTGATTATATTATTAATGATATATTTTTGGTATATGAAACAAACTTCCTTCAGCTTTGATATATGTATGAAATTATATATATATATATATATATATATATATATATATATACATATATATATTCAAATACATATGGTTTTGCTTCCCAGTAGCTAAAGACTCTGAGGCATCAAATCATTGAGTTATATTTAAGTCATAGCATAATCCAGTAGAAAACATTAAATAAAATGAAAGATATACCAACCTCTCTTTACTTATGAAACACACTATAATACAGTACTTTACTGAACTGCAGATAGATTTCCAAACTAAAACATGGGTACATATATTTGAAAATTTACTCATTCTGATAAAGTTGCAGTTATAAAAATGTAAAGCTTAAATATACAGTGTAATAGTATATGTCAGTGTCATAACTAATAGTGGTCTTCTTAGTGCATCTGTATTTAAACTCTATTGCCTTGTGATTAAGTAGCAGAAGTAGCCTAGATATTGGGGCAGTTATTTAGGCAAAGTAGCTCTGTGTTGTTTAAATGAAAGATTGGTTGTGAGCGAGTCTCTGACTTATCTGTATTGTTGGAGTTATTGAAGTATGCGTTTGTTTACTTTGCATACTCCTTAAAGGTATATACTTTTCTTGGTAGGTATATCAGGTGACAGTAAAGAGGACTCAATCTGTTTTAAATAGAAAAGGAATTTATCAGTACATTTTAGAGTAGGTCTGACTCAGGCACTGTTTAAGGCTCCAGTGATGTCACCAGGACCTGATTTGTCTCATTTACTTCTGAGAACCTCTTCTTCTGTACTTGTTTTTTTCATAGATGGGATTTTTCCTAATAGTGGCAAGGAGGCTATTGCACTGAAGAGCCTCACAGTCCCTTGTTCAAGTATAGTGAAAAGAGAGTCTCTCTGCTCCTGGATAAATCAAACAAAAGTCCATTTGGAATAATCTTTTGGTTTGTGATGTTTATTTATCATGTATTAAATTCTTACATTCAGTAAGATCAGTTTCTGGGCTGCTTAGATTGTTCTCACAGCTAATATAGAACAGGGATGTTGTGGAAGAAATCTTTTTTTTATTATCTTATTAGAGCTTGTAACTTTGAGATGAGTGTTATTTTAGAGAATGGATGTGATAGCTCTTCTGTAATATTATCAGAGAATTGTTTATAAACACTTGTAACAATTCTGTTTACAAGAGTTGTAACTTCTTGGCACAAATGAAACTTTTTTAAGTGAAAACCACACTTCTAACTAACTATAAGTGGCATAGAAAAAAGACTTTATTTAAAATAGTTGTCTAATAACTGGTTTCCTTACAAAACTCTTTTTCTTAATTCTAAGAGATTTTCAAATCATTTTCTTAGCTCTTCTATATGTATAATCTTATCATCAAAATGGTAATTTGGCTCCTGGCTTTTTAAGCATTATTTTGGTTTGCTATTTTACTGCCTTGAACAGAAATTACAGGGCATTATTAAATGATAACGGTGATATCTGGCATCCTATTCTGTTTTTTTTTTAACATCTTTATTGGAGTATAATTGCTTTACAGTGTGTTAGTTTCTGCTGTACCACAAAGTGAATCAGCTATATGTATACATATATCCCCATATCCCCTCCCTCTTGTGTTTCCCTCACACTCTCCCTACCCCACCCCTCTAAGTTGCCACAAAGCATCGAGTTGATCTCCCTGTACTATTCTGTTTTTATTTTTTTAACATCTTTATTGGAGTATAATTGCTTTACAGTGTTGTGCTAGTTTCTGCTGTACAACAAAGTGAATCAGCTACATGTATACATATATCCCCATATCCCCTCCCTCTTGTGTTTCCCTCCCACTCTCCCTATCCCACCCCTCTAGGTGGTCACAGAGCACCGAGTTGATCTCCTTGTGCTATGCAGCTGCTTCCCACTAGCTATCTGTTTTACATTTGGTCGTGTATATATGTCCATGCCACTCTCTCACTTCATACCAGCTTACCCTTCCCCCTCCCCATGTCCTCAAGTCCATTCTCTACATCTGCGTCTTTATTCCTGTCCTGCCCCTAGGTTCATCAGAACCTTTTTTTTTTTTTTTTTAGATTCCATATTTATGTGACTATTCTGTTTTTAATGGGAACGACTTTAGTTTTCCCCTTTCAGCATGACATTGGCTTCTAGGTCAAAATGAATATTTTTTATCATTTAAAGCATCCTTTATTCCTGCTTTCCAATATTGTTCAATTTGGAAGGTGTGTTTAGTGCCTATTTTTGGTTATCTAATGAGGTCACCATGTGGAGGATCTCACTAAACCTACTGAGAGATTTTCTTACATTAAGCCATCTTTAATTTTTGAGTGATATTAGTTGATTCTCATAAAATACTGTTGAATCAATTTTACAAGTATGCAGCTGTCTCACAGAACATCTCCTGGGTTAATGTTTTCCCAGTAGGGAAAACTTATTCATTCTTATTTATGAATACAGCAATGTCATAGAATGTGCATCCTCTATACCCAATACAAAAATTTTAACAAATGATGTGCAGGGAAAGTCTCTAGGCATATCCTAAATACAACTTTGGTAGAATATAAAATTTACCTGTAGATATTTTGTGAATCTACAAAAGATATTAGCAAAGGTTTCAGTGTTGCCAGGATAAGAGGATAAGGAATATTAAAACATGCAAAGCCACTGTTTGTTAATAACTATGTGAATTGTTTGTCAGGAAGCTATGTTTTAACATTTTATATCTTAAACATAGTTTGGTAAATATATAGGGATTTTATAGGGTTTTAGTTACTACGTAAAAAATGTTAGAGGTTTTAGGTTGATGTATAATGCATTATAATTGTTGTTGTTTTAGCACAGAACATGTAATTTTTAGGAAGGAATGATGTTATGCAGTTGATGCCTGTGTTTAATTTGGATTTTTGTACCTGCGAGATCAGTCTATAGCAGTGATAACAAATATATCAGATTATGATATCAGAATTATTTCTTTCATAAAATAAATTTAATCTTGACATTTCATAATTTAATCTTTACATTTTAAAGAACTTGGTGGCAAATTTTCCTTGCCTGGATCATTTCTGAGTTATTAGTTAAATTTTATAATTCAACTTTTATAAATTTTTTTTTGTTTAATAAGATTTTTCTACTAAATTTGAATCAGTTGGCTTAGGGTTTTTGTTCTGGTTAGCAAGTGGGGCCAGGCTGGGGCTTCTGACATGCTGGTAGGGTTTGAAACTCATACTAAGACTGAAGGAGGGATCATCCAGGCTTTCTTATCAGCTTGCCCAGATGTAGACAGAAGGGGAAGAAGAAGAGGTGAGGCTTTAAAAGCTGTCAGCAGTCAAACATCAAAAAGTAGAGTCAAATTCTTAGTGGAGTTTACACAAAGGAATATAATAATAAATGATAGAATATTAGTTTGTAACAGTTTTACAATTGAGGAGTGAAGCAATTGATTTTGGTTGGTTCCCTACAGAAGCCATAGTCACCTTGTGGCTCTTTATGGTGTGACTGATCTGGAACATAGCGGGAGCAGGAATTGAGAGTAGCTACATTTCTACATGCTAGGTGGATTATGGATCTTTGTTCCTGATAGAATGTTTCCAACATATGGGAAATTTAATTTTTAAAATTTCTGTGGAGAATGAAAATTCGAAGCCCATGATTGATTGGGAACTTCAACCACATTCAAGGTGAAGATATGGCATTATTTGCTATGGTACAAACTTGAATTGATTGCAAATGGGAAATGGAAATCAGAACTAATTCATTCTATTATGGCAATAAATGTAAATGGTTTAAACTCTTATATGAAAGGCAAATACTTTTTTAAAAGTCTTTTAAAAATTAAAATCCTGCTTATAACAGGCACACACACACAAAGATGTATAATGGTTATAAATGAAAAGATGGACAAGGATATATCAGGCAAATAGAAACAGAAAATAAAACGTGAGTGACCCAATTCATTTCCTAAAAAATAAAATTCAAGGCAAAAACATTCAAGGTGATCTTGAAGCAAAGACAGCTTTCTCTCTGTGGCTGAATCAGCAGTAGGAAGTGTCACCTGCAGCAAAGATTTGAGATTATATTTGCAGGGGAAGTAGAACTACCTCTTTATGAATAGCAGGATTTTTTTTCCACATTGAAGCACGTCTCCCTTTAGTGTTTGTCTCATAATCAGTTAATTTGCTGGAAAGTTTAAAGGATTCAGTTAGGCACATACTATAGGTGAAGAGAAAGAATCAGCATTTTCTTTAGACAAATATATACATTTGTTGGTTTTAATCCTATTCATAATTTATTTCAGGGTTTTGCAAATTTTTTAAGTCATTATTTCTCATATTATCAACTTTATGTACAAAATGATATCTTTTTATTCTACCCATGAGTGCAGAAAATTTAAGAGAATTTTATTGACAGTTTAAATGGTTGGAGTACATGTAAAATGGCAATTTCCAGCCCCTATGTTTAATAGGGCTTTTAAAACATCTTTACTTTAGGGACCATTACATCCTAGGATATAACATTCCCTATCTCTGTTACTTACATTTTTTGAGATGTGTCACTCAGTGGACAGGGAAAGAGATGTGTAGTTGAGTGGAGACAGGTGGGGTGGAGTAGTGCTCTAGGTGCCTCAAAAAATAGCATAGACCCAGTAGAAGGATTGTTACCCACATTTTTAGTTCATGAGTTTTAGCACGGGAGCATAATAGGGAAGTATTGAAGTCACCCTTTTATTTATTTCAGGTTTGCTCTATGTCTGTGCCATGAAACGTGGAAATTCCTATTAGATTCTGATTATATATTTTCTCTGAATCCTACTTCTCAATTATGATCTTATTTTTCCTTTAAAAAAATCTGCCTTGAGTAGTCTGTTATTGGGAAATTGTTGGTAACTTTATTAGGACTAGTAGGTATGTGCAGTTTCTTTCCCTATGAATTGTCTGCTTAGATTGTCAAAATTAAATGGTTGTGTATACTTTTATAATGACTAACTCAGTATTTAATGGAAGGAGCAAAGTTTTACTTTAATTCTGGTTACTCAGTATGGAAACAGATACTGTCACCTCTGCTCTTTAGGTTTTTTTTTAGAATTCATTCAGAAGAGAAACAAGTACATTTAACCTTTTTTTATTGGGAGAGAGTTCTTCATAGGAAGATTCCTGACTGATAGCTTCTCATATATATAATTTTCACATGTACTGTTCCCTACTAAATGAAATATCCCATATGAGATTCAGGTTATGTGTTGTGAATAAGCATTGCTTGAAGTCTGGAGGCAACTGTGAAGAATATACTTTGGAGCAGTTGTGACAGAAAGCAAGCCTGTATTATATGAAATGACTTGGTTTCTCCATCATTTGAATTTTGTATACACATCAGTTATCCACATCTAGTAGGCTAAGGATCTTTATTGTATGTCCTCCAAAGCCATTTCCATTTGGGTTTTGTTTATGGAGGACTTTGTGGCCCCACAGTTCACCATATTTCTTTAGCAAGCAAAGGGGTGCAGGTAAGGTGAGACTGGTGATGGTGGTATTTACTGTTTAACATAGCCACTTGTAATCCTCAGCAGTTGAAATCAGAGCCAGTGTCTGTTCACCGATACCACGGCATTGCCATAATGGACCATCTGTTTCCCTTTAAATACTTATTGTGACAACTGAGACATTTGGTAACTCTTATCTAGGCCATGCCTTGAAACATACAGAAATATATGGGATGTGTTAGGAATAAAGCAGACTTAGAAGTTATGACCTTAGGATTTTCTTGGACTTCCCCATCAGGGTTATGATCTTATTCTTGTTCTTTAGTCTATGGCCTAACAAAGATTATTTATTTTCTTCTCTATCTCAACCAACTCTAGCCTTAGCTGTTACTACCCTATCATTTCCTTCCGCAGCCTCTCCAAACATATTGTATCAGATCAAGGGCCTTATGTTGTATCCTAGTCTTGGAGCATTCTCTCGTGTAGAAATCTAACCGTGCTTTATATAGCTCTTAAAGATTGATGGCCAGTCAGGGTAGTGTCTTGGGCTTTGAATACCCTCTTCTTAGGTTCACCTAAACATTCAGACTCGCAAAACTATCCTAGGCCGTACTTGGCACAATCTGTTCAGAAGGATAAAGGATAGGAACTACAGCTTGTCTGCTGAAAGTGTCAGGAATTCTTCTCTAGGAGTCCTTCTAGCAATCACACAGAATTATGGCTCAGGTGCAAGGAGATTTGATACGTATCAGGAGGGTGTGCTATTCTCCCTGGTTAAAAAGTCTCATGCCCCACACGAACTACTGTCTCTCTTAACTACTTCATAGGAATAGCTTCCAGGATCCCCACAAGGGACATGCCAGGTACAAATGATAAAGCCATGGTGCCCCATTAGGTATTTATAGTTCTCCGAGTACAGTTACATTTTACCAATCAGGGAGCATTTTACTTTAAATAATGTTGTCTAGCAACCCAGTGGACATACTCTCTTTTCAGGTTATGAGGGGAACAGAGCTAGCAAAGTAGAAAGGGTTTTATTAATCCTTTGCCTATGGTCTGCTCCCTGTGCTTTGGCTAACACATTCACATAGACAAGGACAATCAGCACATTTTTGACCACCAGTATTTGCATTATTCAATGGGTCATTAATGTTCACTCTCTACTATAATTAACTGGAATAGTCTTTTGGCCAATTAGTTTTCTAGGGCCCACCATATCTTAATTCTGTAGATGTCAGGTAAATTTATAACAGGGAAAAATACATGACAGTGTTTAGTAAGCCAAACATGGTACAGTGATTTTTTTATATTCTTTTTCTATTTCAAAAATATACCATCAGTAAACCAGGGGATCTAGACAGTCTGAAATTATAGTCAAGATTTTACTTTATCCTTTTGGCTTGAGCTTTTAAAAACACGCAGTCATTGTAGAAGTTACTTTATGAAGTTTCTTTATTTTTGTTGGTAATCTTAGCAAGGCAGCAGAAGATATAGATCAAGTAAGGCCACCCTGTTCTCCTCCCTGGCTTTGCTAGCTGACACACACACAGAGGCATTTCTTGAGTAAGTATGATTCCACCCCTTCTTCATAAGAGTAGTTACAAATATGGGTTCTGAGGCTTGCATGCCCACCTTAGCTCCCCAACCAGACTTCACAGTTTAGATGTTTTTAAAAACTGTGTATTTAACATCTCTACTCAGATATCTGATAGGCTTCTCAAATCACCCATGTCCAAAACAGAACTTTTGATTTCTCCTACTTGTCTTTCCCATTCAACCCAACAAGCCAGTCATTAAATAGTACCAGTTTCTTTTTCTAAAAAACTTAGGAGTTTTTATTGATCTCTCTATATAATCTATTCTATACTATCATTCAGAGATGTCTTTCTAAAATAAAATCAGATCATATATACTTCTCTTGTTCAAAACCCTCTACTGATTTCCACCATCTTAAGAATGAAATTCATACATTTAATCATAATCTACAAGGTCTTTAATGATATAGACCCAGACTACCTCTTTAATTTTATTTTCTGTCACTTTTTTCCCGACTTACTCTTAAGTATTCTGGTGTCCTTTTTTGGTTTCTTTGAAAAACCCAAGCTGTTTTCAACTATTTTGCATTTATTATTACTTCTGCTTGGAATACCTTTACTGTTGAAAGGCTTTACCCTCATTTCATTCAAATTTCTGCTCTAATATTACCTCTTCAGAGAGGTCTTCTCTGACTACCCAATCTAATCACCTACTCCCATGTAGCATTTTTCATTTGTCAACATTATGTATAATATTATGTATTGTATATTTATATATTTGTTTAAAATGTAAGCTCCATGAGGGCAGACATTTTATTTTATTAACTTTATCTGCAGCACTTAGCCAAATGTGCTAAGTAAATATTTGTTAAAAGAATCAAATAATAATCAAGGATAGAGAGTTGAGGTATAACACAAGATGCCCTGGACTCCTTATGCCACAGAAACCAATTTTACTGGGTAATCTGGTGAGAGGAGTATGGTTAGTAAGGGCATTCATGTAAATTTACCCCCCAGAGCAAACATGCTTTGATTGTATCAGATATTCTATGAAGTAAAGCCACAGCAGAAGATCCTTTGCTGCATAACTAGTATCGTATAAAAGCAGGCCTTAAGCTGTCACTTGTCCTCCCCAGTACTCTCTTGTCCTTCACAGACTTAGTGCTGAACTACTTAATCTGACCTGTTGTACATGATGAACTCTGAGCTGATCTTGGTCTTTCTAATTTCTGACCTCCCTGTTTGTTCTCCTGTTTATACACTTACCATATGTATTTGCACTTAAGGCAAGTTTCATGGGTATGCAACCAATACAGTTGCACAGGGCATCACATTCAGAAGGACCCCATGCTTGATTTAATGCTTGACTATTGTTATCTTGAAATTCTTAATAATATTTGAACAAGCAATATGACATTTTCCTTTTGCACCGTGCCTCAAAATTATATAAGTAGTCTCATTTGTGCCCCTTATTTGGCACTGTTTTCAGGCTGCCATCTTGGCTTCAGGATTCTCCCATTGGCTGTTTCAGGTTTCCATGATCCAGTCTTCTCCCAGGCCGTTTGTGATCCAGCTTAGTCCCAACTTTCTCTACCAAACATAGGTCCCAGGAACAGCACTGCAGTTAGCCTTGTCCTAGCCCTAGGCTCAAGAAATTTTTTACTATAAGACATTTTGTGCATAATTATTAAAGAAAACATTTATTAAACACTATGTGCTAGTTACTAGAATTGCTAATTCCTTATTTTATGAATAAATTTATAACTCACTAAAACATTGTGAAAAGAACTCCACCAAAAGAAAATTGCAATAAAATCACAGAATAGCATGCACCAAAATATCACTCTCTTCATTATTTTTGGAGTTAATGATTTGGTAATATTTTCAATAATTAACAACTTCTGGATAGGCTCCAAAATGGATCTCAGTTACAAGAATTTCATTCTATGGTAAATGTAAAATTTATTAAGATTAGTGAAAATTTTTACTAAAACTATTGACTCAAAACTTTTCTTTTAGTAGATAGAGTAAAGATAACTTACCAAAGAATTCTGAGCTCTAAATATCTAGAGAAATCACATTTACTAATATTTAACAAAATAAACCCTTATGCAGATTAATTTTGCTTGCAATTATAGTTCAAATTTACAGTAATGCAACGGTAATTTTTATTTATATTCATAATTGCTTAGGGGTGTTGTCCCTTTTGAAGAACAACTTTCCTCATTTATATTTTGGTTCTTTGGAGTAAATTGTATAAAAATGTAACGTGCTAAGTTAAACTATGTGAGTAACACCTGTGCTTTTGGTATCCTGTTGAATGAGGTTATGCATTTTGATTTGATTTCCTGCTAAATATCTGCTGTTATACGTGAAATTTACGGGAACATGATGATCATGAGGAATGGTGAAAAATAAAAATAGGAGCATAACCTAAGCTATTTTTATCTTAAAAATTCATATTCTGGAACTGTGATATTGTCCCTCTTTATCATAAAAATTTATTTTTTTAAAAGGGATATCTCAGAGAGATCAGAGAAAGGATTTAGCTACAAGTTAGAGGCTTCAGGATAAACTAAAGGAGTGTATAATACATTTTATCTGAAATTAGCTATCTAAATAATTTAGAGAAATTATAATTCACAAAAAGGAATGTGCACAATCATGATCACAGCTTAAAAACGGAACTGCTACAAAATTCAAGTTTGATTAAAGTCTTCCGTAGTACATCCATATCATTAAACAAATGAAATTTCAGATGAAAGAACCTGAAAAATAAGATATATAACTATCTTTGCTTACTTTTAAAAATAAGATATATGCAAGAGATTTATATATCCTTAGCTTTCAGGGGAATGAACAGTGTATTTATCACAAAATATTGCCAAAGGAAATCAATCAATGCTTCCATGATTATGTCTCAAGACAATTCATAAAACTCGTGTGATGGACAAAGATAAAATTATTGGTTGTCTAAACTTTCCTTCTGTATAGAAGGAAATGGGATGAGGAAATACATTATGACACAGGTACCTAATAAAAGCCCAAAGTAAAAGGAACCTGTGTTAATTTTACTCCAATTTAGATTTTGTATTACTCGCTTTTGTAAGTATCTTAGGGATTGATTCTTAAAGTTGTTATGTAGGTATGGTTAATGGCTTTTGTAGAGTCAAGTCCCTGCTAGATATATATATAGAAACCAGAATATTAAAGGATATGGGATGCTGTGTACCTATATTCTAAGCAAAGGATTCTCAAAGTGTGATTACCAGCAGGTGGGTTCTCATAAAGTGTTTACAGCTGATCTCCAGTAGCATGTTCTCATTTGCCAAAATCAATGACGTTTTTGGCAGCTATTCTGATGATATTTTGCAGGTTAAAAGAGAGTAAGTTTTAAAAATTTTACTAATGTACCTGAATATTTATACCACTTTATTTTTTCCCAATTCCTTGTTATCATTTTGTTATAAGAAATGGGTAATGTTTGGTGTAAGTGGGCCTCAGGTCTTTTGTCTAGCTTAAGAGACTGTCAGAGAAACTCACCAACCAACCAGCCTTTGAGATCTACTATTTGCTGATGTTTCATCAGTCCTTGTGTACTGCCTAAACCTTGAAAAGTAAAACATACTTAGAGTACTCTTTCTGAGAATAAGACAATGTTACCCTCCCTCAGTGAGGTTAGGGAGGAAAGAATGGACTTGGTCACTGAATTTACTAGCTGTCTCTTAATAGGTGATGCCTATTTATGTACATATCAATGAATAAAGATTCTTCTCCAGAATTGATCTGTCAGTTCAGTGTCTGCTAAGTGATAGCCACTGTGTTAGGTATTTTAAATATATGATCTTATTTAATCCTTTCTAGTTACCACATATTTGTCTCTATTAATTCTCCTGTATTAGGTCTATATTGTTGGCCTTTCTTATTTTTTTCACTATTTATATAGATCTATATTTATTAAAGTGGAATTCTAGATGTCAAGAGCATATTACTGAGTTTTAAAAAGCCATTAACAAGACAGCAAAACCGATTTAAAACTACATTATACATATGTATATGCTTAAAGGTCTTAAAGGATGTTTATCAAAATGTTAACGGTGGTTAGTAATCTCTTGGGGCTAGGAGGAAGGAGGTGTGAGAATTCACGAGTATTTTTAAAGTAAAAAAACAAGCTATTTTAATTTTAGTACAAAAGACTAAGGCCAGTGAACCCTATCTTTGACTTGACAAGTTCAAGGACATTTAAATTTCTTTCTCATCGAGAGATAAAGAAATAGGGGCAATAAGGAAGTACTCTCCAAAAAATGCATCAAACAGTAAATTACACACCTGTCTAAAAAGAAGAGGTGCTGGGGGATGAAGGAGCTTGATCTCTATCAGATCCTCCTCTTTCACTTCAGGAATTTTTGGAAGAGAATGCATTTTATAGATCATTTTACTTGTTAAATGTGAATTTGTTTCCCATTTATACATAACAGCCTGAGCTTCTGTACCTCTATGCTGATATCAAGCCTCTTGTCCCCTCTTTCTTCCTCTCCTTGAGAATCTGCATAACCTCCAAAACCTTTATCTAGCGGTTCTTTTTCTTCTGTGCCAGAAAAATTTTTTTCCAAAGAATGATAAAGCAGCATCAACATAAATCAGTTAGGTGCTCCAGTTTTGATAGAATCAACTTTAACTTTGGCAGGCTAGAGGGAACTTCCTCCACATGTCTAGCCATGCCTGAGCTGTCTAAGGTATGGTCCTCTGTTAATTAGGGCAAAGACCCACACAGGATTCATCAGTTATTTGAATCTTCTAAGAACTTCATACCTTTATTGTCCCTCTCTTTGAATTAACAAAGACCTGTGATGGGGTGAAGGGTGTGAGGCCAACACTTTATACAGGTCAGGGAGACACTTGGTCAGTAATGATTGTTTACATGATGTTACAGTGTAGCTCACTGTACACTTGGCACTCATAAGGAAGTTTCCTTCCAGCATGGCTATCCCATCTTCATCCTGGATGCAGTGCTTCCCAATCAATGACTATGTGGTCCATTTACAGTTATTGGTTGCCTGCATAGCACATTTGTGGACTTTAAACTTGCACACTTCACAAGGCAATCCTTAGGGTTTGGCAAACTGTGGTTCATGGACCAAACCATAGCCTATAGACCTGTGCTTCGTTTGTATAGACCCTTAAACTAAAAATGGATTTTACATTTTTTTATATTTTATATAAAATAAAATAAAAAAGAATATGCAACAGAGACCATATATGATCTATAAAGCCTAAAATAATAACTATTCGGCCCTTTACTGAAAAATTTTGCCAACTCCTGATCTATGTGATATGATCCTGGATTAAACCTCTTAATTAAAAATTACAGTACATTGGCCTAGCATGTGAATGGGAATACCAATTATACGTCCCTGAGAAATGGTACACGTGGTACTGAGCACACTCAAAATGTTCCCCATTCTGAACATTTTTCAGTCTTTCAATCCAATCTTCCATGTCTTTTTTGTTATCAGTACGTAAGATGAGCTGTATACGTGGAGTGTTGACCACAAAACTTGGTTTTGGACTCAACCACGTTAGCATCTGTCAGATCTACCTTATCAAAAATGATTGCCTTGTAGTTTTTGCATAGTATAATACTAGTCCTCAAGGCTTAAAGTATCTACCCACCCCCTTTTTTCAAATGTTGGTATGGATTTTTCTGTTTCATTAGCATCACTTTTTTTGATGATTGTTTTTTTTTAGCAGATCTGCCCCATGATTGAAACCTTACAGATGAGCTTCTGCAGGAACCCAGGTCTCATTTGACTTCTCTGTGGGTGCCAGAGGCTGCAGGGAGCTCTGGTGAGGGGTGTTCCAGACTGGCAAGCAGCCTGGCCAGGTTGAGCAAGGCTTGCCAGGGAGGGAGAGGGGTATAAATTGTTTTTATTAAAAAAAGTTAATATGAACAGTTTAAAACATATACAGAAGTGGCGAGACTGTTAAAATGAGTTACCATCACCCTGCTTCAATAATTTTCAGCTCATGATCAATCACATTTATCTTTTTATTTTCCCTCCTGAAATATTTTGATGCAAAACTCCAATATTGTATATTCTAATATGTAAATTTCAATATGTATACTTAAAAATAATTACAACCCCATTATTATACCTACAAAATGAAAATAATTTAATAGCCTCAACTGGCCATTTGATGTTCAAATTTTCTCAACTCTCTCACATTTAAAAAATTGTTTCAGTGAGAATCTGAATAAGATTCGTACATTGTAATTGGTTGATATAGCTCTTAACTTTCTTTTAATGTGTAATCTTTCTCTTCTCTTTATATATATTTATTGGAGAAAAGGGTTATTTTTCTCTTAAATTCCCATAGTCTGGCTTTGCTGAGTATTTCCTGATGATGTCCTTTAATGTTCCTTTGTCTCCTACTTTCTACAAAGTAGACCTAGAGGCTTGATCAGATTAATGTTCAATCCTTTCAGCAAGTCTACTTCATAGGTGGTGTTGTATACTTCCATCAGGGGGTACATAGTATCTACTCTCTCTCTTTTGTGATATTGGTGGCCATTGATGATCATAATCCAGATCTAGTTATTAGGGGTTGCAAAATTGTGATGGTCTATAATTTTCCACCTTGTTTATTAGTTGAAATACACACAACTGTTTGGTTATGCTTTGTTACAGTTCATATAGAAAAGTCAAGATAAATGCTTAATTTATTCCTTTTATTTACCATTTTCCAAATAATGTGTTGTTGCTTAGCATCCTCCAATGGTGACCAATTTTTATTTTTTAAAAAATATCATTATGAATTCATGGAGTTAAATGTATTACATGTGTTTAATCAGTATTCTTATTGCTGCCAACATCTTCCATCCGTGGCAGTTGGGAGCCTAATTTGACTTTTTATTTAAAGCTAGCTTTGATCCCTTTCTTCCTTTCTGGTATAATAAAATGTTCCAAGCTCATCCCTATAAGACATGTAATCTGCCATTTCTTGACAGAGTCTTGGTTCCTTTTAGTATTGTCCTTATTTTAAAGTGGAGGAAAGTGAGGGGCCTGATATTCTGACCCAGGTCCATTTTATTCTAAAACTTCCAAGTCCAGTAGCCATTGAAGACATGGAGAGTACTCCATGAACTCAATTCTTATTTAGCATTTGTTTAAGTTTCCACAAAGTCTGCTTTAAGGGAAAAAAGAACTCAAAACTTATGTGTGCTTTCTCTTGCTTTAATATATCAAAAAGCCTACATATAACTTTACTTGGTCTTTCCATTTCAAATTTAAGAGAAACTTTGTTCTTCAGCTAGGATTAATTGCTTCACTGCTATCTCAAATATATGAACTTTTATCCAGGACAGAGTCTCATTATTCTCAAGAATCTAGAGTTCCTCTGTACATTCTTGTACTTATTTTATCTTCTTTTATCTGTGAGTTAAAAGAGAAAGCCATGAGAAACCAGGCCAGACTATAATATATTGCTTCATCCTTTCCAACCTTGAGGATTACTCCTTCCGCCCTCTTGCTCTGTATATTCCCCAGGGACCCAGGGAAGTGGGTCTTAACGTAGGAAGTTCAGTAGAATCATGCATTAAAAGAAAAAAAAAAGAAATCTTTATACTTAGCTTCTGAGTCAGTAGGGTTGGTAGGGGCCTCACTTGTATATTCTTGGAGAGTCATTCTAATGATTCTGATATTACATTTAATTGAGTAGCAGTGTTGCAGGGACTCTAGTCTCTGTGAGAGTTTTCTCCTCATCAGGGAAAACTCTCAGCCATATATATGTATCACATATCCATTCACCTTTAAGCTCAGGGTTAATCTGTGCTTCATTAACATTTTAAATCTCAGAATTTCTTAAAAAGTTATTAAAAATGTGTTTCATTAATCTTTCCAAAGCACCAGCTTTTGGATCTTCGGTTATCTCAAATATTTTCTCTTACATCAATTTCCTTTTTTTAAAAAAATTGGGGTTCATTATGTTGTTAATTTTCCTTCTAACTTCTTTGTAAAAATAGTTTAAATTAAAAGGAAGTTGAATAGACAATACATTTCATATGGTTCAAAATCAATACATATTTAAAAATGCACCTAGTGAAAGGTCTACTTCCTACCACTTTTCCCTATCTGCGCATATCTCAAAACCCACCCCAATAAGTAAACCACTTACATTAGTTTCTAGCATTCACTTCTTGAAAAATGTTATGCACATACATAATAAAAATACACACTTTTTACTTTTTTGTGCTTGTTTTTACCGAAAATGGTAACAGATTCTAGATGCTCTTATGAAACTTTTCTAGAAAGTTTAACAATAAATGTAGATATTTTCGTATCAGTTCACAAAGAGTATCCTTTTAAAAAAAGAGCTATGTAGCATTGCATCATACTTATATATTATGATTAACTTTGCCGGTTCCATACTGATGCAAAATCATGTTGTTTTCAGTCTTTTGCTACTTCAAACAATGCTGAAATTAATAACCCTGTATTTGCTTCTTCATAGATGTATAATTCTATCTGTAGGATAATTCCAAAATTTAGAATTGGTTTTTGAATGGATATATGCCTTTGTAATTATGGTAGATATTTCCAAATTGCCTTTCACAGAGATTGTATTAACTTACCCTCTCACCAGAAATATATGAGTACTCCTATTTCCCCCATGGTCAGCCAAGTGGTATGTATCCAAATTTTGGATCTTTGTTAATTTTATAGGTGAAAATGGGGTCTCAGTTCATTTCTCTTATTATGAGAAATTATGTAGCTTTTCATGTGGCTAACTACCATTTGTATACATCTTTTGGTTTTTGTCTATTTAAAATTAGGTTTTCTTTTTTTTGTAGTTTTATAAGAAGTTTGTACATACTGGAGTTTACCTTTTAGTGATTGAGTTGCAAATATTACCTCCCAGTTTGTCATTTCAATTGGCTTATGTTAATTTTTGTAGTACAGATGTTTTTTGATATTTTCCTGGTCAGATTTCACTGTTCTCGTTTATGGTTTTTGAGAGTTTTACATCATAATTTAAAATGTCTTTCTTACTCTCTAGTTCTAAAATACTTTTCACATGGTTTCCTCTAGTACTTTTTTTTTTTTTCCTTTTTGCGTTATGTGGGCCTCTCACTGTTGTGGCCCCTCCCGTTGCGGAGCACAGGCTCCGGATGCGCAGGCCCAGTGGCCATGGCTCACGGGCCCAGCCGCTCCGCGGCATATGGGATCCTCCCAGACCGGGGCACGAACCCGCATCCCCTGCATCGGCAGGCGGACTCTCAACCACTGCGCCACCAGGGAGGCCCTCCTCTAGTACTTTTATGACTTTATTAAAAATATATTTTGATTCATTTTCAGGAAATTTTCAGTCTTTTTCCCCAGAAGGCCACTAAATTTTACCAACAACAGACCTTTAATCTATTTTTGCCCCCCATTTTAATTATTTTATTTATTTATTTATTTATTTGCGGGCCTCTCACTGTTGTGGCCTCTCCCGTTGTGGAGCACAGGCTCCTGACACGCAGGCTCAGCGGCCATGGCTCATGGGCCCAGCCGCTCTGTGGCATGTGGGATCTTCCCAGACTGGGGCATGAACCTGTGTCCCCTGCATCGGCAGGCGGACTCTCAACCACTGCGCCACCAGGGAAGCCCCCTGATATGGACCATTTTAAAAGTCTTTACTGAATTTCTTACAATATTGCTTCTGTTTTTATGTTTTGGTGTTTTGTCTGCAAGGCATATGGGATCTTAGCTCAGGTCACATCTATTCTTATGTGAAATTTTCAATCAGATTTTTTTAGGGACTCACTCTTACATCTGAATGAAGAGCAAGGGATCACCAGACAGACATTTGAGGAAACCCTCCAATGTGAAACACAAAAACAAACAAACAAAAAGCCAACATCAATGAAACTCGGAGGAAACAGGTAATAGAACAAAATTATAAATAATTAAAATTATAATTAATATCCACAGAAACATGGAGGATAATGCACGTGTGAATAAAGAAGATTTAGAGAATAAGAAAGATAATTTGAAAATTAAAAATGTGATTACAGAATTTAAATGATAGAATGTGAGCTGAAAGAAATACCTGGCAGCCTGGTGTCACTATTGTCCTTACTGACTTGAAGGGGACTCTGAAACTCTAGGGAAAAATGGCAGTTACGGAACCAGTGGAAAGTGACTGTACCTGGATGAGTCCCAGCAGTGTGAGTTTTAAACTGTTTTAGGGCCTCAGTCCTGACTGCACATTAGCATTAGCCAGGAAGCTTTTAATCCTGCACACCATCTGATCAAATGAATGATTATACCCTAGTTTTTAAAGACAGGCCCATTTTTATTAGCTTGCACATTAAAAACTGCCATAAACAACATGCCTCAATAATCTTCAACTTCTGTTCCCAAGGTAGGATACTTTCAAGATCTGGGCCTTCTGCCTTAAGATGGATGTGCTTAGCAAAAAAAGCTGTAGTAGTGACCCCTTTTTGGCTGAGCTGTGTTTCTTTATTGTGCATGAGAATCTTCTATGAGGCTTGGTCAAAGTGCAGATTCCTGGGCCCAACAAGATTCTAATTCACCAGATCTCAGATGAGACACTGGGAGGCCAGGTACTTAATAGGTTGGTGTCAATGCAGGTGTTTTGTTGATCACAATATGGAAAAGCAGAATAAATATTACAGTATTTTCAGCCTGTGCCTAGGCTTTGGTCTTTGTAAAGTCTTTTTATCTTCTTTATATTGTCATAAACAGAGACCTGCCTTTCAGTGGTCAGTGTCTCACAATCCTATTTTGGAGCTTATTTTTAATTGGCTTATTAAATCCTAAGTCTTAACTTTTTAGAAGTAAGGACCTGATTTTACTGCTCTATCTTATTTAGTGAAGCAGAGTTCAATAATATTAGGAACTTTATGGAAAAACAGAAGAAAAGGAATAGGAAGTGTTCACTGAAGGGGTCAAGATTTCATTTCGTCTTTTATGCAAAATAGTTCTCAAGACTAAGTATATTCACTTATCTCATTATTCACACTTAGTCTTTTCCCTATGCTCCATAGTAATGACCACTTAGACAACTGTTGAAAACAGTAGGAAAGTAGTCCCTGTTTATCAGTAGCTAATAAATTTTATCATGCCTTCCTATACAGAGAGAAGATAGATATAGCATATCTGAAAAGTTCAAGAAAACAGATTACCATCATGTATTTGAATATCCATATTTCTGTATTTGATACATATTTCATAGGTTTATATAAACACAGAATTATGCAGAAGTTTCTTTTCTTCTAAATGTAACTATCTACAAGTTCATAGGTAAAAAACAATCTTACATGCATGACCAAAGTGAATCTTTTCTATCAGCTATCAAATAATTGTGTAAATTTGTTCATTTGAGACAACATAGCATGGACTTTGCATAAATTTTTAGAATATAATTTATTTATAAGAAGAGGTATTTCTGTATAAGAATTTCTCCTAAAGAATTGTTCAAATTATTATTATTTTTTATTATAATTATAGGTATTTTACTATAATTAGAAATGGATAATGCTCTTATTTGGGGGCACATTAGTTTCCAGAGGAGCGTATCTCTAAAACCGTTATATGGTCAGTGAAAATGCAATGCATGCATTCATCCATCCATTCTTCTGACAAGTATTTACTGATTGCCTACTATGCCCCAGCTACTCTTCTATACTCTAAAGATACAGCAGCCATCAAAACAAAACAAAACAAAAACACAACTGCCCTCTTGGAGCTTATAACATTGCAGGAAATCATATTTTGGATAGTAAAAAACCAATAAAGTTGAAAAATAGGTAGGAGAGGGGACAGGAATTGTTTGGGGGAGGCAATGAAATTTTATGTTGGGTGGCCTGGAAATGACTCATTGAGAAGGTAACCCGAGTAGTGAACTGACTGAATTGAAAGAGTGAGCCCTGAAGCTATCTAGGAGAACATTCCAAGCAAAGAGAATGGTAAGTGCAAAGGTTTTGAGGTGGATATATGACTGATCTTTTTGGGAAACAGTGAATGAGTGGAGAGAGTAGTAGGATAGGTGGTTAGAGTGGTAATAGTGTGTCTGGGGGTGAAATTCATTTCATATTAAGGACCTTGGTTTTTTGCCAGAAGTGAGATTGGAAGCCATTGGATGGGTTCGAGAAGGGGAGTGGTGCAATCTGACCAAGGGTTTTAACTGGATCCACCACTAGTTTCTGTGTTGGAAACAGACTGAAGATGGGCAATGGTGGAAGCAAGGGAGGCAGTTAGGAAGATTTCACAATAATCCGGGTAAGAGATTGTGGCTTGGATCAGACTATTTGTGGAGGTGGAGCGACATGGTTGGATTTGCCTATATTGTTATGATATAGATAATAGGATTTGCTGATAGAATTTCATTATACATCCAAGTTATAAGCCAAGTATTTAATTCATAAATTAAGGAATAATTCTTTCAACTATAGAAAAGTAGGGGAGATATTATATGAAGCAGAAGATTTAAATCTATCTTTTTTATACTATGAAAGGTACTTTATCAAGGTAGTTAAAATATTTGATGATGACTAAATAGTACTTCTATATATATATTTACATTTTATTAGCAATATAATTAAAACTCAATCCCAATGTTTACTGAATTAATTTTTATCTATTGTAAAATATCTAGTTAAAAGCTTAATGTTGTACATCTAACATTTGTAGTTAAAATAAAATATATCCTAAAGCTTACTTGTTGGAAACAAAGCAGTCTACTGATTAACAGTAATTTGAAAAGACAGTAAAATATTTTTTAGAGATGAGCTGGTTGTATAAAGTTAAATGGAAGAAATATAGAAACTACTTTTATTCATTGTAGTGTCTAAATCACGTGAAGAACTAGACAATTTTTTTCTGAGCTCTATCAGTAGGGGGCAGCAAAGTTTCAAGTAGTGTGTTTTCAGGTTCCTGGGAAGCTTTGCTAAGGAAAATTTCCTTTTTGTTGTTGTTGTTGCTGTTGCTCTTAAGAAGTTTGTTCTGGCTTGCTTTTTAATGAAGTGCTTTGGTAATATCACTTAAAAGCCCTGTAGCTTTTGTTCAGATATTTAGCCAACTGTTCCCTTAGGCGCTATAGATGCTTTCTTAATGAGAGTATGTATTTTTTTCTTTCTGTAATTTAGGGAGTACCAGGGCCAGGAAAATATGACATTAAAAGTCAATTTCAGAAGAATGAAAGTATGTCATCAAATGTAAATGATGCATCACCTGCTTTTCTTTTTCAATCCTGGGTAGTGTTCTACAGTTATTTCATATTTAGTGTATAGTAGGTATAATGCAATGCCAGCAACAAATCCAGTGGTGTTAGGGAGATTATAAAAAGAAAAGTGGTATTTTAGCAAATTAGGAACAGATGCAGCCTGGGCAAATCATTTTGCCAGAAATGTGGGTAAAAGGAAATGACTTAAGATTACAATATTAACAATAATATGCAGAGATGAATATTCAAATAGAAAGTATTTATTGAACATTGTCTATTAAGCAAATTTGCTTATGTGGAAGTTCAGTTTAGCTTATAAGAGATTTTAGTCTGGGTTTTAAAATATACTAATGAATACATGAAGTGTTGACGTGTAATCTATGAGGACATGCATATCTTTTGGAGAAGGTTCTGAAGGCTCTCTGGAGCCTAGCTGTAAATTACATCTAAAACTGCCACTGGAGCCTTTATTAGTGATGTGAGAGTCTATTTCACAGTAATCCTGTTCTCCAAGGTCTATATTGAGGGGACTTGAAGGTATCTAAGATATTCCTAAGGCAAGAACATTATAATACTAGCAAACCTTTATAATGTCACAGTGGCCAGATCAAGTCGTTGTGATATTTAACCAATTGTACTATGTAAAACTCTGATTATCTTATTTAACTTGGGAAGGTTATTAACCTTCAGATGACTACAGCGGGCTACTTTAGTTTCATTGTACTTAAGAGGCAACTCCTTGGAGACAGATACATAGATTGCAGGTATGTTTTGGAGACACAGTTAACATGACTTTTTAATGGGTTAGATGTGGTGGTGAGGGACTAGGAAGAATCAAGAATGAACAGTAGGTTTCTGCCTTGAGCAACTTGATAGTACTTAAGGTACTACACAGAATGGATGTGAGGGAATGGGATATTGTGTGTGTGCCCTTGATTTTTAAAAATACCATTTTTACAACTAGAACTCTCAGTTTTTATGCTATTCCTGTTCATCTGTTATATAGTCCTAATGTGACATTACTTGGTGCCAATTATAATATTTTAAATATATTTTCAGAAATGAAAAAGAATATGATATCAGTTTTGCTTAAGAAGACCATGAGGAAAAGAATCATGGTTCTCGGGTGAAAGATATGGAGGAGTTAAAACCAACAGGGGGCTTCCCTGGTGGCGCAGTGGTTGAGAGTCCGCCTGCCGATGCAGGGGACACGGGTTCGTGCCTCGGTCCGGGAAGATCCCACATGCCGCGGAGCGGCTGGGCCCGTGAGTCATGGCCGCTGAGCCTGCGCGTCTGGAGCCTGTGCTCTGCAACGGGAGAGGCCACGGCAGTGAGAGGCCCGTGCACCGCAAAAAAAAAAAAAAAAACCCAACCCCCCCCAAAAAAAAACCAACAGGACTGCCTGCTAGGGGTAGTGTTAGTGTTTAGCTGAATATGAATAGATTTATTAATGATTATGATTGAAAAAGCAATAATGAAATTAACAAGGTGGACTTAGAACACAATTTTTGGTTTATAGGATTAAAGACATGTTATGTTATTAGGATACGTATATGTTATTAGGATACTTATGTTGCTAGGATACTCCGGACGCGCAGGCCCAGCAGCCATGGCTCACGGGCCCAGCCGCTCCACGGCATGTGGGATCCAGACGGGGGCACGAACCCGTGTCCCCTGCATCGGCAGGCGGACTCTCAACCACTGCACCACCAGGGAAGCCCTATTTTAGTCTTGACTTAAGGAGTTGTCTGGTATTTTATTTAAATGCATGAAATTTTCTTATGTCTTCAACTACTAATTTTTAAAACATAAGATTTACTTTATAATAATGGTTCTCAACTCTTGCTGCATATTAGAATATTTTGGGAAATTTTAATACATTCTGATACCCAGTTGCTTTCTTTCCTCTCTCCCAGAGATTGATTCAACTGGTCCAGAATAGGACCCAGGCACCAATACTTTTTTTTAACTCCTCAAGTCTATATGCAGCCAGGGTTGAGTATTACCATTTAAAAACATTGACTCAGCATTTAAATAATAAGATAGTATTTAAGAAGGCTTTGGAAATGTTCCTACATGAAAGGAGGCTAAAAGCTATATCTGAGCCTAGACTAGGTTTTGTATTAGAGGGGAAAAATGCAGTAGAGGTATAATTAGATCAACTGACAGATTTGGAATATGAATGGTACATTAGATAAAAGTCATATCATTGATACATTTAAGAAAATACATGTAAGAAAATATCCCTATTTTTAATAAATACACACTAAAGTATTTAGGGGTAAAGGGCCACAACACATGTAACTTTCCATTAAATGGTTCTATATATATGCGTCCCTCTGTGTGTGTGTGTGTGTGTGTGTGTGTGTGTGTGTTTGTAGAGAGACAGAGAGAAGGAGGAATGGACATACAAACAGAAAGACAGAAATAGAGTGGGCAAATGAAAAAAGTGAATGATATAACATGTTAACAGGTGCATCTGGGTAATCATTGCACAGGTATTTTCTGCATTATTTTTATTCATAAATTTGAATGTTCCAAATTTTAAATTAATTCTAAATAATTATAGATTATTCAATGCTATATTTAATAAGATTTCATAATTTACATATAGATACATGTATATTTAATATCAGTTAAATATTATACATTTATAATAAGTAAGCTTATTATAAGTTTATAAAATCATAACTTTAATATTATAAGTTAAAGTGGATTTATATACCACTTGAATCTAAGATTTTTTTCTTAAGGTAGCTAATGGTATTGTTGAGTTAATTGAATATATATGTTGAGGAACTTTGTCAATTTGTGTAATTTTATTACGTAGAAGAAACCATGTTAGATCATGTAGTTTTTCTTTATTATCTTAACTTGCAGAATATTTTAAATGTGAAGATTGTCCACACACTATCATCTGAATCTCATATTGAGATGATTTCCTTTGAAAAGTCTTTCTGGCTTAGTGAAGTACATAATGCATTACTGTATTAATATATAGATGATTTTTCTAAAAGTATATATTTTATGTTTTGATAGATATAAGATCTTAACTCATCTACATTTTCTTCACTCCATTAAGAAATAAACTCCAGATGTTATATTACTAAGAAAGCAGCTTTTAACTCACAAAATATCAAAACGTACCATAGTTTCTCACTGGCATATTTTCTTCTTCTTCACTAGAGGTTTGTCCCTATGAAATCAATCACCCCAGCTCCTGGTGCATATAATGAATCTCGAACTGCTTTCAAGCTCTTGAAGAAAACACCAGGACTGAAAAATACCTCATTTGGTCAAAGTGCTGCTCGATTCACACAAGACTCTAGGACAGAGAAAATGCCAGGTTAGCAATGAATTCATGTGTATCTACTCTTTAGCTTTATGCAACTTAATATTCTTAAAATGGATGCACCAGAAAGTACAATTTTCTGTTCTATGGGTGGTGTTGTCATTTTAAGTCAACATTTTTTAAAGCATTGACTCTACACTAAACACAGATAGATAAAAATAATGTACAGTTTTCATAAGATTTTAATTTAACTTGTCACATCTCTTAGTTGTAATTTTCTATTGTTTTCCTTTTTTCAATAAATTTCCTAATTTTCCCTTGGTGGGTGAACATATATGTTAATTATGTGGTCACTGCCAGTAATATAACTTATGATATTCGGTTTTGTTAAAATTTTATTTTGGGGATGCCCAACCACATGTTCTAGTATTCTCAGTGGGTATTCTAGTATACAGTGGGTAATCTAAAACTATAACACAAAAATAACATATAATGACTAACACATAGGTTGTTTGCTGATGTATAACAAACTCAGTGGCTTAAAAAAACAGACTTTTTCCATCATATCCCATTAATCTGTGGGACTGCTAAAAGGCAGAGTTCAGATGGGACTGTTATTCAGAGTGCATGCATAGCTCGAGCATTGCTGCCCCCAGGGTAGTTGGTCTTTTCACTTGGTAGCTCAGGGCTCCATGAGACCTGGCAGGAAGCTGCAAGGCTTCTTATGACCTACCCTCAGAAATTCCAGGACATCACTTTCTGTTAGTCAATCAAGTGGCACAGCATAGCCTATATTGAAAAGAAGGATATGAAACTTCATCTTTCAGTGACAGGGGTAGCAAGGAATTTGTGGCCATCTTTAATCTGCTATAGATTACCCTCTGGCTACAAAATATTTTCATTTTTCCTACATGCCTTCTCAAGGCCTCCAAAGTCTCAGGCAAGTGTGGTATAATCTTAAAGACCAGGATCTTGTTATCTAAGTGAGGTGTAGGTGCAGGTGGGGATTCTTGGGTGTGGTCCTTCAGATCATCTTGTATATCTCTCTTCTCTATCAGAAGAGCTGTGAACTACAGATACAAGTTATCTCCCCCATATATTCAACACATAGTGGTGGGAGAGAGATAGGATAATAATACTAGAAACTCCTATTCAAAAAAGAGAGAAAACTGGAGGCCCACAGTATTACCAAATTAAACTTGGGTCCATTTGCTCATGTGCAGTAAAGCCAATCTACTGACACGGGGTTGTGGTGAAGAAAAGTGCAGCATTTACTGCAGGGCACCAAGCAAGGAGTCCAGGTAGCTAGTGCTCAAAAGGCCCAAACTCCCCAATGGCTTTCAGGAAAAGGATTTTAAAGACAGGGTGAGGGAGGGGAATTGTGGGGTGCATGAGCAGCTCGTGGACAATCTTCTGATGGGTTAGTTGGGAGGTAATCGGGAGTCAACATCATCAACCTTCTGTTTCCAACCAATCTGGGGTCTACCTGTTTGTGGGCAGCATACAGTTAACTTCTTCCACCTGGTGGAGGTTTCAGGATCTGCAAAACAGCTCAAAGGACATGGCTCAGAATGTTATCTGTAGCCTTTGAGGAGGAACTAAAAGTGCTTGACTTTGTTTAATGGCTAAAGCATTATTATTTTGTCTAGCTTGACTGTTTTCCTTTCTTTCTGCATTTTCTCCCTTCTCTGATTAAATTTATTCTTTGGAACATGGGGAAGGCCTAGGAGGCTAGTTTTCTACAGATAAGAGACAGGCAGAGGGCATTGGGTGAGGGTATCTGTCCTGAGAAGGCCCCATGGGGTTCTGCTCAGTGATAATAGAAGTCACAGGCCTATAGCAATTCTGAAGTCCAAGCAGGCACATGTTGCCATTTTCTTAGTTAGGGCTCAGTTGGGCTCCCTGGGAGTAAGATTTCCTGTGGTGCTTTGTTTTACCTTTTAGGCTCTTGGTTTCATCCTTTGAAACATCCTTCCTCTTCTATAAGAAATAGGCTGTGTTTTCAGCTTTCTCAGCCTGCTTCCTGCCCAGGGAGATCCAGGGTCTATGAGCCACTTTTCATTTTGTACTGTTGTTGTTTGTTTCATTCCAGGTTGGTTCATTCCTTATTAAAACTTTGTAGGTTTATTATTGTATTTATAATCATATACACTGGACAAAAGCCAAGCTCACATGTACTTCTTAGAAAAACCTTTGTCTACTTTGGGTCACCTTTAGTGTTGCTGTGTTTCCGTACTCTTAGATTCTTAGGAGCACTATTGTTTTAGCTTAGAGGGTCTATGACATATGGCCTTAAAATTCCTAGATGTTCTTTTCTTTAACTGAGAGATTCTATGAGATACCATCTTAAAACTTTTTGAGGTCTTAACAAAGGTCTTACAGCTAAACCCTGGATTTGGTCTCAGGGTGTTTCTTGCTTTGAGAGCTTTTTGCTGTGTGGAGAGACTGGGGATGAAAAACAATTTTTCTTTCAAACTCAGAAAATATTGGTTTCGTTTTATTTCCGTTTGGTTTGGTTTCCGTTCGTTTAGTTCCATTTTATTTATTTATATATAAATTCTGCTTGAAAACTGAGCAGATTTAGCTTATCTCTTTCTAACTATACCTTCTCACACACAGCTAAAAGCAACTAGTTGGCACTTTTGATATTTAGCCTAGAAATTTCCTTAGCTAGAATCCACTATTTTATTAGGTGTTTTCTTCACTATCCCAAGTATTAGTTTTGCCAAAATTTCTGCCATTATAGAATTCAAATTATCTTTTCTCCAACCTCCATAACATTTTTACCACTCTCTTTAAGCCATTACCAGCTGTCTCCTCAAGGCCATTTCTTTAAGTCTTGAGTTGTTTCAGCTTCTGGCCCATTGCCTGATCCCAAACCATTGCTCCAAGTTTTGACTCGGTAATTTTTCCTTATAGTAATGCTGTACTCATGGTATAAAATTATTTACTATTTATGCCATTGAGAGGTTGAGTATTATTCTTCTACATCTTCAATCTTGGCTAGTCTGGTGGCTTTCTTCTCCAATAGCATGCAGTGGAAGTGATATTCTAGCACTTCTCAGGCAAAGTCATAAGCTTAACAGCATATACCTGGGCCTATAGAAACAATTGATTTTGGAGACCTGAGCTTCTAGATAGAAATCTGACTAGTCTAAGACTGCCATTCTGGAGAGGTCTTATATAGGCGCTAGGCACTACCCCAGATGAACCTTGCTCAGTAGAGTTTATCATGTATCTGAAATACAAATTATTTCAAAATATCAATTTATTGAGCGACCCAACTGCCTTAAGTTTGGGCCTTGTTTTCGATTTGATGGTATTACAAATAAAGTTTTATAAATTCCCCAAAGGTTATTTTATTTTTTAAAGGATAAAGTTTAATTATGATGACCTCTAAAATCTAATCCTGATCTTACATATTTTAAGAATTGGTGAGAATGGCCTTCATGTGTTTTCTTCTTCCCATGGAGATATTAGTGTACAGTAATGACTTAGACTCACAAATCAGTCATAGAACAGATTCAACCACCTAATATATAGCTCAGAGCTGTGGCAGGTTACTGTTCGAAGGCATCCTAAACTGTCTAACTCTGGGGTTCCTGGGCATTTCTTCACTTAATAACTGGAAAATGAACATAAAAATCCTCTAATGTAAGTGAATTATAATGATCAGGGTGGCTTTTCAAATCAGAACCTTAACAAGGTAGTACCTGAAATGCACACACCTTGAGGTCCCTATATTTAAGTACTTAAGTTCACTTGTCACAATGTTATGTTGTCCTCTCATGCCAGAAGAGAGGCAAATCTAAGATATTTGTATTTTAAGTCCTTTAAATGGTGGCCCAAATAGTTTTCATTATGCTCTCTATTTATATTTTTCCCAAGCATTATCAGTGGAGGAATGTTGGAAGACGTCAGAAATAAGATGTATTGGCATTTAGGTTTTCTGAGAGTTGGCATGACAGACTTTTGGGGAATAGACTTTAGAACTAGAATATTTGAAAAACTGGGAAGAATTTATGGGCAGCTTCTTTGAGAAAAACCTTACATGTATCAGGAGTACAGAGGATTTGACTGCATAGAATGACTTGATCACTTTTAAACCAGAAGGAACCTAAAGTATCATCTACCCTCATGCCCATTTGTTTGTTTCCTGCCTACAATGAGAAAGGAGATTTCACCAGAATGTGAATCCACACAATGCTTCCTTCATGGAGAAAGACTAGTTATAAAACGTTTAGTGAGTCAGTTTACATTTAGTTGTAAGCTCCTTTTATTGTAGATTGTTCTTGGATGGGCAGCAGTTCACAGATCACATTTTGAGTAGCACTGATCTAGTCAATTCCTATTATCTTCAGACAGGAACTTGAAGCCCAGAAAAACAAATGAGATTTAAGTGATGGTTCATACCTATTTAGTTACAGATCTAATTTAGTAGATTCCAGATAACATGAGTACAACCAAATCAGGTGTTCTTTCAAGTATTTGATATTGATTTTATGAATATTGCTGCTCACTGGTACTGATTTTTTGAAAAGACTGAATTATAAAACATATACAAATATTTGTTTCAAATATTTGAATGTCTTGATAAAAACTTTTATCAATGGCAAAGAAAGTTGTTTGTATTATTTTGAATGAAAAAAAAGAAATGTTATTCACTCAGATTGTCACTGTAGAAAATATTCCTGGTTATAAATGTACACTAAAGGGTAAAAGGCAAAAATTAAAATAACTAAATACTATGATAGGAAGATTGGGTGATAGGTGATTCTTTTCTGTTCCAAACTGGTTTTTAATGTTGTTACATCAAGATTTCAATACTTTTTGGCATCAAGAATTTCCCTCCTGCCCTCCTCCTTCCCTTCCTTCCTTCCTTCTTTACTGAGTATAATTTACACAATAAAAATAGTTCATTTTAAGTGTATATTTTGATGAGTGTTGGTAAATGTACATAGATAATCACCACTATTTAATCAAGTTTTGATAAATGTACATAGTCAGATAATCACCACTATTTAATCAAGTTTTAGAACACTTCCATCATTCTTAAAACGTTCTCTCAGGACTTCCCTGGTGGTGCAGTGGTAAACAATCCACCTGCCAGCGCAGGGGACACGGGTTCAAGCCCTGGTCAGGGAAGATCCCACATGCCGTGGAGCAGCTAAGCCATTGCGCCACAACTACTGAGCCTGCACTCTAGAGCCCATGAGCCACAACTACTGAGCCTGCATGCCGTAACTACTGAAGCCCCCGTGCCTAGAGCCTGTGCTCTGCAGCAAGAGAAGCCACTGCAATGAGAAGCCCGTGCACCGCAATGAAGAGTAGCTCCCGCTCGCCACAACTAGAGAAAGCCCGCAAGCGGCAGTGAAGACTCAACACAGCCAAAATTAAAAATTAAAAAAAATAATAAATTTATTAAAAAATAAAATAAAATGAAGTGTCATCACCATACCCAAGGTCATCTAGGTTTCAAAAAAAAAAAAAGTTCCTCATGTCCTTTTGCAGTTAATCTCTACCCCCACTCTTGGCCCTAAGTAACAGTCAGTGTTTCTATGATTTTGCATTTTCTGGAATTTTATATAAATGGAATTACACATTATGTAGGATTTTGTATTTGTCATCTTTCACTTAGCATGATGTTTTTGAGGTTCATTCTCATGTTGTTGCATTTATTTTTTCTTTTTATTATTGAGTATTATTCCACTGTTTGGGTGTAGCACATTTTGTTTATCTGTTCACCAGCTGATGGACATTTGGGTTTTTATTTCTCTTGCAGAAATAACTAGGAGTAGGATTTCTGGGTCATATGGTAAGTATATGTTTAACTTTATAAGAATTTGACAAATTGTTTTTCAGAATGGCAAAGCACTTTGCATTCCTGCCAGCAATATATGAGAATTCTTTCTAAAAAATTACTTCATTTATGGTTACTCAGTTTATAAATAAGATATGGTGTACATATACAATGGAATACTACTCAACCATAAAAAACAATGAAATTTTGCCATTTGCAGCAATATGGATGGACTTTGAAGGTATTTTGCTAAGTGAAAAAAGTCAAAGAGAGAAAGACAAATTGTATGATATCACTTATATATGGAATCTACAAAATACAACAAACTAGTGAATAAACAAAAAAGAAGCAGACTCACAGATATAGAGAACAAACTAGTGGTTACCAATGAGGAGAGGGAAAGGGGGAGGAGCAATACAAGGGCGGGGTAAAAGTAAAAGGGTTATTTTGGGATTATATGAAATGATGTGTGTGAAACTTTTGAAAATTGTAAAGCACTATAGAAGTTAAAGAATCTTTCATTCAATAAATAAAGTAAATAATAAAGTTATTCAGTTTAAAAGAATTAAAAGTGTGCTTATTCTTACATATGATATTCTTCATAATTCTAGGTCCTGGGTTTTATAATCTCCAAAACAATACTTTAATTGACAACTTTAGCAATACCTGCTTGAAGAAACAAAAGAAAAGTGCATTTGGTTCTTCTGTTCCTCGGACTCTCTTCCTGGTTCAGAAAGAAGTTTTTCCTACTCCTGGGCCTGCTGGCTATAAGGTAATATGTGGATACCAAAATTATATTATTTATATCTATTACCAAGAATTTAGGGTTTACAGGGTTACATGTGATATATATACCTCATTATTATAAGCCATACTATTATTATTGAAATTATTTGCATATGGTCATTTATGGCATAAGAACAAAAATTAATTTGGTTCACAGCTATGTTTGTAATTTCTTTTGAAAAAGTAGATCTTATTCTTTATCTCTTTGGAGATCTTATATGTAGTTCTTTAAATATTTATCTTCATTTTATGATTGGGCCACTATATTCTGAAAGTAAATTTAGGCTTCCTTTAAATTAGGGCTTCTTTAAATGCTCTCTGCAGTTTTATAATTTTTATACTGACATCTTACACATCTTTATTAGATTTATTCCTCAGTATTTGATGTTTTTTAATGCTATCAAAATGTTATCTTTTAAATATTTTCATTGTTTAGCTTTCTTTTATTGGTGTAAAGAAATATAATAGTCTTTATTAAAGATTGGCTTTACCAATGATTCATACTTCTTGATAAATTAAATCATTAATCCTACTAACTTATTATTAGTTTAAAAAAAATTTCCTCAAGTGCTTTTATGCCATCTGTGGATGGCAGTTTCTTTCTTTTTTTTTTTTTTTGCGGTATGCGGGCCTCTCACTGTTGTGGCCTCTCCCGTGGTGGAGCACAGGCTCCGGACGCGCAGGCTCAGCGGCCGTGGCTCACGGGCCCAGCTGCTCCGCGGCATGTGGGATCTTCCCGGACTGGGGCACGAACCCCTGTCCCCTGCATCGGCAGGTGGACTCTCAACCACTGCACCACCAGGGAAGCCTGGCAGTTTCTATTTTTCTCAGTTAGTTTCATCTTTTATATATATATTTTTTGGCTTACTGAATTTGTGCCTCCCAGAACAAGGCTCAAGAATGTTCATATGAATTAAAAATATCCAGAACCCAACAAGGTAAAATTCACAGAGTGTAGCACTGAATAAAAAAAATATTACTAGGTATGCAAAGGAGCAGGAAAGTATCAATAGAAAGAGGCCCAGAAGTTATACAGATGACAAAATTAGTGGAAAGTACATTAAACAGTTATTATAACTATATTCTATATGTTCAAGAAGGTAGAAGAAACATTGAGCATATTAAGTAGAGCAATAACACAAATAGAAAGGCACAAATTAAAGTTCTAGAGATGGCAAGTATTGATATAATGTATGAAAAAATGTACACTAGTTAGCAGCAGATTAGTTCAGACTAAAAAATTAGATAACCTCAAGACAGTAATAGAAAATGTTAATATCTCAAATGAAGTACAGTGAGAAAAAAACACAAAAAAAGAATAAAGTATAAGTGAACTATGGGACAGTTTGAGGTGGCTTAAATGTGTAACTGGAATCCTTGAAAGGAAAGAAAGAGTGAGGGGACACAAAAAATAATTTTAAGAAATAAGGCTGAAAATTTCCAAACTTCGATGAGAACTAGAACCACATATCCATGAAGCTCAACAAACCCATAGCACAAAAGCCATCAAGGAAACTATGCCAAGGCAAATTATAATCAAATTGAATAAATTGGTAAAAAAGAAAAAAACTCGTAAAAGCAGCCAGAGGAAAAGTATACATGACATTAAGAGGGATGAAGTTAAAAATGACAGTACATTTCATGTTGGAAGTGATGCAAGTCAGAAGACAGCAGTGCAACATCTTTAAAGTATTGAAAGAAAACAATTGTCAACCTGTAATTCTACTGCAGGCTCAAAAATCATTCAAAAATGAAAACAAACTGAAAAGCTTTTCTAAAAACTTCCATTTATAAAGTGAATAAGTCATGGGGATGTAATGTACAGCATGGTGACTATAGTTAATAATACTGTATTGAATATTTGAAAGGTGCTAAGATAGTAAATCTAAAAAGTTCTCATCTCAAGAAAAAAATCTTTGTGGTGATGGGTGTTAACCTGACATTGTGGTAATCATTTTGTGATATGTTTAAGTATCAAATCATTATGTTGCATACCTGAAACTAATATAATGTTGTATGTCAATTCTACCTCCATAAAAAAGAACTTTTCATATATATAAAAGCTGAAATATTTATCTGCAAAAGACCTACAGTGTAAGTAAAGTTAAGGGAAGTCCTCCAGGCAGAGAAAAATGTTACCAGATGGAATCTGGATCTGTATAAAGTAATGCAGAGTATCAAAGATAACCATGTGGGTAAATATAAAAGGGTTTGTTTGATTTCTCATTTCATTGAAAGCCAAACATTTTACATGTGTTTGATTTGCTGACAATTTACCTTTACAGAAAGTAGTGGAAGCCAAGAGAGGAATTCCTATTCTGTTATTTTAAAGTTTAGAATTGTCAAAGAAGAGATTCTGGACACATACAAGAAATGTAGAAAATCCCTATTTCACAATGATCAGCAGAAAACAAGAAATAGTCCTGAGATCAGAGATTATATGAGTAAGAAGTTTACTCATATAATTATTATAGCCTAATAGGTTGACAGGAAGCCACTCTCATGAGTAAAATTCTGACAGTGCAGTTGGCTACACATGAAACCTTTTAGAGTTCAGATTTTAAAAGGACATCTTAATGTTTGTGTATATAATTATTCTTTCTCATTTCTGAGGAATTTGAGAAAGCTTAAGAGAATGCGTATATAGAAAAGTTTAAGTAGCTAACAATTCGGGTGGAAAATATAGAAAGAATAGTTAAGTAGATAATCTGTAGAGAGAATATAAACAGATGTTAAACACTGGGGAAGTTTGAACATAGCTGTCAGATCTTTAAAGGGCATGTACAAAACATTGGAAATGTGTCCATACTATAGTACACACTTGGGAAATAATGATTGAATGAATGAATAGAAGAGAGAGGCATAGAAGTATAATCTAGGAAGTTTAAAGAGAAGAACAATTTATTGTAAAAAATGCTAAAGAAAATTAAAATGACTTTGTATAAGTTTGGTTTGGCAAAAGAATTGCTAAGAAGATACAAGAATCCTGTAGGGGTGGGGTAGATGATATAGGGATAGCAGAGCCACTGAAGTACTAAACTGGATTGGACTCTCCTATCAGAGAAAATGATTTTCAACCCAGAAAGTGTGGAACACACATGCTTTATAGGAAATTGAACACTAATATACCTATGGTGGTATAGGGTAAGAGTACCCTAGTACTTAAAACAATTTTTTTAATGAAAATCTACACAGGGCTTCCCTGGTAGCGCAGTGGTTGAGAGTCCGCCTGCCGATGCAGGGGACACGGGTTAGTGCCCCGGTCCGGGAAGATCCCACATGCCGCGGAGCGGCTGAGCCCATGAGCCATGGCCGCTGCGCCTGCGCGTCCGGAGCCTGAGCTCCGCAACGGGAGAGGCCACAACAGTGAGAGGCCCACGTATCGCAAAAAAAAAAAAAAAAGCTACACAAATTTGCATGTCATCCTTGCACAGGATGATAATATCTGTATTGTTCCAACTTTAGTATATTTGCTATTAAAGTAAGCACCCTAGTGCTTTAAATTAGTTAAAAACTTTAGCTGTAGCTGAAATACATCTCATTGTAATGAAAGAACAGCTGTGAAATCATTATTAGTAATCTTTTAGTAATACTGCAGATTTATAGGCATATCAGAAAAATGGAAACGAATAAAGGTTTTTCTTATTTAAACAAAAATTATTAAAATTTCACAAAGTGAGATTTTCATAAATTCTTGCAAAATTTTAAATTGTTGTTAGTAAAGTTGCAGGATATAATTAACATTCAAAAGTCAGTGGCGTTTTTACACACTAACAACAACTGTCCAAAAAAGAAATTAAGGAAACAATCCCATTTACAATAGAATGAAAAATACTTAGTAATAAATCTAACCAAGGAAGAGAAATGTACACTTGACAACTATAAAACATTGATTAAAAAAAAAATTGAAGAAGACACAAATAAATGGCAAGATAGCCCATGTTCATGGATTGGAAAAATTAATATTGTGAATATGTCCATACTACCCAAATGATATACAGATTCAGTGCAATCTCTATCAAAATTCCAAAGACATTTTTCACAGAAATAGAAAAAAATTCTAAAATTTATATGGAACCATAAAAGATCTCAAATAGCCAAAGCAATCTTGAGCAAAAAGAACAGGAGGCCTCACACTACCTCATTTTAAAATACACTACAAAGCTATAGTAATAAAAACAGTTTTGTACTGGCATAAAAACAGACATATAGACCATTGGAACAGAATAGAGAGCCTCAGAAATACATCCATATATTTTCTTCCAAGAACACTTGAGGAAGAAAAGACAGTCTCTTCAATAAACTGTGCTGGGAAAACTGGATATCCACGTGCAGAAGAATGAAACTGGACTTTTATCACACACCATATAAAAAAATCAAGCCAAGATTAATTAGAGACTTAAATGTAAGACCTGAAACTGTAAAACGATTAGAAGAAAACACAGGGAAAAAGCTTTTTGACACTTATCTAGACAATAATTTCTTTACATATGACCCCAAAAGCACAACCAATGAAAGCAAAAATAAACAAATTGGATTGCATCAAACTATAATAAAAAGCTTCTGTACAGTAAAGGAAACAATCAACAGAGTGAATGGGAAAAGAATATTTACAAACCATGCATCTGATAAGGCGTTACTATCCAAAATATATAAGAAACTCAAACAGCTCAATAGCAAGAAAACTAATAGTTTGATTTAAAAATGGACAAAAGATGTGAATGGACATTTCTTAAAAGAAGACATACAAATGGCCAACAGGTATATGAGAAAATGCTCAACATCACTAATCAACAGGGAAATGCAAATAAAAATCACAATGCCATATCATCTCACATCTGTTAGAATGGGCATTCTCAGGCAAGAGAAGTGTTGGTGAGGATATGGAGAAAAGGAAACCCTTGTGCACTGTTGGTGGGAATGTAAATTGGTACAGCCATTGTGGAAAACAGTATGGAGATTCCTCAAAAAATTAAAAATGAACTACCGTATGATCCAGCAATCTGACTTTTGATTATATATCTAAAGGAAATGAAGTCAGTATATTGAAGAGATATCTGCTGTTCCATGTTCATTGCAGCATTATTCACAGTGGCTGAGATGTGAATCAATGTATGTGTCTATAGAAAAATGAATGGATAAAGAAGATTGTGTGTGTGTGTGTACACACACACAAATGCCACATACAGGGGAATACTATTCAGCCTTAAAAAAGAAGGAAATCCTGCCATTTGCAACAACAGGGATGAAGAACTCCTGAAGAACATTATGCTAAATCAAATAATGAAATAAGCTGAATGCAGAAAGACAAATACTGCATGATTTCATTTATATATGGAATCTAAAAAAATAGAACTCATAGAAGCAGAGTAGAATGATGTTTGTCAAGGGCTGAGGGGTGATAGAAAAGGGGAGATGTTGGACAAAGGATACAAAATTTCAATGCAGGATGAGTAAGTTCTGGAGATCTAATGTATAGCATGGTGACTATAGTTAATAATACTGCATTGTATACTTGAAATTTGCTAAGAGAGTATATCTTAAATGTTTTCATTACACACATGAGTTAAAACTATCATCAAGCTGAGAAAAAATAATGCAAATTTAGCTATATGATTGGAAGTAATATCTCTCTAAAACACGTCATGTCATGGTACTGCCTTTTAATAAGCTCCTTTTGCCTAAAATTCTGTGCCTTCTATCAGGTATAGGAAGAAATTTAAGTCTAAGAACAATGTCCTTTTCATAATCTGTTGTCTACCTAGTTTTCTAAACTCCTATCTTACTATTGCCATAATTTCCCTTCACTCCAAGCTCAAAAATGCCTTTAAGGGGCCTCCCTGGTGGCGCAAGTGGTTGAGAGTCCGCCTGCCGATGCAGGGGATACGGGTTCGTGCCCCGGTCTGGGAGGATCCCATATGCCGCGGAGCGGCTGGGCCCGTGAGCCATGGCCGCTGAGCCTGCGCGTCCGGAGCCTGTGCTCCGCAACGGGGGAGGCCACAACAGTGAGAGGCCCGCATACCGCAAAAAAAAAAAAAATGCCTTTAAGATAACACAAAATTAATGAACACATGCTAACTGCTTTGTTAATAAAAACTTGACTGACAACAATTATTTTTAAAATAAATACAATACCCTTTATGGTGTCTGTCTAGCTCTCTAGCCTCATTTCTCACTGCTGCCATAATTTCCCTTAGTTTTTGCTTCTCACTCCCTTACCTTTACCTTCACTTAAAGTTCCTTAAATACAACATGATACATCATATCATTGTACAAGTATTTTCATGCATTGGGAGGACAGAAGACTCAGCATTCCTTTGTCCCTTTAGGTGATAAGGTTCATTAATGATGCTTCTGCAGGTTCATCTATAGAAACCTTGTTACAGCTTTTACTTCCTCTAAAGAGCCTAGTTGGACTCCCTTCTCAGCTCTCGCCAAGGTATAGACTAACCCAGGGTCTGATTTGAGGGCCTCATTAAACCAATCAATGCAAGCTTTTGGCCTTTACTGGGAATTCCTTGTTCTTCAGGAATAATTTCAGTCCCTCAGATTTCCGTCATGAATGAGGTTCAAAGGGTTACCTGTACATGCAGTTTCAGGGTAGGCCTATGCTGAGGCAGTTAGTGTAGTATGCATGCAAACCAGGATATTTAAGGGCATCAGAGACCTGTTATTTGCTTAAATCTTGGGTGGCTGAACACCACTTGTCCCTCTAAGAAGTTGGAAGATGCCCACTTCTTGGGGGTTGCATAACTAAGTAGCATGCCACAGTCTTGTGTGTTATTAGAATTAACCAGACAAATTGCTTTACCAACTAAGAATGGCTATGACCACCCCCCATAGAATTGAGGAACGACTATCAGTCTGTCAATCTTGTCCATGCCAGGGCCAAATCAGGTCTCCTGTGCTGAGTCAAATTAAGCACTGTGTGTAACATGTTTTAAAACATTACATTATCAATTAATATGGAGCCCCCTTTTTCAGTCTCCAAAAATTTCTTCACTGCCCTTTCAGCCTCCATTAACAAATTGTCACCCTCAAAGATTTGCTAAAATCTCTCTCATGATATGGGGCAGAATATATGTCTAGTTCTCCTAGAAATTTCCTATTCATTCTTTAAAATTTTTTTTTAAATTTTATATTGGAATATAGTTGCTTAACAATATTGTGTTAGTTTCAGGTATACATCAAAGTGATTCAATTATACATATACATATATCTATTCTTTTTCAAATTCTTTTTCCACTTAGGTTGTTACACAGTATTGAGTAGAGTTCCCTGTGCTGTACAGTAGGACCTGGCTGGTTATCCATTTAAAATAAAGCAGTGTGTACATTGCTTCCCCAGGAGTGGGATTGCAGGATCATATGGTAGTTCTATGTTTAGTTGTTTAAGGAACCTCCATACTGTTCTCCATAGTGACTGTACCAATTTACATTCCCATCAACAGTGTAGGGGGGTTCCCTTCTCTCCACACCCTCTCCAGCATTTATTGTTTGTGGATTTTTTGATGATAGCCCTTCTGACTGGTGTGAGGTGATATCTCATTGTAGTTTTGATTTGCATTTCTCTAATAATTAACGATGTTGAACATCATTTCATGTGCCTCTTGGCCATCTGTATGTCTTCTTTGGAAAAATGTCTATTTAGGTCTTCTGCCCATTTTTTGATTGGGTCATTTGTTCTCAGGATGTTAAGCCTCGAGCTGTTTGTAAATTTTGGAGACTAATCCCTTGTCAGTCACATCACTGGCAAATATTTTCTCCCATTCTGTGAGTTGTCTTTTCATTTTGTTTATGGTTTCCTTTGCTGTGCAAAAGCTTTTGAATTTTATTAGGTCCCATTTTTTAATTTTTGTTTTTATTTCCATTACTCTGGGAGATGGATTGAAAAAGATATTGCTGCAATTTATGTCAGAGAGTGTTTTGCCTGTGTTTTCCTCTAAGAGTTTTATAGTGTCCGGTCTCACATTTAGGTCTTTACTCCATTTTGAGCTTATTTTTGTGTATGGTGTTAAAGAATGTTCTAATTTCATTTTTTTACATGTAGCTGTCCAGTTTTCCAAGCACCATTTATTGAAGAGACTGTCCACCATTGTATAGTCTTGCCTCCTTTGTCATAGATTAATTGACCATAGGTGCGTGGGTTTATTTCTGGGCTTTCTATCCTGTTCCATTGATCTATATTTCTATTTTTCTGTCAGTACCGTACTGTTTTGATGACTATATCTTTGTAGTATAGTCTAAAATCAGGGAGCCTGATTCTTCCAGCTCCATTTTTCTTTCTCAAGATTGCTTTGGCTATTTGGGGTCTTTTGTGTCTCCATACAAATTTTAAGATTTTTTTGTTCTAGTTCTGTGAAGAATGACATTGGTAATTTGATAGGGATTGCATTGAATGTGTAGATTGCCTTGGGTTGTATAGTCATTTTGACAATATTGATTCTTCCAGTCCAAGAACATGGTATATCATTGTATCAGTTTGTGTCATTTTCAATTTCTGTCATCAGCACCTTATAGGTTTTGGAGGACAGGTCTTTCGCCTCCTTAGGTAGGTTTTTTCCTAGGTATTTTATTCCTTTTGATGCGGTGGCAAATGGGATTGTTTTTTGAATTTCACTTTCTGATCTTTTGTTGTTAGTGTATAGAACTACAACAGATTTCTGTGTATTACTTTTGTAACCCACAACTTTACCAAATTCACTGATGAGCTCTATTAGTTTTCTGATAGTGTCTTTAGGACACTTTAGGACACTAACAGTGACTTCTTCTTTTCTAACTTTTATTTCTTTTTCTTCTCTGATTGCCATGGCTTTTATTCTTCAATTTGTTGATGTGCTGTATCACGCTGATTGATTTGAGGATATTGAAAAATCCTTGCACCCATGGAATAAATGCCACTTGATCATGGTGTATGACCCTTTTAATGTATTGTTGGATTTGGATTGCTAGTATTTTGTTGAGAATTTTTGCATCTATGTTCATCAGTGATATTGGCCTATAATTTTCTTTTTCTGTGGTATCTTTGGTTTTCGTATCACAGTGATGGTGGCCTCATAGAATGAGTTTGGGAATGTTCCTCCCTCTGCTATATTTTGGAAAAGTTTGAGAAGGATAGGTGTTAGCTCTTCTCTAAATGTTTGATAGAATTCACCTGTGAAGCCATCTGGTCCTGGACTTCTGTTGGTTTGTAGTTTTTAAATCACAGTTTCAATTCCAGTGCCTGTGGTTGGTCTGTTCATATTTTCTATTTCCTCCTGGTTCAGCCTTGGGGGATTGTACCTTCCTAAGAATTTGTCCATTTCTTCCAGGTTGTCCATTTTATTGGCATATGGTTACTTGTCCTAGTCTCTTATGAGCCTTTGTATTTCTTTGGTGTCATTGTTACTTCTCCCTTTTCTTTTCTAATTTTGTTGATTTGAGTCTCCTCCCTTTTTTCTTGTTGAGTCTGGCTAATGGTTTATCAAATTTTTTTTATCTTTTCAAAGAACCAGGTTTTAGTTTCATTGATATTTGTTATTGCTTTCTTTGTCTCTATTTCATTCATTTCTTCTCTCATCTTTATGATTTCTTTTGTTCTACTAACTTTAGGTTTTGTTTCTTCTTATTTCTCTAGCTGCTTTAGGTATAAGTTTAGGTTATTTGAGATTTTTCTTGTTTTCTGAGGTAAGATTGTATTGCTATAAACTTCCCTCTTAAAACTGCTTTTGTTGCATCCCATAGGTTTTGGATCATTGTGTTTTCATTTTCATTTGTCTCTAGGTAGTTTTAATTTTCTCTGATTTCTTCAGTGATCCTTTTGTTATTTAGTATCATATTGTTTAGCCTCCACATGTTCATTTTACTTACAGTTTTTTTCTCGTACTTAATTCTAATCTCATAGTGTTGTGGTCAGAAAAGATGCTTGATATGATTTCAATTTTCTTAAATTTACTAAGGCTGCCTTTGTGGCCCAGCATGTGGTCAGTCCTGGAGAATGTTCCATGTTCACATGAGAAGCATGTGTATTCTGCTGTTTTTGGAAGCAGTGCTCTATGAATATCAATTAAGTCCATCTGGTCTAATGTGTTATTTAAGGCATGTGTTTCCTTATTGATTTTCTGTCTGTATGATCTGTCCATTGATGAAAGTGGGGTGTTAAAATCCCCCACTGTTATTGTGTTACTGTTGATTTCTCCTTTTATGGCTGTTGGTATTTGCCTTGTATATTGAGATGCTCCTATTTTGGGTGCATATATATTTACAGTTTTTATATTTTCTTGGACTGATCCCTTGATCATTATGTAATATCCTTCTTTGTCTCTTATAACAGTCTTTATTTTAAAGTCTGTTTTGTCTGATATGAGTATCGCTACTTCAGCTTTCTTTTGATTTCCATTTGTATGGAATACCAGAATATCTTCTTCCATCCCCTCACTTTCAGTATGTATGTGTCCCTAGGTCTGACCAGGGTCTCTTGTAGACAGCATATATATGGGTCTTCTTTTTTTTTTTTTGTATCCATTCAACCCGTCTTTGTCTTTTAGTTGAAGCATTTAATCCATTTACATTTAAGGTAATTATTGATATGTATGTTCCTATTGCAATTTCCTTAATTATTTTGGGTTTGTTTTTGTAGGTCTTTTTTCTTCCCTTCTTCTTTTGTTCTCTTTTCTTGTGGTTTTATGGCCATCTTTAGTGCTGTGTTAGGGTTCCTTTTTCTTTTCGTGTGTTTGTGTCTATTATAGTTTTTGGGTTTGTTGTTCCCATGTGGTTTTGGTATAGCAGTCTCTATATGTACAAGTTTGTTTTAAGTTGTTGGTCTCTTTCCCACCTAGAGGAGTTCCTTTAGTATTTGTTGCAAAGCTGGTCTGGTGGTTCTGAATTCTCTTAACTTTTGCTTGTCTGTAAAGCTCTTAATTTCGCCATCAAAGCTGAATGAGAGCTTTGCTTGGTGGAGTATTCTTTGTTGTAGGTTCTTCCCTTTCATCACTTTAAATATATCATGCCACTCCCTTCTGACCTGCAGAGTTTCTGATGAGAAATTAGCTGAAATCTTATGGGAGTTCCCTTGTATGTTGTCATTTTTCCCTTGTTGCTTTTAATATTTTCTCTTTGTCTTTAACTTTTGTTAATTTGATTACTATGTGTCTCAGCATGTTCCTCCTTGGGTTTATCCTGCCTGGGACTCTCTGCACTTCCAATACTTGGGTGACTGTTTCCTTTCCCATGTTAGGGAAGTTTTTCAGCTATTATCTCTTCAAATATTTTCTCAGGTCCTTTCTCTCTTCTCCTCTGGGACCCTTATAATGCTAATGTTGGTGCATTTAATGTTGTTCCAGAGGTCTCTTAGACTGTTTTCATTTCTTTTCATACTTTTTTCTTTATTCTGTTCTGTGACAGTGATTTCCACCACTTTATCTTCCAAGTCACTTGTCCGCTCTTCTACCTCAGTTATTCTGCTATTTATTCCTTGTAGTGTATTTTTCATTTCAGTTATTGTATTGTTCATCTCTATTTGTTTGTTCTTTAGTTCTTCTAGGTCTTTGTTAAACATTTCTTGCATCTTCTTGATCCTTGCCTCCATTCTTTTTCCAAGATACTGGATCATCTTCACTGTCATTATTCTGAATTCTTTTTTCTGGAAGATTGCCTATCTCTAATTAACTTACTTGTTTTTCTTGGGTTTTATCTTGTTATTTCATCTGGGACATATTCCTCTGCCATTTCATTTTGTCTAACTTTCTGTCATTGTGGTTTCCATTCCATAGGCTGCATGATTGTAGTCTTCTTGCTTCTGCTGTCTGCCCTCTGGTGGATGAGGCTATCTAAGAGGCTTGTGCAAGCTTCCTGATGGGAGGGACTGGTTTTGGGTAGATCTGGATCTTGTCCCTCTGGTGGGCAGGGCCATGCTCAGTAAAAAGTTAATCTGCTTGTCTGATGGGTGGGGCTGTGTTCCCTCTCTTTTGGTTGTTTGGCCTGAGGCGACTCAGCACTTGAGCCTACAGACTGTTTGGTGGGGCAGATTGTGTCTTCTAGGAGTGCTCACACCAGAGTACTTCCCAGAACTGCTGCTGCCAGTGTCTTTGTCCCCACAGTGAGCCACAGCCCACCCCCCCACCCACCTCTGCAGGAGACCCTCCAATACTAGCAGGTAGGTCTGGCCCAGTCTCATGGGGTCACTGCTTTTTTCCCCTGGGTCCTGGTGAACACAGGACTTTTTGTGCACTCTCCAAGAGTGGAGTTTCTGTTTCCCCCAGTCCTGTGGAAGTCCCACAGTCAAATCCCGTTTGCCTTCCAAGCCAGATTCTCTGGGGACTACTCTTCCCATTGCTGGACCCTCAGGCTGGGAAGCCTGACATGGGGCTCAGGACTTTCACTCCCATGGGAGAACTTCTGTGGTATAATTGTTTTCCGTTTTGTGAGTTGTCAACCCAGCGAGTATGGGATTTGATTTTATTGTGATTGCATCCCTCCTACCATCTCATTGTGGCTTCTTCTTTGTCTTTGGGTGTACGGTATCTTTTTTGTTAGATTAGAGGCCCTATTCATTCTCCATATATTGTTCATATGTCACCCTCCTCGGAAATCTTTCATTGATCACATTTTCTCCCTGCTTCCACCCCACTGTCCCTGCCTCTTTGATGTCACTGTATTTTGCATATCCTCAGATTTCAGTTTAGTGGAATTAATTACTATATTTTGGTTTAGTATTGTTTTAAGGTACACAGTACAATTTTAAGATGAGAACAAATGGCAACAACAATGAAAACAAAAGAAACTAGAAAGAAGTATGATTAACAATTTTAAGGTAGGAATTGTTATGTAACTAATTTGTCATTTGATTTCCTGAATTACTGACACATTAACTCTTTTTTGTTTCATTATATGTCAACTTTGTATTTATGGGATTAATTTTTGTATTTTTGGACATTAATTTTTTTCATTTTGTTAATTTTATGTCATTTTTTATTTTGGGGACAAAGATTCTGTGTTGGTAGTTATTTTCTTTCAGCACTTTAAACATGTTATTCCATTGCTTTAAGCATTATGTGATTTCTCTTGAGAAGTAAGTTGTCATACTTATTGTTTCTCTTTTGAAAGCAATTATTATTATTATTATTTGGTCTTTGTATTTTATGTGTCAAGAGTGTGGTTTTCTTTTTTTATTAATTTTTATTCATTCAACATTGCTTTACAATATTGTATTAGTTTCTGCTTTACAGCAAAGTGAATCAGCTATACGTATACATATATACCCTCTTTTTTCGATTTCCTTCCCATTTAGGTCATCATAGAGCATTGAGTAGAGTTCCCTGTGCTATACAGTATGTTCTCAGTTATCTATTTTATACATAGTAGTGTATATATGTCAATCCCAATCTCCTAATTCACCCCACCCCCCTTTCCCCACTTGGTGTCCATATGTTTGTTCTGTATGTCTATGTCTCTATTTCTGCTTTGCAAATAAGTTCATGTGTACCATCCACATATAAGTGATATTATACAATATTTATTTTTGTCTTTCTGACTTACTTCACTCCATATGACAGTCTCTAGGTGCATCCATGTCCCTGCAAATGGCACAATTTTATTCCTCTTTATGGCTGAGTAATATTCCATTGTATCTATATACCACACCTTCTTTATCCATTCCTCTGTTGATGGACATTTAGGTTGCTTCCATGTCCTGGCTATTGTAAATAGTGCTGCAATGGGCATTGGGGTGCATGTATATTTTCAAATTATGGTTTTCTCTGGGTATATGCCCAGGAGTAGGATTGCTGGGTGATATGGTATGTTTACTTGCTTGAGGTTTGCAGAGTCTTTGAGTCTCTGGATTGATGTCTTTCATCAATTTTAAACAATTCTTGACTATTATATATATTATATTATATATTTTTTCTGTTACATTCTTTCCTGCTTGTCTTTCTGGGATGCTAATAAATAAGTATATTACACCTATGCCCCATACCCCCAACATGTCTTATAAGCCCTCTGTATTATGCCTTCTTTTTCTCTTTGTGCTTCAGTTAGGTATTTTCTACAGAGCTATCTTTCAATTCACAAAATTTTTTTTCAACTGTTTCAAATGCTATTAAATCATTCTATTGAGTTCTTAATTTCAGATATTCTGTTTTTCAGTTCTAGAGTGGCTATTTCATTATTTCTTATGATTTCACTTCTCAGGAGGAAGTCTCCATTATTTAAAGCATTTTTTTCCAAAAATTTTCCCCCTATGTTTTCTCTTTTTTTTTTAAAGTTAAAAATTGATTATATATTTCTCTGCAGAGACAGTAGGACATAAGTTATACATGAGCAAAAATTAGTAAGAGAAAACAATATAAAATATAGAAAATCAACAAAGCTAAAAGGTGGTTCTTGGAAATTTCCACTACATTTTATAACTCCTTGGCATAACTGATCAAGAAACAATGAAAGAAGGCACAGACTTCTAATATCAAGAATAAAAAAAGGGTCGACATTACATGTCATACAGATACTATCAACACAAAATAATACAAATGTATGACATTTATTTTGAACATTTGATGTAATAGAACAGAAAAATAGAAAAAACTAATTGTACAATATCTATAGTTAGCCTTCTCACATAGAAAATCTAGGATTAGATGACTTGCTTTAAGAATTCTACCAACCAATTAAGGAAGAATTTTTGAATCTTAAAGGAATTGTTTGAATATTTCCTTTGAATATTTGAGCAGGAATATTTCCCAACTCAGTTGTTGATGCTAGCAAAATTCGAATTCCCAAATCTGACAAATATATTTGAATAAATGGAAAAAAATCCTGTTCTGTCTCTTTCACAAACATAGATACAAAATCCTAAATAAAATATTGCTAACATTAATCAGTGGTATGTAGAAAAGGAAAAATCACTATCAGTTTGTATTTATTGCAAGAACACATATGACAAAAAATTTATTATATTAATATTTGGTTCTTCCTCCCAATGTTGGGACATGCTTATTCATCCCGCCTTTTAAAATAGTTGTCGTAAATTTACATTCCCATATTTCGTTATGAATTTCACAATCAAAATACTTTTGCTTATCTTGTTAAAAGTCTCAGAGTCATATAACTGTCCTGATCAATTCTTTCTTGAAAACTATTTCAGTTGCAACAAATATAGGAAAAAAAATGTTAATTTTTCTTCTCATTTATATTTTTTGAGTAATATAAAACCAACAATCCACTCACAGTTTTAGTGGGCATAAACTCCCAGCCAGAGGTTACCTTTCCCAAAAGTCTTTGAAGCTACATGTGGTAATTTGACTAACTTTTGTCTATTCAAAGATGAGTAGAAGTGATGTGTGCAACATTCTGCTCACACTATTTTAAAAATAAAGTTTATTTCCCTTCACTTTTTCTTTTGCCCTTCTTACAGGCTAGAGCAGTGATTGATATGGCCATAGTGTCAAAGCTGACCATGTTGATAAGGACAATACCAAGGGTAGGGAGAGGGAGTAGGAAAGAAACAAGATAGAATAAACCTAGTTTCTTTCACAGCATTGTAGATCTGAGCAGCCTGCTCACCCTATGTTTTCTTGAACAAATTAATCATAGTTATTTTAAAGTTCTGTCTGCTAACTCCAATATCTGGATCACCTATGGGTCTGTTGTTATTTTCTGTGATGTTTTCTCTTGATATTTGATCATACATGTCTGTCTTTTGGCATGTCCCATAATTTTTAATAGAGTGCTAGATATTGTATATAATACAGAGACTTTAATGGTGTTATCTTCTGCTAGAGAGATTTCATACTTTTTTCTGCAAAGCAGGTAGAAGTCAAAGGAGATCACCTTAATTTAATCATGGCTGTGCCTATTACAGTTTTTCTAGGGCTTAGTTTACCTCTTTTTGTTCATTTTTATAAAGTATTGTTCTCTGGGGATTTCAGCTGTGAGCCTGACATGTTTAACCATCCCCACCCACGTGTTCTGAACTGTAATCTTTAATGACTCTGTGTTTCAGAGTTTTAACTTAGAGTTTTAGTGTTACCTTGCTCCTCACCCCTTTTCAAACATCTTGATAGGGAAACAGACCATGTATTTTGAAGCTCCTCAAATCTGCTGTTTTGTTATGTGGCCCAACAAGACCACAACAAGCTTATTTTCCAGCTCCTTAATGGCAACCTTCTGCCAGGTCTAAACCCAGATTCTTTCTCTGTTGCCTGTTTATCAGCGAATGTCCCAGGAAAAAAGCATCTGCAGATTGATTGCTAAACTTTCAGAGGTTCTATCCTCTTCAGAATCTTAGCCCCGCCTTGTCTGTACTGGCAGTTCATAGAGTTGGAAGCATTCATAGCCCTATGAAGACTTTAAAAATAGAATTTTGGGGCTTCCCTGGTGGCGCAGTGGTTGAGAGTCCGCCTGCCGATGCAAGGGACACGGGTTCATGCCCCGGTCCGGGAAAATCCCACATGCCACGGAGCGGCTGGGCCCGTGAGCCATGGCTACTGAGCCTGTGCGTCCAGAGCCTGTGCTCTACAACGGGAGAGGCCACAACTGTGAGAGGCCTGTGTACCGAAAAAAAAAAAAAGAATTTTGTTGTATTTTATCTGGATTTATAACAAATAAATCATACTTATAACAAAGAAAAAATCTGGATTTTATTTTGTTATATTTTTTATCGATTTATTTGGTTAAAATGTGGTCTTATGCAAACTGCTCATTCCCTCTAAAGCCAAAGTCATTTCTTGAGCTTGTTAATTTCTACTCCTAAACAGTAAAAATTGCAAAACGCTTTTGAACTTATTTCATAATTTCTAATACCACATACATGATATTAATAAAATTATTATGAAAGTAAATGATTTTTCAGCTTCAATAAATTTAAAAATCACATGAAGTAATAATGATGGCTCAGATGCTCTATATTTGAAGGATTTCACATTTCTACATGATGTGAAACTGTGATTTTTCTGTTTGTGAAAGTGATAGAATCTACCTATTTTCTTTTGAGTGGCTATGTAGCAATAAAACATGAAGAAAAGAGGAGAAGCACCAACTTCAGCATTTAGGGTAGTGAAGCATGTAGTTTCAAAGATACAGTATGTGAGAGATGAATTTTTTAGTAGATCAATGTTCCTGAAAAAAAAGAACAAAGAAAGAAATACCTAGCTATTTTTCTAGGTGTTAAATCCTGAAGTATTAAATATGAATATCAAATTCTGAAATAAAAACAGTGAAGTGTATAAAAATGGGAAAATAAATCCTCATCCTTTTTTTATATACAAAGAATGTTACTGCTGGTTATATGGTTTAAAGTATTAAATGAATACAAATGGCTAAATTGTATAATAAATCAGAAGGAGTATAATATCACAAGGATTAACTAATTGCTAATTAAATTTTTAGATTATCAGCTTCCTCTAGCCTATTAATTTGCATCTTCACTGCATATAAGGAATTATATGGTTTAAGAGAGTGTGGATCATTTTGCTTAGAAAATTTATTAATCCAGGATTGCCACATAATCAATTTAAATAGTTATTTTTAATATATTTCTATTTCATGTATTAATAATTAGTTATTAACAAATAATACTATATAATTGACCAAATATCTTATATATTTTTGATATTACAACCTGCTAGTTATGAATCAGGACAAGAATTGGTTCTGAATTTGACATTAGAGTATAGCTAATAACTTGCCCCTAATATGTTTAAATAATGTATGCAGATCCATCATACTTTCGTAGAGGTTCATGTAATCAACCCTTTTCCCATTTTAATATCTCATTGATTTAACGTCTTTTACTATATTCCATTTAAAAGTTTTTTAAAATAAATATATGTATATCTCTATTTAGTGACAGAGCCATATTAGTGAGCTTATTTCAAATTTATTAATCATGACCTTTATATTGATAAAAATAAAATAAGTGATATACTTCTTCTTTCAAAAATTTTTTTTGAATTCACAGGTCTGTGGAATTTCTGATGAACTACCTAACTTGACTAACCGATATGCTGCTTTCTCGTCAAGAACAGAAAGAACTACTAAAGTATCAGATATGGTAAGAAGGCTTTTCTATGACCAAATGTATTTGTAATCTAGGAATCATGGAGGAGACTGAATAACATAAACATTATATTAGGACCTGAGAGAGGTACCTGGTAGCCTGCTGTAATATCTTCAGCTAGTATGCTACTTCCATATTTTTAAAGTTCAATGAAATTCTTGAAGCTAAGCAGTAGTCTAGCATTCCTCTGTGAGAAAAATTTTTTTTTTTTTTTTTTTTTTTTTTTTTTTTTTTTGCGGTATGCGGGCCTCTCACTGTTGGGGCCTCTCCCGTTGCGGAACACAGGCTCCGGACGCGCAGGCTCAGCGGCCATGACTCACGGGCCCAGCCGCTCCGCGGCATGTGGGATCTTCCCGGACCGGGGCACGAACCCCTGCCCCCTGCATCGGCAGGCGGACGTTCAACCACTGCACCATCAGGGAAGCCCGAGAAAAATATTATGTGGAACATCTCCTTAAGGGTCAGAGAGCATTCATTAGGCCATATAGACAAACTCAACTTGTGTTGTATATGAAGTGGAAGGTTTGTTTACTTTAGGTTCAACTCAGTTTCCTCATAAGTGCAAATATTTTCCCTTTTCAGTTTGAATCTATCTTGAGACTTCAGACTTTTCAGTGACATTTTTTTATCCCTGTTAATCTGTATTTTAAATTGTGTTGATAAGAATTTTGCTACCTCAATTTCCATTTTTTATAAATAACTAATATTGAATAAATTGAAATTTATTGAAATTGAAAGTAAGTCACGTGAAATTTAAAACTGTATGCTTAACTATTTCATTCAGTTTAAACTTATTAAAAGATGAAAGTGAAATTTAAAGATAAAAGGTTAGACTTATGTGTACAGCTATTGTTAAAATAAATTTTTATAGAAATTGGACTGTTATTATAAGATATTATTAGTAACAAATGACCAAAACAGGATCATTAAGCAGGTCATAAAATGTAGCCAGTCAACCAAGAAGCAGAATTGCTGAACTAAAATTTTACTAGGTACACAATGCCAAGAGTTCATTTACAGTGTTTTCAATGGTGAAGTAAACAGTACAAGATTAGGAAGAACTCATGTGAATGAAGTACAAATACAGTGCTAGTTAAGTTAATACAGCTGTGAATGTCTAGGAAATCAGAAATTAGATTAATTTGATGAGAGTCATTAAGTAAGGGACTTATTTTTTTTTCTGAGACATTAATTGAATCTGAGAGATGAAGTCAAAATTAGCATCAGGTTCTATGAGACTTTTTGTAGCTATAAGTTCAAAAGACAGTTTAGAGTCATCTAGCAGTGTCTTGACATTTAAGAGATTCTCGTAATTGTTAAATAAATGTGTTGTTTTAGTAGATTATTAATCTTGTGGAATTTTAAGGTTGTGTTGTGTTTCTCAAGTGAATCATTGTTATACACACCTTTGGATCCATGATGAAGTATGTCATAAGTAATTTATTACTAATATAATGCTTTTTAGCTTAGGAATATTTAGAATGGATTTGTAGTTATTTCTCTTGTAATGTAGTAGCTACTAGGAACAATGCAAATTTCTGAAGGTACCCATAGGAATGCACATGTTTAAGTTACACTTTATGCTTGTAGTGAAAAAAGATGATAGAGATCTGTTCTAAAGGAAGTTGAGTTGCCTACCAGTTGTTTTTACCTAACTTACATTTTCCTCTTTTATCTTTGTCTCTCACTGCACCTGGAAATTCTTTTTTATTATTTATTTATTTATTTATTTATTATAATTTTTATTGGGGTATTTGATTGGGGTATTTTTATTGGGGTATTTATTGGGGTAGTTGATTTACAATGTTGTGTTAGTTTCAGGTGTACAGCAAAGTGAGTCTGTTATACATACAGGTATATCCACTATTTTTTAGATTATTTTTCCATATAGGCCATTACAGAGTATTGAGTAGAGTTCCCTGTGCTATACAGTAGATTCTTATTAGTTATCTATTTTATATATAGTAGTGTATATGCGTCAATCCCAATCTTCCAATTTGTCCCTCCCTGCCCCCGCATATGCTCTGGTAACCATAAGTTTATTTTTTACATCTGTAACTCTGTTTCTGCTTTGTAGATAAGTTCATTTGTAGCCTTTTTTTAGATTCCACATATAAGCAATGTCATATGATATTTGTCTTTCTCTGTCTGACTTCACTTAGTATGATAATCTCTAGGTCCATCCATGTTGCTGCAAATGGCATTATTTCACTCTTTTACTGGCTGAGTAATATTCCATTGTATATATGTACCACATCTTCTTTATCCATTCCTCTGTCGATGGACATTTAGGTTGCTTCCATGTCTTGGCTATTGTGAATAGAGCTGAAGTAAACATTGGGGTGCATGTATCTTTTTGGATTATGGTTTTCTCTGGATGTATGCCCAGTAGTGGGATTCCTGGATCATATGGTAGCTCTATGTTTAGTTGTTTAAGGAACCTCCATACTGTTCTCCATAGTGGCTGTACCAGTTTACATTCCCACCAAAAGTGTAGGAGGGTTCCCTTTTCTCCACACCTGCTCCAGCATTTATTGTTTGTAGATTTTTTGATAGCATTGTCTTTTTTTCCCCTCAAGAAACACTTGCATTTAAAAGGATTAGTTGGGACTCAGCTTACCCAAGAAGCGAAATAGTTTAGTCACATAGAATTCTTTGGTTTTTGAATCCCTTCCATAAATGAGAATAACCTTCAAACATGTGGGAGTATGATATGTATCTAGTGAAAAATTCAAATTATTGATCTCAAACCTTTAAAATAATGGAATTAATTTTATAATTTTCACATTAAATAAAAATATTAGAAAATTTACCTCCTATATATTTACATTTTATGTATGTGGATATGCTGCAGTCTTGAAGGAGGGCATACAGTTTAATTTTCAACATGTTACATAAAAGTTTTACATAAAAATATTTAAAAATCCAGACTTCTGGTTTCATGTGAAAGACAGAGCATATATATACATCTCCCTTCTTTTTACAAGGTCCCAATGAAATAACTTTTTTTAAAACTATGATATAAACATTAGTTGAATATAAAAAGATAAAGAGGTTGAAAATATTAATGGAGCCTAGATACAAGCCAAACATCTGCTTAGTAGGCATTCCAGGAGCAGAATGCTAGGATGGTAGTTGGGAGTATTAGATGTAAAAAACAGTAAGTTATCTTGAACGGAAAAAACACATGTCTTCAATTAGAAGAGCTCAACAAAATACCATAGAGGACAAATTTTCAAATACATGTATTTTTCTCACATTCTTTTGCGTTTTCAGAAGACTAGAAATAAAGAAAATACCCTTGAAGCTTCCATAGTGAAAAGTAACTGGGTCACCTACAATGGGATGAGAAACATACTGATATCAACACTTTCTCAGCAGCATTAGAGACATTTCAGAACTAGGAAATAGTAGGATAATTTTTCCTAAAATTTCTAAGAGGAAATAATTTTGGATAAAGAATTCTGCCTCTACCCAAAATTTCAATTAAATGAATCAAGAAAATAATTTTCTGACATGCAAGAGCTTGGAAAGTTTTTAGTACCTTCACAACCCCATATGTGAAGACGCTCTAGCAAAAAAAAAAAAAAAAAAAAAAAAAGGAAATAAGAAAAAGGTGACATAAACATATAAACATAGAGAAGAATAGAAACTCAGCATTTCTGGATGAAGTAGAGAAAAGTGGAAACAAATTAATAAAGAAGGCATTTTTAGTTCATACTTGGGACATTCTTCAAGAGTCAGGGGTTTTGTGACCACAGAATTTTATTTACTTCTCTGTGTGTTTGGCTGCACTAGTTGGTTCAGTGGGGAATAATCATGATATTCTAAATGCTGTTTTAATATTGTTGATTTGAAATCAATCTATACACATTGCAGAAGATTTAATTATCGTACAACAATATAAATATTAGAAATCTTAATATCATTAGTAAAATCAAGAGTTGAAAGGTAGGAGGCAGTGAAATATGGCAGATCTCTTATTTCATAGTGTGGAGTTAACAGATATTGTCAAAAATTGACAAATTACAGTATAAGTTCTTATATTAAATTTGTGATGGTAAATACAAAAAAAACCCCACGCACCTCAAACTGAAAAAACCCCATTTACTATTAAAATGAATTATTTCTGGGACTGGAACCAGGGAGAGGTCGAGGAGGACAATTTTACCATTTATTTTAGACACTTGTATATGATTTGATTTTTATTCATGATGTGAAGATATTATTTTAAAATAAAAGTAAAAATAATACTCCTGAGTTTATGAGGAGCACGCATTTGGAATGGCATTATGACATACTGGTGTCTGTACTGACTCATTCTCTGCAAACAACCAAAATTCTAGATAAAATAGAAACAAAACATATTCACAAATGCTTCCAAGATTTAGAAAGAGAGGAGTACACAGGCTAAGTTAAGGAGGGGCCCACAGTGGCAAGTAGAACACTGAAGCCAACTCTCACCCTGAAGACATTTGCCAAACTAGGTGACCTTGAGTTTTAATTTGTATAGCCTCAGAGACCTCCAGAGAATGAAAGAGAGCCTAAGACTCTCCCAGTGATTAGTCTCAAAAAAGATTCTTAATACAGTTAAGACTCCAGAGGGCAACCTAGGCAGGTTAGGAGTGAAATGCAAATAAATCTCCCCTTCTTACACACCAAAGGACTTTAAGGAACATTGTTAGTGTTGAACTTTTTGGTGTTGAATGTGTGTTAGGGGAATCACCCCTGAGATCCTGTTACATTTCACCTTCATTTAATGGTTACAGATATTAATGAAATTAATTTTATTAATAAAAATAAGAGCTAATGCTTATAATGTGCTTGTTCTATGCCAGGGACCATTTCACATGTATATTAACTCATCTGAGTACTATAATAATGGCCATCTTTACAAATGCGGAAACTGAGTTTAAAGTCTTTAAATGGCAGTCAGAATTCACACCGAGGCAGTTCATCAATAGAATCTACTCTTTTAAGGGTCTTTCTGTGTTACTCCCCTTGGGTTGAAGAATTAGGCTCAACTAAAATAAATATGACAATAAAATAAATATGACAATATAGTAAATGAGTTTTGTGATTTAAAACAAAAGAGATGTGACTGTAAAGATCTCAGACATTATTATAAGGGATAGAACTTTTTTTTTGAAATGCAATTTCTGTTTAGCAGAAACTGATGAGGATTCAGCATCATGAAACAGTGGTGAAGTTAATAACTTTCCTCTAGTTATTCAGACCAAAAAATTAACTAATGACTATTTAGTGGAAAAATCACTGGAAGAATTTGATGTACTTTCTTATATTGAGGCATGGCTCAGAAAGGGGCCTCATTTGATTAGTGACAATTGGTCTCAAAAAATAGAACAAAAAATTATACTAACATTTTATAAAAATTAACAAATGAGGGCTTCCCTGGTGGCGCAGTGGTTGAGAGTCCACCTGCCGATGCAGGGGACATGGGTTCGTGCCCTGGTCTGGGAAGATCCCACATGCCGTGGAGCGGCTGGGCCCGTGAGCCATGGCTGCTGAGCCTGCGCGTCCAGAACCTGTGCTCCGCAAAGGGAGAGGCCACAACAGTGAGAGGCCCGCGTACCACAAAAAAAAAAAAAAAAAAAAAAAAAAAATTACTTGAAATATATTAGAATTATTTGTTGAACAGTTGCACTACAAATTTTATCACTTGATATATAGTTTTATAATACTTAGAGTTGAGAATGAAGGGAATTTTAATTTAATAACACTCTGTTGACATAAGAGCCTTTTATATGGAGATGATATATTACCTAACTGCCTGGATGGTAGAATATGCAATGTTAGTTGGAGATAGCTAGGCAGCTCCAGGTTTGGTAGGCTGACAGGGCCTGCTGGCTGAGGGCTGAGCAGTTGAGCCATTAGCCAACCATAAGCTACAGTCTCAGGGAGGCAGGCCCTTCACATGTGTGGTAATGGTACTGTGTGTGTGTGTGTGTGTGTGTGTGTGTGTGTGTGTTTTGAGGACGGGGGGGGAACATTTCTCCTCAGCTAAAGGAATTCTATACCTACACAGAGGACAATGTGTCCAAGTGTTCCTGTATGGTATTCCACGGACTCCTGGAAGAGTGTGGGTATGCCAGGGTTGGGTCAGTTAGGAGGTGCTGTGTGGACTCCTGGCTGTGTATGACCCTGCATCTATCCTTCCCTGGTAAGAGTGGTGTCTCATAAACATTCAGAAGGCACCCACTTCTGTGTTTAACCAGTGTGTGGTCGATGCAGAGTCATGACTCCATAAAGACCATGGGGGCTGGAGGTTCCAAGGTCAACAGGAGCAATCTCTGAATTTGATGCCAACCAAGGATGGCAGGAGCATCTATAGTGGATGCTTAAGGAACTGTCTATCAGCATCCTGGCTCCAAGAGTTATCCATATTCCCCTGTTCATCCAGTAGAAGCTATTTTGTTAATACAACCTCACTCCACCTCTGGTCACAGTTGACAGCCCCAAGGGTGAAAGTACTGAAAGGTAGGTCAATTAGAAACCTCATCCAGGAATTTTGGATCTTTTGTGAGTTCAGTTATTCTCAATGAAAACTACTGTTGTCCAACATTAAAAAATCTATCCTTAAAAAAATAATATTACTCTGTCTTCATTGCAGTAATGGAGACAAAGGAATAAAAACATTGACATAAGGATGTCTTTTTCATGGATTCATCACAGAAGGCTGCAAGTCAAATCACTGAGTTCTGCTTTTAATCTCTCAGAGCAACTAGACACTAATATTCATTGAATTGAATATTCATTGAATTGGGAATAAAGCTTCTAAACTGTTAGTTAGCAATTCTGATGCAGTGCACTCTCAGAGAAAACAAGGGTGCCATCAAAAGAGAAAGAACTTACTGAAGGCCCATGCCAGTTTCTGATTCATAGGGGAATGTGATAAAAAATAATACTAGCTTATTAGTTGCTAATTGAATCTCTCTCATTTCGGTACTCATGAAGATAACAGCAGAATTCAAACACTAACTGCTACAACATCATGCTGATTTTCATTAAATTTGGCAAAAGGGTGCCCAGCATGGAAATATTAAACTACTTTCAGACCATATGGCTAAAAAGCTTCTTCTATTTATAGCCATTATGTTTTATTTTAATTTTTTAATACTGGCACTTGCTGGAGTCTAGATAATTGGTCACCTACAAAATACTTCTTTTCAAATGTTCATGCCTTGGGAGAAAGACCCTTTAATAAAAAACCTTGAACTTTTGATTAATGTATTACATAAAATAGAAAATTATAGTCTCATAAACAATTTTAAAGTACATTAATCACATAAACAAAAGAGCATATTATTTGACAACTCAAAAATAATAATAGTGTATAGAAGTCAAATTTCTTAATCTGTATTATACAATAGATCCCCAAATCTTTCCAAATTCCCATCACTTTCTAATTTATAAAGAGCACTGTGTTAAGTTTACAGATGTTGAATTGGTTGAGAGGACTCAGGAGACTAAAGTAAGACAGTAAAACTTAAAAACTACTTGAACAAATATATACATATATATATATATATATATATATTTTTTTTTTTTTTTTTTTTTTGCAATACGCAGGCCTCTCACTGTTGTGGCCTCTCCTGTTGCGGAGCACAGACTCCGTACGTGCAGGCTCAACGGCCATGGCTCATGGGCCCGCTGCTCCGTGGCATGTGGGATCTTCCTGGACCGGGGCACAAACCCGTGTCCCCTGCATTGGCAGGCGGACTCTCAACCACTGTGCCACCAGGGAAGCCCCAAATACTGTATTAATGCTTTTAAACTTAATGCAGATACAAGTTGACATCTGTTAAAACTATTATCCATCTTTCAAACTGTGAGATACTTCAGTTTTTTATGAATAACCCTAACAGGTTTTCTGAATGAATGTGGAGATAAGTCCCCTGATATCCACAGTGGGTCTGATAAAAGAAAAAATTGACACATAACGTGGATAACACAAGCTCAAAAGGAGAAAACTGTATTTTATAATCTAAATTATTTAGTTGACACTTGAAAAAATTATACCTGTAGTACTTGCAATGTTAGCCTCTACCAGGAAGGTAATGAATAGAAGACAGTCATCTAAATAAAGTCTTGGCCAATTTAAGTATATGATGATGCCACTTGGCCTGGAAAACATTTTAATTCACATCAAGTACATATGACAGCATCTTTCCTGGCCTTCTAGCCTAAGAGGTTTCATGGGTAAATTCATAATATGCTGCCCCAGTTTGACTTTACACTATCCCTGACTCAAGGTAGTCCTTAATCTCCAGCTGCAGCACTGGCTCTGGGTCCAAGTCAAAGATGGTAAAGGTATTTTGAGATTCTGTTTGGAATTCTTAGGCTGTATTTTCTCTGAAGAGGAGATAATAGATGTTTATGGTTTATATATGAGTGGTCTTCCAGGTACATCAGTGACATTCAAAGTTACCTCAGTTGGTTTTGGCTTCAACGTAGACTTGCCCTATATTGTCAAACCAATCCCTAGCATTATGAGGAAAGATACCCTTTCCCGTACAAAGTCAGTTTTTTTGACCTCTAAAGATATCCTATTTCTAGAACTACAGCCAGGAGGAGGTCAGGTGTTCCTCTTGGGAATCAGAACTACAGACACTGAGGATTCCTTGCAACCTTTGTGGCATTACCTTGAGAGAGGTTGGCATCTACTCAGAATGCTGTAGTACATGAAATAGACTCGGAAGCTTAGTTTAAACAAAGGCAAATCAAACTGTAATGCCAGGTGAGGATAGTGGTGGTCACTTTTGGAGACAATATTTAAAACCAACAGTCTTCCACCTGTTTAATACTGCATACATCTAACTGATGTAATCAACACACTTCAAAAGACCTAAGGCCCCTGGAGGCAGCCAATGAAAGGAGTGGTAGCAGCCGTGATCATGTGCTATTGAAAACAATACATTAACTCAAGAAGGTTCAATACAAGTTGCTGGTAATAATAGTAATAATAACAGAAATAACAACAGTAACAGCACAGCACTTTTTTTTAATGCTTCATTACTTTTCACATATCTTAGCATGAATTTTCTGAATTTCACACTATTATTATTATTATTGTGATTACTATTATTGGTATAGTATCCTATTTAAATAACATGGCAGAACATCAGATAAAAGTGAAAAAAAATTCAGTCTCCAAATTTCTCATTTCAAAAAATTCAGATTGTATATAGTGTGTTCCTTTTGTGGCATGCTTATAATTTTGCTTTAGTGACAAAACTCAACTAGCAAAAACACACCTATTTTGCTGGTCATGATTAGAACATGAAAAGATCATAAGACAGAAGGCTAAATAAGTTAAGCAGGATCACAGAGTTCAAAATTTCTCAGATTTTTCTGTGGGTTCTGGCTTCACCAACTCTAGTGTTCCAGGCTAAAATTGTTGGTGACTGTTTTTTCAGTTCTCTGACTAGAGACTTGAGGTCTTGTGGGGAAGTCTCTAGACTCCCCCACGTTGATGTAAGCCCTAATTCCCTTATTAAACTTTGCATTTCTGTAGTAATTTTTGTAGCTCTTATTTTCTTGACCAAACCCAGAAAGATATACTTGGTTAGGTTTTTAAATTGTTTTGTACACGTCTTTCTGAGTGTGCTGTCTTTGTCTGTAGGGATGATTTTCTGCATCTTGTTTTCTTTTATAATATCTTTGTGTTAGTTTCTATCACAATCAAGTTATTTTCTTGAACTTATAAAAGGGAGAGGAGGGTCAGGAGAGCTAATTTATAACTAAAGCTTCCTCTTTAGTTGTTTTTGTGAAACATTCAGAACTGTGGCTTTGTCTTTTCTATGATCTCTTGGCTCTCATAACCCTCCTTTTTCTGAACCCCCTCCTCTTTTTTTTTTTTTTTTTTGGTACCTTCTCTTTTCTTTCCTTCTATTGTTCTTTCCCTACTCAGTGTAGAACTGAGTCCCAAAAGGAAGCTTTGAATGTGTATTAGTTTCCTAGGGCTATTGTAACAAATACTACAGACTGGGTGCCTTAGCAACAGAAATTAATTTTCTCACAATTCTGGAGGCTAGAAGTCTGAGATCAAGGTGTTGACATGGTTGGTTTCTTCTAAGACCTCTCTCTTTGACTTGTAGATGATCTTGTGGTTTCTTCGCATGATACCTGTTATGTTGTAGTCTGTGTCCTAATTTTCTCTTACAAGGACATCAGTCATTTTAGATTAGGGCCTACCCTATTGATCCCATTTATAACTTAATTACCTCCTTAAAGGCCCTATTTCTAAATAAAGCCACATTCTAGGGTACTACAGTTAGGGCTTCAACATATGAATTTTGGGGGAACACAATTCTGACCATGATAGCCTGGTTAGTAGAGTTTATTGGTCCCAAACTGGTTCAGTCTCTTCAGGCACTTACTGTGGACTCCTTGAAATACATGTGAGTAGGCAAAGAACCTCCCTTTCCCCTTTCTCCCCCCCCTCCCCACCTCCATCCTTCTCTCTCCTTATTTATCCTGCCTGGTGTTCTCTGAGGTTCTTTGATCATTATCTTTTTAAAGATTCTTTGTCATTGTCTCTTCAATATTTCTTCTGCCCCTTGTTCTTCTCTCTCTCCTCCTTCTAAGATTTCAGTTACATATATATTAGACCATTTGATATTGTACAGCTCTTGGATTCTGTTTTCTTTTTCAACTTTTTGTTTTCTTCTTGTAATTCACTTGGAATAATTTCTATTGGCCTATTTTCAATGCATTAATTCTTTCCATGCCTGTGTCAAATCTATTGATGAATTAATAGAAAGCATTCTTCATCTGTTTCTGTGTTTTTCATTTCTAACACTTCTATTTGATTTTTTCTTATAACTTTCATCTCTCTGCTGATATTGCCCATGAGTCTGTGCATGTTATTCTGTTATCCCCTTTTCCACTAAAGCCTTTATCATTAATCATAGTTATTTTATATTCCCTTTCTGAAAGTTCTAACATCTGAATCATATCGGTGTCTGGTTCTGTTGATTGCTTTCTCACTTTCTCTCTTGACAGTTTTGTGTGTGTGTGTGTGTATGTGTTTTGACAGTGTTGTGGGGTTTTTTTTCCATTTGTGTTTCATAAATTTTGGTTCAAGGCTGGACATGATGTAGAAGAGGAGAGAATAAAGTAAACTTTCCGTAGATTGCCATACCTTTTCTTCTTATAGGCCTTAGTGCAGAGGGTTGTGCTAGTCTTGTCAGGAATTGTGTTGGTTTGAGGTTTTGTGTTGCTAGGATTTACCTTAATGCATTGCTAGCTTCATGTTACTCCATTGTTACCTTTGTTTAGGGTGAATATTGGCTTCCAGAAGATTTTTCTTCATTATTTCTGTTCTACCCTCCTTGTAGTCTATGCCTCATGTTGCTGTTACTGAGGTCTTGCTAGTGGTGCTGGGGGGCATGGGATGGGTGTTTTGTAGTGTCCTGAATCAGCCTCAGCCTTAGACAGACCCATGTACCAGTATCTGGGTGGATCTCTGTCATTTTGAGTTTCTGCAGCAATCCTATGGTTTTCTGCCCCTGCCTATCCCAGAGGAGAGGAATTTTTTTTTCCTGTTCCATTCCTCCAGCCATAATAGTTCTTCACCTGTGCCCTAGAGGAGCAGGGTTTACCTGCCCTTCTTCTAGCAGCTTAAGGCTTTTGTCTCATATGAAAGAACGTTTTGGGTAGAGCTTTGGCCTGTTCTACAATGACAACTACTACTATTGATACTTTCTTCCCCCAGGTCTGTACCATGAGAGATGCTTTCTTTAGTTTCCCTCCCTGTCCCCAGTATTTCTTGTGAGCCCATGGTCCATAGTGTAGAGCCCACAAGTGCGTGCTAACTCCCCTTGTGTCTGTAAGTCCCTGTATTCGATACTCTCATGCCAGCCTACACTTAGCCTTAAGCAATTCATTAAAATTTTTTTCATACCATCTTGTATTTCCCATCTTCCCTCCATGATTCACCCCAGATAAATCAGTGCTGTAACATGTTTTTTCTTGGGGACAGCTGTCTTTCTTAAATTTTTGGTTAACTTTTTTATACCCTGTAACTTTGTCTCTTTGATGGGTTTAAGAAACGTTATAGTCATATAAATTGGCTTTTTGTTATTGTTAGGGTGGAAATGACACTCATTCCAGCTTTCTACATCCTAAATAGATGCTGAAAGTCAGTTTTGACATTAAAAACATTGTCTGACTAACTAAAGGAGAATAGATTTGGAGATTATGATGGAGTACTATTAGGATACTATTTTGGTAATCTGTGTGTTAGATAGTGATATCTGAAGCCAGTAATGGGAGAAGTATAAAAGTCAAAGGTTTTCAGGATGTAGAATTATGAGGTGTACTTGAGGAAATATTTTTGTCTGAAGCCTCTCTGGTAAAGTCACTCTTTTAAACCATAACATTTATTTTTGAATGTCATTTTCTCATACTAAATGAGCCAGAATATTTTTTCCCTTTATGTCATTTTTCAAAGACTCTGTTAAATCACTTTATTTATAACTATTGGAATATTTAAAGCTCTAGGGTATTTTCTTGCTTGTTCATTTATGAGTATGGTTACATATTTCAAGAATATTATACAAAAGTATAGAAAATGCATTCACAAAGTCCTTTTAATGAGAATTTGACGGAAGAATCACTACTTAAATAATAGCATTTTAGAGATGGAAGGGACTTCAGGAAACTTTTAAAGTAACATTTTTACATTTAAGAGATGAGAAAATTAAAAAGCAAAATGTTAAGTGACAAAATATTGCAAAGAGTTTTCTTGAAAAAAGTAGAGACTTGTCTTAGATGACATCTATCAGAGGAAAAGCTTTGCGTTTGTCTTTTAATTTTGAAGACTAAAGGCCTCTTCTCAAACTTGCTCTACCTGTTTTCCTCTCTTTTCTGGTTTTTAGCAGACTCAGAGCACTGGACCTCAGATTATTTTTTAACTTATTTATACCCTTTCCTTATTTCCTGGGTCTTCTTTGTGGCTGAGTCTAGGTGTACTCTTCCGTTTTGCTTTTCTTTTTTTCTTCCAAATGAGTAAATAGACCATTTCCTTTTAAGTGTAACCCTTATAGGATGACAGATTGAAGACAGCAATAAAAAAGGACATTTTAAGCTGTTAAATATTAAAATTATGTTAACAAAAATCACTGGCGTACTTCTGAACCGGTAACAGAAGTGTTAGTGGACTTATTCCACATTTGTTCTTAAGTATGTTGTAGATTCATCCCTGCTTCTTAACTTGAGCATATTCCCTTCTCCCTTAAGACTTCCTCTTCCCAGCGTGCAAAAAGTGCCAGAACATCGAGAAAAGAACAGTATTGTACTTTAGCTCAAGTGGCTAATTTGCATTTCTTTTAAACTCTATAGCTAGTAATGTCAACTTCTTACCTCCCTCATATATGATCAGTTCTTAAGAGACATACCTTCTTAGCCACCAAGGTCATTTTTGCTATAGGAGTATTTGACTCTGGGGCTCCCCTAGTGTTCCAGTTACATTGTAACAGACCCTGAACTAGAAATAGGAATCCTGATTCTCTTCTCAGGTTTTTATTGCTGCTTCCTAGTGAAATAGATCTTGTTATTTTTGCTGATGTATGATGATAATCTTCTTACATCTGTGCTATTTCCTATTTGTTTGGACATACTTTCAGTATCTTTACCAGTTCTTTTGCCATCTCTGCTTTTTTTTTTTCTCTTCTCTTTTTAAGTGTACCTGTAGAAATAGAAGCTCTCGATGAATCTGATGCCATTGATATAAAATGCAAAAGATCTTTTATGAAATCGTTTTATTCAAATGTCGCTGTGTCCCAGTCCAAAATTTTTCTCTTAGTTTTTACCATATTAAGAGAATACAGGAGTCTCTGAAGAAAGTAAGTACATCCCTAATTCTCATCTATATAAAATGCAAACTTTTAAAAAATATTAAATATAATAATTGAAAGGAAAAATGAGATTTTATGCATTCTACTAATTGTTTTATCTTCTCTTAAAAAATTTACAAGACTTTTTTTAAAGAAATACTTTAAAACTTCCATACAGTAAGATATCCTTAACTTTTAAATGTATGTAATGACTAGTGTGGAAAAGATAGCCAAAGAAAAGTAAAGCAGTTCCCTACACTGTGGAAAACAAAGGAAGCAGCATGTAACTTAATGATAAATATCTCTGAGGACTTTCTAATTACCTTCTAATATGGTGTTTATATTTAGAAAATTAATTTACCCATTTTTTATGGTCCCACATCCAATTCTAGAAGTAGGCTTTTAAGACATCATTGCTTAATTATAAAAGAAGCTTTAACAGAGTAGATTTTTAAGATCTGAATTTGCATATTTTAGCATTTCCCTAGGGTTTAAGACCTTTCCTATACCTTTGATTTGCTCTATACAAAGAAAAAAAGATCACATATTAAACACTTGCCAACAATTTCCTAATGTGCATTGTAAATTCATGATTACAATCTGTTTCTTCATATGAGTCTCATAGTGCACACTTAGGGGGCTTTTCTTCTACTTGTATTCAACTGATTTAATTAGGTAAGTCCCACTAACGTGCTAATTGGAAGACAGACTTTTTCCCATTTGCCTGAGATTAGATTGCACTCACGGAATCATAATTATTTTGATGGCTTACCACAGTGAAATAGATGAACTGTGTATCAGCTAAATTTTTAATGAAGTTAACTTTTTTACTTTCATTCTTATGTAATTTCTTTATCTTCTGTATAAGGTTGTTTCTCAAAGTGTCTTTTATTTTTTTTTCAGTTGTCATTCTCTTTCTAATATGTCACATCTCAAATACTTCAATAAAATTTTGTTGTATACTTACAAGACTGAAATTAAAGAAAGACAAAGCAGTTTTGATCTGAACACTTAATGCTAGGAAACAGAAGTAAGACAAATGATATATTAGAGCTCAATTGTGGTATAAAACATTTTATCTTATAAGTTCTTAGTATTTTACACATATTATAATTTCTGTCCATTTGACTCCTTTATTAGCTCATCTAAGTTCATGATTAACACTATTACGACCTTGATGTGTTCCAAGCACTGTGATAGTATTTGGGATATAAAGATAACTATGATCTTTCCTCTGGAAGAACTTCATCCAAAAGTAGAATTAATGCCTTTAAAAAGAAATTCTGAGGAATATAATTTGTATTTTTTATATTATCTGGGACAATTCCTTTTTCCATTTATATGTATATTCTACCTATACTTTAATGTCATGATGAATTCCCAATTTTTTTTCATTTTTTCCTTAAAAGTCATTAGGTTTTGATCTTTTTTTCTTAGCTAAGCATTTTAGAAGTTTCTGACCTTCCGAGAAAAATATATACCAAGATTGATGTAGTTGCAATATAAGTAAGTTTGTAAGGAGATAATCATGTACAGCCACTTTGGAAAGCAGTTTGGCATTTCCTTCAAAAGTCCAAAAGTTTAAAATTCACTTTCCATTGACCCAGACATTCTTCTCCTAGGTATTTATTCAAGAGAAATGGGAGGTATGTATGTGAATGTTTATGGCAGTGTTATTAACCAAAACCAGTATTATTAACCCCAAACTGGAAATAGCCCAAATGTTCATCAGCTAGTGAATAATAAGCAGACTTAGATAGCCATAAAATGTAATACTACTCAGAAATTTAAATGAATGAAATACAGATATACACAAGAACATGATGAATCTTAAACTCATACTGTGTGAAGGAAGCTAGAAACAAAACATTATACAATATATGATTCTATTTATATAAAATTCTAGAAGTGGAAAGTAACATATAGTCACAGAGAGTATATCAGTGTTTACATGTGAATGTGGGTAGAAGGTAGGGTGGATAGAAGGTAGGGTAACAAAGAAATACAAGAAAATTTGGGGGGATGGAAAAAATGTTTATTATCATGATTGTTGTGATTATTTCATGCAGATGACATGCCAAAACTTGTCAAATTGTACAGTTTAAATATGTGAAGTTTACTGTATGTCAAGTATACAGGAACAAAGTTACAAAAAATTTCTTAAGGAAATAAGACAAATTGATCTATGTTATAAAAATAAAGAGAAAAACACATTAATGACAAACAAAAATAAGTCATTAAGATGATCATTGCATGAATTGGTAACCCCAGAGACTAACGGGTTTCATAAAGTGTTTCCAGTGGAGTTTTAAATAACTAATTTTCATTTCATATGTTCACAGTTTTAAAATGACTCCTTTATTTTGACTGATGAGAAGATAGAGTTTACTTTTGATATTTGCTTTTACTTTATGAAGTAAATTTCTTCATTGCAAAAGAGGTTGACTATTTTTTTTAAACATCTTTATTGGAGTATAATTGCTTTACAGTGGTGTGTCAGTTTCTGCTTTATAACAAAGTGAATCAGTTATACATATACCTATGTTCCCATATCTCTTCCCTCTTGCGTCTCCCTCTCTCCCACCCTCCCTATCCCACCCCTCTAGGTGGTCACAAAGCACCGAGCTGATCTCCCTGTGCTATGCGGCTGCTTCCCACTAACTATCTATTTTACGTTTGGTAGTGTATATATGTCCATGCCACTCTCTCACTTTGTCACAGCTTACCCTTCCCCCTCCCATATCCTCAAGTCCATTCTCTAGTAGGTCTGTGTCTTAATTCCCATCTTGCCGCTAGGTTCTTCGTGACCTTTTTTTTTTCTTAGATTCCATATATATGTGTTAGCATACGGTATTTGTCTTTCTCTTTCTGACTTACTTCACTCTGTATGACAGATTCTAGGTCCATCCACCTCACTACAAATAACTCAATTTCGTTTCCTTTTATGGCTGAGTAATATTCCATTGTATATATGTGCCACATCTTCTTTATCCATCCATCCATTGATGGACACTTAGGCTGCCTCCGTGTCCTGGCCATTGTAAATAGAGCTGCAATGAACATTTTGGTACATGCCTCTTTTTGAATTATGGTTTTCTCAGGGTATATACCCAGTAGTGGGATTGCTGGGTCGTATGGTAGCTCTATTTTTAGTTTTTTAAGGAACCTCCGTACTGTTCTCCATAGTGGCTGTATCAATTTACATTCCCACCAACAGTGCAAGAGGGTTCCCTTTTCTCCACACCCTCTCCAGCATTTATCATTTGTAGATCTTTTTTTTTTTTTTTTTTTTTTTGCGGTATGCGGGCCTCTCACTGTTGTGGCCTCCCCCGTTGCGGAGCACAGGCTCCGGACGCGCAGGCTCAGCGGCCATGGCTCACGGGCCCAGCCGCTCTGCGGCATATGGGATCTTCCCAGACCGGGGCACGAACCCGTATCCCCTGCATCGGCAGGCGGACTCTCAACCACTTGCGCCACCAGGGAGGCCCGTTGTAGATCTTTTGATGGCCATTCTGACCAGTGTGAGATGATACCTCATTGTAGTTTTCATTTGCATTTCTCTAAGGATTAATGATGTTGAGCATCCATTCATGTGTTTGTTGGCAATCTGTATATCTTCTTTGGAGAAATGTCTACTTAGGCCTTCTGCCCATTTTTGGATTGGATTGTTTCTTTTTTTGATATTGAGCTGCTTGTAAATTTTGGAGATTAATCCTTTGTCAGTTGCTTCATTTGCAAATATTTTCTCCCCTTCTGAGGGTTGTCTTTTCATCTTGTTTATGGCTTCTTTTGCTGTGCAAAAGCTTTTAAGTTTCATTAGGTCCCATTTGTTTATTTTTGTTTTTATTTCCATTCTTCTAGGAGGTGGGTGAAAAAGGATCTGGCTGTGATTTATGTCACAGAGTGTTCTGCCTATGTTTTCCTCTAAGAGTTTTATAGTGTCTGGCCTTGCATTTAGGTCTTTAATCTATTTTGAGTTTATTTTTGTGTATGGTGTTAGAGAGTGTTCTAATTTCATTCTTTTACATGTGCCTGTCCAGTTTTCCCAGCACCACTTATTGAAGAGGCTGTCTTTTCTCCACTGTATATTCTTGCCTCCTTTATCAAAGATAAGGTGACCATATGTGCATGGGTTTATCTCTGGGCTTTCTATCCTGTTCCATTGATCTATATTTGTGTTTTTGTGCCAGTACCATACTGTCTTGATTACTGTAGCTTTGTAGTATAGTTTGAAATCAGGGAGCCTGTTTCCTCCAGCTCCGTTTTTCTTTCTCCAGATTGCTTTGGCTATTCGGGGTCTTTTGTGTTTCCATACGAATTGTAAAATTTTTTGTTCTAGTTCTATGAAAAATGCCAGTGGTAGTTTGATAGGGATTGCATTGAATCTGTCGGGGAAAAACCATATGATCATCTCAATAGATGCAGAAAAAGCGTTCAACAAAATTCAACACCCATTTATGATAAAAACCCTCCAGAAAGTTGGCATAGAGAGAACTTTTCTCAACATAATAAAGGCCATATATGACAAACCCACAGCCAGCTTTCTCCTCAATGGTGAAAAACTAAAACCATTTCCACTAAGATCAGGAACAAGACAAGGTTGCCCACTCTCACCACTGTTATCCAACATAGTTTTGGAAGTTTTAGCCACAGCAATCAGAGAAGAAAAAAGAAATAAAAGGAATCCAAATTGGAAAAGAAGAAGTAAAGCTGTCACTGTTTGCGGATGACATGATACTATACATAGAGAATCCTAAAGATGCTACCAGAAAACTACTAGAGCTAATCAATGAATTTGGTTAAGTAGCAGGGTACAAAATGCACAGAAATCTGTAGCATTCCTATACACTAATGACTGAAAATCTGAAAGTGAAATTAAGGAAACACTCCCATTTACCAATGCAACAAAAAGAATAAAATATCTAGAAATAATCCTACCTAAGGAGACAAAAGACCTGTATGCAGAAAATTATAAGACACTGATGAAACAAATTAAAGATGATAGAAATAGATGGAGAGATATGCCATGTTCTTGGATTGGAAGAATCAACATTGTGAAAATGACCCTAGTACCCAAAGTAATCTACAAAGGTTGACTATTTTAATGTTTAAGCTTCTCTTATTATCTACAATTCTGATTATCCATTGTTTTACTTCAATTTTATAATTAGAGAAATATAATGTAGGAAAAATACTTTTACTTTTTTTTTTTATACTGTTTTCTTGGCATGCTCCAGTAATAGAAACTTTCAAAGACACTGGGAACTTAATAGAGTCCAGGGCTATTTCTAGATTCAAAGGTTCAATGCATGTAATAGAATTAATCTGTTAGTTACTAACTGGAATTTTAATTTTGCAAGAGATGAAAACATTTCTAATTCAAACATGTAAGAGTGTTTGAGTGGAATGTTGTCTCTGGGAAAATAAATTGGACATAAGGTTATAAGAATTTTGGTAGTAGGGTATTTTCTGCAGTTTGAAATGAAAAAAAGAGGCATAACATACTGTTCCTCTACATGGTATGATATTTTTGTAGTATTGTATAACATTACACCTTAAAAAGAGAAGGTATATGAGATAATTTTTTCATGTTCACTAGTGCATTTTATTGTTGTAGTTTCTGTGCTATTTAAAAAATATTATTAGTAATCCAAGTAAATTTTGAACACAATACTTTCAGACTAAGGGCAAAAAGAACTGTAAACAAATTATGAACTGCATTTAGGAGGTCTGATTTTCACAGTGGTGTAGGTTAGCAATTTTAAAACAACTTTCCTTGTGACCTAAGGGTAAGCGAACGGGTAAATATATTGAGAATAAGGAGAATTGTGTTTTTCACTGTTAGAGAAAGGAGTTATAAATATGGAAAGGAGAAAGCCTAGAGTATATAGATAAGAGACATATGGATATAGATATAAACATAGAGGTATTTGTGTATGTATGTGTACATTCTTTTTATCTTTTTTTCCCCCCTTGCTCTGTCTGCTAAAAGGGCCATTGTAGCAAGGAACACACTTTATTCTCAGATCTTGGTTTGTAAAAAATCATTCCTCACTTAAAGCTTCCAGAGATCCTTAGAGAAATGGCTGATTTCAGGGCAGGAGCAGGAATATCTTGCTGTGTTAAAAATCAGTGCACAGTAAAATAAATAAATGATTGGAACATGTTAGAAGGACCTAGGAGCCAGCTTGAAGGTGCTCCCACAGGCCAAATCAGGGATAATTTGAACATCAAAATAATTAATGATGATAATGAATTGTAATCTGTAGAATAAAACAGGAATCCATTAGTCAGCATGTCTGAACTGTCTTGAGCTGACCATGGTATTTTAATGTTTCTTGTTATTAATGTGCTCCCATCTATTCTCACATCTCCTGTAGTTTTATAATTGTTTTAAAGTTGTATTTTTTGTAATTTTATTTTATAATTGTTGTTGCTGTTTTATTTGGTGCATGGACAGTCATGAATTTTTGTGTCTTCAAATTGAATGTGTCTTTTAGCATTGAAAGTGTTCTTCTTCATTACAAGTAATACTTTTGGCTTGAATTCTAACTTATCTGATATTATGATCATAAACCTTTTTCTTATTTGCATTTGCCTGAAACACCTTTATCTTTACCCATCTCATTATTTTTTTTTTAGACTTTCAAAATTACTTTTATGTTTGTCTCTTGTGCAAAGCATATAGTTGTTTGTTGGTTGCTCTTTTGTTACCCAGTTTGAAAATCATTTTACTTCAGTAAGTGAATTGTCTGTTCACATTTATTACTATGAGTGCATGCAAACCTTGTATATATTGTGGGTTTGGTTCCAGACCACCACAGTAAAGCACATATTGCGATAAAGTGAGTCATACAAATTTTTTGGTTTCCCAGAGCATATAAAAGTTATGTTTTAACTATATTATAGTCTATTAAGAGTATAATAGCATGTAAAACTTTTGTAAAAACAATGTACATAAATAAAAATGCTTCATGGTAAAAACTGCTAACTATCATCTGAGCCATCAGCAAGTTGTCAACTTTTTGCTGGTAGAGGGTCTTGTCTCCATGTTGATGGCTGCTGACTGATCCGGGTGTTGTTTGCTGAAGGGCTAGCTGGCTGTGACAACTTCTTAAAATAGGACAACAATAAAATTTGCTGCATTAGTTGACTCTTCCTTTTACTTGAACACTTAAAGGTCAGTGTAGAGTTATTAATTGATCTAATTTCAATATTGTTGGTCTCGGAGTAAGGAGGCCCAAGGAGAGTGAGAGAGATGGGGGAACAGCTAGTCTGTGGAGCAGTCAGAACACACACAACATTTATCGATTTAGTTTGCTGTCTTAAATGGGTGCAATTTGTGGTGCCTCTAAACAATTACATCAAACATCACTCCTCACAGATCATTATAACGAATATAATAATAATGAAAAAGTTTGAAATATTGTGAGGACAGAGATACATGAAGTGAGCTAATTCTGTTGGAAAAATGGCATTGATAGACTTGCTTGACTCAGGATGACACAAACCTTAAATTTGTGAAAAATTTGAAGCACAATAAGACAAAATGCAATAAAATGAGGTATGCCTGTAGTCTCTATTATAATATTTTGTAATAATTGCTGTATAGTATGTTAAGTTTACTGCATTTCTTTCTCAACATTGTTTTTCCCTTTGGTCTTTCATAATGTCAATTTATTTATTTAGGAATATTTGTATTTTTGTTGCATGTGTTACTTTTGTACTTAGATTTTTGAAAATTGTCTTAGTCCCATTTTCTTATCTATCTTTTTACTATCTGGTTTGTCACTTTTTAAGGGTTTTCACTGACTACCATCTGGGACCTATGTAGCAATCAGTGGGCTTTTCTGTTTTTTCTTGTCCCTTTCCCTCCTCCTGCCATTATTCAATTGCATTATTTGTACTTTGTTTTAGTCTTAGATCTACTATTGCATATAGTAATACTGTTTGTAAGTAATTTTGCTAAAGTTTTATCTGTTATATCTTGGTTGAGTGAAACTCATCTTTCTGTACATTTTTCATAAAGCCTGTATTACCTGAGTTCTTGAGTGTTCAGGATTGTTTTCCTATAGTCTTGGTATCGATACTTTAAGGGCAGCTTGGCTGGATATATTGTTCTAGGTTGATATATTTTTTTCTGTTTATTAAAAATAATAGTTATTGTTACTTAGCTTGGTATGCTATCTTGAGAAGTCTGTAGCCCACCTAATTTTATTGCCTTTTTTTTTCTTGGTTTTTGCTTGGAGGTCCTGAGAATTTTTGTTTTTGTTTAATATTTAAAGTCCAGTAGACTTACTGGCATATTTCTAGGACTGAACATTTCAGTTTCAGTTTTCCTACGTATAAAATAGTCTCTTTCAATATATATATTTAAATATATTTTTAACTTCCATATTTTTTCTTCATTATTACTTTGCATATTAATTTACTCTGTTAAAATTACATATAAAATGGAGACCAGATGGTTTCTTCTGGTCTCTTGATCAGAAAACTTGAGAATTTCCTGAGCAGAAAAAACCATTTGTCACATAAGAAAAACTAAATCTATCTTATTTCATGTATATAACCAACCTAGGTTATTATAAATCCTCTGACAGTCATAAAAAAATTATGTCATATTCCTAAAAATATTATGAGATAATCACTTTTAACCAATACTGTGCCATCTGGAAACCCCCATTCTAATAACCAGTGACTCTAAAGGTTAACAGCTTCCTCATTTTCACCTTATAAACCATCATATCAAACCCCTGAGCTTTGTAACAGTTTTTAGTTTTGGAGGCACCCAGTTTGCAAACTGTTCTAATTATGCACAATAAACTCTTACTAAATACTATTTATTGATTTGGTGGTTTTAATTTTGCTATTTCTGGATTTTTGGCAGTTCCATTTTTAAAAAAATAATCTTCAGCCACTCCACTTATACATACATTAGATCTTCTTTACCTGTCTTCCATTTCAAATCACTTTTTCTCTGACTCTTCACTTCTTCCTTTATCTAATATTCTAACTCTTGGTTCATTTCCTGATTTTAGTCAACAGTTCTTTTGAAATTTTTTATGTGAACTTTTTCTTCCATGTTTACCTAGTAAATTACTCTATATTTCTTAGATGGTTATGTTTTTTTTTTCTCCACTGTTTTTCTTAAGTCACATCAACTTTTAGTTCTTTCTTTTTTTTCTTTTGTTCATTTCTGTTCTTAATTTTTAAATTGTATTCAGTCATTTTTTGGTAATCACAAAAAGCGTCATTGAGGAAACTTAATTCAGTTTGGAGTTTTGTGTTAGAGTTTTCTTCTGGGGTGTGTGTGTGTGTGTGTGTGAAGGGCATTCATTAGCTAGTGTTCTGTTACTATTCAGCTGTTAACATTTAATCAAGAACATACATAGTTGCCAGTTTTCCTCTAGGATATGACCTTAAGAGATCATGTGGCTGAAGATCTTATATTTGATGTTAATAAATCAGATTACTGTGATGATGCAAGTTAGCACAATGAGGAGAAATTATTGTATGCCCATAGAAAGAAATGCCTGAGCAGACTTTTAAATTATTGAGGAAGATAGTAGTTTATAGAGAACTGAACTGTAAGTGGAAGATCTGTGTTCTTGTCCTGACTCTGACACTGATAAGCAGTAATATGAAACAAAGTCATATTAGTTATGGGCAAGATGTGCTACAACTTGGAGATAAATATTGGAGGGTCTTAAACTATTACTAGATGTGTAAAGAATTTAAAAATTATATTTATCTGAAATCCTCAGAAAATTACTGAGTGCTGATTGATTAGCTTTTTGGTGTTGGAAGACAAGTCAGTACTTCTAAGGGTTATACTTCTAATAACAGATGATGACAAAATTGCTCACTAAAGTGTCAGGAACTGGTTAACTATGGGAATTTGAGTGAACTTTTGAAAGTTTAGGGCCACAGAGAAGACATTCTGGGTGGAAAAGAAAGGTTGAATCTTGTTAATTGAGGGTTACCTCTTCCATTCATCTCATGTACTGTGTTTAAACCCTAATCTAAATAGATAACTTGAAACTCTCTTATTATAGGGAAGCATCAACAGCTATTAGATAATCTCTTTTTTGGTATTCTACTGTTTCACTGATGTGTGTAGGTGTGTATTTATTTTTTACTTTTCTTCATTAGAACTTGATTCAGCTCCCTGAATCTGAGAATTCACATTTCATTTGTATTGGAAAAATATCAGCCATGACCTCTTCAGATATTTTCTCTTCCAGATTATCTCAATTAACTCTTTGTGGAATTCCTATTAGATCCATTCTGGGAATTCTCATTCTTTCTTTCCTAATCTCCCTATCATATTTTCAACTAATTATCTCTTAAGCATTTTGGTCAATTTCTTCAGATATCGCTTACAGTAGCTAAATCTCTCCTAAGCTATTTATTTTATCATTTCTACTTATTATTCTGCTACATGTAACAGAAACCCTACTACAGTGTTGACTAAATAAAAATTATTGGGGAGTTCTCTGGTCGTCTAGTGGTTGTGATTCAGCATTTCCACTGTCGTGGCCTGGGTTCAATTCCTGGTCAGGGAACTGAGATCCCACAAGCCATGTGGTGCAGCCTAAAAAAAAAAAAAAAATTTTTTTATCACATAACATGATATCTGAAAGTTGGCGGCCCAGGACTGATGCAACAGCTTTATAATAGCATCAATACCCAGGAACTTTCTCTACCTGGGGACAGAAGGAGAAATCAGGGAAATTAGAATCATGAGAAGGACAGAATAGATCATTTCTAATTTGAAAATGGAGACAGTCATCTGAAAAAGAATATGCAGAGTCTGTAGGAGTAAAGAAAGACCCCCAGCTGCTAGCCAGCAGGGAAATAGGGACTTCAGACCTCCAGCTGCAAGAAACTGGAGTTTGTGAACAACCCGTATAGTTTGGTGTTGGATTCTTCCCCTGAGATTTCAGTTTAAGAACCCAGCCAGGCTAACACCTTGATTTGGGGCTTGTGATAGCCTGAGAATAGAACCCAGCCATGACTTCTAATCTATAGAACTGTGAGCTATTAAACAGGCATTGTTTTAAACCACTAGGTTTGTGACAATTTGTTACTCAGCATTAGAAAACTAATACATTAGTCTATAAAGTGACACCCTTATTTTTTTCTTACTAAATTTGTTTAACATCCCTAAGAAATAATTTGACTTAATCTATTTAAATGAATAAGTGAAATAAATTTCAAAGATAGAATAAGGAACAAATATTTTGATTCATATATACATTTTCCTGCTCATCTAAAATGTAATTTGATTTTCTTCTGTATTTTGTATATGTAAAAAGACACTGTATAATTATATTTTGAGTATTTTTTGATACTTAGGAACATCATTACATGATGATGTAATCACCGATTAATGTGACAACACCATGTGGATTAGATAAGCTCTGAAAATGCAGAAATGATGATGAAATACAGATACTGAGAAGTAAATGTCTTTATTAACTTTATTGGTTAAACAAATCAAAGCAGGGACAAATTTTTATGCTTAATAAAATGGAGAATAAAGCATCTTCATAAAATTAAGAGTAGAAAATATAGCATATTAATAGTGTTTTCAGCAACATTGTAGAAAATATTTGTAATATTTAAGAAAGTCATATTGTGCTATTGTTCGATTAGTGATTTCCTGCATTTTCAAGTGGCACCATACATCAACTTTAATTTGTATTGCTAAGCTTTAATGGTATTTATTAAAAATTAATAGCATGAAAACATTACTTAATTTGCCTTCAAATAATCAAAATTCCATAGATCTTAGATAATATTACACTGTTTGGCCTAAAAGCCTTTCAGAGTGCAATATATTTTATAGTATTAGATGGAATGTTTTCCTTGGAAAAAGAGAAAGGCAAAGGCAAAGCCGCTTGTTTTTACTAACTTTTGGAAGGAAGTAGGGGAGGAATGAAGATATGATGGACATAACAAAATTGAGCACCTTCCTTTCATTTTGAAAAAAAAAAATCACGTTGGTTTGCCAAAATGAAGACTTTAGAAATGTTTTGAAAACCTAATCTCAAAATCCAATGTATTGTTTATAAATATATTAGTTTTAATCACACTCTGGTTGGAATCAGACTTATACTTAAATATTTTTAAAATTTATATTTTATTTTAAGTAATGAAATCTGGTAATAGAATGATTAAGAGTTTTAGAATATGTAATTTGCATTTTGGAGTGATATTAACAATAATTTATAAAAGGAATTCACCTCAATTTTTAGTGTTATGTAATGAAGTAAAGAATGCAGTGTAATGCTTTGTATCTTCATGTCAATAGGAATAAATTTATACTGGTGACTTGGAGGAAGCTGGAGGGGAAGGTGGGAGTAGTATTCTTTGTCTTCCTCAGTTTCTGGGAAAATCACAGCCAGCCCCTAGTGTCTGCTGAATTAGAAGCCTGGCCCTCAAGGCAACAGCTTAAAAAGTATGCAGATGACCCTGTTTCATGGAAAAACTGGGAGATGAGAGAATTTGCCTACTTCTTCCAGGCTGAGCCCTGGAGTGGTAGCTGTGGCAAGTTCTCATGTGTGGGTGAAGAATTGCTTCTTTGTTTTAGTCTTGTGGGTCTTGTGGACATAAGCCCGTTGGCTTTCAGAGCTAGGTGTTTGGAGCCCTTCCCTTTGGTGAGAGTCTTAAAATTTGGTGTGCTGGGTGTGGAGTCTAAACGCTTCACTTTTGGGGAGAAGCTAGGCATTGGGGGTTCTTTCCAGATTGTTTGGTGCTGTGGTGGGAGTGGGGTTTATGGTGAGAGTCTGTCTCAGTCTTTCTTAACCATTTCAATATGAGTATTTTCTCATTTGTCTGATCTGTAAGGGTCACTTGGCTAGTTTCTAAATCTAGCTGAGGAATCAGAGGGAATTGTTCAATGTGGAGCTGTACATTCGGTATGTCCTTGGGAGAAGGGGAGCTCAGGATTGATTCCAAGTAGATATTCAATTTTCATCATTTTAATTATTAATCATTGATTTTTGTTTATGGCTAATGTTATTTGTTTGTATGAAAGTCAGCCAATCATATTTTTTCCCATTTTCTATTGTAGAATGTATTTTCTTACTACTTTCTAAGAGGTATTTATGTATACCAGATAAGAACCCATAAACAACAACAACTATACCACTGCTAGTAGTTAATTGCTAGTTGGAATTTGTTGTTTATCTTTAAATATTTTTGCAATAATCTTTGCAAGTAAAAGTCTTACATTTTTATTTATATATTTATGATTTATCATTTATACATCTTTTAATTTGAGTTTATACTGTTAGGTTTTTTTTTCAATTATAGGACGCTGTTCTTGAAAAACATTTATATTAGTTCCTGTTATATTTTTTTCCACACATTTTATTTACTGAATTAACTAATTAATTAATTTTAACATGTTAATTGGACTATAATTGTTTTACAATGGTGTGTTAGTTTCTGCTTTATAACAAAGAGAATCCACTATACATATACATACATCCCCATATATCCACCCTCTTACGTCTCCCTTCCACCCTCCCTATCCCACCACTGTAGGTGGTCAAAAAGCACTGAGCTGATCTCCCTGTGCTATGTGGCTGCTTCCCACTAGCTAGCTATTTTACATTTGGTAGTATATATAAGTCCATGCCTCTCTGTCACTTCGTCCCAGATTACCCTTCCCCCTCCCCGTGTCCTCAAGTCCATTCTCTACGTCTGCGTCTTTATTCCTCTCCTGCCCCTAGGTTCTTCAGAACCATTTTTTTTTTTTTTTAGATTCCATAAATATGTGTTAGCATATGGTACTTCTTTTTCTCTTTCTGACTTACTTCACTCTGTATGACAGACTCTAGGTCCATCCACCTCACTACAAATAACTCAATTTCGTTTCTTTTTATGATTGAGTAATATTCCATTGTATATATGTGCCACATCTTTTTTTATCCATTCATCTGTCAGTGGACACTTAGGTTGCTTCTATCTCCTGGCTATTGTAAATAGAGCTGCAGTGAGCAATGTGGTACATGACTCTATTTGAATTATGGTTTTTCCAGGGTATATGTCCAATAGTGGAAATGCTGTGTCGTATGGTAGTTCCATTTTTAGTTTTTTAAGGAACCTCCATACTGTTCTCCATAGTGGCTGTATCAATTTACATTCCCACCAACAGTGCAAAGAGGGTTCCCTTTTCTCCAGACCCTCTCCAAGATTTATTGTTTGTAGATTTTTTATGATGGCCATTCTGATTGGTGTGAGGTGATACCTCAATGTAGTTTTGATTTGCATTTCTCTAATGATTAGTGATGTTGAGCATCCTTTCATGTGTTTGTTGGCAGTCTGTATATCTTCTTTGGAGAAGTGTCTATTTAGGCCTTCTGCTCATTTTTGGATTGGGTTGTTTGTTTATTTCTTATTGAGCTGCATGAGCTGCTTGTAAATTTTGGAGACTAATCCTTTATCAGTTGCTTCATTTGCAAATATTTTCTCCCATTCTGAGAATGCCCTTTCATCTTGTTTATGTTTTCCTTTGCTGTGCAAAAGGTTTTAAGTTTCATTAGGTCCATTTTTTAATTTTTGTTTTTATTTCCATTTCACTCGGAGGTGGGGCAAAAAGGATCTTGCTATGATTTATGTCACAGAACATTCTGCCTCTGTTTTCCTCTAAGAGTTTTATATTGTCTGGTCTTACATTTAGGTCTTTAATCCAGTTTGAGTTTCTTTTTGTGTATGGTGTTAGGTAGTGTTCTAATTTCATTCTTTTACATGTAGCTGTCCAGTTTTCCCAGCACCACTTATTGAAGAGGCTGTCTTTTGTCCATTGTATATCCTTGCCTCCTTTATCATGTATAAAGTGGCTATATATGCGTGGGTTTATCTCTGGGCTTTCTATCCTGTTCCATTGATCTATATTTGTGTTTTTGTGCCAGTACCATACTGTCTTGATTACTGTAGCTTTGTAGTATAGTTTGAAATCAGGGAGCCTGTTTCCTCCAGCTCCGTTTTTCTTTCTCCAGATTGCTTTGGCTATTCGGGATCTTTTGTGTTTTCATACAAATTGTGAAATTTTTGTTCTAGTTCTGTGAAAAATGCCATTGGTAGTTTGATAGGGATTGCATTGAATCTGTAGATTGCTTTTGGGTAGTATAGCCATTTTCACAATGTTGTTTCTTCCAATCCAAGAGCATGGTACATCTCTCCATCTGTTTATATCATCTTTAATTTCTTTCAGCAGTGTCTTATAGTTTTCTGCATACAGGTTTTTTATCTCCTTAGGTAGGTTTATTCCTAGTAATTTTATTCTTTTTGTTGCAATGGTAAATGGGAGTGTTTCCTTAATTTCTCTTTCAGATTTTTCATCAGTAATACATAGAAATGCAAGAGATTTCTGTGGATTAATTTTGTAATCTGCTACTTTACCAATTCATTGATTAGCTCTAGTAGTTTTCTGTTAGCATCTTTAGGATTCTCTATGCATAGTATCATGTCATCTGCAAACAGTGACAGCTATACTTCTTCTTTTCTGATTTGGATTCCTTTTATTCCTTTTATTTCTTTTTCCTCTCTGATTGCTGTGGCTAAAGCTTTCAAAACTATGTTAAATAATAACGGCGAGAATGGACAACCTTGTATTGTTTCTGATTTTAAGGGAAATGGTTTCAGTTTTTCACCGTTGAGAACAATGTTGTCTGTGGAATTGTCATATATGGCCTTTATTATGTTTAGGTAAGTTCCCTCTATGCCTACCTTCTGGAGGGTTTTTATCATACATGGGTGTTGAATTTTGTCAAAAGCTTTTTCTGCATCTAATGAGATGATCACATCGTTTTTCTTCTTCAAGTTGTTAATATGGTTTATCACATTGATTTATTTGTGTACATTGAAGAATCCTTGCACCTTATCAAGTGGGATAAGCCCCATTTGTTCATGGTGTATGATCATTTTAATGTGCTGTTGGATTCTATTTACTAGTATTTTGTTGAGGATTTTTGCATCTATGTTCATCAGTGATATTGGCCTGTAGTTTTATTTCTTTGTGACATCTTTGTTTGGTTTTAGTATCAGGGTGAAGATGGCCTCGTAGACTGAGTTTGGGAGTGTTCCTTCCTCTTGTATTTTGGAAGAGTTTGAGAAGGATAGGTGTTAGCTCTTCTGTAGATGTTTGATAGAATTCACCTGTGAAGCCATCTGGTCCTGGGCTTTTGTTTGTTGTAAGATTTTTAATCACAGTTTCAATTTCAGTGCTTGTGATTGGTCTGTTTTTTTTCTATTTCTTCCTGGTTTAGTCTTGGAAGGTTGTGCTTTTGTAAGAATTTGTCCATTTTTCTCGGTTGCCCATTTTACTGGCATATAGTTGCTTGTCATAGTCTCTCATGATCCTTTGTATTTTTGCATTGTCAGTTGTTAATTCTACTTTTTCATTTGTAATTCTATTGATTTGAGTCTTCTCCCTTTTTTTCTTGATGAGTCTGGCTAATGGTTTATCAATTTTGTTTATCTTCTCAAAGAACCAGCTTTTAGTTTTATTGATCTCTGTTACTGTTTCCTTCATTTCTTTTTCATTTATTTCTGATATGATCTTTATGATTTCTTTCCTTCTGCTAACTTGCAGTTATTTTTGGTCTTCTTTCTCCAGTTGCTTTAAGTGTAAGGTTAGGTTGTGTATTTGAGATGTTTCTTGTTTCTTGAGGTAAGATTGTATTGCTATTAACTTCCCTCTTAGAACTGCTTTTGCTGCATCCCATAGGTTTTGAGTCATTGTGTTTTCATTGTCATTTCTTTCTAGGTATTTTTTGCTTTCCTCTTTGATTTCTTCAGTGATCTCTTGGTTAGTAAGTAGTGTATTGCTTAGCCTCCATGTGTTTGTGTTTTTTCCAGGTTTTTTCCTGTAATTGATATCTAGTCTCATAGTGTGGTGGTAGGAAAAGATATGTGATATTATTTCATTTTTTTTTAATTTACCAAGGCTTGATTTGGACCCACGATATGATCTATCCTGGAGAATCTTCCATGAGCACTTGATATGAAAGTATATTCTGCTTTTTTGGGATGGAATGTCCTATAAATATCAATTAAGTCCAGCCTGTTTAATGTATCATTTAAAGCTTGTGTTTCCTTATTTGTTTTCATTTTGGATGATCTGTCCATAATTGAAAGTGGGGTGTTAAAGTCTCTACTATGATTGTGGTACTGTCGATTTCCCCTTTTATGGCTTTTAGCATTTGTCTTATGTATTGAGGCACTCCTATATTGTGTGCATAAATATTTACAACTGTTATATCTTCTTTTTGGATTGATCCCTTGATCACTCTGTAGTGTTCTTCTTTGTCTCTTGTAATAGTGTTTATTTTTAAGTCTATTTTGTCTGATATGAGAATTTCTACTTCAGATTTCTTTTGATTTCCATTTGCATAGAATATCTTTTTCCATCCCCTGGTCTCTTGTAGGTAGCATATAAACAGATTTTTTTTTTTTTATATCCATTCAGCCAGTCTGTGTCTTTTGGTTGGAGCATTTAATCCATTTACATTTATGGTAGTTATGGATATGTATGTTCATATTACCATTTTCTAAATTATTTTGGGTTTGTTGTTGTAAGTCTCTTCCTTCTCTTGTGTTTCCTGCCTAGAGAAGGTCCTTTAGCATTTGTTGTAAAACTGGTTTGGTGGTGCTGAAATGTCTTAGCTTTTGCTGGTCTGTAAAGGTTTTAATTTCTCTGTTGAATCTGAATGAGATCCTTGCTGGTTAGAGTAATCTTGGTTGTAGGTTTTTCCCTTTCATCATTCTAAATATGTCCTGCCACTCCCTTCTGGCTTGCAGAGTGTCTGTTGAAAGATCAGCTGTTTACCTTTTGGGGATTCCCTTGTATATTATTTGTTGCTTTTCCCTTGCTGCTTTTAATATTTTTTGTTTGTACTTAATTTTTGGCAGTTTGATTAATATGTGTCTTGCTGTGTTTCTCCTTGGATTTATCCTGTATGGGACTCTCTGCACTTCCTGGAGTTGACTGACTCTTTCCTTTCACATATTAGGGAAGTTTTCAAGTATAATCTCTTCAAATGTTATCTCAGCCCCTTTCTTTTTCTCTTCTTTTTCTGGGACCTGTATACTTCGAATGTTGGTGCATTTAATATTCTCCTAGTGTTCTCTGAGACTGTCTTCAATTCTTTACATTCTTTTTTCTTTATTCTGCTCTGTGGTAGTTATTTGAACTATTTTATCTTCCAGGTCATTTATCCATTCTTCTGCCACAGGTATTCTGCTATTGATTCCTTCTAGAGAATTTTAAATTTCATTTATTGTGTTGTTCATCATTGTTTGCTCTTTAGTTCTTCTAGGTTCTTGTTAAACGTTTCTTTTATTTTCTCCACTCTATTTCCAAGATTTTGGATTATTTTTACTATAATTACTCTGAATTCTTTTTCAGGTAGACTGCCTATTTCCTCTTCATTTGTTTGGTTTGGTGGGTTTTTACCTTGCTCCTTCATCTACTGCATGCTTCTCATTTTGCTTCACTTACTGTGTTTGGGCCTCCTTTTCGCAGGCTGCAGGTTCGTAGTTCCAGTTGTTTTTGGTGTCTGCAACCCGTGGGTAAGGTTGGTTCAGTGGGTTGTGGAGGGGACTGGTGTCTGTGTTCTGGTGGATGAGGCTGGATCTTGTCTTCTGGGCAGGACCGTGTCTGGTGGTGTGTTTTGGGGTGTCTGTGAACTTAGTATGATTTTAGGCACCCTCTGTGCTAATGGGTGGGGTTGTGTTACTGTTTTGCTATTTGTTTGGCATAGGGTGTCCAGCATTGTAGCTTGCTGGTCATTGAGTGGAGCTGGGTATTAGTGTTGAGATGGAGAGCTCTGGGAGAGCTTTCGCCATTTGATATTACGTGGAGCCTGGAGGTCTCTGGTGGACCAGTGTCCTGAACTTTGCTCTCCTACCTCAGATGCTCAGGCCTGAGACCCGGCTATAGCACCAAGGCCATTTCAGCCACATGGTTCATAAGAAAAGGGGGAAAAAAAGAAAGAAAGAAAGAAAGAAAAATAAAAAGTTATTAAAATAAAAAATTTAAAGAAATTATTAAAAATATAAAAATTTTAAAAATAATAAAAAAAGAAGAAAGAATGAAAGAAGTGAGCACCCAAACCAAAAAACACATCCACCAATGGTAACAAGCGCTAAAAACTCTACTAAAAAAAAAATTAAAAATACAGACAGCACCCTAGGACCAGTGGTAAAAGCAAAGCTATACAGACTAAATCACACAAAGAAGCATACACATACACACTCACAAAAAGAGAAAAAGGAAAAAATATATATCTATATATTAAAAAAAGGAAGAGAGTAACCAAATCAATAACCATATCTGCCAATAATAATAAACTCTAAATACTAAGATAAATACTAAATACTAATAAACTCTAAAAACTAAGATAAACATAAAACCAGAAACAAATTAGATGCAGAAAGTAACCCCCGTGTCTACAGTTGCTCCCAATGTCCACCACCTCCATTTTGGGGTGATTCATTGTCTATTCAGGTATTCCAGAGATACAGGCTACATCAAGTTGATTGTGGAGATTTAATCTGCTGCTCCTGAGGCTGCTGGGAGAGATTTCCCTTTCTCTTTTTTATTCGCACAGCTCCTGGTGTTCAGCTTTGGATTCGGCCCCACCTCTGCGTGTAGGTTGCCTGAGGGCATCTGTTCCCCAGTCCGACAGGACGGGGTTAAAGGAGCAGCTGATTAGGGGGCTCTGGCTCACTCAGGCCGGGGCGAGGGAGGGGTATGGAATGCAGGGCAAGCCTGTGGTGGCAGAGGCTGGCGTGATGTTGCACCAGCCTGAGGCATGCTGTGTGTTCTCCCAGGGAAGTTGTCCCTGGATCACTGGATCCTGGCAGTGGCAGGCTGCACAGGCTTCTGGGAGGGGAGGTGTGGATAGTGACCTGTGCTTGCACACAGGCTTCTTGGTGGCTGCAGCAGCAGCGTTAGCATTTCATGCACGTATCTGGGGTCTGTGCTGATATCTGTGACTCGCACCCATTTCTGGAGCTCATTTAGGTAGTTCTCTGAATCCCTTCTCCTCGCACACCCTGAAACAATGGTCTCTTGCCTCTTAGGCAGGTCCAGACTTTTTCCCAGGCTCCCTCCTGGCTAGCTGTGGCACACTAGCCCCCTTCAGGCTGTGTTCACGCAGCCAACCCCAGTCCTCTCCCTGGGATCTGAACTCTGAAGCCACGAGCCTCACCTCCCAGACCCCGCCCGCCCCAGTGGGTGAGCAGACAAACCTCTCAGGCTGGTGAGTGCTGGTCAGCACTGCTCCTCTGTGCAGGAATCTCTCCACTTTGCCCTCTGCGCCCCTGTTGCTGCGCTCTCCTCTGTGTCTCCGAAGCTTCCCCACCACCACCCCCGTCTCCGCCAGTGAAGGAGTTTCCTAGTGTGTGGAAACTTTTCCTCGTTCACTGCTCCCTCCCCAAGGTGCAGGTCCCATCCCTATTCTTTTGTCTGTATTTTTCCTTTTTTCTTTTGCCCTACCCAGGTACCTGGGGAGTTTCTTGCCTTTTGGGAATTCTGAGGTCTTCTGCCAGAGTTCAGTAGGCGTTCTGTAGGAGTTGTTCCACATGTAGATGTAGTTTTGATGTATTTGTGGGGAAGAAGGTGATCTCCACGTCTTAATCCTCCGTCATCTTGAAGGTCTCTCTCCACACACCATTTTAAATCTTTGGTTTAGGAAATATTTCTAACCTATGGAAAAGAACAGAGAATAACAGAATAAGACTTTCACACTTACCATCCTGTCCTATCAATCTCACATGCTGCCATATATTTTAAACATCTCAAACAAGGAAAAAACAATCTAAACCCACTATACATCAACATTTAGGGTTTGTGACTTTCTTTTAACCCTGCTTATTACTATGGAATTGAGTTATGGTTGATCGTCTAAGCTACTGCTGTCATTCAAGTTGATTTATATATTTATTTATCAATTTTCAATGACTAGTAGGCATTTATCTAGAGCAACTCTATCAAATTAAATTCCTACCATCCCTTCACCTCCCCAGCCTATTTTTTTTAAAGTACTTTGAACGTCTGCAGTTCCTGGAAAACTACAGTGCTAAGCACTACTAACAATATTTTCTCTCTATCCCCAACTATAATGTTTTGCTCTTATGATGGTTGTTCCTACAAATGCCATGTTGAGTGGCTGGTTTCCCTATTGTCTATTGGTTACTTGTATAACTTGAGAGGGACAAGTTTCAAATAGTTATAGGAACATAAGTTGGTTACTTTTCCTATAAAGCAAAATTTTTGTTAAAGATTTAAATGTTAAATTGAAGAAAAATTTAGATTAAAAAATAATCCTTGATTCCAAAGGGCTTTTTGAACAAAGCATGAAATAGGAACTGTAAAATAGAAACATCAGGGGCCTCCCTGGTGGCGCAAGTGGTTGAGAGTCCGCCTGCCGATGCAGGGGATACGGGTTCGTGCCCCGGTCTGGGAGGATCCCATATGCCGCGGAGCGGCTGGGCCCGTGAGCCATGGCCGCTGAGCCTGCGCGTCCGGAGCCTGCGCGTCCGGAGCCTGTGCTCCGCAGCGGGGGAGGCCACAACAGTGAGAGGCCCGCATACCGCAAAAAAAAAAATAAAAATAAAAATAAAATAGAAACATCAGGTAAATGCAACTTCAAGAAATTGAACACTTTATTATAGCAAAACTAAATAAAAAGTACTCCAAAATACCTTATTGAAAATAAAGAAAGCTCTGAAAATTTCCAAACCATAAAACAGATGCTATAAATAAATACAAAGGACAAATTATAAGCTAGAAATAATATATTAAACACTTACGGAAGACAAAGGGTCTTTTTTTTTTAATATGCAAGAGTTTATAAAACAAGAAAGCAAAAGGATAAAGAACTCAATTACAAAATGAGGTATAAATATCTAATAGATCCTTGAAAAGATGCTCAAATTCACTTGAAATTATGAAATATAATTTTTTAAAAAGGACATATATTTTCTCATTTGGGAGATTTAAAAAAAGATAATAGTGTTGTCAAGGGTAGGGGAAACACATACACTATTGGTAGAGCTTAAATTGATAAAACCTTTCTGAAGCTACTTGATAATTTCAACCAAAAGTTAAATTACACATATCCCTTGGCTTAACAGTTCAGTTTTTCAGGAATTTATCTTACAGCCATTTGCATAGAAGTACATAAAATAAACGTGTTTTCATTTATTATGTCACTGTCTGTAACACTGCAAAAGTGGACATGAGTTAAGTGGTCATCAGTAAATGCTGGCTAACATACTACAGTTGAATAATATGGGAATGATCTTTGGCAAGTGGGACTGTGCAGGTTAGTGGGTGAGGGGCTTTCTTTTTTACTTTATATTTCAAACTTTTACAGTGAGAACGTTATTTAAAATGCAGGAATGTAGTGATTGGGAAGGGAAAATAAAACAATACCTGATTGTATCAAAGATTGCATCAAGGATGAGCCATATATTATCAAACAGTTTGTGTTATATAGGTTTTAGGTATCTGAGCCAGGAACAGACAGTGGAGGCAGGATACAGTATCTCTTCTTTGTTTCTGAGAATTGGTATTATTTATTTCAAGTAAACAAAGTAAGTATTGTCTACCAATTTTTGTTTGCTATTCAGGACCATATGATTTAAGTTATCAGATATTCATCTTCTGGTTTATTGACTTTTTAAATTCATTTCATTTTGCTTTTATTTTATTATATTTTTCTTTCTTTTCTATATATGCCATAAGTTCCCTGGAAAATTTGGAGTGACTTTATGAGAGATGATAATCAGATGCTTTTCCAAACTGAAATCACAAACTTTTATTTCTCTTACACTTGTCTTCTTTTTCACATGCTTTTGTATGTGCTTAGTTGACCTACTCTTTTATTGTACAGGTATTAACATGGACTATGGATTTTATAAATGAGAAATTTAGTCTTCTCAAGGTAGTCATATCTTTAAGGTATTGAAAATATTTGTGTTTCACAAAACTAGAACCTGGGACTAGAAAATTTACATTTTCTTTAATATATTAAAATGTAGATTCCCAATAACTAGTACAAAGGCACTTAAAATTGTTCAATAAGTGACACCCTAAAATGCATGGGAAAAGCTTAAAACAATATTATTTTAGCATGACATTTCCCAATAATGTTAATAAATAATAGAGGCTTTTGCGCTGTTTTATTTTTTTATGTCTAATGTAGATACTTGTTAAATTTGACCCATAAGCAAGTTACAATTCCATGTCAGTGTTTGTACATTTTGTCATGTGAAATAGATACACTGATTTTTTTAAACTGCGTGTTCTAAAATTAAATTTATTTATGACATTGAAAAATATATTACTTTCAAGTAGTATTTGTAGTAGTTATTTGGGGAAAAATCAAATGCTACCTAAATATGTGAGATATTAGGAACTTAAAATTTATAATGAAATATAATAATTACTAAAAGTTGTTCAAGTAGTGCTCACCTATGTGCCTGGCACTCTGTATTGCACGTATATTAACTCATTTATCCTTATAAGAACACTAACAGGTGGGAACAGTCGTTCTTATACCTATTTTATGGATGAGGAAATTTTGACACAAGATTTACCCATAGTCATATGGTTAGCAAAAATACAAGCCAGGGCCTGACCTCAGACAACACAGCTTCAGAGTCCATAATCTTTACTACTGGTGTACACTAAGGCCAGTGCTTAGTAAAGACTCAGTAAATTTTTGTTTGTAGGCTGTAAGATAGGGTAGCATTTATTGATTGATTGATTGATTTAACATCTTTATTGGAGTATAATTGCTTTACAATTGTGTGTTAGGGTAGCATTTAAAAACAGTATCACTTAAGTAGCATTTTCTTTATAGAGGAAACAGTGTATCACATTCTTTAAAAGAAGGGAAAGGAAGAAGTAAGGATATTAACATTTTTATTTTAGATGATCATTTTCTTGACTCCTCATGAAATTAAATAACATTTTGGATGTATTTATATGGCTTTAATCTTTATATGCATGACTCTGGAAAATAGCAATAGCACCCTTGATCTTTAATAGTCCTTTCATCTAATTTTAATTTTGCTTGTTTTGTTTCTTTATCTACTCAATCAACAAACATTTAGTGTTACTAAGAAATGTGCTACTAAATTTGTCACCAAATATAAGATAACCTGAACAACTGTTTAGTGTCATATAAGCACCATAGATCTGGAAGAAGACAGGATATTTAAAATATATTTCATTAACCAGGAAAGGTATTTATTGGAACATTAGGGGAGAATAATGGGGTTTCCAGAATTTCAGATGTATAGTTTGTCTTTTGACATTGAGATCTACAGCTGGTGTGTCATAAAATGTTATTTTTGTGTATGGTTAACATTACCAGAGCTCCTTATCTCACCCTCTCTCTCTCTCTCTCTGTCTAGACAATGTTTATTTCCTGTTCTGTACCTTCTTTTTCTTAGTCACCTTGCTTTCTCTTCTCTCTTTTCATCTTTTTCATAGTTTATTCCCCTCTCTCATCATCTTTACTCCTCTGTGTCTAGATATGACCATAGTTATTTTTGGAGTAGGTAATGGGATGCTAAGATATTTATAGCTTACTGGAAGCCAGCCTGGATCATTCTGCCCACTCTTAGCTTACTATGGATGGTGGAGGCAACTTCCAAACATGAATAGTTCTATGACTCATCTACTGCCAATCTCATAAGAAGAGAAGAGAAAAAGACATGTTTCCTGCACAGTGACCCGCTAAATATTTCTGAACATGACCTTCAGCATGCATTATGGTGGGAGGGGTTTGGATGAGTAGGTGAGATCTTTGAGGGCCTTCTTGAAGCTAATAATAAGGTTATGAATACAACCTAGCAATTCTGACTTCAAGTTCTAAGGTATTTCAGTAGCACTACCTTGAAATGATTCCTCTTTTTATACAATGAGTAATTCTCGCCATACTGAGCATAAGTAGATGATAATAAGGGTTATATGATTTCACAAAGTTTAAACATAACAAATCGATTGGATTCTTTCTTTCTTTTTTTGGCTATGCCCTGCGGCATGTGGGATCTTAGTTCCCCGACCAGGGATCAAACCCATGCCCCCTGCATTGGGAGCGTGGAGTCTTAACCACGGGACCGCCAGGGAAGTCTCTGGACTCTTTCTTTTAGATATTTCTCTAGGGTTAATGAATAATTTTCACAACTCTATTATTCAAATTACACTTCCTTCACAAGTCACATTCAGATTTTACCTCTTGTAAGTTTTCTAAGTTTAGCAAGATGATTTTTAGTGTCTTATCCAAATCTGTTCAACTGGCTCTGGGAGCAGTTATGTTCTTTTTAAAGAATCATTTACATTAACTTTCTTCCCTTTCACATTCGACTTATAAAATAATTTACTTCTGGATTTTTGTTGAATTGATAAAATTGAAGAAATGGTATCTTGTCAATCAGAGCTAGTATAACTAGTAATAATCTATGCTTTTTCCATAACTCAGTAACATTAGCATTTACAGGAAGAGAAAGGCCATTTCTATTCACATGTTTTACGTTAATCTGATGAGATATACATTTTTTTTTATAAAACCAGTGTCAAAGGTAATCATGAAAAGCTCAAGCATCAAAAGTAAAAGTCTACTTTTTTGATAGCAAAGAGAAAGAAATACATCTCACATAAAATATTAATCAAATTTAACTACCTGGAGACACACTGTAATGATTTTGTGAAAGTTAGTCCTTGATCAGTTTGAATGGAAATATCCATACTTCTGCATCATTGCTGAGATTATAAATTACATTTGTCTTTGCCAGAAACTGGAGCATCTTTAGGGAAAGCAGTATACTTGAACAGTTTTACACAACAGACATTTTATAAAGAACTGCTTATATGTGAGGCAAATTTAAGCACTGTAGGGGTTGAAAATACTTTCGTGGCATAGTGTCAGCCCTACTTTTATGGGGGAACTTAGTAACAAGGCCTCACCTGAGAGGGAAAGCTTCAAGGTAGACAGATACTCATAGATTCATTCACCATTCATTAGCCCATATATCTACTCATTGATTAAAAAATGTTCATTGATCACTTACTGTGTGCCAGGCACTTGCCATCATCAAGGATACAATGATGTGATGAACAAAACAGATGCTTCCTGAACCTTCAAGAAACTTACCTTTCTATGGGAATGAATGATATTAAAAAAATAATTAAAGACTTGTTTAACTGCAAATGTAACAATGGCTACAAAGTTAAGAGCTGTGTGTTCTGAAAGCCTATTGCAAGAGCAAATGGATTCAGGGAAGATTTGAGACCCAGAGGATGAGCAAGAATTAGACAACAAAGTTAATAAGCCATGGGTCAGAATAGCTTTTTATATAGTCTAATATCCTGATAGTATTCTAGAAATGAATTAATTTTTTATGGTTCTAGTGCCCTCAAAGGCAGCTATTATGCCTGAGATCACTAGCTACCTACCCCGTCTTTATTCTTTTTCTTCCTTTCTAACAGGACCCAATTTTATTTAGAAGAACAACATTCCCAGGTTAAAACAACTACTTTTTTAAAGTTTCCTTATAGCTATAGAATGGTTATTTGACACAGTTTTAACCAATGGGAAGAAAGCAAAAGTTACTGGTTTGGCTTCTAGGAAAGTTCCTCTTGGAAAGTGTTTCAGCTGTTAAACACAGTTTTTGCCTTTGTCCTTCCTCTTCATTTCTGAAATGAGAATGCTATGGCTAAAATCTTGAGAACATTAGGATGAGGGTCACAATCTAAGTATGGTAAAACAGAAAGCATGAAATGGTCTAGACCCCCAGTGTTATTGGGGATCCTCTAGGCTCCTGTATTCCTACTGTCAGTTTTCTTTAATTTGAGAGAATAAAAGAAAAATTAATCTGCAAATACGTAGGGTACATAGAATCCTATCTGTGGGAACCTTGCCTTCTCATCAGATGGCTTTATTCTCTTCTGCTCTTATACTGACAAAGAAAGAAATATTCAAGTAGATATGGTATATTTGTTTAATGTGCTTTTTATATGTTTATGTGTCTATATAAACTATAAGTAATAGAAGACTTAAAAAATAGAGGATATCAATTCTAGTTAGAGTGATCAAGAATGCTTCATGGACGATGTTCCATTTTAACTGAGCTTTAAAATTGTAAAACTGCCTTCACAATTTAAAAAGGCTTTGCATACCAAGGAGAATCTCCTGAATTTTTTCCCATAGACACTCAGGAGCCAATGAATGCTTCCAGCAGATGTCTGTCATGTTTCAGTACAATAACTTATTTGCTACTGGGATGCCAATGATGTGAGACTGAAAGACCTAAAGGTTAAAGAGGCAGTTAATACAGTTGTCAAGTAGTATTTTAGAGGACTTACCAGGATCTTTTTGGTAGTAAAGGAAAGAGAGCATTGATTTTTAGATATGGGGGAGAAGGGTGAAGAAATGTGATAGCCAGCTTTCTATTTTCAGGCCTGGCTAGACAAGGAATTATTGTAGGCAGGTGGGAAATGATAGATGGTTAGGTAGTTTTGGAAGGGAAGTTAATGAGTTTTATCTTAAGACTACGTGAGAATAATGATGTGGAAATGTACAGCAAACAACTAGAAATTTGTGACTTAAATGTGAATTGTATAATGTTATGTTGGAGAAATTAGGTGAAATTAATGGTTTTATTGCCTACATGATTTTGTCCATCAGCTGGTTTTGTTATTCTTTACTGGGCCTTGAAGTATCATGGTATAGCTGACAATTGTAGTTTCTTTCATAAATCAGCATTAGGATAAAGGGTCTTTTTCACTGTGCTGGGAGAATACAGAAAATGAAATCAACACTTCCTATTTTTGACTATCACTTACAATTAACATTATGTCACATCTATATTAAAATATTTTTCTTTCTCAAGTAACATTCTTTTCTAAGTCATATATTTAAAGAGGTGTATGTTTAGAATGATGAATATTAAGAATGCTGAAAAATGGCAAGGGTAACATGTTTGTAATTATAATTTGCAATATGCAGAACAAAGATAATTTGATTATCATCTGAAATGCCTTTCTTTTCTATAAACCCAAAATTAAACAACTTGGATAAACATATTGGTAAATTGCTTTAATCAAAGTTTTCTGCATATTTAGGCAAACTTCACTACATTTATGGCCTATAATTTTTTTCACCATATATATTTGATTAAAGATTTTGAGTTGAAGCTTTGATTGAAAATATCCTTCAAGTCTTCTTAAGTCACTTCACTAATTTGACAAACTTCATCATAAAAGAAGCTCTAAGTGACTTTTTTTTTTTTTTTTTTTTTTTTTTTTTTTTTTTTTTTTGCGGTATGCGGGCCTCTCACTGTTGTGGCCTCCCCCGTTGCGGAGCACAGGCTCCGGACGCGCAGGCTCCGGACGCGCAGGCTCAGCGGCCATGGCTCACGGGCCCAGCCGCTCCGCGGCACATGGGATCCTCCCAGACCGGGGCACGAACCCGTATCCCCTGCATCGGCAGGCGGACTCTCAACCACTTGCGCCACCAGGGAGGCCCTAAGTGACTTTTTAATAATTATGTATTTGGGATTTTAAACTAAAATTTTAGACCAGAATATACTTAGCTATGAAATAACAGCTAGAACAAGTGTACCCCTGAATAAATAAATTTTAGCCCAAATCATAGTTAATGATTTACTAAATCATGCTACCTAGCAGTGTGTGTGTGTGTGTGTGTGTTATGTGTGTATACATATGTACCTTACTGGAAACAGAAATGGAAGAACAGTTATTTCTTATAAGAAGTAGTTCTGGTTTAATTGCCTAGGATATTAACTCTCGTAAAGTATATGAATTTCTCTCACATAGCTATTATTATTAAACCTGCTGTGTATCTCTGTGGACTCGTCCTACTGGTGAGAGTTTGTCTCCTAAGCACAGGAAGACTGAGATTCCACTCTGCCTTTGTGGCTCTGCAACTTCTTCATGTTGCCCTTCTGAGTTGTTTTTTTTTTTTTTTTTTCCATTTTTTTTATTAGTTTCTGCTTTATAACAAAGTGAATCAGTCATACATATACATCTGTTCCCACATCCCCTCCCTCATGCATCTCCCTCCCTCCCACCCTCCCCATCCCTCCCCTCCAGGCAGTCACAAAGCACCGAGCTGATCTCCCTGTGCTCTGCGGCTGCTTCCCACTATCTATCTACCCTACGTTTGGTAGTGTATATATGTCCATGCCTCTCTTTCGCTTTGTCACAGCTTAACCTTCCCCCTCCCCATATCCTCAAGTCCATTCTCAAGTAGGTCTGTGTCTTTATTCCCGTTTTACCCCTAGGTTCTTCATGACATTTTTTTTTCTTATATTCCATATATATGTGTTAGCATACGGTATTTGTCTTTCTCTTTCTGACTTACTTCACTCTGTATGACAGACTCTAGGTCTATCCACCTCATTACAAATAGCTCAGTTTCGTTTCTTTTTATGGCTGAGTAATATTCCATTGTATATATGTGCCACATCTTCTTTATCCATTCATCTGATGATGGACACTTAGGTTGTTTCCAGCTCCGGGCTATTGTGAATAGAGCTGCAATGAACATTTTGGTACATGTCTCTTTTTGAATTATGGTTTTCTCAGGGTATATGCCTAGTAGTGGGATTGCTGGATCATATGGTAGTTCTATTTTTAGTTTTTTAAGGAACCTCCATACTGTCCTCCATAGTGGCTGTACCAATTCACATTCCCACCAGCAGTGCAAGAGTGTTCCCTTTTCTCCACACCCTCTCCAGCATTTATTGTTTCTAGATTTTTTGATGATGGCCATTCTGACTGGTGTGAGATGATATCTCATTGTAGTTTTGATTTGCATTTCTCTAATGATTAATGATGTTGAGCATTCTTTCATGTGTTTGTTGGCAGTCTGTATATCTTCTTTGGAGAAATGCCTATTTAAGTCTTCTGCCCATTTTTGGATTGGGTTGTTTGTTTTTTTGCTATTGAGCTGCATGAGCTGTTTATAAATTTTGGAGATTAATCCTTTGTCAGTTGCTTCATTTGCAAATATTTTCTCCCATTCTGAGGGTTGTCTTTTGGTCTTGTTTATGGTTTCCTTTGCTGTGCAAAAGCTTTGAAGTTTCATTAGGTCCCATGTGTTTATCTTTGTTTTTATTTCCATTTCTCTAGGAGGTGGGTCCAAAAGGATCTTGCTGTGATTTATGTCATAGAGTGTTCTACCTATGTTTTCCTCTAAGAGTTTGATAGTTTCTGGCCTTACATTTAAGTCTTTAATCCATTTTGAGCTTATTTTTGTGTATGGTGTTAGGGAATGATCTAATCTCATACTTTTACATGTCCCTGTCCAGTTTTCCCAGCACCACTTATTGAAGAGGCTGTCCTTTCTCCACTGTACATTGCTGCCTTGCCCTTCTGAGTTTTTGATTGAGTGCCTGAGGGTCTCTTTTTTTCTCCCTGGAAGTCCTACCCTTTACAAATTTTCAGCTTACTCTTTAGCTTCCTATGCCATTCGGGTTCAAAACTTGGCAAATATCCTGAGAAAGAGGCTTGTACTCTGTTTTCAGCCCTTGTTCTAGTGCGACTTTGGCTCCTAATCATCAGAAGACTGCAAATTTTATTGTCTCTTCAACCCAGACTTCTGTTCTTTTGCCTGTTCTAGCACACAGCAAATAGTCCATCATAAAGAACCAGTAATGAATTTGGTCTCCCCTAGTCATCAGTCCCTTATGATAGACTGTGTGACCTTTGAAAGCTCCACTAGTTCTTCTTTTCCTTAGAATAATCTGTCTGCCTATGAAAAACCTAATCTTTTGCTCTTGCCCTGACTTGCTAAATGCACATATAGAAGAAAGCAGCTTGCAGTGTAAACTCATATTAGAAGGGCTTTCCCCATTTTTGAATTCAGTACATAAAATCCTCTTTGCTTTCACAGATCTCTTATATATTTAAAATTATGATTTTAATATTTTACCATTTTTGAAAAGTAAAAATGATTTATCAAAACCTACTCATTGGTGGAAACGCTGGAATAGCTACTTTAATTACAAATAAAACATGTTAAGACAAAATGCGATTTAGAAATAAACAGTCACTCTCACTTAATATTTTTAAAAATTAAATTTACCATAATAATATGATAATTAAAAATTTTTATGCACAGCTCCACAAATATATACAGCAAATATTGACAAAACTACAGGGAGAAACAGACAAATCCAAAAATAAAAATCTATCCTATTTTATTTATCTGTATAGATCTATCTTTCAAAGACAGAATAGAGTTGACCACCTTGTGATGTTACTGATCAAGAAAAAAATGAGAAATGGCAAAAATACCAAATATCAAAAATTTAAAGAAGGCCATTTCTGCAGATTCTTGAAGCAATAAACAGACAATATTTTTTCTTAATAAATTTGAAAACTCAAGACAACATGGACAACAGTCCTTACTAAAGAAAAATATAATCCAGAGTTAATATATTATCTAAAATGTCTATTTTTTAACCAAAACTTATTAGATATGCAAATATCAGGTAAGTATATTTCATACTTAGGGGGAGTATGAGAAACCTACTCTGGTAAGATTAGACATTGTATCAAACAGATGAAGATTTCAAAGCAGTCATCATAAATATATTCAAAGAATCAAGGGAACTTATGTTTAAATAACTGAAGTAAAATATACTGAGTTAGACAATAGGGAATCTCAATAAAGAAATAGAAACAAGCAGGCAAGCAAGCAAAAGCACCAAAAAAAGAATTCTAAAATTATAAAGTACAATAATGCAAATGAAAAATTCACCAGCTGGACTCAATAGCAGATATGAGATGACAGAAGACAGAATCAGTGAACTAAATAATAGCTTGATAGAAACCATTAAATCTGAAGAAAAAAGAAAAAAAGATTGACAAAATGAATAGTTTCAGAGACCTTTGGGTGAATGTCACATATTCCAATATATATGTAATGATAGTCTCAGAAAGGGAGGTGAGAAAGAAAGGGGCAGAAAAAACATTTGAAGAAAAGATAGCTGAAAACTTTCCAAAATTAATGAAAAACATGAATATACAAATCCAGGAAGTTCAGTGAACTGCTAAGTAATAACATAAAGATGTCTAACACTCTTAGACATATCATAGTCAAACTGCTGAAAACCAAAACAAAGAGAACATCTTGAAAGTGAAGAACAATTTATTACATACAGTGGAAATAATATGATCATGAACTTGTCATCAGAAAAATGGAGGCTGGGACTTCCCCGGTGGTCCAGTAATAAAGAATCTGCCTTACAATGTGGGGGACATGAGTTTGAACCCCGGCTGGGGAACTAAGATCCCACATGCCACTGGGCAACTAAGCCTGCATGCCACAACTACTGAGCTCACGTGCCTCAACTTCAGAGCCTGTATGCCACAAACTATAGAGCCTGCACACCCTGGAACCTGCGCACCACAACTACAGAGCCCAGGCACCCTGCAGCCCGCATGCCACAACTAGAGAAGAGAGAAAACCTGCACGCCACAACTAGAGAGAAGCCCGCACACTGCAGCAAAGAGCCCGCTTGCCTCAGCGAAGATCCCGCATGCCGCAGCTAAGACCTGACGCAACCAAAAAAAAAAAAAAACTCTTAAAAAAAAAAGAAAGAAGGTAATGGAGGCCAAAAATCAATGAAATGACATATTCATAATGCTGAGAGAAAAACAAGTCAACCAAGAATTCTGTAGCCAGTGGAAGCATCATTAAAAAATGAAATGTGAAATAAAGACATCCCCAAGTCCTTTACCATAGCATGGTAAAAGGAAAATTTATTTTGAGGCTAAAACTTGAGTTCAGTCTTTATTTGCATTGTGCATACATCTTGGGAGACAACTCCGTGATCAAATGCTCCATTTCTTGCTGGACCTGGGAGGTTTAATTGTTGATGTTTGGTAATTAGAGTTTTGGAAGATAAGAGCATGCATGCAGTTTAATATGTCCAAGGTTAGAGAGTATATGAAATTTCACATGTCAAAATGGCAGGGAACAGGGATGGGAAAAATACTGAAATTTTTGAAATGAGGAGCTGGTCTTTGGGGCTCCAGGTCAGTTAGGCTTGGATTTTAAGTGGTTAATATAAGGGTTCTGCATGGGGAATTGTGAATGGGCTTCAACTCAACTTAACATGGTTAAGTAAAATCACAAAGTATGTGAAAAGGTTTTTCCAAAATACAAACAGGGTGACCTGCCTTCCTTTGAAGTTGGTTGCCACCAGTGACTTTTTTTTTTTTTTTTTTTACTGCCTGATTCACTGTCTTCATGTGATTCCCAGCAACTTAACTACTTTGGATTTTGTTGTTGTTTGTTTGTTTGTTTGGGGCTTAAAATACTAGGAGCTTTCCTTTCACATATCCTGTTGGTATCTTTCTGCAGGAAAGGGAGATATCACTGAGGGTTTCATGTAGTCCCACAACTAATAGAAATAATAATGCTAATAATGATGATAATGGCAATGAAAGCAAATACTAGTGCATGTATCAGGTATGTTGATCTAAACAAATAGACTGCCAGATACTTCTCCAGCTAAGATGAGTTTATCTGAGATCAGCAGAGAATTGCAGTTTGGTGTCTGCAACCATGGTGAGCCATGTGCAACTCCCTGCAGGGCAAGGGAAGGAGAACACTTTTACAGAAAGGAAAAGGGAAGTTAGGAGGGCTATAGAAAACAGAGTCCGTGGCGTTTCATTAGCTGAGTCCTTGCCGGGAAGGAAGAGGGTCTTTCTTCTTCCTGTTGGGCTCTGCTGTTGTCCCATGGTTTGAGAGCTCTCCCTCCTGATCTTCTGACTATATTTAATTGAGGTTTTTGTCTATTAATTTTTTTATAGATACCATTCTAAGAATTTCACATACATCAATTATTTTAATTCTATGATTATTTATGTCATTTTTTAGGTAGGGCCTTGGTTTTCCAGATGAAGAGGTCAAGACACCTTAGACTTAGCTTTAATTTGCATTGAGACATAGCTTTTATTTCATCATTTTATGGCATTTTCCCTCAGCCTCTAATTGCTCTTTCAGTTTGTCCTCCCACTGTTGCCTCTGGGAACATAACTGCTAGCTCTATCAGTGCCATCACTAGAATAGAATTTTTTTTTAAAATTCAGCTTCTTTAAACTAAAAAATAAAATAAATCTAAAATGGAATTTTTAATGTTCTGTGTCTTTTTGAATAACTGGCTGCCAGTTGAAAGGCTGGCGTTTGAACCTGTGACCTAGATTCATGTCCTAGGTTTTTTTTTTTTTTTTCCTTTTTGCGGTATGCGGGCCTCTCACTGTTGTGGCCTCTCCCGTTGCGGAGCACAGGCTCCGGATGCGCAGGCCCAGTGGCCATGGCTCACGGGCCCAGCCGCTCCGCGGCATATGGGATCCTCCCAGATCGGGGCACAAACCCGTATCCCCTGCATCGGCAGGCGGACTCTCAACCACTGCACCACCAGGGAGGCCCCCATGTCCTAGGTTTTTAAAATTAGACCAGGAAGATGAGACTCAGGTAATTTTGGCTTTTATGCTGGGACTCAGATTCTGCTGCAAAGCATGTGGAATTTCCCAAACACAGGAACAGGATTCAAGTACTGGGTTAAAAAAAAAAAAAAAAGGTATGAGAAATGTCTATTATATCCACTCATCATGTGCCTTCTCTGTTTTCTGTGATGTACAAAGGATCACCAACAGAAATTTGATGACCTTATCTATACATACTATTTTTCCCTGAAATGGTGTGTAAAGTACTATGTATAGGTATTGTTTAAGTTATTGCTTTTAAACAGGGTTTCAGATTTGTCTTACTAATCCTAGGAATTAATTAATGCCTAGAAAATTTATTTGACATATTAATCTCTTGGTTAGATAAAATGAGAGTTGAGGATGAGTAAGATGAGCCTAGACACATCAGTAAAGGACACAGGTAGGGAATAAGTTTTCAGAGAAGCATAAAAATGCTATAAAAAGATGTGGTCATGATGAGGGTAGTACATTTTCACTTGGTAGAGGAGCCAGTGAATCTAATGAAATTTAGGGTAGCTAGTTTGACAAAGTTTTCTAGAGGGGAACACACTATTGTTGAAGAAAACTGATCACTTGTGCAGTTACTTACTTTTTCTTCGAGGCATTAAAAAAGAAAAAAAACAAAAAAGGTTCCTATGTGTCAGCAGCCAAATCCATAAGTCATATCTAGGCTAGGCCCTAGAAGAGGGGCTAGATGGTGACTCCAGGCAGGGTGCTAAGGGAAGCAAGAACAGTAACAGCTTCTGATAAGAAAATGAAAATGCATAGTAGTGATAATCAAGATCTTTGTAAAGCTTTCCTAAATACTCTGAGTACATTGTACTCATGATTTCTTTGTGCTTTTGTGCTCTCTTCTACTTTCCTTTCACATACCACAGAAGCAGCCCCGAAAGATCCAAAAGTCATCTTTGGAGCTATTGCTTCTATTGCTTATCCTCCGCCTACCTTTAATAAATGTACTCCTAATGCAGACAAGAAGCAAACAGCTGTTGACATTTCTTAGTTGACTTATAGATTGTGGCATTTGTGTTTGACACAGTACTTAAACCAGAAATATGGGGCTTCATGTAAGAATCTCCTCCGCTAGTCATGATCAGTACTTTTACCATATTTAGTGATTCTTTGGAAGTGGGAGATAATGTTGTTGGCTTGTGCTTGAGGGTGATAATAGGGATATAAGGAACAAGAGAAAGTATGTTTTATAAAGTATGGCTCCTAGATGGACTTCAAAAGTTTGCTTTCTCAGTATCCAAATTTGTTTGAATTATTTGAAACATTAAAATTCTTCTCTGTTGGTCTAGACCCTGATTGTTCAGTCTTGTTTTTTACGTTGAAATTAGCTTTTGTAGAATAGTAAGATTAGCTAACCCTTTTGTAGAATCAGGAACTAATCTAAGTATTTTACTTGTTTTAACTCATTTAATCCTCACAGCAACCCAGTGACATATGATATAAATTTTATAGTTTCCCCACTTACAGATGAGGACACTGAGGATCACAGAGGTTAAGTAGCTCTCTTAGGGTCCCACAGCAAGTAAGGAGCAGATATGTGGAACCAAAGAAGTCTAGTGCTAGAGTCTCTACCCTTATCCACAATACAAGTCTCCTGCCTGCCAGAAAATCATTAAAACTTTAAAAGTTTGGTGTTTATACATAATACAGATGAACAGATTTGTTATATATATAATATGTTATGTGTTAAAATAATTTGAAGAAAATGAGTTTTATAAGTTTCCATTGAGGTAATTAGCTAATGGTTTCCAGGCATTAATTGTGCAACAAATACATGATATTTTTTATTTAATTTAGTTTAGAATTATTATTGTGTTTATTAATATCCGTGTGGTTTATGTTGATTAAAAATGTTAATATAACTGTGGAGCACGTAAAGAGCCATAAGTGAAGAAAGGGGAAGCCTTTTAACTTAATTGAAATCTATTAAAATGAAATAAACAGTCTCATTTGTAGAATAAGTAAGGTGTGCTTACATAGGACAGTTAAGCAGGAATAGTTTTGCTGCTTAAGAAAACAAATAATCACTGCTCTCATTTCTGTATGAAATTTGATTTTCATTATGAAATTTGAAAATTAGAGTTTGATCTATATTATGAAGGCTTTTTTTTTTAAGAATGTGAACCTATACTTCATAATTCTGTTAATTTTATCTTAAATTTTTACAAGATAATTTAAGGAAGGCATAGATTTAGGGATACTCTTTTAAATTTCCACTTTTAATGGTTAATTAAAGAAAATTTTCATATTTTCTATTATCATTGCTTAATGTGACATATGCTATATCTTTTTGGAAATTTTCTATATGTTTATGCTAGTCCATTGAAATTTGTTCCAGGATGTTCCAGCACCAGGCACCTATGATGTTCAAAAACCATATGAGATGTCTCAAGTTCAGCATAAATACATGCCACCTCATAGTGTGGTGGCTAGAATAAAACATGCCTCGTTTCTTAGCACAACTCCTCGGTTCCTGGACAAAATGAATGATGGGCCAGGTAAGTATAGACTGTCTTTTTAAAGAAATGGAAACAAAATCTAAAGTTTCCTTATTAAAATAGACAATTGTAAACATACGTTTACATTTATCATGTCTCTTTTAAGTGTGCAGGACAAAAAAATAACCGCTAGATTTTAGATGTTTTTTCAACTGTAAAAAGATTTGTTTGGAGTTTTATGTCTTTTAATTTTACCAAAGACAATTTTACTAATTTTACTAAAGCTAATAAGTCATATCCTATTAGAGAAAAAAACCAAACTCTTAATATGCTATAGTTATTAGAGGAGAAATAACTACTGATATGGAAGATCAGTTGTATACAGGATATATATCATGCCAGTCTCATGGAATTATTTTAATTTTCCTCAAGTATTAAGAAAGCAGCTATGTAAAAGGTAAAAATTTATTTGAGGGGTTGAAATTCCAAAAATGATTTTTAAAATTGGGATTAGTTCATCTACTAGTAATGGCATTTTTATATTAAATAGAATGAAATAACTTTCCCTGATAATGAAAATGAACCGGTAAGTAGATTATTTCACACAAGAGAATTAGATAAAGAATGAGAACAAGAGTTTTCAACAGCAATTTACAAATGTATTGCCATTAAGTAACCAAACTGTTGTAATGAATCTTTATGAGACTATGAAGAGAAAAAATGAAACAGAATGGAGTTTTTAATGAAAAATCAAAGCGGGAGAATACGATGGGTCAAGCAAATAAGAATGCTTGGGAGACCCTGAGATCCATAGAGACTTGCTTTATTTTTCACTGTCTTTCAGGAATCAAGTATATTACCAACTTAAAGGTCCATTTTAAGTCCAAATTTAGCCTTTCTTATTTTCTTTTTCTTCTCTTGAGTTATTGTACCATTGTTGATTTTGTCAGGTTTTAGCTTTGTTTTGAAGTAGAATTCAAATTCCTTTACTATGTCTCTGACCACACTCGTTATGTGGTCACCCAGAAATGGTGCAGGGAAATTAGTTCTTTGAAGTTTAGGTACTATCACTGTCACCGTGACCAAGCACAATCAATCAAGTAACAAATATCTATTCCAGAGTCTCTTAAAGTAGATTAGATTGATCTTCATATTTTCTGAAGATTTTTTTTTCTCTTTGCCTTTACTCTTGTCTCCATAAAAATTATTATAGATGCAATGCGCAGTAAGAGCTTCAGTTAAGTTCCAGGATTGGCACTCTGACTTTTCATTGCTTCAGTATTTAGCCTAGGGCAAGTAAATTCACTAATTGTTTCATTAGTTTCTATTTTACAAAAGTGAGATAATATTTGCCACCTACTTGGCTCTCATGAGAATACTAAAGATTAATAAGACTATATTTCAAAGTCATTTTCAGAACCGCTGAAGCTCCTTAGAAGTATAAAATCTTATTATAATATGAAACATGTTTCTTCTTAATGCCAAGCCAACACTAGCTTCTGAAAGAATTTGGGACAGGGAAATATCTTCATTATGAAGACAGTTATTATTTGGAAGTCAAAGACATATGGACTGTCAAAGTCACTATACAATTGTAATTAGCCAGCTTGCTAAATGAAAAGAGTTTATCACAGTGAGCCAATACTTCATTAAGTTTGCCATCCTGCATCTTAATGTAGCCTATAATTCAGATAAATCATAGCAGAAATCCCACATGCCTCTATAATCAACACATTAGAGAAAAACATATGGATTTCTGAAGCTATTACCTGATGCAATGATTATGAAATCTGATTTCCTCTGACATATGTGGATACTGTGATAATTATGGGATTCATTATTTTGAACTTAATCTGCTATCTTAAGGTATACAGTCCAAAATATGTCTAACATAGATTTAATAGGTGACCAGGGCCAATTTAATATCCATGCTTTGTTTTGGTAATTGAAGATTAAGTTCTATTTGTCCTGTTACATTGATCCAATCAAGGCAAAGAAGTCAGGTGTGATATTATCAACTCTCTAAATAGATTCCTCTTTTTTTGTTAATTTTCATTTAGGTTAGGTTTTTTATTGATCAATATGACAAACAATTCTTGATTCTAAAATGAGAATAGGGCTTCCCTGGTGGCACACTGGTTATGAATCCACCTGCCAATCCAGGGAACATGGGCTTGAGCCCTGGTCTGGGAAGATCCCACTTGCCGCTGAGCAACTAAGCCAGTGTGCTACAACTACTGAGCTTGTGCTCTAGAGCCCGTGAGCCACAACTACTGATCCCACGTTGCATAACTACTGAAGCCCACGCATCTAGAGCCCATGCTCCACAACAAGACAAGCCACCACAATGAGAAGCCGTGCACCACAACGAAGAGTAGCCCCCACTCACTACAACTAGAGGAAGCCTGTGTGCAGCAATGAAGACCCAATGCAGCCATAAACAAACAAACAAACAAACAAACAAACAAACAAATAAATAAAAAGACAGACAGATAAATAAATAAATTAATTAATTAAAATGAGAATAGCCCATTTATATTTACAGTTCTTAATACCATTTAACTTTTGCTGGGTACAACTAGTATGTTAAGTCTTTGGATTTTTTTAAAAATCATTGTTATATAATCAAAAGGTACAGTGATAATAGTTCTATTGGTTATACGCTTTGTGTCAATGTTTATCCTATGAATGATCTCCTTTATTATCATATCTTCTTAGAAATAAAATAAGAAAAAAGTATTTTTTAACCCTATTATTTGTCATTTAAATATTGGTAATTTTGTTAAACCTTAATTCCAGTGAGAAGAGCCTTTTTGGGTGTTACGTCAAATTATTTACAAGCCAGATAAAATTATTTTCTGTTATTATGTGTGTGTGCATGTATATATACGAAGCTATAAGATTGTTTGAATTAATTTGTAGAGCTTGATATGCTTATTTGTTCCTTGAGTCATGACATAACTAAGAATTGAGTGTTTTGCCTTACAGAACTTAAAGAACATGTATATTGTTATCTTTCTACCTAGAATAGAATAATAGGCAAGTTAAAATTGATTACTGACTGTCGTATATTTGTAGGTAACAGTGTCAAGAACTGAGGTTGATAAATGACCTAAGTTATGAGTTTGGTTGATATACGAATAGTACTCTTATCATGAGACTCATATACTTAATAGGACATTCAATCACTCAACATTTTATAGCTGTGTATTTATTTCAAATTGTCTGAGAACTTTTATTAACAGTATTGAGGTGATTTTATTTTATTCAAATGAAGTCTTTGCAGACATTTAAGAAGTATAAAACTCATTTTCATTAGTCTAAATTAAAGAGGGAAGTAGTATATTTGCAATCAGTATACCATATACCATTAAATGTTGTGTAACCAATAAAAACACATTTGAATCATTTAATGAAGGAATTATTAAATGAGGTCTGTCACATTTTAAGCAATCTACTCTTATGCACCAAGTTTTTTTTTTAACATCTTTATTGGAGTATAATTGCTTTACAATGGTGTGTTAGTTTCTGCTTTATAACAAAGTGTATCAGTTATACATATACGTATATCCCCATATCTCTTCCCACTTGTGTCTCCCTCCCTCCCACCCTCCCTATCCCACCCCTCTAGGTGGTCACAAAGCACGGAGCTGATCTCCCTGTGCTATGCGGCTGCTTCCCACTAGCTATCTATTTTACATTTGGTAGTGTATATATGTCCATGCCACTCTCTCACTTTGTCCCAGCTTACCCTTCCCCCTCCCCATGTCCTCAAGTCCGTTCTCTAGTAGGTCTGCATCTTTATTCCCATCTTACCCCTAGGTTCTTCATAACCATTTTTAATTTTTTTTTTTAGATTCCATATATATGTGTTAGCATACGGTATTTGTTTTTCTCTTTCTGACTTACTTCACTCTGTTTGACAGACTCTAGGTCCATCCACCTCACTACGAATAACTCGATTTCATTTCTTTTTATGGCTGAGTAATATCCCATTGTATATATGTGCCACATCTTCTTTATCCATTCATCTGTCGATGGACACTTAGGTTGCTTCCGTGTCCTGGCTATTGTAATAGAGCTGCAGTGAACATTGTATGTACCAAGTTTTAATTCATGGACATGTAAATGACTTTGTGATTGATCTAGCTCAGGTAAAGTAAAATTGTTAAGTGGAAAAGAATTAAACATTATCTCTCATAGTGATCTGTTTTTGGACATTTAGAGGTGAAAAATACTCAGCAAATTTAAAAAGAAAATGAAGAAAACTTTGAGAGTGTGGAAAATTGGGCACTTTCCTACATCGTGGTGGAAGTATAAGTTGATATCAGTGATTGTCAAGGGCAGGCTGGCAGAATGTTTCAAATAATCATGCCATTTAACCTAAAATTCTCCTTCTGGGATTACCCTAAAAAATAATTAATAGTATGTCCAAAGTTTTAAGCATCAAGTATATTCATCCAAAAATGCTAATAATGAAGTTTTTAATGTCCTAAATGAAAGAAAAACAGGGTTAAGTTAACTCTGAGGTAAAAACTGAAGAGTCCTGTGAAAAATTTTAAAATGGTATATATTGCTTAAACCTGATAACAAGATAGGATTCATTTGACAATCATTTAACCAATCATTTAACAAATATGCACTGAGAGCTTTTTATGTATTAGCAGTGTTCTAGGGACTTGTGATAGAGCAGTGAACAAAATATAAATGTTGTTTCATAGAGCAAAGTTTTAGGATGGAGACATTTAATAAATGAATGAAGAAATAGATCAATAGATTGATAGATGAGGGAAGGAAGAGAAAGAAAAAGAATGAATACTAGGTGGCTATAAATGCTATGGAGAAAAAGAAAAGGAGGATTGGGAGTTCATTGTGGGTTCTGCATCAATTTCAAAAATGTTATTGGTGAAGACCTCACTTAGAAAATGATCTGTGATTGAACAGCCTTAGGGTGGTAAAAGATTGTGTTTTGCTTTTTAATTTTTAATTGTTTTCTCTATATGAACATACAATGCTTTATATTAAGTAAAAACGATTTTAATATTTTTAAATAGAAAGGAGTTGAAGTTTAAAGCATAATTTTAATTAAAATCAAATATTTAAGTGAATGATTAAGCAATCCATAGCATATAATACAACATTTGTAGGCTGAACATAACAGGTACTGAGACTTATTTTATGTAGAAAGTATAGATCATTTCTAATGAAAATAACATTGTGATTTCTGCATCACATTCCCACAGGAAATTATTTTAGGAAACAAATATAATTCATCTTAGAAGTTAATTGAACATATCCCATGAAGATATTTCTGTTCACTTTTTCAATAAACATAAGCAATACCTTTGACATAAAAATCAGTGGAGTGTGAAAACTAATTATTTATTCTATTTTCTCAGTGGCTTGTAATATTATCGATTCAGAAATATTATGGAATTTATGAAAATGCAGTTCATCCCACTTGCCGAGTGCTGTTAACCTATTGCAATAAATATGTAATTTTTTGGTTGTTTTTCTTTAGCTTCCAGAAATGCTTTTAGGCTGTTAAAATGCAAGATAATTCTGAGTATAGGCAAAAATTGATCAGGTCAGTTTTGGAGACTGGTTGATTTTATATCATTATTAAAAATGGTGGAAATTTTATTATTGAAAATGAGCTATTAGTTTTCAATCTCAAGTTATTTTTGTTTCTTTGGGCACTTCATATATAGTTAAAGTAAATTCTTCTTATTTATACATAATTTGAGAAAGATCAATTTATTAATAAGTATGTCATAGGTAAAATTACCCTAAATGTAATATACAGAATACTAGTTGTCTGAGTTATTCACTTTGTGTAGTAAAGAATCTTTGAAGACTGTGGGAAAATCTTAATCTGAGGAGAGATCGACTATGTTGGGTGGGGTGGGGGGCAGGAAAGAGCTGACGCAAAATATTTTAGAATATAAAAGATAACAGAATCAAAGTCTGAAGTAGAGTGGTAGCCTTAAAACAGAAAATGGACTTTGTTAATTGAGGGGGGATGTAAGTTGTAAAGAATAACTGAAAATATATAGATTTTATATAGAGAGATAATACAGGTATACTTCTTTTTTCTGTACTTTGCATTATTGCACTTGGCAGAAACTGCGTTTTTCACAAATTGAAGTTTTGTGGTAACCCTGCGTCGGGCAAGACTATCCATACCATTTTTTCCAACAGCATTTGCTCACTTCCTGTCTCTGTGTCACATTTTGGTAATTCTTGCAATATTTCAAGATTTTTCATTATTATTATATTTGTTATGGTGATTTGTAGTCAGTGATCTTTGATGTTATTATTGTAATTGTTCGGGGGCACCATCAACTGCGCCCATATAAGATGGCAAACTTAACTGGTAAATTATGTGTTCTGACTGCTTCACTGACTTGCGGTGATACACAACAATATTGAAACGAGGCCAATCAATAACCCTACAGTGGCCTATAAGTGTTCAAGTAAAAGGAAATACTGCATCTCTCACTTTAAATCAAAAGCTAGAAATGATCAAGTTTAGTGAGAAATGCATGTTTGAAAGCTGAGATAGGCTGAAAGCTAGGCCTCTTCTACAAGTTAGCCAAGTTGTGAATGCAAAGAAAAGGTTCTTGAAAGAGATTAAAAGTGCTACTCCAGTGAACACACCAATGTTAAGAAGGCTAAACATCCTTACTGCTGATATGGAGAAAGTTTTGGTGGTCTAGATAGAAAATCAAACCAGCTACGAAATTGCATTAAGCCTAAACCTAATCCAGTACAAGGCCCTTACTCTCTTTAATCCTCTGAAGGCTGAGAGAGGTAAGGAAGCTGCAGAAGAAAAGTTTGAAGCTAGCAGAGGTTCGTTGATGTGGTTTAAGGAAAGAAGACATCTCTATAACGTAAAAGTTCAAGGTGAAGCAGCAAGTAGAAGTTTCAGCAAGTTATCCAGAAAATCTAGCTAAGGTAATTAGTGAAGGTGCCTACACAGAACAACAGGTTTTCAATGTAGACAAAACAGCGCTCTGTTGAAAGAAGATGCCATCTAGGACTTTCATAGGTAGAGAGGAGAAGTCAGTGCCTGGCTCCAAAACTTCAAAGAGCAGGCTGACTCTCTTGTTAGGGGCTAATGCAGCTGGTGACTAAGTTGTACCCAATACTCATTTACCTTTCCAAAAACCCTAGGGCCCTTAGGAATTATGCTGTATCTATTCTGCCTGTGCTCTATAAATGGAATAACAAAGCCTAGATGACTGTACATCTGTTAACAACGTGGCTTGCTGAATATTTGAAGCCCACTGCTGAGACCTGTTGCTCAGAAAGAAAAGATTCCTTTCAAAATATTTCTGCTCATTGACAATGTACCTGGTCACCCAAGAGCTCTGATGGAGATGTTCAATGAGATTAATGATGTTTTTAAGCCTGCTAATGCAACATTAATTCTACAGCCCATGGATCAAGGAGTAATTTTGAGTTTCAAGTCTTATTATTTAAGAAATACATTTCATAAGGACCTAGCTGCCATAGGTAGTGGCTCTTCTGATGGATCTGAACAAAGTCAATTAAAAACCTTCTGGAAAGGATTCATCATCCTAAATACCAGTAAGAACATTTGTGATTCATGGGAAGAGGTGAAAACATCAACCTTAACAGGAGTTTGTAAGACCTTGATTTCAACCCTCAGGATGACCTTGAGGGGTTCAAGACTTCAGTGGAGGAAGGAACTGCAGTCATGGTAGCAATAGTAAAAGAACTAGAATTAGAAATGGAGCCTGAAGATGTGACTGAATTGCTGCAATCTCATGATAAATCTTAACAGATGAGGAGTTGCTTCATATGGATGAACACAGAACGTGTTTTTTTTAAAAGATGGAATCTACTCCTGGTGAAGATGCTGTGAAAATTATTGAAAGGATTTTGAATATTACATAAACTTATGTGATAAAGTAGCAGCAAGGTTTGAGAGGACTGACTCCAATTTTGAAAGAGGTTCTCCTGTGGGTAAAATGCTATCAAACAGCCTTGCATGGTGTAGAGAAATCATTCATGAAAGGTAGAATCAACCTATATGCCAGACTTCATTGTTGTCTTATGTTAAGAAATTGCTGCAGCCACCCCAGTCTTTAGCACCCACCACCCTGTTCAGTCAGCAGCATCAACACTGAGGCAAGACCCTCTACCAGCAGAAAGATTACAACTTGCTGAAGGCTCAGATGATGGTTTAAAGGTTTTTAGTGATAAAGAATTTTTTAGTTAAGATATATGCATTCTTTTAGACATAATGCTACTGCACACTTAACAGACTATAGTGTAACGTAAGCATAACTTTATATGCACTGGGAAACCAAAAAATTTGTGTGACTCACTTTATCAAGATATTCTCTTTATTGCAGTGGTCTGGAGCTAAACCCATAATATCTCTGAGGTATGCTTGTATATAGAGGAGAGCTTATCTCAAACATCTTGTAAGTTTGGCATTGTATAATGGAATGAATTATAAATTGATAAAACAAAAAGTCCACATGGTTTTAAACATTATTATGTCAACTTGAACTAAGAGGAATGGACACAATATATAAAATAAAAAGACTTGGACTCTTGAGTTTCTATAGGTAGGAAGTTGGCTGAAAAAACTACCTAGTTGCAAACATAGGTTACTTTTTATGGAAAAGGAAGGATAACTTAGAGGACAGAACCAAGAACACACAGAATGGAGTTGTTGAACATACTATACTGAACAACTCCTTGGAAGTAGGACTGAACCCTCATCTATGAACTGGCAACTTGTGCCCAGCTGGATTTGAAATGCTATGCAACTGTAAGTGCTATGCTTCTCTCCTGTTTTTCCCCCTTTGGACAGATGTGTTTTAGCATTCATTTTTTGACTGTTATACCATTAGCCTGATAATTTGTCTCTTTAGTTGAAAGTCTTTAGATTGAAAGAAACAGTATTCAAAAGGCTGCACCAGAAGAACTACAACAAGGGAGTCTCATTCACCTCTGAACCAGAATTAGATGACAAGACCCTGGACTTTGAGTTAATGCCATAATGGGATGAAATCTGGGAGTCTTCAGAGCAGGGTTGCTTGAGTTTTTGCATGTGGGAGACGTGAAATCTGTGGCTGGAGAGTGGACTGTAGCAGAATGTGTTTTCCAGAGATATTTGCCACTGGATATTCCATCCTCTGTGTTCTTCACAGAGCGCGGTGTTGACACTGCTCTCATTGGGTATTGGAGTTTATTTCTGGTTTCCTAGTGGACTTTTGCTACTACCTTAACCAATAGAGTATGGCAGAACAGTTGCTATGTGACTTCTGGGGCTAAATCATAAAAATCTCTTGCACTTCTGGATGGTCCTTTTGGAATGTCCCCTCTTGAATGTAGTCACCATGCTCTGCAAAAGCCAATCAGCCAGGGAGAGGCCCATGAAGAGGAAGAGAGAGCCCCAGTCCTCTTCCTCGGAGACCCCCAGCCAGCAGCCAGCAGCCAGCACCCAGCACAGACTTGCCAGCCATGGAAGTGAGCAGCAGTGGGAGTGTAGCCTCCAGCCTTCAGTCAAGTGCCCCAGATGACAACCTGTATGGCCAAGATGAGGCTTTCTCTCTGAGGCATGTCCAAAGTGCAAATTTGTGAACAAAATAAATGACTATTGTCATTTTAAGCCATTAGTTTTGGAGACTAGTTCTTTATGCAGCAATAGATAACCAGAACAAATTCTAAACAGAGAAAAAAGACAAGTGAAAGCAGACATAGTTAGTTGAAAGTAAAAATATGGAATAATTGGACTGGCGGGCAAAAGAAGACTGCAGTATAGGTTCTTTTTAAAAAAACGTTCTTGAAGTACAGTTGATTTACAATGTTAATTTCTACTGTACAGCAAAGTGATTCAGTTATATATTCTTTCTCATATTCTTTTCCATTATGGTTTATCACAGGATATTGAATATAGTTCCCTGTGATATACACGGTACTTTAAGTATATAAAGTACCTTGTTCTTTATCCATCCTATATGTAATAGTTTGCATCTGCTAATCCCAAACTCCCAGTCCTTTCCTCCCCCAATCCCTGCCTCCCTTGGCAACTGGTAAAGGATTGGGAGAAACAAGAATTGGAAGGGTTGGAAGCCCAGCAAGCATGCAGTCTGAGGCAAAGTTCTGCAGAGGGTAACCTGGCTTTAGCTTGATCTCAAAGGGGATACTTGCAGTGTAAGCTATACCTGAAAGTTGTCCTACCCAGAAACAAAAGCGCTGAAGCTTTCATACTCCTATATCAATCAATCATTGATAAAGGGCTGCCCTGGGGGCACATAAATTCCCATGCAGGTCTGGATCTCTATGCTTATGGACAAACTGGGCTCCTGACAGCATTCCTCTGAAAAAGAGCCATAGGTGCTGGCTGCTGGAAGGAAAAGCATACAATAGCTGGAGGTGTGTAAAATGTACTGAAAGGAATCTGAGAAATCTGGATGGAGCACTGACATTATCAACTTACCTGAAATTTAATAGTCAACAAATATTATAAGGTCGTACTCTGGCCTTTCACTGTGTTGGATACAATGTTTTTGGAAATGCAAAAGGAAATTCAGTTTAATCAAATATTTGTAAGACGAGTTAATCAACAATTTCTCTTTTTAAGGGTTTTTTCCCCAAGGACTGGGCCTTGAAAGGAATTTAACAAAATGTACCTTGGAAAGTCCAAAATTAATAATCTAAGCATGATGACTGCTAGAATAATCCATTGTTTGACGTTTAAGATAAATATACTCAAAGTATTTTTTGTTATTTCATTTTATCATAATAATGTAAGTTAGTAGGGTAAAACAAAAATTATATCTCAACAAAAGTGAGGAATTATAACTGGACAGACTTGCCTTTTATGGTGTCAGTTATTTGATGTGATTCTTTCATTCTTTAATTAGTGTATTCATTCTTTCAGTAACTGTAATGAGCAGCTAATTTGTACCAGACAGTACCTAAATTTCTGAAAGTAATTAGAAAATAAGATATTTCCTGCATTAATGGAGTTTAAAATACAAGCCTTTTAAGGGTAACATGCAATTATAATTTGTCTCTATTTTATAGTTTTATAATTTTAAATTCTGTTTATCATCAGTTTTTCAATACTTGGCATACTTTTTTTTCTATTCATTAGAACACAAGTAAAAATATTTTCTGACAGTATTTTAATGTTTAATATAAACACACAGTTGTACTCACCATAAAAAACAAAATATATTGGTTCTAAATATCAATGTTTTATGTGTCCAGAGAGGCTACTATATCCTGTTACTATTTTTATTCTTTGTGAGCTAGTATTTGTATGTTGTAATAATTTAATGGTGTGAGTATCTATTGTTCTTTCTTGAGCGCATTCTATTGAAAACAACTTGATGTACTGGGATAAAAATGGACTCTAGATTCTAACATAATGCATTCTAATTGGGGCTTATTTATGAGCTGAATGACTCTAAGCAAGTAATTCACTTTTCAGAGCCATAGTTTCTCAACCCATAAAAGGAAACAATTGATATCTATTTCATAAAGTTGTTGTAAAGCTTAAATTCGCTTATATGTGGAATCTAAAAAATAAACTAGTGAATATAAAAAAAAAGAAACAGACTCATGGATATAGAGAACAAACTAGTGTGGAGAGGGGAAGGGGGATGGGCAAGATAGGGGAAGAAGATTAAAAGGTAAGAACTACTTGGTATAAAATAAATAAGATACAAGGGTGTAATGTACAGCATAGGTAATATACCCAATATTTTATAATAACTGTAAATGGAGTATAATCTTTAAAAATTGTGGATCACTATGTTGTACACCTGAAACTTAAATAACACTGTAAATCAAATATACTTCAGTAAAGAAAAAAAATGGAGTTAAAGCTCCTAACATAGTACTTATAACATAGTAAGTGCTCAGTAATGTCAATTTATTTCTCTTCAACCCTTCTGTACTGTTTTTAGTTTGATCCTGCATCATTATAGAATGTTATTTAAGAAAAGATGCTGGTAATAAGATTCAGGGGGCTTAAGTAGAAGCAGGAAGACAAAGAGCAGGGTAGTGCAACAAAGATAGTACAGTAGCTTGGAAAAAGATGGTAGTGGTGACAGGGTTAAGATATATATATATATATATATATATATATATATATATATATATATATATATATATATACACATATATATATACACACATATGTATATATATATATACATATATATATACACATATATATGTATATATGTAAAACAGAATTTGTTAACATTATACATGGAGATGAAGGAAAGATGACTACACAGTTTTTGACTTGATCAACTGGTTTTGCTGGGATAGCTGGTAGGGAGGATTTTTTAGGGGTAATGTGGAGTGGGAAATATGCTCTGTTTTGGACATGTTACATTTAAGAGTCTACTTGAATTTTAAATTGCAATTTGGGTATATGAATTATAAACTTCAGGGATAAGATCGGGACTGACATTGAAAAATAGGGAATCATCAAGTATAGATGACATTAAGTCCATGAGATCTTCTAGGGAAATCAGGAGGAAAAGAGGGCATAGATCTGAGCTCTCAGCATTACAACTTTCAGAGGTTAATATGAGGAGGAAGAACAAATAAAAACTAGATGTATATTTTGTTGTACAGTTTTTTTAAAGTTTTAAAATAGTTTTTAAAACGATTAGAATCAAATCAATGAATATTTTAGTGAACTGGAAAACCCATATAACCTAATCCAATGTTCAAATTATTTATTACAAACCATTGTACAAAATAATTAGCAACCATTTATACACACTGGATTAAAATTACTTTTATAATTTCCAATTTTAGAAATAAATGTAGAACAGACTATAAATATGATTTAACTTATCAAAAACATTTCTATAAATTTGAAGGAAATATTTAGAGAATAGTTTGAAGTCTATCTATAAACTAGTATAAAATATTCAAGTAGGAATAAAAGACTTGAAAATCAGATATCAGAATATAACAGGCTACAAGTGCTTCTTTGAATTTTAGGCCATTATAAGTAAAGAGCTGGTAAAACATGAGGAAGTAAGATATAAATATATATAAAATTTGATTCATCTTTGCATTCTTAATAATTGCCACTTCTTATGGTTAGAAAGGTTAATTAGTATTTATATTTGACCCTGCATTTAACTATTTAGGAATGTGATATTTCTTGGCATTGTAATTTTTCAACCTTTGATTAATTTTCCAGTTTATTAATTTATATTTATACTTCTTGTCCCTAAAAAAGTTATGTTATTTTAAGAAGAGAACAAATGAATATATAAACTGATATTTGCCATCATAATTCTTGTTCTTAGGAAAAAATAAGGGTTTTACACCAGCCTTTAATAAAGTTTTAAAAATTTGCTGGTGATTCATAGGTTTTTTAAGCCACAAACTCAGTGGCTTAAACCAACACTCATTTATTAGCTCACAGTTCTGTAGGTCAGAAGTCTGGACAGCTTTGTGAGGTTATATGCTTAGCTTCTCAAAAGGTTGAAATCAAAGTGTTGGTGAAACCGAACTCTTATCTGGGGGTTCCAGGGAAAAATCTGTTCCCATATTCATTCAGGTCATTGGCGGAATTAAGTTCTTTGTGGTTTTAGGATTGGGGTACCTGTTTCTTTGCTGGCAGTCAGCCAGTGGGACACGGAGCTCTGAAAGGCTGTCTGCATTCCTTGGCTCATGGTTTTCTCTATCCTCAAGCTAGTAGAGGCACATCAAAATCTTATGCTTCAAGTCTCTGACTTCCTCATCTGCCACTAGCCAGAGAAAACTCTCTGCTTTTAAAGGATTCACCTGATTGGGTCAGCTTCATCCAGATAATCTCCATATTTTAAGATCAGCTGACTGGTACTTCAATAACATTGACAAAAGTCCCTTCATAGTAGTAGATAGATTAGTGGTTGTTTGGGTAACCAGGGGATGGGAATCTTGGAATGGTGTCTTTAAAATTCTGCTTATCACAATTAGTTTACTCAATTACAGTGAACACATACCTATAATTTTTCCTTCTTTCAATCTCATTATATCTTTAGTTTCTATGTATATAGGACTTGAGATATCTCCATCTCATTGCTGGTTAAGACATTAATTTTTGTGTTTCTTTTCTTCCATATTTCACTTGGGTTTTAAATTTTAAATGGTCAGTTTTAGATACTTTTAATTTTCCAATTATGCTGTCTAATCTACCATTTAAAAGCATTTGTTCTGTTGTTTTCTCTGTTACTGAGAAAGTATTTTAAAATCTGCCATTAAGAGATTGGATTTTCTAGTAGTTCAGTCAGTTTTTGCTTTATATATTTTGAGGCTATGTTTTAAAATGTTTTAACTTCCTGGGAAAGGAAGTTTTAAGTATCTCTATATGTAGTGTTTGCTTTTTTGCTTTTTTTTTTTTTTGCTTGACAGTATGTGTATGTGCATGTGTACATTTTGATATTAATGAAACTATATAAACTTTCTTTGGTTTAGTGCTTTTAAGATATATCATCTTTTTATCCTTTTACTTTCAACCTTTATGCATCCTTATGTTTTTGTTTTTTCTGTGTAAATAATTTTTGTCTTCTTAAGTCCAATTTAAAAATTTTATCTATTATTAGAACTTTTAATTAAATTTACATTTAAGAATTTTACTGATATAGAGTAAAATTCTTGATAAATCATCCTTGATTTATCAAAGTTAAGTACAATTGATATTTTTACCTTATTCCTAGACAATGCAAGAACACTAGACCATTTCAATTCCAGTTACCCTTTTCCTCATTTTCTGCTATTATTTTCATGTATTTTGATTCATTAATATCTTAAACTCAAAGAGATCATTATTGTTTTATACAGGTGGTCAGTTGTCTTACAGATTTATCCATTTACACATCTGTGATTTCACTACTCCATTTTCCTTTCATTCACTCTGCCATCTATGATCAATTACCTTCTGTCTGAAATGTACCCTTCTGTCTGAAGTAATTCTTTTAGAGTGGATCCACTAGTGGATAATTATCTATGTTCTTTTTTTATATGTTGAAAATATTTTAAAATATATTTTTGGATTAAAATTTTATGTTGAGGAGGGAGGAGATATGGGGATATATGTATATGTATAGCTGATCCACTTTGTTATAAAGAAGAAACTAACATACCATTGTAACGCAATTGTACTCCAACAAAGATGTTTAAAAAAAATTTTTTTATGCTGACAGTCACTTTTCAACACTTTATAATTATCATTTAATTATATTTTGGCTTCCATTATTTCAGTGTAGAATTCAGAAACATCTAAATATTGTCTATCTAAATATTGATTCTTTGAAGATAATATATATTTGTTCTCAAGATCATACACCATGATCAAGTGGGATTTATACCAGGGATGCAAGGATTTTTCAGTATCTTCAAATCAATCAGCATGATACACTACATCAACAAATTGAAGAATAAAAACCATATGATCTTCTCAATAGATGCAGAAAAAGATTTCAACAAAATTCAACACCCATTTATGATAAAACTCTCCAGAAAGTGGGCATAGAGAGAACATACCTCAACCTAATAAAGGCCATATACAACAAACCTACAGCTAACATCATACTCAACAGTGAAAACCTGAACGCATTTCCTCTAAGATCAGGAACAAGACAGAGATGTCCACTCTCACCACTTTTATTCAACATAGTTTTGGAAGCCCTGGCTATGGCAATCAGAGAAGACAAAGAAATAAAGGAATCCAAATTGGAAAAGAAGAAGTTAAACTGTCACTCTTTGCAGATTACATTATACTATACATTGAAAATCCTAAAGATGTTACCAGAAAACTACTACAGTTCATCAATGGACCTGGTAAAGTTGAAGGATACAAAATTAATGCACAGGAATCTGTTGCATTTCTATACACTAACAACGAAAGATCAGAAAGAGGAATTCAAGAAACAGTCCCATTTACCATCACATCAAAAAGAATAAAATACCTAGGAATAAACCTATCTAAGGAGACAACATACTCTGAAAACATACTCTGGACATACTCTGAACATACTCTGAACATACTCTGAAAACTATTAGACCCTGATGAAAGAAATCGAAGATGACACAAACAGATGGAAAGATATACCATGTTCTTGAATTGGAAGAATAAATATTGTCAAAATGACTATACTACCCAAGGCAATCTACAGATTCAATTAAATCCCTATCAAATTACCAATGACATCTTCCATAGAACTAGAACAAAAAGTCTTAAAATTTGTATGGAGACAAAAAGTACTCCAAATAGCAAAGCAATCTTGAGAAAGAAAAATGGAGCTGGAGGAATCAGGCTTCCTGGCTTCAGACTATAAAACAAAGCTACAGTCATCAAAGCAGTATGGTACTGGCACAAAAATAGAAATATAGATCAATGGAACAGGATAGAAAGCCCAGAAATAAACCCATGCACCTATGGTCAATTAATCTACCACAAAGGAGGCAAGACTATTCAGTGGTGGAAAGACAGTCTCTTCAACACATGGTGCTGGGAAAACTGGACAGCTACATGTAACAAAATGAAATTAGATCATTCTTTAACATCATACACAAAAATAAGCTCAAAATGGATTAAAGACCTAACCGTGAGACCGGACACTATAAAACTAGAGGAAAACAGGTAGAACACTCTCTGACATAAATTGCAGCAATATCTTTTTCAATCTGTCTCCCAGAGTAAGGGAAATAAAAATAAACAAATGGGACCTAATTAAACTCAAAAGCTTTTGCACAACAAAGGAAACCATTAAAAAAATGAAAAGGCAACCCACAGTCTTGGGAGGTAATATTTACAAATGATGTGTCTGACAGGGATTAGCCTCCAGAATTTACAAGCAGCTCATGTGACTTAATATCATCAAAACAACCCAATCAAAAAATGGGCAGAAGACCTAAATAGACATTTCTCCAAAGAAGACATACAAATGGCCAATAAACACATGCAAAGATGTTCCACATTGCTAATTATTAGAGAAATGCAAATCAAAACTACAATGAGATATCACCTGAAACCAGTCAAAATGGCTATCATGAGAAAATCCACAAACAGTAAATGCTGGAGAGGGTGTGGAGAGAAGGGAACCCTCCTGCACTGTTGGTGGGTATGTAAATTGGTGCAGCAACCATGAAGAACAGTATGGAGGTTCCTTAAAAAACTAAATATAGAGCTACCATATGACCCAGCAAACCCACTCCTGGTCATATATCCAGAGAAAAACATGGTCTGAAAGGATACATGCACTCCAATGTTCATTGCAGCACTGTTTACAATAGCCAAGACATGGAAGCAACCTAAATGTCCATCAACAGACAAATGGATAAAGAAGATGTGGTACATATATACAATGGAATATTACTCATCCATTAAAAAGGATGAAATAATGCCATTTGCAGCAACATGGATGGACCTAGAGATTGTCATACCGAGTGAAGAAAGTGAGACAGAGAAAGAGAAATATAGTATGAAATTGCTTATATGCAAAATCTAACAAGAAATGATACAGATGAACTTACCTACAAAACAGAAACAGATTCACAGACTTAGAGAAAGAACTTATGGTTACCAGGGGGGAAGGGTGGGGGGAAGGGATAGGGAGTTTGAGATTGACATGACACACTGCCATATTTAAAATGGATAACCAACAAGGACCTACTGTACAGCACAGGGAACTCTGCTCAATGCTATGTGGCAGCCTAGATGGGAGGGGAGTTTGGGGGAGAATGGATACATATATATGTATGGCTGAGTCACTTTGCTGTGCACCTGAAACTGTCACAGCATTGTTAATCAGCTATACTTCAATATAAAATAAAAATTTTAAAAATGATGCTTTTTAAAAATGTTTTTTATTGTGGCAAAAGTCACATAATATAAAACATGTTATTTTAACCATATTTAACTGTACAGTTTAGTGGCACTAAGTACATTCACATTGTTGTGCAACCCTCACCATCATCTATCTCCAGAATTTTTCACCTTCCTAAACTGAAATTCTGTCCCCATTAAACACTAACTCCCTATTCCCCCAACTCCCCGTTCCCCCTTCCCACCTGCCAAAAACCCCCAGCCCATGGCATCTACCAATGTACTTCCTGACTCTATGAATTTGATTATTCTAGGTACCTCGTATAAGTGGAATCAAACAGTATTTGTCTGCAAAAAAAGATACTTTTAATATGTTTTCTTTGTCTTTGATTTTCAACAATTTTAGTATGATGCACCTAGGTATGCTTTTCTGTATATCCTGATATGTTTATATACTACTTCTTGTGTTTACGCCTTGATGTCTTTTTTTCTTCCAGTTTTGGGAAGTTCTGTCATTATATCTTCAAATACTGCATCTTTTTCACTCTTCTTTCTTTCCTTCTTCTCCTTTTACTTGTACTCCTCCTTCTCCTACTCCTTCTTTTTCAACTCCAATTAAATGTATCCTTTTTTGTTTTCTTTTACAATCTCTTCATTTTTTTATCCTTTTGTTTCCCCATGTATCAAGCAGGTATTTTACTTAACCTTCTCTTCCAGTTCACTAATTCTTTCTTTTGTGTATAATTTGCTGTTTGGACAATTTAATAAATTATTAATTTTCATTATTGTATTTTTATTTCTGCAATTTGCAGTATATCTCTAAATGATAACATTTTGAGGCAGTCCATTTAATTGGGAGTCTATGACTACTCATAATGATTATCATGGCTGAAGGATTTAAGAATTATTTTTCAGATAGAGTTGTGGTATATAAAGGAAGTAAAACAAACGTACATATTTTTTGCTCCCAGGAGTTTAAAGGCAGAAATGGAAAATAGTTAGGCAGAAAGAAATATTAAAAATGTCTAAACAAATTTACATTTTATTTTTAAATGAGCTGATAAATATTGGTGTATTAAACAAATCAATGTTATTTGAGAATGAAATCCAGTGTCAGATGAAAATCCAAATTACATTATTTTTCTTAAATCAATAGAAGAACATAAAAGTTAAGTACAGTATTATCTATATCATAGAAAGACATTGGGAACTATTCGAAGATAATAGAATATTTGACATAATACAGAGAATCAAGTCAGTGGAACATTATTTGAGGATGAAAGATCATACAGTTTATTCTGCTGCAGTGCATGTTTCTTTAAAGTGAATTAACTCATATGCTATTAAAGAATAGGGCAAAGAAGTCAGTAAAACTCAGAAGTTGCCTTGGTTCATATGCATATATGTTTTGAGGCAACCATTAACAACCTTTCTTATGACTAATGATGAAGACTTAGCAATATGAAGATTGCACAGTTGTGCCTTCTTGGTGCTTGTGGTCATTACCCTGTTACAATTTTCACCATGGTAAGATTTTAAGGAAGCTAAGGGAACAGATAAAGATGTTGCAAAGACATTTCTCTTTGTACTAAAAAGCCAAACCACCCCCCTAAACAAGCAAACCTTGATTCATGAAGTCTTTACCACTTTTTAAATTACTGATGGAACTGGGTTTTATTAGGAGTAAATGTCCTCAAGGACTTGGTCTTTGAGAAAGAAAGAAGCATAATCTCTAGAGTTAAAGGCTGCAGAGGATGATGGGATGATACTGATGCCAAGTGGAAATTTAACTGTACTGTTTTTAATGGGTTGGAACAGTATCCATTAGTGCACTGGTTACTAAGTTCTTTGGTTTGGTTTTTTTTTTTCATTGTGGTAATATACATATGATGTAAAATTGATCATCTTAACCATTTTTAAGTGTATAGTTTAGTGGTATTAAATGCATTCATAATGTTCCTCAACCATTACCACCATCCATCTTCAGAACTCTGTTCATCTTGTAAAACTGAAGCTCTGTACTCATTAAATTACTCCCATTGCCCCATCCCTCAGCCTGTACAAACCTGAGAGTGGATGGAGGGGAAGTGGATGCCTTCCCTAGCATATACTATGAAGTGAATCTTAAAGGAGAAAAAAAAAAAAAAAAACTTGGGGGGAGATTAATATGAGCTCCATCTGTTGTAATTTTAATTCTGAATAGTACCCAGCTGTATCACTGCCCAAACTACTATCCTAGATTCCTGTCTGGCTTACATATTCACCATAGCTTCTGTCTTGCTGGTTGCAAGAAATCTGAATGCACAAGTTGTACTAGTCCTTGAAAGACCATTCCAAAATGAAAGGGATTTGTTGAGAATAATGTGATATAAGCATTAGGGTTGGGGGAGAGGTGTAGGAAGGAAGGAAGGAAGGAAAGGTGGGAAGGGAAGGAGGGAGATAGATTTTCTTGACCTGGTTGAGTGATAGCAAAGTATAGAAACGTATGTGTTTGTGGGGGAGTGGGATGGAATGTTCCTTCTAAGACCAGGTGATATAATCATAGAAATTAGAAGGATCAAAGGATGAAAGACCATTGACTAACGAGAAAACAAAGTTAAGGGAATAAGGGGAGATATGAAAACTGAAGATTACGATATTCTTGAAGTGGTTCTACTTTTTATGTCTAATTATTACAACTTTTTGGTCAGAAATTATGATTTTACAAATGTTAATTTAACACTCCAGGAATTAGAAAACTCTTACTAATTTGAGTTTAAACATTGCCATGTAAGATAGTGTTGCAGTTGGATACATGAAAAATATGTTTTAGTCAGATATAATACTCTTTTCAAGCAAGCCATGTTGAATTTTGTGGAGCAGATCCTCTTTGGAAATGCCGCACTATTGTTCTAAAGTTAAATTAAAATTCAAACAGTTGAAACACAGAAATAAACTCATTTTATATTAGAAGATATAATAAAAGATCTTAAATAGATCAATGTAGGGTAATTGTTATATAAAGTGCATCTAGATGATTCTGCAAATTTATTAAAACTCAATACTGTATGGTATGATAGTTTTATACGGTAGCTTTACAGAAAGCTCATATTATCCAATTTGTTATAATTATTGGAACTGCATTTCAGTTAAGACACTTAGCAATTTCCTTGTTCTTTTTGAAATATTTTGAAACCATTAGTGTGTCCGTGACTTGGCATTGCTCTCTAATTGCAATAGATTTCAAGTGATGAAAATTGATTTTTTGTAGTGTACTTTGTAGAGTCAGCATTAGTTACCTGAATACATTACAGTTCTCTTAAAATATTATTTGATGTTGTTGGAAGGTTTCATTGTCTGAACTTGAGATTATATGTGCATGTTATTCTTCACTACAGAGTTATTTGCATTTTGAGGAAATGTAATGAAGTGTGGAATTCTAAGAAATGTTAGGATATTGAAAACATATTTTAAAAGCCTTCTTTTTACATGTAAAGCTAAATTATGCTAACATAGGTTCAATGTATCTGTCTCTTAGCATTTTGGGAATCGTGGATGTAATTTTTATTATAAATATATTACAGAGCAATAACAGAAATACTAAATTTGTAATTTCAGGAGGCAATGAAGCCTTACCTACTAATTATAATCAATAACCTCCACACCATGCACTGTTTATAATAAAAACATTTATTACATTAAAAATATTATATAAAAGTACAAAATTATTAATTCCCATCTCACTGTGTCTTTATAAAGTGAAATACCCATGTAACCATTATCAAATGAAGGAATAGAACATTACAGGCATCCTTAACTCCTCCACTTACTCTCTCTTAATCACTACCACTGCCCCAAAGTAACCACTATTCTGGCTTTTGACACCATTGGTTTATTTTCACTGTGTTTCAATTTATGTATAAATTGAATACGGTGGGTACTGTTTTGTGTCTGGCTTCTTTCATTCAACCTTGTAATTTGTAGGCTGTGATGCATGTTGCTGCAGGTAGCAATAATTAGTTCATTCGCAGTATAAAACATATCACAATTTCTTTATCCATTTTACTACTGATGGAAATTTGGGTTGTTTCCAGCTTAGTGCTTTAAGAATACTGTTACAGTAGACATTCTTGTAGATACTTTTTAGTGCACATAAATATACATTTCTCTAAATTATATACCTAGGGTTGCAATTGCTCTACAATCTCATCAACACATGGTATTGTCATTTTTTTTTTCATTTTAGACATTCTGCTTTAGGAGTATTTCACTGAGTCTTTAATATGCATTTTCCTGATGGCTAATGAAGTTTAATACTTTTGCATATATTTTTTGGCTATCTGGATAGCCTGTTGTAAACTGCCTTTTAATGTCTCTTGCCTATTTATCTTTTAGATTATTTTATTATTGATTTTTAGTAGTTCTTGATATATTATGGATATATTTTATAGTTATACATACTGTAAAATGTCTCCTCTGTGATTGGACTTCTGCCTTCTTACTGATTTCTATTGATGAACATAACTTCTTAATTTTAACATCAAATTTATTCATCCTTTCCTTACAGTTATTGGTTTTAGCATCCTGTTTAAGAATTCTTTCCTTATCATAGTTCTTTTTTTTTTTTTTTTAATTTTTTTTTATTTTATTTTACAAATTTAATCAGTTATACATATACATATGTTCCCATATCCCCTCCCTTTTGCGTCTCCCTCCCACCCTCCCTATCCCACCCCTCCAGGCGGTCACAAAGAACCGAGCTGATCTCCCTGTGCTATGCGGCTGCTTCCCACTAGCTATCTACCTTACGTTTGGTAGTGTATATATGTCCATGCCGCTCTTTCACTTTGTCACAGCTTACCCTTCCCCCTCCCCATATCCTCAAGTCCATGCTCTAGTAGGTCTGTGTCTTTATTCCTGTCTTACCCCTATGTTCTTGATGACATTTTTTTCTTAAATTCCATATATATGTGTCAGCATACAGTATTTGTCTTTCTCTTTCTGACTTACTTCACTCTGTATGACAGACTCTAGGTCCATCCACCTCATTACAAATAGCTCAATTTCATTTCTTTTTATGGCTGAGTAATATTCCATTGTATATATGTGCCACATCTTCTTTATCCATTCATCCGATGATGGACACTTAGGTTGTTTCCATCTCCGGGCTATTGTAAATAGGGCTGCTATGAACATTTTGGTACATGTCTCTTTTTGAATTATGGTTTTCTCAGGGTATATGCCCAGTAGTGGGATTGCTGGGTCATATGGTAGTTCTATTTGTAGTTTTTTAAGGAACCTCCATACCGTTCTCCATAGTGGCTGTACCAATTCACATTCCCACCAGCAGTGCAAGAGTGTTCCCTTTTTTCCACACCCTCTCCAGCATTTATTGTTTCTAGATTTTTTGATGATGGCCATTCTGACTGGTGTGAGATGATATCTCATTGTAGTTTTGATTTGCATTTCTCTAATGAGTAAAGATGTTGAGCATCCTTTCATGTGTTTGTTGGCTGTCTGTATATCTTTTGTGGAGAAATGTCTATTTAGGTCTTCTGCCCATTTTTGGATTGGGTTGTTTGTTTTTTTGCTGTTGAGCTGCATGAGCTGCTTATAAATTTTGGAGATTAATCCTTTGTCAGTTGCTTCATTTGCAAATATTTTCTCCCATTCTGAGGGTTGTCTTTTCGTCTTGTTTATGGTTTCCTTTGCTGTGCAAAAGCTTTGAAGTTTCATTAGGTCCCATGTGTTTATTTTTGTCTTTATTTCCATTTCTCTAGGAGGTGGGTCAAAAAGGATCTTGCTGTGATTTATGTCATAGAGTGTTCTGCCTATGTTTTCCTCTAGGAGTTAGATAGTGTCTGGCCTTACATTTAGGTCTTTAATCCATTTTGAGCTAATTTTTGTGTATGGTGTTAGGGAGTGATCTAATCTCATACTTTTACATGTCCCTGTCCAGTTTTCCCAGCACCACTTATTGAAGAGACTGTCCTTTCTCCACTGTACATTCCTGCCTCCTTTATCAAAGATAAGGTAACCATATGTCCGTGGGTTTATCTCTGGGCTTTCTATCCTGTTCCATTGAGCTATCTTTCTGTTTTTGTGCCAGTACCATACTGTCTTGATTACTGTAGCTTTGTAGTATAGTCTGAAGTCAGGGAGCCTGATTCCTCCAGCTCCGTTTTTCGTTCTCAAGATTGCTTTGGCTATTCGGAGTCTTTTATGTTTCCATACAAATTGTGAAATTTTTTGTTCTAGTTCTGTGAAAAATGCCATTGGTAGTTTGATAGGTATTGCATTGAATCTGTAGATTGCTTTGGGTAGTATAGTCATTTTCACAATGTTGATTCTTCCAATCCAAGAACATGGTACATCTCTCCATCTATTTGTATCATCTTTAATTTCTTTCATCAGTGTCTTATAATTTTCTGCATACAGGTCTTTTGTCTCCTTAGGTAGGTTTATTCCTAGATATTTTATTCTTTTTGTTGCAATGGTAAATGGGAGTGTTTCCTTGATTTCACTTTCAGATTTTTCATCATTAGTATATAGGAATGCCAGAGATTTCTGTGCATTAATTTTGTATCCTGCAACTTTACCAAATTCATTGATTAGCTCTAGTAGTTTTCTGGTAGCATCTTTAGGATTCTCTATGTATAGTATCATGTCATCTGCAAAGAGTGACAGCTTTACTTCTTCTTTTCCCATTTGGATTCCTTTTATTTCCTTTTCTTCTCTGATTGCTGTGGCTAAAACTTCCAAAACTATGTTGAATAAGAGTGGTGAGAGTGGGCAACCTTGTCTTGTTCCTGATCTTAGTGGAAATGGTTTCAGTTTTTCACCATTGAGGACGATGCTGGCTGTGGGTTTGTCATATATGGCCTTTATTATGTTGAGGAAAGTTCCCTCTATGCCTACTTTCTGCAGGGTTTTTATCATAAATGGGTGTTGAATTTTGTCAAAAGCTTTCTCTGCATCTATTGAGATGATCATATGGTTTTTCTCCTTCAGTTTGTTAATATGGTGTATCACATTGATTGATTTGCGTATATTGAAGAATCCTTGCATTCCTGGAATAAACCCCACTTGATCATGGTGTATGATCCTTTTAATGTGCTGTTGGATTCTGTTTGCTAGTATTTTGTTGAGGATTTTTGCATCTATGTTCATCAGTGATATTGGCCTGTAGTTTTCTTTCTTTGTGACATCCTTGTCTGGTTTTGGTATCAAGGTGATGGTGGCCTCGTAGAATGAGTTTGGGAGTGTTCCTCCCTCTGCTATATTTTGGAAGAGTTTGAGAAGGATAGGTGTTAGCTCTTCTCTAAATGCTTGATAGAATTCCCCTGTGAAGCCATCTGGTCCTGGGCTTTTGTTTGTTGGAAGATTTTTAATCACAGTTTCAATTTCAGTGCTTGTGATTGGTCTGTTCATATTTTCTATTTCTTCCTGATTCAGTCTTGGCAGGTTGTGCATTTCTAAGAATTTGTCCATTTCTTCCAGGTTGTCCATTTTATTGGCATAGAGTTGCTTATAGTAATCTCTCATGATCTTTTGTATTTCTGCAGTGTCAGTTGTTACTTCTCCTTTTTCATTTCTGATTCTATTGATTTGAGTCTTCTCCCTTTTTTTCTTGATGAGTCTGGCTAATGGTTTATCAATTTTGTTTATCTTCTCAAAGAACCAGCTTTTAGTTTTATTGATCTTTGCTATCGTTTCCTTCATTTCTTTTTCATTTATTTCTGATCTGATTTTTATGATTTCTTTCCTTCTGCTAACTTTGGGATGTTTTTGTTCTTCTTTCTCTAATTGCTTTAGGTGCAAGGTTAGGTTGTTTATTCGAGATATTTCCTGTTTCTTAAGGTGGGATTGTATTGCCATAAACTTCCCTCTTAGAACTGCTTTTGCTGCATCCCATAGGTTTTGGGTCGTCGTGTCTCCATTGTCATTTGTTTCTAGGTATTTTTTAATTTCCTCTTTGATTTCTTCAGTGATCACTTCGTTATTAAGTAGTGTATTGTTTAGCCTCCATGTGTTTGTATGTTTTACAGCTCTTTTCCTGTAATTGATATCTAGTCTCATAGCATTGTGGTCGGAAAAGATACTTGATACAATTTCAATTTTCTTAAATTTACCAAGGCTTGATTTGTGACCCAAGATATGATCTATCCTGGAGAATGTTCCATGAGCACTTGAGAAAAATGTGTATTCTGTTGTTTTTGGATGGAATGTCCTATAAATATCAATTAAGTCCATCTTGTTGAATGTATCATTTAAAGCTTGTGTTTCCTTATTTATTTTCATTTTGGATGACCTGTCCATTGGTGAAAGTGGGGTGTTAAAGTCCCCTACTATGATTGTGTTACTGTCGATTTCTCCTTTTATGGCTGTTAATATTTCCCTTATGTATTGAGGTGCTCCTATGTTTGGTGCATAAATATTTACAATTGTTATATCTTCTTCTTGGATTGATCCCTTGATCATTATGTAGTGTCCTTCTTTGTCTCTTCTAGTAGTCTTTATTTTAAAGTCTATTTTGTCTGATATGAGAATTGCTACTCCAGCCTTCTTTTGGTTTCTATTTGCATGGAATATCTTTTTCCATCCCCTTACTTTCAGTCTGTATGTGTCTCTAGGTCTGAAGTGGGTCTCTTGTAGACAGCATATATATGGGTCTTGTTTTTGTATCCATTCCGCCAGTCTGTGTCTTTTGGTGGGAGCATTTAGTCCATTTACATTTAAGGTAATTATTGATATGTATGTTCCTATTCCCATTTTCTTAATTGTTTTGGGTTCGTTATTGTAGTTCTTTTCCTTCTGTTGTGTTTCTTGCCTAGAGAAGTTCCTTTAGCATTTGTTGTAAAGCTGGTTTGGTGGTGCTGAACTCTCTCAGCTTTTGCTTGTCTGTAAAGGTTTTAATTTCTCCATCAAATCTGAATGAGATCCTTGCTGGGTAGAGTAATCTTGGTTGCAGGTTTTTCTCCTTCATCACTTTAAGTATGTCCTGCCACTCCCTTCTGGCTTGTAGAGTTTCTGCTGAGAGATCAGCTGTTATCCTGATGGGGATTCCCTTGTGTGTTATTTGTTGTTTTTGCCTTGCTGCTTTTAATATGATTTCTTTGTGTTTAATTTTTGACAGTTTGATTAATATGTGTCTTGGTGTATTTCTCCTTGGATTTATTCTGTATGGGACTCTCTGTGCCTCCTGGAGTTGATTAACTATTTCCTTTCCCATATTAGGGAAGTTTTCAACTATAATCTCTTCAAATATTTTCTCAGTCCCTTTCTTTTTCTCTTCTTCTTCTGGAACCCCTATAATTCGAATGTTGGTGCGTTTAATGTTGTCCCAGAGGTCTCTGAGACTGTCCTCTGTTCTTTTCATTCTTTTTTCTTTATTTTGCTCTGCAGCAGTTATTTCCACTATTTTATCTTCCACCTCACTTATCCGTTCTTCTGCCTCAGTTATTCTGCTATTGATCCCATCTAGAGTATTTTTTATTTCATTTATTGTGTTTTTAATCGATTCTTGATTCGTCTTTAGTTCTTCTAGGTCCTTGTTAACTGTTTCTTGCATTTTGTCTATTCTATTTCCAAGATTTTGGATCATCTTTACCATCATTATTCTGAATTCTTTTTCAGATAGACTGCCTATTACCTCTTCATTTGTTAGGTCTGGTGGGTTTTTATCTTGCTCCTTCTCCTGCTGTGTGTTTTTCTGTCTTCTCATTTTGCTTATGTTACTGTGTTTGGGGTCTCCTTTTTGCAGGCTGCAGGTTCGTAGTTCCCGTTGTTTTTGGTGTCTGTCCCCAGTGGCTAAGGTTGGTTTAGTGGGTTGTGTAGGCTTCTTGGTGGAGGGGAGTACTGCCTGTGTTCTGGTGGATGAGGCTGGATCTTGTCTTTCTGGTGGGCAGGTCCACGTCTGGTGGTGTGTTTTGGGGTGTTTGCGGACTTTTTATGATTTGAGGCAGCCTCTCTGCTAATGGGTGGCGTTGTGTTCCTGTCTTGCTAGTTGTTTGGCATAGGGTGTCCAGCACTGTAGCTTGCTGGTTGTTGAGTGAAGCTGGGTGCTGGTGTTGAGATGGAGATCTCTGGAAGATTTTCGCCGTTTGATATTATGTGGAGCTGGGAGGTCTCTTGTGGACCAGTGTCCTGAAGTTCGCTCTCCCACCTCAGAGGCACAGCACTGACTCCTGGCTCCTCAATTTGGGATGATTTGTTGTCTATTCATGTATTCCACAGATGCAGGGTACATGAAGTTGATTGTGGAGCTTTTTTTTTTTTTTTTTTTTTTTTTTTTTTTTTTTTTTTATTTTACAAATTTAATCAGTTATACATATACATATGTTCCCATATCCCCTCCCTTTTGCGTCTCCCTCCCACCCTCCCTATCCCACCCCTCAAGGCGGTCACAAAGAACCGGGCTGATCTCCCTGTGCTATGCGGCTGCTTCCCACTAGCTATCTACCTTACATTTGGTAGTGTATATATGTCCATGCCGCTCTTTCACTTTGTCACAGCTTACCGTTCCCCCTCCCCATATCCTCAAGTCCATGCTCTAGTAGGTCTGTGTCTTTATTCCTGTCTTACCCCTATGTTCTTGATGACATTTTTTTCTTAAATTCCATATATATGTGTCAGCATACAGTATTTGTCTTTCTCTTTCTGACTTACTTCACTCTGTATGACAGACTCTAGGTCCATCCACCTCATTACAAATAGCTCAATTTCATTTCTTTTTATGGCTGAGTAATATTCCATTGTATATATGTGCCACATCTTCTTTATCCATTCATCCGATGATGGACACTTAGGTTGTTTCCATCTCCGGGCTATTGTAAATAGGGCTGCTATGAACATTTTGGTACATGTCTCTTTTTGAATTATGGTTTTCTCAGGGTATATGCCCAGTAGTGGGATTGCTGGGTCATATGGTAGTTCTATTTGTAGTTTTTTAAGGAACCTCCATACTGTTCTCCATAGTGGCTGTACCAATTCACATTCCCACCAGCAGTGCAAGAGTGTTCCCTTTTTTCCACACCCTCTCCAGCATTTATTGTTTCTAGATTTTTTGATGATGGCCATTCTGACTGGTGTGAGATGATATCTCATTGTAGTTTTGATTTGCATTTCTCTAATGAGTAAAGATGTTGAGCATCCTTTCATGTGTTTGTTGGCTGTCTGTATATCTTCTGTGGAGAAATGTCTATTTAGGTCTTCTGCCCATTTTTGGATTGGGTTGTTTGTTTTTTTGCTATTGAGCTGCATGAGCTGCTTATAAATTTTGGAGATTAATCCTTTGTCAGTTGCTTCATTTGCAAATATTTTCTCCCATTCTGAGGGTTGTCTTTTCGTCTTGTTTATGGTTTCCTTTGCTGTGCAAAAGCTTTGAATTTTCATTAGGTCCCATGTGTTTATTTTTGTCTTTATTTCCATTTCTCTAGGAGGTGGGTCAAAAAGGATCTTGCTGTGATTTATGTCATAGAGTGTTCTGCCTATGTTTTCCTCTAGGAGTTTGATAGTGTCTGGCCTTACATTTAGGTCTTTAATCCATTTTGAGCTAATTTTTGTGTATGGTGTTAGGGAGTGATCTAATCTCATACTTTTACATGTCCCTGTCCAGTTTTCCCAGCACCACTTATTGAAGAGACTGTCCTTTCTCCACTGTACATTCCTGCCTCCTTTATCAAAGATAAGGTGACCATATGTCCGTGGGTTTATCTCTGGGCTTTCTATCCTGTTCCATTGATCTATCTTTCTGTTTTTGTGCCAGTACCATACTGTCTTGATTACTGTAGCTTTGTAGTATAGTCTGAAGTCAGGGAGCCTGATTCCTCCAGCTCCGTTTTTCGTTCTCAAGATTGCTTTGGCTATTCGGGGTCTTTTGTGTTTCCATACAAATTGTGAAATTTTTTGTTCTAGTTCTGTGAAAAATGCCATTGGTAGTTTGATACGTATTGCATTGAATCTGTAGATTGCTTTGGGTAGTAGAGTCATTTTCACAATGTTGATTCTTCCAATCCAAGAACATGGTACATCTCTCCATCTATTTGTATCATCTTTAATTTCTTTCATCAGTGTCTTATAATTTTCTGCATACAGGTCTTTTGTCTCCTTAGGTAGGTTTATTCCTAGATATTTTATTCTTTTTGTTGCAATGGTAAATGGGAGTGTTTCCTTGATTTCACTTTCAGATTTTTCATCATTAGTATATAGGAATGCCAGAGATTTCTGTGCATTAATTTTGTATCCTGCAACTTTACCAAATTCATTGATTAGCTCTAGTAGTTTTCTGGTAGCATCTTTAGGATTCTCTATGTATAGTATCATGTCATCTGCAAACAGTGACAGCTTTACTTCTTCTTTTCCCATTTGGATTCCTTTTATTTCCTTTTCTTCTCTGATTGCTGTGGCTAAAACTTCCAAAACTATGTTGAATAAGAGTGGTGAGAGTGGGCAACCTTGTCTTGTTCCTGATCTTAGTGGAAATGGTTTCAGTTTTTCACCATTGAGGACGATGCTGGCTGTGGGTTTGTCATATATGGCCTTTATTATGTTGAGGAAAGTTCCCTCTATGCCTACTTTCTGCAGGGTTTTTATCATAAATGGGTGTTGAATTTTGTCAAAAGCTTTCTCTGCATCTATTGAGATGATCATATGGTTTTTCTCCTTCAGTTTGTTAATATGGTGTATCACATTGATTGATTTGCGTATATTGAAGAATCCTTGCATTCCTGGAATAAACCCCACTTGATCATGGTGTATGATCCTTTTAATGTGCTGTTGAATTCTGTTTGCTAGTATTTTGTTGAGGATTTTTGCATCTATGTTCATCAGTGATATTGGCCTGTAGTTTTCTTTCTTTGTGACATCCTTGTCTGGTTTTGGTATCAAGGTGATGGTGGCCTCATAGAATGAGTTTGGGAGTGTTCCTCCCTCTGCTATATTTTGGAAGAGTTTGAGAAGGATAGGTGTTAGCTCTTCTCTAAATGCTTGATAGAATTCGCCTGTGAAGCCATCTGGTCCTGGGCTTTTGTTTGTTGGAAGATTTTTAATCACAGTTTCAATTTCAGTGCTTGTGATTGGTCTGTTCATATTTTCTATTTCTTCCTGATTCAGTCTTGGCAGGTTGTGCATTTCTAAGAATTTGTCCATTTCTTCCAGGTTGTCCATTTTATTGGCATAGAGTTGCTTATAGTAATCTCTCATGATCTTTTGTATTTCTGCAGTGTCAGTTGTTACTTCTCCTTTTTCATTTCTAATTCTATTGATTTGAGTCTTCTCCCTTTTTTTCTTGATGAGTCTGGCTAATGGTTTATCAATTTTGTTTATCTTCTCAAAGAACCAGCTTTTAGTTTTATTGATCTTTGCTATCGTTTCCTTCATTTCTTTTTCATTTATTTCTGATCTGATTTTTATGATTTCTTTCCTTCTGCTAACTTTGGGATGTTTTTGTTCTTCTTTCTCTAATTGCTTTAGGTGCAAGGTTAGATTGTTTATTCGAGATATTTCCTGTTTCTTAAGGTGGGATTGTATTGCCATAAACTTCCCTCTTAGAACTGCTTTTGCTGCATCCCATAGGTTTTGGGTCGTCGTGTCTCCATTGTCATTTGTTTCTAGGTATTTTTTAATTTCCTCTTTGATTTCTTCAGTGATCACTTCGTTATTAAGTAGTGTATTGTTTAGCCTCCATGTGTTTGTATGTTTTACAGCTCTTTTCCTGTAATTGATATCTAGTCTCATAGCATTGTGGTCGGAAAAGATACTTGATACAATTTCAATTTTCTTAAATTTACCAAGGCTTGATTTGTGACCCAAGATATGATCTATCCTGGAGAATGTTCCATGAGCACTTGAGAAAAATGTGTATTCTGTTGTTTTTGGATGGAATGTCCTATAAATATCAATTAAGTCCATCTTGTTTAATGTATCATTTAAAGCTTGTGTTTCCTTATTTATTTTCATTTTGGATGACCTGTCCATTGGTGAAAGTGGGGTGTTAAAGTCCCCTACTATGATTGTGTTACTGTCGATTTCTCCTTTTATGGCTGTTAATATTTCCCTTATGTATTGAGGTGCTCCTATGTTTGGTGCATAAATATTTACAATTGTTATATCTTCTTCTTGGATTGATCCCTTGATCATTATGTAGTGTCCTTCTTTGTCTCTTCTAGTAGTCTTTATTTTAAAGTCTATTTTGTCTGATATGAGAATTGCTACTCCAGCTTTCTTTTGGTTTCCATTTGCATGGAATATCTTTTTCCATCCCCTTACTTTCAGTCTGTATGTGTCTCTAGGTCTGAAGTGGGTCTCTTGTATACAGCATATATATGGGTCTTGTTTTTGTATCCATTCAGCCAGTCTGTGTCTTTTGGTGGGAGCATTTAGTCCATTTACATTTAAGGTAATTATTGATATGTATGTTCCTATTCCCATTTTCTTAATTGTTTTGGGTTCGTTATTGTAGTTCTTTTCCTTCTGTTGTGTTTCTTGCCTAGAGAAGTTCCTTTAGCATTTGTTGTAAAGCTGGTTTGGTGGTGCTGAACTCTCTCAGCTTTTGCTTGTCTGTAAAGGTTTTAATTTCTCCATCAAATCTGAATGAGATCCTTGCTGGGTAGAGTAATCTTGGTTGCAGGTTTTTCTCCTTCATCACTTTAAGTATGTCCTGCCACTCCCTTCTGGCTTGTAGAGTTTCTGCTGAGAGATCAGCTGTTATCCTGATGGGGATTCCCTTGTGTGTTATTTGTTGTTTTTGCCTTGCTGCTTTTAATATGATTTCTTTGTGTTTAATTTTTGACAGTTTGATTAATATGTGTCTTGGTGTATTTCTCCTTGGATTTATTCTGTATGGGACTCTCTGTGCCTCCTGGACTTGATTAACTATTTCCTTTCCCATATTAGGGAAGTTTTCAACTATAATCTCTTCAAATATTTTCTCAGTCCCTTTCTTTTTCTCTTCTTCTTCTGGAACCCCTATAAGTCGAATGTTGGTGCGTTTAATGTTGTCCCAGAGGTCTCTGAGACTGTCCTCTGTTCTTTTCATTCTTTTTTCTTTATTTTGCTCTGCAGCAGTTATTTCCACTATTTTATCTTCCACCTTACTTATCCGTTCTTCTGCCTCAGTTATTCTGCTATTGATCCCATCTAGAGTATTTTTTATTTCATTTATTGTGTTTTTAATCGATGCTTGATTCGTCTTTAGTTCTTCTAGGTCCTTGTTAACTGTTTCTTGCATTTTGTCTATTCTATTTCCAAGATTTTGGATCATCTTTACCATCATTATTCTGAATTCTTTCTCAGATAGACTGCCTATTACCTCTTCATTTGTTAGGTCTGGTGGGTTTTTATCTTGCTCCTTCTCCTGCTGTGTGTTTTTCTGTTTTCTCATTTTGCTTATGTTACTGTGTTTGGGGTCTCCTTTTTGCAGGCTGCAGGTTCGTAGTTCCCGTTGTTTTTGGTGTCTGTCCCCAGTGGCTAAGGTTGGTTTAGTGGGTTGTGTAGGCTTCTTGGTGGAGGGGACTACTGCCTGTGTTCTGGTGGATGAGGCTGGATCTTGTCTTTCTGGTGGGCAGGTCCACGTCTGGTGGTGTGTTTTGGGGTGTTTGCGGACTTTTTATGATTTTAGGCAGCCTCTCAGCTAATGGGTGGCGTTGTGTTCCTGTCTTGCTAGTTGTTTGGCATAGGGTGTCCAGCACTGTAGCTTGCTGGTCGTTGAGTGAAGCTGGGTGCTGGTGTTGAGATGGAGATCTCTGGAAGATTTTTGCCGTTTGATATTATGTGGAGCTGGGAGGTCTCTTGTGGACCAGTGTCCTGAAGTTGGCTCTCCCACCTCAGAGGCACAGCACTGACTCCTGGCTCCTCAATTTGGGATGATTTGTTGTCTATTCATGTATTCCACAGATGCAGGGTACATCAAGTTGATTGTGGAGCTTTAATCCGCTGCTTCTGAGGCTGCTGGGAGAGGTTTCCCTTTCTCTTCTTTGTTCTCACAGCTCCTGGGTCTCAGCTTTGGATTTGGCCCCGCCTCTGCGTGTAGGTCGCCGGAGGGCGTCTGTTCTTCGCTCAGACAGGACAGGGTTAAAGGAGCAGCCTCTTCGGGGACTCTGGCTCACTCAGGCCGGGCGGGAGGGAGGGGCACGGAGTGCGGGGCGAGCCTTTTGGGAGGTCTGGGTTCTTCTGCCAGCGTTCAGTAGGTGTTCTGTAGGAGTTGTTCCACGTGTAGCTGTATTTCTGGTGTATCTGTGGGGAGGAAGGTGATCTCCGCGTCTTACTCTTCCGCCATCTTACCCGGAACCTTATCATAGTTCTTAAATAATTTTTATAGAAGTTCTATTGTTTGGCTTTTCACAATTAGATCTATGATCTTACCTTAGTGGATGTTGCACATATATTTATGAGTGAGGTTACCCTGTAATTGTCTTGAATTTTTCATATCAGTCTTTGTTAACATTTGTTTGTTCCTTTCTAGCTTCAAGAAAAAAGATTTGGGAAGTTTGTAACCAGTTATTGCTCTATGTTAAACAAACAGTTTCAAAATCTCAGTGGCTTAAACATAGTATTTATTTATTTACTTATTTATGCTTCTTTGTTTATAGTGTTTTCAGTATCATTCAGTTCTAAATATATCCTAATTTACATTGTGATATCTTCTTTGCCCTATAAGTTTTTTAAGATTGTGTTTAAATTTTCCAAATGTTTGTAGCCTTATTAATTAATCATACAGTTTTTTGGTAATTGATTATTAACTGAATTTTAAATTTTGTAGTCAAGAAATTCGATCTGGGAGACACAAGAGCAAGGAGATATGGGGATATATGTATATGTATAGCTGATTCACTTTGCTAGATAGCAGAAACTAACACACCATTGTAAGGCAATTATACTCCAATAAAAATGTTAAAAAAAAAGAAATTTGATCTATCTGCTGCTCATTTTTTGAAATCTCTTAAGGCTTGATTTATAGCTGAATACTTACTGTTTTTGTAAAAATTCCATATGCATTTAAAAATAATATGCATTTGCCAGTAGTTGGATATAATGCTCTACCAATATCAGCTAGATCAAGCTTATTAATGAAAATTTTCATATCTTTTATATCTTGATTAATCTATTAATTACTTTGAGTGGTGTGCCAAAAATTCCCACTGTAGGGATATATTTTACAATTACTACTCATGGTCTGTTTAAATTTTACATAATAATTTTTGAATCAGTACTATTAGGTGACTACAAATTATAGCTTTCTGTTAAACTGAACCTTTTATCATGTTATAATGAACCTCTTGATCTCTACTCATGCATTTTAGCTATACCAAACTGTTTTATTTTCTTGTTGTTGTTATTAGGATTTGTCTGGTATATCATTCTTAATTCTTTTACTTTCAGCTGTTCTCTGACCATGTGTTTTTAGTGGTTCCCTTTTGTTACTAACATATTCAGGAACTAGGTGGATTTTATTTTGATAACCAGGTTGTAAAATTGCTATTTTATGTTGTTTTCCACTTTTCTGTATCCCTTTGTTTTCTTTCTTGCTTGATTCAGGGTCTTCATACTCTCTTCTACCCCCACCCCTAGTTCATCTGTTTGCTATACTGGTTTGGATTCTATGTACTCTATTCTTGCGTTTTTAGAAAATACCCTCAGTGTTGCTACATGCACATTTACTTAATAAAGTTTATATTTCATCAAGATCTTTGCTCTCCCAAACAATGCTTCAGCTTTGTTTACTTTGCTTTAACCTTACACATCATCTTATGCAATAAGTTGCTGTTTAGATTCACCAATATTTATTATTTTCTTTAGTTTTTTTTCCATCTCAGACATTACTTCTAGGGTCCTTTTCCTTTTTCTTGAAGTATATCTTTTAGAAATCCCTTTAGTTATAGACTCTTAGTGATAAACACTCATTTGTTCATTCAAACGGGTACATATTATGTGCTGGGCATAAAATAATATATGCAAAAATCTCTGCTCTCATGGAGCTAAAACTCTAGGAAGGGAGACAGGCAATAAGCAAGATAAAACATAAAATACACCTGTATGTAGTATTTTACACTGTGTAGTAGAAAAAATAAAGCAGAAAAATGAGATATGGAATTTTATTTAGGGAGGGGGTCAAGGAACGCCTTACTGGGAAGGTGACTTTTGTATCAAGACCAAAAGAACTGAGGGAATGTGAAGGTATGTAATGAAAAAACATTGCAGACAAAAGGAATGGATTCTACAAGAGGGCCTGGCAAGTTCAAGATACAACAAGGAAACCAGTAAGGCTATAGCAGAAAGAATGATTTGGAGATTAGTACATGTGCCCAGAGATTAATGTACATCTTGGTGACACATGGTTCAGTAGGTCATGCTTCACAGTGAGATGGAAGGCTATTAGGGGGTTTTGAAATGACAATTGATATGATCTGTTTTAGCAGGTTCACTTTGTACATTATAGACTGGAGAGGAGCAAAAGTAGAAAAAATTAATAGGTTATTGCCATATCAGTGAAAGATGATGGTAGCTTGGAGCAGAGTATTGGCAGAGAGGGTGCTGAGAAGTGTCACAGTCTAGGCGTTTTTTGAAGGTAAAGCTAGCTGATAGGATATGCCATTGGTTCCGATGTAGGATGGGAGACAAGGGAGAAGCTAAGGATGACAGAGATTTTAGGTCCAAACAACTGTCAGGGGAGATTTACTGTTAACTGAGATGAAAACAAATGTAAGAGATGATGATTTCGGAAAGATTATTAGGAGCTTAATTTTGAACAAATTAACTTTAAAAAACATATAAAAAAATCTTAATTCCATCCTTATAGTGGCAATACAGTTTTGCTGGCTGTATCATTTCATTTGATATTTAATTTCTCTTAGCACTTTAAGGTGTCCTTCTACTAACTTCAAACTTCCATTGCCACTGCTTACAATTCAGTCTTCAAATTAATTGTCATCATTTTATAGGTAATCTGTCTTCTCTACCTATTTTTGAGATCTCTTTATCTTTCACATTGCTTGGTGGTCTTCTCATGCCAGTATTCAGAATTTCTCTGTTAATGTAATTTTTTCCTTTTGTTGTAATCATTCAGGAATTTTTCTCTGTCCTCAATTTCCATTAATTTGAATAGATATGAAGGTTTTGTTTTATTCTGTTTGGATCTAGCTGAGCCCTCTCAGTTTGAGTTCATATGCTTTTCTCTCATTCTCAGAAATTCCCAGCAGTTATTTCTTCTCATATTGCCTCCCCAGCCTTCTTATTTTATTTTATTTTATTTTTTGCTAGCTAATGTTGGAATGTCAATCCTCTAGATCACTTTTTCTTTTAGTATCTTCTAACTCTTTTTGTCTTTGTTGTAAGTTCTTTGACCATAATTTGGCCCTTTTCCAGCCTAGTCATGCAAAAACTTTCATTCTGCTATTCAAACCATGTATTTATATTTTTATTCTACAGTCTGAGAAGTTATTTCTACCTCTATTCATATTTTTCATAAATGTCTGTTTTTATTTATCCTACATTTTCTAGTATTTTATAGGTTAGCTTATCTCTCTTAGGACATTAAATATCCTCATTTTAAACTATGATTCTGAATGATGTTTTTACTTTATTTCTTTGGTTATGCATTTTTTTAAAGTATCCTTTTAATTGAATTGTCTTCAAATGTTTGTCAGTACTTGATTTTGTGCTCATTTTTGTAATTGGGATTTCTTGCTAGATAGAACATTTATATGATATATCTTTCAAACTTGGCTGCTATTTTCAAAATAAATGCTAAATTGGATGGGACACCAGAACTACAGATATAGATCGAAATGCTGGCAAAACCAGGACACATGGTCACATAGTTGTTAGTTTTTGGAGTGTATGTGCTGGTATAGCCCACCTGGGCCAGGGGAAGGAGCTGCTGCTGTTAGGCCTTGCTCTCTGAACTGTTTCCACTAAGAAGGAAAGATAGTTAATATGTGCCAATAAATGGGATACTTTGACATTTGGTCTTCACATACTGTGTTTCACTAGCCGTCTGAAACACTCCCCTGTGTCTTTGTCCAAGGTTTTCCACTCGTTCTCTCTGTTCTTGTCACCTCCCTACCCCCACCTCTGGCCCAACACAGGGCAGAGACTTGTGGCTTCTTGGGAGAGAGAAGTGGTAGCGCCTAATTGTTCTTGCTCAGATAACAACCTTGCTAGTTCTCCCTAAGTTCTGTCCTGCATGTTTCTTGCTCCTCCAGTGCATACTCCAGACTGAGGTTTTCTTCAACCTTATCTACTTTCAGTCTCTCAGGAATTTTTCATGCCCATTAAAAAAATATGATATATATATATGCTTTTCATTTCTAGAGTTTGCATCTTAAACCTGACAGGTACTAAATTCATTGGTACTATTGTTTAGGAGATATTTCCAGCTGTTTAGTAACTTTCAGTTTTAGAGTTGATATCATTATAGTAGTATTGCAAGCTATTAATTACTACTATAATGTATCTAGACTAGTCAAATTTTATGATATGTACATTTCACACAGTTAGCGAAGTAATCTTTCTAGAAATGTGATGTGCAATATGAATATAGTTTTACTTTTAAAGGTTAGTATTGGTAAACAGAGTTGTAGATTTGATATAATGGTCTATTTATTTTCAAAAAATGCAATTCACACAATTATTTATAAAGTACATCATAATATGTATATTTGCAGGAAAAAACAGGCTCCTGTATATTGAGTTTTTTATATGATTACTATCTTGATAATTTCACAATTGTTCTATTTATGTGATAATAATAAAGGTATTGTGTGCCTGATCTTTCTTATTTGAATATAATAAGCTAAAAAAGATAACTATATTAGTAAAAAAATTGAAAGGAAAACTATCTGCTTGAGGCTTCAGTGTGATGTAAACTATATTTCATAGAAATTATTTGTATTCTAAAGTATTTTTGACTTTGACAACTTTAAAATTGCATTCAGTACTAGGCAGAAAAATGGTGTTATGTAAAATCATAACATCAGTGTAGTGTATGAAGTAGAGATCATAGTTTTACTGTTAACCATTTTATTTCTCTATAAATGAAATTCATTGTTCAGCATGGCCTACTGAACTGTGTTTTCCAGTCAAGTTATTTTGTAAAGATTACATTAAATTCGTTGCAGGGTACATGCTTCCAGAGATTGTAACAATTCCTATCTGTTGGAACTATACTGTGAATTTCTTTTAGTGTAGGAAAAAGTTCAGAAAGGCATTTTTCCATCTTAGTGCACCTTTTCAGAACAGTTCTCATACCTCAACCACAAGGTTTTATTAAATACAAATTGAAGTGAACTTATGTCAGTAAGAAATAATGAAAACAAACCTTCAGAGAACTGCTTTGTTTTTTGTTTTTAGAGTAGAAGCATAAACTGTAATTCAAAATTACTTAGAGAGTGTGCAAAGTTTGGTATATTTTGAGTAGCTGCTATGTTTTGAATATTATGAATGCTGAATAACTAATAATATAAATCTTAGGTTTTGTAGATAGAATAATGCCTTCCTATCTCTCAGCCTCACCCCTCCAAGATACCTATCCCTTAACCTAAGAGCCTGTGAATTTTTTTTTTATCAGATCGTCTTTTACTTTTCTTTATTTTATTGTGCTATATTCGATTTACTATATTATATAAGTTTCAGGTGTACAACATAGTGATTCACAATTTTTAAAGGTTATTCTCCATTTATAGTTATTACAAAATATTGACTATATTTCCTGTGCTGTACAATATACCCATGTAGATTATTTATTTTATACATAGCAGTTTGTATGTCTTAATCCCCTCCCCCTGTCTCACCCCTCCCCCGTTTTTCCTTCCCACTGGTAACCACTAGTTTGTTCTCTGTATCTGTGAGTCTGTTTCTTTTTTGTTATATTCACTAGTTTGTTTTATTTTTTTAGATTCCATGACTTATTTCACTTAGCATAATACCCTCCAAATCCATCTATGTTGTTGCAAATGGCAAAATTTCTTTCTTTCTTATGGCTGAGTAGTATTCCATTGTGCACATGTGTGTGTGTATACCACATCTTATCCATTCCTCTGTTAATGGACATTTAGGTTGCTTCTATATCTTGGCTATTATAAATAATGCTGCTGTGAACATTGAGGTGCATGTATCTTTTCTAATGTTTTGTTTTCTTTGGAAGTGTCCCCAGGAATGGGTTTGCTGGATCATATAGAAGTTCTATTTTTAGTTTTGTGAGGACCCTCCATACTGTTCTCCATAGTGACTGCATGAACTGTCATCCCCACCAACAGTGCACAAGGGTTTCCTTTTTGCTACATCCTCGCCAACACTTACTTGTGGACTTTTGAGGATAGTTGTTCTGACAGGTGTGAGGTAATGTCTCGTTGTTTTCATTTGCATTTCTCTGATGATTAATGATGTTTAGTATCTTTTCATGTGCCTATTGGCCATCTGTATGTCTTCTTTGGAGAAATGTCTATTCAGTTCTTTTGCACGTTTTTTAATCAGCTTGTTTTATTTTTTGATGTTGAGTTATATGTGCTGTTTATATATTTTGGATATTAACCCCTTATCAATCATATCATTTACAGATATTTTCCCCTATTCAGTAGGTTGTCTTTTTGTTTTGTTGATGGTTTCCTTTGCTGTGCAAAAGCTTTTAAGTGTAATTAGGTCCCATTTGTTTATTTTTGCTTTTGTTCCCTTTGTTTTAGGAGACAGATCCAAAGAAATATTGCTGTGATTTATGTCAAAGAGTGTTCTGCCTATGTTTTCTTCTAGGAGTTTTATGATTTCAGGTCTTACATTTAGGTCTTTAATCTATTTTGAGTTTATTTTGTGTATGGTGTTAGAAAGTGTTCTAGTTTCATTTTACATGTAGCTGTCCAGGTTTCCCAGCACCACTTGTTGAAGAGACTGTCTTTTCTCCATTGTATATTCTTGCCTCCTTTGTTGTAGATTAATTGATCGTAAGTGCATGGGTTTATTTCTGGGCTCTCTATTCTCTTCCATTGACGTATGTGTCTTTTTTGGTGCCGGTACAATACTGCTTTGATTATGATAGCTTTGTAGTGTAGTCTGACATCAGGGAGCATGATTCCTCCAGCTTTGTTCTTCTTTCTCAAGAATGTTTTGAGCATTCAGGATCTTTTGTGTGTCTATACGAATTTTTAAAATTTTTTGGCTGCACTGTGTGGCATGCGGGATCCTAGTTCCCTGATCAGGGATGGAAACTCTGCTTCCTGAAGTGGAAGCACAGAGTCTTAACCACTGGAACACCAGGGAAGTCCCCTCCATTCAAATTTTAAAATTATTTTTTCTAGTTCTGTGAAAAATGCCATTGGTATTTTGATAGGGATTGCACTGAATCTGTAGATTGCATTGGGTAGTATGGTCACTTTAATAGTATTAATTCTTTCAATCCATGAACACGATATATCTTTCCATCTGTGTCATCTTCAATTTCTTTCATCAGTGTTTAATTGTTTTCTGTGTACAGGTCTTTTACCTCCTTAGGTAAGGTTATTCCTAGTTATCTTATTCTTTTTCATGTGATTGTAAATGGGATCGTTTCCTTAATTTCTCTTTCTGACAGTTTGGTTTTTCTGTATAGAAATGCAACAGATTTCTGTATATTAATCTTGCATCCTGTAACTTTACTGAATTTATTGATGAGCTCTAGTAGTTGTTTGGTGGCGTCTTTAGGATTTTCTTTGTAGAGTATCATGTCATCTACAAACAGTAATAGCTTTATTTCTTCCTTTTCAATTTGGATTTTTTTTATTTCTTTTTCTTGTTTGATTACTGTGACTAGGACTTCTAATACCATGTTGAATAAGTGTCAAAGGTGGGCATGCTTATCTTGTTCCTGATCTTAGAGGAAATGCTTTCAGCTTTTCACTGTTGAGTATGATGTTAACTGTGGCTTGTCATATATGGCCTTTATTAGGTTGAGGTATGTTCCCCCTGTGCCCACTTTCTGTGCCCACTTTCTGGAGAGTTTTTACCCTAATGTGGTGTATCAGATTGATTGATTTGCAGAAAGTGAGAAATCCTTGCATCCCTCTGATAAATCCCACTTGATCATGGTGTTTGATCTTTTTAATGTATTGTTGGATTCAGTTTGCTAGTATTTTGTTGAGGATTTTTACCTCTACGTTCATCAGTGATATTGTCCTATAATTTTCTTTTGTGATTTCTTTGGTGTTGGTGTCAGGGTGGTGCTGGCCTCATGGAATAAATTTGGAAGTCTTCCTTCCTCTGCAATTTTTTTTGGAATAGTTTGAGAAGAACTCTTCTCTAAATGGTAGAATTTACCTGTGAGGCCATCTGGTCCTGGACTTTTGTTTTCTGGGAATTTATTTTTATTACTGATTCAGTTTCACTGCTGGTAGTTGGTCTGTTCATATTTTCTATTTCCTCCTGGTTTAGTCTTGGAAGATTGTACATTTCTGGGAGTTTGTCCATTTCTTCTAGGTTGTCCATTTTATTGGCACATAGTTGATTGTAGTAGCATCTTATGATCCCTTGTTTTCCCACGGTGCTGTTGTAAATTCTCCTTTTTCATTTCTGATTTTATTGATTTGGGCCTATCGTTTTTTTCTTGATGAGTCTGGCTAAAGTTTTATTAATATTGTTTTTTCAAAGAACCAGGTTTTAGTTTTATTGATCTTTTCTATTGATTTTTAGGTTCTATTTTGTTTATTTCTGCTCTGACCTTTATGATTTTTTTCCTTCTACTAACTTTGGGTTTTGTTTGTTCTTCTTTTTCTTGCTCCTTTAGGTGTAGGGTTAGGTTGTTTATTCGAGATTGTTTTTGGTTTCCTGAGGTAAGTTTGTATCATTATAACCTTCCCTGTTAGAACTGCTTTTGTTGCATCCCATAGATTCTGGATTGTTGTATTTTTGTTTTCATTTGTCTCAGGGTATTATTTGGTTAGTGCCTGTGACTATATGTTAATTTTACATGGGAAAGAAATTTTACAGAGGTAATTAAAGGTTGCTAATCAGGTGACTTTAAATTAGTGAGATTATCTTATATTATTCAAGTGAGTTCAGTAATTACATGGGCCCTTAAAATTAGAAGAGGAAGGCAGAAGAATCAGTGAGAGGTATAATAGGAAGAGGAGAGAGTTAAAATCTGAGATGAATCCCACTGTCCCTTTCTGATGCTGAAGATGGAGGAGAGGGGCCTTGAACAAATCAAGCAGCCTCAAGGAGTTGAGAATGACCCCTAGGCATGAGCCAGCAAGGAAATGGAGACTCCTACATCTGTATACAATTGAATTTTGGCAGAAATCTGAATGTTTCTTAAAACATATTCTCCCCTAGAGCCTTCAGAAAGGGCCACAGCCCTGCAGACACTTTTATTTTGGCCTTGTGAGACAGAGGCAGAGAAAGAAGCCAACCCCACCAGACTTCTAACCTAAAGAACTTTGGGATAATAAGTTTGTGTTATTTTAAGCCACCAAATTTGTGGTAATTTGTTACTTCAGCAACAGAAAACTAATACAATTGGCAGTATTTTTGTATTCTGAAATGAGACCTCTGAAAAGGGCAGAAATCTCATCATATAAAATAAACCAAAAAGACAGGGAGAAATACCTTACTTGTTCTTCCTGAATTTTATCCCTGCATCCATTTCTATCTCTTTACATTCATTATATTTGTAACTTTTCCTTTCTTTCTTAAAACAGTGAGTATGGTGGAAGAAAGTACACAGTCTAGGATGTGTGGTGAACCTGTAAGCCCTGAAAAATTACTTAAAAAATTAAACAAATAACTATTTTAAAAAGAAATTAAGAGAAAAATCTCATTTACAATAACATTAAAAATAATAGAATACTTAAGAATTAATTTAACCATTGAGGTGAAAAAACTGTATGCTGAAGACTATAAGACATTGATGACAGAAGTTGAAGAAGACACAGATATGTGCAAAGATATCATGTGTTTTTGGATCAGAAGAGTTAATATTATGAAAATGTCCATACTACCCAAAACATTCTACCCAAAACATTCTATCAGTGCAATCCCTATCAACATTTCAGTGTCATTTTTAGGGAAATAGAGAAAACAATTCTAAGGTTTGTATGCAGCCCCTGGCAACCCTGAACAGCCAAAGCAATCTTGAGAAAGAAGAACAAAACTGTAGGCATCATACTTCCTGGTTTTAAACTACATTACAAAGCTATAGTAATAAAAAAAATAGTATGGTACTGGAATAAAAACAGATGCATAGGGCCTCCCTGGTGGCGCAAGTGGTTGAGAGTCCGCCTGCCGATGCAGGGGATACGGGTTCGTGCCCCGGTCTGGGAGGATCCCATATGCCGCGGAGCGGCTGGGCCCATGAGCCATGGCCGCTGAGCCTGCGCGTCCGGAGCCTGTGCTCCGCAACGGGGGAGGCCACAACAGTGAGAGGCCCGCATACCGCAAAAAAAAAAAAAAAAAAAAAAAACAGATGCATAGACCAATGGAACAGAATAGAGAGCCCAGAAATAAACCCACACATATCTTGATAAATAATCTGTGATAAGGGTGCCAACAATAAACAATGGGGAAAGGATCTTCTTTTCAATAAATGGTATTAGCAAACTGGATATTCACATGCAAAAGAATGAAACTGGACCAATATCTCACACCACACACAAAATTAAAAATGGATTAAAGACTTCAAAAAAATACCTGAAACCCTAAAATCCTAGAGGAAAACATGGAGAAAAAGTTTTATTACATTGGTCTTGGCAACGACATTTTGAATATGACACCAAAAGCACAGGCAATAAAAGGAAAAATAAATAAGTGGGATTGTATAAAACTAAAATGCCCTGCACAGCAGAAGAAACAGTCAACAAAATGAAAAGACAACCTATGGAATGGGAGAAAATATTTGCAAACCATATATCTGTTAAGGGGTTAGTATCCAAAATGTGTAAGGAGTTCCTATAGCTCAATAGCAAAAAAAAAAAAAAAAAACACCCTAACAACCCAATTTAAAAATGGGAGAAGGGGGCTTCCCTGGTGGCGCAGTGGTTGAGAGTCCGCCTGCCGATACAGGGGACACGGGTTCGTGCCCCGGTCCAGGAAGATCCCACATGCCGCGGAGCGGCTGGGCCCATGAGCCATGGCCACTGGGCCTGCACGTCCGGAGCCTGTGCTCTGCAAAGGGAGAGGCCACAACAGTGAGAGGCCCATGTACCACAAAAAAAAAAAAAAAAAAATGGGAGAAGGACCTGGATAGACATTTCTCAAAAGAAGATACAGAAATGGCCAAAGCGTACATGAAAAGATGCTGAATATCACTAATCATCAGGGAAATGCAAATCAAAAACACAGTGAGATATCACCTCATGCCTATTAGAATGGCCATTGTCAAAAGGACAAGTGATAACAAATGTTGGGTATAGTGTGGAAAAATGGGAACCTTTGTGCACTGTTGGTGGGAATGTAAATTGGTATAGGCATTATGGAGGTTTCTCAAAAACCTAAAAATAGAACTAAAATACTATCCAGTAATCCCACTACAGGGTACATATCCAAAGGAAATGAAATCAGTGTCTCAAAGAGATATCTATACTTCCATGTTCATTGCAGCATTGTTCTCAATAGCCAGATGTTGAAACAACCTGTGTCCATTGACAGATGAATGGATAAAGAAAATGTTGTATACATATACACAATAGAATATTATTCAGCTGTAAAAAAGAAGGAAATTCTGACATTTGTGCAACATGGATGGAACTTGAGGAGTTATGCTAAGTCAAATAAGCCAGACAGTGAAAGGCAAGTACTGTATGATGTCACTTATATGTGGAATCTAAAAAAGTTGAACTCATAGAACCAAACTGCAGAACGTTGGTTGTCAGAGGATGGGGTTGAGCCAAAAGGGGAGAGGATGGTCAAAGGATAGAAACATTCTGTTATAAGGTGAATAAGTTCAGAGGATCTAATGTGTTGACAGCATGGTGACTATATTTAATAATCTGTATTATATACTTGAAATTTGCTGAGAGTAAATCTTAAATGTTCTCACAAAAAAAGTAACTATGAATGTACTAATAAGCTTGATTGTGGTAATCATTTCACAATGTATACATATATCAAACTATCATGTACACCTTAAATATATATATAATTTTAATTTGTTAATTATATTTCAATGAAGCAAAAAAAATTAGATAATACAATTTCTGCAGCAGTGGGCCTAGGGAAATCTAGCTGCTTAGGAAATCTAGCGCATTTTAAAAGTCTGGTGTTAATAAGCCCCAAATCACCAGCTAAATTCCTTTGAAGTTCAGCTCCTTTATGCAGATGAAAATTCAGGTCCTTGAACACAATAGATCTTACTTTTTGCTTTCACTAAGCTTTCTCCAGGTACAAACAATTGAGTCACAAGGGAGACCGGGCTGGAGTCTGGGGTATACAATATAAATCATCACTTTTTGAAATCCAGCAAAAAATAAATCATACTGTGGATGAGTTAGTGATATTTGTATCCAAGTGAAACATAATAGGGTCAAGCAATGTAGAGCAACACATAGCAGTATAGAATGTATTTAGAAGTATATGTTAAAACAAAAAGCAAACTTAGAAGGTTTCATTCATTAAGAATCTCAGTTCCTAATGTCTTGGTTTACATTGTCACTTTAATTTCCATGCTGTAGAGATAAAAATTGCAGTCATATTCTCCAAAGTTTAGGTTGAAAACATCCTCTGTAATCCCAGTCACTTCCTACTATCTGTCAGGAATTTCAGAGGAAGAAGTTTATTTAATCTAAAAGCTATTTAAAATCAGCCTGCGTCCCAGTGAGAGCTGCATCTCTGAGGACCTCCAGTGATCACTCCTCTTTGTGTATTTCTGTAATTATCTGTCCCAAACCCATTTCTGTGGAACATTTTACACACTTAGTCAGAAAACTGTAGGAGTTAGAGATGAGAAAACAAAAATGGATTTCTTCATTCTTTGGCTTGCATCTTAAGAATATTGTATAAACTAGATATTTTCTCAAAGTCTGCAGAATAGCTTATTTAACCAAACTACCTGGATGATAAATTTTTATTTTGTTTTGTTTTATTTTTGATATTTTTTTGGAGAGAATTTTCAGTTTTCCAAGAGAAAAGGGAATTTAAAGGGAAATTTTACTTTTTTCCTCAGTAACTTCTTTTATTTGGGAGAAAGACAGAAGGGGGGGGGAGAGAGAGAGAGATAGACTCATTAATTTTAGTTAGTTAATCAATTAATTCATTTATTTATCCCACAAATGCATTGAACAGTTTATTCCTGATGTGCCCTGTTAGACGCTGGACGATAATGATGAGCAAAAGTAGACAAGACCCCTGTGTACATGGGGTTGACACTCTAGTGGGAGTTATAGAAACCAAATGGGCAGTCATTTCTCTAGTGACGTTAAGTTTTTACATATTTAGACGTAAGAGAAGACTAACAAGAAGGGAAATTTCGAAAGAAGGAGTTAGAAAAAAAAATAAGCTGCTGTCCTTGCAATCTAATATCTTAGTGTAATGGGCAGAAACCTAGCCTGTTTTGTACAGGGAGTCATGGATTGGCTAACATTTTACACATTAATCTTTATTCATAGGGGTTTAAAAGAAAACCCCGTTAAAGAATTATGACAGTTAAAAATGCTTTAAAAAACTGTAAAAATTTCCATCCATTTACCAGAAAATAGTGAGACTTCATTTTGGTTTTATATAATTGTTCTTATATAATCATCCATATTTTGAGAATTTGAAAATTAATAAAATTTGAATATAGTGAATATATGGTGCTAACAGTTGATCACTGACAGATGTAGTGATGGTGCAGAATGTGGATTAAATAAAAGAGTATAACAATTATAAACTGATTTTCCCTAGTTAATGGAAACCAAATAGTCTTGAGATAATTTTTTGTTGTTCGGCTTTGGAAATTTGTATGTTTTAGTTGATGAAACAACTGTATATTGTGAATGATGAGTGAGTTATATCTTTTTCATTATATTTTAATTAGCATAGGAATTAAGATAATTGATATATGAATGTTTTACTTCTAGATGTGACACATTTTATTTTTTCAGGTTTTTATTTTATTTATTTTTTTACTGAAGTATAATTAGTTTACCATGTTGTGTTAGTTTCAGGTATACAACAAAGTGTTTCAGTCATACAAGTATATATATCTATTCTTTTTCAGATTATTTTTCATTAAAGGTTATTATAAGATATTGATTATACTTCCCTGTGCTATACAGTAGGTTCTTGTTGGTTATCTATTCTATATATTATAGTGTGTATATGTTAATTCCAGACTCCTAACTTATGCCTCCCACCCCCTTTCCCCTTTGGTAACCAAAAATTTGTTTCCTTTGTCTGTGAGTGTATTTCTGTTTTATAATATTTCATTTGTAGAATTTTTTTAGATTCCACATATAAACAATATCATATGATTTTTGTCTTTCTCTGTCTGACTTACTTAACTTATAATCACTAGGTCCATCCATGTTGCTGTAAATGGCAAGATTTCGTTCTTTTTATGGCTGAGTAATATTCCATTGTTTTTATGTACCACATCTTCTTTATCCATTCCTCTGTCAGTGGACAGTTAGGTTGCTTCCATGTTTTGGCTATTGTAAATATCGCTGCTATGAACATTGAGGTGCATGTATCTTTTCCAATTACGGTTTTCTCCAGATATATGCCCAGGGGTGGGATTGCTGGCTCATATGGTGGCTCTATTTTTAGTTTTTGAAGGAAACTCCATAGTGTTCTCCATAGTGGCTGCACCAGATTACATTCCCACCAGCACTGTTGGGGGGTTCCTTTTTCTCTATACCCTCTACAGCATTTATTACTTGTAGACTTTTTGATGATGGCCATTCTGACTGGTGTGACGTGTTACCTCATTGTAGTTTTGATTTGCATTTCTCTAATAATTAGCAATGTTGAGCATGTTTTCATGTACCTGTTGGCCATCTGTATGTCTTCTTTGGAGAAATGTCTATTTAGGTCTTCTGCCCATGTTTTGATTGGGTTGTTTGTTTTTTTAACATTGAGTTGTATGAGCTGTTTGTATATTTTGGAAATTAAGCCCTTGTCAGTCGCATCGTTTGCAAATATTTTCTCAAATTCTGTGGGTTGTCTTTTTGTTTTGTTTATGGTTACCTAAGATCTATCTTGATTACAAAATCAGTGATTTTTTTTCCCTATATACCATACTTTAATCAGCTGTTTTTTTAAACATCTTTGTTAGAGTATAATTGCTTTACAATGGTGTGTTAGTATCTGCTTTATAACAAAGTGAATCAGCTATACATATACATATATCCCCATATCTTCTCCCTCTTGCCTCTCCCTCCCAGCCCTCTAGGTGGTCACAGAGCACCGAGCTGATCTCCCTGTGCTATGCAGCTGCTTCCCACTAGCTATCTATTTTACATTTAGTAGCACATATAAGTCAATGCCACTCTCTCACTCGTCCCAGCTTACCCTTCCCCCTCCTCGTGTCTTCAGGTCCATTCTCAACGTCTGTGACTTTATTCCTGGCCTGCCCCTAGGTTCTTCAGAACCTTTTTTTTTTTTTTTTTTTAGATTCCATATATATGTGTTAGCATACGGTATTTGCTTTTCTCTTTCTGACTTACTTCACTCTATATGACAGACTCTAGGTCCATCCACCTCACTACAAATAACTCAATTTCATTTCTTTTTTTGGCTGAGTAATATTCCATTGTGTATATGTACCACATCTTCTTTATCCATTTATCTGTCGATGGACACTTAGGTTGCTTCCATGTCCTGGCTATTGTAAATAGAACTGCAGTGACCATTGTGGTACATGGCTGTTTTTCAATTATGGTTTTCTCAGGGTACATGCCCAGTAGTGGGATTGCTGGGTCATATGATATTTCTATTTTTAGTTTTTTAAGAAACCTCCATACTGTTCTCCATAATGGCTTTATCAATTTACACTCCCACCAACAGTGCAAGAGGATTCCCTTTTCTCCACACCCTCTCCAGCATTTATTGTTTGTACATTTTTTGATCATGGCCATTCTGACTGGTGTGAGGTGATATCTCATTGTAGTTTTGATTTGCATTTCTCTAATGATTAATGATGTTGAGCATCCTTTCATGTGTTTGTTGGCAATCTGTATATCTTCTTTGGAAAGATGTTTATTTAGGTCTTCTGCCCATTTTTGGATTGGGTTTTTTGTTTTTTTGATATTGAGCTGCATGAGCTGCTTATAAATTTTTCAGATTAATCCTTTGTCAGTTGCTTCATTTGAAAATATTTCCTCCCATTCTGAGGGCCGTCTTTTCATCTTGTTTATGGTTTCCTTTGCTGTGCAAAAGCTTTTAAGTTCATTAGGTCCCATTTGTTTATTTTTATTTTCATTTCTCTCGGAGGTGGGTCAAAAAGGATCTTGCTGTGATTTATGTCATGGGGTGTTCTGCCTATGTTTTCCTCTAAGACTTTTATAGTGTCTGGCCTTACATTAGGTCTTTAATCCATTTGGAGTTTATTTTTGTGTATGGTGTTAGGGAGTGTTCTAATTTCCTCCTTTTACATGCAGCTGTCCAGTTTTCCCAGCACCACTTATTGAAGAGGCTGTCTTTTACCCATTGTATATTCTTGCCTCCTTTATCAAAAATAAGGAGACCATATGTGCGTGGGTTTATCTCTGGGCTTTCTATCCTTTTCCATTGATGTATATTTCTGTTTTTGTGCCAGTCTTGTACTGTCTTTATTAGTGTAGCTTTGTAGTATAGTCTGAAGTCCAGGAGACTTAGTCAGCCGTTTTTAATGTTTACATTAGAAAGGAAAAAAGGTTTAAACTCAATGGAGCAAAACACAGACAGTGAATAATGAAACTAAAAACTAATTATTTTAAAAAATTAATCAGACTGATAAACCTTTAGGTAGAGTCATCAAGATAAAGAGACAACACACATTGAAATGATACAAAGGATGTGCATAACAAAACCTAACCATATATTTATATAGTGGCAATAAAAATTTTTTAATCTGAATTAACAAAAATACTATGTAATATCAGAAATTTAAAAGTTCACACCTTCCATATTCTCCACACATTAAAAGGATAGTAATATAATTATTGGGAAAAACTTTATGCGAAAGAAATTAACAGCTTAGATAAAATGGACAAATTTTTGAAAGACATACACTAACAAAACTGTCTTGAGAAGAAACAGATAATCTGATTAGTTCAGTTGTATATTTACTAAAGAAATTGAAAAAGAAAAAATCTTCTGAGAAAAAAATATCAGTCATAAACATTTAAGGAATAAAAAATAGTGATCCTATAGAAACTTTTCTAGAAAATGGAAAAGATGGGAATATTATTTATTTTTTAATGATATCCAGCATATCCTGGATAACAAAGCCATGCAGTTATATCTCATTATAAGAAAACTACAAATTGGTTCCCTGAAGAACAAAGACACAAAATTCCTTAACAAAATATTATCAAATTGAATTTTGCTGTGTGTTTGTTTTACTGTGTTTATAATGATTATGCCTGTTGAATTTTCTCTTCCCAACTCTAAGCCACTAATAAGGTATTTTTCTAATCAATAGCAGTTGTCTTCCTAAGAGAATTCTGGTGCCAGATGGGGAAAAGATTTTTTGTTGTTTTTGTTTTTGTGTGCATGTGTGTGTTTTTAACCCTGATACACTTATTTTGCTTTAACTTTTCTACCATTTTCTCCTTCACATTTATCTTTCTGTAATAACCACCATAATATCTGAACACACTTTTAGAAAAGAGATCCATTCTCTCTAGTTATCAACTTCTTCATTTGTATGAACACAAATCTATATAAAATTATATTTATCACAAATTACAGTATAACTTGAAATGGAAAATGCTTGGAAAAACTTAAACAGTGACTTAGAAACATTCTTTTCATAGTAGTAAGAGCAATCTGTGGTAGTACATTTTAAGGAGAAACTCTCTCATAGAAATAGACTGTTTATCACATGATGCTCTGATGTATTTTTATATTATAACAAGCAAGTGGCTTCGAATTTCCTTTCACAATACTTTATGTTTAGGGTACTATGTATTTCTAGATGAATAATTTTAAATGTATGCCAAGCTTTGTTTTCAACTAATTTCCATTAATTAAAAAACATCAGAAAAACATTACATGATTTAGCACAATAATTATAATCTTTAAATATTAGTAAAATTATGCTGCCTGTACTTTCAAAAATATATTTTTGTTCTCTTGGCAAGTTTTAGCAAATAAGAACTTTGTTGTGTCTCTAGTTTTTCACATGCAAAATACTTTCTTTTATCTTTAGTCAGAAAGGCATTTCAGACAGAGTTCATTAAAAAACATTTTTATAGATGATTGTCCTTTTGAAGCAATACAGACAGATTAAATTAGAATAAACTTTGTCAGGATTTATAGATGTAATTCACATAAGACTTCATCCATTTCTCCTTTGTTGTTTAGCAATGCTATTTATGGTTTTGAAAAATAACATATTCTCTCTCATAATGTTATCTTACGTTTTAGTAGTTTTTCTGATTGCATGAAATGACATAATAAACAGTGCAATTTTCCTATCTTGTGTATCTCTCTCTGCTATCTATTAAGATTAATATAGTAAATATAATCATTGAGCTCTCAACTGTTTTCTGTGATTCAGAGTAAAGTTCAACTATAAGTATCTAGGGGAAGAAAGTTATTCATTCATATTTGGAAAATAGTCTTCTACTGAACTAATGAAAAGTTGACTGTGTGCATTCCTTAAAATGCATTATTCAAAATATTTGTAAAATTAGTTCATGTTATGGGACAGTCTTGCTAAGGCCCATATATATTATTGGGATTAAAGTTACAAACAGGGATGGGGTGGAGTGAACTATTAGAAAATTTTCATTCATTCATGAGCACTGTATGGTAGTTAAGAATGTAACTGGCAAACTGTTAAATCAGAAGTTGTATTTGATAGACAGTTAGGTCAGAACTTATGGAATGCCTTGTCATCATGAAGAATTTAACAAGTTGCTTTTATCAGTTTTAGTCATCTTTGATCAAAGTGAAAGAAAAAGAGAGATGACTCTGGTGAATTTTATCTGTGCACAGTAAAGGCTTTGAGCACATCTTGAAAGTATATGTCATGGAACTGTAGAATCCCAAAGATAGGCAGGATTGTATATATCATTTGATCCAATCTCTGCTTACAAATCAGGAATGTGAGAGTCCAAGTGTTAAGGGATGTTCAGATCATACACAGTATGTGAGAAAAAAGAGTCACAACTAAAATCTCCATTTTCCTATGTTTAGTCTCATGGCCTTTATCCCTGGCTATAGACTTTACAGGTGAAAATTTTTTATCTAGATAGATAGATAGATGGGTAGATGGATTCCCTCCTCTTTCTCAGCAGCTACATTATAGATACAGATATAAATATAGATATAAACAGTATAACAAGATATATAATCATTTGATTTTTTACTTTAAGGAAATATAGTTAAGTATATCCATAAAGCAAATAACAAGGATTCATTCATAGATTTTTTTGTTAACTCATTGTATAGTTCTCTTTGATCATTGCTAATTGATTATATAAGTCCAAATTACTTGAACTAGAAAAAATATTTCATATGTTATTTTTCAGTGTTTTTCTTTATAATATAATAATATTAAACAACATGAATCATTGAATAATAAAGCAAGAAGAAATTCCAGAGTCAAGATTCTGCTGTTTCTACTGATTCAATATAGAACTACACTTAAACCATCTATAGTTGTTTTATTTGTTTCAGAGATGATTGATACTCAGAGATGATAAATGAAAATTTTATTGGCAATGTAGCTCAGTGTCTTAATTTCTCTAGTGATTCCCCCCTATATTCAATATCACAATATAACGATAGCAAAATGAATATCATGCTTAAATAATTAAAAATGAAATGTTACTATCATACATAATTGACAGAGGCAATTTAAAAGTGAATCAAGAAAATTTGGTTCAAAAAAAGTAGCAGACAGTCCTTTAGCAGAAATAGAATTTCTGACACATAGAAAATTACCCAAATTATGGGGCTATTGTATCATGTTACTTCTAATTTTATACAGTTAAATTTTAATTTTACAAAAAAGGAATAAGCCATAGATAGAGCATATAATCCTCATCTTTGCTTGATAGATTCTAAAAGCAGAAAATTAGTATATAGTAATTTGATATCTTAGGATGATAATTTACCAGAGATATAACGTGAGAAATAAAGGATAATGGTTAATTCACTGTGAATAACGACTGAAGAAAAATAATTTCTATCCTAGTTAAAGCCGGTATTAGGGCAAATAGTATTTAATCTAAAACAATGAAAGGTGGAGAAGTTAACTGATTACATTTTTTTAATCAACAGAAAGATAGGGGTTTACAATACTTTTTACATTTGACTCTAAAACCAACCAATGAGTAGCTCTACGGCAGAAAGAAAGTAAGAAACTGAAAACTTATCACTGATTTTGCAACTTCTTTCTGGTTCCCTAGAGCTAATAGCACCTGGTTTAGCAATGTGGCTGGAAAACTCTTGTGTGGGACCAGGAAACTACTTTTATTCACAGAACAGAGTCCATAAAGGAGATCCCTGATAGGAATTGGTTTTTTTTTACTCAGTTTTTCCTGCCTGGGAGACATGATTAAATTGCCCCTTGGCCCTTTTTTTAAGTAATATCTGAATAGGACCTTTCAGTTTGATCTAAAAGAAGGGACTATGTTGTGGTATAATTTTGGCTAAAAATTGACAAAAACTGACAAACCTATAAAGGTAGCTGTTGTTACAACTTAACTATAAACTATAAAATCAACAGGGTCAACAGTATTTCCTCTATGATTAAATGGGAATTTCTATTTCTGCATTTTTGTGGAGTTATACCTGGATCATTTTTCCCGTGTAAAGTGCATTGTGATCATCCTCTAACCTTCATTTCCTGAGCTCATGTATAGTGATGGTGATTAAGCATAATGACTTAACCTTATTTTTCTGTAGTATTTAATAGTTTTCAAAGTGCTGAAAAAAAAACCTTTTTAATATAAACTTGTGATGTAGGCAGTATAGATTGTCATTATTATTCTACTATTCCTAAACTTAATCAGTGGAAGAACCAGCACAAAATTCTAGGCATTTTTGCATGTACATGAGTGCTTTTTTAGTCTCACACTGTTGCTTCTCTAAACCCTCTACACTGAAAAATCACAACAATAATGAAGAACTTTTTTTTTGCTTTTGGAGATATTTAAGAGATAATCTTTCTGTGTTTGTTGGATCTACTTAAATTTTATTAGAACAGTAGATATTAATGGCTTTAATGCTTTTAAAAATGCCCAGGGCTTCCCTGGTGGCGCAGTGGTTGAGAGTCCGCCTGCCGATGCAGGGGACGTGGGTTCGTGCCCCCATCTGGGAAGATCCCACATGCCGCGGAGTGGCTGGGTCCGTGCACCATGGCCACTGAGCCTGCGCATGCGGAGCCTGTACTCCGCAACGGGAGAGGCCACAGCAGTGAGAAGCCCTCGTAACGCAAAAAAAAAAAAAAAAAATGCCCTTCTTCCCTATAAAGAATGTTCTTCTGTCCACATTTCTATTGAAATTCCACCCATCATTCCAGTAATGTATTAAGTACCACTTCCTCCACACCCTTGGCAGATATCAACTTTTTTCTCCTTACTCCTCTCTCTAATCCATTCATCTCCCTATAATATTTTGTTTAGTCATCAGCCCCTTTATAATTTCTGGGGTTAAAGAAAATTTAATAGTAACAAAATTAAGTAGGAGTAGAAAGAAGTGAAATTTTGCATATCTTAAAATACTGATGATTAATACTGATTACTAAACTGTGCTAACAGTTTTAAAGACTTTTACTTGACAATGCTGCAGCCTATGAAAAAAAACCACATTCACAGAAAGATAGACAAGATGAAAAGGCAGAGGGCTATGTACCAGATGAAGGAACAAGATAAAACCCCCAAAAAACAACTACAAGAAGTGGAGATAGGCAACCTTCCAGAAAAAGAATTCATAACAATGATAGTGAAGATGATCCAGGAACTCAGAAAAAGAATGGAGGCAAAGATCGAGATGATGCAAGAAATGTTTAACAAAGACCTAGAAGAATTAAAGAAGAAACAAGCAGGGATGAACAATACAGTAACTGAAACGAAAACTACACTAGGAGGAATCAATAGCAGAATAACTGAGGCAGAAGAACAGATAAGTGACCTGGAAGACAGAATGGTGGAATTCACTGCTGCAGAACAGAATAAACAAAAAAGAATGAAAAGAAATGAAGACAGCCTAAGAGACCTCTGGGACAACATTAAACGCAACAACATTTGCATTATAGGGGTCCCAGAAGGAGAAGAGAGAAAGGACCAGAGAAAATATTTGAAGAGATTATAGTCAAAAACTTCCCTAACATGAGAAGGGAAATAGCCACCCAAGTCCAGGAAGCACAGTGAGTCCCATACAGGATAAACCCAAGGAGAAACACGCTGAGACACATAGTAATCAAATTGGCAAAAATTAAAGACAAAGAAAAATTATTGAAAGCAACAAGGGAAAAACAACAAATAACATACAAGGGAACTCACATGAGGTTAACAGCTGATTTCTCAGCAGAAACTCTACAAGCCAGAAGGAGTGGCATGATATACTTAAAGTGATGAAAGAGAAGAGCCTACACCCAAGATTAATGTACCCAGCAAGGATCTCATTCAGATTCAATGGAGAAATCAAAAGCTTTACAGACAAGCAAAGGCTAAGAGAATTCAGCACCAGCAAACCAGCTCTACAACAAATGCTAAAGGAACTTCTCTAAGTGGGAAACACAAGAGAAGGAAAGGACCTACAAAAACAAACTCAAAACAATTAAGAAAATGGTCGTAGGAACATACATATCGATAATTACCTTAAACGTGAATGCATTAAGTTCTCCAACCAAAAGACACAGGCTTCCTGAATGGATACCAAAACAAGACTCATATATATGATATCTACAAGAGACCCACTTCAAACCTAGGGACACATAAAGACTGAAAATGAGGGGATGGAAAAAGATATTCCATGCAAATGTAAATCAAAAGAAAGCTGAAGTAGCAATAGTCATATCAGATAAAATAGACTTTAAAGAATGTTACAAGAGACAAGGAAGGACACTACATAATGATCAAGGGATCAACCCAAGAAGAAGATATAACTATTATAAATACATATGCGCCCAAAATAGGAGCACCTCAGTACATAAGGCAATTGCTATCAGCTATAAAAGAGGAAATCAACAGTAACACAGTAACAGTTGGGGATTTAACCCCTCACTTACACCAATGGACAGATCATCCAAAATGAAAATAAATAAGAAAACAGAAGCTTTAAATGAAACAATAGACCAGATAGATTTAATTGATATTTATAGGACATTCCATCCAAAAACAGCAGATTACACTCTCCTCTCAAGTGCGCAAGGAGCATTCGCCAGGATATATCACATCTTGGGTCACAAATCAAACCTCAGTAAATTTAAGAAAATTGAAATCGTATCAAGCATCCTTTCTGAGCACAATGCTATGAGATTAGAAATGATTTACAGGGAAAAAAACATAAAAAAAAAACCACATGGAGGCTAAACAATACATTACTAAATAACCAAGAGATCACTGAAGAAATCAAAGAGGAAATCAAAAAATACCTAGAGACAAATGAAAATGAAAACATGACAATCTAAAACCTATGGGATGCAGCAAAAGCTGTTCTAAGAGGGACGTTTATAGCTATACAAGCCTACCTCAAGAAATAAGAAAAAGCTCAAACAATCCAACCTTACACCTAAAGAAAGTTGAGAAAGAAGAACAAACAAAATCCAAAGTTAGCAGAAGGAAGGAAATCATGAAAATCAGAGCAGAAATAAATAGGAACAAAGAAAACAATAGCAAAGATCAATGGAACTAAAAGCTGGTACTTTGAGAAGACAAAGTTGATAAACCATTAGCCAGACTCATCAAGAAAAAGAGGGAGAAGACTCAAATCAATAAAATTAGAAATGAAAATGGAGAAGTTACAACAGACACCGCAGAAATACAAAGCATTCTAAGAGACTACTACAAGCAACTCTATGCCAGTAAAATGGACAACCTGGAAGAAATGGACAAACTCTTAGAAAGGTATAACCTTCCAAGACTGAACCAGGAAGAAACAGAAAATATGAACAGACCAATCACAAGTAATCAAATTGAAACTGTGATTTAAAATCTTCCAACCAACAAAAGTCCAGGACCAGATGGCTTCCCAGGTGAATTCTAGCAAACGTTTAGAGAACAGCTAACACCCATCCTTCTCAAGCTCTTCCAAAAAATTGCAGAGGAAGGAACAATCCCAAACTCATTCTATGAGGCCACAATCACCCTGATACCAAAACCAGACAAAGATACTACAAAAAAAGAAAATTACAGACCAATATCACTGATGAATATAGATGCAAAAATCCTCAACAAAATACTAGCAAACAGAATCCAGCAAACATTAAGAGGATCATACACCATGATCAAGTGGGATTTATCCCAGGGATGCAAGGATTTTTCAGTGTATGCAAATCAATCAATGTGATACACCATATTAACAAATTGAAGAAGAAAAAACATATGATCATCTCAATAGATGCTGAAAAAGCTTTTGACAATATTCAACACCTATTTATGATAAAAACTCTCCAGAAAGTGGGCAGGGAGGGAACCTACCTCAACATAATAAAGGCCATATACGACAAACTCACAGCAAACATCATTCTCAATGGTGAAAAACTGAAAGCATTTCCTCTAAGATCTGGAACAAGACAAGGATGTCCACTCCACCACTATTATTCAACATAGTTTTGGAAGTCCTAGCCCTGACAATCAGAGAAGAAAAAACAATAAAAGGAATATAAATTGGAAACGAAGAAGTAAAACTGTCACTGTTTGAAGATGACATGATACAATACATAGAGAATCCTAAAAATGCCACCAGAAAACTACTAGAGCTAATGAATGAATTTGTTAAAGTTGCAGGATACAAAATTAATGCAGAGAAATCTCTTGCATTTCTATACAATAATGATGAAAAATCTGAAAGAGAAATTAAGGAAACACTTCCATTTACCATTGCAACAAAAAGAATAAAATATCTAGGAAGAAACCTACCTAGGGAGACCAAAGACCTGTATGCAGAAAACTATAAGACACTGATGAAAGAAATTAAAGATGATACAAACAGATGGAGATATATACCATGTTCTTGGATTGGAAGAATCGATATTGTGAAAATGACTATACTACCCAAATCAATCTACAGATTCAATGCAATCCCTATCAAATTACCAATGTCATTTTTTACGGAACTAGAACAAAAAATCTTAAAATTTGTATGGAAACACAAAAGACCCCGAATAGCCAAAGCAGTCTTGAGGGAAAAAAACAGAGCTGGAGGAATCAGACTCCCTGACTTCAGACTATACTACAAAGCTACAGTAATCAAGACAATAACTTAGTACTGGCACAAAAACAGAAACATAGATCAGTGGAACAAGATAGAAAGCCCAGAGATGAGCCCACTCACCTATGGTCAACTAATCTCTGACAAAAGAGGGAAATATATACAATGGAGAAAAAGCAGTCTCTTCAATACGTGGTGCTGGGACAACTGGACAACTACATGTAAAAGAATGACATTAGAACACTGCCTAACACCATACACAAAAATAAACTCAAAATGGATTTGAGACCTAAATGTATGACCAGACACTATAAAACTCTTAGAGGAAAACATAGGAAGAACACTCTTTGACATAAGTCACAACAAGGTCTTTTTTGATCCACCTCCTAGAGTAATGGAAATAAAAAGAAAAATAAACAAATGGGACCTAATGGAACTTCAAAGCTTTTGCACAGCAAAGGAAACCATAAAGAAGATGAAAAGACAACCCTCACAATGGGAGAAAATATTTGCCAGCAAATCAACAGACAAAGGATTAATCTCTAAAATATAAAAGCAGCTCATGCAGCTCAATATTAAAGAAACAAGCAAAATCCAAAAATGGGCAGAAGACCTAAATAGGTATTTCTCCAAAGAAGACATACAGATTGCCAGGAAGCACATGAAAAGCTGTTCAACATCACTAATTATTAGAGAAATGCAAATCAAAACTACAGTGAGGTATCACCTCACACCAGTTAGAATGGCCCTCATCAGAAAATCTTCAAACAACAAATGCTGGAGAGGGTGTGGAGAAAAGGGAACCCTCTTGCACTGTTGGTGGGAATGTAAGTTGATACAGCCACTATGGAGAACAGTATGGAGGTTCCTTAAAAAACTAAAAATAGAATTACCATGTGACCCAGCAATCCCACTACTGGGCATATACCCTGTGAAAAACCATAATTCAAAAAGACACATGCACCCCAATGTTCATTGCAGCACTATTTACAATAGTCAGGTCATGGAAGCAACCTAAATGCCCACTGAGAGACAAATGGATAAAGAAGATGTGGTACATATATAAAATGCAATATTACTCAGCCATAAAAAGGAAGGAAATTTGGTCATTTGTTGAGACGTGGATGGATCTAGAGACTGTCATACAGAGTGAAGTAAGTCAGAAAGAGAAAAACAAATATCATAAATTAATGCATGTATGTGGAACCTAGAAAAATGGTACAGATGAACCGGTTTGCAGGGCAGAAGTTGAGACACAGATGTAGAGAACAAACGTATGGACACCAAGTGGGGAGAGCCACGGGGCAATGGGGATGGTGGTGTGATGAATTGGGCGATTGGGATTGACATGTATTCAGTGATGTGTATAAAATAGATAGCTAATAAGAACCTGCTGTGTAAAAAATAAATAAAATAAAATTCAAAAATTCAAAAAAAAAAGAGTGACTTTTCCTTCCCTAAAGTTTTAGTGAGACTTTGAGAATTCATTTTGCTTTGTTTTAGATAATACATGTATCAAGGGCCATTTTATTCTATGTTTGGTCCTCCAGTCAACTATTTAGAGTCATTGTGATTGTAGTGTTCTCAGAGTATCCACTAGAATATGAATTCCATGAAGGCAGGAGTTGTATCTCTCTTGTTGACCATTATATACTCTGTAACCTAGCATGGTTTTTGATGTATAGTAGGCAAATAAATGATTGCCTTTTGTTTTTATCCTGCTCTCTTTGTCTTTATCCCTTGTTCAGTTCTTTTTACACCGAAGTGCTCTTCTCCAAGGATCATATTTACTTTACTTCATCTTTTTCTGTTGGTCACAAAAAATCTTCAATTCTATCTCTGTCTTATGCTTTCTATCCTTTTCTATTTACTAACCCTTTCTATTATAAGAAGATGATAGATAGGATTGACTAGTTACATTTCAATATTCTTTAGAATCTAATTTTATTCAGAGCAGTATCTTTTATCCAGATAAAAGACTGCAAGCCTAGTAGTCCTTTCCAGCTGATGTGTAACCATTGTCTAAGTTTGGAAATCAGTGTGTGGGACATGTGAGAAGACTGCTTAAAGGGGAGACTGGCAAAAGACGCTCTTTGCCCTTCCACTTCATCTTCTTCCTCCCACCCCCTGCCTCACCCTCCAGCTCTCTGGAGCCCTAGCAGCCATTTTTCTCCTTGGAGCTCCATGTGACTTTGAGGTTAAAAGGTATGTTCCATGTATGCTGGGAGAGGAATTTGGAAGGGAACTCGTTTCCTCACTAGCACTAAGCCAACACTCTCATTAGAGACTGCTGATTTCTATTTTTTGTATGTGAAAAAGAGGTAAAAATCACTTCTCTTTTGGGTTTTCGGTTATGTGCACTTGAATTTAATCCTAACTGTTAGAGTGAGCAAAGTAACCTCAAGAGTAAGTTGAGGGGACCAGTAAGATAATGGACAACAGTAGAAACCCTGATTTAGATTCTCCTCTCACTGTGAACCTAATCATTTTCAGCAAAAATACAAGCATGATGTGAGTGGTGTGAGTGAGTTTCTTTTGGAAGACAGCAAGCAAATGGTAGAATTGAGTTGTATTGAAAATGTGTATTTGTTGGTTTGGTTTGAAGAGGAATGGTGAGTGTGAGGAAAATTAAATGGTTCACTGGACCATAAAAACAGAAAGAGAGAGTCGTAAGGAATTAAGTCTTAGAATTTACAGAGATGGTAGAAGGTCCTATATACCCCAAAGGTTGTAAAGTATGGTTTTATCCTAAATTTACTTTAAATTTCAAAAGGGTAGGAAGACCACAAGATGATATAAAGATAACAGAAATTACTCCAAGAGTAGGTCACAATTACTGTTTCATTTGTAATGAAGCAAAAAATCTTTGAGGAGGGCCTCCCTGGTGGCGCAGTGGTTAAGAGTCCGCCTGCCGATGCAGGGGATACGGGTTCGTGCCCCGGTCTGGGAGGATCCCATATGCCGCGGAGCGGCTGGGCCCGTGAGCCATGGCCGCTGGGCCTGCGCATCCGGAGCCTGTGCTCCGCAACGGGAGAGGCCACAACAGTGAGAGGCCCGCATACCGCAAAAAAAAAAAAAAAAAAAAAAAAAAAAAAATTGAGGACTGCCGAAAAGTGCTGCAAAAGTAAAAGCACATTTTGATAGAAAATTGTATAAATAAAGGACTAAATTGCTTAAAAGAGGAAGGATATGATCATTGAATTTCCATTGTGGCATTTATTGTAGTCTTTCTGGCATTATTTTTAGTATTGTTTGTGCCTTTCTTTCCCCGACTGGTTGTGAGAAATTTGAGGGTGGGTTATTGTGCTGTATTATTCTTTCTTGCATTTCCTGCATCAACTTGCAGTGGTTAGTATTTAACACATGTTTATAAAATTTAATTATTTTTTTGTTCTTTCATTGAACTTTTCAAAGAACAGTATGAATATATTAATTTTATAGTACAATGTGACTGTTTTTGCTAACATACTTTTAATTTCCTTAAAGGAAGATAATACTTTAAAAGTAATTATCCCATGAAATATGAATTTTTCACATTTAACATTTATAGATGTTACAAAAGTCATAAATTTAACAATTCTGCTATTAAAGTATATACCTTAAAAACTTTTTTGAGTGTTGCAATTGGAATGACATACCTATAAAGGATATTTTACTTTCTGAATTAAACAATGTTAAGTGGTAAAGTAATGAAATTCACTTTGCTGCTTTTTGATCAATGTGAATGGAATGGCATGAATACTAAAAACTGTGCTTGTCACTGAATGATATATCTTTCAAGTTCTACATTCCTAAAGTATGTGAACATTTTTCTTTATGAAATTGACTTTAAATGCTACAATGTATGCTTAAAAAATGATAGTTATTTCAATGTCAGTGTTAGAAATAACATCAACTACAATCTTACTGTTGAATCATATAAATGTATGATCAAAAGTATAGTCTTACTTCCTTTAATCATGGATTTTTGTACTGTTTTGTAAAAAGGAAAGTGAAAAGGGTTGCTTCTGAAAAGAAATTAAAAGTGAGATTGAAACTAAGAAATCATAAAAAAGGCATATGAAGGAATGTGTTTGTTGACTTTATAAAAGCAGTGATGATGATACAGCTTCATTAACATACAAAACAGATCTTTCTGAACATTTCTCAGAGCCAACTTAAAATTGTTCCTCTTAGTGCATATATCTGATACTTCACATAATAACTCAGGGAAACATTGTCTTTAATCTATTAACTCTTGGACCTAAAAATGCAGCAGTGGAGCAGAGTAATAGATTTTCAAAACAAATTATCCCTGAATTTTCACTTGTATCTCTAACATTTTTAAATTGTCATGATATTTTTATGTTCCTTTTTATGTATAGTAGAAGACAGTTCAAAATGGATGCTCTATTTATTTTTGGAGGTTTTCTTGTTGGTTAAATTGTGAAATAGCAAAGTTGATATTCTGTTTTTATTTCATGCTTACAATTTTGAGAAGAATTCTTAAAATAGACTGATGGCCTAAAAAAATTGAATGACTACAAAATAAATATATGCTGAAAGGGTAATTGTATTTAATGTTTGGAGCTAATATACCAAACATTTTACAAAAAATGTAATTATGGTGTAAGCTAATATTCAAATACTTCTTTTTGATTTGTTATTTAAATTTCTATAGGCCTTTACTCTTAAAAGGGGACATATATTCCCTAAAGTTATATAGCTGGCAAACTCTCTGGTAAGAGGGATACTGACTGTCAGTCTCTTCATTATTTAAATAATTGAGAGTTTTAATAGTTGTTCTGTGTATAACATTACAAATTCCACAATCATCCCTATTTCCTCTTGCAACAATAAAGATGCAATTACACTTTGAAAGATAGTATTTCAGCATATAATTCACACAGGGAGTTTTACTTAAAGTTATTTCTAGAATGCTTACCTATATTTGAGAATGACTATTCAGATATTAATAATAAATCTTAATGACGTGTATGCTAGTTATCAGTTTATTATCTCTCAGCTCCAGATTTACCCTTTAACACGTTCTGGGCAAATGGATGGAATGGCATTCCTCTAAGCCTCTCTCCTTTACAATGAGTGTGATGTTGAGCTTTCTCAGTAGAGGGCACTAAAGGGACATTGCAGGAGGAAGGGGCTTCTTGCTGTTTCTGGCTGCTGGGTGGTGGGTCAGCAGTGTGGGTGGAAAGCCATCTGGTAGTACGCTGCAGTGGCCATCCACCCAGAATGCAACCTTGCAGCCCTTGTCTGTCCTGGTGATCACTTTCCATGGCCCTCTCAACATGGATACCACACTCCCAAGCCCTCCTGTCCATATTGGCACCCCTGTTCCTCTTTGCGTGTAAGCTACACCAGGTTTGTCTCCTATGGTCCTTATGCCATGGCCCTCCTGACCACACCAGGGCTCCTGTTCCCTCTGCATATCTATGTGCCCAGTCCCCCAGCTGCGGTGAATCTGCACCCCTGCCTCCACTCCCTCCGCAAACCTGCATGCTGGCTGTTGGCAGTGGTTCACCTCACAGACACTGTGCTCCAAGCCCTCTGCTGTATCGGAACCCCCATTCCCTCTACATGCTCACATACCTGACTATGCTCACCTGTGTCCCACCTATACCTCCCCTGGCCCCTTACTGCACTCCAGTAGGCTGCTTCCTTCTTGCCCACCAACTCCAGACCAGCTCTGGACTGGGAAAATCACCAAACTGCCTTTTCATCCAGTAAACTGGATTACACCTTCCCCCAAAAGGTTTGAAACCCAACCTTTGGAAGGAGGGCCACCTTTCCATGTTTGTCCTTCCTTGGGTACTCTCTCTTAGCCCTAGGCAAGATACAGAGTTTTCTTATATCCTAGAGTCACTCTTTTATCATAGTTAATAATTATTTATATTAAACTTGCCCTGTTTAAACCACTGTGTGCTTTCAACCACTCCTGATTGGCCTGACCTTCATACAGCATGCTTTATTTTTGCAATAGTTGTGGTGCTGACAGGATCTGATGGTAACATCCATGATCACACATACCAGAAATAATGTCAACATTCAGTATGTTCACTTTTCCAAAAGTGAACAACAGTATTTACCTCAAAACCAAACCTAAAGCTGAACTTTAGGCTACTCCTACTATTGGTGTGCAACTTTCAAAGGTACACATCAGCCTCCATTTCTCTCCTGAACTCCAACTTGTATATCCAAGTGCTTGGATGGTTGTCAGACCCCCTCAAAAACAAAACAAGCAAAACGAAAAAAAAAAAAAAAAAAAAACTTGACCCAAACCAAATGCCTAATCTATCCTACCCTATCCTGTCCTACAACTTGGCCTTTAACTGTCCTCTCCATCTCAATAATAGCAGTTTCATTTTTCATGTTTCTTAGACTAGAACCTTCATCCTTGATTCTTCTGGTACTCTCAATCCCAGATCCAGTGCATGAGCTAACCCTGTAGGCTCTATCTTCAGAATATATCCAGTTTTCAACAACTTTTCATCTCCTCTAATGCGAACACTTTGGTCCAAGCTACTGTCTTAGCTGCATATTTGAAAGCATTTCCTAACCAATCTTCTTGCTTCTTCTCTTGCCTATAGTCGACTCTCACGTTACTCCTCTGTTTAAAACCTCTAATAGCTTCCAGTGTTAGAGTAAAAAGCAAAGACCTTTTCATGACCTACAAGGACCTGGTAGATCTGGCCTTCCTCTGCCTCTCTGAACTTACCTCCTTCTCTCTCCCTTGCTTACTGTGCTCTAGGCAGACAGTTCCTTGAACTTGCCAAGTGAGCTCCTTCCTGTGAGCTTCTTCCTCCAAACATCCACATGGCCCACTTCTTCACCTGCTTCAAGATTCATAGTCCTCTTTACCCCATTTTATTTTATATGTGGTATTTTTTCATGTTGCTTATTTAATATTTACATGTTCATTTTTTTTTTATGATCTGTCTGCTATTCCTGGAATGTCAACCTCATAAGGGCAACACCTTGTCTAGTTAGTTCACTGCCATATCCTCAGCATCTAAAATGGTGCCTGGCATGTGGTAAATGCTCAATAAATATTTGTTGAATGAATTAATTAATGAATAAATTGGTTGCCTATAATATTTTATTCAAGTATTGATCTTATGGAATAATATCAAATGCCAATTTACAGAGAGGAAACTGGAGCACAGAAAGTTTTCATTATTTTTTCATGGCAATAATAAATAAACAGCTATTAATAATAAACAATAGTAATAAATGGCAGAGACAGGATTTGAATTCAAGCCTATCTGTAACCAAAGCCTGTGCATGACCTTCAACTAAATCTCAGTTTTCTGAGATAATGTAAACTTGCCTCTGCCTTCTCCTTCAAAAGTGGAATTAGGGAGCTGGAGTGCTTTTTCAGATGGACTAAATTCATGTCTTTTTGTGTAATTGGTTACCCTTTTTTTTTTTTTTTTTGCGGTACGCGGGCCTCTCACTGTTGTGGCCTCTCCCGTTGCAGAGCACAGGCTCCGGATGCGCAGGCTCAGTGGTCATGGCTCACGGGCCCAGCCGCTCTACGGCATGTGGGATCTTCCCAGACCAGGGCACGAACCCGTGTCCCCTGCATCGGCAGGCGGACTCTCAACCACTGCAACACCAGGGAAGCCCTGGTTACCCATTTTTATAAAAGGGCACTATACAGAAGAAAAATTATTCTACACTATGTAGGATTGCTATTTGCATTGCCACTTTGCATAAGGAAGTAATTTTGGATTTTGAAAAACTCAATTTATAGATCTGAAATACAGCCATGCAATCATATTCTAAAGACTACTTAAAACATATAGGAGGGTTTGAGAAGGGCAGAAAATAATATGCTTTGGGCATTCGACTGACTTGGAAGTGGAAGCTTATTTTAGCTGACTATTAAAAAAATCATTAAAAAAATTACGTGTTAGTTTTGCTGGAAAAGAGAAGATGATCAGTTGTCAGATTTTCCACACCAATGTAAATATACCACCACACATGGAATATGCTGAGAAAACTCCACACATGGAATATGCTGAGAAAACTATCAGATTGCATTTGATACACTAGTCATTGTCTCAATCCATGATCCTGTAAGTTGTCATCAAAATATGATTTAGAAATATTGGTCAAGATTTGTTTCTTTAACTGAGAAGAAAAGAAAGCACACTGCCTAAATGTGTAAAAGAAAAATCAGAGGCTGTTAAAATGTAATGAGATGCACAACCTGCCAAGACTGAATCAGGAAGAAATAGAAAATATGAACAGACCAATCACAAGCACTGAAATTGAAACTGTGATAAAAAATCTTCCGACAAACAAAAGCCCAGGACCAGATGGCTTCACAGGGGAATTCTATCAAGCATTTAGAGAAGAGCTAACACCTATCCTTCTGAAACTCTTCCAAAATATAGCAGAGGGAGGAACACTCCCAAACTCATTCTATGAGGCCACCATCACCTTGATACCAAAACCAGACAAGGATGTCACAAAGAAAGAAAACTACAGGCCAATATCACTGATGAACATAGATGCAAAAATCCTCAACAAAATACTAGCAAACAGAATCCAACAGCACATTAAAAGGATCATACACCATGATCAAGTGGGGTTTATTCCAGGAATGCAAGGATTCTTCAATATATGCAAATCAATCAACGTGATACACCATATTAACAAACTGAAGGAGAAAAACCATATGATCATCTCAATAGATGCAGAGAAAGCTTTTGACAAAATTCAACACCCATTTATGATAAAAACCCTGCAGAAAGTAGGCATAGAGGGAACTTTCCTCAACATAATAAAGGCCATATATGACAAACCCACAGCCAGCATCGTCCTCAATGGTGAAAAACTGAAACCATTTCCACTAAGATCAGGAACAAGACAAGGTTGTCCACTCTCACCACTCTTATTCAACATAGTTTTGGAAGTTTTAGCCACAGCAATCAGAGAAGAAAAGGAAATAAAAGGAATCCAAATGGGAAAAGAAGAAGTAAAGCTGTCACTGTTTGCAGATGACATGATACTATACATAGAGAATCCTAAAGATGCTACCAGAAAATTACTAGAGCTAATCAATGAATTTGGTAAAGTTGCAGGATACAAAATTAATGCACAGAAATCTCTGGCATTCCTATATACTAATGATGAAAAATCTGAAAGTGAAATCAAGGAAACACTCCCATTTACCATTGCAACAAAAAGAATAAAATATCTAGGAATAAACCTACCTAAGGAGACAAAAGACCTGTATGCAGAAAATTATAAGACACTGATGAAAGAAATTAAAGATGATACAAATAGATGGAGAGATGTACCATGTTCTTGGATTGGAAGAATCAACATTGTGAAAATGACTCTACTACCCAAAGCAATCTACAGATTCAATGCAATCCCTATCAAACTACCACTGGCATTTTTCACAGAACTAGAACAAAAAATTTCACAATTTGTATGGAAACACAAAAGACCCCGAATAGGCAAAGCAATCTTGAGAACGAAAAATGGAGCTGGAGGAATCAGGCTCCCTGACTTCAGACTATACTACAAAGCTACAGTAATCAAGAAAGTATGGTACTGGCACAAAAACAGAAAGATAGATCAATGGAACAGGATAGAAAGCCCAGAGATAAACCCACGGACATATGGTCACCTTATCTTTGATAAAGGAGGCAGGAATGTACAGTGGAGAAAGGACAGTCTCTTCAATAAGTGGTGCTGGGAAAACTGGACAGGGACATGTAAAAGTATGAGATTAGATCACTCCCTAACACCATACACAAAAATAAGCTCAAAATGGATTAAAGACCTAAATGTAAGGCCAGACAGTGTCAAACTCCTAGAGGAAAACATAGGCAGAACACTGTATGACATAAATCACAGCAAGATCTTTTTTGACCCACCTCCTAGAGAAATGGAAATAAAGACAAAAATAAACACATGGGACCTAATGAAACTTCAAAGCTTTTGCACAGCAAAGGAAACCATAAACAAGACGAAAAGACAACCCTCAGAATGGGAGAAAATATTTGCAAATGAAGCAACTGACAAAGGATTAATCTCCAAAATTTATAAGCAGCTCATGCAGCTCAATAGCAAAAAAACAAACAACCCAATCCAAAAATGGGCAGAAGACCTAAATAGACATTTCTCCACAGAAGATATACAGACTGCCAACAAACACATGAAAGGATGCTCAACATCTTTACTCATTAGAGAAATGCAAATCAAAACTACAATGAGATATCATCTCACACCAGTCAGAATGGCCATCATCAAAAAATCTAGAAACAATCAATGCTGGAGAGGGTGTGGAAAAAAGGGAACCCTCTTGCACTGCTGGTGGGAATGTGAATTGGTACAGCCACTATGGAGAACGGTATGGAGGTTCCTTAAAAAACTACAAATAGAACTACCATATGACCCAGCAATCCCACTACTGGGCATATACCCTGAGAAAACCATAATTCAAAAAGAGACATGTACCAAAATGTTCATAGCAGCCCTATTTACAATAGCCCAGAGATGGAAACAACCTAAGTGTCCATCATCAGATGAATGGGTAAAGAAGATGTGGCACATATATACAATGGAATATTACTCAGCCATAAAAAGAAATGAAATTGAGCTATTTGTAATGAGGTGGATGGACCTAGAGTCTGTCATACAGAGTGAAGTAAGTCAGAAAGAGAAAGGCAAATACTGTATGCTGACACATATATATGGAATTTAAGAAAAAAAAATGTCATGAAGAACATAGGAGTAAGACAGGAATAAAGACACAGACCTACTAGAGCATGGACTTGAGGATATGGGGAGGGGGAAGGGTAAGCTGTGACAAAGTGAAAGAGCGGCATGGACATATATACACTACCAAACGTAAGGTAGATAGCTAGTGGGAAGCAGCCGCATAGCACAGGGAGATCAGCTCAGTTCTTTGTGACTGCCTGGAGGGGTGGGATAGGGAGGGTGGGAGGGAGATGCAAAAGGGAGGGGATATGGGAACATATGTATATGTATAACTGATTAAATTTGTAAAATAAAAAAAATATATCTATAGAAAAAAAAATGTAATGAGGTAACAGTCTTTGGATTTGTCTCTATATATTTATATATCTACATATGTGTGTGTGTGTGTGTATCTATATCTGTATGGCCTTGCCTTAATATATCCCTATTTTTCTTGTGACTTTCAACTAATCAGTTAATAAAGTATTTATTCTCTGCATTCAGGTTCAGATAACTTGTTGTATTCTCTTATATTTAAGTTTGTATTTATCATATAATGAATATGATAAATTCTGAGAAGTCTCAGAATTTCGAACACATATATAAATAAATATAATCAAATGTATGACAATATAAGAATATATATATTTTAAAGTATATTTGAAACTAAGAATATTTTCTTTGCCACTTATTTTGTAAGGGTAGGTCCCTTTCATGTTTAAGTGTTATAGTAGGTGTATTTTATTCTAGTTAGAGTACCAGTTGTACTTAGAATATCCAAAATTTGCACCTAATAATTACAAACCATCTGGTATTATTTTTTTTACTTTTACCATGTATAAACTATCCTAAAATTGGATAGCACTGTTTATCACTCTAGCAACAGCTAGAGGTTGTGAAGGAGGCTCAACTGATCTTGGCTGGGAGTTAGCTGACTATTGGCTGAGCTAAACTAACCATTGTTGGGGCAACTGGAGCAGTTTAGATGTGCTTCATGTGGCTCTCATTCACCAACAGATTAATCCAGGCATATTCTGTTATTGGCAAGGTTGAAAAAGAGCAAGCCTCACTGTGCACACCCACCCATTTCAAGCTTCTGTTTGCATTGTCTTTAAAATTTTCATTGGCATAGCAAGTCATTTGTATGAGCCTGGAATCAAAGGGTTTCCTCTATGTTTTACCTTCATTACAGTATTTCTGATTTTCTCTTTCCATCACTTGATACTTTCTTAACCTTTGAGTTTCAATCACTTTTTTTTCCCTCTAAAATGCCAAATTTCTAGGTGAAGACCAAATCAAATTAACTCTTTTGTGGACCTGTTATAACATGGAAAAACTGATTAACACATTATCCAGATGCTCATTATGTAAAGCTATCTCCTAATTTTGAAGACAAAAAGATAACTAAATTTAGGAAAAATTGCTTACAAAATTGCAATTTTATAAATGTTAAACATGAATAACAAACTACATGGAAACATAAATTATGGAGGATTTATTTCCTTACTTCCTTTTGTAATTAAGCATAGCAAATAGTATAAAATTTAAATTCTAGTATCAGCTATAGTTTATTATTAAACCATGCTGTCATGTTTAATTGTCAGAGATACTCAGGATCTTCTAAATTTTTTTCCATTTCCAAATGAAATGGGAGTTATTGAGGATAAATGATAAAACCTTAAAAAAATTTAAACTAGAATAAAGGAAAATAAAACTTTCCCTGGTTCATTTACTGCACTCCTTTGTGGGTTTGTTATAGGTATAAAATGGAAAAACTGATTAAAAGAATGCATTGTACTTGGTATTTAGTCAACATTTTAATAGAGGAAAAAGAAACATAATTAGTAATGGAATAAACACTACAAAGCCTCTTTCTCAAATTATCAACAGTTGCGTTTCATTTGCTTTTTAGGTCATAAAATCACTGAGCTTCTAAATTGGAGGCTGAAAGAAAATTTTCTTATGAGTGTCCAAAAATGTATTATAGTTCCTCGTGCTGAATATTTTGAGATTTCAGATATGATAGTGAGGTATTTCTCACACTTTAAAAATACTTATATTTATTTTGTGCTTATTATTGAAATTTAATAAATATTTACTTATTAGGTGAACTACCAACTTGAAAAAAAGATACAGTGTATGATAAAATTGAACATATTATGGTTAAAATTAAATATAAAAAATTAATTAGAAGAGATAGAAGAAACAGATATTGGCAGCCACAATTAACATGTTAATTATTTAACATTTTATATATACATTGAATTTCTGTTTGACAAAAACAAGTACCAAAAGAAAACTTATTTGATAGTTATTTTTCTTATAAAAGTAAGAATTAACATTCTTCTGAAGACATAACTCATTAATTTTTAATTGAAAAGTTGGTTCATTTTGATATTAAAATTCCTTAACAAATTCTATATTGGTTAGAAAATTAAAATCATTGAATATCCGATTAGTTGTCATGTTAACACCTATACATACACTATACACTCATAAATGAAGTAGAAATCATACTCTGCATATAATGAAGGTTCATTTTATAAATCTGTGTACTCATTAGTAAGAGTGTTTTATTTTTGAATATTTAGGAATAGAAGCAATTTTGTATTTGTAATTCCCTGTTTTAATTTAAAATTCAATTACTTTGTTTTAAATATTTTAATCTAAATCTTTGTGAATGGTGTTATTTTCTTGTATTTGACTTCTACACCCAGTCTTAGATTGTTAGTTTTGGAAGCATATGATTTATTTAAAATAAATCTTTCCTCTCTTTACCAATAACTGCTCATAATAACTGAATAAGAACAGAATGAGAAGAAAACCAACATACAATGGGCAGCGAGTCTTTGTGAAAGGTGGATTTGAGTCATCTGGATTTTGGCTGGGAGTTAGCCAAAATTTTTTTGCATTTTGCATTTTGTTTTTAAAAAGAGGCCATATAATCCTTCAGCCCAACCAATATTTAAATCCTTTTAAAATATCCCCAACTAAATGTATTGAGCTATGTGACCCTCCCAATATTTAGAAACTTTGCATGCACACTAAAACTGCCAATTTCATTTTTTACCACCTCTGCAAGTTAGAAGATTCTCTCTAATATTCAGCTGATCTGAGGTCCATAAAAGTTCACTCTGTGTGTATGTGTGCTGTGGAGGTTGGGTCTGAAGAGTGATCCCTGCAGAGGCACCACTATGTCTTATAACTCTGAGCACAGTACATTTGAAGTAGTGAAAAGGAAGTGTGACTAAAATGGAGAGTAGGGAAGGGTGGTACAAGACAAGTGTGAAGAAGTGGGCTCGGGCCAAATCATGTAGGCCTTGCAGGCCATGTTAAAAATGTTTAACCTTACTTTTGTTTTGTTTTGATTTAGGGGGTTTCTTTTTGGAATTTTAGAAACATTTTTTATTGGAGTAGAGTTGCTTTACAATGTTGTGTTAGTTTCTGCTGTATAGTAAAGTGAATCAGTTATATGTATACATATACCCACTCTTTTTTAGATTTGCTTCCCATATAGGTCATCACAGATCACTGAGTAGAGTTCCCTGTGCTAAACAGGAGGTTCTCATTAGTTATCTATTTTATACATAGTGGTGTGTATATGTCAATCCCAATCTCCCAATTCATCCCACCACTTCCTTCCCCACTTGGTAACCATAAGTTTGTTCTCTACATCTGTGACTCTATTTCTGCTTTGCCATTAAGTTCATCTGTACCAGTTTTCTAGATTCCATATATGCGATATTATATGATATTTGTTTTTCTCTTTCTGACTTACTTCACTGCATATGACAGTCTCTAGGTCTATCCACATCTCTGCAAATGGCACTATTTCATTCCTCTTTATGCCTGAGTAATATTCCATTGTTTATATGTATACCACATCTTTTTTATCCGTTCCTCTATCAATGGACATTTAGGTTGCTTCCGTGTCCTGGCTATTGTAAATAGTGCTGCAATGAACAGCGGGTGAATACATCCTTTCAAATTATGGTTTTCTCCAGGTATATGCCCAGGAGTGGGATTGCTGTGTCATATGGTAGGTCTATTTTTAGTTTTTAAGGACACTCCATACTGTTATCCATAGTGGCTGTACCAATTTACATTCTCACCAATAATGTAGGAGGGTTCCCTTTTCTCCACACCCTCTCCAGCATTTATTGTTTGTAGATTTTTTGTTGATGGCCATTCTGACTGGTGTTAAGTGATACCTCACTGTAGTTTTGATTTGCGTTCCTCTCATAATTAGTGATGTTGAGCGTCTTTTCATGCGTTTGTTGGCCATCCATTTGTCTTTGGTGAAATGTCTATTTAGGTCTTCCGCCCATTTTTTGATTGTGTTATTATTTTGATATTGAGCTGCATGAGCCATTTGTGTATTTTGGAGATTAATCCCTTGTCAGTTGCTTAGTTTGCAAATATTTTCTCCCATTCTGAGGGTTGTCTTTTGGTTTTGTCTATGGTTTCCTTTGTTGTGCAAGAGCATGTTTAACCTTAATCTTTATGCATTGAAAAATGTGACTTCAGAATCATCATTTAAGTTAAAGATAAAAAACCATTGAACACAATGATGTCAAGAAAATCAAAACAAAGATCCATACTGACTAATGCTGTTAATTAACCAGCAATTTCCATAATACCGTACAGACTGAATTCCCTTTCCTGGCCCTATCAGGTTCACTCCATAGGACTGGAGTTAGAAGAGGTTAGTGCCTCTCTCTAGAATGCCACAAATGACTGTGCTAGGGGAACAAGACCCTTAAATGAATTTTGAAGCTGAGTTTAATAAACTGTAAAAGCAAAGATCAAATGAGGCTAAAGAAATATTAATTCTTATGGTATTAAAAAAATAACAACTGAGGTCAAAGAGTGAAAGCTGAATGTTGAGTGTAACTCGGCTTTGCCTAAGTAATTGTCTAAAATAGATGTTCGTTTGTCTGGGTTGATCTTATGAGAATTACAATACGTTATATGGAGTAGCCAAATGTGAAGTACATATGCAGATAAAAAATTATATACCTTTTGTGCATTGGTATAGTGAAAGACATTATTAAATGCCTTAATAAAATCTGAATAGACTGTATTCCACAGACTAGCAAACTGAGGAGCATTGATCTATTGTTTGTAGAATCTACTCTGTCCCAATTAGAAAAAAACTGTTGGAATTACTTTAATCCATTTCTGCTTCCTCACACCTCTTGCATTCTTTATACTTCTTCCTAGATAACTGTAATGCTCCCATAATCTAAATTTCATTTTGCTTCACTTTCCTGGGCTATAATACAACCAAAGTGGTAGACTTGAATTTCTTAAATTTGGATTTCTGAGCAGATAGGTTCATTCCCCATTTGGATTTCTATTCCCCTCATTATCAACCTTTCCCTGCCCGTTTTAATTACCTAAAATATACTGAGTTGAGATAAGAAAATCAACTTAGAGTTGGAACCAACTTAGAGCAGAGGCCTCTGCTACCAGTAAGTGGTACTGTACTATGAATAAATCACTAGATGTAAATAATGTCTGTCTTATGCCTATATATTTTTTATTTCTTAAATTACAGACATAACTTGAAACATTTTTAGAAGGTACAACTCATTTGGGGGGGCTAGCCTTCCTGATTTAGTTCTTTTGTATAGGGTGACCATATAATATTTGTTGTCTAAGAGGCCTTTGAGAGTGAAAGGGGCTCTATAATAATGTTCAGACAAAAGGCATAAAATAAGACTGTCCTAGTCAAACTGGGACATTTGGGTACCCTACTTATAGGTCCTATATTTGTCTGTAGTTACATTCATCTCATGAAACTTTGGCCTGAAATTCAGTAAACTATGTAATAGAAATGTGTAGCATTAATTGCTGTTTAAATATATACAAAAGCTTTATTTTAAAATCCTTGCCATTGATTTAAATTATCTCTTGCTTTTCTAGAATTTTAGCCTGTCTTTGTTTGTGAAATGATTACTCTCTTGTTTTCTAAAATCCAAGGACCAGGAGTTAGGGCAACATGTTTAAATTTACCACTTATCACCTATATGCTATACAAGTAACTAACACTATATAGGAAACTATATGTTGGTCTTTATTTCATTCTTGAGGTAGAAGGCTCTGATCATTTTCTAGTATTAATATTTGTGTCCAATTTTTCTTTTTGAAAATATAGCATAGATTATTATATTTACAGTTAGGTCTTCTGAGAGTCAAGATTGAGAAAATATTAGCAAGATTTCATCAAGATGCTTTGAATATGAGAGAAAGGAGATATATTAACATTTATGCAGAACTATAATGCATTGTTCTTTTTTAGCCATATGATTTTAAGAATAATATCTTTTCATAATCTGATAATGATAGCTAAGGAAATGAAAATATTTCACAAAAAATTGAGGGGTTTTGAATGGCTTATTCTGTTTTCTTTTCATCTTGAGAATTTTTTTTTGTTTTCAGTTTGGGATACTTTAAGTCCGTATTTAGTTTGGATTTAATGTAAAATATTTTTCAAATAGGAGCAAGACAATAGCTTTGATTTTCTTTTCCATTGCTGTTGTAAAATAAGATTTTCTTTCTATACTTTTTTTTTCCTGAGGCATTTTAGCTACATGCCCTTCATAACTGAAGTAAGTGTGCATATTTGTTAATGATGTGCACATCTATATGGCAAATGAGATCCTTTTCATAGGGAGAAAGCTTCCTATTAGGCCAAAAGCTCTCATTTTTTTTTTTAGCTGTCCCTATTCACATTCTCCTGTCCCTTCTGTTATCAGCTACTAGTTGTATGGGCAAAACAGGTCTGAACCTAATGTTCCTAATGTTCCTATAAAGATTGGTCACCAGGGGACAGCACAGAATGTGCTTTATCTCAGAAGACAAATGTGTTAATCCTACTCTATTAAGAAAGAGAAAGATAAATCTGACAGAATGAAAAAATGCTAAATGAGCCATTTTGTTTATGTAGGGTTAAAAGATCTTCAGAATTATATTTTTCTTTCAAAATAAGAAAAAGGAAAGAAATCCTGCCACATCTAAAAGTGTTGTTAGACACTAGCTGCACTGAATACAGATTTAAATATGTCCTTAAAAACCCTAGAGCTTCTTTATAGCAAAGGAATCAAAGTGAAAAGATAACCTAAGGAATGGGAGAAAATATTTGCCAACCATGTATCTGATAAGTGATTAATCTCCAAAATATGTAAGGAACTCCTACAACTCAATAGCACAAAAAAGTAATAACCCTATTAAAAATGGGCTGCGGACTTGAATAGACTATGTTGCTCCAAAGTAGAAATACAAATGACCAATAGGTATATGAAAAAATGCTCTCTGTTACTAATCATCAAGGAAATGCAAATCAAAACCACAATGAGATATCATCTCACACCCATCAGGATGGCTTTTATCAAAAAAAGCAAAAGACAACAAACGTTGGCATTGATGTGGAGAACACTTGCAAACTGTTGGTAGGAATGCAAAATGGTGCAGCTGCCCTGGAAAACAATATGGAGATTCCTCAAAAAATTAAAAATAGAACTACCATATGACCCAGCAATCCTACTTCACTTTTTCTAATCCCCGCAAATTAAAATAAGAATCCTGAATAGATTTTAGTACTCCCATGGGCACACAGAACTATTAACAATAACCAAAGTGTGGAAACAACCTAAATGTCTATTGACGGATGGATGGATAAAAAAAAATGTGGTGTATACATACACTGGAGTACTATTTAGCCTTAAAGAAGAAAGAAATTCTGCAATGCGGGACAATGTGGATGAACCCTGAGGGCATTATACAAAGTGAAATAAGTCAGTCACAGAATGACAAATACCGTATGTTCTCACTTATATGAGGTATCTAAAATAGTCAAATTCATAAAATCAGAGTGCAATCATGGTTCCCAGGGACTAGGAGGAGGGGAAATGGGGAGTTACTAATCAATGGCATAAAGTTTCAGTTAAGCAAGATGAATAAGCTCTAGAGATCATTGTACCTATAGTAGACAATAATGTACACTCAAAAAATAATTAAGAGAGTAGATCTTATGTTGTGTTCTTACCACAGTAAGATAAAATTTTTGAAATAACCTTGAAAAATTGAAAGTGGTAACTTTTTTCCCCCATTTTTTAAAACTCAAGGACACTAAGCTGGAGCGGATTTTTTCCCCCAGTCTACTAATCTATACTTCAGCTATGCATTTTTAAAATTTCACTTATGTTTTCCTAAATTGTAGCCACATATATTAGTTAAGCATTTAATTCACTTAATGGTAAAATCAGCAAAAAAAGCAGTGGTTAAAAATTGTTGCTAAGTGATCCAGAATGCTTACTAGACGTTCCAGGAAGATAAAAGCCTCAGGATGCTATGTAAATTAGAAGGAAAAAAAGAGCATCATTTCCATTTCTTCAAAAAGATTTATCTTGTTCTTCTTAATTAGAGGGCAAATGTCTTCTATTTTTGTCATTTCCCCACTGAATGTGGTAGCAGAGTAACGGCCTCTCCAAAGATGTCTGTATTGTAATCTTAAGAACCTGTGAATATATTTTGTTACGTGGTGTATTCTTTTGCTAAAGCTGCCATAGCAAAATACCACAAACTGTTAAAACAACAGAAATTTCTTGTCTCATTGCTCTGGAGGCAAGAAGTTCCCATAAAGGTGTCAGCAGGGTGCATGCTCCCTTTGAAACCTGTAGAGGGGAATCCATTATTGCCTCTTCCCGCTTTGGTGTTTGCTGGAAGTCCTTGATGTTCCTTGGCTGGTAGATGCACCTCTCCAGTCTCTGCCTACATGGTCACATGGCCATCTTTCCCTATGTGTTGTGTCTGTCTCCTCTTATTATAAGAGCACAAGTCAGGGCCTCCCTGGTGGCGCAGTGGTTGGGAGTCCGCCTGCCGATGCAGGGGATACGGGTTCGTGCCCTGGTCTGGGAGGATCCCGTATGCCGCGGAGCGGCTGGGCCCGTGAGCCATGGCCGCTGGGCCTGCGCATCCGGAGCCTGCGCGTCCGGAGCCTGCGCGTCCGGAGCCTGTGCTCCGCAACGGGAGAGGCCACAGCGGTGAGAGGCCCGCATACCGAAAAAAAAAAAAAAAAAAAAAAAAGAGCACAAGTCATTTTGGATTAAGAGCCCACACTACTCCAATATGAGCTCATTTTAACCAATCTACAACAATCCTATTTCCAAATAAGTTCACATTCTGAGGTACTGAGAGTTAGAACTTCAACATATTTTTTGGGTGACACAATTCAACCCATAATACATGGCAGGAATAATTAAGGTTACAGGTTGCTAATCAGCTGATTTTGAGATGGGGAGATTATCCTGGATTTTTCAAGGGGGTCCAGTGTAATCACAAGGGTCCTTACAAGTGAAAGAGGGAAACAGGAAACACTGTGAGAGAGACTGAACCTGCCATTCTGGCTTTGAAGATTGAAGGAATCATAAGCCAAGGAATGTGGGTAACCTTTGGAAGCTAGAAAAAAGTAAGAAAATGGACTTTCTCCTAGAGTTTTCAGAAAGGAATGCAGCCCTGCAGTGAGACCAATTTTAAAATTTCTTACCTCCAGAGCTATAAGGTGGTAAATTTGCATTATTTTAAGCCACTATGTTTATAGTAGTTTGTTATAGCAGCAATAGGAAACAAAAACACTGACCCTAGCTAATGAGGTATATACAGAGACAGTAAAGACTTGGGTTTGAGTAACTTCTCTTTCAATATGACTATCTTTAGATGCTTAGCATTATATTTTCTTTCAGATCCTCTTTTGTTTCCATTCCTAACATATTAACCATAGAATTGTTGACTCATAAGTTTGGAAGAAACTTTGAAGACCCTATGGTTCAACCCACTGTTTCAAGCTTATGGCCTCTCTACATCATTCTTGAGACGTTATCATATTTTGACATGTGTACCATGTAAAATGAGGTTTACCACCTCCTGAGGAATACACGTATCCAGATAGGGTCTTGCTTTGGCTCAATTACTTACTAGGGAAGAGATACTTATAGCATCTTGGTTCATTCATTTAAATTCATATACTGACCACACATCTAGAGCTAGGTTCTTGGCAGGGTATATTGTATGAGATGGGTACATAAAACCGAAACCTTAGTTCCTGTCCTTGATCTCTTAATTTGGTGGGGGAATTTGAACTTCAGTAGCAAGGACCTTATTGCAATTAGTTCTCTAATAGCATACACTGGGAACAAAGACATAGGAATAATCAATTCTGTTTAGATGTATGAAGACCAATAGATGAACATGAAAGTATGAAATAATTGGCATGTTTGAGGGACAGCAGTTTATATAATGTGAATGTGGTGGTGACAGTGGCAGAAGCATGATGAGATAAATCATAAACAACCTTGGTGTGCCATCAGAAGCTATTAAGTAAAGGAGTGACACATCAGATTCATACTTGAGAAAACTTGTGCTAATGTTGAGAATGGACTGGGAAGAGGAGCAGATTGACTAGTTAGGAGGCTCTTGCAATAGTTCAGGTCTCTATATTTCTTAGAATCTCTGGCATCTCTAAAACTCTCTGATGTATTACCTAGATAAATATATATAGTATCCTTTCTTGTGGTTCATCTTTAAACTCCATCTGAAACTCCAGGAAACAAGTTCCTGAAACTTCAGCAAGCAAATATTTTGCTGGTCCTTTAAATATTTTTATATTTCCGTATGGACACCTGATTCTTCTTGTTTTATCTGAATTGCACAAATGTTAACTACCTGGGAATCACTAAATCCTCCAACCTTCCTTTCCACATACATTGAAAAATTCAGCTCTTTACTCCCTGACTGTGTAATATTGCTGAAGATTCTTGATGATTTACATTTCTTCTGACTACCTTTTAATTTCCTCTTTCCACTCAGTCCTTGATCGCTACTTTATGTCTCACTACCTGTACTCTTTTTTCCTCCCTCCACTCCATGAATCTGAAACACAGAATTCAACTCTTTGTTCCTTCCCCCAAAGTACCATACACTGCAGACTTTGCTAAAGGTAGGTAGTAAGAAAGAGGGATTATTTCAGAGAATAGTGACAATGCTGACCTTTTTTCTGAGCCCTATACTCTGGGAAAGCAGTGAAGATTAAGAAATCCCCTGCCTTTTTGTGTTCTGTGTAAAGCCTAATGGCAAAGGACCATCCTGCCCTGACATCCTCTGATATATGACCAACAGCCATTCTTTCTCATGACACCCAAAAGACTCATAGGTGGCTCCCATTTACCTTTCTCTCTAAAACTTGAAGACCCCTTCCCTTTCTTTGAGAAGTTTCTCATTAATGACATCTTCTTTGCAATAGCCTGAATAACTGTGTCCTTAATTGTTCAATGTATTGTGTCTTTCTCATGAGCTAACAATTTAAATGTAAGTATTATGTATCCATTTTTCCTAAGTCTTTTGCACTGCCCCTCCCTAGCAGGTATGTTATCCCCAGCTTTCTGCCATGCTGCTAAAGCCTTTTTCTGTTTTTCCATCTAAAATTTCTTGTCTCTTTAATTTATTGGGTTCTTCATCCCTGTCCTGTCTAGAATGCCAGAGCAAAATAAAATCAACTATCTTTCATTTTGTAACCATCTTTTATTATTTTTTTAATTTAATTTTATTTTTTTACACTTTCTTTGCAGATCACCCTGTAGGGCCTCTCTATTCTCACACAAATAGCCTTCTAAAATGCTTTGAAAAACTAAGGTCATTCTTTCCTGAAAACCACTTCTTAATATATCATTTTATATCTCATTTAAAAGACCAAAGGCCAATAATTCAGAACCCCTAAAGCCTAGACTGACAACTTCAAATAATTTATAAAAATAATAACTATAATAGTTTTAATTAGAATTAATTTTTTACAATATATTTCATTTAGCAGTGTTTACTAACAACTTTGTAATGTAGATTTTCTTTTCTTCATTGAAGGTGACTTAGTGTCAGAGAAGTTCAGTGTCTTGCTCTTAATTTTATATAGTAAATTGGGGCTAATATAAGACCAATGATATAGTCACAGGTACTAAACTCTCAACCTAGTTAACCTATCTGCACCTCTATTAAATATGTATAAAAAAATGACAAGGAAAACACACATTACACAGAAACACTCTGAAGTCCCTGACCACTAATCATGCATGAATACATGTGTTTGGAAGCTTGATGTGTTTGAGTGAGCAGAGGTTTTGGTCCCATTGTACATAAAGTGTTGTATATATTAATCAGAAGGAGATCTATTGTTTTGTGTTAGGGATATATATATGCATATATGCATATATATATGTGTGTTTAGAAGTAAAAATAGAAAACGTTAAAACTCGTTGAATTCTGGAAGGTGTTGAGTGTCATAAAGAATATCTCAAGAAGGACTTACTTTGCAAAATGTCTACTTTCTTATAACCACAAACCTGAGTTAATCCCATACGGCGCTTGAGGGTCAGTCTCACAGAGCAGAGCATGCACCTAATTGCCGCCTAGTGTGAGTGATAATAAAATAAGAAAAGGCATCTGTGGTTGGAACGAGCTTAATTAGGAGAAGATCTGCTTGTGACATAATTAACTTTATTGGGGGGGTGGTCAGGGAGAAGTTTTCAAAGGGTTTTGTCATGAAGAAAAGACGAAAGGACGAGATAATGAAGAGATGGACATGAATTATCAATTAACAGTCCTGTACCAAGTTTTCGTCTTCGTGAATGCTGCATGTAATATGTAGTCAGTGTAAATAGAGAAAATATCTATGATTTTTCAAAAGGTGGGAGGATTTGTAGTAACTCTTGTGGGGAGAGAGGAAGGAGAGGAAGAAAAAAAATTTATAAATGGAGACAGAGAAAAGAGAATGCAGAGGAGAGAGAAAAAATTCTGATAAGAAACAAATCAGAAACGTACTCAGGCAATGTTGGTTGGCCCAATAGAAGTCATGCAGTTGAAGGGCTAATCCATGTCATGGTCAAAGTTTTTCACTGTTGATGCGAATCTTCTGCCAGGTGTCATGAGTATTTACTTTACGTCTTTAGAGCATCTCTCACCAGACTGTGCTTCCTAAGACTCTCATCCAAGGACTTTTTACATTTAAAACCAAAGAACATAGCATGGAATAAAGATAGGAATACATAAAAATAGGATGGATTTAATACATCTTTCACAGAGGATCATTTTGTAAGAATTCAAACTTAGAGCTTTTGACTAGTCTGCAGCATATTCAGGGAACCTAGTAAATATAGATTAATATAAAGGTTTAGACTATTTCTTTGTTTAAGAAAGTATTGGTCAAATTTAGATATACATACAGTGCCAGTCTATTCTTGAGAGCCAAATGCTTTATAAACATATCATACAAAGATGAAGAGAAATAAAGGGAATATAAAGTTTATTTTTTTCTTAAGGAAATGGACAATTCATACTACTAGGGGAAAGAAAATGCAGTATGTCTGTGGAAAGTAGGCTTATGTCAGAGTAAATAAAGATAACAGTTGTAGAACAGATATTGATAAATCCTTACAATAGAAAAAAAATACTAGAGCATGCATTGTGAGCCCTTTGAACTATTATGTTGCTTTCCATGAACCAGTAATTAAGTAGAATGTTTTCCAGGGTTTTATACATTACACTCTGATTGCAGTTATAAATATATTGTTAGAGGACATGCTTTAATCACTAATAGACATGGTACACCATTCTGTGCAAGATTTAAAAAATATTTTATGCTTGAGAAGCTATAGGTAAAGACTCATTTTTATTAGGTATTTATTAGATAAATGAAAATAATGAGTGAAAAAGTATACCCATTTCTCCAAAAACTTGCCACAAAAAAAATTTTTTTTTGAAGTTTGAAGGTAAGCAGAAACCTTGAGTTAACCCTTTTGGTCGTTTGTTTAATTTGACCTCACTAACCTCAGTCACCCAGAGTAGTGTTTCCAAAAATATGGTAAGCAAAACCAGCCACAGGATATTCCTGTGTCATGAATGTGGTGAGCGGATTTCTAGGGTGGCCTCAGTGATTCTCACTTCCTGGCATTTGTGGCCTTGAGTTTGGATCTATGACAACAGACAAGGGAGAAAAGGATGCAGGTGCAGATGCTGGTAGTCAGGCAGGTGGTAACGGGAGTCTGTGGAAGTCTCCTCTGATTAATTTTCTCAGTGAGGTAGAAAGTACTGTAATTGGTTGAGAGTGAAAATTTATTGGGTGATTGAGAAGAGAGAAGGTGTGAAATAGTCATTTAGGAGTGGGAGACTACATAGACCAGACAGAAATAGTATGACTGAATGGCGTTGTTAAGAGTCCTTAGAGGTGGGAGTTAGATATCTGAGTTTGGGGATGGGAAGAGAAGTCTGGGCTAGATGTATATATTTGGGAATTAAGAACCCATCTGCTGAGGTGTGAAGTCAGGGAAGGTGATGGAGCAGGAAGCGCCAGGAATCTGTCTCTTCACTAGAAAACAATTGTACTGGCAGAAACTGAAGGGTCTATTTTGGAACTCTGGAGTCTCTTTGAACACTGCAACATCCAGAGGAGAGCTTGGCTGGTAAATTGCTGTTAATATCTGTCCATTTCAGCTTTCAGTGCAGCAGAGACTAACCAGCCCTCACTCTGCCCCATGGCAGGCAGCTGTGGAGATGGCAGCCCGTGTTTCTAGATTGGGTTGCTGGAGCCAGGATGGGCAATAAGGAACTTGTATTTCAATTATTGGGCCTATGTGTTCTGATTTAGTGCATAAAGGCAAATCACCATTGTTTTAATCCCTACGGGCTAAAGCAGCTTCCAGGAGACTTAAAAAGACAGAACCTGGGTATTTTTTTTTTGATATTCAAAAACAGCCATACACACAGGGAATTTGTAAGGCAACTGGGCAAGCCAGGGAGAGACTGAGGCTTAGAAAAGACCTGAGGCCTTGTTCATGAATAGGAAGGCTTAACCTTGTTAAGATGTCAGCACCATTCAAAGTGATCTACAGACTCAACACAATCTGTATCAAAATTCTAACAGCCATTTTCTCTGAGAAGCAAAAAGCCAATCCTCAAATTCATAAGGAATTTCAAGGGACCTTAGACAGCCAAAACAACCTTGAAAAAGAAGAATAAAGTTGGAGGACTCACATTTCTTGACTTCAAAACTTAAAACAAAGCTATAGTAATTAAAATAGTATGGTACTTGCATGTGGACATTTAGACCAGTGAAATAGAGAGCCTAGAAATAAACCCTTACATATATGATCAATTAATTTTCCACAGGAGTGCCAAGACCATCCAATGGGGCAAAGATAGTTTTTTCAACACATAGTGCTGGGAAAACTGGATATCCACATGCAAAAGAATGAAGTTATATGTATATCTATATCTATGTCTTTATCTATATCTATCTATCCTACAACTCAATAACGACAAAACAAACAAGCCAATTTAAAAAATAGGCAAAGTTCTTAAAATGACATTTGTCCAGTGTAGAATATACAAATAGCCGAAAAGCACATGAAAAGGTGTTCAATATCAGTAGTCATTAGGAAAATGAAAAGCAAAAGCAAAATAAAATACCACTTCATAACTACTAGGATGGCTAGGATCACAAAAACCTAGCAAATAACAAGTGTTGGCAAGGACGTGGAGAAATTGGAACCATGTGCATTGATGATGGGAATATAAAATGGCACATCTGCTGTGAAAAACAATTTAGTGGTTTTGCAGTGGTTAAACACAGGACGACCATATGACCCAGCAATTCCACTGCTTAGGTATATATCCAAAAGAATTGAATGCAGAGACTTGACAGATATTTGTACAGCCATGTTCATAGCCAAAAAGGTGGAAACAACCCAAGTGTCTATAACAATGAATAGATAAACAAAATGTGTTATAGACATACAATGGAATATTATTCAGCCATAAAAGGGAATGAAATTTTGATATATGGACTTGGAGATGATCATGCTTTGTGAAATAAGCCAGACACAGAAGGACAAATATTGTATAATTCCACTTATATGAGGTACCTAGAATAGGCAAATACATAGTCAGAAAGTAGAATAGAGATTACCAGGTATTGAGGAGAGGGCGGAAGGGGCAATTATTATTTAATGGGTACAGCATTTTGTTGAGGATGATGAAAACATTTTGGGGATAGATAATGGTGATTGTTACACAACATTGTGGATGTATTTAATGATATCAAATTGTGCTCTTTTAAATTGCTAAAGTTATTAATATTGTGCTATGTATATTTTACCATAATAAATTTTTTTTAAGAAGGAACCCATCTGAAGTTTGCATTCATGGATTTAGAGTGAGTCCGGTCAGTATGGTTGAGTATTTTTCTTTAGCATTGCAGGAGTGATTGACATGCCAATGAATAATTGAGATAATTTACATCTTATAGGAAGACATTCTACTATTCATATAAAAAGAAGCTTTAGGAATTCAGAGAACTAAGAAATTAGAATAAATTAGACTGGTTGAAAAAGGCTTTGTGAAGGATACAGGATTTGAATAGAGCCCTGAAGGACTTTAGTATTTGGACTTATGAAAGAAGAGGAAATTAAATCTTGGTAAGGAAAAAAAGGTACATTAGTCTTGGATTCTATAATTAGCATGGTATATTCTAGGGTAATGATACAGGCTAAGTTTGAGCAGATGATTAATGTAAAGATGTGGAATAGACACTTGGGACATGTATGGGATAAAGACATGGAAGGTAGTGTAAAACTAAACTTTAAATGGTCTTTAAACCTAGGGTGAAGAATTTGGATTTTTTTTCTATGGAACTGGGAGCCAGTGTTGTACAGCAGAGAGGTGATATGATAAAATCAACATTTTAGGAATATTAAATGAGCAACACTATGTTGGGTGGATTAAAGTGACGTTCGAAAATATTAAACTAGAAATCTAGAAAAATTATTTTTCTCTTCCTAACTCTAATGTGACCAGCTCTGTGACTTTGGGGAACTCACTTACCTTCTCTAAGCTTCAGATTTCTTATCTGTAAAATGAAGGGATTGAGTTTTTCATTATGATGGAATATAAGAAAGTCATATAAAGGACATAGTTCTAAAGCACACCTATGATCTGCTAATAAGATGCTTTAGTAAAATATTAATTGAAGATAAAGTATATAAAAATTTCTATAGAATATGATTCCATTAAAAAATTAAAACAAAATTATGTGTGTTAATAATGAATATTATTCACTTTAAAAGAAATGGAAGTAAATGCAGCAAAATCATAAGGGGTTTTGTATTAGAAGTGATTTATTCATATTTTTAATATTTTTATACTTTGTAAATATAATGAGCATGTACTACTTCAATTAAAAACAAATAAGAGTTTTTGGTTCTAGATTAGAACTTAGGGTTCTAGAATACTGTAGTGTTGGTAAGGTGTTAGGGGCCTAAAATGGAAAGATAGCCAATATGTATGCATAGAAACAGATCTGAGAGAAAATCTGAAGACAATTGGCAGGGTTTAGTAATTGGGCGAGAATCTGAAGTCATTCTCATGATCTACTTTATTTTCTTTCAGTTTCTTTACTGGAGAGGACCACAAATAAATTTCCATTTATTAGACATACCCTGACCCACTCCAAATCAATGCTCATAAATACAATTAAACCTTAACTGCTATTTGGCAATTCAGTTATATTTATCTGTTTGACTCAGTGAATACTTTTCACGTTATCTGTTCCAAATTTTTGGCTCTTCCTTAAAATATCTAATTCCCTATCGAATTCTTCTTTTTTTTTTTTGCTTTCACTTATGATAGAAATTTCTTAATAGAAATGCCCTCAATTTGACCCTTATCCTTCATCTCGTGTTGTGGGTAACTATTCATAGTGTCTTATTTTCCTCTAAAAAGCATATCCATTTGGAAAATAAGTTGCATGGTCATCATAACTTTAGGAAACATGTGAAACTATTTTGTAGTTGTGTTGGGGGTCCCCAAGACCACTGCCAGAGTTGAGGACTCACTAGAACAACTCCCAGGAATCAGAAAAACTGTTATACTCACAATTACTATTTATTACAATGAAGTGATACAGATTAAAATCAACGAAGGGAAAAGGTACATGAGATGGAGTCCAGGAGAAACTAGGCACAAAGTCCCAGGTGTCCTAACCCAGTGGTGTCACATAAGGATGCACCTAATTTTCTAGCAATCATGTGTGACAACATGTGAAAAATGTTGTCAAAAAGGAGGCTTGGGCCTCCCTGGTGGCGCAAGTGGTTGGGAGTCTGCCTGCCGATGCAGGGGATACGGGTTCGTGCCCCAGTCTGGGAGGATCCCATATGCCGCGGAGCGGCTGGGCCCGTGGGCCATGGCCGCTGAGCCTGCGCGTCCGGAGCCTGCGCATCCGGAGCCTGTGCTCCGCAGCGGGGGAGGCCACAACAGTGAGAGGCCCGCATACCGCAAAAAAAAAAAAAAAAAGGAGGCTTACTTGAGCCTGGTGTCGAGAGTTTTTATTTGGGGTCAGTCACATAAGACAGACCTTCTTTGAAATGTGTAGGGTTTAAGCAACCCAGGCCTGCTGACCCTTGCCTGCATAGTAGTTTATATCTGAGAATTCTATTTTCTGAAGTTCTTGCCTTACAGCATCGTACAATATATGTATTATTATATCATGGAAGAAAGGAAGGGTCTAGACAAAGTAACTATGAATATTGTGTCTACAGAGCACTGTGCTTAAGATTTACATGAATTATTTTATTTAGTCTGTGCAATAATCTTATTTATTTATTTATTTATTTTTGGCTGTGTTGGGTCTTCGTTTCTGTGCGAGGGCTTTCTCCAGTTGCGGCAAGCAGGGGCCACTCTTCATCGCGGTGCCGCAGCTTCTCGTTGCGGAGCACAGGCTCCAGACACGCAGGCTCAGTAGTTGTGACTCACAGGCCCAGGTGCTCCGTGAAATATGGGATCTTCCCAGACCAGGGCTCCAACCCGTGTCCCCTGCATCGGTAGGCAGATTCTCAACCACTGCGCCACCAGGGAAGCCCTATGCAATAATAATCTTATTAATAAAGTGTCCTCTATCTTAAGAGACTACTCTGTGTCTATTTTCAGCTAGTTTCTTCAGATAAATGGAGTTTATATTTTTTAGGTGTTACCACCTGAAATATAGTTCTGAAGTGACTTTCTTAAGTTCCTAGCAGTCTTTTATATAAAGCTAAATAAAGTTCTTCTCACATTTCATCTTTCTGGTTGTTGCTGTATCAATTTTTTGATCGGGTCTTTCTTGAAAATCTTTCTCCACGTAACATCAATTTTGTCCACTCTTCAGGTTTTCTTCCTACCTCTTCAACCTATCGTTTGTTAGTTTTACTCTTTCTTTCTCCACTCTCCATTCCACTTGGTCTTTTGGAAATATGGAAGATTAGCTATTTTGAAAATCCTTACACTATGAAGAAACACTGGATAAAATAAGACAACATCCTTTGAAATTCAGAGCTTAGCTTTCAAGCGGTACCATCTCTTAGTAATAAGCACTTCTTAATGCTTTGACTGCCTTGTGGAACGTAGGGGGGTTGGCATCTTGATAACCACATAAAGTAAGCAGAAACTGATACTTATACACAAAACTAGGATTTTCTAAGGACTACATTGTCAGTTAAAGGATGGGCTGGGAAAAAATATCTAATATACCATCAAAGAAAAGCTAGAAGAAAGCATTTTGTTTTGGCCTGAATAAAAAAAATTCTCTGAGAATTCATAGTCATAAGTCTGTATTCACTGAAGTTTCATGTTTGCATTATGATTTTCATGATTTTGGAAGACTTCAACCTGGGAAAATGACATATAAAGTAGTTGTATGGTTGGGCTTCCCTGGTGGCGCAGTGGTTGAGAGTCCGCCTGCCGATGCAGGGGACACGGGTTCGTGCCCAGGTCCGGGAAGATCCCACATGCCACGGAGCGGCTGGGCCTGTGAGCCATGGCCGCTGGGCCTGTGCGTCTGGAGCCTGTGTTCCACAGCGGGAGAGGCCACAACAGTGAGAAGCCCGCGTATAAAAAAGTAAATAGATAGATAGATAAATAAATAAATAAATAAAAATTATTAGTAGTAAGAAGTATGGAAGACCCTTGACTTTGTTTCATTTATCATTCAATGATTTTGTGAATCATTTTATTTATTCTGTTCATAGACATTGTTTGATGCACACATTGATTTGAAGTCCCTTGTAATGAATTGTCTGGCAGCTGATTGCGAACTGCTTCTTTATATAAGAGCCTTCCCTGAGAAGAGAGTAGATACCCAAAACAGACTTTCCTAAAGCCTTGGGGATATATGGAATTAAACTTCTTTCTGTGGTAGTAAGTAAGTAGTTAGAAACAAATTGGACTACTAGAATTCTTTTTCTTACTCCAGGGTTTGGCAAACTATGGCCTACAAACTTAAATCTATCTAGTTTTGTATGGGCCATGAGCTTAAAATCATTTTGCATTTTTAGATGTTTGAAAAACAAATCAAAATAAGAACACTGTTTTGTGCCAAAGTATATGAAACTCGGTCTCAGTGTCTGTAAATAAAATCTTATTGGAATACAGTCATGCTCATTTGTTTACAGATTGTCTACGCTGCTTTCATGCTACAATGGCTGAGTTGAATAGTTGCAGCAGAGACCACATATTTATTACCTAGCCCTTTTTGACCCTTGATCTATATGGTCAGGAAATAATATGACAGCACAGATTAAAACTCTAGCATTGCCACTCTTAACAGTTGTGGGGCCTTGAGCAAGTTGCTTGATAATCTTAACTTTTGGTTTACTCATTCAATCAAAGAATATAATAAAAGTAACTACTATGAGGTTTTAAAGCTTAGCCGAAATGGTATATTACAATGCATGGGAGATTTCTCTTAGTTAGCTAACATCCCACCTATTCCCCGCACCATCCCCTTATCCCTTTCTCTATCCACTAATAGAGTCTGGAAAAGCTAAATGCTCTCTTTTACATCCTTTCTTCCATCTAGGGTTGATTATGTAGTTCTGTTTTGGCAATGGAACAGAGGTCAGTAGGACTGAAATGAGTGAGGGGAAGAGAAGAGAGGGATGAAATCAGAGACAGATGTGAGGACTAAGCTGTGGCAGCTATCTTGCCAACATAAGGGAACAGTGGATGGAATCACATACACACCTACTCTGACATTGTTGGGCAGCTGACCCATACCTAGAAGCCACCAAACTCAAGACTTCTTGCTGTGTGAGAGAAATAATTACCCATTTGTTTAAGCCAGTAGGTGGGTTTTCTGTTATTGTTGACAAAATTATGCCTGACTAAAGTGCTTAGTTTGGTGGCTGGTATATGCAGTTGCTCAAAGCATGTTGGTAAATAGTTATATGTGCGTTTCAAGATCAGGCAGTCCAGTATAGTTGAGGGTAACAGGCCTTTAAACATAACAACAGTAAGAGTTACAATAGACAGTAATCAGAAGATTTAGGAAATAGTGTAGAAATAGAAATAGGGTATTTTAGGAGCTTATGAGTTTTCCATTACTGTGATAATTTGTGATATGTTAAGAGATACACAGAGAGTTGAACCTGCTATGCCCTTTGCCATACTAGGTTAAAAAAAGTTTAAAAAATGGCAACAATGATGTCAGTATAATTTGTTTAAGCCCTTTACAACCCCTTTTTAAAAATCCTACTACTAGTAATTGATGGCTTTATGATTTAGCTGACTAGATTTTGTATATGATCTTATCTCACAATATCATCCACTATCTATTAAATCCTGGCATAACCATGACCCAGGACTTTGGTCTTTTGTATGTGTGATATGGCTGAAATACAGCTACTTCTCAGTATTTTTCTTTGTGGATGAAGTTTTGTTCCTTCCTTTTCTGCCAATAATAGAACTTATTGGAGAAGTTCAACTGTTAAATTAGATAATCATTGCAAGTATATTGAGAGGGAATCCCATTGGGTAAAGCCTGAACAAATAATTTTTTGGTACTTTTAACTTTTAAATCTGTGGACTTAAGTATGAATATCATTTCAGCCAAGTTATTGTATATTGCTTTATTTTTAAACTTTTTAAAATGGATTCCTTTAATTTAGTAAGCTAGAGATACAAATTGTTATGGTTTTATGTGAGTACACTGTACCAAAATATATTGAAGGTTTAACTATAAAGTAACGGTACTGTCCGTAATTCTGTGTATGTCCGTTTCATAACTTTCATTCAGCCACATTTTATCCATCAGTATCAAATGACCATCTGTATAAAGAAAAGTAAACCTGATGTAAAGGTTATAACATTACATAGAAACGGGCAATCGGAACACCCAAGAACTTTTAGAGAAAAAAGTGAGATACTTAAGCCCAAAAGATAAATTAGTTCAAATGACTCTCATCTTCTCATACTACGTCTTATATAGAAGATTAGAAATCCAGATGTTAAGATTAACTCTTTATTTTTCAAACAAGTATTGAATTGCAGCGTAATTTTGAGAAGCTTCATTTTGTTACTCTTAACTGCTGTTTAATTGACTCCAAGAAGTATTTTGTAAAGATAAGATCATATACACATATGATATGAGCTTTCCTCGAATTTTCTTAACTGATTTTAATCTAGGTTCATTGAACAATTTGTAGTCCCATATAAATCAATATAAGGCTCTTTTACTCATTCAAGGTTTTCCTGAATTCTAATAGAACACATTGTGTTTTCCCATAGATATTAAGATAACAGCTATTTTTTTACATTTTATTTATGACAGTATTAATTTTACTAAAGATCTTTCATCGTAAAAATGTTTAGTGAGATCTATCAAGCTATGATATTTTATAATTGTAGCATACTTTAATGACCTTGTGAATATTTGAGATGATTTCATGAAATCAGTAGACTAAGGGGAAGAATGAAGAAGAAAAAAATACCTTTACTTTAGTCTTTTTTTTTTTTTTTTTTGCGGTACGTGGGTCTCTTACTGTTGTGGCCTCTCCCGTTGCGGAGCAAAGGCTCTGGACGCGCAGGCTCAGAGGCCATGGCTCAAGGGCCTAGCCACTCCGTGGCATGTGGGATATTCCTGGACCGAGGCACGAACCCGTGTCCCCTGCATTGGCAGGCGGACTCTCAACCATTGAGCCACCAGGGAAGCCCAAAATACCTTTACTTAAAAAAAAATATCTTTTGTACAGAGATTAACACATAATTTTATCCCTTGATTTAAAAAGGAATAAAATTAAATATGCCATAATTGCTTTTTACTGATGTGAATTTGATTTATTGGACCAATTAAGGACACTTTTCTGTACAATTTTATTTTTTGTGTGTGCAGTGAGCTCTCACAGAGAAGGTATGGATGACTTAAATTTGACCAAAAGCAGTTCTGGCTTAGGCCCCAGTTTCAAAGTGTCAATACTAGTTCATAAATTATACCATATTGCAGGCACGTTTCTTTAATGTCTTCTTAAACCATTGGTAGCTTGTTTTTAGATTGACTGAATAGGCAATTTTATAAGGAACTATTTCTGGAAGTACCAACTCAGCATAACTAAAAAGAATAGAAATCTCACTGGTAATTGGAGTAACACTTTTAAAAGCATTGAATTGCTCTTTTATGTGAAGAACAGATGGTAAAAAAGAAAAAGTTAATTTACTGGAGTCTTCTATTTGAGCCTTATTCAATTTAATTTAATTTTCTGAATATAGTAATAATCAGCTCAAACCCACAAAACCACTGTTAATACAAAAAATGAATGACTTTGGTAAACTTAAATAAAATTAGAACAATATTTTTGAAATTTAATATACACAAATAAGGGGATACTATTATTCCTCTTCTCTTTTCTATCCCTCACCTCCAAAAATTAAAGAGTCATTTGATGTTAAGATAAGGTCATACAATAATTTATCTAAGGACTTATTCTTGTCACCATGTATTCTGCATTTCTCAGAATAGTATGTATTACATATTCTTAGTAGTATGGGTAAATTGTCAGATTTACTCTATAGGAAGTAATGTGACAGAACGAGGGAAAAAAATACCATCATCTCAGAAGCCATTTTTATTCTTTCAATATATGTGGAAAGATGAGAAATTCAAGGGTCTCCTAGAACACAGTTCTGGTCATATCATTCCCAAGCTCACCAACATTTCATGCCTTACTATTGACTATTATATCAGTGCAAAAGTTTCAACTTACGTATCATGACCCAAACTTTCAATTCTAATCATATCTTCTCTATCCTTCATCCCTCCCTTTATTCTGTTCTCTACTGTATCATCTAATAAAATTACACTATTCAATTCCCAAATCATGCCTTATGCTTTGCTGTGTAAAGATTTTGTTTATGCTGTTTCTTTCACCTAGGAATAGTTCATACCTGTTTAACAAAATTCTGCTCATTTTCTAGACCTATCTCAAGTGTTTCCTTTTGTGAAGCCTTTTCTGATCCTGCCAACCAGATGAAATCTCACTCTTTTAGAGCCTCACAGAATTAATGATACGAATCTCATTCTTCCTTGCAATATAGACATTTGTGCATTTGTCCTATTTCCCTTTGCACTGTACTGGAATTTCCTTGAGGTAGAACTTGATTATTTTTCTTCTTTATATCCCCTGTGCACCAAAATGCTAAATGAATTAACACCTTATTGAGCAGAAGATATAAGATATGAGAATCTTCCTTAACTTGAGTTTCTACAGATTAGCCCTCCGGAATTTAAAATGAGAGGTCAACTATTAATAGGTTATTCAAGCTCTGAGTAATTTGGAAATGAATGATCACCTTTGGTTTATCATAGTCTTCCAGAATAATGATTTAAAATTTAGATTTCTTTGGTTGTGTAAATAAGAGGAAGTCAATGCAAGTGAGACAATGGTCAAGATGTAAACATTTTTCCAAAGCTTGGAACTGAGTGTACTTAATCTGATCTCATCCCTTTGTTTGCTCTGATAGTATTTAAAAGCAACCACTCTGTACAAATGCATGATACTTGTTGTGGAGGATAATAAACCAACTTTTTGGGCAACATCAATCTAAAAAAATGACTATTGTTCTAGTGCAGCCAAAATGTAGTTCTTAGCTCTTGCTACTCTGGAATGCATACCTTAAAAAGAAACACAGCACAACAATTTCTTTTTTTTAAATAAGGTAGCTTTCCTTACTACCTCTCTTTCAATCCATGCCTGAAACAAAAGCTACTTTAAAATGACTTGGCTTTATGAAGACTGCGTTTCTAGATGCTTGTGATAAATTTTATCAGTGTTGTCTGGTTTCTTTAGTTATTTTTCTTGTGACCTTTTACCTAAATTCCTTCTCTCTGATGCTTTTTAGAAGGGTTTAAGATGTTGGAGGCATCCTGGTTTTGAGTCTTCCATCTGTGGGCTAGTTCTAGTCCACCTCATCCACCTTGTTCAGTGTTTCAGACCCCTGATTGTATAGGAGAAGAACTCCTCCCCAAAAAGCCAGTCTGCAGAGGCACAGCATTCTCACACAGAAAATATCTAATATGTTTCTAATTCAGTAATGAATTCAATCAATAATTGATTTATAATTTAAATAATTCACATTTCTATTTCAATAATGACTGACAAAATTAATCTAATTCTCAAGTTCCAACTAGATCACCCATTCAGGTAGCTTCATCAAAATAAAAGGAACTATGGTGACACAAGTTACATTCTATTCTCCAATTCTGAAAGATAACGAAAGCCATATATTCTTCCCCATAGTCTACCAGTGTCCATCAAAGTTTCCTCTGAGTCTTGATAACAGGTGCTTTCTTTCCAGAAATTAGTTAATGTCACAAGTCCCAGAAATGAGATGAGGATTTTAGGATCTAAAGTTATGCACTACTTTCTCTTTTTTTCATTATTCCCCAAATTCTTTCTCTGTCTCTGTCTCTCTTTCACTGTCACACACACACACACACACACACACACACACAAGCACAGACACACACATACAGATTTCTTGATAAAAAGTTCTCCAGAAGGTATTTCTAGGGATGAAGTATTTTTTCTTTGCTTGTTTGTATTTTGAATGATATTTTCTGAAGTGTAACACTGCTGAGCCTTTCCAGAGGGTCTGCTGAGTGGTTTGTTCAGTTTGGTCAAACAGTTTGCATGATTTCAACTGAGCTTTTACTTCATCAACTTTTTTTCTCAGCTCTGGGCAGCTGTTTTAACAGGTGTGCTCAGATTTTAAAGTGACTCTGTTTCCTGGGTGAGTTAAGCCTTTCACCAAGATTAGATCCAGAAATTTGCTCTGTATCATGAATAAATTACTGGCCATATAGGAGAGGAAGTAAATACTTTGTCAGGATAATAACAACTTGGAAAATACTTCTACGTATAAATTTCTTTAACGTAAAACCAAACAATTTCCACCTAGTTGGGTGACTTATTTTACCTCCTATGGACTTCTACAAATACTAATAAAAGTAAAAATGTCATCAATGGAATGGAAGGCTCTTTTTAAACCAATATTTTTATATAAATAAATAAACTTCTTGGCCTTAAAGTATCTCATTTCTCTGATTACCCATGTTTGCTTTTACTGTGCTGTGTAATAATTCTGTTGTACAAGTTTCAGACAGACTATAACCACTATGCTTCTAAGATTTTTTTTTTTAATTGGAGGATAGAGAGGTTGAACAGAATATAAATGAATAAGTTTCTTGCAGCTGTGGTCAATTATAGAGAATACCATTCACTGTTGATGTAATTCTTTGGTTCATGCTTTATGGTTATCTCAAGATACTACATGCTGAAGCTGACAAAGCTATTGTCTATTAGATAATAACATGCATTGCTAAAGATGACTGATTATGCAAAATTAGGACAGTTCCATAACATCCCAAACCAAAGATGATGTAAAGGGCTTTTTAAAGTGAACTATTTGACTGTAATTTACTTTGAAATTTTTAAAGTCAGTGGAAAAATGTATTTATTGTAATTTTGTCTCTGCTATCATTTATGCTTTTTAACCAGCACCGTAGCTAAGATTTAAATTATAACTTCAGAATTAGTACATTGAAAACGACACTAGAAATCCGGAAACTAAGTTGCCTATCCTGGAAATTAAAATTTTCCAAAATATGTTCCATAAACATTAACTCTATGAGAAGACTATGGGACAATAGGGAGTCTGTGATGAAACATGTGATGGGAAATGCACACATTGTATTGGTCCTTTGTTACGTGTGGATTAGAATATCACAGACCCTGCCATGATCTGCAGTAAAGAAACCTGTTTGAACCTTGTTTAATCCAACTTTGCTCAAATTTATTTGACTGGAGAACACTTTATATGTGTCACATCAACTAACATTCTGTGAAAATTTGAATTCTGCAGAAAAAAAAAACCTGAGGGAATATTGCTTCAATGCTTTAGAACAGCAAGTTTCAGTTTTTGGCATGTCTGATAAAAGACAAAGTAGACATTGTCATCTTTGCCCAACTTTAGGCTATTCATTTAGAAACATATCACCTTTTCACCAAAACACAACAAAACCCATGCTGGAAAGTTTGTTATAGACAATCACACTCATATAAAAGACATTTTGTTTAAATTTCAAAATGATTTGTTAAAGAACATGAATATTTATAAAGGTAAATGTAAAACTAATTTGGAACCATGAGATGAATATATCATTAATATATAAATATATATATACTACACAGTAAATGCCTAATAGATTTATTTACAAAATTTTACCTTTTTAATGATATTTTACTGTAGAAACCAAAGGTAGATAATTTTTACCTATTTCTTCTGATGACTTTGTCAATTTCACATACATTTAAAGACTCAGATATTTCAACCTGAAGCACAATTCCTTTCTTTTCAAAATTCTGTTTCTATCTCTGCAGAACATATAATTTTAGAAACAGAAGCCACAGAGGTGTGTGTATATGTGTGTAATACATGTACATGATAACAAACCAAATTGTATAGAAGAGCCTAGAGAAAAGCAATAGAATTTTGCCTCCTCATTCTTTCATGTTACCAGGGGCAAACTTTTAAAAATTACTCAGTGTTGAAGCAAGTAGAATGTAAAGATGGCTTCTTTCTGTGGGTCCAGTGCCATGATCTTTAGGCTTCTCAAAGTAGAATATTCTTGTTATAAAAATGACATAAGATTTTCTCTTCTACATTCCATTAGTTGCTTAAATTTTGCCACATTTTGATTAGTTTCATATTTAGACCATAACTGTCTTTATAGTTATGTGAAACTTTAAGTTATCTTTTAAAAAAATTGTGGTAAAATACATATAACCAAAAATTTACCATTTTAAGCATTTTAAGTGTGCAGTTCAGTGGTATTAAGTACATTTACATTATTGTGCTATCATCACCACCATCCATCCATAGAATTCCTTTCATCTTGCAAAACTTGAAACTCTACCCATTAAATACTATCTCCCCTAGCCCCTGGCAACCACAGTTCTACTTTCTGTCTCTATTAATTTGTCTACTCTAGGTACCTTATATAAGTGAAATCATACAAATTATCTTTCTTTTTTCTTGAGTTGGCTATTATTTTATCCAAAGTGTCCATTACACTTTTTTTCTTTTTTTAACCTGGAGACCTCTTTCTGGGAGCTCTGTTGATAACCTCTTTTTTTTTTTTTTGCATTGGTTTTCCTCTAGGACTGATGTATATTAGCCCTGGGCTATTATTTTATGGAAGTGGTGGCAGGACTTTATATTTCAAAGTGTCTTTATTTTTCTCTTACATTATCTTTTTTTGTTTCATCATCTTCTAATATCCAGTTTTACTGATGCAAATACAGTCATGTGGCATTCTGAATGTATTTTCCTTTGTAGGTGACTTATCTTCCTTGCTGTGGAAACATTTAGGATTTTCTTTTTATCCTCAATATTCTACAATTTCACAATGATGTATCTATGGTTGAGTATCTTTATCAATTTTTACTCAGGCCCTTTATATTTTTTAGAATCCTTTTACATTTGAAGAATTCTGTCCTTTTCCAGAAATTTAGAATTTATTCCATACATCGAAAAATCTACAAACAATAAATGCTTGAGAGGGTGTGGAAAAAAGGGAACCCTCCTATACTGTTGGTGGGAATGTAAATTGGTACAGCCACTATGGAGAACAGTATGGAGGTTCCTTAAAAAAATAGAGCTACCATATGATCCAGCAACCTACTCTTGGGCATATATCCAAAGAAAACTATAATTTGAAAATATATGTGCACCCCAATGTTCATTGCAGCACTATTTACGATAGCCAGGACATGGAAGCAACCTAAATGTCCATCAACAAAGGAATGGATAAAGAAGATGTGTTACATGTATACAGTGGAATATTACTCAGCCATAAAAAAGAACAAAATAATGTCACTTGCAGCAACATGGATGGATCTAGAGATTGTCACACTGAGTGAAGTAAGTCAGGTGCAGAAAGACAAATATATGATATCACTTATATGTGGAATCTAAAAAAAGGGGGGTACAAATGAACTTATTTACAAAACAGAAGTAGAGTCATGGATGTAGAAAATACACTTATGGTTACCAGGGGATAAGGGGGGGAGGGATAAATTGGGAGATTGGGATTGACATATACACACTACTATGTATAAAATAGATAACTAATAATAACCTGTTGTATAGCACAGGGAACTCTACTCAACACTCTCTAATGACCTCTATGGGAAAATAACCAAAAAAAAAAAAAAAAAAAGAGTGGATATATATATATATATATATATGTATAACTGATTCACTTTGCTGTACACCTGAAACTAACACAACATTGTAAATCAACTGTACTCCAATTAAAAAAAATACAGTTAAAACGAATTTATTCCATAATTTCCTCTCAGCATTTTAAAAATTTTCTCCTTCTGGAAACTCTGGATTTTAGACCTACAGGATGGTTTTTCAAAAAATATGTCTTTATCTATCATATTCTCTTTCTCTTTTTTTGTCCTTTTGCTCTATATTAAGCAAGAATTTTTTTCTTTAGCTATTTTTGTCTCATTGAATTTTCTATACCAACAGTTCTGTGCTCTTAGAGTACATTCTTACTCTCTGATTGTTCTTTGTTTTATAGATGCAATATTATTGTAAATGTATTTTAGCATATTATTTATTTAACTTTTTAAAGTTCTATTTTTCCTAAACAATCTAGTTTTCCTCTAGGATCAGATTTTTATTCATTTTGGTCTTTGTCTTTCATGCTGCTAGGTCTTCACATATGCCAAGTGATCTTTGGTGTCTGTTCATATACTTAAAAACAGATTATCTCTCTATTTCGGTGCTCTTTGGGTACAACAGTATAAGAGGTATTATTCTCTTTTTCTCTCTTTTTACAGTTCTGATTCACAACTCTGTCTTGTTTGGCAGAGGCAGGGGATATGTTGAGTAGTGAGCTTTGCTTTAGAATAAACAAGTGGACCAGCCAACTTCCTTTCTACTCTACTACCTCATCCCACTTTCATATGCTCTTTTCTATGAAATGCCAGCATGAAGGATTGTAGAGGGTGATGGGCAGAAGAATATTGCATGTTAAACTTCTTAGTATCTAAGAGCAAAGCTAAATCAACAGGAACAGAGATAAGAGGAGTTTTGGCAGTGCATTCCAAGGTGTTTTCAGTTTTCTTTACCATACTGTTTAAAAAGTACTTTAATAAAGAGCTGCAGAAACAAGATCTTAATTAAATTTACCTATTCGTGTTTAAAAAAACAAAATCTCAGAAAACTGTCAATACAAGTAAGTTCCTTAACATGATAAAGGTTATAAATCTAAAACTTACACTAAATATTATTCATAAAGGCAGGAAGACAGGGATATCCACTATTACCATACCTTCTTAACAAAGTAGGTAGTTCACACTATTACCTAAGGAGAGAATACCTAAGAACAGACAAGAAATGGAAGGATTGAAAGAAAAGAGATAAAACTATCTTTATTTTCAGATTATAGCATCATTGCAAAACAATTTCTAAAAATCCAAAAACTGCTAGAACTTATAAAATTAAGCACACTTGCTAGATATAAGAGTGACCTAACAATGAATAACATTTCTCTATACCAGCAGTGATCATGTATGAAAGGGTAAATATAACTCCTAAAAGGAATAAATTTCCTAGGAATTAACTAAGGCCAAAGTTTTCCATAAATAGAATTTGAAAATTCTAATAATGGACAGAGATAATGGTCTGAATAAATGAAGAGCTAATTCTAGGCTCTTGAATAGGATGACTTTATATAATGGATATATTAATTTCCCCTGTTTTAATTTGTAAATGTAACCCCACTTTAATTTATAAATGTAAAGTCCAGTTGAACTTTTTGAAGAAATTGATAAACACACTAAAATGTATGTAAAAAATAAAGGTACATGAATAATTTTTAAAAAGAAGAGTAAAGCAAGGGGAGAAATTTCCATATTATTTATTAAGATGCATTGCAGAAACTAATTAATAAAAATGTGGTTTTGGCAAAAAATAAGATAAATGAATAAGGAAGCAAAGAAAAAAGCTCAGAGATAGATCTATGCATATGTGAAGACAATTTCTTATAAAGTTGACACCACAAATCAATGGATAAAGGAAAAATTTAGTAGGGCCCCCTGGGGAAACGGACACAATAACTAAAGAAAAATAAGATTAGATCTTTACAAAATATCACATACAATGATGGAATCCAGATGAATTAAGGACAAATAAAGGTAAAACTACAAAGTTAGTAGAAGAAAATACTGGGAATACCATTGCAACCTAAAAAGTGGAGAAAGACTTCTTAAAAACTTCAAAAGTAGAACCATAAGGCAAAGAATGGTATAAGCATGAATATATCAAAAACTAAGTATTTCAGTTCAACATTGGGCACCCTTGGCAAAGTTAAGTAGATGACAGCTGGAAGAATGTATCTGCAATGTTTAAAACTGACAGATTCAAATATGGACTAAACAAGGAATTTATGAGCTCAAGAAGAACAAAACAAGAAACCCAAAGAGAAAATCGGCAAAGCATATGAAATTATTTTATAGTCTCTATTGATTATTTTTTATTTTAGTCTTCTCCATAGAAGTTCAACTGATTCCAGAAAGACTCATATTCCTTCTTCTTAAAGCTCATTTATTTTTACGTTAATACTATTAGAGTATAAAAATGAATGTTAATGTTTTTAAATCTCAGGGAATAACAGTTATTGTAACAACAAAAATAGACTACCCTAAAAAGTCTTGACAATTATGTGACAAACACATAGGACCCTGACTTCAATGATAACGTTCTCTAAAGAAACTCATTGGAGTTACAATTATCAAGTCATTTCTAAGGAGAGGATAAATGCATTTTACAAAACAAATTGGCATGAGAAATAATGTAGTATTGGGTTTCATCTAAGTGTAGAACTCACCATTTCCCCTCAAGCCTTAAACAAATATTACATGAGTGAGAGCTCTTGTAAAATGTTATGTTTTGAAATAGATTTCATTAATGGCTTCTAGTGATAATTTATTTCTCCCTTTATGCACAAGTCTCTTCTCATACTAATAATGGATAGCTTATTTGCATATAAATAGATGTCAGTATTTGCTGAAGCAGAGACAAAACATGTTTCTCCCCTAGCCCCCAGACATTGTTAAACAAAAAAAAAGAGGGGAATGCAATATTGCAATAATTAGCATTAGCAATCAGTATTTGTAATAATTTTCTTGATCAGAAATTTTTGCAGGTAACTTTCTTTGGTGTTTTTATTCATTTACTTCATGTCAAAGGTTTTGACCTGTATTAAAATCATTTTTTAAAAAAGAATCTGCACAGTTTTCTGAGTGATGTTTTTTGATATACTTATGCTTCAAACAAAAACAACAAAGCAGCTTGATATTGTTACTGAAATGTTTACTATGATCCTCTGGGTATCTTCTCCTAATTAGTTTTTACCGTTTTAACTGATTAGTTAGCATGTTCTGTTTTAGAGAAGGTAAATGTCATTTTTGTGACTATATTGCTTAATTAAATAAATCATTTACTTTTGAGATATAACAAGTCACATGCTTATGATAGAGATTTTGTTCTTTTTAGTTAAAATGTGCAAATGTTAATCTTTCAGTTATCATGTGGTCAAAAGTATCAAATCCTAAAAAATGTTATTATTAGAACATATGTCCTTCCTAAATATGTCTGCCTTCCTAAATATGTTTTATAATAAGGTCTTCTGAGCCTACTTCATTTCAACTAACAAAGGTCACTAATAGAGAAAGAAAGATTAACTCAATATATTTTTTTAAACATATCCATTTGATGTTTGCTTTCAGTATTTGAATAGGATATGTTCCTCTATCATCTCTCTTTAAGTGAATAGGAGGCATTATCTTGTGGCACACTTAGTATTTATTTTAAAGTAATTTCTTCAGGAAATTAAGACAACAGCTGCTTTTTGGTAGGTATAATGTCTATTAATTGACTAATAATTGTCTAATAATGACTCTGTCTGACCAGCAGAGTCACTCAGAGGAGAGTGAAAAATGACTTCAGCTTTCAAAAAAGACAGGAAACGTGACCATTCTATTTGAGCAATTCTATTTTACTTGATTTTTGTTACTTGCATAAATACTGTTTTCATCTCTTGTAGGGGTCCAAAGCCCTTTCCAAACATGGGGCCAAAAATATCCTGAAAGAGTGATGAAAACACTGTGTTTAAATCTATGTGTTTTAAAACGTCATATGGATCTTTTCTACCAGTTAAAAGAAAGTGAGAAAGAAAATTGTCCCTCCAAAAACATGACACATTGCATTCTGCCACAGAGAGGCAGCCTTCACCAAAAGATGGGACTTAGGGTTATTTGGTTTGGGGAAAATAATATTTAACTCTAGATTTTAAAGAAATGTTTATAACAGGTTTAGAAAGTAGCAGTGTGTGTGAGTGTGACAGTATGGAGACTGGAAGACAACTTGGTTTTCAGAATTGTGACATTTTTGTTTTCCTTAAATGTGTATGCATTTATTATAAATTGAAAAGTATAGACAAAAAACCAAAATTATATCTACTTTGGAATGGTATGGATTAATAATCCAGGAACAAGTTTCCTGAATTTATCATATAGACCTTAATTTATTCCATCTCTTAGACCCAATTCACCTGTTAGGGAAATGTAATATTGAGATAAAAGCATAATATTCTCATTTAATTAACATTATCTTTTTTGGCAAATTTGATGTTTTGGAAGGTGCTAGAGACAGCAAAAGAAGATTAAGAAGGCAGTGTGAAATATTGAAAAGAGTTGTTAAAAACATAGAGCAAGTCACAACTCAGCTATTAACTGAATTTCCTATAAAATTTAAATAATTTTATTTTCCTTTCTTTCCTCTCAGGGATGTTCTAAAGATTAAAAGTGGTTGAATGATTTGGTTCTTACTCCTTTTGTGACTTTGTAGAAGTTGCTTAACTTTTCTATACCATTTTATCCCCCTTTTATAAAGAAACTAAAACTTTATAAGATCTACAGAATTTATGAAGTGTATATGGCTAGTATACAGAAAGGTTGAATTTTTTAGGTTTAAGATTTATTGTGGAAAATGATAGACTAAAATAAAATCGAGATGAAAATATACTTACATTTCAAAGAACTGTATCTTCCATGATCATGAAATAAGTTTTACACATTTGGCTCCATATTGAAATAACGTGACATGCCCATGACAGAATTCATAAAGTGCTGAAGGATATACACTGAAAAGTACGTCTCTTTACCTTCTTAATGATGCCAGCCTCCTATAAATCTCTATCCTCTCAGGCAGCAATTGTTAAACTTGTTTGCAAATATTTATGTGATATATCATCTAAATAACATTTTCACATTATAAGTAGAAATATGAATTCAAGGTATCCATTTTTCCATAGACAATTACTGAGAAAGTAAAATGAAAAAAGAATGGTTAAAATGCTTAAAAGTCATGGGAGTAGACTCTAGTGGACTCATAAATTGGCTCTTCCTTCCTTGGTTTGGCTCAATTCAGCTCAACAAGTACTGATTGTGGCTCTACCATAGGCAGGCAAAGGGACATAAGACATTCAGGTATATTCTAGAAGCAATGATAGTCTCATCCATAATTTCTTAAGATTTATTCTTTGATCAATAGTTCTTGAGATTTTGGGAAAAGCGATTCAGTGTTTAAATATATTTGAGAACAGCTACATATTAAGTTGTAGTTTAGAGTTCTAAACAGTGGGTTTTGTTAAATTTGTTTTCTTCATTCCACTTTCAGAGAATATGATTTATTATTTTTTCATGAATCCAAAGAATCTGCATTCTAACACTAATCTGGGTGATTCTGATGCCTGTGGTCCATGAACTACACTTTGAGAAAGATTAGTTTAAAATGTGTGGTGCTAAATATGATCCTCTTTGTTTTTTAGTCTTGATATTTCAAGCCATAGAACAGATTCAGCCAGAGGCCAGTGGAGAAACATGTCCAAAGCTATGGAAGGGCTTGTGAATAGGCCCTGTGGGTCATGGGTATTGAAGACAGATGAGGAAACCATCAACTATTTGGAAATAAACATTATTAATATGAACAAATCCCACTGTTATTTGTCATGGTTAAATTAATTAGTGGTAGTTGATGAGAAGGCTTGCAAGGGAAGAATCCTGCTATTATTTCATGAAGATATGGCAACAAGGTTGGAAAATATTTACATTATATGACCACAAGAACAGAATGAACAGAGAACACTGTTAAGGTGAAGAAAAAAACCTTATTTAGATTTATATCTATGTATAGATTTAAATTTACTGAAAATGAGCAAGAAGCTTTCTGAGATATTCAGTGGTTAACCTAACAGTTTTTGTTTGATCTCTAATGAATATAAACAAAACATTTGTGTATGAAAGCATGAAAACCCCATTCTTTCATTCATTTAATCTAGAAAATATATTTTTTAAGATGCAGAATGTGTTCAATTAAGTTGCAAATAAAAATGTTAATCATTTTTAATTGACCTGTCATTAAATAAATGATGTAGGCTCTTTCAGAAAATTCTGAACTCAGTCTAGCTTTATTGTAGTATTGAATAAATTGTAGCAGACATATTCAAAGAAAAATTCAAATCCAAATGCACCTAGGGGCTTAACAATTTTTAGCAAGTTAAAAAAAAATGGCAATAGTCACAATTAAAATGGTAAAAACTAGCCACTTAAAAGTTTTGCTTTAAATCATAGTTCATTTACTATAGCTTTCTTAGATAATTCAGTTTGGTTAGTACTAATCAAATGTTTTAATTATTTTAAAAATAAGGTTGGTATTTATATTTAAAGAACACTTTATAACTTGACCTATGACATGACATGTTTTACAAAGACACATAGCATTATCCTGATCTTTACATACAGTATTCACAGAGATAAGTTCCAGTTTTAAGAGGGAATACCTTACGATTTCAGCCCTGAGTGTTAACATAATGATGATGATCTAAGAGGACTTAGTAAGAGGACTTAGAATATATGCTGAGACTTTTCAATTTTTTGCTTAGATAATGTTCTTGACATTCTGAATCCAAACCTTTAAAAGTGAACAGTAGAGGGCTTCCCTGGTGGCGCAGTGGTTGATAGTCTGCCTGCCGATGCAGGGGACATGGGTTCGTGCCCCGGTCCGGGAAGATCCCACATGCCGCGGAGCAGCTGGGCCCGTGAGCCATGGCCGCTGAGCCTGTGCGTCCGGAGCCTGCGCTCCGCAATGGGAGAGGCCACAACAGTGAGAGGCCCGCGAACCGCAAAAAAAAAAAAAAAAAAAAAAAAAAAAGAACAGTAGAATATAAAGCCCAAATTCAGTTATAAAAGGAAAATTGCTACTAATATGTCAGGCCAGTCGTGAGGTATTTTATTTACCTTAAAGATAATATCATATTTTATTGATTACTTGATAAGTTTGTTCATTCATCACTAAAAATCATGTGTTAACATATATATATATATATATATATATATATATATATATATATATATATATACACACTACCTACTCAAAATGGTGTTAGGTGGAAGTGATCATCCTTCCTTCCAGTTGGTTCCTATAATTCATACAGAAAGTATGTTATACCTACATTTGCAAGACTGGTGAAAGTCATTCAAATTTGTACAGTGTACTTATCAGAGAGCAAAATTGTCAGCAGTTCAAAGACTTCATCTGATAGGGTTTTGGATACACATTTTGATAAGTATGTACTTGGTGGTACACAGATAAACAGAACACTGCCGTTTGAAGATATATTTTGTTCAAGTCAAATCTATGTGATTTTGTGTTTATATGTCATAAGAGTGCAGTCCTACTGCTTAATGAATGCTAGGAACACACATTTTAACAGGTGGATAATTTAGGTAGACTCCAGTAAATGCAGTTCTCAGTCTACTTAGGTTGAAGTGCATTGTAATAGTCCATTCCGTAGGGACTGTGTTGGCAATAATTCCTAGATACTCTATACTAACTTTAAGGTATCATCCTTAAGTATTTAAGATTTTATTTCTTAAAATATGTAATACCTATTTTGTTCTTAGTAAGAGAAGTCAACGATATGGTAAAACATACATGGAAATTTTGGTTAAAAGTTTACGCATTATCGGGACTCTATCGTTTTTTCTCATCACCTATAAGCTGAATTTAATAGACTTTGCAGTTCTGTGGTCATAATCTGAAGTGCCATTTAATCAAATTGAGTGTTAGAAGCAGGAGAGGAGCATGAAACCTAAATGTGGTTTTGACATTGATAATAATACTTCCTTGTGTACTAATCTTTTGTCTTTCCTATTATTTCATTTGTAAAGCTGAAGAATAAAATCTGTGAGACAATGTGTTCCATAAAAATTTAAACTCTCTAAATGACATTTTAAAGCCAGGCAGTCCATTTTAATAAACGATTTTCTAGATGCTTTTTTAATTTCTAAAGATATGCTCACATATGGGATATTTATTTTCCAGTAACTTTCTGTCACCTTCAGATGAAAAAAGGACTCAGTATTCATAAACAAAATTGACTACATGATTTATAAATTTTGGTTCATTACGAAGACAGCCATTTTTTTGATATGAGGTTTTGCAGCTTTATTCATAGAAGTAGTTATTTCTGAGTTGGCTCTAATGCACCAAAATGATTTTTATTTTAAATTACTCATTTTTCCTCTTCTACCCCATTTTTGCCCTGTAGCATTGGTTGACATTTCAGAGAGAATGAGTTGGCATAGGGTTGGAAAATATGTAATTATAAGAATCATCTGCTCTTGAATTTCCCATTATATAGTAGTCATGATTCAGACAGACTTTTCATAGGTGTTTGATTTGGAATGAGAAGTTTTCTTCTTCCATGACCTGTGATTAAAATGTGGCATTTTGGTAAACAAATAGAAGATAGTTTCTGCATAATCCAGTTGTGAATCAGAGCTGGTGAAGCAATGTAAATCTTTGACCTGTATCATATAAGCAGTAGCATATGTAATTGTAAATATATTTTAAGATTAAGTACAGTAAACTTATTTTTTTTAATGCTCTGTAGCTTAAAGCAGACTAAGTGCTAAAATGCAGCAAGATGTGTATTAAGAAAAGTTTCACTTCACTTAATACTCCTCAAAGGAATTCCAATAAAAGGAAATCTACTACAACTACTTTTCAATATTTTCTTTTCTTTTAATGAGGTATAACCATGAATGCAAATATTTATCAGTTGCTTTAGCATTTTGGTAAAAGTAGGGGATAGATTATACTTTATAACTGAAAATGAAACAGTTACAGTAGTGTTTGGATAATAACCTTACCTATTGCATTAACCTTTATAAATCTTTTTGGCTAAAGTTGCAATTTTCAATTAATTGACTGTGGAATTACATACCCATTTCCTGATGGTATTTTGTGAGGTTTTTTCTGGAAGCTACAGCAACTGGTACATTCTCCCATGCATGGTACACTTTGTGTATATAAGACTCTCTGTTAAGATACTATGTTTATATATGTACATTATTTCTCTGTACTATAAATATAAATTATTATTATTTCAAAGTCATGCATGCTGTTTTTATAGTAAGATGGCATTTGCTACAACACTTCACTTGTCACTTGATAGATCAAAACACATTCGCTCTGTCTTCGTCAATGTGGGCTACTATAACAAAAGTACAATAAACTGTGTGGTTAAACAATAGAAATTTATCTCTCATGGTTTTGGAATCTGAGAAGTTCAAGATCAAGGTGCCCAAGGTGCTGGCCAATTCTATTCCTAGTGAAGGCCCTGTTCCTGGTTTGCAGATAGACATCTTGCTGTGTTTTCACACAGGAGGGAGAGAGGGAGAGAGAGAGAATACACTCCTCCTAAGGACACTAAACCCATCGTGAGGGCTCCACCCTTATGACCCAACTGCCTCTCAAAGGCCCCATCTCCACATACCATCACACTGGGGATTAGGGTTTCAGCATATGAATTGTGGAGGGACACAAACATTCAGTCCATAGCAGCGTTCCAAAAAGGCTTTATAAATTTGGACGTCTATCCTATTAATTGACTTGATATTAGAATGATTGACCTAGAGCCAAAAGTTAAGTTTTATTTTAAATTTTGAAATGTCCTATGTAAATAAAGCTAAAGCATTAACAGTGTTTCATATGAACCCATCAATTCTAAAATATTTTAGAATTGATAGAATTCAAAATATCTTGTTGATATTTTAAAATATCAACAAGAATCTATTCTTCAAAGTAAGTGGTTTTGAATTGCCTGTCTACTACTGAGACAAAGGCTTTTAATTTTGTATCTTATTAATATCTTTTTTAAACATCTTTATTGCAGTATAATTGCTTTACAGTGGTGTGTTAGTTTCTGCTTTATAACAAAGTGAATCAGCTATACATATCCATATATCCCCATATCGCCTCCCTCTTGTGTCTCCCTCCCTCCCACACTCCCTATCCCACCCCTTCAGGTGGTCACAAAGCACAGAGTTGATCTCCCTGTGCTATGCAGCTGATTCCCACTAGCTATTGATTTTACACTTGGTAGTGTATATATGTCCATGCCACTTCCTCACTTTGTCCCATCTTACCCTTCCCCCTCCCCATGTCCTCAATTCCATTCTCTAGTAGGTCTGTGTCTTTATTCCCTTCCTGCCCCTAGGTTCCTCATGACCATTTTTTTCCTTAGATTCCATATATATGTGTTAGCATATGGAATTTGTTTTTCTCTTTCTGACTTACTTCACTCTGTAGGACAGACTCTAGGTCCATCCACCTCACTAGAAATAATGCAATTTCGTTTCTTTATATGGCTGAGTAATATTCCATTGCATATATGTGCCACAACTTCTTTATCCATTCATCTGTCAAAGGACACTTAGGTTGCTTCCATGTCCTGGCTATTGTAAATAGAGGTGCAATGAACATTGTGGTCCATGACTCTTTTTGAATTATGGTTTTCTCTGGGTATATGCCCAGTTGTGGGATTGCTGCGTCATATGGTAGTTCTATTTTTAGTTTTATAAGGAACCTCCATACTGTTCTCCATAGTGGCTGTATCAATTTACATTCCCATCAACAGTGCAAGAGGGTTCCCTTTTCTCCAAACCCTCCCCAGCATGTATTGTTAGTAGATTTTTTTAATGATGGCCATTCTGACTGGTGTGAGGTGATACCTCACTGTAGTTTTGATTTGCATTTCTCTAATGATTAGTTATGTTGAGCATCCTTTCATGTGTTTGTTGACAATCTGTATATCTTTTTTGGAGAAATGTCTATTTAGATCTTCTGCCCTTTTTTGGACTGGGTTGTTTGTTTTTTTGATATTGTGCTACATGAGCTGCTTGTAAATTTTGGACATTAATCCTTTGTGAGTTGCTTCTTTTGCAAGTATTTTCTCCCATTCTGAGGGTTGTCTTTTCATCTTGTTTATGGTTTCCTTTGCTATGCAAAGGCTTTGAAGTTTCATAAGGTCCCATTTGTTTATTTTTGTTTTTATTTCCATTTCTCTAGGAGGTGAGTCAAAAAGGATCTTGCTGTGATTTATGTCATGGAGTGTTCTGCCTATGTTTTTCCTCTATGAGTTTTATAGCGTCTGGCTTTACATTTAGGTCTTTACTCTATTTGGAGTTTATTTTTGTGTATGGTGTTAGGGAGTATTCTAATGTCATTCTTTTACATGTAGCTGTCCAGTTTTCTCAGCACCACTTATTGAAGTGGCTGTCTTTTCTCCATTGTATATTCTTGGCTCCTTTATCAAAGATAAGGTGATCATATGTGCGTGAGTTTATCTCTGGGGTTTCTATCCTGTTCCATTGATCTCTATTGCTGTTTTTGTGGCAGTACCATACTGTCTTGATTACTGTCGCTTTGTAGTATAGTCTGAAGTCAGGGAGCCTGCTTTCTCCGTTGTATTCCTCTGTTTTTCTTTCTCAAGTTTGCTTTGGCTATTCAGGGTCTTTTGTGTTTCCATACAAATTGTGAAATTTTTTGTTCTAGTTCTGTGAAAAATGCCATTGGTAATTTGACAGGGATTACATTGAATCTGTAGATTGCTTTGGGTAGTAGAGTCATTTTCACAATGTTGATTCTTCCAATCCAGGAACATGGTATATCTCTCCATCTGTTTGTATCATCTTTAATTTCTTTCCTCAGTGTCTTATAGTTTTCTGCATACAGGTCTTTTTCTCTTTAGGTAGGTTTATTCCTAGGTGTTTTATTCTCTTTGTTGCAATGGTAAATGGGAGTGTTTCCTTAATTTCTCTTTCAGATTTTTCATCATTAGTGTATAGGAATGCAAGAGATTTCTGTGCCTTAATTTTGTGTCCTGCTACTTTAACAAATTCATTGATTAGATCTTGTAGTTTTCTGCTAGCATGTAAGGATTCTCTATGTATAGTATCATATCATCTGCAAACAGTGACAGCTTTACTTCTCTTCCAATTTGGATTCTTTTTATTCTTTTTCTTCTCTGATTGCTGTCTAAAACTTTGAAAACAATGTTGAATAATAGTGGAGAGAATGGGCAACCTTGTCTTGTTCCTGATCTTAGTGGAAATGCTTTCAGTTTTTCACCATTGAGAAGGATGTTGGCTTGGGTTTGTCATATACGGCCTTTATTATATTGAGGTAAGTTCCCTCTATGCCTACTTTCTGGAGGGTTTTTATCATAAACCGGTGTTGAATTTTGTCAAAAGTTTTTTCTGCATCTATTGAGATGATCATATGGTTTTTCTCCTTCATTTTAATATGGTGTATTACATTGATTGATTTGTGTATACTGAAGAATCCTTTCAATTCCTGGGATAAACACCACTTGATCATTGTGTATGATCCTTTTAATGTGCTGTTGGATTCTTTTTGCTAGTATTTTGTTGAGGATTTTTGCATCCATTTTCTCAGTGATATTGGCCTGTAGTTTTCTTTTTTGTGTGACATCTTTGTCTGCTTTTGGTATCAGAGTGATGGTGGCCTCGTAGAATGAGTTTGGGAGTGTTCCTCCCTCTGCTATATTTTGGAAGAGTTTGAGAAGGATAGGTGTTAGCTCTTCTCTAAATGTTTGACAGAATTCGCCTGTGAAGCCATCTGGTGCTAGGCTTTTGTTTGTTAGAAGATTTTTAATCACAGTTTCATTTTCAGTGCTTGTGATTGGTCTGTTCATATTTTCTATTTTTTCTTGGTTCAGTCTTGGAAGGTTGTGCTTTTCTAAGAATTTATCCATTTCTTCCAGTTTGTCCATTTTATTGGCATACAGTTTCTTGTAGTAATCTCTCATGATCCTTTGTATTTCTGCATTGTCAGTTTTTACTTCTTTTTCATTTCTAATTCTATTGATTTGAGTCTTCTCCCTTTTTTTCTTGATGAGGCTGGCTAATGGTTTATCAATTTTGTTTATCTTTTCAAGGAACCAGCTTTTAGTTTTGTTTATATTTTCTATCTTTTCCTTCATTTCTTTTTCATTTATTTATGATCTGGTCTTTATGATTTCTTTCCTTCTGCTAACTTGGGGTTTTTTTGTTCTTCTTTCCCTAATTGCTTTAGATGTGAGGTTAGGTTGTTTATTTGAGATGTCTCTTGTTTCTTGAGGTAAGATTGTATTGCTATAAACTTCCCTCTTAGAACTGCTTTTGCTGCATCACATACATTTTGGGTCATTGCGTTTTCATTGTCATTTGTTTCTAGGTGTTTTTTGATTTCCTCTTTGATTTCTTCAGTGATCTCTGGGTTATTAAGTAGGTATTGTTTAGCCACCATGTCTTTCTATTTTTTACATGTTTTTTCCTGTAATTTAATTTATATGTAGTCTCATAGCATTGTGATCAGAAAAGATACTTGATATGATTTCTATTTTGTTAAATTAACCAAGTCTTGATTTGTGACCCAAGATATGGTCTATCCTGGAGAATCTTCCATGAGCACTTGAGAAGAAAGTGTATTCACTTGTTTTTGGATGGAATGTCCTATAAATATCAATTAAGTCCATCTTGTTTAAAGTGTCATTTAAAGCTTGTGTTTCCTTATTTATTTTCATTTTGGATGATCTGTTCATTGGTGAAATTCGGGTGTTAAAGTCCCCTACTATGATTGTGTTGCTGTCAGTTTCCCTTTTTATGGCTGTTCGCATTTGCCTTATGTATTGAGGTGTTCCTGTATTTTGGTGCATTAATATTTACAATTGTCACATCTTTTTCTTGGATTTATCTCTTGATCATTTTGTGGTGTCCTTCTTTCTCTCTTGTAATAGTCTTTGTTTTAAGGTCTATTTTGTCTGATATGAGAATTGCTACTCCAGCTTTCTTTTGATTTCCATTTGTGTGGTATATCTTTTTCCATCCCCTCACTTTCAGTCTGTATGTGTCTCTAGGTCTGAAATGGATCTCTTGTAGAGAGAATATATGCGGGTCTTGTTTTTGTATCCATTTTGTATCCATTCAGCCAGTCTGTGTCTTTTGCTTGGATCATTTAATCCATTTACATTCAAGGTAATTATCGATATGTATGTTCCTATTACCATTTTCTTAATTGTTTTGTTTTGTTTTTTATTTTAGGTCTTTTCCTTCTCTTGTGTTTCCTGCTTACTGAATTTCCTTTAGCGTTTGTTGTCAAGCTGGTTTGGTGGTGCTGAAATGTCTTAACTTTTGATTGTCTGTAAAGGTTTTAATTTCTCCATAGAATTTGAATGAGATCCTTACTGGGTAGAGTAATCTTGGTTGTAAGTTTTTCCCTTTTATCACTTTAAATGTGTCTGCCACTCCTTTCTGGCTTGCTGAGTTTCTGCTGAAAGATCAGCTGTTAACCTTATGGGGATTCCCTTGTGCATTATTTGTTGTTTTTCCCTTGCTGCTTATAATATTTTTTCTTTGTATTTAATTTTTGATAGTTTGATTAATATGTGTCTTGGCATGTTTCTCCTTGGATTTATCCTGTATGGGACTCTGCACTTCCTGGACTTGATTGACTATTTCCTTTCCCACATTAAGGAAGCTTTCAATATAATCTCTTCATATATTTTCTCAGTCCCTTTCTTTTTCTTGTCTTCTCTGGGACCCCTATAATTCAAATGTTGGTGCATCTAATGTTATCCCTGAGGTCTCTGAGACTGTCCTCAATTCTTTTATTCTTTTTTCTTTTTTCTGCTGTGCAGTATTTATTTCCACTATTTTATTTTCCTGGTTAGTTAACCGTTTTTCTACCTCAGTTATTCTGCTATTGGTTCCTTCTAGAGAATTTTTAATTTCATTTATTGTGTTTTTCATCATTGTTTGTTTGCTCTTTAGTTTTTGTAGGTCCTTGTTAAACATTTCTTGTATTTTCTCCATTCTATTTCCAAGATTTTGTATCATCTTTACTATCATTGCTCTGAATCCTTTTCCAGGTAGACTGCCTATTTTCTCTTCATTTGTTTGGTCTGGTAGGTTTTTACCTTGCTCCTTTGTCTGCTGTGTGTTTGTCTGTCTTCTCATTTTGCTCAATTTACTGTGTTTGGGGTCTCCTTTTCACAGACTGCATGTTTGTATTTCCCGTTGTTTTCGGTGTCTGGCCCCAGTGGCCAAGGTTGATTCAGTGGGTTGTTTAGGCTTCCTGATGGAGGGTACTGGTGCCTGTGTTCTGGTGGATCACACTGGATCCTGTTTTTCTGGTGGGCAGGACCACATCTGGTGGTGTGTTTTGCAGTGTCTGTGATCTGATTATGATTTTAGTCAGCCTTTGTGCTAGTGGGTGGGTTGTGTTCCTGTCTTGCTAGTTGTTTGGCAGTGGCTCTCCAGCACTCTGGCTTGCTGGTCGTTGAGTGGAGCTGTGTTTTGGTGTTGAGATGGAGATCTCTGGGAGATTTTTGCCGTTTGGTAATACGTGGGGCTGGGACGTCTCTGGTGGACCAATGTCCTGAACTCGGCTCTCCCACCTTAAAGGAACAAGCCTGACACCTGGCTGGAGTACCAAGACCCTGTTATCCACACGGCTAAGAATAAAAGGGAGAAAAAAAGAAAGAAAGAAAGTAAAAATATAAAATAAAGTTATGAAAATAAAAAAATTAAAAATAATTATTTAACATGAAAAAAAATTAAAAAGTAATAAAAGCAAGGAAAGTAAGAAATGAAGAAGAGAGCAACGGTACCAAAAAACAAATCCACCAATGATAATAAATGCTAAAAACTATATTAAAAAAAAGAACAAAAAACAAACAAAAAAATGGACAGACAGAACCGTAGGACAAATGGTAAAAGCAAAGCTATACAGACAAAATCACAAACAGAAAGATACACATGCACACTCACCAAAAGGGAAAGGGGAAAAAAAAAAAAATATATATATATATATATATATATATATATATATATATCATTGCTCCCAATGTCCACCTTCTCAATGTGGGATTATTTGTTGTCTATTCAAGTATTCCAGAGATGCATGGTACATCAAGTTGATTGTGGAGATTTAATCTGCTGCTCCTGAGGCTTCTGGGAGAAATTTCCCTTTCTTTTCTTTATTTGCACTGTTCCTCGTGTTCAGCTTTGGATTGGCCCCGCCTCTGCATGTAGGTCACCTGAGAGCATCTGTTCCTGCCCAAACAGGACAGGGTTAAAGTAGCAGCTGATCAGGGGGCTCTGGCTCACTCAGGCTGGGGGGAGGGAGGGGTACGGAATGCAGGGCGAGCCTGCAGCAGCAGAGGCCAGTGCACCAGCCTGAGGTGCACTGTATGTTCTCCTGGGGAAGTGTCCCTGGATCATGGGTCCCTGGCAGTGGCAGGCTACACAGGCTCCCGGCAGGGGATGTGTGGGTAGTGACCTGTGCTTGGACACAGGCTTCTTGGTGGTGGCAGCAGCAGCCTTAATGTTTCACGCCTATGTCTGGGGTCCGTGCTGATAGCTGCGGCTCATGCCCATCTCTGGAGCTGGTTTAGGTGGTTCTCTGAATCCCCTCTCTTCATGCACCCCGAAACAATGGTCTCTTGATTCTTAGGCAGGTCCAAACTTTTCCCCAGACTCTCTCCCAGCTAGCTGTGGCGCACTAGCCCCCTTCAGGCTGTGTTCACGCAGCCAACCCCAGTCCTCTCCTTGGGATCCGACCTCTGAAGCCTGAGCCTCAGCTCCCAACCCCTGTTCGCCCTGGTGGGTGAGCAGACAAGCCTCTCGGGCTGGTGAGTGCCGGTATGCACCGACCCTCTGTGCGGGAATCTCTCCGCTTTGCCCTCCACACCCCTGTTGCTGCGCTCTCCTCCATGGCTCTGAAGCATCCCCCCCCACCGCCCATCTCCATCAGTGAAGGGGCTCCTAGTGTGTGGAAACCTTTCCATCTTCAAAGCTCCCTCCCAGAGGTGCAGGCCCTATCTGTATTCTTTTGTCTCTGTTTTCTTACTTTTCCCCTACCCAGTTACGTGGGGAGTTCCTCACCTTTTGGGAGGTCTGAGGTCTTCTGACAGCATTCAGTAGGTGTTCTGTAGGAGTTGCTCCACATATAGATGTATTTCTGATGTATTTGTGGGGAGGAAAGTGGTCTCTGCGTCTTACTCTTCCGCCATCTTGAAGGTCTCCTCCCTATTAATATCTTTATGTCTACTCTGGTATTTCACTGTTTATATTCATTGTCAATATTCTATGCTCCTAGTTTTTATTTCCTCTCCCACAGTGTCTTTTAAATGCCCTCTAATTTAGTTTCATTCATCACCACTCTTCTAAAGTTACATCCTATATGCTCTACAGTGACCTCCCTATAAGTCTCCACTTGAAATATTTGATATAGTAGACCTCTAACACTGTTCATATGTGAGGCATGGCATGTGATAGACACTCAAAATGAGTATTGGTTAATATGCAAATGGGGAAAGAAATAACCTCTCCCTATTTACTGTCTATATGTTGTAGTAACTAGATTTATTAACTAGACTATTTCGTTCTTTGACTCTTCTCCTCCCTCTCTATGTTCAGTCCCCCAAGGTCCAGTCCTTAGTTATTTAGTTTTTCTCTCTCTGTGATCTTTCATTTAGAGAAACCTCAACTATTGCCTCTGCATGAATAACTCCATTCTTTTTCTCCAGGCAAGCTTCCTCATGAGCTTCAGTTATATATCTACGATTGTCCTCTAGACACTTCTATTTGGATATTCTGCATCTTTTCAAACATAATTGGTTCAAAATCAAGCACAAGATATTCCTCTCCTCCTATTTTTCTATGTTTCTTTATTTCCATCATAGTATTACGTTTTTCATAGCCACTTTTCATTTTTATTTTCTTCTAATCACTGTACATACTAAATATTTATTACATTTCTTAGAAAATATTCTGAGTTGTTCTTCCTTTCCATTATCAATGTTAGTGAACTCCTTGTTAGGGACCCTGAAACAGCCCATCTTCCAGTCATTTCATCTTGTGAACTACTGCCAGAGTTTATTTCTTAAACTATCTCTTTCTTCATAAATTTCCTTTAGTCAAAAACCTTCAAGAACTAGACTGTGGAAGTGGTTTTCAAAAGCCTTTAAAAAAAATTACTAAACAACTTCAGTTAAATAAAATCTTGTATGGGACCCAAACAAATAAAACAGTAAATCTGTAGTTGTTTTGGCTGAAAATATTTAAGGCCTCTTGTATTTAGGCTTTACCTACACATTGTACCCTGGGCAGTTCTTTAGAATTTCTGGTACATTTTAGAATACAATTTGAAACCTATGGCCTCTAGTTCAAAATCTTTATTTAGGATTTAAGCCCTGTTCCATTTAACCAATCTGTTTGCTACATAAAACTTTTTCCATGTAAATTTGTGCCTTGACATCTGTCATGTTTAGTGCCCAGAATGCTGTTAGACCACCTTTCTGCTTCTTTAAATCTTATTCATATACCCAATGCAGTTCAGTCATCACCTCTTCACTGAACATGTGAATGAATATGTAGGAATAAAAGAGTTGGGTATCTTTTTTCACTATGTAGATATATTTTGAGGGGGTACTGTTTTCTTTTTTTGGAAATTACTTCTGATTTGAATTTAATTATTACATACACAGAGGTCCTTGCAGGTGTATCTTGGAGATATTTCAGGTTTGATTCCAGACCACCACAATAAAGAACATATCCCAATAACGGGAGTCACAGAAATTTTTTGGTTTCCCAGTGCATATAAAAGTTATGTTTACACTGTACTGTAGTCTATTAAATGTGCAATAACGTTATGTCTAAAAAATGCACATACCTTAATTTAAAAATACTTTATTGCTAAAAGATGCTAAACATCTTTTGAGCCTTCAGCAAGTCATACTCTTTTTGTTGGTAGTTGGTATAGTGTCTTCCTTTGATGTTGCCTACTGACTGATCAGGGTGGTGGTTGCTGAAGAGCTAGGTGGCTGTGGCAATTTCTTCAAATAAGGCAACAATGAAATTTGTTGCATCAATTGACTCTTCCTATAGCATGCATGCTGTTTGGTAGCATTTTACCCACCATAGAACTTCTTTCAAAATTGGAGTCATTCCTCTCAAACCCTGCTGCTGCTTTGTCAACTAACTTTATGTAATATTCTAAATCCTTTCTTATCAAAATTTCAACAGTCTTCATAACATCTTCACCAGGAGTAGATTCTATCTCAAGAAACCACTTTCTTTGCTCAACCATTAGAAGCAACTCCTCATCCATTAAAGGTTTACCATGAGACTGCAACAATTCAGTCATCTTCAGACTCCATTTCTAATTTTAGTCCTCTTACTATTTCCACATCTGTGGTTTCTTCCTCCACTGAGTCTTGAATCCCTCAGTCATTCAACTTCTTCCAAACTCCTGTTAAGGTTGATATTTTCACCTCTTCCCATGAATTACAAATATTCTTTTTTTTTTTTTACAAATATTCTTAATGGCATCTAGAATGATGAACACTTTCCAGAAGGCTTTTAATTGAGCTTGCCCACATCTGTCAGATGAATCACTCTCTGTGGCAGCTAGATCCTTTTGAAGTATATATTTATATTTTGACTGCACCATGTGTCTTGCAGGATCTTAGTTCCCTAACCAGGAGACCAGGGGTCAGACTTGGTCCCCTCTGCAGTGGAAGCATAGAGTCCTAACCACTGGACTGCCAGAAAACTCCCAAAATATATTTATTAAATAAGACTTGAAAGACTTGAAAGTCAAACTGACTCCTTGATCTGTGGGCTGCAGAATGGATGTTGTGTTGGCAGCCATAAAAACATCATTAATCTCATTGCACATCTCCATCAGAGCTCTTGGGTGACTAGGTACATTGTCAATGTGCAGTAATATTTTGAAAGGAATCTTTTTTTCTGAACAGTAGGTCTCAGCAGTCGGCTTAAAATATTCAGCAAACCATGTTGTTAACAGATGGGCCATCATCCAGGCTTTGTTATTCCATTTATAGAGCACAGGCAGAATAGATATAGCATAATTCTTAAAGGCCCTAGGATTTTTGGAATGGTAAATGAGTATTGGGTTCAACTTAAAGTCACCAGGTAATTAGCCCCTACAAAGAGAGTCAGCCTGTCCTTGAAGCTTTGAAGCCAGGCATTGACTTCTCCTCACTAGCTATTGAGTTGGCCAAAAAGTGCCTTCAGTTTTTAAGTAAAAATAAAAGACACATTTTTCATTTTCACCAAGAACTGTATTGACCAACATATCTGCCCTTTTGTTCCACTACCTTCTGCCATTTTTCAGGCAACTTCATAATTCCATCTTTGCAAAACTTTTTATCTTTTTGAGCAAAGAACTGTTCCAGGTGCCTTTTACAGTCTTCCAGGGAATTGAAATTTTTTCCATTAAGAGAAGTTTGTAAAGACCAAAATAAGTGGAAATCCAAAGGTGAAATGTCTGGTGAATATGGTGGATGAATCAGAACTTCCCAGCCAAGCTGTAACAGTTTTTGCCTGGTCATCAAAGAAACATGTGGTCTTGTGTGATCCTGATGGAAGATTATGCGTTTTCTGTTGACTAATTCTGGACACTTTTTGTCAAGTGCTGCTTTCCGTTGGTCTAACTGGGAGCCGTACTTGTTGGAATTAATCATTTGATTTTCTGGAAGGCACTCCTAATAGAGGACTCCCTTCCAATCCCACCATATACACAATATCACCTTCTTTGGATGAAGACCAGCCTTTGGTGTGGTTGGTGGTGTTCATTTCACTTGCCCCACAATCTCTTCCGTTCCACATTAATGTACAGCATCCACTTTTCATCGCCTGTCACAATTTGTTTTAAGAATGGAACATTTTCATTGCGTTTGAGTAGAGAATCGCATGTGGAAATATGGTCAAGAAGGGTTTTTTCGCTTAACTTATGTGGAAACCAAACATCATAAGTGATTAATATAACCAAGCTGGTGCAAATGGTTTTCAACACTTGATTTGGATATTTTGAGTATGTCGGCTGTCTTCCACATGGTATAACATTGATTGTTCTCAATTAATGTCTCAATTTCATTGCTATCAGCTTCAACTGGTCTACCTAACTGGAGCATCATCCAGCGAGAAATCTCCAGCCCGAAGCTTCACAAACCACTTTTGACAAGTTCAGTCAGTCACAGCACCTTTTTCATACACTGCACAAATCATTTTTTTTGCGTTTCAGTTGCGTTTTTACCTTTCTTGAAATAATAAAGCATAATATGCCAAAAATGTTGCTTTTTTCCTTCCATCTTCAATATTAAAATGGCTACAGAAAAATTCACCAATTTTGATGTCTTTTTTAAATGCACGCTGATATGACAGCTGTCACATACAGTCTAACAAGATTGTTTTGAATGAAGTTAAAGACAACTAAGTGCTACTAGAGCCATCTTATGGAAAAAAAACAAACGAAACTTCTGGCCATCCCAACATGAAAGTCCTCGATGGTATCTTCTTCCAAAAGAGGGCTATTTTGTCTACAGTGAAAATCTGTTGTTTAGTGTAGCCACCTTCATTAATTATCACAGCTAGATCTTCTGGATAACTTGCTGCAGCTTCTATGTCAGCACTTGTTCCTTCACCTTGCACTTTTATGTTATGGAGATGGCGTCTTTACTTAAACCAGCATCTGCTAGCTTCAAACTTTTCATCTATAGCTTCCTCACCTCTCTCAGCCTTCACAAAATTGAAGAGAGTTAGGGCCTTGCTCTGTATTAGCCTTTGGCTTAAGGGAATGTTGTGCCTGGTTTGATCTCTACCCAGACCACTAAAACTTTCTCCATATCAGAATTAAAGCTGTTTTGCTTTCTTATTATTCATGTGTTCACTGGAAGAGCACTTTTAATTTCCTTCAAGAACTTTTCCTTTGCATTTACAACTTGGCTGACTAATATTTAGTGCAAGAGGCCTAGCCTTTGACCTATCTCAGGTTTTGACATGCCTTCCTCAGTAAGTTCAATCATTTCTAGCATTTGATTTCTAGTGCCCCATGGCAGGGGTACTACTTGGCCTAATTTCAATATTGTTGTGTCTCAGGGAATAGAGAGACCCAAGGACAGAGAGAGGGATGGGGAAACAATCAGAACACACACAACACTTATGAATTAAGTTTGCTATCTTACATGGGCACAGTTTGTGCTACCCCAAAACAATTACAATAGTAATATCAAAGATCACTGATTATATATTACCATAACAGATATAATTTTAATAATGAAAAAGTTTGAAATATTGTGAGAATTACGTGAACAAATGCTATTAGAAAATTGGTGCTGATAGGCTTGCTAGAAGCAGGGTTGCTACAAACCTTGAATTTGTAAAAAGCACAGTATCTGAAAAGTGCAATAAAGTGAAGTGCAATAAAATGAGGTATGCTTGTGTTTTATGCTTATCATGTTTCAAATCCCTGAACTGAATGACTTTAAGCATTCAAAAGGATGGGTTCAAGAGTGATGCTAAATATCAATGTTAAGATAACAAATCTAAGAATAATATACATGTGACCAAAATCAATAATTTAAAACGTGCTTTATTATTTTTACATTTGTTTTCTCTTAGGGCCTGCAACATACAATCCTGTTTTAAAGAAATCTTGCTCCATACCCTTATTTGTTAAAGCATCAAAGCGTTTTAAAGATTCCAAAGAGATTACTCCTGGTCCAGCAACATATGAGGTTTGTCAATGATATTTCTCTTTTAATAATAATACAAGAATGGAAAAATTTCCAGAAAGTACTGGAAATGTCTTCATTAAAGTCCTTTCCATATGTTCTATTCTTATTACTAACCAAAATCTTTTGGCTAAGAAAGGCTTTTTTAAAGATAAATTCTGACATTTCTGAAAGAATTATTTAAGAATTTAAGAATAATTTAACAATTTATCTATAAATAGCCTCTACAGCACAAATATATATAATTTCTATATTCCTGCAACTCTAAATATTTACTTGTTTACATACAAAAATTGAAATAGAAATTTCCAAGTGTTTATTGAAATCAAGAATTTATTAGAGAGCTCAGAAGAAGAAAGCCCTGTGGATCCAATAAAACCAGGTATTGATCTTTTATTTTCTTTTAATAAATGAGGTGGTTTAGATTCATAATAAATAAATGTTTCATTATGCTGTGGGTCTTCTGATTATAAGGAGGAGTTTTAAATAAACTGCAGGGTTTTAGAATTTGTGTTCACTCTAGGCTTTTATTCCCCATTTGGTGTGAAAAGGTTTTCCCATTGGCTGATAGCAATTAAGAGTGCAAACCATAATGAATGTTCTTATTTGGGTTAGTTAATGACAAATTTATTTTTATTGAATGTATGTTTTTCTACTTATTCAAAATGTCATAATCCAAAGAATTTTTCAGCATTCTGTCAGAAGCACATTTATAATATAATATCAGAAAAGAAAGAAAAAAAATCAAATGAATAATGAAAGACTTGTTATTTTACTTGTTGGCTGTTGATTCCCCCAAAATATCACTGTTACTTTCTACTGATAAGAAAATCTAATTTTATAAGACTTACTTCACAAAGGGAAAATCTGCTAGACAGAGTCTTAATTGTAGTTCAGAAGGTGAAAGTCAAGGGAGGATACATTATATATATACAGTGTTTTAGGGCCTTGGCTCTGTAATGTAAGGCAAGTCTTGCAAATTGGGAACTGATAGAGATTTGGCAAAGTTTATGACATATTTACTCTTGATTGTTGGGTACAATGAGGAAAGGTCTTTAAGCAAGTATTGATCAGTAAACTATTAGTCTTAATAAGTTAGATATTATAGATGTTCATTTGATCATATTAAATCATAGAAAATCTTTAACTGATTGCTTCCGCACTCCTTTTTAAAACTGGTTTTAATGGTGTCAACAAATGATAAGTGCCAGTAAATCTGATGTTATACTTTTTCATTTTGTGCTACATTTGTCATAGAAGATGTACCCACTAGTATTCCTAGTATTTGAAGATGCTATTGCTTTTTCTTTCAGTAAGATTTTATGATTTATATTTATACTTCCTCAGTCATTTATTGTGGAATATTATTTTCTGTGTCAGAAAAAAACATTTGTGGATTTAATAATGAGGTTTAATTAAGGTAATGCCTAAAATGTCAAACTATTATATCCATATATTATATACTAGGTATAATACTGCAGTAGAAGGTTAATTTTCTATTGAGGACTGTCTGTAATTTTTTGTCTTTCCAAACCACTTGTTTCTGTTAATTTTTTGAACAAATAATTTTCTTTCATAATTTTTCTTCTTGAAAGGAAAAGTTACTTCTTTTTTTTTAACATCTTTATTGGAGGATAATAGCTTTACAATGGTGTGTTTGTTTCTGCTTTACAACAAAGTGATTCAGCTATACATATACATATATCCCCATATCTCCTCCCTCTTCCGTCACCCTACCACCCTTCCTATCCCACCCCTCTAGGTGGTCACAGAGCACCAAGCTGATCTCCCTGTGCTATGCAGCTGCTTCCCACTAGCTATCTATTTTACATTTGGTAGTGTATATGTGTCCATGCCACACTCTCACTTCATCCCAGCTTACCCTTGCCCCTCTCTGTGTCCTCAAGTCCATTCTCTACATCTGTGTCTTTATTCCTGTCCTGCCCTTGGTTCTTAAGAACCGTTTTTTGGTTTTAGATTCCATAAATATGTGTTAGCATACGGTATTTGTTTTTCTCTTTCTGACTTACTTCACTCTGTATGACAGTCTCCAGATCCATCCACCTCACTACAAATAATTCAATTCCATTTCTTTTTATGGCTGAGTAATACTCGATTGTGTATATGTGCCACATCTTCTTTATCCATTCATCTATCAATGGACACTTAGGTTGCTTCCATGTCCTGGCTATTGTAAATACAGCTACCATGAAGAGTGTGGTACATGACTGTTTTAAATTACGGTTTTCTCAGGATATATGCCCAGTAGTGGGATTGCTGGCTCATATGGTAGTTCTATTTTTAGTTTTTAAAGGAACCTCTATACTGTTCTCCATAGTGGCTGTATCAATTTACATTCCCACTGACAGTGCAAGAGGGTTCAATTTTCTCTACACCCTCTCCAGCATTTATTGTTTGTAGATTTTTTGATGATGGCCATTCTGACTGGTGTGAGGTGGTACCTCATTGTATCGATAGTTTCAGTTTGCATTTCTCTAGTGATGTTGACCAGCTGTTCATGTGCTTCTTGGCCACCTATATATCTTCTTTGGAGAAATGTCTATTTAGGTCTTCTGCCCATTTTTGGATTGGGTTGTTTGTTTCTTTAATATTGAGTTGCATTAGCTATTTATATATTTTAGAGATTAATCCTTTGTCCATTGATTCATTTGCAAATATTTTCTCCCATTGTGAAGGTTGTCTTTTCATCTTGTTTATGGTTTCCTTTACTGTGCAAAAGCTTTGGAGAGTCATTAGGTCCCATTTGTTTATTTTTGTTTTTATTTCCATTACTCTAGAAGGTGGATCAAAAAAGATCTTGCTGTGATTTATGTCAAAGAGTGTTCTTCCTATGTTTTCTTCTAAGAGTTTTATAGTGTCCAGTCTTCCATTTAGGTCTCTAATCCATTTTGAGTTTATTTTTGTGTATGGTGTTAGGCAGTGTTCTAATTTCATTCTTTTACATGAAGCTGTCCAGTTTTCCCAGCACCACTTATTGAAGAGACTGTCTTTCCTCCATTGTATATCCTTGCCTCCTTTGTCATAGATTACTAGACCACAGGGGCGTAGGTTTATCTCTGGGCTTTCTATCTTGTTCCATTGATATATGCTTCTGTTTTTGTGCCAGTACCATATTGTCTTGATTACTGTAGCTTTGTAGTATAGTCTGAAGTCAGGGAGTCTGATTCCTCCAGCTCCGTTTTTTTCCTTCAAGTCTGCTTTGGCTATTCAGGGTCTTTTGTGTCTCCATACAAATTTTTAGATGATTTGTTCTAGTTCCGTAAAAAATGCCATTGGTAATTTGATAGGGATTGCACTGAATCTGTAGATTGCTTTGGGTAGTATAGTCATTTTCACAGTATTGATTCTTCCAATCCAAAAACATGGTATATCTCTCCATCTGTTGGTATCATCTTTAATTTCTTTCATCAGTGTCTTATAGTTTCTGCATACAGGTCTTTTGTTTCCCTAGTTAGGTTTATTCCTAGGTATTTAATTCTTTTTGTTGCAGTGGTAAATGGGAGTGTTTCCTTAAGTTCTATTTCAGATTTATTATCATTAGTGTATAGGAATGCAAGAGATTTCTGTGCATTAATTTTGTATCCTGCAACTTTACCAGATTCATTCATTAGCTCTAGTAGTTTTCTGGTGGCATTTTTAAGATTCTCTATGTATAGTATCATGTCATCTGCAAGCAGTGACAGTTTTACTTCTTCTTTTCCAATTTATATTCCTTTTATTTCTTTTTATTCTCTGATTGCCGTGGCTAGGACTTCCAAAACTATGTTGAATAATAGTGGTGAGAGTGGACATCCTTGTCTCATTCCTGATCTTAGAGGAAATGCTTTCAGGTTTTCACCATTGACAATGATGTTTGCTCTGGGTTTGTCATATATGGCCTTTATTATGTTGAGGTAGGTTCCCTCTATGCCCACTTTCTGGAGAGTTTTTATCATAAATGGGTGTTGAATTTTGTCAAAAGCTTTTTCTGCATCTACTGAGATGATCATATGGTTTTTCTTCTTCAATTTGTCAATATGGTGTATCACATTAATTAATTTTCATATATTGAAGAATCCTTGCATCCCTGGGATAAATCCCACTTGATCATGGTGTATGATCCTTTTAATGTCCAGTTGGATTCTGTTTGCTAGTGTTTTGTTGAGGATTTTTGCATCTATATTCATCAGTGATATTGGTCTCTAATTTTCTTTTTTTGTAGTATCTTTGTCTGGCTTTGGAATCAGGGTGATGGTGGCCTCATAGAACGAGTTTGGGATTGTTACTTCCTCTGCAATTTTTTGGAAGAGTTTGAGAAGGATGGATGTTAGCTCTTCTCTAAATATTTGCTAGAATTCACCTGTGAAGCCATCTGGTCCTGGACTTTTGTTTGTTTGATGATTTTTCTTTTGTTTTTTTGGGTTTTTTTTTTCGGTACCCAGGCCTCTCAATGTCGTGGCCTCTCCCGCTGTGGAGCACAGGCTCCGGACCTGCAGGCTCAGCAGCCATTGCTCACGGACCCAGATGCTCCATGGCACGTGGTATCCTCCTGGACCGGGGCACAAACCCGTGTCCACTGCATCAGCAGGCGGACTCCCAACCACTGCACCACCAGTGAAGCCCTGTTGGAAGATTTTAATCACAGTTTCAATTTCACCACTTGTGATTTGTGTGTTCATATTTTCTGTTTCTTCTTGGTTCAGCCTTGGAAGGTTATACCTTTCTAAGAATTTGTCCATTTCTTCCAGGTTATCCATTTTATTAGCATAAAGTTGCTTGTAGTAGTCTCTTAGGATGTTTTTTATTTCTGCGGTGTCTGTTGTAACTTCTCCTTTTTCATTTCTAATTTTATTGATTTGAATCCACTCACTCTTTTTTCTGATGAGTCTGGCTAATGGTTTATCAATTTTGTTTATCTTCTCAAAGAACCAGCTTTTATTTTTATTGATCTTTGCTATTGTTTTCTTTGTTTCTGTTGCATTTATTTCTGCTCTGATCTTTATGATCTGTTTCCTCTGCTAACTTTGGGTTTTCTTTGTTCTTTCTCTAGTTCCTTTAGGTGTAAAGTTAGATTGTTTACTTGAGATTTTTCTTATTTCTTGAGGTAGGCTTGTATAGCTATAAACTTCCCTCTTAGAACTGCTCTTGCTGCATCCCATAGGTTTTGGATTGTCATGTTTTCATTGTCATTTGTCTCTAGGTATTTTTTGATTTCCTCTTTGATTTCTTCAGTGATCCCTTGGTTATTTAGTAACGTATTGTTTAGCCTCCATGTCTTTGCGTTTTTAAGGTTTTTTTCTCTGTAATTCATTTCTAATCTCATAGCATTGTGGTCAGAAAAGATGCTTGATATGATTTCAATTTTCTTAAATTTACTGAGGCTTGATTTGTCACTCAAGCTGTGATGTATCCTGGAGAATATTCCGTGTGCACTTGAGAAGAAAGTGTAATCTGCTGTTTTTGGATGGAATGTCCTATAAATATCAATTAAGTCTATCTGGTCCATTGTGTCATTTAAAGCTTCTGTTTCCTTATTTATTTTCATTTTGGATGATCTGTCATTGGTGTAAGTGAGGGGTTAAAATCCCCAAGTATTATTGTGTTACTGTCGATTTCCTCTTTTATAGCTGTTAGCAGTTGCCTTATGTATTGAGGTGCTCCTATATTGGGTGCACATCTATTTATAATTGTTATATCTTCTTCTTGGGTTGATCCCTTGATCATTATGTAGTGTCCTTCCTTGTCTCTTGTAACATTCTTTATTTTAAAATCTATTTTATCTGATATGAGTATTGCTACTCCAGCTTTCTTTTGATTTCCATTTGCATGGAATATCTTTTTCCATCCCCTCACTTTCAGTCTCTATGTGTCCCTAGGTCTGAAGTGAGTCTCTTGTAGACAGCATATATATGGATCTTGTTTTTGTATCCTTTCAGCAAGCCTGTGTCTTTTGGTTGGAGCATTTAACCCATTCATGTTTAAGGTAATTATTGATATGTATGTTCCTATGACCATATTCTTAATTGTTTTCAGTTTGTTTTTGTAGATCCTTTTCTTCTCTTGCATTTCCCACTTAGAGAAGTTCCTTTAGCATTTGCTGGAGAGCTGGTTTGATGGTGCTGAATTCTCTTAGCTTTTGCTTGTCTGTAAAGCTTTTGATTTCTCCATCGAATCTGAATGAGATCCTTGCCGGGTAGAGTAATCTTGGTTGTAGGTTCTTCCCTTTCATCACTTTAAGTATATCATGGCACTCCCTTCTGGCTTGTAGAGTTTCTGCTGAGAAATCAGCTGTTAACCCTATAGGAGTTCCTTGTATGTTATTTTTCATATTTCTCTTGCTGGTTTGGATAATTTTTCTTTGTCTTTAGTTTTTGCGAATTTGATTACTATGTGTCTTGGCGTGTTTCTCCTTGTGTTTATCCTGTATGGGACTCGCTGTGCTTCCTGTACTTGGGTGGCTATTTCCTTTCCCATGTTAGAGAATTGTTTGACTATAATCTCTTCAAATATTTTCTCGGGTCCTTTCTCTCTCACTTCTTCTGGGACCCCTATAATGAGAATGTTGTTGTGTTTAATATTGTTCCAGTGGTCTCTTAGGCTGTTTTCATTTCTTTTCATTCTTTTTTCTTTATTCTGTTCCACAGCAGTGAATTCCCACATATTGTCTTCCAGGTCACTTATCCGTTCTTCTGCCCCAGTTATTCTGCTATTGATTCCTCCTAGTGTAGTTTTTATTTCAGTTATTGTTTTGTTCATCTCTGTTTGTTTGTTCTTTAATTCTTCTAGGTCTTTGTTAAACATTTCTTGCATCTTCTCAATCTTTGCCTCCATTCTTTTTCCGAGGTCCTGGATCATTTTCACTCCCATTATTCTGAATTCTTTTTCTGCAAGTTTCCCTATCTCCACTTCATTTAGTTGTTTCTCTGGGGTTTTATCTTGTTCCTTCATCTGGTACATAGCCCTCTGGGTTTTCACCTTGTCTGTCTTTCTGTGAATGTGGTTTTTGTTCCACAGGCTGCAGGATTGTATTTCTTCTTGCTTTTGCTGTCTGCCCTCTGGTGGATGAGGCTGTCTAAGAGGCTTAATGGGAGGGACTGGTGGTGGGTAGAGCTGACTGTTTCTCTTTTGGACAGAACTCAGTAAAAGTTTAATCCACTTGACTGTTGATGGGAGGGGCTGGGTTCCCTCCCTGTTGTTTGTTTGGCCTGAGGCAACCCAACACTGGAGCCTACCTGGGCTCTTTGGTTGGGCTAATGACATACTCTGGGAGGGCTCACGCCAAGGAGTACTTCCCAGAACTTCTGCTGCCAGTGTCCTTGTCCCCACGGTGAGCCAAAGCCCCCCCCCACCACACCTCTTCAGGAGACCCTCCAACACTAGCATGTAGGTCTGGTTCAGTCTCCCCTGGGGTCACTGCTACTTCCCCTGGGTCCTGGTGCGCACACTGTTTTGTGGGTGCCCTCCAAGAGTGGAGTCTCTGTTTACCCCAGTCCTTTTGAAGTCCTCCAGTCAATTCCCACTAGGCTTCAAAGTCTGATTCTCTAGGAATTCCTCCTCCTGTTGCCGGACCCCCAGCTTGGGAAGCCTGATATGGGGCTCAGAACCTTCACTCCAGTGGGTGGACTTCTGTGGTCTAAGTGTTCTCCAGTCTGTGAGTCACCCACTCAGCATTTATGGGTTTTGATTTTACTGTGATTGTGCCCCTCGTACCATCTCATTGTGGCTTCTTCTTTGTCTTTGGATGTGGGGTATCTTTTTTGGTGAGTTCCGGTGTTTTCCTGTCGATGATTGTCCAGCAGCTAATTGTGATTCTGGTGTTCTCACAAGAGGGAGTGAGAGCACGTCCTTCTACTCCGCCATCTTGGTTCCTCTCCTTGTAGCTTATTTTATACATAATAGTTTGTACGTCTAATCCCTGACCCCTATTTTGCCCCTCCCTCCTTCCCTCTCCCCTCTGGCTACCACTAGTTTGTTTCTTTTATCTGTGAATCTGTTTCTTTTTTGTTATGTTCTATAGTTTTTGTATTTTTTTAGATTTCACATATAAGTGGTATCATACAGTATTTGTCTTTTTCTGTATGACTTATTTTACTTAGCATAATATCCTCCCCGTCCATCCATGTTGTTGCAAATGGCAAAATTTCATTCTTTTTTTATGGCTATTAATGTTCCATTGTGTGTGCGTGTGCGTGTATACACATATATATATCTCCTGTATTTTAAAATAATCTGATACCTATTAGACATAAATAAGTTCTTATATTATCTTATTAAAAACCTGAGCACCATTGTCATTTCAAAAACTCTGAATTGGTCTATTTTATTAGAAATCTAACATTTTTCTATTTATACATTTATTTTCTCAGTCCACTTGCCTTAATTGAACTTAATTATATTTAAGATTTTTGATGCATATTTATAATTCCAATTATATTTTGTATAACAATCTACTTAACAACTTGGTACAAGTAGCAGATTTTCAAAACTTTTAATGATCATGATTTGGCTAAAGTAAGTTTTGGAAAAATATTTAATATTTTCTTCATTTGAATTTTAAATGAATATTTGCTCATATTATTCTCTAATATTTGCATAAAAGTTACAAATTAAACCCAAAAGTATTAGATTGCTAACTTGAACAACTGAATGTTTATGTATATATCATATGAAGATTGCTTTTAGATTATAAATTTGGAACTTGAAGGATACTAGAAAATTACCTAATTTAATTCTTTAATATGCTCTCTAATTTTATTCTTTCATTGAGCATCTATAGCATGCAAAGAATTAAGCTACATATTGTGAAGGATACATGAGTAGATTAGCCTCTAAGGTGTTCACAATTGAATTGAGAGATCAAAAAGACAAGTGTATTATTAAAAAGATAGTGATTTAGTACAAAGTAATTTCAGAAAATACATCAATTTTTTTCTTTGCATGTTATATACATGTTATAATATAATCAGAAGATCCCTTTTTAACTCTCACGTTGTCACTTCTAATTTTTTAAGAAGTAGACTCATCCCTCTCCCATTCTGCACAGGCTGGTGGAAGGAAAGACCAGGAATCTTAAGATTTCATGCATATATTTTCACTTGTTCCCTTTATTCTGGACTTAAATTAGAAACCATATTAAAATGTTATATATGTAATTTGAGAGAAAATGAAAATTTCCACTTGGGAAATTAGGCATATAAAATAATTTTAGAGAAAAAGTAAATATCAGTTTATAAACCTAAGTGCAATGCATTTACCACTCTGGTTTATTTCATCTAATTGGGTAAAAAAAATCCTCAGCTAACTAAAAAATAATTTAAAATTATGATGTAAAAATCATCAAGGAAATAAAACTATTATTTGCCAACCAATGAATTTAACATCAAAATTAAAAGGGGAGGAGTCATGCATCATGAAAAGAGGGTGAGGGGAGTAAGTGAATAAATATTCACTGAACCTTGAGACTACCAGCCTTCTTCTCCCAGCTTATTTCTAGAAGGTTGGCATCCAGGATTCTAACTTCCAGGCAGGAAAATAAAGGAGTATTCTCTGAGGAATAGAACAATCCTAACAAAAAAGCAAAAACAAAAGCAACTTAAAGATACTGACCAAAGTTTTGCTAGTGAAATGGCTAAGCCACATCATCCTGGACACAAGATTAGGTTGGCAAGGCCGAATTATGCCCAGAGAACTTCTAAACAAGCTTTATTGCCCTAAGGAGTGGGGCAACAAAATAAATGGACAACAAAAATCAACGATATTTGAGTCCAAAGTCTTTGATAAGATAAAGGGGGGGGGGGAGAAAAAAAAAGGAAAAGAGAATCTTACAAGGAGAAGAAAACTTTAAATACCTCAGTATTAATGGTTTTCAGACACCACACTCTATCTGAAACATGAGAGCACTTAGTGGACTTTTATTTTATAAGGAGTGCTTATAAGGACTGAGTGCTCTCATCTAAAATAAATAACATGCTTTTTCTTCTGTTCTTTCTTCCAGACAATCATCACTCTCTGACCTCATCTCCAATTCAGGCTGAACCATAAAAAATTACAAATTTTATAGGTTAACAAAGGTTAAATATTGGCAATTTCATATGGCTTGACCTAGTACTATTCTTCCTTGTGTGTGTTATACACTCTATCAGCCAGACCATTTTCCTTGCCTTTTTTAAAAAAAAAAAAAAACAGATTATATTTTTTAGAGCAGGTTTAGGTTTACAGAAAAATTGTGCTGAAAGTACAGAGAGTTCCCATATACTCTCCCCCTGCACATACACAGTTTCAGCCATTCTTAACATCTTACATATGTGTAAATTTGTTATAACTGATGAACCAATGTCAATACATTAACTAAAGTCCACAGTTTACATCAGTATTCATTTTTCTGTGTTGTACAATTCTGTGGGTTTTTACAAATTCAGTGTCATACAGAATAATTTCACTGCCTTAAAAAAGCCCTCTGCTCCACATATTCATCTTTCTCTCTTTGAGCCCCTGGCAATCATTGATCGTTTTACTGTCTTTATAGTTCTGTCTTTTCAAGAATGACATGTAGTTTGAGTCACACAGTGTGTAGCTTTTCAGACTGACTTCTTTCACCGTATAAGATGCATGTGAGATTCCTCCATTTCTTTTCATAGCTTGATAGCACATTTCTTTTTATTGCTGAATAATATTCCATCTCCATTGTATGGATGTTCCATAATTTATCCATTCACTCACTGAAACACATCTTAGTTACATGTTTTGACTTCTTTTGGTAAATATGAATCAAGTTGCTATAAACACTTGTGTATAGGTCTTTGTGTGGATGGAAGTTTTCAGCTCATTTGGATAAATAGACATGAGATTGCTGGATCATAAGACAAGAATATATTTACTTTGTAGTAAATATATTTAGAAGTCAAGATGACTCATAAAGTGACTTTACCATCTTTCATTCCCACCAGCAATGAATAAATGTCTGTTGTTCCACATTCTTACCAGCATTTGGTGTTGTCAGTGTTCTGTATTTTAGCCATACTAATAGGTATGCAGTGGTATCCCCTTGTTGTTTTAATTTGCAATTCCCTAATGACATAATTTTGGGCATCTTTTGATATGCTTATTTTCCATCTATATCTCTTCTCTGGTGAGGTATCTATTCAGATCTTTTGCCCATTTTGTAGGTTTTTAAAATTGTTGAGTTTCTTTGTATGTTTTGGATACAAGTCCTTTCCTTATTAGATATGTGTTTTGCAAATATTTTCTCTAAGTCTGTCACTTCTTTTCATCCTCCTAACCATATCTTTCACAGAGTAGACATTTTTAGTTTCTAATGGAGTCCAATTTATCAATTTTTTTCTCATGGATTGTGCTGTTGGTATTATACCTAAAATCATTGCCAAATGCAAGTTTGCCTAGATTTTTCTCCTATGTTATCTTCTAGAGGTTGTATAGTTTCATGTTTTACATTGACGTCTATGTTCCATTTTTAATTAGTTTTTGTAAAAGGTATAAAGTCTCTGTCTAGATTACATTGTTTTGAATATGGATGTCTATTTGTTCCAGAGTCATTTGTTGAAAGGAGTATCCTCTCTCCACTGAATTACCTTTGCTACTTTGCCAAAGATCATTAGGTTATATTTGCGTCGGAGCATTTTTGGGCTATTTATTGTGTTCCATTGATCTATTTATTCTTTTGCCAATATCACATTGTCTTGATAACTAGCATTATAGTTAGTCTTAAAGTCTAGTAGTGTTAGTACTCCAACTTTGTTCTTCTTCAGTATTGTCTAGGTTATTATAGGTCTTTTTGCTTTTTCCATATAAACCTTAGGATCAGTTTTTCTATATCCACAAAATAGATTTCCAGTATTTTGATTGGGAATGCGTTGAATCTATAGCCCTTTTTGGAAGAATTGACATCTTAATAATATTGTCTTATTATCAATTAACTTGGAATATTTCTCCATTTATTTATATCAGCTTTAATTTCTTTCATCAGAATTTTGTAGTTTTCCTTGTATAGCTCTTGCATATATTTGTTAGAATTATACCTAAGTATTTCATATTTTTGAGTGCTAATGCAAATAGCATTGTGTTTTTAATTTCTAATTCCAATAGTTCATTCCTTGGATATAGGTAAGCAACTGACTTTTGTATATAAATTTTGTATCTTGTAGCCTTGCTATTAGTTGATTCTTTGGGATTTTCTACATAGACAGTTACGTTCCAAAAAAGGCCATTTTGTTTCTTCTTTTTCAATCAGTATACCTTTACTTAGTTTTCTTCTCTTTTATTGCATTAACTAGCACTTCCAATACACTATTGAATATGAATGATGAACAGGAACATCCATCTCTTGTTTCTGATCACAAGAAAGAAGTATGTAGTTTCCCACCATTAAGTACAATGTTAGCTATAGGGGATTTTGTAAATGTTTATGAAGTTCGGCAATTTCTTGTTTATTCCTAGTCTGCTGTGAGTTTTTATCATGAATAGGTGTTGCATTTTGTCAGATGCTTTTTCTGCATCTGTTAATGTGATCATATGATTTTTCTTCTGGTCAAATCTCCTTATAAACATGTTAAAAGCAGACATCCTTGCAATCACATTAGTGGTATTTACCAGACAGGGTCCTTACCTGTGAAATGCTTTTATAGCAGTATGTACCTGGTCTGTCAAGGCTGCTAATTCTAAATAAGTCTGAAATTTATTGATTTATAAGTCACAACTCTGGAAAATGTCACTTAATCTGTGTAATTATCGGAGTATAGAATAGGGCTCTTTAATGATAGAATAGCTTCCTTTTGTATGCATGCATCATTTTGAAACCGCACGTGTTTGTCTGGGCCAGGACCCATCACATGACAAGGAAAGGGAACTGACAGAAATATGCTGATGATAGGGCTGTTTGCCATGCCTTGAGTTACAAAGTTCTTTGTCTCTGACCCAGGAATCTCGCTGTTCTTGCCAGCATCATGAAATAGTAACTGGCTAACTAATTAGTTTGTAAGTGAGTAAAATAAAATCCCAACCCAATACCTTTCTACTGGCTACAGTTGGCTGGAGCTACTTAGCAGCTGCTGCTTTCAGTGAATCATATTTTCTCCAGTTTTCATGGTCCCCACTACTGTGGCTCACTGTCAGTTGCCTCTTTTTATAACTGAGTTTTTAGTTTCTTATTGTAAAATTCAGAGGCATTGTAGAATAATGATTAGCACAGAAGACTCAAACTGTGATCCCCGTATTCAAATTTAAATTTCACTAAGTAAACCTGTATGCCTTTAGGCAAGCTATTTTAAGTTTTCTGTGTGTCTGTTTCCCCATCTGATAATGATGATGTAGGAAATAATAATACTTTCTTTGTGTTTATTGTGAAGATTCACTGACTTAGTTACTAACTAAACTCTGCTAACTTAGTTCACTGAGGTAATATGCTTAAAGTACTTAGAATTGTGCTGACCAGCTAGTAAATGTTAGTTATAACTATTAAAAACCATGTCCCTATTAAAAGTGAGAAAGTAAAGGAGGAAAATTTAGGTCAAAAATTGAGAATATTATTTGTGAATTTTTCTGTGTGTTTATGCAAAGTGTATTTGTATTGGAGTATTGATTTAGTAATATTTAGTAATTAGAGCAAGCTGGAAACATAATATTACATGGTTATCTTTATGATATAATTTTTGTAATTATTTTTAGGTTTTATGGAAGTTTGCATTAGAAATTTAAATTTCGGCAGAAACTTAAAGTAATAGAAAGTTAGGTATAATCTCAACAATGATAGAGGAGCATCTTATAGAACATTCTAAGCTTTCACAGTATAAAAGAGTACCTACAAATATTATCAGAACATCAATAGTTAAATGATAGTAGGAATAGTACCAATGCTCAATTTATTCAACTCAGATTTTAAAAACAGAAAAGCTGAATATGATTTGATGTTTCTTCATGAATAAAAGATGCTCAAGATATTTTTCATCTGTCAGTTTATGATGATGATAAATATAGATTAATCATCCAGTTTTTGAGGTTGTAATCTTGACTCTCTTGGCCACATTCTTTTATAAAATGATGTATTTTTTGAAGTTACAGCTCTTTTGAATGCCTGGTAGAGAGCTTACTATGACCTATATAATTTGTGAAATGTGGTAAAATGAACTTTCTGTATTTAACAATAACCAGTAGGAGAAAATCGGTAAAATAGACAAATATCTACATTATAAAGATATTGGGAATTTGATCCTGAAGGTTTTCTGTAATATTGTTATAAACAAGTGTTTTATTATTAGTGGTCATTTAGAAAAATAGCATTTTACTTAAATGGTTCTTAATTCAGTTTTTGCTAAATTTAAGTGAGAACATTGATGTTATCAGTACAACCAACACTGTCTACAAATGCTAAATTGGTAATGGTGCTGCAGGTCACTATGTGATTCTATTGTTATATCACAGAAGATATTAAACAGGGGTGTAAACAGAACAAATACATTAAACAATATTAGAGTAACTTGGTCACACCTAGAAATCTCTTTTTTTTTTTTTTTTTTTTTTTTTGTGGTACGTGGGCCTCTCACTGTTGTGGCCTCTCCCGTTATGGAGCACAGGGTCCAGACGCGCAGGCTCAGCGGCCATGGCTCCCAGCCGCTCCGCGGCATGTGGGATCCTCCCGGACCGGGGCACGAACCCGTGTCCCCTGCATCGGCAGGCGGACTCTCAGCCACTGCGCCACCAGGGAAGCCCTAGAAATCTCTTTTAAATAATTTTCATATAAGGCTGTTTCAACACATAGGTTGAGTTTTTAATATGAAGATGATAACTAGTAAAGATCTGGCTTCTGGTTTGATTTTTTTTTTAAGTCATGCCTTTTGTAAAGTGCTGAATTGCTCAGTCAGTTCCAATTCACTAGAAACTTAGTTAAGAGATGTGTGCTATCATATTCCATAAAAATAGTGACTTTAAAAATTAAATCCTAAACTTAGAATACCAGTTAATGAATATCTTAAGAACCTAGTAATATCAGTCACACTTAAAGTTTAAGAAAACAGAAGTTACTATATTCTGGGCACCTAAAATTGTATAAAATCAAGCTTCACTGATCCCTACCATAACATCTAATTTCTCCCATATATGTTCTTTTTTTTGCACTGGCTAGAACATGTCCTGAAACATTTTAATAAATTTCCTTTTCTTGTTTCTATGTAGAACATAAAATGAGCCTATTCACATCAGAGGTCAGAACCTCTGCTCAATTCAACATTCTACACATTATCTAAAACTTATATTTTCTAGTTAAAATGATCATTTTCTTAGACCTTTCACTTTTTACTTCCATCTACACTAATGGGTTTCTCTTTGGGTTTATATTTGTTCAGGAAATACAGTTGTAATGGTTACTGTGTTACTGCATATGAGAGGCAAATAGAAAATAACCAGTTTGAATTGAAATGCAGATACCAACGTCTTAACAATGGGTAATGCAATATATGCTTGAGGAAAATCACAAATCATAGATTTTTAGAAATTCTTAAAATAACTGAAACTTTTTGTGGTTTCAATTCAATTTAAATTCAATTCAATTTAAATTCTATATAGTTGTGATTATAGTTACTATCTATGTATTAGCCAAGTGCAAGATGATCTTGGAGGTGGGGAAAACTATATATATTGAGTTTTGTTATTATTGAGGCCCTTATAGGTAGCATAGTCTAATCATTAAGAGTTAACCTTTTTTGATAAGACAGACATAGGCACTCCACTAGCTTTTCCACTCTCTCCCACTTCAGTCGTGTCCAGAGAATTTGAGAAGTGAGCCCCAGATTCCTCATATTTTAAAATGGGGCTGTTAATAGGATCTATTTGATAGGACATTTTAAGTGTTACCAAAAAAGTAGGTATGCTGGCTGGTCCATAGTAAGTGCTGATTACATTATTTATATTGTACTTGGGTTTTAATTTTTTATCATTAGTAGACACCATTTTAAAAATAAGAAATTTTTATATGTATAATCTAATCTATTAGTAAATACTTAATTTGAATTCTATTGTATTTGCATATAAATTATTTCAAAATGTTTTTTGTGTTGATTTTGCTCCTCTTAAGTGGATCTTTCTTTAGTTTCTTTTCTATATGTTAGCAGAGAAATTGTTACTGAAAATTTGGTCTGTGTCCTCGATGCTGAATGAGAATAACAAGGGCAAGGGTTTGAGAATAAAGGAAAGAGAAATATTGATTTGTTAGAAAATGAGGAGGGTAGCAGACTAACGTCTTAAGCACTACCGTCCTGCCTTCTAAGAGAAAGCAGGGGTATTTAAAGAAAAGATTTGGGGTTTCAGTGTGACCATTGTCACATATAGTCGATTGTTTTGTTGAGGCTAGTTCTCTCCATGACATTATCTCTGACTGTTTCGGTCCTCTGGTTTTTTCAGCCCTCTGGTCCCAGTCACAATGTTCCTTCTTTTGATAATTCTTGCTTTGTTGACTTCATGGCCTTGGGTTTCTGTGGTTAAGACAAGAGGAACAAGCAGAAACAGTGAGAATGCCTGCACACATTAATCAGTAACAAAGAATGCACAGTAACAAAGAATTTAAGTTTCAGTCCCCAGCAACGGAGGGAGAAGATGGAAAAACAAAATCATTCATCAAACAGTTTTAGTTTTGGGGGTCCTAGTACATAATCTTTAATTTAGTGTACAGTTATTAATTCTATATGTTCATTGCTGGTGTATTCATAGTGGTTCCAATTAGAAAACTGAAAAAAAAATTCACTCTAAATATTATTTCTAAATTATGTGCTAAATATGTAGGATTAAAATGAACTTTGGATATTTTTATTGAGGCATACACTTCCTACAATATCTAGCACTTCCACTTAAGATTTTTTCTCCCAGTATATTCACACATAAATCATAACATCTACAAAAAAATTTTTTTAAGTTAGTTTTTTCCCTAAGAACATTATCTAATGGTGTATATATTGATTTTTCATGATTCCTTAAGATATTATTTTTTATTTACAATTTTAATGAGAACTAAAACAACCTCCTAATCTTAGAAATGCCTCTGTTGATTGAGAGTAGGCTCAGCTGCCTATAAAAGAAAACTCAAAATAGATACAGAAATTTCTTCCTCTCTCATGTAAAAGAGATAGGCAGTCTAGGGCTCTTACAGAGGACCCATGAAGTCACCAGGAACATGGGCTTCAACCAGCTTAGCATTTAGCAATCCTGGTCACGTGGTCCTTACCCGCCCCCCCCCAGTTCAAGAGGGCTATTCCAGACATCACATACATTTCCATGTACCAGATCGCAGGGGTGAGGGTGGAAAGGAAAGGGTATCCCCTCTTCTTCTGAAGGATATACCCCCCAAATTTGCTATAGAAAGTTGCTTTTGTAATCAGATGATAATTCTCTTTATTAAGCCAGTGCTTATAGATACATGGCTATATTCAGGTATAAGGGGCCCAGCTAAAAATTAGAATCCAAAAACCAATTAGCAGTCTCCGCCACACTATTTTTAGAAGAATATAAGTATGCCCTCAAAGGTGTTAAAAAAAAAAAAACTATTAAATCTGGCTTTGTAAACTGTAGACAATTGGTCAGGCTATATTACAACTTAGTCATCATTTTTTTCATGATTAAATTGTTATAATAGCTATGATTGGTTCTGCATCATCTGCTAAGAAACTGGTAGAGTTATTAAAAAACGGTAAATGCCATGTCCTACTACTCAACTTTTAAATACATCAAACCATTTTAGAGTTCCTTTAAAGTATTTTTACTGGGTAGGTAACAATCTTCAGTTGCAAAGAGCCTTTGATAGTTTATGAACTGATAGTAACTATCCATTAGGAGTATTGCTTTAGGGCAATATTCGTATTTATTAAAATGCTTCAGTAATTGACTTTCAAGAAAAAAAATTTTTACCTCATACTTTTAATTTTGAAAAAAAAATCATGGAAAACTACCAATCTAAATTTGTTAAAGATTGAAATCAAAATAGCTATCTAATCCAGAAAGTTGTTCACATGAGTAATTCTCTTTATTCAGAGTAGCACTGCTTATTCTTGTCTTCTGATGAAACTACTTAGATATGAGAAAATTTTTAAATGCAGGCTTTTGTCTTTTCTGGTTATAAGGGAAACAAGTCATTTGCCTTAGGATGTAAGAATCTTGTGGCAGTACAGCTAATGATTTAACTTTGATTAATTTAGCAAGGCATAGAATTTTAAAATTTGTGGAAACCTTTGAGAATACATCCTCCAATGCCATCATTTTATGTTGAGGCACTATGGTCTGGAAAGTTTAAGTGACTTGGCAAGGTCACATTAATGAGTTAGTGGCAATGCTGAAACCAGGACTAAGGTTTTACTGCCTTTTAATCTAGTGCATTCTATCTCCCATTCCCTCCCTTTACCCTCCTTCCTTCCTCTGCTTCCTATATTATATTAGAACTAAAATATTTGTGTATCATACCAGGTTCATATGTGAAAAGGAAATCAGGTCATAGTGGTTAGTTAGTGGCAGTACTGAGGGTAAAACTAAAGATTTCTTTGCTCTAATCTAATGTACCCTGTTTCCACTGAATGTATTATCATCACTATTATATCGAGAATTTTGTTTTATGTAACATTTGAATTTCAAGGTTTGGATAAAAATTATTGGAAATGTATTGTTAACAAATGTTTCACATGTGAGAATGAATAAATAACTACTTTGGCTAATCTCTTTAAAACTGACAATAATGACATCAATAGTAATACAGTGCTTTGCTGTATAAGGCAGACTGTGTTAAAAGGACAGAATTGACCGTTTGAAGTTAGGGAAAGTTGAGTGTTCACTCATTCTACAGCTCAGGACCTGTTTAAAGGATTGATTGCAGAGTATTCAGTACCATCCCTTTCATTATGCTATTCTGTTTTGATTGTGAAAAACTCAGTCTGGGGTCCAGAAAATTATATGTGAAATAAACACAGGCAAGTAAACTATGACTATTGCTTTAGCAGTTTGAGCTATTTTGACCAATTTGCTGCTATATTTTATCAGCTTTCCCAAAGAATCAACTAGAGTCTTACTTTCCTATGTTCTGAATTCTACGAATTGCACTTGTACTTTTCAATATCCTTATAATAATACAGTTCCTAAATGTATGCTTCTGCCCTTTCCTTTCTTCTCTTTCTCCTCTTCTCTTTTTTCATTATCATCAATTTGTAAAAAAAATTCATGAACCTTTGTTACATGAATGACCTATTACTATCTACAAATGGGGATATGAAAAAGTAAGGCACTCTTGCCCTCAGAGAACTTCCAGTCTGGTTAGAGGGACAGAACCTGTCCTAGCAAAGACTGGTTAACATTGAAAAACTGGTATGAATGATAAGCATTAGAGGAGATCAGAGAAGGGCGAGATCACTAGTGAGTGTTTAAGTCTATTGATAGAAACTTCAGAGATAAATATCTATTAGACACTAGACTTGAAGGATTTAATCAGAGTATATTATAATATGCACAAATTGTGGGAAACCCTTTGGGTCAATGTTAGATATCCTGAAGGACATTTTGAGTACATCTGTGATCAACTACTTGACATTCTTAACTTATGATGAACTAAATCACCCTTTCAAGCAAATTTAAATTTAAAACACAAAATGAGAAAGTTCATTCAGATGATATAAACTGATTACAAAAATATACACTTAAAATATGTGTTTATATATATTACAAAATACCAGAAATGTTTTATACAGTATAATAAAGAGATAGAATGTGATAGAAAAATCACGTCTGTTTCTGCACTTTAATTCTTTTCATACTTAGTTATGGGACCCTGCCAACGTGGAAAGAAAAACAATATAAAGCTTCATATTCTTTAATTTAATCCTGGTAGAAAATATAGCTGAAGCCAGAGGCTACAAGCATCAGCTGACAGTTTAATGAAGACTCTTGAAAGAATGGGAGAGTCTAGGTGCTTTAAGACAAGCCCTGAGCAAGTCTTTACATCTGTTTAGACAGAAAAAAAAAAAAAAAAGATTAGTGAATATTTATGTATCAGTTACCAAAGTATTTAAGTTAAATATATGTTTATTTTTATCTAATTATCATAAATTTGAATTTTTCTTTAAATCTATTGGCTACAAAGGCCAAAGATCTTTCCTGTAATATTGAATCATTTATTTTTAAAGTCCCAAGGGCTGTTGACTTGTGACTGTGAAATTATTAAATATTCATTATAGAAGGCTACATGTTAAAATGTTTGTGTGAAATACCTGCCGTTTCATTTAAAATTGTAAATTCAATTGTTCACTGGAAGCTGATTTTACCTACCATACTTGTAATATCAACTATGAAAAGAGCTGATATAGTTTCCTATAACTTTCCTATATAAGTGGCTTCAGTTTGCTTGTTAGATAGAATGCATCAGGGTTTTTTTTCCCCTACAGGCTTGCTTACAATAAACCTAGTGACTCTAATTCACTCATTTCTGAAAAGCATCACATGTACAAGGTTTTTTCAGACATTAAGATGTATTGTACCCAGTACAGATTTTTGCTTGGCTTCAGGTTCAGAAACTGCTGCAAATATAGACGTAACTGGGAAAGTTAAAAAAGATGTTGATTTCCTGGATTTAAACACCGTTATAGAGAACCCAGTAACAAGATGCGTCTCTCACCCCCACCAATGGATTTTAACATGAATTTTACAGTCTTCTAGTGTCTTACACACACCATTATCACATACCTTCCTATAACTAGAAAAGGTAACTCTTCTTGCTCCAGGCAGTTCAAATGCATACTGACCTCTTTCAGATAAACCCAGCTATGTTCTCCTGAGATCCACCCCTAAAATTCCTTTCCTTTGACTCTGTATATCTTGAAAGTGCCTTACAGTGCCCGGTATGTAGCTATAGCAGCAACAGCAGCAACAGAAGGAGTAACAATGATGGTAGTAGTAGTAGTAGTAGTAGTAGTAGTAGTAGTAGTAGTAGTAGTGGCATTACCCAACTCAGGTCTGGGTGCTCACTGCCCAAAAATCAATACTTGAGAGGCAAGTGCTAGTAGGAATGGAGAAATTGCTTTAATCAGAAGGCCAGCAATCTGGGGACCAGGTGGCTTCTTGTCCCAAAACCAGCTCTAAAGATTTTTCTCGGCCATGAAAGTTTTTCAAGGGCTAAAGGGGAAATAATCTCAATTAATCCCTGAGGTAGGGAATCCGATTCCTCGTGATGTCCCATTGCGTGCAGATTTGTGGACTCCCTGTGATCCTTCTTTAGATGCTATCTTGTTCACACAGTCTGTTCACGAGATTACTGAAAGGGAAGCTGGGGAAAAGATCTAGTCTCCGTTAAATACTTATCCTTCATTTCTACTTCTTTGATCTATGCAAAGAATCAACAGGTTAGGCAAGGCACTGTGTGATCAAAAGATTTGAAAGATGTTCTTGGGCCACAGATGAGTAGAGCATGTGGGCGGCGGGTTTAATAGTTAGTTACAATATAGCTTTAGGAAAGTGACAAGACAAAAGGGGTCTCCTGCTGAGGGTAGTTTTTTGCAAAGAGCTGCTTTCAGTAGCAGTACCAGCAGGGGCAATAGCTGCTGGATAGTTTATCTTTTTTAACGTTATAAAAATATCTCTCACATTTTTTTTTGTTTGTTTAAAAACATTCTTGCTTTCATGTTGGGGTGTGCTGGTAACATGCAGTTCAGAATAAAATTGTTATTGATAAATATCTACAAGGCTTGTGTATCTTAAGTTTATAAGTATGTAGAATGTATACTTACCATCTATTGCTGTTGTTTATATGATCCACACAAGAAATTCAGTCCCATTACTTTTTGGTTACACTTCCTATCTGAATGTGATATGAACTAGAGGAGCAAATTAAGTGAGATGTTATAAAATACTTGCCTTTCTAGTGCAATCCTTCGATCCTTTCTTTGTCTCCATTGAGCCCATTTTCAGAGAGGCTGAATATAAGAACTCGGGCTATGTTATCTATTGTTTGGTCTTATTACCGTCATTAAACACAGTCAAGGTGCCTTTCAGGAAGAAAGGATGATAGATAGATCGCAGTCTCAGGATCGCATTCGCTGTCATGGAGAACAGAAATCAGGGAGGTGGGAGGTAGCAGAAGACAGAGTGCAGTGGGATACAGGTGCACCTTTTCCAGAGAAGAGCAAGATGAATGTTCTCATTGTCACTGCAGCCTGCATTTCATTAGTCATTAGTGTGACAGGTCTGTAATTAATGACATAATATGGGACCTGTTGTGAGGCTTCTGTCCCCTCCTTTGAAACTACTCCTGTGTCCCTTAAACAGTATATGGTTATTTAATGTGTCAGTGCATCTGCCTTCATATCTCAGTCAAAGCTATCTTGGTAATGACAGAAAATCACACCACTTGTAACAAGGGAAGATGCTATTAAAGTTTCATTGCTGTATTGACTGCAATTCTCAGCAGTGGTTTCTTATGTAATAATAGGCAAGCTCAAGAATAAATTTATCAGAATAAGAGAAAAGAGCATAATGTGAGCTCTCAATCTGCTGCAGAAGAATGCTTTGTAGTCTACAGCTCATTGTTTTACTTATATGCTTTCTCTAGTTGCACTATTTAGATTGAGTTTCAAAGTTCTGTTCCAAGAAATACTACATTATATAGAGCAGTGTGGTGCTCGAAGGACAATGGTGCTTCAAGGACAAAAGACAACCCTGCCTGAAAAACTTTCAGCGTTACACCCCCTCCTGGACTCTTAATCGCACTCACCACCATGTTACCATGGTTACAAAATTCCTGAGCCCACCTGGGCGAGGAGACCTGTCCCAAATAAGGAAAGGCATCTGCCCTGTCCCATTCCCACCCTAGAGAAGGAAGGTACATGTGCCTCAACCAATCAGTAAATGAAATTTTTACCTCGGACCATTCCTTTGTTTTCTGGCTATAAAAACTGATCAATAACACATGTTCCTGCTCGACTCTCCCAGACTACTAGGAAGTCAGCGCGCTGTTCTGGCAGCGACCCTTCCCTCTAATAAATTCTATCTTCTTTACATTCTGCCTTGTGTCTGGAAATTCTTTTCGAACCCGCCTTTGGACCGCGTCATCTGAACAATTATTTAAAGAGCAAAATAACTGAATGAGCAAATCATGACTAAACACTTTGATTCCTTTTTAATAATTGTTTGAAAATTATTGAATCTTTCAGGAACTGCTGGAAAATTTGTTTTACTTTAATTCTATATTTAGGCTTATTTTATAATTACTTATCCATTAATTAATATTGTCCATATGGGAATTTTTCGAGAAGATTACTGTAAGAAACCACAGGGGTGAAACGTATGTAACAGTATAATAAAAACATGTTAAATTTTTTAAAATGAATTCTTAAGATCAGAACTTTATTACTCATCAAAAATGTTATCAACAATTTAATGAAGTTTGTTTTCTTGGATAGGGTTTGTTTTTTTTAATGTTATAAAGGGTATCTTTTTCCCTTTAAGTTTTTAGTAATATAGTGGTAATAAAAAGTATACTTTTTTATAGCAGTTATCTATAATGAGAAGCCTTCCACAAGTTGGGAATAAATTGAATTTTTGTATATTAAATTTGGCTACTCACATGTAGAGTTGCTTTACTGTAACTATTTTAATATGTATAACCTCATTAGCATTATAATGACAAGCTTCCAAAGGAAAAATTACAATGACAATTAAATAGAGCATCCGTGATGATACAAGTCAAAACTACATTCTATCAGTATATTTCTGATTTCCTTGCTGTTCTTCAAACTATAGTTCCATATCTGATTTTACAAGATTATGTCTTTAATTGAAGCATTATTAGTCACCTCCTTCAGACCGATACCTAACTTTGAATGCACTATACATGAGACCATAATGTATGCATCCTGGTGACTTTTAAGTGTTCATGAACCAGTGTACATAAGAATATATATAATTTTGTTGACTAGTTAGGCCAGAGTTTGTGAAGTATTTTCTTAACTAAAAATCCATTAGATAGCCATCAAAATGCCTGGAAAGATCCTTAAAATACATTTATCTACTCTCTTCTTTATTTGCTAAATACACATTTTCTTCCTTTTGTTTCTGAAACAAGACTTCCTCCTTGTTTTCTTTCACCTCTTTCATCATGCTTTCTGTCTTCCATGATGTTTCCTTCTTTGCCTGCTGCCTTAATGTCAGTCTACAGATGTTTGCCAGAGTTCTATCTTATCCTATTTTCTTCTCAGGTATCATAACTTTATTCTCATTTTTATACCACTTAATCTAACTTTTTATAATCCCCCTTTTCTTATACGGATTGGGTATATGTTCCTAGTCTTCTACTGAGATCTGCTCCTGAAATACCTTCTGATAATGCAAACTGTTCTCAGAGTCAGTTATTGTCCTTTACCTGGATTATTTTAACAGGCTTCTAATTCTGTTACCGACCTCTCCGTCTGATAGTCACCGTTATCTTCCTGAGGCATAGATCTGCTCATTTCACCCTCCTATTAAATCATTTTTCTGGCTCTCCATTTCCAATATAGTAAAGTCCAAATTCCTTAGCACAGCCATCAGAATGTTTCACAGTCTGGCCACTGTCTATCTTTCTAGCATCTTTTCCTGACAATTTCATATGGAGGACTGCTGCCTATTCCCAGAATATGGCATATACCTCTGTGTATTTCTTCCTTTACTTTGATTAGGACTGCTGCCTTGAATGCCTTACCCACTTTTTCCTCCTGATACCCTTTTCCTTATTCTTAATTTTTTACATAAATTGACTCATATTACATGTAAACTTTTGAAGCTGGATCTTTTGACTTAATATTTTGAGATATATCCATGTCAAAACATGTAGATTTTGTTTATTATTTATAGTTGATAATATTCTGTTATATGAATAATTCACTGTTTTTCATTCTTTTAGTGAGGACAAATAGGTTGTGTTTATTTTTTTCTGTTTTGCATAAAAATGCTACAGAGAACAATCTTGCCATGGTATCTTTGAACATATGTACACAATTCATTAAGTAATTAATGAATTAGTTTCAAATGGCTAATCTGGGGACCTGTGGAGAGTAATGAGAGGATGGTGAAACGTGGACACCTGTCATCATTTTCCAAATTTTCTTTACTTGAAATGTCCTTGTATAAAGTATGATAGCGTCAAAATTCCCATGTTATGCTTGGTTTGGCATGTAGTTATACGATGCAAATAAACGTGAGGAATGGAAAGTTTGAAAAAAATCTATTAATCTAAGGTTTTCTGTGCCGTTGCAAAGTGTCAGACCATTTTACCTAATAAGGCTCTCTCATTAGCATGCCTTAAATGCAAGTGCAAATACAAAATTTTGAAAGTTAATCTATATTGCATTGCTTTCTTTGTCTTAAATTTTGGAAACAGATTAGTACTTGAGGAGTCATTTATTCCTAATAAACCTATTGTGTTTTATACTGAATTCTTATTGTATACTTGCTTGCTAATTGCATTAGGTCGTATTGTTTCAAATGCCACAAAACACAAAAGAGTAAGCAACTGCATCTATACTTAAAATATTGTCCCGTTTACCTTTCTATTTATATTTTTGTAGCCTTAAAAATGTTTCTTGAAGTATTTTAATAATTGAAATACTTCCATATAAATTGAAGCACTATTGAATATTACAGTGGTCCTTTCATTTTACTTTGTGTAAGAATTGCCTGGGGAGTGTGGTAAAGTATGTACTTTTGGTTTCTACTATGGAAGATTCTGTGTCAGGTGTATATTTTGAATATTAACTTCATGTCCTTACCACACACAACTACCACCACCTCATTTTTCTCTGGAACCTGACTTCTTCAGAAACATCGGTTGAGGCAAAAGTTGGGGTGCTGGTGGTCATGGTGATGGCTGTGGTGATGGTGGCAGTGATGTCAGAGGTGGTGGTTGTGGTGGTGGTGATAAGATGGAGCTGGCATAATTCAGGTCTTTGGAATCACGTTGTCTTGAATTTGAATCCCAGCTCTAATACTTACTATCTTTAATATCTTGGTCAGATTAGTTAACCTGTCTAATCCTCAGGTTCCTCATGTATAAAACAATGATAATGATTTCCCTAATTCATAAGGTTTAGCACAATACCTTGCCTGTAGTAAATACATAATAAATGCCAACTATTATATATGCCTTAAGTGGCTTTGTTTCTTTTCTGATTTTGTAAACAACATTTTGTGGGTGGATTTTCTATGGAAGAACAGAAATATATTTAAAACTCTAGATCCTTGAGTTTCATAAATCAAAGCCAAAGAGTATTCAGGTATCCCGTTTTCCTCATTTCTGTAAATATTACTTAGTGATACTTTAACATCAGAAAACTTAAAAGGCACTTCTGAAGGAAGTATTATCTAAGTATCTATTTTTGTCCTGAATGGGAATCAATAAGAGAGTTTCATGTTAACAGTGCATGTTCTGGAGACTAAATTTCACTTTTTTTTTTTTTGCCACTCTATGAATATCTCATTCTCTCAAAGGAGATACTGAAGTAAAAAACTAGGAAGCTTCTCATCAGAAACGCATGCATACTCTTGAGAACTCCAGAGTACCTCACAGAGGGAATACTGTATGTTTTCACTTATGTGTGGAGTCTAAAAAATAAAACAAATGAAAAAATGTAATAAAACATAAACAGACTCACAGATTCAGAGAACAGACGGTTGGTTGTCAGAGGGAAGAGGAAAAGGGGCAAAATGGCTGAGGGGGATTAAGTGGTACAACCACTATGTATAAAATAGGTAAGATACAAGGATCTTATACTTGTACAACACAGGGAATATATTATGTAATAGCTTTATATAAAAAATGACCATGTGAAGAGTTAGTAAACTATTATAGGTTCACTTTCCCGAAGATTTGCACATTAGTTCTTCTAGTATTTTAAAATCTAAATTCCATTCCACTAAAAACAAAATAACAATTCACAATTTGAAAGTTACAACATTTTTGAACTTATAAAAATATTTTACTTGTAACTTCATCAGGGATTCTTAGTCAGTGATCTATGAATTTTTAAAAGTCCATGAAATTAAATGTGAAATATTATATGTTTGAATTTGTATTTAGCTTTCATCAGGCTTTAAAACACAAACCTATGAGCTCAAAATTGTTAAATGACATTAATCAGTAAAAGCATGTTCCCCAGAGTAGATATTTTATAAAATTAAAATGAAGAAAATCCATCATGTTCAATATTATTATTTGTCAGTTTGTTCTTATTATTGCTTGTCCTATAAGTGGATTTTCATTCACTTTCAATGTTGTGATAATTTAAAATCTGTTTTTTCTATTATTCTTCATTATCTAATTTACTTTCTCCTCTGATATATTGACTTCTCAGTTTATATTTAAAACTTGGAATGTGGGATAGCTATTTCTTTATTCTTGGTGAATTATTTCCTTCATTTTTTTTTTTTTTTTGACAAGAAAGTAGGATTTATCGGTGGGCATGAGTAAGGAGGGGACAGCACCAAGGCTCTCGCGAGTGAAGGCCTGCCATGTTTCCAGGGGCCATGACTAAGGATGTGTCTGATCCCACAGACATCTGAGATGAGCCACTTTCCTGCCACCATGTTTTCAAATCCATGGGCATTAAACTTAGTAAATCCCCACTTCTTGGAGATGTGGATCTTCTGGTGACCAGGGAACTTGAACTTGGCCCTGCAGAGGGCCTCAGTCACATGCTCCTTGCTCTGCAGCTTGGTGCGGATGGACATTATGACTTGGCCAATGTGGACCCTGGCCACTTTGCTCTGGGGCTTTCTAAAGGCACCGCACATACTTGTCTGGAGCCTAGATTGGGGACAGCATGCCAGTCATTAATGTCCACTGGAAAGGGCTGTCTCCAAGGTTCCTTAGGGCAACCCATTACAGGCAACAGGCTGCATACACTACTGAGGAGGCTTCTGTTTGCAGCCATTGCGTACCGGGCCCCCATGGGGAAAAGAGCACAGTCGGCTTAATTGACTGCAAATCCATCATTTTTAAAATGGTTACTTTCTAATAAAACTAGGCTGTGGAAGTCTGGAAACCAGGTGTTAAGACCTACTTGCTAAGGAATGCTCAACAGTTAGAGAAGTCCTTAGAGCAGGACTGTGGAGAACACTGCTCTTCAGAGCGTGATGTGAGGATCCACACTGGTAGGTGAACTCTTTACTACAAGTCCATGACTAGATGGGGACGAAATTGAGAGCAATTATTTAGAAACTTTAATAGCAATTTGACATTACTTTGAAATCCAAGGGCGTGATTATTTTTCTGTTAATTCACTTTACTGTTATTTTATAAGAATTCTGGTCTGCAGCATGAACTGTAAATTTTAAAACGTGGCTCTTCAACCCCAGAAAATTTGAGAAACAGTGGTATAGACTTCTTGGCTCAAGCTCACAGCTTCATTGTCTTGTTACAGTAATTAACAGAATACTAGAAGAGAAATCAAGTTTTCAACTTTATGAAACTTGGAATGATGTTTTATATTTTCCCACATATAAGAGGTATTTTGAATTAGTGCAGTGCTTTGCTGGGCAAATTTAGGATACTGCTAAAATACAAGTATTTTGATAGGGAAAAGATTTATTCTCTTTTCTTATTACATATATATATATATATATATATATATATAAAAGCATTAACTGCTATGAAGCATTTTATGAGAAGTAGAGAGACTTGTGACATGGAAGAGGTAGTTGGTGCTCTGAGAATGAATGGGAACATGAGAGAAGGAAAGGAGAGCTGAGAGTTCAGCCTTAGCATGCAAGTCTTATCAAGTCCATTAGAATATAGATGGGGGAAATTAGAAGTTCAGCTGGGAAACTTAGGAATTTAATAGAATTATTAAAGCATTATTTAAATATTATTTATTAATTATAACTAAGGTATTAATTAAATATCATTACATTAATATGTATTAATGGAATGCTGAGAAGTAATTTCTAACATGATGGGATAGTGATCAAAGTAATCAATTTAGGTCCCTAGGTGAGAATGTAGTAGAAATTACAAGAGGCACTATGGCCAATCAAGATAGAGAATATACAAAGATGACAGAAAAATGGGGTTGAGAATGCTTCAGGAGAAATAATCATTTCCTGAGAAGGAGTAGACTTAACCAGCACATCTGGAAGTAGAGGCTACTATTTTCATGATTATAGTAGTGCTTTAGATGTTATAGAAATGAAGAAGAATTGCTACACATTCTTTCACACTTCCTTCAGTTTGTAGGTGGCATCTATATACTCTTTCAAATTTAAGTGGGCTTCCAAATTTTATGGCCAACAGAATATAGCAGAAACATCAGTGCATGAGTTCAGAGGTCAAGTCCTCAAAGGTGATGTAGCTTTTACTTTATTCTCTGGAATATTTGTGTTTGGAGTCCAAAGATTCCATATAAGAAATCTGACTACCTTGAAGTCAACATTCTGGGAGGAAGCAAAGCCACATGGAGGGGTCACATACAGGAGCTCTGGTCAGCAGTCCTAGTCTTTGAGTTATTTCCTCCCAGACACCAGATATGTGAGTGAAGTAGGCTTTGGCTGATTCCAGCCCCCAGCTGACAAATGAACCCCAGTTTCAAATTTTCCTACTTGAGATATAAGAGGGACATATCACCTCCTGCCTATGCTTTAGATCCATAGAACCCAGGGCTTTAATAAATGTTTTTAAGTCACTAAGTTTTGGGTTACTTTGTTATTTAGTATTAGAAACTGGAAAAGATGTTAATTTACATTGTGTCTAATTTTTGAGCTAAAGTTATAGGAAGTTTTAGAGACACTACTTGTTTTATATATATATATATATATATATATATATATGCACGTGTGTGTGTATATAAAACATATATATATATATATAATTTAAAACTATCAGGTAATGGGTACTATGGAATAAATTTGTATGGTTGTTTAGAGAGCATTTTAGTATAATTCTTTTACGTGAGCACTTAAGGCCTTAGAGTTTGGTTTTATTTATGTATTTTTAATTTAAGATTCATTCACAGCTCATATTTATCTTGAGAAATATCTTAGATGGATAAGACTGTCTTAGAATGACAAGAAACCCATACCTTCTCTTTCAAATCCTTAAAATTTTCCTGCTTCAAGTCCTGCACATCTTGAATCTTCTTCTCTGTACTTTTAAATAGACTTTATTTTTTGCAGCACTTTTAGGGTCACAGCAAAATTTGAGCAGAAAGTTTAGGTATTTTCCATAGAGTTCTTGCCCCAACACATGCACAGCCTCCCGTATTATCAATATCCGCCCAGCAGAGTGGTACATTTTTTGTAAATGATGTGCTTACATTGACATCACTATCACCCAGAGTCCATAATCTATAATAGAGTTTACCCTTGGTGTTGTACACCTATATGGGTTTTGACAAATTTATAATCACATATACCCATCATTATAGTTTTATACAGAGTAGGTTCACTGTCCTAAAAATCCTCTGTTCTCTGCCTATTCATCCTTCCCCTCCTAACTCCTGTCCAACACTGATCTTCTTACTGTCTCTAGAATTTTGCCTTTTCCAGAATGTCAAATAGTTGGAATCCTACAGTATGTAGCCTTTTCAGATTCCCTCTACTTTTATTTTTTGCAACTTCTCATTCATAGTTCTCAACCTAAATATGAAGTCCTTTCCTCAAAAACGTCTTCCTAAATCCACAATCTATATCATACTCTATGTTAATTTTTCACATTGCAGTTTTAATTCTTCCTTTACAGTACTTATCATAGCTTAGGTGATTAGTATCTATCCCCATTAAAATGTGCAATATTTCATCACTGGTATCATTCTTGTAGCTAGCATAGGGCCCAGCATATTTAGGTACTCAGCAAATATTTATAGAATTTTTGAAATAAATTAATGAAACCTAGTTTTCCTGTACCAAAATACATTAAGCATATGAACATGAACTGACAAAGCTGATTCCACAAACTATAACATAAATTCAAATTCCAATTTCATTGGTTTACCACACCTTATACTTGCATAGGTGCTCCAACAATACATCATTTTGTCTTACATTTTTAATCTAGTATAGTTTATTGTATTTTATTTTGAAACTACCTAAAAATTGTTATGTACAAATTTGATTTTTCTATGTCAAATAATATACGTGTTTATGGGGCATATTTTGGAATCTCCTTCAAATGTTTTAATAGCCACCTTTCACTTATCTCCTGCTGAAATCTGTTTGCTGACAGTTACTAAAATTAGAAGTATATAGTTATTGGATCTCATAGCTGGTAGAGATGAGTGCAAATAGTCCAAACATTCAGTTTACAGAGGAATCATCTCAGAATCCATGACTTGTCTAGGGTTACAGAGCTACTCAGAGCCGAAACCTCCTTGAATTCAAGCTTTCTTAGTTCAGTACTCTGGGCCACTGCTTCCACAACTCTTTCTTGGTATATCAGACCTAGAAAAAGTAGCAGCGGATTGGGAAAAGTAATGTCTGCAGCGTAGCCTAGAATTGAGAGCTTCGGTTTTTTCCTTTCTTATTCACGGTCTTTTTTTCCCCCATTAATATAACTTCTTTTCACTAAAAGTACATATTGTGAATAGCATTCCTCTTTTAGGTATTAAAATTGCAAGAAGTACAAAGAACTTAGACTTTACCCTTTTCATCTTTATTTTAAAGATTTGATAGCAGATACCCTGTGTCTTCTAATCCAGTCTTCCCAAATTTATTGAAATTCTGCCTTTTTCTTTTCCTGGCATACAAAATCTCAGCCTCAGACAGTAGAAGGTATTATTTCGATATAATTCACTTTACAGAATGATATGATGGATAAGGATTGTGGAAGACACACCATGTCACAATGGCCTTAGTACCACTAATCCACTAATCCTAACAACAGCCATGCCATTCAGGAACTGGGATCCTCATTTTATTGATGAGGAAACTGGCTCAGAAGGGTTAAATAACTTGCCCCAATTTACTGCTCATAAGCAGCAAAGCCAGGTATATCTAGTTTAAAGCCTACATTTGTGTTTGTTTTGTTTTGTTTTCACTACACTAAACTCCCTATATTATTATTAATTTTTTCCCTAAACTGTCAAGAATGACAGTTTAACCAAGGAATCATTGCTGTATTTATGCTAGTTATGAATAGATTACATCTAGGATTTTTTTTAACAATAGATTGGGGTTTAAGTCATTTTTGGCTTCATAGAGAAATTCATGAAATCAGTTTCAGAAAATAATCTTTCCATTCAAATGTGTATTTTGTTATCTTAAGTAGCTTGGCCAAGTGTGCTTTGTGGTTTTTACCTGGAACGTGAATCCCAAATTCACAACAAATCTCACTTGTTGGAATATAGCTAATGAATTAATAAGTACATTGGTTCATCTATGAAATAGTTGTAATTCAAAAAATTATCATCCTAACCTCTTCCATTTACTAACTCCATGATTTAGGGCAATTTATTTAACCTTTTTGAACCGCCATTTCCTCACCTATAAAGTTGGGATGATGGCAGGAAACCCCTTATAAGGTTTTTCTGGGGATCACGTGAGAAAATGGATATAAAATACTTGGCACCATGCCTGACCCAGAAAGTGCTCAATAAATCTTTTAAGCAGATCTTACTTATCCTGTCTGTGGATTGAACAATTATAGTGATATGCCCTGATCTGGGAATGTTGCCATTTTTTATTAGTTGTATTTCATGAAAGAATATGAATAAAGGACACCCTTTTTCATCCATGCTGGGAGGTGTTTAAGAAGTCCCTAATACCATGTGTCACATTCCTCTTTAGTTCCAATAGGATTGTTGCAGGCAGTATTCTAGTTCTGGTGATTATATGTGATGAAGTACATAAAAGCTCTTGTCAAGGGGGGTGAGGAGGTGGAATTTTAGGAGGTTAATTGCTCAATAGCTACTAGGAAAAATCGAATTTAACAGATCCATCAATACAACGTGAAGCCTCGTCTATAACTGCTCTGCTCCGTTAGGAGGACTATGTCCAAATTACTGGTCAAATGCTGAAAGAAACCATATTACAATGAATTGTTGTTGGGATATGATGTGTTCTATCTCAAGTTAACAGAACATGCACTAGTGTGCCATAGCTTTACTCTTCCAATTCTTTTAAATGTGTGTCCACTAGGTCAGTTAAGCCTGGGCAACATTTCCCCCCTGTTTACTATTTATCATGTAATACAAAGGGGGTCATGTCCAGTACTGCAGGTAAACTGCTCAGAAGCCAAAAATATTCATTATTATATCACTGAACTGGCTTTGATACTTACAGGATATTTGCAGTGGGCCAGAACACTTTTCTTTTCTCTCCTTATTGTGTAAATAAAGCTTTAGCTGAACTAGCTACCTCAAAAGTAAAAAGGTAATGCATTCTGAGGCTTTCCAACAAGCTTCATGAGCTGACATGAAATCTGAGAGTATATAAGAACGCAGTGCCATGTGAGAGACATCCTAAAAAGATAAGTTTACTTCTTTTTATGAAGTATATTCCTCTCCAGTTCTGTAGAGATCTAAAGTCAACTTTTGTAAATGAAGTAAGAAGACCCTTGGATTAAACTATACAATTCTGTCTTCAAATGGTTTGTAGTGTAGTCCAGAGCCTGCATACGTTCTATCCAAACTCAATAACAATTAAAATGTCACTCAAATACTGAAGTTATTTTGTTGTTTGTTATACGTATATAAATGGTGAATGAATATATTTTTTGATGAGAGTTCTCTAACAGGTCCCCTTCCGTTCCATATAAGTAGGGATATGGAACCACCTTGGTTCCTAGCTGTGATTCCCAAACATTTCGGTCACCAAACACTTTACAGTCTTAAAAGATATTGAGGACTTCAGAGAGCTTTTCTTTATATGGGTTATATCAATATTTAATGCAGAAATTAAAACATAATTTCTTTCAGTATTTATTAACTCATTGTTTTCTGCTGGGTTATTCCTCCCCAGAGGTACATAGAATGCCTAGTCAAATGAGTAGGGGAAGAGTGTGTGGATAATAGGGAGAGAAAACTCTAGGATTTATATTTTTTAAATATTATTTCTGAAGCATATGTATTTATTTGAGAATGTTTGTGTATATTTCCTTAATATACCCACTGGCTACAACAGTCTCTGCTATTTTAAAGTTTAAATCTAGTAAGTACATATTTACATACATATGTATGTGTATGCAATAATAACTGGTCTAGTGATTTTTTAAAGAAAATTTAATTTCTTAGAAAAAGCAATTCTCTACACAGTCTACTGGTCAAGTACTCCTTGCAATACAAAGTGTCCCATTAATGTCCATATTTTCTTAGTTAAGCCTGGTACTCTGTCCCCAGTAGCATCTTCCTCCTCATCCAGGAAATACAAGTACTGCTGAGATGCCCTTTACTATTTCATAGTCTATGAAAAGGCTAGACTTTCTCCAGTAAAACAGCTGGTACAATTACTCTACAACTTACTCTGCCATGAAGGAGGTTCAGGGGTCTATTCCCTGGTACTTGTACTTCCACCTTTGCCTCATTTCCCTGCAGTTTACCAGGCCATGCTGTTTTTCACTAGCATATGACATAATATTTTCTGTATATTGGCACAAGCATGGATGATTCTGCTTGATCTTGCTTCTCTCCGTAGTTTTCAATTCAACTTAATATATTTGGAGATAGTGTTGTAAAGTTATTAATGAGTCATATCCTTGAAGACAATGGGTGAAATTTATTGTACCTTAAAAACAAAATTCCAAAATTAAATATTGCAGTCATATAACGTATTTAGTGTTAACCCAACCATCAAAGCACATTATAGCAGATATCTTCTGTTATTATTTCAAAATATTGACATTCTAATTATTGGAAACCTTATCTATAAAATGTGATACAATCTGGACGTTTTTAGAATAATCCATCATCATGAAACTATCCATCTTGGAAAGAAAAAAAAAATAAACAGATCATGTATGTTCTTCCTGTAGAATCTCATTTTGTGCAAGTCACATCTTTTGAAGAAGCAGTTTTGACCACATTTCTCCCACAATATGGAGCAGTTTACATGGTGCCTCCTTGCTCTGCTATGCAAACACAAACCAAAAAGTAATAGATGTTCATAGGCATGTTCATAGTTGGGTTTTTATTTTAGTTGGTTTGCTTTTGAATTTGTTCCTTTAAATAAGAATACCCTTACAGGTGACCTAGTTGACAAATTTTAGGTACAATTCAGCTTTCATGGAATACCATGAAAATAAGTGACTGTAAGCTGGATTAGCTGAAGTTCACATAAAAAATACAGTGAAGCTGAAATCTGCAGGTAAACCACTGTAGTGATCTATTAGTCAGGGATTAGGGATAGGTTGACTCTTGAGCAACCACAAAATAAGATGAAGCAGAAAGGAGTTTACCACCTGGGACCAGAATCTGCCGGCCCACCTCAAGGTTGGTCTAGGGTAACACTACAAATGGAAGCCTAGACTCCTTATGTCCAAATATCTTAAAGTTATACATCAAGCTAATAAACTTTTAAATTCAATATATTCTATCATCCTGTCTTAAAAGATATACCTTTATAACTCAAAATTAAGAAAAGTAGGTATAAAGCTATAGTTTTCATATTTTGGAATTGGCAATATCAAAGGTGATTGAATTTAATTACTGTGCTTACCTTAGTGAACTGATGATTGGCCAGCAGAGTTTTCATGAGTAATAAAATAAAAACATACATAATTCAAAATAATCACACCTTTATTCCATTAAATTTATTTTTCTTGTTTTCATTTCAGTAAAATCACTAATTGTGTTGTCATAATCAAGATCTTTCAAATAATTTTGTTCTCTTGACAGTAATGATTTAAATTAGGATTATAAAGTACATGGTAATTACATTAAAAAGCATATGAAATATGGCTATATATTCAGGATTTTTAAATAAGTGTAAAATGATTAAGATTGTTTTTCTTGTGTATTTTCAAATGTTTTCTTCTAAAAATTTTAAATTATTAAAATTAATAAGTAATTAATTAGTTGTATTTCTTCTAAAATTTTAAATTATTAAAATTAAATGTCAAGTACATCATGACTAGTGAATATCAAAATTTAAATTTAACATATAGAACTGTAATTTTTATTTAATAATATAAAAATTCAATTAAATCTTATTAAATATTTTTATAAAAAGGAAACTGTACACAATTCTAGGATTCAGTGTTTATCTTGTTGCCAGTATAAAAAATTAGTTTCATGCTGCATACATGTTGTAACACATATGTACATACTTAAGAGTAATATGAGTTATTAATACTCTAAAATGTTCTGTGCCACCATGCAACTTTAAACTGTTGTAAAAACAATGCCAAGTTATGGTACATAAAGGGAAAAAAGAAAAAGGAATGCTCTGTGCTACTGAAAATGATGCCTTGTTTTGTAAAACTCTATTACATTCCTGTTCTTGGCACCCTTGTGAAAGGTCAGTTGACCACAAACGTGTGGATTTATTTCTGAGCTCTAATCTGTTCCATGGGTCTATGTGTCTATTTTTATGCTAATACCATATGGTTTTGATTACTGTAGCTTTGTAATATAGTTTTGAAACCAGGAAGTGTGATGCCTCCAGCTTCGTTTCTCTTGCTCAAGATTGCTTTGGCTATTCAGAGTCTGTTGTGGTTTTATATGAATTTTAGGATTTTTTTTATATTTCTGTGAGGAATTTCTTTGGGATTTTGATAGAGATTGCATTGCATTTGTAGATCACTCTGGGTAGTGTGGACATCTTAACAATTAATTCTTCTAACCCATGAACATAGGATGTCTTTCCATTTATCTGTTTTTCTTAATTTCCTTCATCCATGTTTTGTACTTTTCAGTGTATAAGTATTTCACCTCTTTGGTTAAGTTTATTCCTAAGTATTTGTATTCATTATTGTGAATGGGATTGTTTTCTCAGTTTCCTTTCCAGATAGTTTGTTGTTAGCATATAGAAATGCCACTGATGTTTGTATGTTGATTTGTATCCTGCAACTTTACTGAGTTCTTTTATTAGTTCTAACAGCTTTTTGCTATTTCTTTAGGCTTTTCTATATATATGATCATGTCATCTGCAAACAGATAATTTTTCTTCTTTCTTTCTGATTTGGATGCTTTTATTTCTCTTTCTTGGCTAAATGCTCTAGTTAGGACTTCCAGTACTGTGTTGAAAAGAGTGCTAAGAGTGAGTGTCCTTGCCTTGTAGCAAATCTTCATGAGAAGCTTTAAGTTTTTCCTCACTGAGTATGATATTAACTGTGGAATTTTCTTATGTGGCCTTTATTGTTTTGAGGAAGTTTCTTTTATACCTACATTGTTGAGAGTTTTTATCGTAAATGGATGTTGAATTATCCAAGTCTTTTTCTACATTATTGAGATGATCATGTGGTTTTTATCTTTCATTCTGTTAATGTGATATATTGAATCATCCTTGCATCCCAGGGGTAAATAATCCCACCTGCTCATGGTCTATAATCCTTTTAATGTGCTGTTGAATTCAATTTACTTGTATTTTGTTGACTATTTTTGCATCTATTTTCATCAGGAATATTGGCCAGTAGTTTTAGTTTCTTATGGTGTCTTTGACAATGAGGAAATGATAGTCTCTTTAGTAAACAGTGTTGGGAAAACTGGACAGCCACATGCTGAAGAATGAAATTGGACTCTTATCTCTCACCATATACAAAAATCAACTAAAAATGGATTAAAGATGTAAACATAAAACTAATAAAAGAAAATATGTAGGAAATGCTTCTTGATATTGGTCTTGGTGATAAGTTTTTGGATATGACACCAAAAGCATAGGCAACAAAAATAAACAAGTGGGACTACATCAAACTAAAAGCTTCTGCACAACAAAGGGACAATTAACAGAGTGAACAGACAACCTACAGAATGGGAAAAAAATATTTTCAAACCATATATATAAGAGGTTAATACCCAAAATATGTAAACAATTCCTACAACTCAATAGCAAAAAATGAAAAAACCTAAATAAAAAATGAACAAAGACCTGAATAGACAATTCTCAAAAGAAGACATACAAATGGGCAACAGGTACATGAAAAGGTGCTCAATGTCACTAATCATCAGGGAACACAAATCAAAACTGCAATGAGCTATCACCTCACAACTGTTAGAATGGCTCTTATTTAAAAGACAAGAGATAACAAATGCTGGCGAAGATGTGGAGAAAAGGGAGCCCTTGTACATAGTTTATGGGAATATAAATTGGTACAGCCATTGTGGAAAACAGTATGGAAATTCCTCAAAAAATTAAAAATAGAATTACAATATCCAGCAATCCAACTTCTGGGTATATATATCCAAAAAAATGAAGTCAGTATCTCAAAGATATTGGACCCCCATGTTCGCTGCAGCAATATTCACAATAGCTAAGATATGGAAACAACCTAAACGGTCATAAAAAGATGAATGGATAAAGAAAATGTGATACACACACACAATGGAATATTATTCAGCCTTAAAGAAGAAAAAAATTCTGCCATTTATGACAACGTGGATCAACCTGAAGGACATTATACTAAGTGAAATAAGCCTGGCACAAAAAAACAAATACTGCATGATCTCGCTTATGGGTAGAATCTAAAATAGTCAAACTCAGAGAAGAAGAGAATAGAATAATAGCTGTCATGGGTTGGGAGGTAGGGGAAATGGGGAAATCTTGGTAAAGTGTACACAGTTTCAGTTACGCAAGATGTATATGTTCTGTAGATCTAATGTGCAGCTTTGTGGCTGTTAGTAAGAATACTGTATTTTGTAATTGAAATTTGCTAGGAGGGTAAATCCTAAGCATTCTGACCACACACACACACACACACACACACACACACACACACAGAAAGTGTTAACCATGTGAGATAATGGATATGTTAATTAGTTTGTCGTGTTCATTTCACAATGTGTATATATATATATATATATATATATATATATATAAACAAACATCACTTTTATATCCTAAATATAAAAATTGCATTTGTCAATTATACCTCAATAAAACTGAAAAAAGACTATTGCATTTGTCCTGAGAGGAAGGATCTGACAGTTACTTTGTCTCCTCTCTTACTTAAGTACTTCCACTACTCAAATCATCTCCTTTCTTTGAAATATGTCTGTGTCCAGTGTTGACAGGAACACATACCAGAAACCTTCATGGCATCTGGATGGAACCACCTTTTATTTTTGAGGATATAGGGAAAAAATGTGAAATGTTCCCATGGTGTAAACAGTGTTAGTCATAGAAGTGGATTTATAATGTTATGGGTTATGCTGTGCCAGTACTGTGCACTGCATCCCAATGACCAGGGCCTTCATGCATCCTTTAACACATTTATCTTTGTGAGTTTGTTATGTGCAGGGTCTCTAAGCACAGGGCATCAGGCAGAGACCCATCTTCCTGGTTCTGTGAGCAGTCCTGAGGATTGTAGTATGTGGTTACTGCAATTACCACTGACAGACAACTGATCTTATATTTTAAGATATACATCTACATAGCTCTTGCAATTGCCTCTAAGTGAGTCATCTTAAAAATATGAAATAATGACAAATGTTACTTAATAACTAGAGAAAAATGTGTACCCTAAATAATTCTAGCTTTGCATCAACTACTTGATCTTAAAGTGTATTTCTTTTGGTTTATTCTATTAAAATATGACAAGGGATTATGAGACTATATTGACATGAAGAATAGCATAATTTCTGTTCTTATAAAAACTAGTATGCGAAATTGTAGCAACATCAGTGATGGATATGCTGTTAAAACTGAAGTAAGAAATAAAACAAATAATTCTGCCAGTTGTTTCAAGTGAATACCTAAAGTCTCTTATTTGGTGCTCTAGGCATTATTAAAGTATAGTTATAGTGAGTTTTATACATTTTTGATCATGATAAACAAAAAAATGGAAATGTCTTCTTCTCTTGGGATTTTATTGCCTCCAGCATTAATCTAAGAAGTTGATATTGGTCTGAATAAGAACTAACTTAGGGGCCTCCCTGGTGGCGCAGTGGTTGGGAGTCCGCCTGCCGATGCAGGGGATACGGGTTCGTGCCCCGGTCTGGGAGGATCCCATATGCCGCGGAGCGGCTGGGCCCGTGAGCCATGGCCTCTGGGCCTGCGCATCCGGAGCCTGTGCTCCGCAACGGGAGAGGCCACAACAGTGAGAGGCCCACATACCGCAAAAAGAAAAAAAAAAAAAAAAAAAAAAAAAGAACTAACTTAAGTGAAAAGTTATGCTTTGGTTTAATAGTACTATCAGATCCCGGAAATGGTAAAAGAACAACTTTTAGTGGTATTTTTCCTACAAAATACACATAAATATATACCATTAATGAGCTTTGTTTAGTAAAACTAGTTTAGTCCTCATGCCATCAGTAATGCAACTCTAATGTAAAGTCTAGGTTACATAAACAATTTACAAGTTAGTATCATAATAAATATAAATATTTTGGTCGTTTTCAAGTGTTTATCTGTTTGATGTTTGGTCACTTCCCTACACTGTAAAAATTAAAGATGTAGCCTTTTAGCCACAATAGGCTTTCTATATTAGATTCAACATGTTTTCACAATAAAAATAGACTTATAATTCATTATAAGGCACATACTATATAAAATTTAGAGTAGAAAAAATTTAAAATTACCTGTGAATAGTGAATTAACCAGAGTTAATATTGCTATTTATACTGTCCTAGATTTAGATTTATGCTAAAAATATATATTTATCCAAAACTGAGTCATACTGGATGTGCCGTTTGGTAAACTGCATTGTTGACTTAATGATATATCATGCCCAGTTTTCCATGTCAAAAGCATATTATGCAGATTATCATTTTTAATCTGTGTAATATATGTGTATATTATGCAAACAGCACATTTTTTTGGTCATGTTTTTTCTGATTTTTACTATTGTAAACAACATCAAGATAAACTTTAAATATATTTGTGATCAGTTTTTCTATTGTTGTCTAATGATGTATTCGTGGAAAAATCATCCATTTAACAAATTTTATTGACTATCTATTATGTGTGAGCTAGTCTTCTCAAGTCTAGGTGCCAAGGAATAAGGCAGACAAAAATCCTTAACCTCTTGTGGCATATAGTTTAGTGAAGGTAACAAACTATAGAAATAAATAATGATATTTAATAAATAAATGGTGATATATACTATGGAGAAAAAGAAAGTGTGGAAGGGTGATCGAAGTGTCAAAAATGGAGTTGCAATTGTAAATAGGATGGTCTGAAAGTAAAACTGTTGGGTCAATGTATATCAAACACTGTAAACATTTGGGCTTATTATTTTCCATAAACCTTTTATCAGTATATTCCTACCAATGTATGAGAGAATATTTTTCTCACATTATAAAAAAATCAAATTTAAAAAAATATTATTTTATTATTTTATTATACTTTTCTAGTTTTATTAAGATATAATTGACATAGAGCACTGTATAAGTTTTAGATGTATGGCATAATGAATTGACTTACATAAACAATTTTAATATGCAAAATTTGAATATTTGAATTTTGCATCACATGGTTATTAATGAAGTTTATTTTTCATGACTGTGGAACATTTGTGTATTTTTAATGTAAACTACCAGTTCATTTTACCAGTAGAATTACTATCATTTGCTCGTTATAGCAGAGTGTATAGAAACTCTGCCATTTCTCTTGAGATTAACCATTCCAGTGAGTGCAAGCCAACTTCCAGCTGCCAGTATCTTCATCTGTTTTCTTTAAGAGAGTTCTCTAACAGAGCAGACCACAGTGCTAGAGAATTAACACTCTTTAGGGCAGCTTTGCACCAAAGGCCAGCAGGAGTTGGTGATAAATACCCCCTCCCTCACCCCTGTGTTTATGTGTCTTGAGGCCTGTGTTCTACACCATTTCCTCAAGTTTCCCTGTAGGATTAAGCTATTGTCACCCACAGTGATAGCTGCTGTAATAATGCTCCCTTTATTAGGTGTCTTTGCTTCTCTTGTCTTGCTTTCCCCCTCTACTGACATTGCTTCTAGCATCTCCCACATAAATTATTCACATGTGAATTCTTAGGATCAGCTTGGGGACACTTCACACAGCAAGAGTTGTTCTACTTCTTAACTGCTACAAGCTTTTAAATTATCAATAACAGAAACATTTGTCAGTTACATAGTTCACAGATATATTTTTCTAATTTGTGTTTTTTATAGTATTTTCTCAGAGAGAAATTTTGCATTTCTGTTAGGTGAAATGTATCCAATTGTTTCCTTTATAATTTCTGGCTTTAGAGTCATATTTACATTTTTTTAACCCCACTGTAAAATGTTAAAAAACAAACAAACAAAATGAAAAAACTCAATGTTTTGTTAGTACTCAGGTTTTTTTTTTTCTTTTTTACTTTTCATTTGAAATTTTGGTGGAAGATGAGAAAGGTGGAGATTCAACATTTCTTTTTTTTTTTCATATCAGTAAATATTTTTCCCAGTACTGTTCATTGAGACATTGTTATCTGAAATCAAAACTTAACTTTGGCCCTGTTGTTAAGTAACAAAATTAGACCAACAAATCACTTTTCTTTCTTTCCCCATTCTGTGCTGCTATGTGATTCCCTAATACCTGAGTCAAAATGGGCATTGAGGAGTGAATCTGGTACTAAACATATATATACCACATTGTAGATTTAAGTTACCATATTATCAAGGTCACCACCTTTGTTTTACATATTTAAATTTAACTCTACTGTGAAAAAGTTTTGGTCGTCTACTAAAGGCATGTGAGGCATCATTGAACAAAAAGTCCAGGGACAAAACATTACATTTGGACAAAAAGTCCTCTCTTAGCACCAATAAATCATAGCAAATGATGATCATTTTAGTACATCTTGGTTTAAAGAGAACCTTAGTAACATCGGTAAAATGAATTGTTGAATAGTCTACTTAGTTTATCTCATCTTTAATAATTTTCTTGGCTTTTAAGGTTTGCATGCTCTTATGAAACTTCATTTATTGTCTAGATCATTCATTAAAGTTTTAATGATAGGATAATTTCTACTGTTATATTTTATTGTTTTATACATATATGCATTATCTCTTCATGCATATCCTTTATGGCATAGATTTAACTTTATTTCTGATTATCTCCCCAATGTACAGAGCTGAGAATGTGGTAGGGAAATTATAATTTTTGGATAAAATACATAAATTTAAAGATTTAAAAGCATATGTTTCATGTAACAAAATATCATGCATTCTAATATATTTAACTTATGGATAACTGTGAAATGGTAGCATTTTTTTTCCTATAAGAACATGGACTATTAATTTACAGTACTTTTCTCTTTATTTTTTAAATCCTGGGTCAGAGACAAGGTTGATGCAAAAGGTTCCCTCTATACAGGAAAAGATGTGCTTGGTTTTGTTTATAGTTTCATCAAATTTTGATTTTTCTCCTTACAAGTTAGAGAATAGTTATAAAATGGAATGATAAGAAAACTCTACTTCTTGGTGTGTTTTTTTTCTCCCATTTAATTGTAATTCTATGAGTAAAAGACAGATAAATCAGTGTGTTTGTAGGACACAGTAGACATGCTAGCAATTTAACAGTTCTTTATATGCTTCACTTTCTTCATTACAATGTGTAAATGGAAATATTTGTCATAAACCCCATAAAACTTTTACAATAAATGATATCTCAAGGCCTTTAGATAAAAACTCATTTGAGTTTGTGCAAATTTGAGATAGTAATATTACCATCAGAGTATCCATTTATCTGTTCAAGATTATATACTTGTTTTTATATGTCAGGCAATGCAATTCATATTAATAAGCATTTCCAAAAATTTCACTTGAGATATTTTTAGCATAACTATAATCATAAAGTGTGAGTCCTCTCATATAGCAAAAGTAATTTCTTATCGATTTACTAAGAGTCAGTAAAGAAATGTCAAATGTATTTCACATTATGTAATATTCAGTGTTTTTTTTTAAATGTGGAAAATACTTTTAAATAATGTGAACCCATTTTTCATTTCTTCTTTATTTACTTTTCAGGTTCAAACTATGTTTTCTAGTTAATACAGACTTCATCAGTTTTCCTCTAATTATCAATCATCTTTCAGTGTTCTATCACCTATCTTCTTTGCTTTCAAGCATTACCTATAAAATAATAAAAGAGAGAATAAGGTGCTTATTTTTCTAGTTAGAAAATAAAGAACTTACAACAAAGTCTAAAATATAAGTTTATCTGACCAAAGTGTATTATCATTCTGATATTTAAATTTTCTTTTTCAAATGTTTATCTACATCATTTAGGAATGTATATTCAGTTCAGATTCTACCTTGATGATTGTAATTTTAAATGTCCCAGTTAGCCTAAAGGCATAAATTATAACAACATAATTTATGAAAGATTTTCCTCATGATACTGTTTGGACCTATTTTGTACCTTAGATTGATTTTCATACTAGTGATTTAACCTGTTAATACTCTGATGCTGAGCATTTATGAAAACGCATTCTCTTTCATTGATGAGTTCTCTTCATATTTTTAGATTTAGGAATCTTTTATAAATAAGGAGATATAAACAATAAGTTCTGCTCTGTATTGGGAAACTATACTTACCCAACAGGAATCATGTGTACAAGAAAGTTATTGACATATGCAGGATTTAAAAATTGGGATGGTTTTAAGGGTTCTGTGACATTACTTTTATTTTTAGGAAGAAATGATGGGAGGGAGCATCTTGTGCTTTTCTTGTGTCTTCTACATATATACACCACACAGGGTTTATTTTATAAACCATGGTTCTCTAGTAGGAACAAATGACACTGAAATACAACTGACCTGAGATGTTAAAACCATTTTTATTTCAAATGGTTATCTTGGTTAAGTTATTATCTCATAATAAAGATCTGAATGTCTGCTCCAAATTATGTACTGAAAAGTCACATTAAGATTTTTCACCCCACATTGGTGGCCCATCCATCTGCAGGCAAAGTGCTGTGACCCCCTCTGCTACTTTCAGCTCCTACTGGCTAGAGACTAATCTTCCAACTTTGATAATTTGTCCTTTTTACATATATTTTACATTAAGTAGCCTGTGATAGTTAAGACCATTTCAAATTAAAACCAGTTCAAAATCTAGAGATAGAGAAATGCTCTACAAAGCAGAGGATTATAATACCTGTTTTTCCCAGTAAGTGTTAATACAATTATGGGAACCAAATAACCTTTACCTGAAGCTTTTAACTTGGGTTCTGGGTTCACAAGTCCACAGAGTGAAATAATTATCTGACTTCTAGAGAAGTGTTACACGTAATTAAGATAATAAGTGTTAATACTCAGTAGTAGTAAGAATCAGGATGCTTGGCAGATTGTTAGGGTATACATCAGGAAGTGTATTTTTTCCTGTGTTTCTATTCTCTCCTCAAAGCGTTTTCTGACGATTAGTGGAGAATTTATTAATTACATATAGATTTTAGTGAAAAAAGATGTCAAGGACTGTGTTCTGAATTATTGTTAGACAAAGAGGCCTGGGTTTTAAGTATGCAGCAAACTTATAACCTGGGTATGTTAGATGGAAAAAAAACCAGAATTTAGCTAATTGAAGTCATGGGAGATTGACCTGAATATTAAGACTTTCCTTCCCAGTCAAGGGAAGGCTGATAGTCTAATGCAATGTGTTGATAACAATACCAATATACAACAATAACAGGTACTATTTATTATTAATTTTTTCCAGGCACTACGTACATACACTTTATATATGTTTCCTTACTTTCCTAACACATTTGTAAAGAAAACATTTTTATACTTAATAATGAGAAAATGAGTATTATTGTATCATAGTCTCAGAGAGCAGAAATGATTTGTTTGTGACCACTAAAGATGGTAGGAACAAAACTGGGACTTGAATTATGATGTATCTGATTTCAAAGCCTCTGCTCATTTCATAGTCCTCTATTTCACTGGTGTTAAGAGAGTTTTCAGCACACCTCAAGCATAAGATCTATTCAAATAATCAGTGCTAGTAAGTGGTCCAAACTTTTTGACAAGATAAGACAGGAAAAAATTCTTTCTATTGGTACATTCATTCATCCAGTCACTCATTCAGTAAATACCTATTGTGTACCTTCTGTGCACCTACCTGAAGACAGATAGATACCTTTGATGTTCCCATATTGCAGCAGAATACTAGTCCATGCCTGAGGGATGGGAGAATATGTAGATTCCAGTGTTAGTATGGATAGAACTGATATTTAGTCAACACACATTGGGATGGCTTTACCTGTTGTTGAACTATGTCTATATCTGTTGATAAATAGCCCCAGCCCTCTCCAGGGACCACTTTATACCTCCCTAGCACCTAAAGGATTAATGTCTGTTTTAATGAGGGCTTTTAGAATTCTGCTTCTTCTCTGAAGTTGGCAGCTATTATCTTGTGTAGTGCCATCACTGACCAAACTAACAGATCAGCCTAGGCAACAACATGGGCTCCTCACCGGGGGTGCCCGGGGGTCTTCCCTTATCTCATGTCCATCCTATGTCTCATGTTACAGAGACATCAGAGTAGTCATGATTTAGAGCCACACTGGCCCTAGCCAGTCTGCTCAACTGCCAGATGGCTCACTGCACTCACTGCAGCTCTTGAACTGCTCCATCCACACCTATTTCCCTCTGCCCAAAGCCAGGCCTACGTACCAGAAGGAAAGATGGGAACGTGACATCTCTAGAGGCAGTGTTAGCATCTTGGAAGACAAATGCTTATTATTCATCTCCCTCCATAAGGTTGTAGCCCCACCAATGGTCCTACCTCGGCTACTGTCAAATAGTCCACGGGTAGACTGTAGCCTCCATAGGACTTTACGAAAGCAGACAGAGATGGCGACAGCTAGTAGATAGAGGGTGATTGGGACACCTCAGGCAAAGACCAGGGATTGCTGATTCTTCTAGCAGAGTGGGAATTTTTGCAAAGGGGGAAGAAGATGGAAGGAGCCTGTGAAAATAACATGGGGCTAGGAGATGCCTGGAGTGCAAATCCCTGTTTTCAAGCTTCTCAGTTAAATATTACCTCTATTTAATTCACTGCATGACAGCTAGTCACAGGCATTAATGGCATCAATATTAACAATAAATCAAGGTCCAGACACCATTCCAACACATCTGAGTCTTCCTCATTAAATAGACAAGGAAACTGAGGCACTTATAGATTATTTCAAACTTAAACAGCAGAACCAGGATTCTAAATCAGACAGCCTGGCAACATGCCCATGTTCTTAACCATGACTTTGTGCCACCTCTCACATGACCTGAAGGACTACTTTAATTCTATTAAACATGAGATTCAGATTTATTGTCATGTTTTAGTTATAAAAAAAATTGAATCTATAAGGATCTCAGACATGGGCTAGAAAATACTTAAATGCATTTGCTATTAATTTAACAGAAGCTGAAGGAGAAGTTAGGACTATAAACAATCTTGATCTAAAGAGAAATTCTCTGCTTATTGAGACGTTTAATTACTATCAGTTAAATGGGAGAAATTTTTAGAAAACTTTGATGTAGTTTTCTGTGTCAAATCACGGATTGAACTGAGGCAATATTTAGTGATATGCATACCAAACAAAAGATTACACCAAGCATTTCTAAAAGTCAAGAATTGATTTTGAAATTATTAGGGTAATTTGCACCATAATTTATATCACTTATTAAGGTTTTATCATATATACATATATAATTCTGCTAATTTAGAGAATAAACATGAATGTCTTTTAAACAGTATATACATATATTGATTTACATAAAGCATCAAAGCTTTTGGAATCTGAATGCTTAAGGTGGAGAAGTTAGATGATTCTGATATGAACTGAAAGTATGGAGGCATATGGGAGTTTTTCATGGGTCCTTATGCTTCTGGTTTCCATTCTACAGCTATGTTTAGTTAATTTTGATGTATAATTCAAGTTTTATATAAAAGACTAATTTTTAAAGTAATAGAATATATTACATTATAAGCTTCCACCATAAAATGAAACAAGACATACCAAAAAAAAAAAAAAAAAGAAAGAAAAGAAAAAGAAAAAAAAGAAGCAATCCCTTTGGAATCTACTGATAACAAGAAGATAACATAAGACTTCAACATTGAGATACAAATGATGGGTGGAGGTCTGGATTTTGTTATAATAAATATGACTCCTGCATATAGTCTTGCAGTGTGTGCAAATAAAATTTGTTCCTCAGCAAAATTAGAAATTGCTACCTGTTATGGAGCTTCAAGGATGCTCACAAGTCTTCAAAACCACACATTTTAATTTGTGAAAGCCAAGCAAGGGTCTACTTCAAGCAGCATAAAGTTTGTGATTGATTACACTTAGGCAGACCCACAGGACCATGGATTTTTCCAATGAGAAGAGATCAGATCATTTAGCCCAGTGCCTCATTACAAAGATGAAGCAACTGAGACCTGGAAAGAGTCTGTTTCTGGCAGGGCTTGGACTGGAATTTATGTATAGTGGAAACACTTTTTTCCAGTATCTCACATTGCCTCCTCTCTAAGCCAAATAGATGAGAAAAATATCAAATTATTTTTACATCAATAAAGTTTTAGAGGGAGTCCAGAAACAATCTATGTACCTATAGCAAGTTTAGTAAAACTGTAACTAACTGAACTTCTGCAGGAGTCAATGAAGTTGGCCAAAAAGGATTCGAAAGTGTCCTAAAAAGGATGTCTTCCACATTGCAGTTTGTAGTAGTACATACCATCTGGCACCTTTCTCAAAGCCTAGAATGAAAGCAACAAAGGGCTGCCAACTCCCTCTTGATCAAAAATGAGTCTCTGACAATGTCTATTAATTATGTCATAAAACAAACTAAACAAGCCACATTCACATGCCACATGGCAGAGGTTAAAATGCAGCTAGTGAAGCCTAAGGATGCTAGAGTATTTGAAACTCTGATAGCTGCAGCCTACTTGGAAATGAATAGCAAAATAAAAAGGCTTCTTGATATTATTTTATGAACTATATCTTTAAAACCAAAGTTTCAAGTCCTTCATCTTAAGAAGACTATACATCTGAAGAGAAACCAGAGGGTTTGCCCCACCCACTCGAGCCCAGGAAGCCTGCTGGGCTCCCAGGTGAGGTCCCCTGCCCTCTGAGACCAGGGGTGGGGGGCACACCTGGGCCCCTTCTGTTCCTTGAGCCTAAGCCCCACCCCACCACATCCCCCAGGACCTTTTCCAGCCCTGTGGGTCCTAAGCATAGGCCCTGCCCACCACCCAAACCTTGCCCTTGCTAAGGAACCACCCTCCACAGCCAAGGCCTTCCCCCCCTCTTTTTTTTCTTTTCCCTCCTCCTCTTTTTTACTGTTGTGGTACTGATGTACCTTCCGGTTGTTGATTCATCTATATTTTTATTTTTATATTCTTTCTAACATATCTGTTAGTTTCCTAGTCTAATTTTATTTTTTACTTTGTTATTCTCTCTCTCTCTCTTTTTTTTTTTTTTTTTTTTTTTTTTTTGCTGCCCCATGCAGCTTGTGGGATCTTGGTTCATGAGCCTGGGTTGGACTGAAACTCCTGAGGTGGGAGCTCCAAGTCTAAACCACTGGATGAAAAGAGAACCTTAGACTCCAGGGAATATTCATCAGAGTGAGGTCAAACAGAGTTCCTCATCTCAACACCAACACCCAGCTTTACCCAATAGCATACACACTCCAGCATTGGAAACCTCAGGCCAAGCAACCAGTAAGACAGGAACACAAAAACACTCATTAAAAAAAAAAGAGATGGAAAAAAAATATGTCACAGATGAAGGAGCAAGGCAAAAACCTACAAGACCAAATAAATGAAGAGGAAATAGGCAATCTTCCTGAAAAAGAATTCAGAGTAATGATAGTAAAGATGATCCAGAATCTCAAAATTAGAATGGAGGCACAGATTGAGAAAATACAAGAAATGTTTAACAAAGATCTAGAAAAAGTAAAGAAGAAACAAACAGAGATGAACAACACAATAACCGAAATGAAAAATACACTAGAAGGAATGAATAACAGAATAACTGAGGCAGAAGAACGAATAAGTGAGCTGTAAGATGAAGTGGTGGAAATAACCACTGAGGAGCAGAATAAAGGAAAAAGAATGAAAAGAATTGAAGACAATCTCAGAGACCTCTGGGAAACAGTAAAGCACCAACATTCAAATTATAGGGGTCCCAGAAGAAGAAAAAAAGAAAGGGTCTGAGAAAGTATTTGAAGAGATTATAGTCGAAAACTTCCCTAACATGGGAAAGGAAATAGTCACCCAAGTCCAGGAAGCACAGAGAGCCCGATAAGAGGATAAACCCTAGGAAAAACACACCAAGGCACATATTAATCAAACTAACAAAACTTAAATTCAAAGAAAAATATTAAAAGCAGCAAGGGAAAAACAAAAAATAAAATAAAAAGTAATCCCTGGAAGGTTATCAGCTGATTTTTCAGCAGAAACTCTGCAGGCCAGAAGGGAGTGGCAGGGTATACTTAAAGTGATGAAAGAGAAAAACCTACAACCAAGATTACTCTACCCAGCAAGGATCTCATTCAGATTCGATGGAAAAGTCAAAAGCTTTTCAGACAAGCAAAAGCTAAGAGAATTCAGCACCACCAAACCAGCTTTACAACAAATGCTAAAGAAACTTCTCTAAGCCGGAAACTCAAGAGAAGAAAAAGACCTACAAAAACAAACCCAAAACAGTTAAGAAAATGGTAATAGCAACATACATATTGATAATTATCTTGAATGTAAATGGATTAAATGGCCCAACCAAAAGACACAGACTGGCTGAATGGAAACAGAAAAAAGACCCATATATATGTTGTCTACAAGAGATCCACTTCAGACCTAGGGACACATACAGACTGAAAATGAAGGGATGGAAAAAGATATTCCATGCAAATGGAAATCAAAAGAAAGCTGGAGTAGCAACACTCATATCAGATAAAATAGGCTTTAAAATAAAGACTGTTACAAGAGATAAGGAGGGATACTACATAATGATCAAAGGATCAATCCAAGAAGATATAAAAGTTATAAATGTTTATGCACCCAACATAGGAGCACCTCAATACATAAGGCACATGCTAACAACCATGAAAGGGGAAATTGACAGTAACACAATAATAGTACAGGACTTTAACACCCCACTTACAGCAACGGACAGATCATCGAAACAGAAAATAAATAAGGAAACATAAGCTTTAAATGACACAATAGACCAGATAGATCTAATTGATATTTATAAAATATTCCACTCAGAAGTGGCAGAATATGCTTTTTTCTCAAGTGTGCATGGAACATTCTCCAGGATAGATCACATCTTGGGTCACAAATCAAGCCTTGGAAAATTTAAGAAAATTGAAATCATATCAGGCATCTTTTCTGACCACAACACTATGAGATTGGAAATCAATTACAGGAAAAAAAGTGTAAAAAACACAAATACATAGAGGCTAAACCTTGTGCTACTAAATAACCAAGAGATCACTGAAGAAATCAAAGAAGAAATAAAAAAATACATAGAAACAAATGACAATGAAAACACAACAGCCCAAAACCTATGGGATGCAGCAAAAACAGTTCTAAGAGGGAAGTTATAGCAATTCAGTCTCACCTCAAGAAACAAGAAAAATCTCAAATACACAATCTAACCCTACTATTAAAACAGCTAGAGAAAGAAGAACAAATAAAACCCAAAGTCAGTAGAAGGAAAGAAATCATAAAGATCAGAGCAGAAATAAATGAAATAGGAATGAGGAAAACAATAGCAAAGTTCAATAAAACTAAAAGCTGGTTCTCTGAGGAGATAAACAAAATTAATAAACCCTTAGCCAGACTCATCAAGGGAAAAAGGGAGAGGATGCAAATCAGTAAAATTAGAAATGAAAAAGGGAGAAATCACAACTGACACTGCACAAATACAAGCAATTATAAGAGACTACTACAAACAACTATATGCCAATAAAATGGACAACCATGAAGAAATGGACAAATTCTTAGAAAGGTACAATTTTCCAAGACTGAACCAGGAAGAATTAGAAAATGTAAACAGACCTATCACAAGTAATGAAATTGAAACCTTAATTAAAAATCTTCCAACAAACAAAAATCCAGAACCAGATGGCTCCACAGGTGAATTCTATCAAACATTTAGAGAAGAGCTAACACCTATCCTTCTCAAACTCCTCCAAAAAATTGCAGAGGGAGAGACACTCCCAAATTCATTCTATGAAGGCACCATCACCCTGATACCAAAACCGGAAAATGCTATCACAAAAAAAGAAAATTATAGACCAATATCACTGATGAACATAGATGCAAAAATCCTGAACAAAATACTAGCAAGCAGAATCCCACATCACATTAAAAGGATCATACACCATGATCAAGTGGGATTTATCCCAGGGATGCAGAGATTCTTCAATATATGCAAATCAATCAATGTGATATACCATATTAACAAATTAAGGAGTAAAGACCGTATGATTATCTCAATAGATGCAGAAAAAGCTTTTGACAAAATTCACCACCCACTTACGTTAAAAACTCTCCAGAAAATGGGCATAGAGGGAACCTACCTCAACATAATACAGGCCATATATGACAAACCCACAGCAAGCATCGTACTCAATGGTGCAAAGCTAAAAGAATTCCACAAGGATCAGGAACAAAATAAGGATGTCCACTCTTGCCACTCTTAGCCAACATACTTTTGGAAGTCCTAGTCACAGAAATTAGAGAAGAAAAAGAAATAAAAGGAATACAAATTGGAAAAGAAGAAGTAAAACTGTCACTGCTGATAACATGACACTATACACAGGAAATCCTAAAGATGCCAGAGAAAATTACTACAACTCATCAATGAATTTGGTAAGGTTTCAGGATACAAAATTAACGCACAGAAATCTCTGGCATTCCTATACACTAACAATGAAAAATCAGAAAGTGAAATTAAGGAAACACTCTTATTTACCATTGTAACCAAAAGAATAAAATACCTATGAATAAACTTGCCTAAGGAGGTGAAAGACTTGTACTCAGAAAACTATAAAACGCTGATGAAAGAAATCAAAGATGACATAAATAGATGGAGAAAAATGCCATGTTCTTGGATTGGAAGAATCAATATTGTGAAAATGACTATACTACCCAAAGCAATCTACAGATTCAATGCAATCCCTATCAAACTCCCAATGGCATTCTTCACAGAATTAGAATAAAAAAATTTTACATTTCATATGGAAACACAAAAGACCCTGAATAGACAAATCAATCTTGAGAAAGAAAAACAGAGTTGGAGGAATGAGATTCCTTGACTTCAGACTATACCACAAAGCTACAGTAATCAAGACAGTGTGGTACTGGCACAAAAACAGAAATATATATCAATGGTACAGGATAGAATGCCCAGAGATAAACCCACGAACATATGGCCATGTAATTTACGACAAAGGATGCAAGAACATGCAATGGAGAAAAGACAGCCTCTTCAATGAGTGGTGCTGGGAAAACTGGACAGCTACATGTAAAAGAATGAGATTAGAACACTTCCTAACACCATACACAAAAATAAACACCAAATGGATTAAAGACTGAAATGTAAGACCAGACACTATAAAACTCTTAGAGGGAAACATAGGAAAAACACCACTCTTTGACATAAACCACTGAAAGATCTTTTTTGACCCACCTCCTAGAGTGACAGAAAGTAAAATAAAAATAAACAAATGGGAGTTAATTAAACTTAAAAGGTTTTGCACAGCAAGTGAAACCATAAACAAGACAAAAAGACACCCTCAGAATGGGAGAAAATATTTGCCACTGTAACAATAGACAAAGGATTAATCTCCAAAATATACAAGCAGCTTATGCAGCTGAATATAAAAAAAACAAACATTCCATTTAAAAATGGAATGGACAATCTAAATAGACATTTCACCAAGGAAGACATACAGATGGCCAAGAGACACATGAAAAGATGCTCAGCATCACTAATTATTAGAGAAATGCAAATCAAAAGTATCAATGAGGTATCACCTCACACCGGTCAGAATGGCCATTATCAAAAATCTAGAAACAATAAGCGCTGGAAAGGGTGTGGTGAAAACGGAACCCTTCTGCACTGTTGGTGGGAATGTAAACTGATACAACCAGTATGGAAAACAGTATGGAGGTTCCCTAAAAAACTAAAAATAGAACTATCATATGACCCAGAAATCCCACCACTGGGCATATACCCTGAGAAAACCATAAATCAAAAGAGACATGTACTGCAATGTTCATTGCAGCACTATTTACAATAAAGAAGAATAAAGAAGATGTGGCACATATATACAATGGAATATTATTCAGCCATAAAGGAAACAAAATTGAGTTATTTGTAGTGAGGTGGATGAACCTAGAGTCTGTCATACACAGTGAAGTAAGTCAGAAAGAGAAAAACAAATACCGTATACTAACATATATACATGGAATCTAAAAAAAAAAAAAGGTACTGATGAACCTCGTTGCAGGGCAGGAATAAAGAGGTAGACATGAGAATGGACTTGAGGACATGGTGTGGGAAGGCGAAGCTGGGGCGAAGGGAGAGTAGCATCGACATATATACACTACCAAATGTAAAATAGTTGGCTGGTGGGAAGCAGCAGCATAGCACAGGGAGATCAGCTCGCTGCTTTGCGATGACCTAGAGGGGTGGGATAGGGAGAGTGGGAGGGAGGCTCAAGAGGGAGGGGATATGGGGACATGTGTATGCACATGGCTGATTCACTTTGTTGTGCAACAGAAACTAACACAGTATTGTGGAGCAATTTTACTCCAATAAAGATCTATTAAAAAAAAAAAAAAGAACTGTAGTACTGAGCTTACGTTGTTGTGCTGCTGGTTTCATTGTTTTTCTAGCAAGATGCTTTCAGCCCACTCTATTCAACAGCTGCCAAGTAGCAAAGGCTTTTCTTGTGAATGGGGATTTTTTAAAAAATGATAGCTATATAAAACAGTCGCCACATTCAGTTCTCCATCTGTCTTTTATGTCCCTCTGGATTGCTTAAAGAGGCAACAGTTTATTTATAACCCTCACATTATACTCTAAATAATATTTGATGAAGGCTAGTTTTTAAGGTTATCAGAGAAATTACATAATTATATCTTTAGGCTATGAGGAAAGTACACTGCAGTTGCCTGTAACTTTCTTGACCCTGCTATGCCATGCAATTTGCTTGTACACTTTACCCAGTTTTGAACATGACATTGTGGGGAACAAAAGATGACAGCATTTCATCCCAAATCTAGTGTTGTCACTGACAAAAAGCTTTAAGACATCTAAACCTGCTCTTCAAGGGAGGGAAGCAAAGTAAATTTACCTATCTTGACCAGAGTTTCAAAATAAAGAGTCTTCAGAAGACTAGAATACAAAAAAATAAATTACTGATTTGTTCATTGTGCCTTTCAAGTGAGAGTATTGAATATTGCCCTCCTCCCAAGTGAGATCTGCTCAATTGAAAAATAGGTTATATTATGTGCAGGGTTTCCAGCCTCTTAAGTGTCAAATTTAACTCAGACAGTCTCACGAGTGATTAGAGCCATGTGATGTTTGCTTCCCTCTGAATCTTTCAATTTGGTATTAAAAGATAGGACATAGCAACAATTTGTGGGTCAAATAACACACATTTCTCCGACACAACATCCAGTTTGTCAGAGAAGATAATTCATTTGTGGAATGTTTATTTGTTTCTTTTAAGGTGCTTATTTGATTGGCTGGGGACTAGTGAAAAATAATTCTTTTGTCTAAAACAGTGACTCAAGACAGATAGAATGCTTTTTTTCTTCATGAGTTCTTGTGACAATCTGTGTTTTATTTTCTTTGAAAGGGAAAGGAACTAATGTATTCTGATGCCTTATTTGTTCTAGATGCTTTAAACATTTTTTCTAATTTCATTGTCAAAACAAATATGTGAGGCAGGTACTTCTCTCAAATAATGTATATGCATGCCATATTAAGATGAAAGATTTTACTAAAGTTGTATTTCAGAGGTTTCTGAAAAATCAGATCAAAGGTCACATCAAGTAAACATCACATTCTCTTTAAATTTCATTCTCTTAAATCACAGTATAGAAGGACATGAATTTTGGTATATCAGTTCAAGTCTAGGTTTTCAGATTTTAAAATCCTTGAGACTGGAAATACTGAAAGACTTTTAAAAGATATTCATCTACAACATTTGAGGTAATTTCAATATATCTCACTTTCTGGTGATGCCATTTTGTGTGGACCAGTTTTCAGCCTACAAGTTTTGTTAGAATAGTTAATACGGGTGAAAATAATGTGAATTTTACCAAAATTATCTTTGGAATAGAGGGAGTCATCTCAAATTCTCTTATATCAGACCCTCTTGAAACAATGTCCCGTTTGGAAAAGACACATTAATCTAATACAACTTTAATCACTGCTAGATAGATATGCTTATAGAAGTCAACTAAATGAGTCCATAAAGAAAGAGGCAAAGAAATTTCACATTAACTTAATAAATATATCTGTCTGTGTGTATGGCCTCACAACTGTATGTTTAATGTTGTTGCAAAGAAGCCACTTAAAGTAACTTAAAGAACTAAACAGTTAAATGGTTAGAAGTTGAGATTACATACTTACATATAAGTGCAGAATTAATGAAAAAGCAGTACTGTGGTACTGTGATATACACATAAAGCACATGTGGCCTAGAATGTAATTTGCTTGATAGTATCAAAATTTGCCTCAAAAATTGTTGTATTTTAAATTATGTAGATGGAAGTGAGAATAATATGCACCAGGAAACTCTTAGGTGACTAAATATGTGGCTATACATAGAGAAGGCTCTTAATGTCTAAAATACATGTAAAGAGTTTTAACAAAACTGTTTCATGAAACATGAGAGCAGAACCAAAGAAATTCTCCATTAATAATTTAAATAGCCTAAGTAGAGAATTGAAATAATTTTGGCAATGTCTTTAAAAGCTTATGTATTCAAATCAAACAACTTCCTCTTTTAAAGTTATGTCATTAAAATTTTTACTAGACTCTAAGTTCCATGAGATTGCATTCTAGTATCTCTGGTACATAACAGGCATTCAGTAAGTGTCTGTTGAACAATGAATGAAGAGTGGTTTTTATCAGTTCTAATGAAAAAGATGCGATTGCATCATTTGATTGATTCATTCATCAAATAATCATTACTAAACTGGTCCAAGCACTTTTCAAAGTGATTATAAATATTGCCCTTATTCTGGAAAGTTCTGCTTTTGTTTAGCCCTTTTGAATTTATTCGGCAATTATTCTCTAAGGTTTAATTTTCTCTTACTTGTTTTGATTATTTTGTTATTTTCTAAAATATCAATTGGTATATTCCAATGTGACCTAAGATATAAATATATACCATAAGAAGAAAGATACATACATTACATGAATTTTCTTACACTTTAATTATTGTGTGATATTTTCAAGGTCGACAGTAGAGAAATAAAGAATTAAGATTATATCTAATTCCTTGTTAATAACTGACCCCAAGTAAAATGATTTTGTTACATTGAGTAGACCACTTTAACTTTTACAATGATTTCCATGAAAATCAGTCATATATTGCTTTGATTTTTCTAAAAAAAAGTTTTAGCATTAAAATGGGCATAAAATATTTTCACTTCTTTGATTCTGAGAAATTGATATAATAATTTTAACATTTCTATGCATTTTGTTATATGTACTATCTATAGATACAAAGTATCATAAGTATATCAAAATATCAAAATAATATCAAAAGTATATTTTTATATTTTTGCCAAATGCTATTTTTTATAAATGCTATTAATGATTTTCCTAAATATTAGACATATGTATCACATGTGATATTAAAGATATTAATATACTCCATTTTTGTAAGCATTTTAATGGTATATCCCAGATATTAAATATATGAATATCAGGAATTAATTATTATTACATTACAGCATCCTATTCTTATTTTTATACTGAAGTGCAGTTTATATTGCCCTAAAAATACTCTACAAGTAGGTACCAATTAAATATCTGTGGATCTATTTATGTTGAGCAGTAAAAGTCGTAGGCAAGTCACTTTGTCATTGTTGACAATAAAATAATTTGGAGAGAAAATAGGGCTTTGGTTTATTGTTTAGAGCACAAGTAAGTTAAACACCAAATAAAATCAAGGAGAAAGAAGAATAGGTGTTATTTTATGAACATAATCACACTTTGTTCAAAATAACTATGCCTATAACTTTCCTATGTTATATTAACTCCTACATACTGATGAAAGTGAATTATAAATAAAGATTTATAATTATAATTATAATTTAGGGAAAGATGTTTAGCAGGAATCATTTCATCTTTTAACAAACATTGCTTAGTTAGGAGAAAAATAAGAAATAAAGCATTATAGAAGACTTGAATGAATTTTCTTTGTTATTGTAGTACTCTATAATATTTGTATGGTGTTCAAAGATTTTTTCATTTTGCTCATTTGGATATAAAGGTAAAAAGAAGTGAATTTTAGATTTTTTTAAAAAGTCTCTTCATATAATTACTCTGCTGTCATGGTCTATGATAAGGTGAAATGAATAATAGTAAAAGTTATAATGAACTGGAAAATTAGCTGAAATTATTTCCCCATGTCTTTCCTTTACATTATTTCCAAAATGTTCTGTTCTAGATGTAAAACAGAAATACTAAAATAGAACTGACAGATAATCAACACACATGAATATGCATATATATCTGTGTATGTGTGTGTGTATACAAACACTTGTGTACTGTGATGCATCATGATTTCTGAAAGATTGATGCATATAATTAATATCAATCATAAGTGGAATAATTTTATTTTTCATTCTGTACTGATAATATATGTTTATTTTGAATCTTAAAATCTTATTAAGTTAACTTATTAGTTCTAGCAATTGCCTTGTATAATCCTTAGATTTTTTTTTTTTTTTTTTTTTTTTTTTTTTTTTTTTTTTTTGTGGTACGCGGGCCTCTCATTGTTGTGGTCTCTCCCGTTGCGGGGCACAGGCTCCGGACGTGCAGGCTCAGCGGCCATGGCTCACGGGCCCAGCCGCTCCGCGGCATGTGGGATCCTCCCGGAAGGGGGCACGAACCCGTGTCCCCTGCATCGGCAGGCGGACTCTCAACCACTGCGCCACCAGGGAAGCCCATCCTTAGATTTTTATACATTGGTAGTAATGTTGTTTGCTAAAAAGAAGGATTACTTCTTGCTTTGAATACATTATTTAATTTCCTTTTTCTTCCTTCATTGCACTGGCTATCACCTCCAGTACAATATTAAACAGAAATGGTGAGAGCTAACATCCTTGACTTTTCCCTAATTTTAGAAGGAAAGATGCCAGGATTTCACTTTATTTACGATGTTGGTTTTCATAGATATAGGTTCCACATATATGTTACATATTCATTATAAGATTCCCTCTTTTACAAAACTGAGCTCCTTCATCCCTCATAATGCTTATTGGATTGCATGCTACTTAGTCTGACATTTACCCTTAACTTTGTTTTTAAACTATTTTTTGACTATATTTTTGCCCAACTGCTACTATTTAGTCTCCCTGTTATTTGATTTACATATGATTATCTCAAAGGATGCAGAAAAAGCATTTGACAAAATTCAACAAACTTTCATCATAAAAACTCAACAAATTAGATATAAAAGGAATATACCTCGACATAATAAAGGCCATATATGACAAGCCCACAGCTAACATCTTGCTCAATCGTGAAAAATTAAATATTTTTTCTTTATGTCTCTGTTTGAAGAGAACATGCTTTTAGATAGATAGATAGATAACCTGAAAGACTACACAAATAACTTAGAACTAATAAATGAATTCAGTAAAGTTTCAGGATACAAAATCAACATACAAAAATCAGTTGTGTTTCTATACACTACCAATGAACTCTCTGATGCCATTTACAATAGCAGCAAAAATATATAAATAAATAAAACACTTTGGAATAAATTTAACCAAGGAGGTGAAAGATCTGTATGGATAAAAATATAAGACATTGATGAAAGAAACTGAAGAAGACACAAATAATGGAAAGATATCCTGTGTTCTTGTATCAGAAAAATTAATATTTGTTAGAATGTACCCAAAGTGATCTACAGTTTCAATGCAACCCCTATCAAAATTCCAATGACACTTTTTTATGTAAATAGAGAAAACAATCCTAGAATTCTTCTGGAGCCACAAAAGACCCCAAATAGCCAAAGCCATCTCGAGAAAGAGGAAAATATCTGCAGATATCACACTACCTGAATTCAAAATATACTACAAATCTATAGTAATCAAAACAGTGTGGTACTGGCATAAAAACAGATACATAAACCAATGGAACAGAATTTATAGCCTAGAAATAAACCCCTGCGTAGGTCAACTAATCTTTGACTAGATGGCCAAGAATACATAATAGGGAAAGGATAGTCTCTTGAATAAATGATGTTGGGAAAATTCAAAATTCACATGCAAAAAAATGAAATTGGACTCGTTACACTACAAATAATAATTAACTCAAAATGGATTAAAGATTTAAATGTAAAACCTGAAACTGTAAAACTCCTAGAAGAAAACAGGGGAAAATCTCCTTGACATTGGTCTTAGCAATGAATTTTTGGATGTGACACCCAAAGCACAGGCAACAATAGTAAAAAATAAATGAGTGGAACTACATCAAACTAAAAAGTATCTGCACAGCAAAGGAAATAATCAACAAAAAGAAAAGGCAACTTATGGAATGGAAGAAATATTTGCAAACCATATATCTAATAAGGGGTTAATATGCAAAATATATAAGAAACTCCTACAATTAAACAGCAAAAAACCAAACACCCAATTTAAAAATGGGCAAAAGATCTGATTAGACATTTTTCCAAAGAAGACATACAAATAGCCAGCAGATATATGAAAAGATGCTCAGCATCACTAATCATCAGGGAAGTGCAAATCAAAACCATAATGAGATATCATCTCACACCCTGTTAGAATGGCATTTATCGAAAGGCAAGAGATAACAAGTGCTGGTGAGAATGTGGAGAAAAGGAAACACTTGTACACTGTTGGTGGGAATGTACATTGGTATAGCCATTGTGTAATAATAAAATAGAACTACCATATGATCCAGCAATCCCACCTTTGGGGGTATATTCAAAGGAAATGAAATCAGGATCTTGAAAAGATATCTGCACACCCATGTTCACTGCAGCATCATTTACAGTATCCAATATATGACAACAATCTAAATAACTGTCAACAAAAGAATGGATAAAGAAAATATGAAAATGTAAAAACACACAAAATAGAATATTTTCAGCCTTTAAAATAAATCCTGCTATTTGTGACAACATGGGTGAGGCTGGAAGACATTACGCAAAATAAGTCAGACACAAAATGACACACACTGTATGGTCTCACTTATGTGTGGAATATAAAAAAGTCAAGTTCACAGAAAAAGAGAGCAGAATGGTGGTTGCCAGGGGTGGGAAGTGGGGAAAAAAGGGAGAGGTTGGTCACAGGGTACTAACTTTCATTTGTAAGATGAGTAAGTTCTGGGGATCTAATGTACAGCATGGTGACTACAGTTAATAATACTGTTTTGAGTACTTGAGATTTACTGAGAGTAGATTTTGTGTTCTCACCACACACACAGAGTTGAACTATGTGAGGTAATGGATGTGTTAACACATTGTGGTCATCTGATCATCATTTCACAGTGTACAGGTGTACCGAATCATCACATTGCACCCTTCTTTTTTTTTTTTTTTTTTGACTGCACTGTTCGGCTTGTGGGATGTCAGTTCTCTGACCAGGAGCTGAACCCAGGCCATAGCAGTGAACGCCTGGAATCCTAACCACTAGGCCACCAGGGAACTCCCTGCACACTTTAAATATGTACAATTTTTATTTGTCAGTTATACCTCAGTAAAGCTGTGTGAGGGTGGGGCTGGGGCTGGGGGATGGAAAAGAAAGTTTTAAGAGATAAACATCATTATGTGTTGTTAGGGACCTATAGGGAATAAGCAGCATTGTTTTCCTGAGATATAAAACAGAAAGATAAATAGCTGTGTTGGAGTGTAGCAGTCTCTATATTTTAATACTGATGATTGTTTTTAAAATTATGCATTGATTTTCCATAATTAAAATTCTCAATGTGATGACCAGGTAAATCTTGAAAAGTGATAGTTGCACCAAGCTTGAAGTATAAAAGGTTGAGATAATTGAATAGTTCATAAGATAGGAAGACTAAGGAGTTGAATTTGCCACTTCAGATTCTAAATGAAATTTCAAAGTTGCAGTTAAAAAATGTAACATTTGATCAAGAATTGAGAGATCACAGATATTACTTAATGCTGGATAGGAGTACTATTAAATCTGTACTAATTTAAAAAAATCATCACTTCACATGACAAATTTATACGTGTACAACATGATTTGAAGGTTGTGATATATATGTATATATATTATATATATATATAATACATTATTAATAATATTTTCTTAAATATTTGGGAGAAATATCTATATCTATATACCTGTGTGCCTATCTACCTACCTACCTGTTTAATTATCTATCTCTCCATTCCCTTTCAAATATAATTAGAACAGTATCTGGCATATAGTAATAACCCAATAAATTGTTGTAGAATGAATAATTGATAACTCGTTCTGAGCACTGTTGCATTTTAGCACTGTATTATCGATATAGGCATTGATCCTATTTCTGCATTCCTTTCTAGTCTTGGGCACATTGAGTACAAGCTCTATATCTCTCTGCATCTTCATGTTGTCCTTCTTCAGCACAGTGACCAGTACAGATTTTTTGTTGGCCCGTATTAGTTACATGATTTTATAAAAGATATTGGTTCCTACGAGTCAGTAAATGTGTAACATTCTTGTCCTTTAAAACTGAATTTTTGGTATATGCATTGCAAGGACGCAGGATCATAAAAAGTCATTTTGTTGACACATATAAGTAAGGCATAGAGTCATATTAGGCAATTAGATTTTATCATCAAATCATAAGTAAATATCAGTACTAATTCATGATTTTATTAGATTTTTTACTCTTATTATGAACATTAACTGGTATTTAGTCTTCGTGTTATCTTATTAGTTCATCTTTCCAAAAATACCACCATCATCTATCTATTTTACTTTTTCCATGTCAGTGGGAAACTCAGTAATTAAAAAACTATAAGCATATTAAAGTTTCTATGTAATTTTAGTAAACCTAAAAACAGAAAGTGCTACTACTGCTTCTGCATTTTAAACTTAATAGTGATTTTAAGAATGGTATGAGATTTACTGTCATAAAAGTGATTTAGTTTTAATTAATCTTTTTTTGATGGAAGTACAAGCAAGGTGTCAATAAGGAAAAGCAGCTTTTGTTGTTCTTAAATGGCTAGATAAAAGTAAGGACTATTTTAATGTTTATCTCCTTTAAATATAGAAAAAATTATGTGATATATTTATTAATATATTCTGATTTGGGAATATGCTTTTACATATAATGGAAAGCATCTATTATTCAAGATAGACTTCTGATCTGTTTCTGTCTTTCATTAAAACATTTCATCTATCTTTTCTTATTCCTATTATAAATTGAGGAATAGCAAAGAAAAAAAATAGTCTACTTTTCTCATAGCCATAGCCTTGCACTGTCAGAAATGTCACAGGTTAATGGTACCACTCAGCTCCATTTATCTTATTCTGACAACTCAACCAACCTAGCACAATCTAGCAAAAACATTCTTCCTAGACCGGGTGACATTTTCGGCCTTTGTTCCTTTAATATGGTGGCTATGAGAGCATTTAGTGTGCAATAACTTTGTACAGAAACTTTGTGCTTTAAGTTTCTTCAGTGTTCAATCAAGGACAAGAGTTTTTCAGAATTAAAAAATTATTATCAAATATAAATATACAGAGTACTCTTTTACTTTCAACTAACCTGAAGGTTATCTAAAAACCATAGAGATCTTTAACATTTTTATCATTCAAAAGCTGTAAAAATTTACAGAATATATTTTTAATTTCCTAAGTTTTTGATTGCATAAACTTAGTTATTTTTTAATGCTGAAAAACTAAATTTAACATCAAGATTGATATGAGGTCTCGGAAGCATTGCCCAGGTCACTTGGTAAATGAGTCTGAGTATCTTTGAGGAATATTTCTCACTGTGTTGATGGAAATTTAAACAAGTTATGACACCTGAGTATTTCTAAAGCCATTTCTTTGTTCTGAATTTGATATTGGATAATATCTTGCCTTCTCTGTCTAGGAAATAATCATATTAAAAGAGTGACTGTAATACTTTCCTTCTCTATTTTTGATTGCTCAGATTTAATAAGATATATTTTCTCACTGTAATAGAAAATCAATTTAAAAAAGGCAAGCAATGTTTTGGTTTTAGGAAAAATATATACATAAATATGTGTGTGTATGTATTGCTGTCATTTTTTCAGAGTAGTTCTTATATTTTTTAAAATCAATTAAGGATGTAGTCCAAAAAGTCTTCGCCTCTTGCCTGGTAATCATAAAACCATAAACATTCTATATTATGCATTCTTTATTTTTATATAGTCAATTTTATGAACATTTCATATTTAATTTTTCATACTGGCCATGTAGTGTGTTAACTCTGGAGACACTGAATTTTTTAAATCAATTTTATAATGTTACTTTTTCTTGTATTTTGTAAGATTTTTTAGGATTAATAAAACAAAAATGATTAGCCACCTTCGAGTTTGAATAAGACATCCTCTAATAGAGCACTCTTTCATAACTGTAATATTTTACAATATACTTAATTATTTTGATATTTATGCTTTCAATCTAATAGTTTTATACAGAAAGTTAATATTTATTTTTGCTGAAGAACAAATATGTTTTATTTATATCTAATCTGAATTTCAGATTAATTTCTGATGAAATGCATAAGCAAGATGTAGTTGTAACTTAAATGTATACATAAATAATAAGAGATACTAGATAAGTTATTTCCTATAACTAACAAGGAAGAATCAGAAGAATATAACATCAGGCCAAGAGATAGTCAGTTTTCAACATATTTTGTGGTAATTTATGTTGTTAAAAAAATTGAACTGCTTTTGTCTTAACTGAATTGTAGCTAATAGTATTTGCGTATAATGGACATTCTATGACAGTAGCTAAATTTGCTTCAGATAGTCTCTTGAGTTTGATTGCTGTATAGTAAAACAACCACAATTATTTTATTTCAAGATTTATAGTAACACTAAGAGATAAGTAAGTCAATTCAAATAGACTCCTTGGCTTTTTCTACTTTTGGTGAATCTAGGCATTATTTTGTAGTTTTGCAGCAAAATTTGCATATCTACTGCATCATCATGTTGTGCTTTTGGAATTAACCAATGATTTCTGTTATTACTTTGCATTGATAAGTTGAATTAGTTTTGTCTGGAAACTGTTCACATATTTATGTAGATTATAGACCAACAGCTGGTGCTTAATATGTAGATAATTATTAATTTATTTCACCAACTCAATTAATGTCAGGGAAGATTGATTCATTGTCTGATTAACCATTTGATATTGTCTACAGATTAATGGGCACATCAGCTTCACATAGAGCTTTCCAAAGTTTGTGTACTTTCACAAATTATATTTCACTTACAAAATATCCTTTTGTTTTGGTCATGTTAATGATTATTCCCATCTTGTTTATTTGGCTATCGTAATTTCTTTAATTCCATTACTCCTGTCATATTTCAAATGTTGTTGCTACTCTCAGATCTTACAGGTGAAATTATTTTGTAGCCAAATGTATTTGTATTCTTTTCAAGACTACTGTTCCTTGTAACCCTTCCACTGTTACAGATATTCATTCAACCTATATTCACCGAACACCTACTTCATGCAAATTAATGTGCTTATGAATTCACTGTATTGGCTTAAATCACTTTAATTTTGAATTTTTTCATTGACATTCTTGAAATGTATGTTCAGTATGCACAACTAAATAAGTACTGGAACCAAGCCTATTGGTTCCTGTTATCTTTATCTTATTTTGCTTCCCAAGGACTCCACACCGCTCTGTTGAATTTTCTATAGCATTTTTTAAATCTAGTTTTTTATCTCAACATTTACCAGTGATATGTTCAAGTAGCAAAAATGGTAGAAACAAAAAAATTTCTTTTTTGCGTTATTAATGAGAGTCATGGATTGTATGGGCCATTTGCTCAGACTTATTACTAACACTACCTTTATAAAGTAGTTTGCTTTCTTATATAAAATTTACAGTTTAAAATAATTATTTTGCTCTTTCAATAGCACTGTTTTTGATGGCTTTTCAAGTTTATTATTATTATTATAATTACCATTATGACCTCTGACTCTAAATTTATTTTTCTAATCCCTTTGCATCCTATCCTATCCATATTAAGATGGTTAGTGTACTGAATTAAAGTTTACATGTAAATGTGGGAGATCAAAGTCAGATAACATTGAACATTTAAAGATATAAATGTCTAGTCAGAGACAAAATATTTCTAGTCTTTGCTTTGGAAAGCTTGGTATGAGACTTTTCCCTTAAGAAATGATGAACAGGGCTTCCCTGGTGGCGCAGTGGTTGAGAGTCCACCTGCCGATGCAGAGGACGCGGGTTCGTGCCCCGGTCTGGGAAGATCCCACATGCCACGGAGCAGATGGGTCCGTGAGCCATGGCCGCTGAGCCTGCGCGTCCGGAGCCTGTGCTCCGCAAGGGAGAGGCAACAACAGTGAGAGGCCCATGTACCGAAAAAAAAAAAAAAAAGAAATGATGAACAATTGGGGTTGTTGCCCATCAAAATGCTATATACAATGTCTATTTTTCAGCAAAAAAAAAAATCTAGAGGCAATCTAGAGGCAATTTGACCATGAGTAAAAATATTGTAAAATGCACCGTTATTTAACAAAAAAATATACTACCAGCTTAACCATGGTCCGTAAATGATTTGTTGACTGAGGGACTTCAGTTATCTAGTCATGATCCTAGGGATAACAGCCAAGTTCATATATGTACACACAGTAACAACTGAATTCTGATATCTGTCTAATAGTTATTTTAAGATAAATCCATATTTCAGAGGTATTAAAATGTGAAAAATAAGTTTCTTAGAAGTGATAAAATATAGTAATGCCTATGAAGTACTAAGCACAGTGCCTGACACAAACATTTAATAAAATACTAGAGTATTATTATTGACAAATAAAAACAGTTGGATGTATATTTGATTTCCCTCACTGTAAACTTTAAATTTAGTTGGGTAATATTTGCTAAGAATGTGTGTGGGGCCTCCCTGGTGGCGCAGTGGTTGGGAGTCCGCCTGCCGATGCAGGGGATACGGGTTCGTGCCCCGGTCTGGGAGGATCCCATATGCCGCGGAGCAGCTGGGCCCGTGAGCCATGGCCGCTGGGCCTGCGCATCCGGAGCCTGTGCTCCGCAACGGGGGAGGCCACAACAGTGAGAGGCCCGCATACCGCAAAAAGAAAAAAAAAAAAAAAAAAAAAAAAGAATGTGTGTGAAAATCTAGGCTTGTCAACAAGAACTATGTAGCTTAAGTTATTCACTCTGGCACAGCTTTATTTTTGAGTAGCTAAAATGGTTGGTGGAAAATAAACCCATGCATGCGATTTGTCATCCAGCTTAAAAAGTAGATTTTAAAATGTCTTATTAAACCTCACCAGGTTCAGTATCTTACTGATAATCCTGCTAAAGTCAGGGGCAATAGCTCTTAATACCAAGTAGTCAAAGAATAGTGTTTCTCTGGGTATACTATAGATGGTGTAGAAAACGAAATTGATGTATGTGTAAATAATTCTGTCCTTTAAAGATTTTACTATGAAACATAAAAAAGAGAGGAAACCCATATTTTAAAATATTTGGCTAATTACAGAATGTCTGTCAGTATATATGTACAAGAAAAACCTTCAAGATACTTTATATTATGTTCTATTCTCTGTCCTACATAAGAGTTTCAAAAATGCGCAACTCTCCTCAGGTCAATACTTTTCTTTCTAATTTAGCTAAAGTAGGTTAACGTCCTAGTTTAAATAAATGTGTTAGCATAGAAAAATTACCTTCTAATTTCATTTTTTATAACAATTTTGGTACACTAGATGCCTTAGTAAAATAAATATTTTCCATGTTTTTAGAATTCCATATTGAACAGGCCTGTGCAATGAATCTCTAGGGGATAAAACTTTAACCCCTACAACATTGACATACTGTGTGCATGTGGAGATAAAGGGAGTGATCTCTCTCTCTCTCTCTCTCTCTCTCTCTCTCTCTCTCTCTCTCTCCCCCTCTCTCCCTCCCTCCCTCCCTCTCTCCCTCTCTCTCTCTTCCTTATAAAGATACCAGTCCTATGGTATCTATGGGCCTACCCTTATGACTTCATTTAATCTTAACTAACTCCTAATGACTCTATCTCAAAATATAATCATATTAGGGATTAGAGTTTTAAAATATGAATTGGAGGAGGACACAATTCAGTCCATAGAACCTATATTTTATTGTCTTTATCCATCTGGAATGGACTTCTTCCCTTCTTTCCCCATAATTACTCTAATAACGACATTTTAAGTTACATCTTTTTTTTTTCTTGACCACACCATGCTGGTGTGCAGGATCCTAGTTCCCTGACCAGGGATCGAACCCAAACCCCCTGCTGTGCAAGCTCAGAGTCTTAACCACCGGACCACCAGGGAAGTCCCTAAATTCCATCTTTAGTGGGAAAACAATCTGCCCTTAGATAAGCCACTATTAAAAAAAATGGCCAGTATAAGAGATTCTTGAGACTAGAAAGGACATCTTTCAAATCTTGCAGGGAGCCGATTAAATAGGGAAAAGCTTTCTGGAAATAGAATGAGAAACTAAAATATTGGGCCCTTGTCTTTTCTCACTCATTACGGCTTTTTTTTTTTTTTTGGTTTTTTTTTTTTTTTTTTGCAGTACGTGGGCCTCTCACTGTTGCGGCCTCTCCCGTTGCGGAGCACAGGCTCCAGACGCGCAGGCTCAGCGGCCATGGCTCACGGGTCCAGCCGCTCCGCGGCATGTGGGATCTTCCCAGTCCGGGGCACGAACCCGTGTCCCCTGCATCGGCAGGCGGACTCTCAACCACTGCGCCACCAGGGAAGCCCATCACTCATTAAGTTTTCATGGCACTCCATAATCATAGATTAGTGCTTAAAAATAATTTCTTTGAAAATTCAGCCAAACATATCACAAGGAAGGGAATTTCCTGCAACTTCTACAACTCTTCTTTCAACAACTATTTATCAAGACTTTTTTAATATGCCAACTATCATCCTAAGCATTGAGAATACGACTTTAAACTTGTCTTTACATATCTCAAAGTCTAGTGGGTGAAATGGTGTATGAACAGAAATTACAATAATGTGATGCAGACTCTTAAAAGTACAAGACATTTTAGGAGTACTTAGAAAAAACAAAAGAGCGGAACTGGAAGGGGCCAGGGAAATCTTCTTGGAATGGTTGACAGCTCATACAGAAATACTTAGCCTGGAAATTATGTATGCATGTGTAGGGGGGGTGCATTTTGTGTACTAAGAAGAAGAGGACAGGCTAACATTCTTCCAGCCGGTGAATCAGTATATAGGAAGGTCCTGGAGGTGAGAAAGAGCCTGAGAATCATGTCAAAATCTCATCTTCTTCCTGTCAGCCTTCAAGTCAAAACATGTAGTAGTCCTCTAGTGACTACCACATGTATAAATTCTTCAAAATTACAAAACCCTGTATAGTCTTAAGAACTGTGTAGAGTTTGGTATTTTATTCTATCTGCAAGCTAACAAGTTAGCTTGCCACAGTTCATAGATGCTGGCAGAAGGTATGAGACACTTGGAACAGAGACATAGACCTTTTATTACTTGACGCAATAGCAGCAGCAAGAGTATCAGCATTTGCCTCATTTCCCTAAGACCCAATTTGTTTAGGGTAGTATGAAGGCCAGGTGATGCCTAAACATACAGTGTGCTGCGTTACATGAGAGGAATATCAAAGTTAGGACATTTGAATATTTAAAAGGTGTTGTAAGCCTGCCTGAACTTTGCACAAGGAGACATTATCTTTATTACACTGAACAGTAGACAAAATTACCCTTAGCTCTGGAAGGATATACTGTCTTTCAAGGCTGTTCACTGTATAAACATATTTGAAAAGTTAGTTAAAACAAAAACAATCAGTGCTTCTGCTTATAAGAAATGCAAGGGACCCATAGAGAATTGTTTCTCAACAATTTTAAGGCCCTCTATAACTTTGTTTTTTCTGAATATGCAGTTTTACTTTCTTTTTATTCTCCAAAGAGTGTTCCGTTTTGGCTCAGTTTCCCCGTCTAGAAAACCCCCAGCCTTTCCTCTGCTTAGCTATAAACTACTAAAATGGGACAGGTCCAAACAAACTCCCCTTCTCTGTATCAGGAGCTATGCAGAATCTGAGATTTTTCCATACTTGCAGGGTAACATGTTAGCCTGTTACTGTATCATGACTGCTGGGAAGACATGAGACTCATGGGTCAGCGACAAAGGACTTCATTACTCACAGCAAAAGCAAAAGCAGTAGGCAGAGCTTCATATTTGCTTTTGTTGGTTCCCATGCTTACCATGTACCATGGAGATAGGCTTGTTGAATTTATCAGACAAAAAAATACGTAGTTAAATTTGAATTTTAATTAAGTATTTTATCATTTTACATATGTACCATCAATATTTGAGACACAAATGAAAAAAGTCCATTGTTTATCCAAAATTCAGATTTAACTAGACATCCTGTATTTTGCCTGACAGCTATACATGGGGGCTATAGAGGACCCATGATGGGTGCCTGCACATACTGTGGGCTATTTCAGGTTAGAGGAGAGAGAACCACCACTTGGGAGATTCACTGCTTTTGTAGTGAGTGGAAATAAAGATGCTCTTTGGGAAGAGGTGTTACTTCATCCCTCCATGTTGCTCACTGGAAAACAACAACAACAACAAAACAAGCCTGGAAAATGGAATGGATCAGGTAAAGAGTGATCAGGACCTTGCATTCTTTGCCACACAGAAAGAATGTGCAGGGATCCTCAGGACCCGTGGTGGATTGTCTCCAGCATTCTGAATCCTATAACTTAAACCAGCCTTAATTCCCATCTGAAAGACTGTACTTGGATATGACACTGTAACTTTTGCATCTTTAGTATTGTTTAGTTCAACCTAATTTTGTCTTTTTGATTTGCTCTGTAATCTTAGTGAGGCCAGAGAACATGTCCTACTTTTTCTTTCTTTCTTTTTTTTTTTAATATTTCACAGTATATTTTATAATGTCATACATAGATGCTACTTAACAAAAACTTTTCAGATAATTAGTGCCTTTGGGATTAATAGCTTTTAGCTATTACATTTTTAGGGATAATGGTAAACAAAGAATAAATTCTTTGGGAAAATATTTATGTGAAGCTCTTTAGAAGAAGCTTTTTTAAGCCTGAAGCAAAAATGTCTTGATCTGTGCTCTACAATAACTAACAAATTTCCCCTTCATACTTTTCTGTTCCTAATTACCTAATATCTTCTTGTGTTATCCTTTTATATATACTGGCATGTGAAAATGAGTAAGCCTTCTTGTGTTTAAGGTTGGATAGCTTTATGAAGTTTGGCAGGTTATCATAATGTTAAAGCCTCTAGATAGAATTTTAACATGGTGTCCAGGATCTGCTTCTCTGTATTGCCTCATGAACAAAATGAGAGGGTTTTGTATCTGAGTTCTGAGATACCCAGATGCTATAAATATCAAATACACCTGTAAACACACACACACACACACACACACACACACACACACTTTCAGTTTTTTCCTTCTCCCATCCACTGACCACTATTTGAACAGATACAGCAGTGAGGTGTTGCTGTTCTTTATGCAAAAATGGATTTTTAGCCAGTCTTCAGTACTTACTTTTTCATCCCCCATAGAAGAGATATGTGCACTTTTAGGGCAGGTGAGAAGGAGCGTCGGTGACCAGGGGAAGAAATAAGAAAATGAAAACAGATGGCTCCTTAGTTCGGTCCTGTGTCAAGTAAATGTCACTTTTGAACTGATTATTGTAAATAACTTAGGAATGGATTGTTAAGCTATGTTCTATACCTCTTGATGCATGAAGATAGAAATTTAGACACCACTTACATCTAACACCACTCTGCTGATGGATGTGAAGTTACAAGTCATAATGACAAAAGGCTTACTAGTAATGAGTACCACTGCTGCTATTCTACTTACCTAACACCGAGAATATAAAATATAAGTAAAACAGCCACTACAGCATGACTCCTCAAATTGATTCTATCAAGAAATGTCCTTATTTTGAATGCAGACCACTTGATTAACAAGAAAGCAGCATTTTGTTGAAAAACAGTGCATCCTGTAATCATGTGCTTGTACTCAGGTCACCCATTTGGATGATATTAAGATTTTATGCCTGAGCTGTTCTCTGAATGAACTGGTACCCTGAAAGAACTCATTTAACTAAGGTTTCTCCTACCCTGAAATATTTTACATTCTTAATGAGTTAAAAAAGCTTTGTTCCTATTTGTATTACCCTTTACTATGTAGCAAAATACCCAAATGTTTAATGGCTTAAAAGAAAATTCTTTTGTCTCTCATGATTCTGTGGGTTGACTGGGTTCAGCTGGGCAGTTCTCCATTCGAGTCTCCCGTTTGCTGCAGTAAGATGTGAGCTGGAGCTGGCATCATCTAAAGGCTTGACTGAGCTGGATGTCCAGGAAGGATCACTCTCATGACTGGAAGCTGATGCTGGCTTCTCACAGCATAGCAATTGAATTCCCAGAGGGAGTTTCCCAAAAAGAAGCATTATAAGAGACCCAGGCAGAGGGCTGCAGCCTTCTTATGACCTAGCTTTGGAAGTCCTAAATTATCCCTCTGCCACATTCTATCTATAAGGCAAGTCACAAAAGACAGCTGAGGTTCAAGAGCAGGGGAAATAGACTCCAACTCTTGATGGAGGAACAGCAAGGTCACATTGCAGAAGAGCAAGTTCGATGTTCTTTGGAAAATATATTCTGCTACAGTTCCTTTGGGCTACTTACTTACCTTAGTAAGCAAGTCTGGATTTTTATACTAAAGATTACTTGCTAGCAATACTAATTAGACAAAACTGAATGATAATGGAGACTTATCTAACCACCATTCTTATAAACTATGATGTAGTATCAGCATAATTTAATATAGATTTCCACAATTTCTAGCTTGCATGTCTCCCTCTATTACCCTGGTACTCTTTTTTTTTTTTTTTTTTTTTGGCTGCGTTGGGTCTTCGTTGCTGCACGCGGGCTTTCTGTAGTTGCGGTGAGCAGGGGCTACTCTTCTTTGCGGTTCACAGACTTCTCATTACGGTGGCTTCTCTTGTTGAGGAGCACGGGCTCTAGGCACACAGGCTTCAGTAGTTGTGGCTCGCAGGCTCTAGAGCTCAGGCTGAGTAGTTGTGGCACATGGGCTTAGTTGCTCCGCAGCATATGGGATCTTCCCAGACCAGGGCTTGAACCCGTGTCCCCTGCATTGGCAGGCGGATTCTTAACCACTGCACCACCCTGGTACTCTTTCTTAATACTACCTTGACTATAGCCACTGCTGGTATCAAACTCACATTTCTCCTTTCCTAGGCTGACTTGCTAGTATATCACTTTCTGTAACACTTAAATGGACTTACATGGCTGAGATAATGGAAGGGGATAGTATGTGTATCTTGTTATTACTACTGATATGGCATATCCTTACTCTGGTTCTCCAGTTAGTGACAGAAAAAGAGAATGAGTGAAAAAGAGATTTTGGTGGGGGGAGTTATCGCTGCTTTACCCCTAAATAATCTCCGTCAAGCCTACTAAAGCCATATAATTTAAGTAAAACAAGAAGTTTGCAATGCAAATGAATCTGCCAGAAAAGTACCCTTGCAATTCCTGAGAAATACTAGTCCCTTTTATGTATTATAGAAACATCATTGATTCTAATTCCTAAACTTAAACTGGCCACAAGAACAAATCATTGCCAGACAGAGATCTAGGGTTTTTCATATGAGATCAGAAAATTAAATCAGAATTATAAATCAATTAATAAATATGTACTTTGTTTTTCTTATCCCTGAAATGGGGATAATGATACTTTTTCCTGCATTTTACTTATTCATTTGTGCACCTAATTAATGCCAGGTATTGGCGCTACAGCTTTGAACAAAATAGACAAAAATTCTTGCCTTCGTGAGCCTTACACTCTAAAAGAGGGATTAAACTTAAGTTAATATATATATTTAAGTTTATATACATATTTAAGTTAAATATAAATATTTAAGTTGATAGTGTGTACATTTTATCTGAATAGTCCTGCCCTTCGCTTTCTGTTACAATGTGAACATGAGATAATTTGTCTAGTAAGCTCTATAAACTAATATGTTAAAACAATATAGTATTAAAAATTTTTTTAATCTGAGGAAATTTGACAGAATTTATTAATTGTATTTATAATGTTTTCAAGCTTCAGACATTTAAAATAGTATGCCCCTTCTTTTCCTGCAAACAAGATCACTCTTACCTTTTGCTCTTTTTATAATTTAATAAGTCTTCAGAGGATGCACATTTGAATTGGCGTTAAGCTGCTCAAGCTTTTGCTAAGAAATCATTCTCTAAAAAGTAACTTCTGTTATTATACAAACTTAAAGTCTTTTTTTTTTTTTTGAGAGAGAGAGAGAGAGAGAGAGAGAATTTAGTTGTAACACATAGTTAAGCCTAGGTTAGCAAATTCTATTCCCCAAGCTGTACTTGTATCATGACTAGTGATGCTTTTGACAAACAACAAATTAATCCATTGTGCAGTCTGTGCTCAGGAATAAATGGAATAGAAACAAATCAATAATGCCAAATAGAAAAAGACAATAGCAATAATAAAATAAAAATGATTTCCTAGTCTCCAATAGAATGTTACAAGTAATGGAAAGGAAACCTCAAAGTATGGCTCTAAAGCCTTTTTTTTTTTTTTGGCTAGATAGGTGGAAAATCATGTTGTTTCTCAAAATTTGTTATGGATAGTTAGTATTCTAGTGCTACTTTACCTGTGAAAATAGAGCTACAAAAATCAGAACCTTAGTAAAAGAAAATTAAAAGTTAGAAAAGTATTAACCTCATTCCTTTCCTTGCTAAGTAAGTTACATTACTTAATATTTTTTTTTCTCTCTGACCTCACTAAAAGAATGTAGGAAATAGTATTCAGTTCTACCAGAAACAAAACATTGAATGGGTATTTTAATCATCATGACTTTTTAAGGCACCTTCATATTTCTCTATGATTTTCCAAAAGCTCTCATCTTTATTTTTTCCTCTGTTAAACCTGAACATAAGACAGGTTGATTTTATCTTACTATTGAAAGATGTTAAATATCTTATTTTTTGCCAGCTTAATAATACAAAGAATGTTATTGCATAACTCACTAGCTATTCCATTTCCTTAATACCTAGCCATAAACAATTGAGGTATCTATAAAAATATATATTTTATTTACCACATGGTGTACATGGTAAGGTTAGGGATTTTAAAGATATTATGATTAAAATAGTGAACAAGAAAGAGTAGGAAATGAGACAATTTTTTACATCCAAATAATTTACTAATATACTGTCAAATAAGGATCAGTTATTTATATATAAATACACACAATACACACACACAACACACATTCATTTCACACTAATTCACAATCCTTGATGTTTCATTTTATGTCATCATAATCATCAGCAACAAGCATTTATTAATTGCAGCTGTAAATGCAGCCAGGCCAGGACCCAGATCTTGTTTTCTAAATACCATTTTTCAATAAAATAACCAGAGCTCCTTGGAAAAATGATTGATTCTAGTACTGGGGCAAAGAAAATACAACATAAGTCTAGAACATCTTATAATGCCAGAAAGTAAAAAGTAAGAAAACGCTAAAAAAAATTAAAAGGGTAGAGGTATCCTAATTGCCAAAGCTGGAGCAGTTTGATCAATAAAATAAAATAAGTATTGGATTATAACCCAAAGTATAAAATTAATATGCATGAGTCCAGACTGACACAAATTAGTGATTAAATAAATGAGGAAGATGGGACAAATCTTCCTTAGAGAAAAATTTTAAATAATTTATGTAGGTACTTCCCACTCCAAGAGGTGAAGTGTAATCTAATCGTTTTCTCCCCTACCCCCAATGCTTATTTGTGTTGGCTGGACTTAGTGACTCACTTCCATAGAATAAAGTATAGAAAGGGAAGAAATAGTAACTTTATAGTGCAGAAATCTGGCAAATACTACCTTAAACAAGTGATCAAGTTAGTGTCCCCAGTGGTAAATCATACTAATATCATGTGCTTTCTGACATGGTGTGATAAGCAGAGCATTCAGAGTTTTTATTCCCTCCTCCCATTATTTTTTGTTTCCTTGTCTATTTGGATCTATTTGCATCTATTCTTTTTTAAATTTAAATATGTTGATGTACAATATTGTTAGTTTCAGGTGTACTACATAATGATTTGACATTTGCATACATTATGAAATGATCACCACAATAAGTCTAGTAACCCTCTGTCCCCATACAAAGTTATTAAGTATTATTGACCATATTCCTTATGCTGTATATTGAGTCCCCCATGACTTTTTTATATAACTGGGGGTGTTGTACCTCTTAATCCCTTTCACCTGTTTCGCCCATGTACTCCCTTAAACCTATGTGCCTCTCTTCTTGACTAGTCCTATTTGGGAAAGATGGTGTGGCAGATTTTCATTTGCATTAATTAAAATTTGTAATATTTTTGTTCTGTGCACACCCGGGTCATATTCCCCAGCCTCCCTTGTAATTAGTGGTGGCCACATTCCTGATTTCTGACCAGTGCAGTGTGGTAGGAGGTGATGGAATGCTACTTTCGGACCAAGACCATAAAATCTTCCCCACATGGTCATCACTCCCTGTAAACTGTCTGAAGAGAGAGGTCGCCAAAGATTCAGAACTGTTTGCTTCCTTAGTACAGCTTAATTTGAGAATTATAGTGCCAGTGGCCTTAGTATTTATGAAGGAATTTGTGCCTATTGACAAATTATTTTCTAGAATGGTTATGTCAGTTAAACTCTGGTCAGCAGTAAATGAATTGTTCTGTTTCACAAAATCTTCATTGTTGCTGAAAATTCTGTTTTCCTTTTTGGTTTTTCTTTGTCATTTTGAGAGGCAAAGAAAATGTGTCTTGTTTTAGTCTATCTAATTTGATAAATAATGATGCTGTTCTTAACCAGTTTACTTTTTTGTGTGTGAAGTGTCTAGTCATGCATTAATGCCATTTTTCAATTGGTATCTTATGGTTATTCTTTTCTTGATTTTAAAGACCTTCAGATATATTAAGCATGCTACACCATTTCCTGTTGTATATTTTGAAAATATTTGATCATAACTTGTTATTTGCATATTACATTGATTTGTAGTATGTGATGTACATAATTTCAGAGATTCACTCTTATTTTGTAAGTGCTTCCTCTGCGTTCTTTCTTACAAAGAATATAACCTGAAATTCAATACATATTCTTTTGTCTTTAATATTATTCATTTTTTACATTTAATCCATCTGAAATTTGCTCTGTTTTCTATTGTAAAGATTTAACTTTCTTTTTGATAATAAATAACAGTCTCATAACCAATTATTGACTAATTCTTGCCTCTGATTTAAAATGTCAACTTTAGTGTATATTATGTTAATCTATTTATTCTATTTTTTGAAATCTCAGTTTTTACATTATTACTTTTTGACCTCTTATTTTCTGAAAATTCTACTTCATTCTAGTCATTGTCTTTGTGTATTTAATTTTTTGAAGTGTTACATTTTGCAATTTATTTAACTGAGAACATGGTTTTCCATTTTTACCTAATTATGTAATATATTTTCTAATATTATGTCAAAACTTTATATTGAGATAAACCAAACTTGCTCATAGTATAGTCTTTTTATTATGAAAGCCTATTTATTTATTAATATTTCTTTCTTAATTTAGCACTTTTGTTTATGGATGAGTTTTATCTATTTTAATGTGTGTGTGTGTGCGCGTTAGTATCATCAGGTTTGTATATCATGGTTATACAAATGAAGAAATTTGAAATACCCTATTTTTTTTTTCCTGTGCTCTGGATCTGTGGTCTCTCTGCACACTAGATTGTAAGCTCCAATGGGGACAGGGACCATGATTTTCTTGCCCACCATTTTTTTCCTCGTGCTTAGCAGCCTATCAACACATGATAGGTATCACTGGATGCTTACATTTACTGAGCTTGTAGTTTATCTGTTACTTAAAAGATTTTAAAATTCATGGTTAGGGCCTCCCTGGTGGCGCAGTGGTTGAGAGTCCGCCTGCCGATGCAGGGGATGCGGGTTCGTGCCCCGGTCTGGGAGGATCCCATGTGCCGCGGAGCGGCTGGGCCCGTGAGCCATGGCCGCTGAGCCTGCGCGTCCGGAGCCTGTGCTCCGCAATGGGAGAGGCCACAACAGTGAGAGGCCCGCATACTGCAAAAAAAAAAAAAAAAAAAAAAAAAAAAAAAAAAAAAAAAAAAAAAAAAAAAAAAAAAATTCATGGTTAAAATTCTTCAGCTCAGAGTCCTTTAAAGGTGGAAATTCTATGACAATTTTTAAAAATTCCTTCCTGGGTTTCTAATTTTTATCTAATAATTTGATTATTTTCCCCAGAAAATATTCTATTTAATTCAGGTTTTTAAATGTATTAGTATAGATTTGTAAATAGTATTATCTTATAAATGTAGAAATATTTCACCTATTTGATTTCTAAAATTTACCTTTTTTTTTTTTACTATAGTTCATATTATTCAAGAAGAATATATTTGTTTGTACCACCCAGATTCATTGTTCTCTTCTTTTGTACCATAATTGACATGTTATTGTTTTTGTGTTCATAATTTAATGAAAAGGTCATACTTGTCACTCATCAAATACATTGATTGATTCTTCTTGTTCTACTTCAGTAATACCTGGGTGCTCTTAGAGTCTTTCTGCCAGCTCTGAAATTAAAAGGTTCTTTGCTATTTAGTCATTAATCTAATGGACTGGCACTTTTGCTTTCACTGCCTACTCAGCTATGTCAGTGTGTAGATAAGAATTAATCTTAGGATAATTTGAAACAGTTGTGAAAACTGTAGCCCAGAGAGTATACACTTTTCTCATGGTTATTCTTGCCTTCATCTCCCTTTGCTACTAACTTCTTTCTGGGGAGTAATTTGTTAATTTCAGTCCAATTCTGTCATGGAATTTGTTGATTATTGGATTTGTAGTCCCAGCTGTAGTAATGGAGGGCAACAGAGAATGGCTTTGAGTTACTTAGAAAACTGTTCCTACTCCTTAAAACGATGACTTATTTTGCTTCCTCCAGTGATGGTACCATGTCTCTAAGGTAAGAATATGCATTAACTTTTAATGGACGTAATTTATTACCTTCTCCTAAATGATTCTGCTTAATGGCTTCATCTAACCTTTAGTTATTAGAAATCCCCTCTGGAGTCAAGCAGATGCCTGACCATTTATCCTGATTTTCATTGCTTTGGTGGCTTTGTTTTCTTTCTTAGTTTTTAATATCTTTCTGTGGAAAAATTGAAGAAGAAAAATTAGGACTTCCTAGTTTGCCAATATTTTAACTAACTCTCATCAGGAAATTATTTTGTTTCAATTGCAGTAGATTTTCTTGGTGATCTGTAAGTAGTCCTATTATATATGTATATACTTATATGACATCAATAATAAACATATAAGTTTTACATGTACATTTTTAGTGATAATAAATCAAGTGGGAAAAATTATTTATGATCTTTAGTATAAATCCACTTAGACATACAGGACAAACATTGATTATGAAATGAATTCAAAATATACATAAAGTTAATTCAAGTGTAAATTCGAACATGATATAATCTGAAGTATACTTCTGATCTCCTAAATTTGTAGAGGTCCCTTGATAGAAGAGAAAATTTAATTTTAATTTAGGAAAATAATGAAATTATAAGTAATTCTATCAAATTCACTTTGTCTAAGTCATCACAAACATTTCACTAGATAGCTGCCATGTAGAAGAAAGACCATAGGAACAGGGTATAATAATGTTCTTTCTTTCACATGCTCACTTAGTTACTTACCGATACACTTAGGATATTGATACTTATCCTAGTGGGTATTTGCTGTTTTTGTCTGTCTTCTTCGACCTTTCTCATGGTAGCAGAGCCCCTTTTCCTGAATAAATGGGAAACTGATGCATGCCTAGTCAGAGAACTACTGTCCCTTGCACAGAGCTGTTGATTCAAAGATGACCAAATGACTCAGAAGGGCCTATCAGACACTACCCTGGGAATTTCTTAAGATATTAAGGAATATTGCCTATTTTCACTGGCTAGTAGGTAAACTTTATAAAATATACATGTAACTAATATGCTTACTGAGCACATTATATGGATTTTTATCTTTTCGGATCTTCCTTTAAACTTTAAGCAGGGGTAACATTTCCTTGCCTCTGGTTTAAAAACTCAAGCAGGCTCATGATTTTTCTGCCTACCTTTAAAAAATAGACACAATGCTCTACTATAGACACTTTATCCTGAAAGAAGTTTCAAATAAGGAATTAAAATATCCCAGTCTCATTTATTTTCCCCAAGCTGTGAAATTCAGTCAGCTGCAATTGTTTTTCCCTCCTTTCTCCAGCTTGAACCTGCAGTGTAAATGAGGGTCTAGCTTGGTTAACATCTTTTTTCCTTTGATTTAAACCTTCTTTTTCCTTCTCCTGCCCCCACGTTTTAGCTGTGGTTTTGGACTTCATAGGGATGGGGAATATGGAGAAGGAGAAGACATTGAATTGAACAGTTCTTATCTGAACTGGATAATAAGCTGACTTCAAGCCCTCTGGGATGACAGATATATAAATCTGAACCTCATGTATACTTTTGTGGGATCCAGGAGTTCTCTCTGGGACCTCTCTATTTTCTTCATCCAGGCAGACAGACACTTATCTATTTTGGGTGGACCACTGATTCTCCTTCTGACATCACTGGGTAACCTCTAAACTTTCTTCCCGATGTCCTCTTGCCATTCTAGGTGGCTCTGTTACACAGGACTCAACACAACTGCAATCTAGTTCTCTCTCTCTTCTAACACACACCCAATTTTGATAAGAGCTCCAGCATTTCTAGGCCCTTCAAAGTCTGGCAGTATAAGTCAATCCCATTATCCTAGGCAGGAGTCTAATTAATGCAGTGAATGCATTTCAAAAATCTCTCAGTGGTTTTTTTTAATGCCCCCTTTCTAGACCTGTTAAAAGGGTACACCCTCCTCATCCTCCACAGATGAGTGGGGTGGGGATTCACAGCATAGTGACAGCTCTTTCCACTAATTTTCTTTCTCCCCTCTGTGATGCCTTCTAGTATCCTTGATTTAGATTCAGCACAAGATTTAGATTCTTGTGCTGAATCCAAGAGTCATGGGAAAAGTTCTTCATCATTGCTTTTGCAAATTCTTCATATCGACAATACAGTGCCAGGAAGAGCCCCCTTCCCCTATATAATGTGGGCTGCTCTCTCTCTCTCTCTCTGTCTCTTAATATAATATATATATATTGAGAGAGAGTGAGAGAGAGAGAGAGAGAGAGAACATGCTATGATAAAATGTTTCGAGGTACTGGATTCTGTAGCAGCAGCAGATCTTACCTTTGCTGCTGTTACTGCTGCTGCTACTATTGCAGTAACTGATATACATTTTCACAATATGTGTATCAAATTGTGGGCAAAATCAATACCTTGAAAATCTCCATGAAGTTATTCAGTGGAGATTGCTTTCTGTTGGAAACAAAGCCAGAAATATCCATCACCTTTTTTTTTGCTATTAAAAACTGCTTTATTTTGTTATTATTATTGTTGTCTTATAGAAGGGAGATAATGTAGTTCTGTATCATTATTTGTGATATTAATTTTAACCCATAAATGACAGTATTCTTGAAATTTAGTTTTAGAAGTTGCACAGCAGTTTCTTATTTTTCTTAGGACTATCTTTGTAAACTGTGCTTCTGGAATTATAGGCATAACAGAAAGGACGAAACATCTATTAGAATGCAAGTACTTGAAACATTTTCAAAGGTGAAAGATAATAAAATATAAAGACTTTTAAAGATAAATTGTCACAATATTTATTTAATCATTCATTTGGATGCAGTATTGTATTATAAATAATTCAATAGTAAATTGTAATTTAAGAAAATAATTTTTCAAAAATTGCAATGCTAGAAATAAAATCAGTCAGTGGATGAATCAAACATGTAGTATATTTAATCAGTCTTCTTGTTGAAGTGCATCTATAAAAGAAAATAACCATAGAGTTTGTATGTATCTCTGAACTTGACCTATATGTTATGTTTTGTTGCCTTCTCCACGTAAAATATTTTTATACTCTCTCTATTTTGGGCACAGTAAAGCTCCCTGACAGAGAGTTCCACTTATGAGATTTATAGAAAATGTGAAGCCCTATAGAGCCAGGCTCCTAAGTGCTCAGTGGTTATATTCGTATTCAGTAAGCATATCAGTTAAGAAGTAAAATAAAAAAATAAAACTTGCTCAGAAAGAAGGAGATTTAACAGTCTTCTTTTAGAGACTAGTGTCCATCTTGAAAACATTGCTACTCTTAAGAACACATACCATGGTGCAGTCACAAGTCATGCACTAAAATCACAAACTCAGAATACTATAAGGCCTCATATGATGAGAAGAACAAACATTTAAAAATAGACATCATCAACATCCTGTATTCTGGAAGGTCCCAGACCATTTCAAATAATTCTGAACAAGGTGAATAGAGCTGAGCTGCTGCTTGAAAGTAATTTGCCTTTCAGTTCTTATCTAGGAATGAAAATTAAATCTAAAACTTCCATAGCAGGAGGCTTTATGACACATGTAAAACTCCCACAGTGAAATTTCCATGGCTTTGAATTAGTTTTTCAAATGATTCTTTGTGGAATGTCTTAAGATGAGATTGAGGAACTTGTGCTGGTTTCTTTCTTTCTTTCTTTCTTTCTTTCTTTCTTTCTTTCTTTCTTTCTTATCTTTTTATGTAGAATTCAGTTTTTTTTTCTTTTTTGGTAATAATACAAATAAAATTGAAATCCCTGATTTGCCTCTGATAAATGTCTGAATTAGCTGATAGGTACTGAAGCTCTCTAAGTTTATAAATACAATACCTGATTACAGTGTAGGGATCATGATGATTCTATTAAATTTACACATATTGTGTTTATTTAATTTTCATATTATCAGTAATTTACTGTGAAAAATATTTCTACACAACATGTCTGAATCGTTGCTCATTTCCAAAATATTAATTTAAGTGTTAACAATAAGTGGCAACATATTTCATTCAAACAAAAAGGTGCAGGTCTTGGAATCATGAACTGAGTCTTAGTCTAGGTCTACCTATTAATATTTTTGCAACCTTGAACAAACTAGCATAACATAAGCTCTTTAGATCTCTGACATGTACTTCTTTAAGATATATACTTCTTAAAATATTTCATGGAGGTATTTAAATTGAATGAGGTAGTGTATATATTAAATGCATGCAAGCATATTCTAAGTTCCAATCTAAACACTTTTAGCACTACCAGATATTTGCGTATCGAAGTATCGTATGTAGATTTTTTCACTGGGTTAGAAATTTTTTATGCTTCTGGAAATTCTTTATTTTGAAAAAAATTCATCTGATATAGAAGTTCATATCCCTGTGCCTCTATTAGTAGTAAAACCTAAAAAGGTAATGAAATACTACAGTTCAGAGCTGGATAATTTATATCTTTGTGTATCAAGAAAGAGAGGAAGAAAATGGGTGTAATTGTTGAACTAAGTAAACTGCAAATGAATACATCATAGTGTTGAGAATACTGAAGATATAGCTCTAGAGTAGGTTATTTTCAGTTAAAACTCTAGGCAGTTAAAATGTTAATATAGGGTCTTAGGTCAACTGGAGCAGCTTTGGTTTATTTTTTGAAAAGTGGCAACATATTCTAAAGTTCTATTTTGTTTATCTTTCTTTAAGAAGAGAAGGGAAAAGGACAGGATATTTGCTGCCTGGGGTAGTTCTTAAAGAATATTATACTGATTATCTTGCCTTTGAAATGGAAAAGGGAAAGGCATATTAAATATGGTTATGCTCAGATATTTAGTATGTTTGGGTATAGAATATAAAATAAATCAGAAGTAATCTTTACTTGGCAGCCAGAACTGGCTGTTAAAATATTTTAGTTCTCAAGTATTAATAAATTTGTCTCCTTTAGAATGCTAAAGGCTTATTCTTTTGAATGGGTCTTAGGCCAACTACGCATGAGCATCTACCTTTGGAAAGAACCGGTGAAGATTGGGCTTTTTTCTTGGGATAGCAGAAGGGAAGGAGGAGTCTCATTCAGGTGATATTTTGGCTCTCAGTTGAGTCATGCTTCAAGAGGGACATCATTCAATACACTCATCCTCAGAGAGGATGCTCAGGCTATGCCTTAGATCTAGGGGTTGGAAACTAGGAAACTAAATTTTCAGTGCTGCCATATCTTTGTTTCTTCTTTGCCTTTCATATCATATTCAAATGTCTATTTAGACATATGTTCTGTTTTAAATTGTTAAGTCCTCAATTCAGTCCACTGTGGCTATGTTATAAAAGATTTTTATGTCATTTTCTTCTGGCCAAATTTCTCCCACAGACTCAGAGGACTTGCAAGATATGGGGCTATCCTTTCAGAATATGGATTATTACATTACCATTTAGAATGGAACTACCCTCAAGTAAAATTGAGACCAAAGATCAATATAAGAACATACTTGGATTCTCGACTTTAGGACTGAATTTTCTCCACTATGACAAAGATTTTCTCATGTAAAGTATTCAGAAGTGGCTAGTATCTTTTAAGATTAATTTAAAAATTTTTTAAATTGTGGATATATACATAACATAAAATTTATCATCTTAACTATTTTTGTGTACAACTTTATAGTGTTAAGTACATTCACATTGTGCAATATTCAAAACTCTTTTCATCTTTCAAAACTGAAATTCTATACCCATTAAACAACAACTCACTATTTCACCTCTCTGCAGTGCCTGTCAGTCACCACTGTACTTTCTGTCTCAATGAATTTGACCACTCAAAGTACCTCGTATAAGTGGAATCGCACAGTACCTGTCTTTTTGTGACTGGCATATTCACTTAACATAATATTCTCAAGGTTCATCCATATTGTAGCATGTGTCACAATTTCCTTCCTTTTTAAGGCTGAATAATATTCCATTGTATACGTAGAACACATTTTGTTTATCCATTTATCTATCAGTGACCCTTGGGTTGCTTCCACCTTTTGGCTGTTGTGAATAATGCTGTGACTATGAGTTTCTTCAAGACTCTGCTTTGGGGTGTATACCCAGTAGTAGAATTGCTGGATCATGTAGTAATTCTATTGTTAATTTTTTCAGGAACCTCTATACTGTTTTCCATAGTGATTATACCATTCTATATTCCTACCAACAGTGGTATTCCAGTTTCTCCACATCTTTGTCAACACTTATTATTTTTTGATTTTTAATAATAACCATCCTCTTGGGTGTGAGACAGTATCTCACTGTGGTTTTGATGTGCATTTCCCCAGTGATAAGTGATGTTGAACATCATTTCATGCGCTTGATGGTCATTTGAATATCTTCTTTGGAGAAATGTCTATTCAAGTTCTTTGCCTATGTTTTAATAGGATTGTTTGTTGTTGACTTATAGGAGTTCTTTATATATTCTGAATGCTCATCTCTTATCAGATATATGATTTGCAGATATTTTCTCCCATTCCATAGGTTGCTTATATTTTGAAAAATTTATTTTTTAGATCACTTTTAGGTTCACAGCAATATTGAGCAGAAGATACAAAGATTTCCCACACATCCCCTGCCCCCACCCTTGCATAGCCTCTCCCGTTATCAGCATCCCGACCAGAGCAGTACGTTTATTACCAAGGATGAGCCTTGACATATCAAGATCATAGTCACTCAAAGCCCATACTTAACCTTAGGGTTCCCCCTTGGTGTTGTACATTCTATGGGTTTGGACAAATGAATAATGGCATATATCTATCATTTTAATATCATACAGAGAGTATTTTCAGTGCCCTAAGAATCCTCTCTGCTCTGCCTATTCATCCTTCCCTCTCCCATCACCCGTTGTGATTACTGATTGTCTCATTGTTTTGCATTTTCCAAAATTTCACACAGTATATAGCCTTTTCAGATTGGCTTCTTTCACTTAGTAATATGAATTTCTGATTCCTCATGCATTTTCATGACTTTATAGCTCATTTCTTTTTAATACTGTGTAATTTCCATTGTCTGTGTACCACTGATTTGTGTGTGGTTTTTGTTTGTTTGTTTTTTGTTTTTGTTTTGGCTGTGTTGGGTCTTCGTTGCTGCACACGGGCTTTCTCTAGTTGTGGGTAGTGGGGGCTACTCTTTGTTGCGGTGCAGGGGCTTCTCACTGGGGTGGCTTCTCTTGTTGCGGAGCATGGGCTCTAGGTGCGCAGGCTTTAGTAGTTGTGGTGCACAGGCTTAGTTGCTCCATGGCATGTGGGATCTTCCTGGACCAGGGATCAAGCCCATGTCCCCTGCACTGGCAGGCGGATTCTTATCCACTGCACCACCAGGGAGTTTCCTACCACTGTTTTTTTATCCATTCATTTACTCACAGATATTTTAGTTGCTTCCAAGTTTGGGCAATTATGAAGAAAACTGCTATAAACATCTGTGTGGTTTAAAAAAGAAAAACAGGTTTTTGTGTGGACAAGTTTTCAATTCCTTTGGGTAACTAACAAGGAGTGGGATTGCTAGATCATATGATAAGAACGTGTATTATTGAACACTTCCAAACTGTCTTTCAATGTAACTGTACCATTTTACATTCCCACCAGGAATGAATAAAAGTTCTTGTGGCTCTACATCCTTGCCAGTATTTGGTGTTGTCAGTTTTGGGCCATTCTAATGGTTGTGTAGTGGCAACTCATTGTTGTTTTAATTTGAACTTCCCTGATGATAATGTGATGTGGAACATCTTTTCCATATCATTATTTGCTATCTGTATATCTTCTTCAGTGATGTCTCTGTTAAATATTGGGCCCATTTTTTAAATGAGTTGTTTATTTTCTTATTGTCGAGTATTATAAGTTCCTTGAGTATTTTGGAAAAGAGTCCTTTATCATAGGAGTCTTTTATTTCCTCCCAGTCTATGGCTTGTCTTCTAATTCTCTTGATGTTGTCTTTCACAGAGCAGTTGTTTTTAATCTTAATGAAGTCCAGCTAATCAATTCTTTCTTTCATGGATTTGTCTTTGGTGGCGTATCTAAAAAGGCTTCACCATATCAAAAGTCATCAAGGTTTTCTCCTATGTTATCTTCTAGGAGTTTTATAGTTTTGAGTTTTACTTTAGATCTGTGATCCATTTTAAATTAATTTTTGTGAAGGATATAATGTCTGTGTCTAAATTAATTTTTTTTTGCATGTGGATATCCAGTTGTTACAGCACCATTTGTTGAAGAGACTGTCTTTACTCCATAATATTGTCTTTGCTTGCCAAAGTTCCATTGACTATATATACAGAGGTCCAATTCTGGGCTGTCTATTCTGTTACACATAGGTTGCTTTTTCACTCTGTTGATTGTGTACTTTGATGCATCCTTTAAGATTGATTTAGGCAAACTTTTGGACTTGACAGAAAGACTAATTAGAAATATAACTAAATATAATATTGGTTATGTCTGGATGAGGCTATGTATTTCTATTTTCTTTTTTTTCCTTTTTCTATGGTTTACATTTTCTAAAATATCAAAACCACTTGCATTTTTTCACTTAACAATATATCATAAACATTTTCCCATAACATTAATAACTTATTTTTAAATAATTGTATACTAGTAACATATATGTATTCATAGAATAGACATTACAGATTCATTCAGTCATTTCCTTATTTTGGATCTTTCAGATTGTCTCCATATGTTTGATATTAATAAAGATAACAAAAACTTCGGATGTTCTGATGTTCAAAGAACATCCAAATGTTCTTTGTTTTTTGTTTTTGTTTTGGCTGTGTTGGGTCTTCGTTGCTGCACACAGGCTTTCTCTAGTTGTGGGTAGCGGGGGCTACTCTTTGTTGTGGTGCATGAAAATGCTTTCAGTTTTTCACCATTGAGTATGATGTTTGCTGTGGGTTTTTCAGATGTGGCCTTTATTCTGTTGAGGTAGCTTCCCTCTATGCCCATTTTCTGGAGAGTTTTTATCATAAATGGGTGTTGAATTTTGGCGAAAGCTTTTTCTACATCTATTAAGATGATCATATGGTTTTTCTCCTTCAGTTTGTTAATATGGTGTATCACATTGATTGATTTCACTATATTAAAAAATCATTGCATCCCTGGTATAAATCCCACTTGATCATGGTGTATGATCCTTTTAATATGTTGTTGGATTCTGTTTGCTAGTATTTTGTTCAGGATTTTTGCATCTTTGTTCATTAGTGATATTGGTCTATAATTTTCTTTTTTTGTGATATCTTTTTCTGGTTTTGGTATCAGGGTGATGGTGATTTTGTAGAATGAATTTGGGAATGTTTCTCCCTCTGCAGTTTTTTGGAAGAGTTTGAGAAGGGTCAGTGTTAGCTCTTCTCTAAATGTTTGATAGAATTCACCTTTGAAGCCATCTGGTCCTGGACTTCTGTTTGTTGGAATATTTTTAATTATGGTTTCAATTTCCTTACTTGTGATAGGTCTGTTTATATTTTCTAATTCTTCCTGGTTTAATCTTGGAATATTATACCTTTCCAAGAATTTGTCCATTTCTTTGTGGTTGTCCATTTTATTGGCATATAGTTGTTTGTAGTAGTCTCTTATAATCGTTTGTATTTCTGCAGTGTCAGTTGTGATTTCTCCCTTTTTCATTTCTAATTTTACTGATTTGCATCCTTTCCCTTTTTTTCTTGATGAGTCTGGCTAAGGGTTTATCAATTTTGTTTATCTTCTCAAGGAACCAGCTTTTAGTTTTACTGATCTTCACTATTGTTTTCTTCATTTCCATTTCATTTATTTCTGCTCTGATCTTTATGATTTCTTTCCTTCTACTGACTTTGGGTTTTCTTTGTTTTTCTTTCTCTAGTTGCTTTAGGTGTACGGTTAGGTTGTTTATTTGAGATTTTTCTTGTTAGTTGAGGTGAGATTGAATTGCTATGAACTTCCCTGTTCGAACTGCTTTTGCTGCGTCCCATAGGTTTTGGGTCATCATGTTTTCATTGTCATTTTTTCCTATGTATTTTTTTTATTTCTTCTTTGATTTCTTCAGTGATCTTGGTTATTTAGTAGAACACTGTTTAACCTCCATGACATACAAATGAAACCTCATAAGGTTATCAGCTGACTTTTCAGTAGAAACTCTGCAGGCCTGGAAGGGAGTGGCAGGATATACTTAAAGTGATGAAAGGGAAAAACCTACAACCAGGATTACTCTACCCAGCAAGGGTCTCATTCAGATTTGACAGAAAAATCAAAAGATTTTCAGATAAGCAAAAGCCAAGAGAATTCAGCACCACAAAACCAGCTTTACAACAATGCTAAAGAAACTTCTCTAAGTGGGAAACACAAGGGAAGAAAAAGACCCACAAAAACAAACTTAAAACAATTAAGAAAATGATAATAGGAACATACAGAGTGATAATAACCTTGAATGTAAATGGATTAAATGCCCCAACCAAAAGACACAGACTGGCTGAATGGATATAAAAACAAAACCCATATATATGCTGTCTACAAGAGACCCACTTCAGACCTAGGGACACATACAGACTGAAAGTGAAGGGATGGAAAAAGATATTCCATGCAAATGGAAATTAAAAGAAAGCTGGAGTAACAATACTCAATACTCATGTCAGATAAAACAGTCTTTAAAATAAAGACTGTTACAAGAGATAAGGAAGTACACTACATAATGATCAAGGGATCAATCCAAGAAGAAGATGTAACAATTATAAATGTTTGTGCACCCAACATAGGAACACCTCGATACATAAGGCAAATGCTAACAACCATGAAAGGGGAAATCGACAGTAACACAATAATAGTAGGGGACTTTAACACCCCACTTACAGCAATGGACAGATCATCCAAACAGAAAATAAATAAGGAAACAAAAGCTTTAAATGACACAATAGACCAGTTAGATTTAATTGCTGTTTATAGAACATTCCACCAAAAGTGGCAGAATACACTTTCTTCTCAAGTGCAGATGGAACATTCTCCAGGATAGATCACATCTTGGGTCACAAATCAAGCCTTGGAAAATTTAAGAAAATTGAAATTGTATCGAGCATCTTTTCTGACCACAATGCTATGAGATTGGAAATCAATTATAGGAAAATAACTGTAAAAAACATAAATAAATGTAATTCTATTTTGATATACCTCAGTGAACATGAAGCAAGAGTTTTTTTGGAAATTAAAAAAACAAACAAACAAACAATGATATGACTATCTTGAAGCCCTCTTGCTTTTTTTCCCATTTGCCCTTTGCTTGTCAATTTATGTGTCAGTTTTTTTCCTTTGTCCCTCATGCGTAGTATTGTCTGTTATAAAGCAAAATTATCAAGTCTTGATATCCAATTTATCTTCTACACAAGAATTTTTTATGTAGTACATATAACTAGGACTCCAATAAAGAGATTTATGAATACTGTGGTCACATTTTAATAATAGGGAAGCTGCTCTAATATTTCACATATCGAAGACAGAAGATTGTTTTGGTATTCAAGTTTTGATATTCAAGTCACTCAAATGTCCTTAAGTTAGAACTTATCTGGTCTTAAATAGTCAAGAGGTATCCCTTCTCTTTAGGTCTTTTTAAAGATTAGAGCAAACTTAATAGTTGGTTTCATATTTTTCAGGTGTAGAGGAACTGTGGTCTTGCTTTGATCAATGAAACATAGTAAAACTCCTTTCTTAAGAAGTGATTGAACATGATTATTTTATCAACCCCAAACATAAGCTTTTCTCTCAGGAACGATTGCCTGTGCTACAATTGAGTTTGTCTTTGTTTTCAGATTTTCTTTGGCCATAATACTTTTAGGAAAGTGATCTGTAATTTTTTTTCTGTTTTTTCTTTTGACACTGACCAAAATGTAATTGACCAAAATATAATTGAAAATGTACCAAATATCATTTTCTGTTATTTTACACTATTTTCATTCTTATGTTCATATAATTTATGGAATTTCAAAGTCATTGCTAAGATATTTGCAGTTTGTTAAGCATTCCCGGAAGCCAGTTCCTTCTAGTTACTATATGTAACAGAAGAAATATTTGCCGTTTCAGAGTCAAAAGTTGACTCATTTTGAAAAGATGGTAAGTTTGATAGGTTATAAATAACCCAGTGTGAAATTGTAATTCCATTCTATCTAGTGGTGATATAATAACATATCAGTCATCATTAATCGTTGGTTAGGATGAAATAAGTCACTATTCTTATTCAACCCAAGGTGGGGTTCATTGGAACTTCTAGTCTGTAGCCAGTCAGTCAGAAGCATAGGTGACAACCTAGACTTGTAATTGGCATCTGAAGTATGTGGGGGAGGCAGTCTTGTAGGACTGAACACTTAACCTGTGCGGTCTGATGCTATTTCTAGGTAGACAGTGTCAGAATTGAGTAGAATTGTAGGATACATAGCTGGTGCCAGAAAACTGCTTGAATATGTGGAGAAAATACCCACACGTTAGAACTGGGTGCAGAGTCTTACCCCTGTTCAAAAAAAAAAAATCCTCTTAGGAAACTAATAATAGATGGAAACTTCTTTATTCTAATTGAATATTTACCCCAAACATAGGACAAAGATTGTATTCAATGTTATAATTTTTTTCCTTTTTTTAACATATTTATTGGAGTATAATTGCTTTACAATTATACTAAAGCAGTTAGTTTCTGCTTTATAACAAAGTGAATCAGTACACATATACATATATCCCCATATCTCCTCCCTCTTGCGTCTCCCTCCCACCCTCCCTATCCCACCCCTCTAGGTGGACACAAAACACCAAGCTGATCTCCCTGTGCTATTCGGCTGCTTCCCACTAGCTATCTGTTTTACATTTGGTAGTGTATATATGTCCATGCCACTCTCTCACTTCGTCCCAACTTACCTAAAAACATTTTTTTCACATTCAAGAAAAGGACAAGGATGTCTTATGATTTCCACTCCTATTTGAGAGAATAATGGAGGCACTATCTTTTTTTTTTCTTTAAGTTTGAGGAAGTATCTTAAATAATAAGAAAAGGGGAAAAATGTGGATAAAGATTGGCATGGAATGGATTCATAAAGATTGGAGGAGGAGAATGGATGGAGTTTTAAAGAGCAAGAACTTTGACAGATAAGGTTATCAGATGCATCTTAGAATTTGAAAAATTAAATCAGTAGGCCTTGGATTTGATGGAGCATGTGGGAAGCATTAGTGATAGATACATAGATAATAAAATGAGAAGGTGTCAAAAACTGGCATTACTTGAAGATTATATTAACAGAAATAATAAAAGAATCTATAGACAAATAATAAGATTCATAAGAGATTATGAGAATCTCTGTACAAAAAGTGATTGCATTTCTATATACCAGCAGTGATTAGAAAATGTAAAATTATATAAAAGTTCATATGTAAATAGCAATAAAATGTGAGGTAAGAGAAATAAAGTCCAACAAAAGAAGTATAAATAAAACTATATGGAAAGACATTACAATCACCTAAATAAATGGAGAAATGTACCATATTCATGAACAGAAAGTTTCTAAAGTTCGAATTTTCCCAGCTCGATCTGTAAATGTAGTGGCTTTATAAAAAAGATTTCTCAAGGAATTTGACAAGATTATTTAAAGTTTATTTGAAATAGTAAAGAATATATAAAACACTCCTAAGGAAGAACATTGCAGGGAAATTCCTATACCATATAAGATTGCATGGTGCAATAGTAATTAAATCAGTGTGATATTGGTATAGGGATCAACAACAATAGAGCAGAACAGATTACCTCAAAATAAACTTATGTATATAAGAAAGTTTGATATATGTGAGAGGTGGCCTTGAAGATCTCTGGGGGAAAGATGGACTTTTTGAAACCTGTTGCATAAAAAAATTAATAATCCATATTGGAAAAAAGGAATTTGATCATTGCAACATGCCATATGCAAAATTCAATTCTGTGTAGATTAAATATTTATTTTGAAAAGCATAATTTAAATCTTTTAGAAGAATATATAGAAACTATTTATATAAGAGTTTTAACTTTTTTAATAATTCACAAGAAGCACCTAAGGAAATCTGGGAGAAAATAACTAACAGGAGTTCCAGAAAGAGAAAACAGAACAAATTAAGGTAAGAAATTTGTCAAGAAATTAATATGAAAATTTCTCCTTGTATTTAAAGACATGATCTTAAGATGGAAAAGGGCTACCAATGTCCTGGTACAATGAAAGGAAAAGCAAGTAAAAGCAAATGCACAAAGAAACAGAGGCATCTTATTTTGAAGTTCCCAGAACAACTGGAATAATTATACCAACAAGAATCTTAAGGTCAATTTTGGCTTCCTCTCACCCATTGCATGTCCATCCCTAATCAATTCAACTGCTAAGTGCTCTAGATTCTATTTGTGCCATATTTCTCACATTATTCCTTCCCTTCCATTCCTTTCTTTGCCACGTGGTTTAGGTCGTTACCTGCACTTTTCTAGATTATTTCAATAACCTCCAAATTATTCTTTGCCTAAAATCTCTCTGCATTCTAGTCTATCAGTTATATGCTAACTGTGCCCAAAATTACTTGCTGTTTTCTGTTGCTTCTTAACTTAAGTCCAAATTTCTTATCTTGGGTTTTAAGGGTTTGTGTACAAATACTCCAAGCCTAATTTTTGCATTTTTCCCACAATGCATATGCATACCTGTGCTTTAACTGTTTTATGGGGGAGGTGTACATGTGACTCTATCTTCTAGTCACTGCCTCATCATCACTTCTAGTTTTCTATGGATGCTGTGCCATCCATATAGAGTGTCTCTCTGTGCAGCTTCTTCCATAGAAATCCCATCTAGCCTTCATAACCCAATCAAAGTTTCCTCCTTTATGAGTCCTTTTTTGAGCTCTCCACAAATGTGAAATAGGCATTTATCTCGTTGGAGACCCATATTTACTTGAACACTTTAAAAATATTTGTCCTTTTTTTACTTTATAACTATTTGTTTGCTGGTCTTACAGTATTTGATTTTAAGCCCTTTGAAGTAAGGGCTTTATTTTACACATGTTTATATTCTAGCAGCTAGCCTGTTCCTTGCACATAGGGTGCATTTGATAAATATTTGCTGTATTAAATTAAATTCTTAACTTTGTTCAGTTAGCATATACTTTTAATATTAAAAGGAGAAAAAGGTTTGATTAAAAATTCCAAATTATGTCCACAGTAAAAGTAAACTTTTTATGTGTGAATTAATTATTTGAGCTTGATGAATTAAAACCTCAAAATATATTGGCATGGACCTATCTATAAAAAAGATATGTGTATAATAATTTCTTAATCCTACTAAGTAATTAGCTCTAATGAAGCAAACCCTCTAAATAAACATTCTAACATTTTGTTTTTTATTTTTTAGACTTTTAAAGTAGATAAATATATTCTCTAAGTTAATAAATATAAAAAGAACTGCTGACACTAATTTGGGTTCTCAAGTCTCAATATGTAACTTAAAAATTTTATTATTTTTTATGTTATCATTTAAAGGTTAATTATACTTATCAGAATGATTATTGCTTTTCTACTGCTCTTTCTAATTACTATTTCTTATGAAGTTTTATTCAATGTAATTTACTCATTAGAGGAATATATTTTAATATATTTCTTTTTTTATACAATTCACATTTGAATTTAAACATTTTATTTAATCACAAAAAAATGTTTTAAAGACACTCAGGTATTTCTCTATATTTTTCATCAAAAGAATAGTATGCTTAGGGAATTATTAAAAAGTACAGGTATATATCTCCTAGCTAAAAGCATGTTTTAAAGCTTTTCTTATTACTTGCAACAAATAATATTTTGGAAATCTCAAGGTACATCCTACAAGAAAGCAACATGGATTAGCTACCAACATCCTGACTGATGACATTCACAGGAATAATGGGAAAGTTAGTTTATGCCTTCTGAGAGAACCATGATTTGTATATTGATACAAGAAGAGAAAACCAATTTGGTTGCAGTGAACCATGGCAGACTAGGGTACAACATGTGCTTGAAAGAAATAAAAGGTACATTGTTCAGAATTTTATCTCCCTTATCTCTATTTCACATCATTTTTCATCTTCAAGTGTGATGATCTGTGAAAGAATCGGGTTATCCAGAAGTGTACCATTTATTTAGAACTACAGTATTTTCCCAGCTGCTAAAACTTTGTAACCTTATGTTTCAAAAATTGAGCAAGTCAAGTTATGGGCTGACTCCCAGAGGGATGGTGTTATGTAACCTGGGTCTTCATTATTATATAAACTGATTAATTTTAGAGAACATGGAGCAGCAAAAATTCATCTTTTGTGCCCACAGTTATACCCCTTCTCTTATGTATTCAACTATTTTTTTCTGGTCTAATTCCAAATTCCAGGGTTTGTTAGTGGAAGTTAATTTATAAAATGTAAATGTTACAATTTCATTTAAATTCTTTTTAAATATTTTGATAAATGGACCTGCTGTCTCTCTACTTTTAAGTTTCTTTACTGTCATATAATTATTCCTTAGTTGCGTATTTATCATTTCATCAACTAAAATCACTTTCTTCTGTCTTTGAACTATTTTTAATGCTGTTTCTTGAACAGCTTGCAGGTTATTCTGTATGTTTCTGGTACTGAGATATGCAACTAAAATGAGTATTCCAGATGCAGACTCAATATAATTGTGTAGTGAAAGATTTCACCTCCTAGTTTAAATATGTGATGTCTTTTACTTATCCCAAAATAGGAATGGCCTATTTTCTTGACACATTTTAATGTACATCCACATCCAGTTCACAATTAATTTTCTCTTCAGTTCATCCCCTGCTTTCTTTATGCAAAATCTGAGAATAATGCTGCATCATGCTTTCTCCTCTAAATTCTTTACTTTGAGTAACTTATTTGTTATCAGTTAAGTATATAATCAAGTATATTATTTTTACATAATTTCATGGTATTACATCTGCATCTTATACTTAAGTCAGGTGTAACCTCTTAGTTGGTTCTTTTCTGTGTGTGTCTGTGTGCACATGCAGTATCAATAGGCATATATAAATTATATGGATATGTATTTATTATAACTATACATGTTTATGTATATGTAGGCTAAAAACACCTAGATGGATTAAAAATAATCACCTAGAACAGAAGTTGGCAAACTATAGTCTATGGACCAAACTAGTCTGATTCCTATTTTTCTAAATAAACTTTTATTGAAATACAACCATTGTCATTTTGTATATATATTGTCTATTGTACATTTGCAATACAAAGGCAGAGTGGAGTAGTTGTGACCAAGACTTTATGATCCACAAAGCCTAACACATTTTCTATCTAGCCTTTTCAGAAAATGTTTGCCAACTCCTGACCTAGAAAATTGTTTATATGGTTGTTAAGTGCTTAATAAATATTTGTTTAATGAATGAATGAATTATTAAATTAATATATGAATGGATGAATTTAATGATTGTTAGGTTAAGTTTCTGATTCATGGATTATTATTACTAACATTGCTTTTATTACTTTAAAATATGACATTGTGTGTTTTTAATATAAAAAACTACAGAGGTTAATAAAAATAGGTCCTAATTTTCTTGCCTATGTAATGGCTATTGATGTTTTTAAATAAAAACAATACACATACATATCCAAAGTTAACGAGGTAATTATTAAATTATTTTGTGATTCTTTCCAGAAAATAAAATCCATAGTGATTACACACACATACACTAACACACATGAGAGCACACTTTCATCTATTTTACACATTTTTTCTCTTGGAGATTTTTTCATATTAACACATTTATAACTACCTTCTATTCTTAACTGTATGATATTCCTTAAGATCAGCCAGTTTGTAATCAGCACAGATTTATATCCCACTTCTGCTGCTTTCTATGGAACCTTGGGCAAGAACTCCTCGTGCTTGTGTCTTCCATCTTTAAAATAGGCATAATATCCCAATATTTTGTGTGATTTAGGTAAAATTATACATATTAAGTGCTAGGAAGAGTGGGTAGAAAGTGTTAGCTCTTGTTTTTGTCTTTGCTATTATTGTTGGACACTTTGAACTGAAGTTTATTTTATTGCATATGAATATCCAGTTGTTCCAGCATCATGTGTTGAAAGACTGTCCTTTCTCTACTTAACTGCCTTTTCACCTTTGATAAAATCAGTTGTGAATCTATTTCTGCACTCACTGTAGCTATTCTTTCCATTCCATTCTTTTGATCTATTTGACTACGTGTTACCAGTGCTACACTGTTCTAATTAACGTAGCTTTATAGTAAGTTGTGAAATTAGGCATTCTCCAAATTTTTTCTTTCACAAAGTTGTTTTAGCTATATCAAATCCTTTGCATCCCATGTAAATTTTAAAATCAGTTTCTCAATTGATTTTGAAAAACCTGCTTTTTTTTAAAAATTGCGATTGTGTTGAATCTGTAGTTCTATTTGAGAAGAATTGCCACCTTAACAATATTGACTCTTTCAATCAGTGAACAGGATATGCCTCCATACTATTTAGGTTTTTGTTCATTTCTCTCAATAATGTTTTACAGCACATTTATGTCTACAGGTATTTCACATCTTCTGTCATAGGTCTCCCTATAGTTCATATTTTTGATGCTATTGTAAATGGTGTTTTTAAAACTTTAATTTTTGATTGTTTATTGCTCATAATTAGAAAGGCAATTGATTTTTCGTATATTGATCTTGTATCCCGCAATTCTACAAAACTCACTTATTAGTTCCAGTAGCTTTTCTTATAAATATCACCAGATTTTCTATATACATAATTCCTTCTGTGCATTAAGAAAGTTTTACTTCTTCCTTTCCATTATGGAGACCGTTTATTCCTTTCTCTGACCTATTGCACTAAGTAGAACTTCCAGTAAAATGTTAAGTAGAAGAGGTGAGAGTAGATTTTTCTTTTTTAAACCTTGGGTAAGGAGTTTGGGTTTGATTCTGAGGGTTGAGGGGAGCCAGTGGAGGGTTTTCAGCATGATCTCCTTTTTTTTTTCCTTTTTAAATATTTATTTATTTATTTGGCTGCATTAGATCTTAGTTGCAGCATGCGGGATCTTCGTTGTGGCATGTGGGGTCTTTCATTGTGGTGTTCAGGCTTCTCTCTAGTTGTGGCACACTGGTTTAGTTGTCCTGTGGCATGTGGGATCTTAGTTCCCTGACCAGGGATCGAACCCATGTCCCCTGCATTGGAAGGCGGATTCTTAACCACTGGACCACCAGGGAAGTCCCAAGAGCAGATTTTTTTTTCGTGATATTAAGAGACTGTGTTTTGGGTTTTCTCTAATCCCTCTGTCTAGAATACATCATTTTGTTTCTTCTCCCCCAACCAAATAGTCCTAAATGGCTTATGGCACTGGGGATAATTCTTTTTTGTTGTTGTTAGTTTATGCTTTATAACAATTTTTTTTTAACTGGGGATAATTCTTCCCACACTCTAAAGTTGGTTATAAGAGCCAGTGATTCTCCTAGAATGGTTCCCTATCAGTCAGTTCACATGAAAACAGCAGGAACTCTTAGTTAAGCAAAAATATTTAAGCAAAAATTTTGCCCATTTTTTTGAATTGGCTTGTTTTGCTTAAGTAAAACATTCCACAGATTTGTAAAATGAAGGCTCAATGTTGTTATTTTTTTATTTTTTAAATATTTATTTAGTTATTTATTTTGGCTGCACCGGATCTTAGTTGTGGCATGTGAGATCTTCATGGCAGCATGCAGTATCTTTAATTGCGGCATGCGAACTCTTAGTTGTGGCATGAGAACTCTTAGTTGCAGCATGCTTGTGGGATCTAGTTCCCTGACCAGGGATCAAACCCAAGTCCCCTGCATTGGGAGCATGGAGTCTTAGCCACTGGACCACCAGGGAAGTCTCTCAATGTTGTTGTTTTTAAAAAGAGGTTCTGGCAACTTAATCTGTTAATACCTGCATTATGACTAAAGTAGTTTTGCACTTTACTCAGCATTGTAAAGGACCTACCAAGTGACCAGTAGTACACAGTTACTATTCCTTCAGCTTGCTCTGAGTGACCCTAGATAGACCTCTTTCTATTGCTGTTTTAAAAGTTTTTGTAGCTAATAATAGGGTAATAGGGCTGGTAGCTGGCCACTGTGAAACTGGCATTCAGGACATTGAATCTCTTCTTCTAGTGGGAGAAATTCCATGTAAGTCTGTTTGTAGACTTGGCAAGAAACCATGACAGCCTAGATCATCAAATCTATATTTGTTTATAAGTTGGCAAATGGTGAAGACTTAAAAAGTAACATTACAGTAATAATGTAAGGGAATTTTCATCAGTACTGTCAAGAATTGTATATTTATGCCAAAAATATATGCCCAGGGCTGTTTCATTGATAAGCATACTATAGTGTCTCAAAAACATCAGGAGACTGTCACATTCTTGATAATATTTGTCACTTCATGGATCTTCTTTTCTCTAAGATTATGACAGCAGTTCACATAGCACTGACCTCATTTATCTCCATGCTGCAGTATAAATAATACAGAGCTTGCTAGTGATCTAGGTAACCTAAAATTTATATTCATATAACTTTTAGGATTATTACTGGCATTTGTATACATTTAGTAATACAACAATTAAAGGAATTATTGTACCACCAATCAATTTATCATTCTAGACTGTATCTTTTACTCAGCTACAAATACTATGTTTTGATTTGGGCTTTTTTCCCCTGTAATACATCAAAAACATTCTTTTCTGAGAAATCATAAGAAATTTAAATTTTGTTAGAGGTCAGTTTAATTTTGGCCTGTTGTTTTGGAAGGGCCCATCTTCTGGAGACTGGCTAAAAAAGCCTTCAGCCTGGCTCCTCTGGGACCAAGCTGTCTCCTTAGTACTGTTGGGGTTAGTTTGCAAGTTGCTTGAATTGAGCCTTTTGTGCTGTAAAATGTTTGAGCTATTTGTGAATTGTTTACATTAGAGGAAAAACCTCTGACTAATGGGATCCTGGTTTTTGAAGTATTTTGAAGCTACCTCCCTCCCCCTTACAGGGATTTCAGCTGATTTTATGTTTAAAAAACATGGTCCTGGGCTTCCCTGGTGGCGCAGTGGTTGAGAGTCCACCTGCCGATGCAGGGGACACGGGTTCGTGCCCCAGTCTGGGAAGATCCCACATGCCGCGGAGCGGCTGGGCCCGTGAGCCATGGCCGCTGAGCCTGCGCGTCCGGAGCCTGTGCTCGCAACGGGAGAGGCCACAGCAGTGAGAGGCCCGCGTACCGCAAAAAAAAAAAAAAAAAAACATGGTCCTTCCTCATGTGCATTTCTAACTAAATGGACTAACCTGACCAAAGGCAATTTAGAACATCAGTGGCCATTATGGGGAACTTTTGAATTCCCCAAACTTAATTTCCTTAAAACAGAATTAGACTACAATAGCTCAGAAATTTCAGAACTGAGTGGAGTGCTTATTTTATTTTGATAGGTATTTTGAGGTTACCCAATGTTATCAGGAATCTAAAATTGACTCTCTGCAAAATAAGATTTTAAGATTAACTGAGACAAACAAAGGATTAAAGAAAGATAAGATGGAAGGCCTCAGGCTGCTTCTTCTCTTCCTTGGTCAGACTCCACCTCCAGCACCATCTTCCTCCTTTTCTTCTAAGCCACTTTATGCCTCCTCTATATCCTCAATTTCCCCACAATAATCTCTCACCAATCTTTCCCTTTTCTCTGAAACTCTCCCCTCTTCCTTTTCCTCTCAACTTGTCAGTCAGAACCCATCCCTTTAAAATTAAGCTTTCTGAGGATCCAGGAGCTAAACCCTTAATTTCTCATACTCTCTGAACTAAAGCTGAATTGCAAGCCATAGTCAAAGATTTTCCCAGAGTAATTGAAGATCCTCACAGATTTACTAAGGAATTTAGTATAGTCATTTAAACTTACCAACCTCATCTCACAGACTTATATCAGCTAATTCATATGCATTTTGGCAAAGATCAGGCCAAGCAGTGGGTGAAAACTGCTAATTGGGAAAATCCTGAAAGGTCTCTAGAATTACAACCAGGAGACTAGCCCACTAACTTATATGATCAGGCTAGATCAATCATTAGGCAGACTTCATTGAGCAATTCCTAAGGCCTTTCAAAGCCGTTGATTAGAACAAAATTCAGGCTTGCACACAAAAATCTGATGAACCTGTTCCTGATTATTATAATCAACTCAGATTATTTTTAAAGAAAATTTTAGTCTTCCTTCAGATATTCGTTTCACTCAGGTAGCTTTTAACCCTATGTTTATTAATGGGCTGAATCAGGACCTTTCCCTTCTAGTGAAAAGAACCAGGGTGGAATGGGAAACTATGTCCACTCCAGATTTTGTTAATCTGGCAAACCAGCTCTCTTGCGCTGTAAAAGCAAGAGCACCAAAATTCTTAATCTTCACCTCCAATGAATGAAGGTTCCAAAACGAAAACAAAACCTTTCTAGTTTCTGCTATTATTGAAAAGAGCTTGTTGGAAAGGAGATTGTTACAAATTTAAGCACTTTGGGTGCCTTTAGACCTCTAACCAGCCTTTCCACCTTCCTCCCAATTCTCAGTGATGGATCTGTGAGGAGCTACAGGCACTCTTCCCAACCCTCCCTCTTAATCGGCTTGGTAAAACTTTTCTCCGGATTAGGGATGAATCTCTTCCAGTTCTAGTTGACACTTGAGCCAAACTTTCAGTGCTCAACCTTACTACTATAAAACAGCCACTGCCTTTTAGTACTAAAACAGCTAGAATGGGGGGGGGGATCTCTAATGAACCTCAAGAGGTTCCTGTCTCTGAACCTGTCCCCTTTTGTTAGGCCTTTTGGGAGATACTTACTCTGTTCTCTTTGGTTCATCCACCCCTACCCATTTATTATGCTGAGACTTCTTAGACAAGTATGCTAGAATTTCTTTCTCCCAAAAGGGGGAAATAATTCTAGAATTTGACAGCAGTCATCAAAGTAACACACTAGGTGAATTAAATGACCCGTTATTTGTTAGGTCTCTGATGGTACTAGAGCAGATTCTGGAAACACTGATCATTTGTTCCTATTGAATTAGCTACCATTTCCTTATGGGCAAAATCTCCAAATGATGTTAGCAAAATTCACAGCACACCTACCATCAGCATTCAAATAGATCCCTCAAAACCTCCTCCCCCAGTTAATCAATACTCTATAAGTAATGAAGTATTTCAAGACATAAGGCCCATCATAGAAGATTACAAGGCTCAAGCTCTCATCATCCCTTGTGCTAGCCTCTGTAACAGTCCTATTTTATCAGCGATAAAACCCAAGGGCCAAGGATAGAGATTTGAGCAGGACCTCTGAGCAATAAACAACATTGTTATCCCTCAACACCGTGTTGGTGTTGTTACTAACCCTCATACGTTACTAACATCCACTCCCACCGATGCCGAAAGCTCAGCCTCTGTACACCGGTGCCGAATCGAATCTCGGAGACAGGGTTTTGGGTGAAGTAGAAAAGAATAGCTTCATTGCCTTGCCAGGCAAAGGGGGACACAGAAGAATCCTACCCTTGAAAACTATGTGTCCCAACCCAGAAGGATTTGATGAGGAGTTTTATAACAATGGTTCAACGGTGGGGTTGCTGATAAGATTAAGGTGTATGCAGGGCCTTCATTCCTCTAATCTAGTCTCAGGTAATGTCTTGATGAGCTTCTCTAGGTCCTTTAATGTAGCCTCAGGTGATCTTTCTCTGGTATGAAGAATGCCTATATCTTAAAGAGCTTAAAGGTGTCCCTTCAGGTGGAACCAGGACCCTGGCTGCCCCTCCCTTGTCTTTGCATCCCTTCCCTTCCTTGATAGCAACAGTTGGAATCTGCCCTTTGAAACTCAGGGAAGGTCATGGAGTCAAGAAACAGGAGACAGAAAGGCTTTTGTGCCCAGAAGGTCCACAGGGTCCTGCTTGGTTTCACCACTGGAAGTAAATTCTTTACTGTAATTAATTTATGCAGTGAATTCATTATTCTAATTGATGAAACCAGCCAATACCTTTTTGCCTTCACTTGGGAAGAAAAACAATTCGCCTGGACAGTAATGCCTCAGGGTTTTACTGAGAGTCTTTCTAATTTCTCACAAATGCTGAAGGCTGATCTGGATGATATAAAGTTCCCTAGAGGTTCTACTTTGTTGCAATATGTAGATGAGCTGCTTCTTTACTTTCCTTCTCAAGTCTCACAGGAAGATAGCATCCACTTGCTAAAGATTTTAGCTTCAAAAGGAATAAGGTTGCCAAAGAAAAATTGCAGTTTTCCCAAACCCAGAGATGATATTTAGGGCATCTGATATCAGAACAAAGGCTACACCTAGATTCAGATAGACTTCATGGTGTCCCAAGTTTCCCAAAGCTAAGTACCAGCTTGCAAGGTTTTCTCAGGCTAGTTGATTATTGCCAAAAGTGGATTCCAAATTTCTCTCTTATACCGTACCTCTATATGTTTTACTCAAAAATAAGAACTCCAACCTAATTGTATGGGAAAAACCAGACAGCATAGCCTTTGAAGCCTTAAAGGAATGTTTGATGAACCCACCTGCCCTTGGGCATCCCAATTATCAGATTCCCTTTTCCTTTTTTGTATATGAAAAGGAAGGGAATGCCCTTGGGCTACTAACTCAAAAACAAGAGACCACCATCGACCCATAGACTATTGTAACCAGCAACTGGACACTGTGGCATGGGTCCAGTAGGTGGCTACACCTCTTTCCTTAGAGCCATTACGGCCACTGCCCTTATAGTTAAAGCCACCAAAAAAATCATTGTGGGATGCCCTTTAACAATTTTTGTACCTCATAGAGTAGAAGCTCTCCTGAATTCTCATCACATCAACATTTCTCAGACAGCTGCCTTACCTCTTATAAGTCCTTTTGTTAACTGCTCCTCACATAACTCTTACATTATAATAGCCTTAACCCAGCTACTCTTCTCCCATCCATCATCAATGAAGTCCCTCACTACTGCTTAACACTGACAGACCACCTCCTGACTCCTCATGATGACTTACAGGAGATTCCACTGGTTAACATTAACTTTTCATAGTTCATTGATGGTTCTTATTTAAAAGGGGACAATGGCAAATACTGTGCTGGGTATGCTATTATAACTCCTTTTGATGTCACTGAGGCAGCATCTTTACTTATGGCTATTTCAGCCCAACAGGCTGAATTCTACTCTCTAACATGGGTCTGTACTTTAGCCAAGGACAAAACTGCCATTATTTATACTGACAGTAGATATGATTTCAGAGTGGTTCATGATTTTGGAATGTTGTGGGAGCAACATGGCTTCCTCACATCCGGTGGAAATAAAAATTTTAAATGACCCCTATGTGCAAGAATTATTGGATGCAGTACTTTTTTGCCTGATCTTTTGCTATTATTAAGATTCTGGGGCATTCTAAATTTGACTCTCTGGAAGCTAGGGGAAATCATATTGCTGATAATTCAATAAAGAATGCTGTAAAGGGACCAACAGCAGCCAAACCTCTGTCATGATACGAAGGGATATTTCTCCCAAATGATAATTTAGAAAAGCTGACTAGAGAAACCCAACAGTTGACCTCAGAAAAGGAAATCTCAGACCAATCCTTTTTGGAACCCATAAACTCTCACTCTTTGAAATAGTCACAGGATGTTCAATGTACTTAGCTTCTGCTTCTTCTGACCTACAACTGAAAAAAAGGAGAGATATGCCAATATTGCAAAGGCCTAATGACTTCTATTAAAAATAACCATGCTTTGGTAAAGCAATCTTTTCATAGTGAACCCTTGAGAGACAAAGCATCACACATTACAATCTGGAGATTTTTGTCTATTGGAAAAGATACCTCCAGAACTGTTTTCAACCTCATTGGAAAGGTCCTTATCAGGTACCACTAACCATCCCTGTGGCTGCCAAACTTCAAGAAATAGACTCTTGGATTTATATGACCCACCTGTAGAAAGCACCAAACTCTGACTGGAACTGGCCATCATCTGGTGATGTGAAAGTAAAGATTTCCCAGAAATGAAGCAGATGACATCTAATGAGACAGATTTCCCAAGATATCTGGACCTGTCCTATTGGCAGTTTGTCACCAATCCTTGGATGATGACATAATGCTTCAGATGATCTCTAATGACTATGATCTTGATAATAATGGACTTTATATAAAAAGTGCCTGATTGCAAATGAAGCAACTGACAAAGGATTAATCTCCAAAATGTACAAGCAGCTCATGCAGCTCAATTTCGAAAAAACAACCCAATCCAAAAATGGACAGAAGACCTAAATAGACATTTCTCCAAAAAAGATATACAGATTGCCAACAAACACATGAAAGGATGCTCAACATCACTAATCATTAGAGAAATGCAAATCAAATCTACAATGAGGTATCAACTCACACCAGTCAGAATAGCCATCATCAAATATCTACAAACAACAAATGCTAGAGAAGGTATGGAGAAAAGGGAACCCTCTTGCACTGTTGGTGGGAATGTAAATTGATACAGCCACTATGAAGAACAGTATGGAGGTTCCTTAAAAAACTAAAAATAGAATTACCATATGACCCAGCAATCCCACTACTGGGCATATACCCAGAGAAAACCATAATTCAAAAACAGCCATGTACGAAAATGTTCATTGCAGCTCTATTTACAATAGCCAGGACATGGAAGCAACCTAAGTGTCCATCGACAGATAAATGGATAAAGAAGATGTGGCACATATATGCAATGGAACATTACTCAGCTGTAAAAAGAAATAAAATTGAGTTATTTGTAGTGAGGTGGATGGACCTAGAGTCTGTCATACAGAGTGAAGTAAGTCAGAAAGAGAAAAACAAATACTGTATGCTAACACATATATATGGAATCTAAAAAAAAATGGTCTGATGAACCTAGGGGCAGGACAGGAATAAATACACAGATGTAGAGAATGGACTAGAGGACACAGGGAGGGGGAGAAGGGTAAGCTGGGATGAAGTAAGAGAGTAGTATTGACATATATACACTACCAAATGTAAAATAGATAGCTAGTGGGAAGCAGCTGCATGGCACAGGGAGATCAGTTCGGTGCTTTGTGACCACCTAGAGGGGTTGGATAAGGAGGGTGGGAGGGAGATGCAAGATGGAGGGGATATGGGGATATACGTATGCATATAGCTGATTCTCTTTGTTATACAGCAGAAAGTAACACAACAATGTAAAGCAATTATACTCCAATAAAGATACTTTTAAAAAGTGCCTGAGAATTCTCCCTCCTACCTCTCCTTGTTTCTCAAATGTGACCTTAATAGGTTTTCAATCTGTGCACTTTTCCTCTGATATGAGATACTACACCCAGAAAGATCTTTCCTGACATTGAGGGACAAAAGCCACTGAAACTAGAAGACCTGACTCTTAATCAGTGATGCTTTCAGAGAAAGATCTTGATCCAAATGGGGAAATATAAAAAAAAATAATAAACAGAAACCTCAGTTAAACAGAGTTGGGAGACTAGAAGGGGTAGCTCTCATAACCTGCAACATAGCAGAGCCTAACAGGAAGAAGGAAGAGTCTTCTTTTCTGGCAAGGACTCAGCCAATGGAAAGCCATGGATTCTTTGTTTACTGTAGCCTTCTCAACTTCCTTTCTATAAAAGTGTTCTCTTTCTCTTGCTGTGTGGGAACCTGTGTGTAGCTCACCATGATGGCAGATCATGAATTTTCATTCTCTGATAATCCCAAATAAACCCATCTTTGCTCAAGAAATATCTGGAAGTCTATTTGTTTTAGGTCAACAAAAGGTACCTAGAGCAACTGGATCTAAGGAACAGGGACTCATGGCTGGGCTGGAAAGATAATGTGAAGAATTTCAGATCAGCTCAACCACAATACAATTACAATTTTTTAAAACTCTGGCTCCTTCAAAATATTCCCATATTTAAGAAAACAATCCCCTTTTCTTAGTATTTTTTTAAAAGCACATCAAGGCTATTTTTAAAAGAATTGTAAGGATCTGGTTTCAGGGCATACGATTGTCCTTTCCTGATATAAAAAAATGTTTGTATCCTCATAAAATTCATATGTTGAAGCCCTAATCCCTAATTTGATGGTACTCAGAGATGGGGCCTTTGGGAGGTAATTAGGTCATGAAGGTCGAACCTTTATGAGTGGGATTAGTGCCCTTTTAAGAAGACAATGTGAAGATATAGCAAGAAGGTGTCCCTCTGTACACCAGGAAAAGGACTCTCACCAAGAGGCCAGCCCCTTGATCTTAGACTTCCTAGCCTCCAGAACCAGGAGAAATAAACATTTGTTGTTCAAGCCACCCAATCAGTGGTATTTTTGTTATAGCAGCCCAAACTGACTAAGGTATTCCCCATTTCTTTGACCATAATATTACAATAATCATTTTTCACTTGGTGAACTAAAACAAAATTAAGTTAAAAAACCAATTGATGAGTTAAGTTCCAATGTTCTGATAAGGTGCTAGATATTTAGATTTTACAGTATAATTAATTCCAAATTATTTTTGAAAGTAGGCTGAGACCAGACTTAAATGAAACTATTATCTTTATTAGTTAAGTATAAATTAATCTATGTTTCTATTTACTGGTTGTCTTTAAAAATATTTCTGCAGTGTTCTCTGTAACTAGTGAATTGGGCCAAATACAATTTTTATATAACTGTTTGTCACTGTTATACATTTATAAATTTTGCTGAAACTGTGTTGTTGACTAGTGTATCTTTGGCTAATTGGTAATATTGGTTGCCAAATACCTGGTGCAATGGGAAATGCAGAGACTCTGTAGGTAGGCCTGGGTTTAAATGTTGGCTAAAACGCTTAAGAATGCTGATTGCCGAACCACATGATCTTTTCAGTCTTTGTGGTACTTCTAGAGTAGCTCTGCTCAAAAGAACTCTGAGGTAATGCAGATGTTCCATAATATCTGTCAATTGAGCAATTAAAGTGTAACTAGTGTGAACACTGTGGAAATGAATTCTAATTTTATTTAATTTTAATTAATTTATATTTAAATATCTACCCATGGCTAGTGTCTATTCTGCTGGACATCACAGCTCGAGTTTCAAATAAGATACTAACCACCATTACAATCATATCCAAAATAATTAAATAAAAAGAATGATAAAATCTTAACTTTTAATCATTAGGAGCTTTTAATCAAAACAGTTTATAGTTTTACTTCTTCTGATTTGAAAAACTAGCATTTGACAAAATACAACATCCAGTCATGACAAAAAGACCCAACAAATTCAATATGGAAGGAACATACCTCTACATAATAAAGTCCATATATGACAAGCTGACAGTTAACATCATACTCAGTGGTGAAAGTTGAAAGGTTTTACTCTTTGCTAGGACCTGGGGGTGGGGGAAATGGGGGAATTATCCATCAAAGGGTACAACTTTTGTAATAAAACAAATATATGGTAGAGATCTAATGTATAGCATGGTGATTATAGTTAATAATACTCTAATATAAATTTGAAAGTTGCTAAGAGAGTAGATCTTAAATGTTCTCACCACAAAGAAGAAATGGTAATTATGACTTTATGGAGGTGTTAGCAAACACTCTGGTGGTAATCATTTTGAAATATATGTGTTATCAAATTGACACATTGTACAATTGTTACCCAATTTATATGTCAATTATATCGCAATAAAGCAAAAAATGAAAAAAACACAGCAAACGCACACAAAAAATAAAAATAGAAATGATATTTACTCATAGAACGATGCTAAGAAAAGGGTATCTTTACAATGTAGGCATGGAAAGGATTTTTGATGCTTACTTGAAATAATCAACCATTGGTGGTTGGTCCTTCTTAAACTGTCAAGTAAATAAGTAGAAGAATTTTGCAAATTTCATTTAGATATAGGCACATAATATCTATTATAAGTAATGGTCTATCAGATAATCTTTATAGCTTGTTCTGTACTGCTTATTACATTAATGATATCTCAGTGATTATATTATATAATCATAACTTATTAAAATGTAATTAATTAATTTTACAGTAGGTCCTTGTTAGTTATCTGTTTTAAATATAGCAGTGTGTACATTGTCAATCCCAAACTCCCAGTCTATACTTCCCCCGTACCCTCTCCCCAGGTAATCATAAATTCATGCTTTTAAGTCTGTGAATCTGTTCCTATTTTGTAAATAAGTTTATTTATATCTTTCTTTTGTATTCTGCATATAAGTGATATCATATGATATTTGTCTTTGTCTGTCTGACTTACTTCACTTAGTATGATAATCTCCAGGTCCATCCATATTATATTAGAAAATCATACCTTGTACTATATAAATTAGATGTGTGTGTCACCTGAGGGTTCTAATTGGATGGCCTCTGAAATGATTGAATGAATACTCTCTTGTGACTTTACTGCAGACTAGATACAGGTAGTGAGTATCTTCACTTGCCTGCTGCAGAACGGTTACATAATTCATCTATCATTTTATGACATAATGATTTGCTATGTGGAACAGTATTATTTTGACTTTAGTTATTCATGTAGTTTATTAGTGTACTGAATACCCATTGAAAAACACTATAGTGTTAACACTATAGTGTTAATGTTACAGTGTTATAGTGTTACTATAGTGTTATAGGGTTACAGTGTTAACACTATAGTGTTAAAGATTGTAAATATGCAGTCAATACAAACTTTCTTTCACAGTACCTTCTTGCCCAATACAAGTGACTTTACATTTATAATTGAGGATGGATAAACTTACTTATTCATATATAATACTCAATTTAGCTGATTGAGTATGTATAAATCTACAATGACTTATGGGGAATAGTGGTTTCAATAAACGATTTGCTCAATTATAAAATATAATTGTTTTTTTAATTAGGCAGTTTACCCCAGTTAGTCTGCAAAATTGTGTAAATCTGATTAAATGAGAGAAAAATCAAGATCCATTATTGAAGACCAAAGCATGAGCTTAATGGCTATATATTTCCTTATTGTAGTACACTTGAAAGCACAGTCAAAAAGTGATCTGAACAAGTAAATAGATGAGTTAAAGTAAATTAAAAGTTTGTTTCTCTTATAAAGGTGTCAACAGTTAAATCTCAGCTTCCTTCTTAGGAAATGAAAAGACATAATTTCGAAGTTTTCCCCAAAATATTCCACTTTAATCACTTCTTAAGCTTGTAATTGCTTTAAAATAGAGTTTAAATAAAACTGGAGCTTATAAAATGAAGTAATAAATTTAGCAGCACTAAAACCTTTCAAAGAAAAGAGAAAGTATACATTGTATTTACTCCCAAACTCCCGTTTAGACATATTTCAAATCCTAGGATTAAATATTTTCTAAGGGAGTGACCTTCAAGATGGCAGAGGAGTAAGACATGGAAATCACCTTCTCTGCACAAATACATCAAAAATAAATCTACATGTGGAACAACTCCTACAGAACACCTACTGAATGCTGGCAGAAGACCTCAGACTTCCCAAAAGGCAAGAAAATCCCCATGTACCTGGGTAGGACAAAAGAAAAAAGAAAAAACAGAGACAAGAGAATACGGACAGGACCTGCACCTAAGGAGGAAAAGTTTCCACACACTGGTGGAGACGGAGATTAGGTGGGAAGGAAGCTTTGGAGCCACAGAGGAGAGCACAGCCACAGGAGTGCAGAGGACAAAGCAGAGACATTCCCTCACAGAGGATTGGTGCTGACCAGCAGTCACCAGCCCAAGAGGCTTTTCTGCTCACCCGCCGTGGCTGGTGGGGGCTGGGAGCTGAGGATCAGGCTTCAGAGGTCAGACCCCAGGGAAAGGACTGGGGTTGGCTGTGTGAACACAGCTTGAAGGGGGCTAGTGCACCACAGCTAGCCGGGAGGGAATCCGGGAAAAAGTCTGGGCCTGCCTAAGAGTCAAGAGACCATTGATACGGGGTGCAAAAGGAGAGGGAATTCCTTCCCTGTCTGCCCACAAAACGCAGAGCACCAATTAAACGAGCTCCAGAGATGGGCACGAGTTGCAGCTATCAGCTCGTACCCCAGAGATGGGCATGAAACACAAACGCTGCTGCTGCAGCCACCAAGAATCCTGTGTGCAAGCACAGGTAACTATCAACACCCCCCCCCCCACCAAGAGCCTGTGCAGCACACCACTGCAAGGGCCTCATGATCCATGCACAAGTTCCCCAGGAGAACACATGGTGCACCGCAGGCTGTTGCAGTGTCACGCTGGCCTCTGCCACCACAGGCTCGCCCTGCATTCCAGTTATAACTATCACAACCCTCTGTCCCCCCCACCCCGACTGAATGAGCAAGAGTCCCTTAATCAGCCACTGCTTTAACCCCGTCCTGTCTGGGTGGGAACAGATGCCTGAGGGTGACCTACACGCAGGGGTGAGGCCAGAACCAAAGTTGAACCCCAGGAGCTGTGTGAACAGAGAAGAGAAAGGGAAATCTCCTCAGGAGCAGCAGATTAAATCTCCACAGTCAACTTGATGTACCCTGTATCTCTGGAATAACTGAATAGACAACAAGTCATCCCAAAATTGAGGTGGTGGACTTTGGGAGCAACTGTAGACTTAGGATTTGCTGTCTGCAACTTATTTGCTTCTGATTTTTATGTTTATCTTATTTTAGTTTTTAGAGCTTGTTATCATTGGTAGATTTGTTTATTGGTTTGGTTGCTCTCTTCTATTTTTATTACTTTAATTTTAATAAAATTTTTATTTATTATTATTTTTTCTTTTTTCTCCCTTTTCATCTGAGCCGTGTGGCTGACTGGGTCTTGGTGCTCTGGCCAGATGTCAGACCTGAGCCTCTGAGGTGGGATAGCCGAGTTCAGGACACAGGACTACCAGACACCTCCCGTCCCCATGTAATATAAGTTGGCAACAGCTCTCCCAGAGATCTCTGCCTCAGTGCTAAGATCCAGCTCCCCCCAAAGGCCAGCAAACTCTAGTACTGGATGCCCCATGCCAAAATACTAGCAAAACAGGAACAGAACACCACCCATTAGCAGGGAGGCTGCCTAAAATCATAATAAGGTCACAGACACCCCAAAACACACTACCAGATGTGGCCCTGTCCAACAGGAAGACAAGATCACATTCCACTCACTGGAACACAGGCACCAGTGCCTTCCACCAAGAAGCCTACACAAGCCACTGAACCAACCTCACCCACTGGGGGCAGACAGAAAAAACAACGGGAACTACATACCTGCCGCCTGTGAAAAGGAGACGAAAAACAGTAAGTTAAACAAAATGGGAAGACAGAGAAATATGCAGCAGATGAAGGAGCAAGGTAAAAACCCACCAGACTAAACAAAGGAAGGGGAAATAGGCACTCTACCTGAAAAAGAAATCAGAGTAATGATAGCAAACATGATCCAAAATCTTGGAAATAGAATGGAGAAAAGAAAAGAAACGTTTACCAAGGACCAAGAAGAACTAAAGAGCAAACAAACCATGATGAACAGCACAATAAATGAAATTTAAAATTCTCTAGAAGGAATCAATAGCAGAATAAATGAGGTAGAAGAACGGATAACTGACCTGGAAGATAAAATAGAGGAAAAAACTGTGGCAGAGCAGAATAAAGAGAAAAGAATGAAAAGAATTGAGGACAGTCTCAGAGCCCTCTGGGACAACATTAAATGCACCAACATTCAAATTATAGGTGTCCCAGAAGAAGAAGAGGAAAAGAAAGGGACTGAGAAAATATTTGAGGAAATTATGGTTGAAAACTTCTCTAACATGGGAAAGGAAATAGTCAATCAAGTCCAGGAAGCACAGAGAGTCCCATACAGGATAAATCTAAGAAGAAACATGCCAAGACACATATTAATTAAACTATCAAAATAAAATATAAACAAAAAATATCAAAAGCAGCAAGGGAAAAGCAACAAATAACATACAAGGGAATCCCCATAAGGTTAACAGCTGATCTTTCAGCAGAAACTCTGCAAGCCAGACGGGAGTGGCAGGACATATTTAAAGTGATGAAAGGGAAAAACCTACAACCAAGATTACTCTACCCAGCAAGGATCTCATTCAGATTTGATGGGGAAATTAAAACCTTTACAGACAAGCAAAAGCTAAGAGAATTCAGCACCACCCGATTGCTTTACAACAAATGCTAAAGGAATTTCTCTAGGCAGGAAACAAAAGAGAAGGAAAAAACCTAAAAAACAAACCCAAAACACTTAAGAAAATGGTAATAGGAACCTACATATTGATAAATACATTAAATGTAAATGGATTAAATGCTCCAGCCAAAACACATAGACTGGCTGAATGGATGCAAAAACAACACCCGTATGAATGCTGTCTACAAGAGACCCACTTCAGACCTAGGGACACATACAGACTGAAAATGAGGGGAAGGAAAAAGATATTCCATGCAAATGGAAATCAAAAGAAAGCTGGAGTAGTAATACACTTATCAGATAAAATAGACTTTAAAATAAAGAGTATTACAAGAGATAAAGAAGGACACTACATAATGATCAAGGGATCAATCCAACAAGAAGAGATAACAACTAAATATTTATGCACCCAACACAGGGGCACATCAATACATAAGGCAAATGCTAACAGCCATAAAAGAGGAAGTCGATAGTAACACAATCATAGTAGGGGACTTTAACACCCCGCCATCACCAATGGACAGATCATCCAAAACGAGACTAAATAAGGAAACACAGGCTTTAAATGACACATTAAATAAGATGGACTTAATTGATATTTATAGGACATTCCATCCAAAAACAACAGAATACACATTCTTCTCAAGTGCTCCTGGAACATTCTCCAGGATAGATCATATCTTGGGTCACAAATCAGGCCTTGGTAAATTTAAGAAAATTGAAATCATATCAAGTATCCTTTCTGATCACAACACTATGAGACTAGATATCGATTACAGAAAAAAAACTGTAAAAAATACAAACACATGGAGGCTAAACAATACACTACTAAATAACCAAGAGATCACTGAAGAAATTAAAGAGGAAATCAAAAAATACCTAGAAACAAATGACAATGAAAACACAACGGCCCAAAACATATGGGATGAAGCCAAAGCAGTTCTAAGAGGGAAATTTATAGCAATAAAATCCTACCACAGGAAATAAGAAAAATCTCAAAAAACCTAACATTACACCTAAAGTAGTTAGAGAAAGCAGACCAAAAAAAAAAAGACCCAAATTTAGCAGAAGGAAAGAAATCATAAAGATCAGATCAGAAATAAATGAAAAAGAAATGAAGGATACAATAGCAAAGATCAATAAAACTAAAAGCTGGTTCTTTGAGAAGGTAAACAAAATTGATAAACCATTAGCCAGACTCATCAAGAAAAAAAGGGAGAAAACTGAAATCAATAGAATTAGAAATGAAAAAGGAGAAGTAACACCTGATACTGCAGAAATACAAAGGATCATGAGAGATTGCTACAAGCAACAATATGCCAATAATATGGGCAACCTGGAAGAAATAGGCAAATTCTTAGTAAAGCCCAAGCTTCTGAGAATGAACCAGGAAGAAATAGAAAATATAAACAGACCAATGACAAGCACTGAAATTGAGACTATGATTTAAAATCTTCCAACAAACAAAAGCCCAAGACAAGATGACTTCACAGGTGAATTCTATCAAACATTTAGAGAAGAGCTAACACCTATCGTTCTCAAATCTTCCAAAATATAGCAGAGGGAGGGAAACTCCCAAAATCATTCTATTAGCCACCATCAGCCTGAAAGCAAAACCAGACAAAGATGGCACAAAAAAAGAAAACTACAGGCCAATATCACTTATGAACATGGATGCAAAAATCCTCAATAAAATACTAGCAAACAGAATCCATCAGCACATTGAAAGGATCATACACCATGATCAAGTGGGGTTTAGCCCAGGCATGCAAGGATTCTTCAATATACCCAAATCAATCAATGTGATATAGCATATTAACCAATTGAAGGATAAAAACCATATGATCATCTCAATAGATGCAGAAAAAGCTTCCGACAAAATTCAACACCATTTATGATAAAAACTCTCCAGAAGGTAGGCATAGAGGGAACCTAACTCAACATAATAAAGGCCATATATGACAAAGCCACAGGCAACATGGTTCTCAATGGTGAAAAACTGAAACCATTTCCTCTAAGATCAGGAACAAAACATGGTTGCCCACTCTCACCACTATTATTCAACATAGTTTTGGAAGCTATAGCCACAGTAATCTGGGAAGAAAAAGAAATAAAATGTATCCAAATCCGTAAAGAAGAAGTAAAACTGTCACTGTTTGCAGATGAAATGCTACTGTACATAGAGAATCCCAAAGATACCACCAGGAAACAACTAGAGCTAATCAATGAATTTGGTAAAGGAGCAGGACACAAAATTAATGCACAGAAATCTCTTGCATTCCTATACACTAATGATGAAAAATGTGAAAGAGAACTTAAGGAAACACTCCCATTTACCATTGCAACAAAAAGAATAAAATACCTAGGAATAAACTTACCTAAGGAGACAAAAGACCTGTATGCAGAAAACTATGACACTGATGAAGGAAATTAAAGATGATGCGAACAGATGGGGAGATATACCATGTTCTTGGATTGGAAGAATCAACATTGTGAAAATGACTATACTACGAAAAGCAATCTACAAATTCAATGCAATCCCTATCAAACTACTAATGGCGTTTTTCAGAGAACTAGAACAAAAAATTTCACAATTTGTATGGAAACACAAAAGTCCCGAATAGCCAAAGCAAATTTGAGAAAGAAATACACAGCTGGAGGAATCAGGCTCCCTGACTTCAGACTATACTACAAAGCTACATTAATCAAGACAGTATGGTAATGGCACAAAAACGGAAATATTGATCAATGGAACAGGATAGAAAGTCCAGAGATAAACCCACACACATATGGTCACCTTATCTTTGATAAAGGAGGAAAGAATATAAAACGGATAAAAGACAACCTCTTCTATAAGTGGTGCTGGGAAAACTGGACAGCTATATGTTAAAAAATGAAATTACAACACTTCCTAATACCGTATACAAAAATAAACTCAAAATGGATTAAAGTAGGGCCCTCAATGTAGGGCCAGACACTATAAAACTCTTAGAGGAAAATATAGATAGAACACTCTATGACATAAATCACAGCAAGATCCTTTTTGACTCACCTCCCAGAGAAATGGAAATAAAACCAAAAATAAACAAATGGGACCTAATGAAACTTAAATGCTTTTCACAGCAAAGGAAACCATAAACAAGACAAAAAGACAGCCGTCAGAATGGGAGAAAATATTTGCAAATGAAGCAATTGACAAAGGATTAATCTCCAAAATACACAAGCAGTTCATGCAGCTCAATATCAAAAAAACGAAAAACCCAATCCAAAAATGGGCAGAAGACCTAAGCAGACATTTCTCTGAAGAAGATATACAGATTGCCAACAAACACATGAAAGGATGCTCAACATTACTAATCATTAGAGAAATGCAAGTCAAAACTGTAATGAGGTATCACCTCACACCAGTCAGAATGGCCATCATCAAAAAATCTACAAACAATAAATGCTGGAGAGGGTGTGTAGTAAACGGAACCCTCTTGCACTGTTGGTGGGAATGTAAATTGATACAGCCACTATGGAGAACAGTATGGAAGTTCCTTATAAAACTAAAAATAGAACTACCATATGACCCAGAAATCCCACTACTGGGCATATACCCTGAGAAAGCCATAATTCAAAAAGAGTCATGTACCACAATGTTCACTGCAGCACTATTTACCATAGCCAGGACATGGAAGCAGCCTAAATGTCCATCAACAGTTGAATGGATAAAGAAGATGTGGCACATATATACAATGGAATATTACTCAGCCATAAAAAGAAACGAAATTGCATTATTTGTAATGAGGTGGATGGACCTAGAGTCTGTCCTACAGAGTGAAGTACGTCAGAAAGAGAAAAACAAATGCCGTATGCTAACACATATATATATGGAATCTAAAAAAGAAAAGAAAAATGATTCTGACCAACTTTGCGGCAGGACAGGAATAAAGATGCAGACATAGTGAATGGCCTTGAGGACACTGGGAGGGCGAAGGATAAGCTTGGGCAAAGTGAGAGCATAGCACTGACGTATATACACTACCAAATGTAAAATAGATAGCTAGTGGGAAGCAACTGCATTGCACAGGGAGATCAGTTCAGTGCTTTGTGACCACCTAGAGGGGTTGGATAAGGAGGGTGGGAGGGAAACACAA